>NC_080390.1:6881270-8311244 GCF_028751815.1 Salvia miltiorrhiza | reverse complement strand
GGCATACACTAACACATCGATTGATTATTTTTCCATTAAATTTCATTTATCTTCTATTCTTTTTCATAATTTAATCTTTTAAAACATAGTTAATTTTGATTCATGAAACAAATATTCAATGTGTATATTAAATTAAAGATCATGATAATATCTTTTAATTCGATGTAAAAAATTATTAAAAAAAAATCAATAGTATATAGATTTATTAAGTGAGCTATTGATTTTATAAAAACTATATTGTATAGAGTAGTGTGTTTATATATAGTATGTTTATATTTCAACTAATCACAATTTTTAAGTAAAATATATGTTGTGCTATATTTTATTATATTGTGTATAACTAATTCATATTAGCTTATACTGTAATGATGTTTATAATTTATATTTATTCATTTAAAATATGGTTCAATTTCGATGCCGTGCATCGCACGGGTGAACATACTAGTATATATAAAAGATGAGTTGTAACGTCGACATTTTGCCACTAAAATTTATCTCCCTCCTATTTTTTTTTTCATTAAATTTCATCTATCTTCTATTCTTTTTCATATTTTAATCTTTTAAAACATAGTTAACTTTGATTCATGAAACAAATATTCAATATGTATAGAGTAGTATGTTTATATATAGTATGTTTATATTTCAACTAATCATAATTTAAGTTAACGTCGACATTTTGCCACTAAAATTATGTTTCACTTGTGATGCTCGATTGGAATAATTCGAATTGGGGGTTTCACTTGTGACGCTCGATTGGAATAATTCGAATTGAGGGTTTCACTTGCGATGCTCGATTGGAACAATTCGAATTGGGGGTTTCACTTGCGATGCTCGATTGGAATTGGGGGTTTCACATGTTATGCTCGATTGGAATAATTCGAATTGGGGGTTTCACATGTTATGCTCGATTGGAATAATTCGAATTGGGGGTTTCACATGTGATGCTCGATTGGAACAATTCGAATTGGGGGTTTCACATGTGATGCTCGATTGGAATAATTCGAATTGGGGGTTTCATTTGTGATGCTCGATTGGAATAATTCGAATTGGGGGTTTCACTTGCGATGCTCGATTGGAACAATTCGAATTGGGTGTTTCACATGTGATGCTCGATTGGAATAATTCGAATTGGGGGTTTCACTTGTGATGCTCGATTGGAACAATTTGAATTGGGGGTTTCACATGTGATGCTCGATTGAAATAATTTGAATTGGGGGTTTCACTTGTGATGCTCGATTGGAACAATTCGAATTGGGGGTTTCACATGTGATGCTCGATTGAAATAATTTGAATTGGGGGTTTCACTTGTGATGCTCGATTATAATATGGAAGTATTTTTAAAATATGTGACATTTTTATAATTACTTCCATATTTGAAATTATTATTAGTAATCAAATATACTAATATATATATATATATAGATAATTTAATTATAAAAATCCAATTATGCATTTAATTAATTACAAACTTTCGATTATATCCTTTGATTTTAGTGTTGTCGAATAAAAATGCTTATATATATAGATGGATAATTTAATTGTAAAAATGCCTTATAAAACACACTATCTAATAAAATACAAACGGTCCAATGATATACAGTATAACATTGGGAGACTCGGAGTTGATGAAAATGATCTACGCGTGATCATTAATTGTGTTAGCGCGTGTAAATATTTTGTTTCATTTCATAGTTAACGGTCCAATGAAAAATTACAGCAATTAATAGTTAACGCGTGATCTAAGTTTGCATATAATATTATAAATTTTTTTAGTAATTACATTTTGCTTTTGTATCTTCTGTGTTTGGGAAGCATTGGAGTCGGCGGCGGCGGAAGTGTGTGGATTGGGGGCGGATTCAACCCTCCGACCTCCTCCTCCTCCGCGGCCTCAGTTCAGCGTCGCCTTCGCCGCCCTCCAGGCCTGGAAAGCCGCCATTTCAGACGACGACTCTGCTCCTTCAAAGGCGTCTTCTGCTCCGATTCCGTCGATTTCATGGGCAATTCCGCCGGCCAAGTGGTGGCGGCGATCGATCTGAACCACACCATTTTGCAAGGCACGCTGGTCAACCTCAACAGCAACCGCTTCAGCGGCAGCGTACCGCCGTCGTTCAGAGACCTCGCCTCGCTCACCGAATTTGACCTCAGCAAATCTCATCTTTCTAGATCTCAGTCCAGATCTCATCTTTCTAGATCTCAGATTCAACAGTTCTCCTGTCCGTTTCCGGAAGACCTATTCGAGAAGAAACTCGATGCCATCTTCCTCAACAACAACCTCTTCTCCGGCGAGCTGCTGTAGAATCTAGGCAATTCTCCAGCATCTGTGGTTAATCTGGCCTTCAACAAGCTTAGCAGCGCGATCCCCTTCAGCTTGGGCTTCATGGGGATCAAGGAGATCCTGTACCTCAACAATCCTTTTTTTTCTATTGTTTTCGTTGGTTTTGCAGGAGAGCTCGGCAGACAGAGCAACTTCAGCTCGGATGCCTGAGCTGGTTGGAACAAAAATGATCGGGACAGACACAAGTAGGCGCTATATCTTCTCCAAAGCAGAGGCTACAGAGCGGGACTCCAGAGCGGATGCTCCAGAGCGGCGGCTACAGAGCTGACCCCCAGAGCTGACAGCCAGAGTTGACCGCCAGGGCTGACCGCCAGAGCTGACCCCAGGGCTGATCGCCAGAGCTGATACTCCAGAGCGGAGGCACCAAAGATGACCGCCAGAGCTGACCCAGGGCTGACCGCCAGAGCGGAGGCGCCAGAGCTGACCGCCCAGATCTGACCCCAGAGCTGACCGCGCAGAGCTGATACTCCAGAGCGGAGGCTCCATCAATAATATTATATCTATAATAATAGATTATTTTTATAGGTTGACATATTAATATACGACACTTTTCTTCCATAACACATATTTACAAATTGATGAGCTAATTATTTGATGTTCCTTTAATAGTTTGACAAAATTCAAATACCACAAAAATAATATTTCGATAAATTTCATAATTAAAAGATCAATATTAATTCATACAATTTAACGACTGTAAATTCATAACAACTCAAACACCACTAGCTTGAGAATTTTGTCAACATCGACTCCTATTAGTCGAACTTCTACCTCTCGACTTTGTGCCACGAAATGTGCTCTTTTCAGCTGAACTTTTGAATCGAAGTTCTCTTGGCCTTCCTTTGCGACGTTTCATCTCTGGATCCAAAATAATAGTGTCTTCATCTTCAATTTCTATTGTTTCAGAGGCACTAACACGAGTCCAACTCTTAAGCTCACTTGTTATTTCCCTAATCTTTTGTTTGACAAAATTGATCTTATCAATGGAATCAATGGCCAAGTCGCTGCAAATATGAAATTCTTTTTCCATCTCTTGATACCTTCGATACTCCTCAGTCATTATTGGGTACCCACCTGCAAAAGCAACACTGAAATGTGGCCTGTACACGTCCTTCCGCCATCTTCGTAGTACATATCTTTCATTAACCACATCATCTTTTTGTGGGCTAAAACCTTCATTATGTGACAACATAAAATGCCCTTGCACTCAAATTTTCTACAATTGCATTGAACATATTCTCCAACGGGCCGATACTCAACTACAAAATTGTATTCTTTATCATACCAATCATTCAAAGTACCTTGTTCACAAATTTCGTACCTCTCATGTGCACCACCCACAATGGAAAGTTGCTTGAGATTGCAATTCCATAATTTTTTAATTTCATCCTGAACTAACACCATAATGTTGTTGGTGTATACTCTTGCAAATTGGCCTTCCCACTTGAAAGGCGAAATACAAACAATAGGCCTGCACTTAGACAAATATTGAGCCCTAAGCTCTTTTCGAAACTTCTCATTTACTGCAATTTCATATTGCTCCACGAATGTCTTCAAAGTGCTCATGTATGTAATATAATTATCAAAGAAAGCATGCATTGACTCACTTCTTTGAGTAGAAGACATACCAGCCCAAAAAATATGATTAGAATATACGGGCACCCAACTCTCTCTTTCATCAAACAATTTCTTCAACCACTTACTATTCTATAAACCGTGCTTGATCTTAAAGGCTTCCCACCTCGATTCAAATTCAGAAATGCTCACACTATCATATAACATTGCATTGAAATCAAATTTCGCTGCTGTAATATCAGAAACTCCTTTGAACTTTTCACTTGTCTTTTTCACTATATGCCATATACAAAAGCGGTGGATGCTTTCAGGCATGATTTCCTTCAAAGCAATTCTGATACTTTCATCTTGATCAGTCAAAATTGCAATAGGCTTAACCCCTTTCATTGCCTCAAGCCAATTTCTGAAAAACCACTTGAATGAATCTGTTGTTTCGTCTGTCAAGAGACAACATCCGAGCAGGATTGAGTGATTGTGATGATTTACGCCAACAATACTTCCGAATGGCATTTTATATTGATTCACAAGGTATGTCGTATCAAAGCTCACGACGTCGTGAAAATCCTCATATGCAGCTCTACTACGAGGATGTATCCACAATACATTGCGAAGTCTAGAGTCATCGTCGACATCCATCAAATAAAAGAAATCCTTATCATTCTTTTGACACGACTTGAACAACTTCTGAATGGAAACGGCGTCTCCTGCGCCTAGTCGTAACCTTCTCCTCTCTTCAACATAATTCCTACAATCTTTCACCGTTGCTCCCAAATTAGATGGTCCCCCAGCAAATATTTCCATCATCCTTATACTCTTAGATAGTCGCATCCTGGCACGATCATGTGCTTCTAACTGTCTCTTCAGTTCGTTGGACAAGTGCCTGTGAGCTGGCATGAACTCGGACATTTCTGGCTCAAGTTCATGATTGTGCTCGTTGAATACTTTTCCAATCATCCAAATACCATCACCCTTGTTTATTGCATTTATACGAGCGGGACAGTCCATCCTCTTACTATATTTTTTACTCTCCGATTGTTGTCCCCTTTCACACGTGTATTGTAGATATTTATCGCCTCTTCTCGATCTAGTTGCAACGCCAAAACCCTTAGCCTTAGCATAAGCTTTGTAGGAATCCAATAGATCATGTTCGCTTTCAAATATCATTCCAGGCCTTGGACCAGTCATCAATTATGTTATCATCACCTTCAAAATAAGTATTAAATTAATCAAATAATATAGGGTGACATTTATTAAAATAATATAATAAATAATAAACTGAATACATCAAGTTAACTATGAAATATATTTTGTTAAATTAAATGTGAAAAATAAGGCAAAACCCAATCCAATCGAGCTACTCCTAAATTAACCGTAACTATTGTATCTACATGTGAAAATAATTATATTATGATCATTATTCCTACTTAAAATAGTACTGACAATTATATCACTATTGGAAGAGCAGAGCTTAGCAGAGCTGAGCTGGAAGAGCAGAGTAGAGCAGAGCTGGGGAGCAGAGCTTGGGAGCATAGCAGAGCAAAGCTTGGGAGCAGAGCAGAGAACAAGGTTGAGACCAGATTTTTGATAACTTAGCTTGAGAGAGAACAAGGTTTAGGGCTTTTGACGTTTTTTGAGACCAGAATTTGTAGTTAATTGTGAGGCTTTCTTTTTCTTTTTTGAGAGAAATTCGTGAGGGATCAACTAATTTAAGTTAATGTGCCACCTCAACTAATAAAAAATAAATTTTATTTAGTTTATTTCTTCAACAGAGAGGGAAACAACTTAATCTGTGAGCAAAGATCTAAGTAGAGAATGAGGGAAATGCTTTTCAATGAGAGTTTGTTGGCTTCCTAGACTCACTTCTCATCTTATAAAACTCTTACCCTCTTAATTAGTTTTATTAAAAAACGTGAAACTTGTTTTGTCCATGATTAATGTTACTTGTTCCAGACTATCGCTTGCTTATCTAAACTTTATATATATGAACGATACAAGTCCTATTAAAAAAAAATCAGTAATTCTGCAACCTCACAACACTCATATGCAGCTCTTCTTAAATTTTTTGTTTCACACTGATGGAAAATATCATGCATTTAAAATGAGTAATTAAGTTATCACCTTGAAAATGAGTAGCGTATGATATTGCAACTGTGTTATCACCTTCAAATGAGTTGTGGTTATCATCCAGTAGCATTAGTTGTTGATCTTGCTCCGTTTCTTCTTCGACAAAATTAGTTGCTGCATATGGCACCTCATTTTCCATGTCAATGTCCGTTGCTCCAAATAGCTCAAGCATTAAAGCATTGAACCTTGCAGCTTCATCAGCCATGGAAGAATGTTGGTTTTTCCTTTCTTTCTTTTTCGCTTGAGAATGTCTTGGGATATAAAGAAGTGTACTCTAGTTATTTTAGATAAGAAATCCACACAATCTGTATATAATCCTTGACGAACTTTGTTTTCTTTTAGATATTAATGCATGTTCTTAATTTTTTGGGTTTTTGATGCAGGGGTTTACGTTGGTGACGGCTGTTTTGATGCAGGTTGGTTTACGTTGGTGACGGCTGTACAGAAGATAAACTTTTTGATTCTTGAGATTTTAATTTCATGGGTTATGAAACATGCTTTATTCTAACTTTTTAATTTTAATCACTGCAAGTTTGCAACGAGGAAATGAGTGGAGAAGCTTTTCAATGGAGTTAATAAATGCAGGGTATAATTGTCACTTTATATATATTATTTTTAGTTACAAATTTAATTGAAAAATGGGTCCACCAAAATAAGCATTTTGTGTAGACAAATTTGTCCGAATAGCATCACTCTTATATTAACTAGTTGTTATTTTTAATTTTTAGTATCTATTTGAAATAGACACGAATTTTAATAAAGTGATCGATGTATTTTGAGTGCAATAAAGTTTCCACATGTCATATAAGTGTTAAAATAATGGGCAAAGGTGCGGATCCACCTTTGACCCCGCAAACTCGATCAAATTGCAAAAAACTCCCTCATAGTTCGAAAAAAATGGCATTTAAACCCACTTAATTTTTTATTTTTATTTTTAATTTTATGGTCATCTTCTCCGGCGATATAAGTTAAGGATTTCGCCATAATCCTTCAATTTTTCCGGCGGCTCCCTCTCCCTTGCTCTCCTCCCACTGGAAGAGAGCTCGCCCCTTCTCTCTCTCTTCTACCCCTTCAATCTATCAATCACTTTCCGACTGGGAATCTCTTGGGGCCTCCGCCCTTCTGGGCTGTTTCCGGCGCATAGCCCTCAACAAGTTTTCGATCCCCATCGTCGGTGAACACCTCTGTAACCAAATCGGTTCGGTAAAGGTAATTGATCCCGGAAGTCTGAGTAAGGGAGCAATATTTGAAACAAGCGACTCCATTAACAGTGTCCACTGATCCAGAAGCTTTTCTAAGGTGCGATTGCTCCTTTTTGTACTGTGTTTGTCTGCGATTAACAGTGTATGTGATTGGGCTTGCTTTGTTCCTAGGTCACGCTTCTTTCGGGTGGGTTCTAATCTGGTTTTTGGTGCCATTTTGCTGATTATCTTCTGTGAATTCCCTTGTTTCGGACCCTTCTTCGTATCTTCTCTGGGAAATTTTGTGTGTTTGAATCGTTTAAAATTGGATTAAATTCCCTTTACTGATTTTATCAGTTGATGATTCTGGCTTTAATCGGTGTTATGTGTACTGATTAATATCTTCAAATCCGAGTTATTGCTGTGAAAAACATTCTTTACCAGATTGATTGCTGCAAATTACAGATTATTGCTCTTCCGATTTCCAAGTTTAAAATTGTGTTTTGTTTAAAATTGCTCTTCCGATTTCCAAGTTTAAAATTGCTCTTCCCCTCTCTCTCCCTCTCTTATGGAGAAGCGGCTCCCTAACGGCGATCTGTGCATCGGAAGAAGCTGGAGAAAACATTGGGAAGAGGAGGGTCTGGAGAGAGAGAGAAAGAGAGAGGGGAAGAGAGAGAAGGGGTGAACTCTCTTCCAGTGGCAGGTTTGCTGTGACAAACGTTTTCCGGTGGGAGGAGGGAGCTGCCAGAAAAATTGAAGGATTCCGGCGAAATCCTTAACTTATGTAGCCGGAGAAGATGACCCCAAAATTAAAAAAAATTAAAAAAAAATTAAGATAACGGCGTCAAACAGTTGTTATCTTTGTGGGTTTAAATGCCTTTTTTTCGGACTATGGGGGAGATTTTTGCAACTAGGTCGAGTATGGGGGGTCAAAGCTCTAAGGGGGTGTTTACTTAGATGTATAAGCCTTGATTGATAAAAATAATAAGACTAATCTCTTGTTTACTTTGATAGATTGCATCTTTGGGATATCCTAAGGTCCTTGGTTATTTTTATCTTCCAAGCTAGTTTTGCTTAATTTTTATCCCATCAAAAAGGTGGGAATGGAGTAATCATACTCTTGAAGATAAAAATACTCAATTATCCATTTTATCAATCATGCAAAGTAAACACCTCTAGGGGTGTGTGTCTAGTTCAGGGCTGGATCTGAACCTTTGCCCTAAAATAATTAAAGTGGAGCAAGAGTGGAACAACCAAAAAAAAAAAAGATAGATAAATAGATAGATACTAAAAGCTGGGTACTTATTATACGGCTTCTTAACTGATAAAGCTATAACAAATTCCCTCTCAATAAACAAAAAGGCTATAATAATTATGGCATTGAACACCTAATAGATTTCGGGTGTGTTTGCTTTTTTATCCCTCTAAATGGAGGGATAACAAAAATTTATGTCTTTAAATGATTGCTTTCTCACTACAAAAAAACACATGATTACCGACGGCATTTTGTCGTCGGTAACGGGGACACGGCGGTCGGCAAGTGGCTTGCCGACGGCGTTATCTACAGCAAAACGCCGTCGATATACACCTCGTCGGTAACCACGCTATCGACGGCGATCGGACGCCGCCGGCAATTAACGACGGCGATACCGCCGCCAATTCTCGTCGGAGCATGACGGAACTTCACCGGAGCTTTACCGACGGTAAGAGCCGCCGCTAATTAGCGACAATGTAATTGCCGTCGGTAACACTCATCGGACGAGGGCGGAGCACTCGCCGGAGACCACCGTGACCACCGACGGCGATCGCCGTCGCTAATTAGCGGCAGCACCAATGCCGTCGGTAACACGCTGGATGGTCGTCGGAGACTCGCCGTGGACTCGCCGTTGAATTTTCGACGGCGATACGGCGTCAGTAATATTATTTTATTTTATTTTATTTATTTATTTGTATGTCTACAATTTTTTTCCGTATTTATACGGTATTGCATAAGTTAGACGAACTTCCGAATCGGTCACCCAACTTCCCAGTGAATCACCCATCTTACTTGTGCTTTGTGTCAAACACGCTTAACTTTGAAGTTCTTTTCGAGTGGTCACCAGTACAGAACACTCGTATTATTGATATATCTATACCTATTAATTCATTTAAAGGCTATATACTCACTCATATATTCATAATCTTAGAATATGTGGAAATATTACCTGAAAGATGTTGTTAATTACTGATCGGGTCTGTTTCCGTCCTTATTTTTATCGTTGGTAACATATTTGTTTATTAATTAATTAATTAATTTTTTTTTAAAATTAGTGTAGTTTATACACCAAAAGTGTTTTAGTTTGGTAATTGTAATGTGATTTGAATTTATTTGTTTAGGTTAAATTCAATCATCATCATCGGCATAAATATATAAAACATAGTTCAAATAAAACACTTGAAATATATAGTTCAATAAAACATAAATGTGAAAATATACGGGTGCAAATGTAATTTTGTTCGAAAACATAAATATAAAAGTCTAGCATCATCATCATCGGGGAGAGACCAAAGCAGCATCATCATCGTCGTCATCATCATGATGACGATGAGTAGGGGATGGAGCTCGCTGACCACCATACAGCCTCATTAACTGCTCCATTTGGGCAAAGCGCTCCATGAGGGCTTGATGTTCTACTTGCTCTGCAGCCAATTGTGCCTCTATTGCAGCCCTCTCTGCAGCCCGCTCCTCTTCTTGCTGTTGCAGGCGCTCCTCCAGCGTAGAGATCCGTGTCTCATAAAGCTGCTGAGACACCGCAGAAGTGCCCGTGCTGCGGGTAGACCCCCCTACTAGTCTGGCTCTGCCCGGCACTCGCATGACCTGTCCGGCTGTACCCCTCCAAATACACCTCATCTAGCCGGTGCTCTCGTCCTGTGGCAGCGGCAAGTCGATGAACCTCGTGCTAATTCATACATAACAATGCATAATTGTTAGAAAATAAATACAGTCACTAAATATTTGAATAAACTTAAACACTTACATCAATTCTTGCATCTTCCGTCGGCGTACATGTGGAGGCGGAGGAAGGTGGCATAGTTCGGCGCATCCTGAGGGAAGTCAGACTCCAAGCTCTGTTCATTCATGTGTATAAGATAAATAGTTATATTATTTGCTATAATTTTATATATAGCAAATAATTACTAACTATATACTGCTGTAGGATACGAGTCGACTGAGATCCGCCCACGTGCCTACTGACCCCTGTACCCTGTCCATCGGGCTCGGACATCCGGTTGGCACGTGCTCGCGCAGAAAGTGCCTGAGTCTCGGGACTCTGCCAGTATTCCTGGAGTCCCGTCCAGAATCCTGGACTCATCCAGGCGGGTCTAGACATCTCTTGACCTCTGTCCAGGCTCTTCATGAGATCTGACTTGTACTCGCTGATCATGTCGGAGTACCTTTTGCGGGTATTTTTCTCCCACATGTCTCTCACTTCCTTCTCATCCTCGGGCGCCCAAGAAAACTCTTTCTATTGAAAGAAAGAGACTTAATTTAATATATAACATTTGAACAATATATAATGATAAATTTATATGTACAATAAATTCAATTATACCCGTAATTCATTAAACTACGCCGTCTTTATATCCGGGTGCGTCTTCTTCCATGTGTACCCGCCTGCGTTATCAAACCTCTTAAATGAAGCAGTGCAAGCTTTGGGCTGGCCAAGCGGCTCCATCAATTTACTGTGTCAAAGTAATTTGATCATATAATCATGTTATATGAAAAATATTATTTTTCATTAAAATACTTACCTAGTAGCATCCCTCTCGAACCAAATCCTCCCTCCGTCCATAGCCAATCGGGCTCTGATCTGTGCAGTTGTAGGGCCCTTGGGCATTCTAGCCCGTGAAGTAGTACCAACCTCTGGAGTCTCGGGAGTCCTAGAAACATCAGTCCGGACCCATCCGATTTATATGCAGTATCCTCTGGTGCAGACTCTCTCTGACGTCTCCCAAATAGTGAGAAACCTCTACGATGACTCGATTTGGTACCTGTTTCAAGTGTTGAATTTTGCATTGTGACGTGAATTTACAAAAACATTAACAAATATAACACATAAAATAGCAGCAATCATAACAAATATATTTCTCCAGTATTCCAATTTGTACATTTACATAAAATAGCAGCAAACATTTCCAAATATATTTTTAATCATCACTACTATCATCATCACTGTCGTCATCAGATGTCAACGGTTGATCATCGTCTTTTGCTTCATCGTCATCTTCAATTTCAACGAGTCCACCGAGGGGATGATTGAGAAGTGGTTGGTCGATACCTACAGTAGAATGGGTAGACCTAATAGTAACCACTTCTTCTTGAAATGGTTGATCTAATGTCGATGTAGATGCGGCAGTAGAGACTTCAACCTTTGATCTTGCGTTGACTTTGCATGCTGACCACTAGTTCTTCTTTGATTGGTTTGTACTGGGATAGGGGCAGTAAAACACTTGAACTGTCTGACTCGCTAATACAAAGTGATCATACTTTTTATATCTCCTTGTGTGGTTCACTGAAACCAACTTGAAGTCTGTGTCAATAGAAGTTCCATGTGCAGACAAGTCAAACCATTCACATTTGAACAAGACTGTCCTCTTGATTGGATATCCCCGATAGTCCATTACGCACACCTCTTGGAGACGCCTATAAAAGTCTAGCACATCTGCATCACTACCATAGATCGAGCCTTTAATGGAAACACCACTGTTCACGGTCGCACTATCTCTATCGTGATCAGTCGTGTGAAATCGGTAGCCATTCACAAAATACTCGGAATATGTTTCAATCTCCTTTAATGGTCCAGCTGCAAGCGACTTAATATAGGGGTTCAAATCATCGTTACAAGGACGACACACCTATTAGCCACGATAATTTAAGTATGCAAGACAATTTTTGTAACGCCCCGCTATTCCCTAGCTAAATTTAGAGTAAATTTTGAACTTAGAAGTATGAGACGATTCACGCTGCAGAAATGAAACGATTTATTTTTAATTCCAACAAATGATTTACAAAAACTTTTGAAAAATTTCATTTATTCAAATTCTTATGCATTGCATATTTATTTAAATTGAACAATTGAGCATTTACACGTGTTATTTATTTAGCGATCCCTGAAGAATTTTTACAGTTTCAATAATTCACCTCTGAAGTTTTTAATTGTCCAATCAACACCTTACCTCCACCATACCCTATACTCCTACAAGCCACCTTATGCCTACCCCCAAGTTCAGCTTTTTGCCATACCTCCTGCACTCCTTGTCAATTCAAAGGTTACAATACAACCAAGCTTCCATCCTTCCATCTCCACACGAAACATTCACAAGTCACAAATTTTAAGTCCAGCCAAGAATAGCAGAGCAACCAAGCAATGGCCATTTCAGATTTTGAGCAGCTCACTCAAACTCAAGGTTTCATCTTTAACTCCCCTGCTTACTTCATTCCAAATTATGATTAAAAAACCCAAGCCATTTTATGTATGAAGCTGTTCAGCTGCCCAACAAGAAACTCACGCATTCATACATTCACAAATTTTCATTTGAACAGATTTTATAACACATATGTAATATTTGTATACATATTCTGTACATACACACATATGTGTATAAGCTAGTATTGAATGATTTTTCATGTTGAGTAAATGAATAAAAAGGGGAGGGGAGGAAACTTGTCTTGAAGCTTCGATTTTACTCCTTGTTTCTGAGCTCGAAATTACCTCTGGCTATGTGTGTGAGTAGAGTCGAAAGGGAGGTGGTGGTGGTGGCTCGCCACTGCCGGAGACGAGGGAGAAGAGAAGGGAAGGTGGGGTGTCATGTCTGTTCAGTGAGAGATGAGAGGGAGGGTGGCGGCGGCAGCTCACTGCCCGGCCCCAGAGTGAGGACAGAGGCGAAGTCGGCGGTGGCTTGGACTGCCGCTTGACTGAACGAAGAAAGAGGGAGATCGGGACCGGTGGTGGGTGGCAGCCTTCACTGCTGCCTGGCTGAGGACGGGGGAAGAGAGGGAGGAGCGGTGGCGGCTGGGGCTGCTATCGCCGGAGGATAAGAGAGTTTGTCGAGGGAGATGGCCGACGGTGGGTTGAGAGGGGACGGGCGGAGATTTAGAGACGGGATTTGAGAGAGGGGCGATGGCGGCGGCCTTATCGTCATCGCTCGCCGGAGATTCAGAGGGAGGCGGCGGCGTTCTCGCCGCAGCCAAGGAAGGAGATGGCGATGGGGTGAGGAAGAGACGAGGCTGGAGAGGCGACGACGGTGTCGCCGGCGCCAGCGTGCTGTGTGTGTGTGTGTTTTGTGAGAACAGAGAGAGACGCGAATGAATGGGGAGGGGAGCGGCTGTAGGAGAAGAAGAAAAGGGAGAGGAATTTGGTTTGGGCTCAGGGCTTGCAGTTGGGCTGATTGGTTTTAATTAGACTGGGCCGGAATTTATTTAATAGTGTTTGGGCCCGATTGTATTATTAATTTTATGTGGGCTGAGTTTATTTAATAGTTTGGGCCTTTGTTTTAATTGCTTGGGCTGCGAAATTTTAAGAATTGGCCCTTACATTAAATTATTTTGGGCAGTCCACATTTTAATTAATTTGATTATCAGTAGTTGATTAATTATTTTAAAGACAAATTGCATAATAATATTTTATTATTGTTATGTGCATATTTTAAGTAATTACTTATCATATATATGCTAAGCATGACATGACATTGCATTTGCATCATGCAATAAAAGTATTCATGATTTAATTGGTTTATTTATAAATCCAATTATTTAAGAAAATCGAGTAAGGATATTGTTGGTGTCCTTAACTCAAGAATTTAGTTTTCAATTATTTATTTACTAAATTTTGGAAACCCGGCGTGATGAATCAAGTATGTTTAGTACATCCACTAAGACTTTAAGTTAGCTTCACGAGACCTATTAAGAATAGAATTTCTTGTAGGCTTTGTGACCAGGGGGATTAGCGCTGCTTTCCCAAGACAGGTTTTTATGTGTATGATCTTCAGGCTTTGCCTATCCAGGTGGGCTTACTTTCCAAATGTATAAAGTATGATTGAGTTATTAAGCTCTAAATGTTTCAATGAATTGCAAACTGTTTATTTAATGAAATGCAAACTGTTTATCCAATAAAATGTTTATGTGCACTATGCTCTGTTTAAGGCTCGCAAAGTTAATCAATTGAGGTTCTCTTATGACCTAACACGTTGTCTGAGAATCGTGTACACATGCTAGCTGACCTGGTGGGTTGATCTCCATCGGGCACTGGCCAGAGGCGTTATAAGGGTGCTCGACGGGATGTGTTCCGGAGCATGTATCATGTAAGGCCTGCCTGGGTAGCGTCCCGAGGTCAATTCAACTTGTCTGAGTTACGTCCTCAGGGCAAGTGCAATGGGAGAAATGGATCCGTCGGTGCCTAAAAGGTCCGGGATCACAGCGAGTAACAGAAAGGGAGTGTGACATGTGCGCACAAATGAAAGAAATTATTTTAACATGCTTAGAAGTCCTTTCAATTTAAAACCTTCTAAGTTATGTCAATTATGATTGGATAAACTGTCTTTACGAAAATATGAAATGTTTATGAAAATGCATGCCCACTGAGTACATTAGTACTTAGCCCAAAAATACTTTCAAATGTTTTCAGGTTGGCTGGCCGGTGCTGACGGGACTGAGCTGAGGCTAGGGTTTAATTTCTATGTAGACTTCCGCTGTAGTAATAACTCTTATACATCTTTTGTTTTCTCAACTTAAGATGACTTCATGTCGAGCTTCAATTTAAAATTTCTAGTTTCGAGTTAATGAACGTCGGTTGTCAGAAACATGAAACAAAACTTGTGATCCAAAGGGGCCTAGCCCGACTCGTTATCTTATTATTCGGGTTTTAACAAGGTTGTTCCTTGTTTATTTCTATGAATTAGTTGCACCTCGATTATATTTATTCCTTCAAGAATTGGGGTGTGACAATTTTGGAGTAAGTAAATGTATACTGAAGATAGATATATCGTCTCTTACGTAATGGCTAAACCACACAACAAACTCGTTGTCAAACGTAACTTCTAACTCCACATCGGTGATATAAGAATTTGCATTTCGTTTTTCCTCCTCGAAAATCCTTGGATACAAAGAAAAAGTTATCACTGAATTTGCTATGTATTTATGAATAATTCTTATACATAATTTGAACCAGAATACTAACTTGCTATATGTCTCTGCAACCTCAGCACAATTGCTCAAAATATACATGTGTACAACAATGTATTCACGCTCATCTGTGTATCTCTTTGTCCCTCGGCCAATCAAACGCCCAATTGGTTTGAATATCGCGAGACAAAGAGGATCATCATTTTCAGCAACAGGCATCTCAATATTGCAAGGCAAAGTTGTCCACTTTGTAGTAATTTGATCCTCAAAGTAAAATGAAGAGAAGGTTGACATTTCTTCAAGTAACTATGCATTGCAGATGGAGACCTCAACCTTGGCTTTGTTTTTTATATGGTTTTTCAATGTCCTCAAATATCGTTCAAAATGATACATCCACCGATACTGCACTGGACCAGCCAATCGTGTCTCATCTGCCAAATGAACTGGTAGGTGCTCCATTGAATCAAATAAACTAGGATGGAAGATACGCTCAAGTTTGCAAAGAGTAACAATTATCTTCTCACTAAGTATTCCCATATCATGTATTGAGATATTGCGGGATGTTAATTCTCTGAAGAAGAAACTTAACTCTGTAATTGCCTCCCAAACATTCTTAGGAAGAAGTTCTTTAAAGGCAACATGTAGCAGTATTTACATGAACACGTGACAGTTGTGACTTTTCATGTTGTGCATCTTCAGGGCGTTCAAATCAACGCATCTACTAATATTTGACACGTACCCATCGGGAAACTTAAGACTCTTTGATCCATTGAAGTAAGATCTTCTTCTCTTCCTTGTCAAGCATATAACATGCTTTTGGATACTGTCGGGTTCCATCCAGTTTCTTCAATTCTTTCCGTCTGCAGAAGATGTTCAATTCTTCTTTAGACTTTTCTGTATCTTTTGTCTTCCCCTTCACATTGAGGACATTGTTAAACACATTATCAAATACATTTTTCTCAATGTGCATGACATCCAGATTATGGCGAATCAAAAGATGTCTCCAATAGGGTAGATCCCAAAATATGATTTTCTTCTTCCACCCAACATGTTGATATTTTACGAGTTGAGCGTTCCTGCCATCGAAGTCTTCGGTAACCTTCACGAAGCCCAACCCCTCAATTTGATTCAAGATTTTTGTTCCTGATCTTTGTTCTGGTGGACCCACATTGCAGGTCTTATTCTGCAAGAATGAAGTTTTATTTCTCCTAAACACATGGTTAGGAGGTAATAACTTCTGATGATTATCAAACCACGATTGTTTTCCACTCTTCGATAGAGTAAATGCTTCTGTATTCTCCATACAGTGTGAACATGTCAATCTCCCAGCTGTACCCCACCCAGACAACATAGCATACGCTAGAAAATCATTGATAGTCCATATAAGAGCTGCCCGCATCTGAAAATTTTGCTTCAACGATATGTCGTAAGTGTTCACACCAACCTCCCACAAAGATTTCAACTCTTGTATCAGTGGCTGTAAGAAAACGTCCAACTTCATCTTTGGGTTAGATGGCCCAAGCACGATGACTGTGAGGAACATGAATTGTTCTTTCATGCACAACCACGGAGGTAATTTATACGGCGTGACAATAACTAACCAAGAAGAATATTGATGCCCTGATTGTGCAAATGGGGCAAAACCATCTGTAGAGAGGCTCAATCTCATATTTCTGATCTCCTCGGCGAATCCAGGAAAGACTGAATTCAAGTGTTTCCATGCCGGAGAGTCTTCCGAGTGGCGCATGATCCCATCGTCTGTTGAGGTCGCATGCCAACGCATATTTTCAGCAGTTGAGATTGTTTGCATCTCCCGCAACTGCTGAAAATATGCGTTGGCATGTGACCTCAACAGACGATGGGATCATGCGCCACCCGACAGACTCTCTGGCATGGAAACACTTGAATTCAGTCTTTCCTAAATTCGCCGAGGAGATCAGAAATGTGAGATTGAGCCTCTCTACAGATGGTTTTGCCCCATTTGCACAATCAGAGCGTCAATATTCTTCTTGGCTAGTTATTGTCACGCGGTATAACTTACCTCCGTGGTTGTGCATGAAAGAACAATTCATGTTCCTCACAGTCCTCGTGCCTGGGCCATCTAACCCAAAGATGAAGTTGGACGTTTTCTTACAGCCACTGATACAAGAGTTGAAATCTTTGTGGGAGATTGGTGTGAACACTTACGACATATCGTTAAAGCAAAATTTTCAGATGCAGGCAGCTCTTGTATGCACTATCAGCGATTTTCCAGCGTATGCTATGTTGTCTGGGTGGGGTACAGCTGGGAGATTGGCATGTCCACACTGTATGGAGAATACAGAAGCATTTTACTCTATCGAAGAGTGGAAAACAATCGTGGTTTGATAATCATCAGAAGTTCTTACCTCATAACCATGTGTTTAGGATAAACAAAACTTCATTCTTGAAGAATAAGACCTGCAATGTGGGTCCACCAGAATAAAGATCAGGAATAGAAATCTTGAATCAAATTGAGGGGTTGGGCTTCGTGAAGGTTACCGAAGACTTCGATGGCAGGAACGCTCAAGTTGTAAAATATCAACATGTTGGGTGGAAGAAGAAAAGCATATTTTGGGATCTACCCTATTGGAGACATCTTTTGATTCGACATAATCTGGATGTCATGCACATTGAGAAAAATGTATTTGATAACGTGTTTAACACTGTCCTCAATGTGAAGGGGAAGACAAAAGATACAGAAAAGTCTAGAGAATAATTGAACATCTTCTGCAGACGGAAAGAATTGAAGAAACTGGATGGAACCCGACAGTATCCAAAATCATGTTATACGCTTGACAAGGAAGAGAAGAAGATCTTACTTCAATGGATCAAAGAGTCTTAAGTTTCCCGATGGGTACGTGTCAAATATTAGTAGATGCGTTGATTTGAACGCCCTGAAGATGCACAACATGAAAAGTCACAACTTTCACGTGTTCATGCAAATACTGCTACATGTTGCCTTTAAAGAACTTCTTCCTAAGAATGTTTGGGAGGCAATTACAGAGTTAAGTTTCTTCTTCAGAGAATTAACATCCCGCAATATCTCAATACATGATATGGGAATACTTAGTGAGAAGATAGTTGTTACTCTTTGCAAACTTGAGCGTATCTTCGCTCCTAGTTTATTTGATTCAACATACCAGTTTATTTGGCAGATGAGGCACGATTGGCTGGTCCAGTGCAGTATCGGTGGATGTATCATTTTGAACGATATTTGAGGACATTGAAAAACTATATCAAAAACAAAGCCAAGGTTGAAGGCTTCTGCAATGCATATTTACTTGAAAAAATGTCAACCTTCTCTTCATTTTACTTTGAGGATCAAATTGGACAACTTTGCCTCGCAATATTGAGATGCCTGTTGCTGAAAATGATGATCTTCTTTGTCTCTCGATATTCAAACTAATTGGGCGTTCGATTGGCCGAGGGACAAAGAGATACATGGATGAGCGCGAATACATTGTTGCACACATGTATATTTTGAGCAATTGTGCTGAGGTTGCAGAGACATATAGCAAGTAAGTATTCTGGTTCAAATTATGTATAAGAATTATTCATAAATACATAGCAAATTCAGTGATTACTTTTTCTTTGTATCCAAGGATTTTTGAGGTGGAAAAGCGATGTGCAAATCCTTATATCACCGATGTGGAGTTAGAGGTTGCGTTTGACAACGAGTTTGTTGTGTGGTTTAGCCATTACGTAAGAGACGATATATCTATCTTCTATATACATTTACTTACTCCAAAATTGTCTTGCATACTTAAATTAGCCCCGGCTAACAGGTGTGTCGTCCTTGTAACGATGATTTGAACCCGTATATTAAGTCGCTTGCAGCTGGACCATTAAAGGAGATTGAAACATACTCCGAGTATTTTGTGAATGGCTACCGATTTCACACGACTGGTCACGATAGAGATAGTGCGACCGTGAACAGTGACGTTTCCATTAAAGGCTCGATCTATGGTAGTGATGCAGATGTGCTAGACTTTTATGGGCGTCTCCAAGAGGTGTGCGTGCTGGAGTATCTGGGATATCCAATCTAGAGGACAGTCTTGTTCAAATGTGAATGGTTCGACTTGTCTGCACAGGAAACTTCTATTGACACAAACTTCAAGTTGGTTTCAGTGAACCACACAAGGAGATATAAAAAGTATGATCCCTTTGTATTAGCGAGTCAGACAGTTCAAGTGTTTTACTGCACCTATCCCAGTACAAATCAATCAAAGAAGAACTGGTGGTCAGCATGCAAAGTCAACGCAAGATCAAAGGTTGAAGTCTCTACTGCCGCATCTACATCGACATTAGATCAACCATTTCAAGAAGAAGTGGTTACTATTAGGTCTACCCATTCTACTGTAGGCATCGACCAACCACTTCTCGTTCATCCCCTCGGTGGACTCATTGAGATTGAAGATGACGATGAAGCAGAAGACGATGATCAACCGTTGACATCTGATGACGACAGTGATGATGATAGTAGTGATGATTAAAAATATATTTGGAAATGTTTGCTGCTATTTTATGTAAATGTACAAATTGAAATACTGGGAGAAATTTATTTGTTATGTTTGCTGTTATTTTATGTGTTATATTTATTAATGTTTTTGTAAATTTACGTCACGATGCAAAATTCAACACTTGAAACAGGTACCATTGATAAACATGCATTTTTACCTCTTGGTGTGTCATTTTTTATGTTTAATTATGAGGATTTTGTGTGTTTGATGATTTATTTGAGCTTATATTGGTTTATGGTCAAGAACTTGTCACTTTCTTGTTGTTTGAACAAATGTTCAGAAATAATGAAACAGAATTTGGAAGAATTGGATGAAATACAAGTTTTAGTTCGTCTCGATAGGAGTTTGCGAGCACAAACGGATCGTAAATCGAAGTTCGGACGAGGGAGAACGAGCCAAAACAAAATCGCTGCGCAAAGCTGTCAGGAGTTCTGTTTCGTCATGCGGGCCAGCCATGCGGCCGCGCGAGTCGCCATATTTCCGCCCAAAAATTCTATTTTTAGCGATTTTGGGTATTTTTTAGAGCTACAAGACCTAGGACATATAAATACTCCCCAAGAACTCAATCTCCAGACTTTTTATCACCTTTTATCATATTTTTACATCTTCTGGAGAGCTGTGAGAGACGGAGAACGGAGCCAGAGCAAGAACTGAAGAATCTCGATTTTACTACGGTTTTATTGTTGAGTATTTTCCTATTTTATTGAGATATTGATTTTTATTCATATGTCTATGTGTGGCTAAAATCCCTTTTTCTCAGGGTTTAGGGAGTAGACATGATTTGAATTTCTGACTGTTTGATTCAACTAATCGAGATTATTATTCCTTTTTATGTTCTTATTATAATTGTTTGCTTTATTGTTTGATCACCAATTTAGCATAATCATAGGTTTTAATTTGAGATCGTGAGGTGATGATTATTACCTGAACTAAGAACATAGAACACATTTATTTTAATTCTAAAGGGAATTGATAATTGTGAGGGCATTAATCCTAGGAACTTTTAGGAGTTACATGATAGAAGTGTGATCCAGGGATGGTAACCTTGCATGTAATCAACGGTTTGTATGCCACGAGAGTGGGCATGAACTAGCTTTAGAGATTGTCTTAGGAATCATCTCATTAATTGAATTGAACATGTTAGTTAGGAGAATCTTGATTTATTTTAGTTGAAACCTTTGCCTTGGAAAATCTTCTCTTATCTGTTACTCCGCATTTTCATAGTTTGATTTATTTTCTTTCTAGTGTTTATTTATTTAATTTGTTTTCAGAATCGAAACTCTTAATTTCGTTTGTCCAGACAGAGTAAAATAATTTAGGATATGAATTGATTAATTCAGTCTATGTGGATTCGACCTTGTTACTGCTATACATAATTGCACCCGTACACTTGCGGCGTGTCAAATAAAATCGCGAACAAATTTTTCTTATCCACAAGGATGAAGTGCCCAAGAGAGCAAAAGATCCGGGAAAAGTAAGAGTTGATGTTCATAATACTTTTAAGGGTTAATGGCCGGAAAATACACGAACTATCACCAAATTTGCATTTTGCACATGACCTTAAAAAATAGCTCTATAATACATCACCTTTTGATTTAATTGCAATTTGCACATGCGTTGACCATCCCTTAAATCCTAGATGACGTGTCTCCCGGAATTTGCAGACGTGGATGCACCGGCGGTCATATAAAATGACGTCGTTTTGTCAATCTTTTTTAAATAAAAAACTTAAAAAAAAGAAAAAAAAAACACACATCAGACATTCTGCTCTCTCTCTCTCTCTCTCTCTACAAACAGAGGTGCCACCCCCTTCTTCCTCATCGGCGTTGCCGGCATCGTCGTCTCTCCCTTCTCTCGCCTCCTACCCTTCCTTTGTAACACATGCACACATCACACAAATCCAGTGGTAGATTCGAAGATTCTACGAACCAGATTTAAGGGAAAGAGGTGGTAGCGGGCTAGGGTTTCAGGCGATGATAGGGGCGGTGGAGATTACGGGCTGCAGAATTGTTCTTGCAGTAATTGAGGTTTTGGTTCTTGATTCGGAGGAGGAGAGAAGAGCGGCGCGGCGAGTCTGTGACGGCGTAAGGCCCGGCGCAGGTGGCGGATAAGTAATTGGCATGTTAGATCGGGGAGGATTTGGGTCTAGATCTGGGGCCATCTTTGGAACTGGGTTTGATTTTTTCTTGGAGATTACGAGCGGCAGAATTGTTCTTGAAGCGATTGAGGTGGAGATTGAAGTTTTGGTTCTTGATTTAGAGGAGAAGAGATGAGTGGCGCGACGAGTTTGTGACGGCGTAGGGGCCGACGTAGATGGCGACGGTTTGGAGGAGCTCCGGCGGGAGGAGGATGAAGGGGAGGGTTTGAAGAGGAACAGAGGAGAAGAAGAATTTTATAGAGGAGAAGAAGAATTAATTAAAGAGGAACATAGGGGCGGAGGGAGAGGGCATGGAACGGCGACCAATCGCCGGCCCTCGGCATCGGCGGCGGTTCTTCTACAGACGGAGAAGGAGATTTGGAAGAGAGCAACATCAACGAGATTTTGAGAAGCAACGTCAGCATTTCAGGCCACTTTTTAAACATTAAATGCCATGTGTATTGCCAGATCATTAAATAATGCCACGCGTATTGCCAGATCATTAAATAATAGTCCACGTCGTTGCCGGTCAACTTTAATCATAGTCGGAATTCTCGCCGTGTGCAAATTGCAATTAAATCAAAAGTTTATGTATTATGGAGCTATTTTTTAAGGTCATGTGCAAAATACAAATTTGATGAAACTTCGTGTATTTTTTTGCCATTAACCCTACTTTTAATAAGGATCAATTTTCTTGGCAGGACCCAGATGATCAGAAATCGTAGGGAGAATGCATGGCCGACAAGATTGGAGCAGAGCGCAGCTGGGTGCAGAATTGCTTATACCAGCCTCCTTGAAGATTCTACTGTTCTATCGAGCTAACGACGTTAAAAATAGCGCTTATTGGGAGGCAACCCAATTTTTGGTTAGTTTGTTTATTTTCGTTTGTTACTTTATTTTTGTGCCCCACAAATCTGTTTCAAACTTATTCTCATTGGTGGTGAATAAGTTTGGGGGGATGTGTCTTTGTGGGTGCACTTTTTGTTTTGGTTGTTTTTGTTCTGTCGTTGAGTTTTCTTAGTCTTGCTAATTTGGTAGTTCTCTCTGTGATGTTACTTTGATGATGATGGGAGTAGTGTAGAGATTAGTTGGATAACTGGCTCATGACGATTTCTGTTTAAAACTCATGAAATTGCATGTGTTTGTGTTGATATTATTGAGATTGAGCATTATTGATGGATGATAAGCATGGTCTCTATGTGTTTGCAATCAATAAAATAAGCTGTGAGGATTTGAGCCTTGACTGTCATTATTTTACAGTTTTATTTCTTATTCTTGAGTGATTGTTCGAGCATGCATATTTCTCACTAGAACTTGTCTTGGTTTCTCCCTCGAGGTCACATAGTGTGCTTAATAACTTTGAGATGATAGAAGGCCATCTTTACTAGCCTATATTTCCCATATTTGTCCTTTTACTATATATGATCCTAGTTCGCCCCCTTTGAGCCCTATTATCCATATTCTTTGAGTTAGCCTTGGGTGGGAGCTTGGAAATTGTTGATATGGGGTAGTTGGCGTTGTGGAGATGTGTGATTATGAATTATGAATTTTGTTCTTGATTGGAAAAAATCCAAGTACCCTGACTTGTTTGAAAAAAAAAAGGGAAAAGAATTGAAAAAGAAAAAAGAAAAAAAAGAGGTACATAGGATGCTTTAGAAAGTCATAATGTCATGAGGAATAATTGATGAGTTGTGATGGATTTTGTATTGAAAATTTTGGTTTTTTGGGAGGTGGAGGATTGTGTTGAGTAAGAATGCTATAAGATTGGTGATTGTGCTACATTGAGAGTATTTATTAGTCACTTAGCCAAATATATCCTACCCTACCAAAGAGCCTACATTACAACCCTCAATAAAGTCCTTTTTGATCTTGGTTATAGGAGCACACATTAAGTGGTAGAGAGGTGAGACAATTGACAAACTTATGGTTGAGTACTTGTTTTGCTTGAATTGAGCGTATACACGTCCATGATTTTGATTGACACACTTGAGAGTTGAGAGTTACTATATTCTTTATCTTTTTGGTGAGGATTACAAGTCATTGAGACCATAATTTGAAGTTTGTCATGATTGTGATATCTTGATAATAGAAGATACAAATGCATGTTGTTATTTTTGTTGACAAATCTAAAACCACAATGTTATCCACGTTTCTCTGCGCTCTTGTTCATTCATTCTTGGTTCATCTTTGTCTTGTCCGAAGATGGACAATAGTTCAAGTTTGGGGGAGTGGATCAACCATGTCGAGTCACCGTAGAGGTTTCTCACTATTTGGGAGACGTCAGAGAGAGTCTGCACCAGAGGATACTGCAGACACATCGGATGGGTACGGACCGCATGTTTCTGGGACTCCCGAGACTCCAGAGGTTGGTACTACTTCACGGGCTAGAAGGCCCAAGGGCCCTACAGCTGCACAGATCAGAGCCCGATTGGCTATGGACAGAGGGAGGATTCGGTTCGAGAGGGATGCTACTGGGTAAGTATTTTAATGAAAAATAATATTTTTCGTATAACATGATTAATTGATCAAATTACTTTGACACAGTAAATTGATGGAGCCGCTTGGCCTGTCCAAAGCTTGCACTACTTCATTTAAGAGGTTTGATAACCCAGGCGGGTACACATGGAAGAAGATGCACCCGGATATGAAGACGGCGTATTTTAATGAATTACGGGTATAATTGAATTTATTGTACATATAAATTTATCATTATATATTGTTCAAATGTTATATATTAAATTAAGTCTCTTTCTTTCAACAGAAAGAGTTTTCTTGGGCGTCCGAGGATGAGAAGGAAGTGAGAGACATGTGGGAGAAAAATGCCCGCAAAAGGTACTCCGACATGATCAGCGAGTACAAGTCACATCTCATAAAGAGTCTGGACAGAGGTCAAGAGATGTCTAAACCCGCTTGGATGAGTCCAGGATTCTGGACGGGACTCCAGTAATACTGGCAGAGTCCCGAAGCTCAGGCACTTTCTGCGCGAGCACGTGCCAACCGGATGTCTGAGCCCGATGGGCAGGGTACAGGGGTCGGTAGGCACGTGGGCGGATCTCAGTCGACTCGTATCCTAAACAAATAAATTCAAATCACATTACAATTACCAAATTAAAACACTTTTGTTGTATAAACTACACTAATTTTTAAAAAAATAAATAATTAATTAATTAATTAATATTTTACCGACAATAAATATAAGGACGAAAACGAACCTGATCAGTAATTAACAACATCTTTTAGGTAATATTTCCACATATTCTAAGATTATGAATATATGAGTGAGTATATAGCCTTTAGATGAATTAATATGTATAGATATATCAATAATACGAGTGTTCTGTACTGGTGACCACTCGAAAAGAACTTCAAAGTTAAGCGTGTTTTTGACACAGAGCACAAGTAAGATGGGTGATCCATTGGGAAGTTGGGTGACCGATTCGAAAGTTCGTCTAACTTATGCAATACCGTATAAATACAGAAAAAAATTGAAGACATACAAATAAATAAATAAAACAAATAAAAAAATTGAAGACATACAAATAAACCCGTGTGCTGGCCCAATTAACCCGCCAATCCAAGATAGTTAAGGCTGAAAATTTTCAACTCGATAAAAATTACAACTTGATTAGCCCGAAACTGAATAGCTCTGCCCAAAATTAACCCGAAACCCTATAAGGTTGACCCAAAAATATTGCGTTCGCTTGTTTATATGAAAATTTTCTCGTTATTTGACTATCAATTTTATTACTTTGCTTATGAAAATTAGTATAATAAGATATTTTTTCCAAAAGTTTGTGAAATGTATTATGATTCAATATTAGAAATTTATATTAGGAAGTTATACTCATCATTTCACTTCTCTGTATTTTTAATTCAATACTTAACATAAAATATGTAGTTGTAAAAATTAAAAAGTGACACGTATTTAATAAAAATATTGCATCTTTATATCTCTAAAACTTGTATATTAGTTTTTATATAAATCGACGTTGAAATGTTACTAATTTATGCGTGTATTTATTTATTACAAATATAATGTTATTTATTTAGTGAGAGCGTGTCTTTTGTTAAAGATATTGAACTTGAATTATAAGTCATTCTCATTTTTAGTGAAGTTTTGACATAAAACTTCTACAAATCTATATTATATATAAAGCAGCAGTTTCAACGGACACTTTTTCCCGGCAAAAATTCAAAATTAACAAATTCTCCATAAAAATTTGAATTCTCAGTTCTTTTGTTTCCGAAAAATTTAAAACGTGGGATTACCATTACAGCTGCACACGTTCACCCCACTAAATCCACCATTACCAACTTATTTTATTTAAAGCTATAAAATACAGATCCAATTGACATTATTTTCGTTTATACTAACAATCAATTTGTATCAATATACTTATGAGGTATGAGATGGGAAGAAGAAAAAGAAGAATAAATGGTTAAGAGTAAGAAGCAGCGGTGAAGAGTGGACTAAAATGGGAAGAAGAAACGATTAAGAAGGAGAAGAAGCGGCACTACAGGGTGGACTGAGATGGGAAGAAGAAGATGAAGAAATGGTGAGGAAGAAGAATAAGCGAAGATGAAGAAGAAGATGCGACATCGGTAAAGAAGAAGTTCACCTGATTTCCTCTTCCTAACAAATCTGCAATCAAATACTCTCACAAATAATGGTTGTTCTTCTCATCAGACATCTGAAAATTCCAACAATCTTCCTCCGGCGTGGTCGTCGACGTCACCACCACAACGTTCCGAAACTGAATTCAAGTTTCGGTCGGTTACTAATATAACCGAATGCAATTGCACAAACCATTTACAAAAATATGCAGAAAAATTAAAGCTAAGAAATCAAGAAGTTTTAGCTTTCCTTCTCACTATTGCAAAAGAAAAAAGTCCAGCAATGACAGAAAAAGATCCAATGCATTACAAAGAAATCAAGAATTTATAAAATCTGGTGAATCATTTGTAATTTGATAGGGGCGAGCAGGAAATTTGGAAGATCGCCACGACCAAAGGGGCAAAGTCACAGTGAGAGGGACGATCGACAACCTCACTGAGAGTGGAACGGCGGTGGGACGAGGATATAGTTGGACAATGTTATGGCCACGCTTGGCATTGGATGTTAATTGCCTGTTGGGTGGAGGGAGGAGATTTGACTGCCCATGGCGAAACAGGGGCTTGATGAGATTGAGCGGCATGGATGAGAGACGGTTGAGCGGCGTCAGACTAAAATTGAAGAAATAATCTTTATCTTAGGTTACAAGTAATTTATTTATTTTCTTAATTGAAGATAAAGACGTGTCACACACTTTAGAAATGGAGTTGAATTGGTATTTAAATGATAAAATTAAATAATTAATAATTGAAATAAATAGTTTTTCGGTCGGTTACCTTGAATTAATTAGCCCAAAATCGATAATTGATCGAAATAATTTCGCTTCTCATTTTTTACAATCAAGCAAAAATTACCGATCGAAACTAATCGATTTGATATGATTTTTTGTTTACGATTCAATTATGCTTATCCCTACCACCACAAACGAGGCATATGTATGTTGATATAAAATATATAGAAATTTTTGTAGCATGTGTAGTTAAATCTATATATAATATAAAAGAGGAGTCTAACGTAAATTTTTTTCCACCAAAATTTCTCTCTCTTTATTTTTCTTCTTATAATTTTGATTCTCTTTTAAAATCATCAACTTTAATTTATAAAAAAATATTCAATATGGATGTTAAATTAAAGATAATGACAATATCTTTAATTTGATGTAAAAATTATAAAACATAAATTTAAAACCAATAAGTTATTATAGTTTAAAGTCACCAAATTATTTTTTTCTCTCTCCTCTCTCTTCTCTCCTCTATCATCTCCTCTCTCATTTCTCATTTTTTAAAATTCACGGTTCTTTCATTCCTTTTTCCATATTTTTTTATTTTATTTTTTATGTTTTTACTATATATCAGTATTTTTTATATTTTACTATTTATATTTTTATTATATCAGTTTAATGCAATTACAATGATGAAACTTATATTTGTTCATTTTAGAAATCTTTAGCTTAAAAATATTTTTTTAAAGGTCAACTTTATATTAATATAAATTTGTAGATAAATAACTAATATATAGTATATCTTAAAAATCGAATTTTTAAGCTTCAAAATTACTCATTGGAAAATCAGTAATTAGAGAACCATTATCGATTTTCTTTAAAAATAAAAAATAAAAGTAAATTGAAGAGTTTAATTTTTTAGTAGCACATTTATTTAAATTTACTGAAATTGTATACATTTTATTTTGGAAAATGAACGACACATATCTCATGTTAAACCCTTTATTTTTTCATTTTCCAATTGAAAAAAAAATGTATACATTGTAACTTTATTTTTAAATTTGAGCATAAACAAAATGACCTCATAAATATGATTTAAATATGCATTCGAAAACTATATTAAACTATAGTTATACTATATGTAAATAAATAGTTTTGTACATCTTAGAATATTATATGATCCATAATGATACTCATTATCATGTATACTTACTTTTGATATTTCATAATTTATTTATTTATAAATTTATACACATTATCAATTAAATCAATTAATTGCTATTTCAATAATTGAAAATTCGAATGTTTTCAGATTGATATTTTTATTGAGATTATATTGTGAATAATTTATTTTTTATTGAGATCATTTATGTTTATATTTACTTATATATATATATATATATATATATATATATATATATTATGTTTAACATTTTTATTTATTTATTTAAATTATCGTTCAATTTCGATGATGGTCGTGCATCGCACGAGCGGGCACATACTAGTTATACTTTATAACTCACTAACTTGTAGAAAATATTTCATCCGTTGCCTTCTTTTTATTTCCGCTGTTTGCTCCATGTGCATTTGTGTACTACAATAACACAATGCACAACACTTGATTCATGCGAAGCAACACTTTCACATCTGTAATGAGGTTTGATCAGCTCTTGGCGTGCCTCATCACGTTTTCGAACAGGAGAGCTCGATTGAGGCTTCGTTCTGGCGAGCCAGGTGCAATATCTAATTATTATAGTTATTAAATTCAAGAAGATTAGCACATATAAAATCAAATTAATCTAACTTATCTATCCACGGTGAACTGATTGTTGTAAAATTGGTTGATATTCTTCAATGTGAGATTTCATACAAAATCAAATTAGGGCGTGTTTGACTAGTAGTTTAAGCCTAGTTTGGAGCGTTAAATAGGCTTTATTTCCTCGTTTGATAACCAATCTACCCAGTATGTGAAGCCCGCAAAAAAGTCATGGCCCGGCGAAAAAGTACTGTTACACAACGGATATAGATGAGGGGGGAGCCTCGGTTAGCGAACCTGATTTGAACAGTAACTCTGCTTATATTTCCTTTCACAAATTTGCCCCGATTTCCCCCATTTGAGAAATTGAAAGTTTGGGAATTGGTCGCACAACTTCTGGATTCGTCGCAGTGGCGGATCCAAGATTTATGATTTGGGGGTACTAAATTTATACGATGTCTGAAAATATTTGTATGAGGGTTCGGGAGCGAGAGCTCCCGAGCTAATTATTTTAAACATTCCGTACAATTTATTTTTATATTCAAGTAGAATTTTAATGAACTTATAATTAGAATCAATCACTTAATTAGAATCAATCACTTAATATAATAAATAGTTGTTCGCACTTCTATTCATCCAACGACGTACAAGTACATTGAAAGCATATAAAGACCTACTGTTACGCATTTAAAAATATATATATTTTTCATATTCTAAAAAAATAAACTAATTCATTATTAATAGTTCATGATTTTACTTTGATTCGATCATTGACTCAAATTCAATACTAAAAATTATCTAAGAAATGAAAATAAGTCAAAAATAATACTCCCTCCGTCCTTGAAATGGCTTCCTCTTTGGGGACGGCACGAGTTTTAATAAAAAGTTGTAAAGTGTATTAATAGTGGAGAAAAAGTGATATAATTATTATTGAAAATTGTGAAAAGTGTTATAAGAAAGAAAAAGGAAGTTATTTGGGGGACGTCCCAAAATGGAAAAATATGAAGTTATTTTAGAGACGGAGGGAGTACAAATTTAACAAACTAATATAACAAATCACTATAAAATACTCCCTCCGTCCCTGAAATGGCTTCCTCTTTGGGGACGGCACGAGTTTTAATAAAAAGTTGTAAAGTGTATTGATAGTGGAGAAAAAGTGATATAATTATTATTGGAAGTTGTGAAAAGTGTTATAATTAGTATTGAGAGTGGTGAAAAGTGAAAAGTAAGAATAAATAAAGTATTATTAGTGGTGGGGTAGGTTTCCAAAAATGGAAAGAAAGAAAGAGGAAGTTATTTAGGGGACGTCCCAAAATGGAAAAAGAGGAAGTTATTTTAGGGACGGAGGGAGTATTAAATAATTAACATGAATATTATAATTATTAAAATGATGTATTATATTTTTTCTTGTATTATATAAAATACTCCCTCCGTCCACGAAAGAACTTCCTATTTTTCTATTTCGGAACGTCCACGAAAGAACTTCCTACTTTTTCCTATTTTGGGACAATACCCCACCAAAGACAATTCCCACCACTCAAATAACATTAATTAAAACAACACAATAAATTATTAATACTTTTTCACAATTCCCAATACGCTTTACAACCTTTTCTCCGCTCTCAATACACTATACAACATTTTATTAAAACCCGTGCCACTCCCTCCTAGGAAGTTCTTTCATGGACGGAGGGAGTAAGAAATATAAGAAATTTGGGGGTACAACTTGCACCAATGTGGCTCCGCCACTGATTCGTCGACCACCGTCAATTGGGCCGCCGCCTCGTGCATTCGCCGTTTCCATCCCCCACCCTAACCCTCACTGCCTCCTTCCCTTGCCTACCTCGCTCAAGCCCTAGCAGCATGCCTCCCACCCAAAATCTTCCATGGCAGCCTCCTGCAAGTTTTTAGAAGCGCCCACCCAAATTTTTAAAAGCGCCTCCTCAAGAGCACCGGCAAAGCTGCCTGGATCCTCGACACCACCGTCATCATCTTAGGGATCCCGCTCATCATCGAGATGGATCGCGAGGCGCAGTTCAACGAGGCCGAGCTACAGCATGCCTCCCTCCTCGGCAGCGCCGCCCCTACCTTCATGCCGCCGCCATAGTGATTTCATTTTCTATTTCCTTTTATGATCTGATCTAAGGTTTCGAACGGAAAACCCCCCATCTACTTAGGTGAATCTTTGATATTTTGATTGTTAAATTACAAAGCTAATGAAAAATTGAAATTTTTGATTTCTACAAAATTTAACTTTTCAATTGCCTTCTATTGCCTTAGACAATTTGAAGAGAAGATTTTGATTTGGGGGATTGTACACATTCTCAGTCGGACAACCTTGCCGGAGCCGTTCATGGCGGTGAAGAGTGAGACTGTGAGGGAGGGAGAGAGAATAGTTATTCTTCTTCTTCACGACAGTGGTTTTCTGCAGAGAAAGACCAGAGAGAGAAATCATTGATTTCTCATCCCCTAATTTTAAGGATATTTTCGACATTTTATTCTTATTTCTTGACAATATCATGTGTCATCAAACAGTCTCACTACAATTTTGACTCTCTAACAAGCTACTACCAAACATTGAGCCCATATAGCTTTACCGGCCCAAATCCAGTAACATTTCCTTGGGTTTGTGAAAATGTCGTTAACTCAACACACTTTTCAAACACGCCCTTAGTGTAACTTTTCTTTTAATTATAATAAATTATACGGTGGAGCAGCCTATACTTTCCTAATAATTTGATTAAGTCTCTCAAAAAAAATAAAAATGAATAAGATAAACTATACTTTGAAGTGAGATTATAATTTTGAAGTTATAAAAAAATTGGGTTAAGTACCAAATTCCCCCTATCGATGGCATCCCAATCGCATATAAGACCTTATAATCAAGGTTAGAGCTGTTTACTACCTTAACGTGGCAAAATCGCACCAAATACCCCCCACGTTTTAATCCACGTTTTAATGAGGTTAACACCGTTAGATTTTTTTTTTTTTTTTTAATTATGCTCTCCTTAAACCTCCACCACTTTGACCTGCCCCTTCCACCCGCGAGGCCAGAATCCGACCAGTGACACCCCCATCTCTCTGTTCTTCGGCGGATAGCACTCCCGCCGCCTCCCACGTCTCCGAGGATCACGGTAATGTCGCGACTACCGCCTCCCTCACTACCCTTCCATCTCCTCTTCCCCGCCTGAACCCTAGGTCCCTATTCCAGACGACACTTCCTATCCCCTTCGATCTCCGGCGAACGCACGGCCGGAGAGCCGCCTCCACCGAGCCCCAGGTCCCCAATCTACCTATTTCCTTCGCTCAGTCGGACGGCAGCCCAAGCCACCGCCATTTGTGAAGGATTCTTTCCTCGCTTTTCGATGGCAGACGAATTCAAGATGTTAGCGGTGGTGGCATCCTCCAACTGGTAACGACAATGACAGCCTTGGTCTTGCCAGACATAGGAGCTATCAGCAACGATGTCGCCGGATTTCAACGTCGGCAGCCCCAAATAAAAATAAAAAAATAAAAAAATCTAACAATGTTAAGCACCGTTAAAACACGGGGGTATTTGGTGCGATTTTGCCACGTTGAGGTAGTAAACAGCTCTGACCCTGACTATAAGGTCCTGAACGAGATAGGGGCATCATCGATAGAGAGAATTCAATACTTAACCTAAAAAATTGAATTCAACATATATACAAATTGGATACATACAAACAAAATAAAACAAATATTTTAATCTTTTTAAGATTATTTTATTCACATTTAAATTTATGAAATTTTTTATTTTAAAAATTTTGTTTAGAATTCAATTTTTAAAAATGAGATGAAAAAGATATAGAGCCCCACATGCGAACTTAGGACTTACTGATGGAATTAATTCATTAGGCAAAAGATAATAGAACCATTTATTTGATTATAGATAAAAGTGAGTAACATTATATCGATGTTTTGTATTAGAGAGTCCTAAAGAAACTAGCTGGTTGGAAAAAATTCACCTCATTTTTCGCACTGGGCATTGCTGGATGGATGCAGTAATTTCACTAGAGCCTGAACCTTTCTCTCTATTGTATGAAGTCGTTCAAACCTCCTCGACTCCTCTTCTGCAATATCTACATTTGCTAATTTGCAAAATGACTGCAGTGCATTCTCAGCTGCAGCTTCCAGATTACGCAATGCTTCTTCACACGATGTCATGATTTCTGATTCTCCAACTTCATCGATTTTCAAGTTCAACGACGAGTCAGCCTCCTTGGCAACATCAAGTGCATTTCCAGCATCCTGTAGACAGAATTTCACTAGCATTTTAGATAGTGATCTTTCAAATGTTTATGCTAAAAGAGTGCGCTTTCTCTTGCACCTTCTCAAGATTCTTTTTCATGTCATACCTCAAGGGATGATAATGATATAGATTTCTTTGGCAAAAAAGGGGAATCAGCCTTTCTTGGGGATCCACCAATGGAATCTTGAGCATGCATGCATAAAGATAAAGACCTCTTTCTGCCTTGAAGAAGTTCTCTACGCACAAGGAATCCAGAAGGATAGTTACTCCTGCTCAATGATTTTCCCCTTTCTGTCTGTCAAGGAAAAGAAAATTAGGCACTTCGCCTATTTAGGCACCACATCAGCAGAGGGAGAGAAAACTGTAAGCGATTGTGCTAGAAAGAGGGGGTTTCTTATGTTCAAACCTTCAGCTCTGCAGACAAGTTCCCAAAATTCATTTTGTAAATCTTTTGTTCTTCGTCTGTTCCACTAGAAAAGCTTGAACTGTCCAAAGAGGCATCGTGTACATTAGTGTCAATGTTGGTTCCTCGAGAAGAGAGCTTGATGCGCTTGTTAGAATGAGTATTCTCCGTAACCAGCCCTTCTGCTGCACAATAACAATGGAGTTAGTATACTAGAACCTATCTATAGACTTTATCCAATTCCAAGGGCACAATTCACAAGCTAATAAATCTAGTGGATTATCTTAAAATTACAAATATTACTGAAAAAGACTAACCATCAAACTAGTGATTTCATTTCTAAGATGACACAAGGTAGAATAAACTTCTTGACAGAAAATGTATTTGGTACATTCAAGAGCACATTGCTGATTACTTAGGAATGTTGAATACGTTTTGGCATGAGCACATAGAGTCGGTTAACATTCTTCTTGATCATTAAAGCAATAAGTACTCAAGAATTTAGTCATTCATGTATTTTGATCAAATAATCGAACAATTCTACTGAGATATCCATCCATCATTATTATTAGTCGCCTTTGAAGAAGCATATGATCTATTCACAATTGACGGTAGTGTGATGATATAAGTATCTTACCCATGCCTCTGCTGTCCGTTATTGATCCCTGCACATTTAGGCCCTTCATATCACAGGTTGTGGGGGAATCAAGAAAATCCATGCAAACAGTATGTATGGTTAACCAGCGAGTGTTTGATGCCCTGCGACTCAACCACGCACATAATGTGAAAACCCCTTAGATAAGCAAAACCATCCTTCCAAAACAGAACCCCTTAGATAAGCAAAACCATCCTTCCAAGTTCCAAAACAGAAAATTGCCTGCTTACCTATAACTTTCTGGAGGTGTTGGAGATACACTGCTTTCAGTCTCTGAGAAACATCTGGGTATGGTTCCAGAATACAGATGGCCAACTTCTTCATTATCTTTAGACAGACTTTGTGATTGATGACATGCAGAATATTGTTGTGAGTCAACCTAAGGGAATAAGTCATAGTAAGTGATTGCACTGTTATAGAAACATGGTGAATTTGTGTTGGACAATAAATAAATGTTGTCCATATATATAGCTGTTTCTGACATGAATGAAACCAAAATGTTCCTTTTTCTTGCACAAAATAAATAAATAATAATTGAAAAAACAAAATGGAAGTCTGAAGAGTGAAATTAAGCTGCTCTACCTTGGATGAATTAGGATCTGTATCCGGGGGTGCCGAATTGTCAGTAACTTGATGTTGTGCCCATTTCGGAAGTCGTGATACACTGAACCTAAATCCTTCTTTCTCCAGATCTTTTCCATCTTGGTATAACATGTCACTGGACCAGTGTCTAAGATTTTCATTTACAAGTGCCTCTTTGCTGTGGTTTTTTTGCAGGAGGTCAAACACTTGATTGGAATTTATCTGATTAGAAGCCACAGGAGGATTTGTGATTTCCTGCGGAAATTGACCAGAAATGCCCTTAGATCTTTGCAACATTTTTGAAGATAGAAGAGCGGGGAGCTTCCAGACAAAGATACAACCTTCGGAACCAACCTGAAGTCACCAGAAAATTGACAACCATCAAGAAAGATGTGAGAAACTTGACTTACTATGTGCATAATTTGAGTTAATTTCAAAGGGTACTAAAAACAGAGCACAACATTTGTCATTTATAAGTATACAATATCGCAATGTCCACTTCTTTTGCTAGGTTAATAAGTAGGCAGTAAGTAATTAGAAAAAACAAGAATAACACAATTTATTAAGAAACAGATGCTTGTCATTTCTTAATTATAAGAATATATCCAGTAAATGATCACTCAAACTAGAGGACAATGGAAATTTGAAAGCATATAGGAAATTTTTGTTTCCAATAACCAAATCCACTTTCAAGATATCAGCTGTGTTTGCTAATGCGCGTTATGGAATGTCTAAGTATTAGAACACCATGAAAAAAATTTAGACTGTAACTATTTTACAAGTTCTACAGCCAAAGAAATCAAAAGACCAATAAAATAAAAATGACTTACAGACACAAGATGTGAGCAGTCGGATAAAAAGATGATGCCTGTAACAACACCACTATGCCCTGTGGCTTGTGCAGCCATCTCTCCAGTCACATAGTCATAGATGTAGATGCATCTATTAGAATAAGAGCAGGCAAGATAACTGCCGCTTCCATCAACAGTAACCTGTAGTCAAAATGTAAGATATCTGGACGAAACTTCTTGGAATTGTGTGGGCATACCTTTATTGGGTCACCAATGTCTCCATCATGCTGAAACCATCTAATTAGTTTTCCAGATCGAATATCAAATGCATTTATCTTCTTATCCTGCAAGAATATCACGTGGCTATTATAGATAGAACAATCTCATCAACTAATCAGGATAAACTAACACAGAATTGTATAAAAGTTAACGATTACGCATAACAATGTTTGTTAAGGACCCATGTTTCATCATTTCAACTGAAAATCTGAAGGTAAGGGTACTTTCTTTGTCATCCTTACTTCGCCCACAGTTATTGCTACATTCATTGGATGATCAACAGCCACATCGTAAATGGTTCCATTAGTTGCGATTCTGTGAAGGCAAGAAATCTTACACCCTGTATCACTCACATCCAGACTATGAAGAACCAGGGACCTACACAGAAACAACATTGTCAGTTGGACATGCTACAACAGAGCATTAACCTAAAAGTGCATCCCTACATGTTTCGCAACCCACGCCTAGCATATTACATAATATTACAAATCAACAGTTAATAAACATAGTAGTAACCAGTTTCATTTAACAAAAAAATGCTTTAGACTACAGATGCTTTATGTAAACATTCAAACCTACATGAAACACAAACTATTTTTATGTTCATATTTAATACTAACATGAAGTAATTTTTTGGTGGTCCCAAATCACTCAGATGACTCACCTATCAGCACCACAACTGAGAATCTCACGACCACTTTGGGCGACTTTTACTGCAGTAATGGCAGATGAGTGGTAGTCAATACTTCCATGGAGATTAAAGTTCCTGATTCAAAGTAAAAGAATGAGTTTGCATTCAGTAAGTCCACCACTTACAAAGAGTTTATAATATGCTATGAAAATGTAACCTGGAAGCATCGAAAAGATGGATGAGTCCATCCCGTCCTGCTGAGGCAAGAAAGAGACAATTTTCTAAAGCTTCACTGGATGGAATGTCATCCTTGTCAGCCAAGTTGAAACTCAAGGAAAGAACTTCTGCACTATGAGCATCCTACAAGTGCCCAACACGTAGAGTCTCAACAAGAATACAAATCTTTTTAAACAAAGAAAAAATACAAAAGAGGTGATAAACTGATAATATATTTGGTAATATCTTCTGTTATTTTAGAGATGACCGCAATTGAAACTAAATATTTTACCTTAATGAAAATATAATCAGAACTGTGTAAATTAAAGATATGGATGTTTCCCTGGCAATCACCTGCTGCCAGGTGCTGTCCATCTGAACTAACTGCCATTGCCCTAAACCCATGAGAGGAAATATCTTTTGCAACAGAGTCGCGTTCAAAGATCCCAGCACTCACTGTAGCATGGAAACAGAGCAGACATGAGGAAAACTTATTAGCAAAAGTATAAGCTTAGATTGTTCGGTTAAAAAAGTCAAGAAGTTAGAAACCACCTAAACACATGGCTCCACCAGAGCTGCCATTCCCAGGAAGAGACAAACTACTGTCTAACAAGGCAGATTGAAGCGCAAGATCCCACAACCTAATGTTACCATCAGCTGAACATGTTGCAAAAGATAATCCACCAGAACAACCTTTAGCAACACAAGACAGAGATGGATCGTGCAGATGTTCACATGGAACATTTTTAATATCCCATATGCATCCACTATGTGAGACGAGGACACAACACCTGGTAGCCTGGATAAGATAGGATTCTATTACTGCAATAAATTATGTCACTAGCATAAGTTAAAGATTGTGACTTCAGGATCAAGATTATAGAAGAACTGAATAATGGTGATAAGATTGAGAAAAATAATAATATCTAAACTACCTTGTGTATATCATTAATATCCCATACGTAAAGGCTATGGTCATTATAAACCACCACTGCAGAGTAAAAAGATTGCTTAGCAGACAGTATTGAAAATTTTCAACAGTAAAGAACCATAGTAACTTGCCAAGCTTATCTGAAGTTGAAAATTGGCAAGCAATGGCATCGGGAAATGCAGGCAAACTTTGAAATTCAGTTTGGCCACTTTCTACTTGGCAATCTACAGAATTGGACTCTTTGCATCTTTTGGTTTCATAACATAATCCACCAGCATATTCAAGAGAGCGGGAGGCAAATAGTTTTACAACTCCATTATTGCAAGCGCAAGCAATCAAATTTGTGGATGTCGATATTGCATAACATTTCTCAACCTGAAATTGGAACAAAAAATGGGGTGTATCACGAATGACAGTCCAATGTCATAGCTGTTTCTGCGAAATTGATTTAAGTTAATTAATATTTGATCCATAAAATCAATTAGTTTATAGTTGGCATTGTATATGCATGCAATTTCTCGAATAAAATATAAAATTCTCTTAGTGAGGAGAAATCTAGTAGGGAGATACTATTTTTGCATGAGACAAATTTGTAACAAACCCATCTAGTGGGAAAGTGAGTTTATGACACATGGTTAGAATGAAACAGGATGGTTAGAATGAAACAGGATGGTTAGATTGAAACAGGTTTAGTTTGCTAAGGTAGGTTAGAAGATCCATCAGAGTGTACTTCTATTAGACAAAATGTAACATATAGACGATTCAAACGGCTAGCCACTGAGAATCCGGCTATACACTGAGCATTTGATAAAAGTACATATGTCAACTTAAATTTAAGATGAACATACAGGAAAAACATATGTATCTACCTCTAACTCCACCAATTTATTGACCGGCGAGCCAGGGCATACCATGTACAAAGTTCCTGTTGAAAAATATAAGTGAGTAATATTTATCAATTGAAAATTGTTGAATTTATTAGGGGAAAATAATCTACTTGACTATAAGTTGTGACTTTGCCTTTATTGGTAACTGCATAGAAAGGAATTGGCTCAGCAGCCTGATTATGATTGGCACTACTACTACTCTTCCAGCTAGGAGATGTAACAGCTACAAATGACAAGTCCTTTGGACCAAGATCAACTTTCCTCAGCAAGGTCAGTAACGCAGATCTAGTACTCATACGAGACACAGGTGACCATCTGACTTTCCAGATTTTCAGCTGATTCTTCTCAGCAGCAACAATAAATTTGCTATCTATTGAGAACTCAATAGATGCAATAGGAGAAGAAACTGAAGATGATTTAACTTTTGCGGCTAAAACCTTATTTTGCCAATCCCAGAGACAGATATATCCATCACGAGGCACTCCAGCAGAGACCACGTATTTGCCTGTAAGTATTAGTAGATGGTTCCATAAATAAATAATCACAACTGAATCAATCTTTCCAAGCATAAATTATGAGTAAATTTAACTAACTAACCATCAGCAGACAGAGCCATGCATGCCACGCTGTATGAGTGGCATTTGAACTCACATATGAAAGCTAAGGTCTCACAGTTCCATACCAATACTGCAGGTTGATGACCTGACTGGAACACCATATTAGATGTCAAATTTTAATATGAATCCCTACTTCAGAAAAAACAAATCTATACATAATAAAATAAATAAAAAAAGAACATCTAATAATAGTTATACAGAATTTTTTTTCCCGATCAAATTCACTTTTCTTCATAAGGAAAGTGATGGATTAGAACCATATTGTATATAACAGCCTTAACTGAGCCTACATCAGTTACCATTCATATTCTAGTTTCATTAATAATAACTATCCGGATAAAAAAGGTGTCAATTCTACTTTGGAGTCAAAAAACACCACACAAACTCAAAATGTGCCTAAAAACAGAGCTTATTACCTCGCCTGCTGCAACAATCCCTGCGTCGCTCGATAAAGCGACGCAGCTCAATGGTTTCGGAACTCGATTCGGCGCCATTAGGTGCGATTGAGTGCCCGAAACGACATCGTACAGCACCACCACACAACCGGCAATATACGCGCACTTCGAACTTGAAACGCTCGACGACAATCCATTCCCATTTTTTATAGTTAAACCAATAACTTCCTCCAATATCAGCTGCAAATAATAATAAAAACAATTTTTTAAAAAAAAAGGTCCGAACGAAATACAGACCAAATCACTCATTGTTTTAAAACGATAAACAAACAAATAAATCAGAGAATGCCGACGAGATTGGCTTGCACGAACATTTTGCGGCGCAATTGGTTTGCTCCGATTTCTGCCTCGTTTCATGTTGTCCGGTGAGAAGCCCTAGATAGTACACAGCAGCACGGTGGTAGTAAATTCTGTATGTATATGCTGAGAGAGAGAGAGGCGGGAAATCAGCGCGAATTAAAGAAACAATAATTCGTACGTTGTTTCTCTGCTACAGCTGCTTGTCTGCTTCCAATCCATATCTATATAATACTTCCTCGGTCCCTTAAATAAGTTCCTCTTTGGGGACGGCACAGTTTTAAGAAAACTAGCACACACCCACTGACCCACTCGTGCGATGCACAATCAGTATCGAAAATGAAAGATATTTTAAATAAATAAATATGCATATTAAATATATATAATTTAAATATAAATAAATGTAATTATAAATCTAAATAAAAAAATTTAAATTATCTACGACATAATTTCAATAAAAAAAAACATGAATTAAAAAATATATAAATTTTCAATTTTGTATTTTCAATTACCAATTATGATTTTCATTGATAATGTGTATAAATATATAAATGCACCATCAAAAGTAAGTATAAATGATAATGAGTATCATTATATATCATATAATATTCTAACATGTTCAAAACTATTTATTTGCATATAGTTTAATAGTATATTTTTTTACTATATATTTAATCATATTTATGTGGTCATTTTGTTTAAATACAAATTATAAAATAAAATTCCTATACAACATCCAAAGAATTGATTTTGCGAAAAGACAGGATTCATTTTCATAATAAAAATGGTCAATTTATTAAGTTTAATTTTATAATATTGAATAATGATGTTGCATTATTTTAGTTGGGGTTTCGATTTTAATAAGAAAAAATTTATCTGAAAAATGGTTTCATCGGTGAGTCATAAGTGCATACATGCCATGTAATTTGAATAAACATGACATCAATTATTTTTATATGCATCAAAACTTTTAGTATTTGTGTATTTTACTGACAAATGTTTTTTATCAATGAGTTAGCCGAAAAAATAAAGGGCCGAACGTGTCATTCATTTTCAAAAATAAAATGTGCAGTTGATTTAACTAAATTTGAATAGACATGCTACTACAAAATTAAACTCTTCAATTTATTTTTATTTTATAATTTAAAGAGAATCAATAATGATTATCCAATTAATATTTTTTTTGCTTAATAGATAAGTAATTGTCAATCTAATATTAAATTAAATTAAGAAATAATAATAATAAATATGTTAAAATTTGTTATTATTATCGATGGAGATTTCTTTTATGTTTACGATATTTCCGAATGTGAATTGATTTTTCCGTTATCATTCTATGAATTTCAGAGAGCATGGCAATTTTTTAAAAAATTTTTTATTTGCATTTTACAATGCTTTTGAAATTAAGCTAGATGAAAAAGAAAAAGAAATCTCGTTTCTAAATTAATGAAAAGAAATGTTGGAAGATGGAGGATCGTGGGCTTGTTAGGTGTTAGCCATAGATATTAGAGAGAGAATAGTAATTAGGAACAAATATTAGAGAGAGAGAATATTAAAAATTAAGAAAAGTAATGGAAAGAAAAATATGAAAACTGAATTCACGGTATGTGCGAAGAAGTAGGATAGTCCAAAAAGAAAAAAGAAAAAAAAACTGAAATTTTAAAAATTGGCGGCAAAATATAGTCGTTAAAACTGTGCTTTTATATATTATGTAGATGTTGTAAGTGTATTGATAGTGGAGAAAAAGTTGTAATTATTATTGGAAGTTGTGAAAAAGTATTCAGAGTGGTGAAAAAGTGAAAAGTAAGAATAAATAAGTATTACTAGTGGTGGGGTAGTTGTCCAAAAATGGAAAGAAAGAAAGAGGAACTTATTTGGGAGACGTCCCAAAAAGGAAAAATAAGAACTTATTTCAGAGACGGAGGGAGTATATAATAACAACCCCGAATTCCGTATATAGTAACTTCAATTCAGCTCAAAATTTAATTTTCAGATCTGGAAAGTTTAAAATCCGTTCATTAATTTGTGATCTGTTAGAGTAGAATCAATAAACCACTAATAGCGCGTATTTTACAATTGATATTTATAAATAATATATTTACTTTTTGTTAAATAGAGCGAAAATGACAGCATTAATTTGTGATATGTTAAGAGTAGCATCAATAAACCACTAATAGCACATTTGGAGTAATATTTTTAAAAAGCTACCAAAGTTTGAAAACTCCACTTTTATAGACTTCTACTTTTCCCATCTCCCCAATCCTAAATTTTCCACTATAACATATGTAGCTTCAACAGAAACTTTTTTTCTACTGCATTTAGCTCTGCTACAAGTATTTTAATGATGTCACATAACATAGGCATAAGATTGAATCTAAGTGAGGTGGGCAAATTGTCGCTTCCGTTTCGGCCTCCTTATGATACGCAACTCTAAAAATAATACTCCCTCCGTCCTAAATGAAATGTCCTACTCCCTCCGTCCATAAATTAATGCCCTACTTGGGTCCTGGCACGGAGACTAAGAAAGCTGAAAAAGGTGATGTGGATGAAATATAAGGGTAGTTGACTAAAGTGATAAAGTAGTTGACTAAAGTGATAAAGTGATAAAGTGTAGTAAATATAGAATATAAAAGTGAAAAAGGTGTTTGAAGGTGGGTCCATTAGTGGCAAATGGTAGTAAATATAGAAAAAATAGAAGAGTAAAAGGGTACAAAAAGCAAAACAGGGCATTAATTTGTGGACAGTTTTTTAAAGCCAAACAGGGCATTAAATTGTGGACGGAGGGAGTATTTCTTTTCGGCACGGAGATTAAGAAATGTGTATAAAGTAGATAAAGTGGGTTGGTGGAAATTATTTAAATATTAAGTATAGAGAGAGAGTATTGTCAAAAAAGAAAACAGGACATTTCATTTGGGACAGCCCAAAAAGGAAAACAGGACATTTCGTTTGGGACGGATGGAATATATGATATGAACAGCTCTTCTATTCTCCGAACTTCTACTGTAATTGTAACTGAGCTCAATTAATGGCGATTAATAGCCGAACAGCCACTATAAATATTTGTGCGATCTGAAAAAATTTAAGCATAGGTTGATTCTTCACTACCTTCATCATATTTTTCATTATTTCACGTGCATAAAAAAAATGGCTCCTTTCATTATTCAAATTTTGGCGTTAAATAATTATTAAACGGTAATTACGTTCTAAAAATTATGTTAATTAAGAAATGATGAAATTAAGTTGCCCATAATTAACAATTGCTGAAATTGAGTTGCTCCTAATTAGCTTCAGTTTATTGTATATATATTGCGCAATATGTGAGTCAACAAGTGAACTTTTTCTTTCATTGTCTTTCCACAAAGAAATTCAGAAGTTTGTGTCTTCCATTAGCCATCTCGCTTATCGTATTTATGCTTCTTCTTTAATTTCATTTTTCCTATCTTTCTCCCTTTTTATATTTTCTTTTCATTCATGAGTCGGTGCTGCCTTTTTTTTGCTTCTTTAATTTGATTTTTCCTATCTTTCTCCCATTTTATATTTTCTTTTTATTCATGAGTTGACGTTGCGTATTTAATAGCTCTTTTCAATTAAATTTAGTGTTCATTTTTTATCTATTGAAATAACATATTTTCTTCTAAAATAACATAATTTTCGTATTTCCAAACACCCTTTTTCTTTCTTGGGAAATATTAAAAAGTTAAATGATTGGACCGGTTACTATAAGACTACTCCCAACGGTGACATTGAGGGAGAGTCATGCTAATAGGACAAAACAAGTTGGATAAAAAAATAATTGGAAAGTCACAAAAATTGCGTGACCTGGGGGATCTGCCGCCCCAAGTCATGCTTCTCTATTTTTTTTCTTTCCTTGCCACTTGTCAAATTTTAACTGGTGGATTAAATATTTGGATAAACAAAATTTTATAATGGTTTATCTTTATAAAAAATATATTAAAATTATATTAAAATTTTTCTTATTTTTAGCTCTATAAATAGAGCCTAATTTCACTATATTTTCACACCAAACAAAAACTCTCTTTCTCTCAATTTCACTATATTTCACGTATTGTACTTTCATATATTTAATTTCAGTTGTGTGTTTAATTCTTGTAATCTTCCTTTGTGATTGAGTTAAATATCAATTATAATATATGACAATGTTTAATTATAAAATAATTACAATTTTTTTTTAAAAAAAATATTTTATTTATTAAATATAATAAATAAATATTTAATTTTAATTTATATTTTATTTTAGATATTAAGATAATTTAAAAATAAAGTGAAAAGAAAAAATATGTAGATTGGGTTGGTGTCACCATTGTGAGTAAAAATTATGTTAGGTTGTGGGTTGTGTAGGTGGATGAGAGAGAAATGAATATTTTATTAAAAAGTGAAGTAAGGTTGGGTTGGGTGAGTGTCACGACTGTGGGTAGTCTAAAGAACGGTGTAAAAAAATTATGGTATTTAGGCGTGATGAAACATTGCCCGAAATATATTTTTATAAAGACCTCATCAAAAACTTCAACTAACCCAATTTAATGTTACTCTTCTGCCACAATGAATCGACACATTCTTTCAAACGATTCTGTAACTAAACATCTTGCCATAAATATATGACAATGCAAAAACCTCACAAGTTTGGACCGACACATCATCAAACATAAACTTATTTAGATATAAAATCCCATTCTTACAAATCGTTGCTCCACACATCTAATCTAATTGTATTTTCATTCTTACAAAAATGATAATTGAAAGCATTATTCATTGAGTTGGACTTGGGTGAGGGCACCCGCATGGGATGCGGCCGGGTCGACCCGCGCCCCAACCCTGATCCTGACCCGCGCCCATTTGATCCGTCACCCCAAATTATTACATTTGCTTATAGTAAATGCTACCTTTAATAAGCATAACATATACATTTATTCGCACAAATATATGCTTTTGTAAATATAAGTATTTATCTTCATTTAATATAAAGTATTATATTTTTACACCCTAAATCCTATAAATTAAACCCTAAACCCTGTAAACTAAACCCTAAAACCTAAACACTAAACCTTAATATGAGTATTTACTTTTAATAAGCATAAGATATACATTTTGTTACACAAATGTATACTTATGGCAATATAAATATTTACCTTCATTCAATATAAAGCATTATACATATCAATAATTATTTTTTCTTACGATAATAATTATTTGATCAAATAATAATATTATTATTTATGTTTATTAAAAGTAATCATTGATATATATAATAAAAAGTAATAATTGATATGGAGAAATGTAATGTTTCAAAAATATTATATTTATTGTAATCATTGTTGTCTAAAAAGTAATTATTGTTATAAAGCTTACTTTTCTTCACATCAATAATTACTTTTATTTACAAAGATTATTACTTAAGTAACTAACTAAAAGTAAACATTCGTATGAATAAAAATAAACATTGTTGTGAAGAAATGTAATGTTTCAAACTTAAACACTGAATGCATACTTTTATTTTATCTAAGATATACATTTACATGCTTAAATGTATACTTATGTGAACATAAGTATTAACCATCATTCAATATTTTTTAAACCTAAACACTGAATACTAAACCCTAAATAGGGAATACTAAACCCTAAACCTTGAATACTAAACCTTAGTCATATTCAATAATAAACCCTAGTCATTCAATAATAAATCCAAATGACAATATTTACTTTAATTTTATCTAAGATATACATTTCCACGCTTAAATGTATACTTATGTGAATATAAGTATTAATCATCATTCAATATTTTGTAAACACTGAATACTAAACCCTAAACACTGAATACTAAACCCTAATCATTCAATAATAAACCCAAATGGCAATATTTACTTTTATTTTATCTAAGATATACATTTTAATGCATAAATGTATACTTATGTGAATATTAGTATTAACCATCATTCAGTATTTTTTAAACCTAAACACGGAATACTAAACCCTAAACCTTGAATACTAAACCCTAGTCATATTCAATAATAAACCCTAGTCATTCAATAATAAATTCAAATGACAATATTTACTTTAATTTTATCTAAGATATACATTTCCATGCTTAAAGTATACTTATGTGAATATAAGTATTAACCATCATTCAATATTTTGTAAACTCTAAACACTGAATACTACACCCTAAATAGGGAATACTAAACCCTAAAAGTGCTATTACTTTTTCTTACACAAATAATTATTTGATCAAATAACTAAAGTACAAATTCTCATAAATTGTAATGACCCGCTCTTTTATATATTTTAAATCCAGTAATGAGTGTTTATTTTTGTTCATCAGTGAATGAAAACGGTTATTATCCTGATATGAATTCAGCTTATGATCCTGAATTTATATTGTTAAAACAGTCAATGATTTTATTTCAGAGTTATAACTGACTTAGCAAAGTCACGTTATTTATTTAAGCGAGATGGAATTAGAATTTATTTTTACTCAAGTCGTGGATTATTTCCGACTCGTGAGTTAATTAAATCTGCGGATTTAATTTAGATTCATTTTATAATTTATCGATTTAAGCGAAAAATCACATGTCGAAATACGAGATTTATTTTAATAAACAGTACCAAGCAGATACGAGCACGCGATCCATCTTACAGTTATAGAATCACCGAGACATAGAAAATACATCATTAATTCTTCTCTACATTTTTTTTATTATTTCTTTTTCTTCCATAAATTTTGTTCCCCAACTTCTCCACACCATTATCATCACTTTTCCCCACCACTATCTCTAAACCTTTAGCTTTACAATCAACCACCACCTCCATAGTTTTTATATTCAGCCAACAATCGTCCGACCGGCCTTAATTAAGGATAATTAATCCGGGAAAACCATGACTGGGGAAGGGAAATTACGAAGCGGGTTTAGAAAGGGGTGCATAAAAGAATACTCAAAGAGCTTGAATACGTGTGAAATACTCCTTAAAAAGGAAAAAGGCATAGTTCGCATAAAAAGGGTACTCAAAGAACTTGTATACGCGTTATATTCCTTAAAAAGGAAAAAGGCATCGTTAGGGGCTTGGCTAAAACATTATCAGAGTTTGCAACGGAAGGTGTAACTAAAAAAAAATCAGTGTTTACAGCGGAAAGCATAACTGAGATACATGTATGAAGACATGTATCCTTTCTGAGCCTACTTTAAGTTCGACAAAAACTCCACTCAGCAACAACACTTCATCGCCCATCACAGCTCAACCTGCACAAACATAAACATCGAAGGGCTAAGTACAAGAGTACTTAGTGGGCAGTTGCCAAGCATATAACATAACATCATTAACATTTTCACAATATCGCATAAGAGGCATGAGTTTCTTTCATATTCTTTGCTCATTAAACATTTCCAAATTCATAAATAGCATGAGCGCATTCTTTATCATTAACAATCATAAACACGCATCGTGTCGTGGAGAAGGCCTTCCCCAACGAACACGGGCATCGCACCGTGAGAGGGGGCCTCCCTCAGCGGTCACGGCATCGTACTATTGAGGGAGGCCTCCCCCAATAGACGCTGTAACACTGGCATACTGGCATACTGGCATCGCGCCGCTAGGGAGGCCTCCCTCATCGGACACGGGCATCGCGCCGTGAGGAAGGCCCTCCTCAACGGACACGGCATCGTACTGTTGAGGGAGGCCTCCCCCAACAGACGCAAGCATCAATCACAGGCATAAACTTATCAGCGTAAAGCATTCAAGCGTAATCAAGCGTAAATCATTTAGCGTAAAGCATAATAAAGCATACCACACTTGAAGATCCAATTTGCATTTTAAAGCATAACATATGCATAGCATTTTATTTACGCGTAAGAAATTGCCCACCTGATAGCAAAGTTTTGCTAAGGTACTCTAACTCCTTGTGTAGTTCTTACTCTCGCGCTTGACCTTAATCACGAGAATATAAAATAAGACATTGCCTCGAGGAAAATTCTTAATTAATGAGAAAGCGTAATTTAACTATGCATGAATCTGGTATGCATGTACTAATCTTTTCGAACGATATTCGGGGCATCCTACTATTTATCCTCGTTAATAGATTTAACTAACTCTCGTCTAGCGCGGTCGAATAAAACTTGATTCTTCCTTTCTCATCGGAAAATTCTAGCTGTGAAGTAAACCTCGCATTTGTACTCGTTCGAAATAAAAGAACTATCTCGGCTTTAATCGAGGTGTGACCTCGTAGAAATTATCGGGCTTTTCGATAGAAACATAATTACTAACGTAATCTCAAATAATTAATAGGCTCAAAAGAGAGTAGTCAATTAATTAAATAAAACGAGTAGCTTAACTCAAATAAATAATGGCAGCTCAAAATAATAATTTGGCCTTAAGGAAACAATAATATAAGCTCAATAATTAAGAGGCTCAACAAGGCAGCCTCATAATTAATTAAGTAGAAGTGGGCCTGAATAAATAGTACGAAAGCCCAATCAAAATAATTCCTTGGCTTAAGTAATTAAATAAATCTTGGCCCAATGAATAAATAATGAATAGTTGGGCTAAGTTAAATAAGTACGCAAGGCTCAGCTGCAATTAAATAAGCCTCGGCCCAAAGAAATAAAATAATAAGGCCCAAATTAAAATAAGGTCTGTTGGGCTCAAAGTGAAGGATCCGGCCCAAAGAATCATATAATTCAGTCCAATTGAAATAATTCATGAAGGCCCAACAATTTTGCCCAAGAATAGAATGAATTATTCTGAGCTTAAAATTAAATAAAACTCGGCCCAGCTGATATGGTACAACAGCCCAAAGAATTAAAAGACAAAGCCCAATTTACTTAAAATAAACAAGCTCCAAAAGAATTAAAAATCGAAGGCCCATTTGTAGAATAAAAATAAATTAGGCCCAACTTAAATTAAATAACTAAAGCCCAATTGAATTAATAAAAGAGGCCCAAAGTAAATAATAATGAAGCCCAAGTCATTAAAATAACATCAAGCCCAACTCCTCTCTCTCACTCTCGGCCCTGTTCTTCTTCTCGCTCTCTCTTATCAGACGAGCCCCTTATTCTTTCTCAAAAATAGTCGAGAACTCCCATCTCAACATCAGTCGATGATTTCAGTCGCCGCCTCTGCTCCGACCGGCGTCGGCTACCGCCGAGTTTAGGTCCGGCGCGACCGCACCCGTCTATCTCCGTATCTTCTCTCTTGCTGAAGTTCGTCCGAGGTGAGAGGGCGTGCCCTAGGTCCTTCCTGACATCGCAATCGCCGCTGCAATTCCCGGCGAACCGCCTGCGTCTCGTTCGTTCTCCTGCGTCGGACTCTCCTCTCCGCAGAGCCCCAATTCGAGCCCTAATCGTCAAATATCAGGTCGCCGCTGCACCGCGTCTCCGTCAGAATCTGATGGCTGGTCGCCGTTCTAGTGCTGCTCCGGCCTGGAGTCGGTCGGCCTCGCTCACCTTCTCCTCCCCTCGTTTCATCTTTCAACATATCCGCAACCGAGATTCAAGCTTCCTATTCTGAGAATTCAGCCCGCCTCTACTGCCTCTTCTCCGCAATCGTTGAGTGAAATTGTTGCTGTTGTCGCGCTGAGGTTCTGCGTGACAGTAGGCCTTCTAATTTCACCGTCGACGCTGTCCGAATTTCCAGAAAGAAATGGATCGCCGCTGCAGAGCAGCCGCTGCTCGGCTCGATACCGGTCAGCTTCGTTCGCCCCTGCCCCTACCGTCGTTGTCTTAGTCTCAAACCGACCGAGGCAGTCAGCCCGCTTTTCCTAAGGCTAAGTCGAACTCGCCTCTCCCCTATTTTTGTGTAAAAGGAATTCTTGTGGTATCTAATACTCTATGAATCCCATAAGTGTTATTGCTATTTTCTTTTCTGAAACAGTGAGATGTAATACTCTTGATCTCTCTATATATATACATATCGGTTATGCTAGAGATTAAAACTAGGCACTGTGATTTGCTAATGTATCAAGAATTTTCCTTGCTTGCCTCGTGTGATAAGAAAATATAGCATAAACTGATTTCGATTGCTAAGTCCCTGTGTGCATATATATATACTTGTTTCCTGTTTAAGCTTCTAGTTGCTAAGGTGAATGATGTTAACAAGATTCATGTTGATATCCATGTTCTATGCTTGGGTATTATGACAGTGTATGTGGCTTGAATAAATTGAGAAAATAAACTGAGATAGTAGTATATACCTGTAATTGTTTGTTGTTGATGGCTGTTGTTGTTGATTTGTATGAGATGAACTGAAATAAGGTTGCTACTTTAACAAATACAGGTGAGTAAAGAATGAATGGAGGTAGGTTGCTGCTGAATTGTTTGCTTGAAGGAGTGTTGGCTAGTAGCCTTAAAGAATCGAGATGGTGGAGGTGGTTTGAATAGGTGGGGAGCAATAGGTAGTGGGGTGGCAGCACACTTATTTTGCTTTCCACTAACTTTATGGACATTTCTATCTATCTTCTTTAATTGTTGTGCCAACTAGAGTGAGTGGCAGTAAGGTGGCCACGTAAATTTAACCTTGTAATATACTATATGATTTTCCCCAAGCTGGGAAGTAGACTGTATTCGTGAACTATAATAATATATTGGCTTCTATTCTCTATCATCTGTTACTGTATCTGTTTGATATCTTTTTCCTTGCCTGCTAACTTGATAAACTATAATATAACTTAAATTAAATCCGTAGATTTAATCTGCTTTGCTGTCGGAATAAATCCTCGACTTCTAGTAGCACTAATAAAATATAACTGCTTCTGTTTCTCGATTAATAAATAATTTGACTTTGCTAAGTCAGTTATAACTTAGAAATAATAATTATTGAATAGCTCAATAATCCTCGTCGCATTTTTCTCATGCATACAAAAGCATACGGCTAAAATAATACTCCATCTCTGATAAAAAAAATCAGGACTATAAACTGGATTCATTTATAAAAATTGCATTTACTGGTTTTAATCATAATTAAAAGAGCGGGCTACTACACATCAATAGCTTGAGAGAATTGTCTAGTTGCTGCAAAACTTCAAAGAGGTAAGATTGGCTTAGCCTTATCCATTTTTTTTCTCTTCTTAGTTCTCCCTGCATTGTTAAAGAAAAACAAGATATGTGACTCTTTTTCAGCTATCTTCTCATTAAACTCAAACAGAGCAACAGACAGCCAAAAGGACAAAACAATCAAGGTATTACCATCTCAAGTTAGTCTATATGTTTGCATATTTCACACCCCAACATAGCATGCTTAGATCAATCAAATTCAGATATAGAATAGCTCAATCAGTTTTTATTCACAAGCCAAAGGCATAAATAGCAGTACATCAGACTAAAATTTTTATGCGAGATAAGTACGTTTCAACATTTTAGCTACTAAAACAAGTACTCAAGATAGCAATAACATTTATGAGATTCATAGAGTATTAGATACCACAAGAATTTCTTTTACATAACTATTGGGAATCGAACTTAGCTTTAGGAAATGAGGCTGACTGCCCTGCTCAGTGAATCGAGGACGCGGCGACAGAACTCCAGTCCGCGACCCGGCGAAACAGCAGCTGTAGTTGGTGGCGTGGCTCGAACCTTCGACTCCGGAGATAGCAGCAACGGCGGACCTCTGCTCGGCGGAAATTAAGCACAGTGGCGAGCGCTCACGGATCTCCAGAAATGCCTTCGCCGGAGAAGAAGTTATAGCAGCAGCGGTGCCGGGACTCGGATAATCGACGGAGGCGGCCGAGACCAGAACGCGGTGACGATTTCCAGAAGTCTAGGGCACGATTTTGGGCTCTGTCGGAGGAGAGAGCGAGACGACGCTTCCAGCCATTCGCCGGTTGCTCAGTGACGGACGCCGGAATTCCAGAGCGGCGGTGGTGGGCTCCTCAACGGAGGACAAATCGAGAGAGTTCGAATTTCTTGAAGGAGGAATCCTTGACTGATTTTGAAAATGGAGAAGAGGGGTTTTAGGGAAAAGAAGCATCGGACCTTGGCGTGGCAGAAACTGACTCGCCGGATTTCGGAGCGGCGACGGCGGCGCCTCGGCTGGAGCGAGAGGGAGAAATAGAGAGAGAGAGCTTGACTGTTTTGAGTGAGACAGAGAGGTGTGCGTTCTTTTGTGTGTGTGTGAGACGTGAAATTGCAGATGGGAAGAGAGAGATGTGGGGAAACGGCTGTGGGGAGAAATAAGGGAGAAAAGAGTATTGGGCCATTTCATTGGGCCGGATTTTATTTAATTATGTTGGACTCTTTATTTGGACTTCGTTTCAGTGGGCCGATTTTGTTTTAATTTTCAGTGGGCTTGAGTTGGGCCGAAAATTTGGGCCTTTATTTTTCTTTGGGCTTCATTATTTATTTATTTTTGGGCTTTGTTGTATTTATTGTAATTGGGCCGATTTTAATTATAAATTGGGCCTCTGATTTTATTTATATGGGCCGATTTTAATTACTGATTGGGCCTCTTAATTTATTTATATGGGCCTTTAATTATTCACATATTTGGGCTGCTGTATCATTTCAGTTGGGCCTTAGTTATTATATTTTAGTTGGGCCTTATTTATTTTAATTCAAATTGGGCTTTAGTTTAATTCATTGGGCTTTTGTTATATTATCTTCGTTGGGCCTCCTTTGATTTATTTAATTGAGCCCAGCTAATCAAATAATTATTTATTGGGCCAAGATTTATTTAATTACTTGAGCCGATGAATTATTTCAATTGGGCCTCTCATGTTAATTATTCAAGCCCACTTTTACTTAATTATTAGGTTGCCTTATGTTGAGCCTTTTAATTATTTAATCTTATAACATTACTTATTCCTATTTATTAAGCCGATTAATTATGAGGTTATAAAGTGAATAAGCTGAAGTATTTATTTATTTTCTATTGACTACGAGGAGCGGGGTTTATTTAATTGACGGATTAGAACACCCCGAAGAGAACGGATTAATTTTTGTTAATTATCCGGCTTCATGAGACGAGACTTAGCTTTTGTTTAAATCCGATAGCCTGGATTAACAATAGAAATTCCCTGATTATTATCTCAGAATAATAGTTCATGCATACGAGATTCATGCATAGTTTAATTACGCATTCTCATTTAATTGAGAATTTTTCCTCGATTTAAAGTCTTACGTTATTTTCTCGGATTAAAGGTCGAGCGCAAGAATAAGAGCTCGTCAAGGAGTCACTAATCTGTAGCAAAGCTTTGCTATCAGGTGGGTTACTTTCATATATATCAAATGAGTTTAATGTTATGTTTGAACAGTTATTTCATTGCAAAATCTTTGAACTGAAAATTATTTCAACTGTTGTCTTGCCATAAATGTTTCAATGTTTGGTATGATATCTATCTGATGTGGCTTTGCCAGTTATTATGAAATCGAATTCGGGTCCTGAGCAGTTGATAGCTATCCTGCCAGGGCTAGTGTACACCAGTGACCGTGAGTCATCTAGCGGGTTGGCCGGTCAAGTGTCCGTGAGAGGTGGCCACCTCTCCGGCACACAGTTCCAGATATGATAGATTACAAGAGAACTTAGTCTGCAGACGAACTTTAAGAATCACAAATGAATTTAGTAAGCTTGGGCATTTTTAGCGAAAAACTCCCTTGCTGTACTGTTTATGATGGCATGACAATTTACAACTTTACGAAGCATGTTATATTTCATAGTAGGCATATGTGCCCACTGAGTACTTTTGTACTCAGCCCTGCATATATTTCTAAATGTGCAGGTTGAGCAGCTGCCGATGGTGATGAAGTGACGAGCGGGACTCTTTTGTCTTATTATGTATTAATGAACTCTAGGGTTACATGTCTTCATACATGTAATCAGAACCTTATTCCGCTGCGTACTCAGAAGTTTTATGTTATTTTGGATAAGTCGGAGTTATCCGAACTTACTAGTTATTTGAGTCTATACGACTAAAACTCCGTTATATTATAAATATCCCTGTTGTTAACAATGATACTACGATCCTTTCTTGTTTGATTATTCCCCTTTCTACCCCGCTTCTAATCTCCCTCCATTAGTCACGGTTTCCCCGGCTTAATTATCCTTAATTATGTCCGGTCGTGACAGAGTGGTATCAGAGCAGTTCATTTGCTCTGAACCCTAGAGTTAGCCCATTTTTCTAGTATGATCACTAATATATATGAGTCAGTCAACCAAAGCTCATCACTTCATCACATCGTCATGCTCAGCAAGAAAGAAGGTGGTAATGATTTTAAAACATTGAGAAGTTCACGTTTTATATGAATGTACTGATGCTTACATTCAAGTTTTATGCTTTATTGATTGATTAGATATCTCAATGAACTTAGATGCGTTAAGAATGCATGATCACTGTTACGAGAAGAACAATAGAAGCTAGAAACTCAGTTATATTTCACTATAGCCATGGTTAAGAGCTAAGAAAGAAAAAGAGAATCCCATGAAAGCAGTGCAAGCGGAGTGCCACGCACGAATCACTGAAGCAGGCATAGTTCTTCATTCAGGTTGTTCACGAGTGACAGAACACCGAATCGACTATTGCCTTATTTGATGATAGATCACGTGAGTCATTGCTCGTAGCGACGAGTGTGACTTATGTAATCAGCTAGCTATCGCATAATGAGCTAAGACTCATTACTAACTCTCGATTATCACCAGTTATGGCATGAAGAGAACCTTCATGATTTATGTTTGAACTTCAGAGTCGGACTCATATGCAGTTATAACACTTTGTGTATGATGTTATAGCATCGCGATTAGAACTGCCAGCTTACAGTTTCAGATATTCAGAACCTTTATGATTACAATTACCTATTATATTACACGTGAGCATGATTTAGAATCCCTATTGATTACGATCACCTGCTACAAATCGAAAGGAGGATAGGTGCCATGGGTAACTAGAAGTTACCAACCATTATGATTGATCATAAAAGTTTACGCAAGTGTGTAAGACGAGAGAAGTTCTCGAAGATGGTTTAGAGTTTAATAATAGCTAGAAGCGCCGACAGTGGATCAATGCTGAAACAACAGAATTAAGATTCTAATGAGACCCTAAGGATATACTCAAGATAAATATATATACCTTAACCTATCGAGGACATCGCCTCAGTTAGAACGTCTTGGATTATGCATTTAGTCTGGTAGCCGCAATGAGAGCATTGACTAAGGTCATTTTATGACTTAGCATTACACATGGGGACACATACCCTATAAAGGTACTCAGATGAGCAAAAGCTATTTCCTTATTGAATGCGTGATGATTCAGAAGGTCTTTTGCAATAACACGGAAGAGTGCTTCAAATTATATGGTTGCATTTCAAGAGCTATGTGAAGGAACACTAAGTACTAGAAGTACTACAGTAAGATCATATAGAGGAACATTGTTGAGTAAGGTCGAGCCTACCTTATTTCACCTATAGAAGATGTTTAAGGATTGCATTAAACTAGGAGGCAGACTCCAAGTTTGAGAAGCTCTAGAATATTCTCAAGGACATGTTCAAGATATTAAGAAGAAAGTAGTGATTTTAGACCAAATATACCTTTTGCAGCCAAGGAATAAGAGTTTCCAAGTTCGGAAAAGTATTTCCGAGTGACAGAGAAGTAGTTATGTCGGACCTAGCCAGTCCACATGGCCAAAATCTCAGTAGTCGTCATATATGGGTCTTTAAACCTATATATTTTAAACCTTCATCTGAAAAGCCAAACGGGTTCAGACTATTAGGTCATTTCGTTTCGACCTTTCAGTCAATTCATTTCTACCCTATGGTTATTCATTTTCAATTATTTGGCAAATTATTGAAACACTTTGCCTAATTGCCATTTGTGATTTGAATCATTGCGATATACTAGCTATTGGTAGATTTTCTGTGACCCAAGGACAAGCAGATACTCATCAGATTAAATCAATCAAACACGTATGCTTCAATCCAAGGGTCAAGCACGTAATGCATACAAACATTCTCTTTTGCATTTAGTAGGACGTTATTTGTGTATTTCAAAAACGATGATCATTTCGATGCTTTTGTATGCCCCTATGTTGGCTTAGTTATTTTGATAAGTATTAGTACGAAAATGCTGGTTCATAGGGCATTTCGGAACTGAGCTCTTTCATGATGACCTTGCTAGATAGCTAGTTCATCGTGTATAATGCTTGGATAGATCACCAGATCTATATTCAATTGTTGATGAAATAGTCCTCATTGATACTAATTTCCCATGTCTATGTAGCGACCCTATCAGTCTTTTGCGGCAAGTTACTTCTGCTATGTTATTTATATACTTTCATGAGGAAGAGTATGAGCGAGATTTGAGAATCAAGAAAACAATTTACAGAATCGATGATATGCATCTGTGTATTACATTGGTGACTATATGTCGACTCATCGGAATGCCAACAAAGCAAAGGCGTCCGAGAGAAGTTGGATAGAACAATAGTATGCCTTGTGATGTTGCATTAACAACTTGTGTTTTGACCTAATAGAATGCCGTCAAAACGAGGACGACCAAGAGGAGGGGGCAGGATTCCCCGAAATGAAAGAAGAGGCCCAGAAACAGGGCCAGAACCAGAACCCGAAATAGTTCAACCACCTGTTCAGCCAGAACGACGGATTGAAGAATTATTCTTACGACAGAACCCACCTACCTTCAACGGGACAGGAGACCCGGCAGAAGCTGAAACTTGGGTTCGCGCTATTGAACGCATTTTCAACTTCCTGCGTTGCACCGACCAAGAACGTCTGACTTGTATGTCCTTTCAGTTGACTGGGTCAGCTGATTTCTGGTGGGAAGCAAGGATGAAAACGATGACAGCAGAGCAGTTAGAAAACCTGACTTGGGAACAATTCAAAGCCGGTATATATGACAAGTATATACCCAAGAGCTACCGCAAGAAAAAAGAGGCTGAATTTTACAATCTAAACCAAGGGAAGATGTCGGTAACTCAATACGACAGGATGTTCTACGATATGTCTAGATATGCACCGGAACAAGTTGACACAGATGAGAAGATGGCTGAAAAGTTTTGTGCCGGACTGAGGCACGAGATTAGGATGGCTTTGGCAAGCCACGGAGGATTGTCTTACACTGAGTCGCTCAGCCGAGCGTTAGACATTGAGGCAGCCATGCCTGGAGAAAGACTTGCAATTGTACCTGCGCCAGCACCTCCATAGGATCAAAATCATAATCAGAATTTTAACGGAAAAAGGAGATGGGACAACAGTAAACCGAACCAAGGCGAGAAAGGCCATGGCAGGGATGGGTCTTCCAGTCACAAGGCTATGGAGGCCAGAGTGCACCGAAACAGATGGGAAATAACCAACAGAGAGCCCCACATTGCCCCAAATGTAACAAAAATCATGTGGGAATCTGTAAGGCCGGCAGTGATAGTTGCTATATCTGTAACCAGAAGGGGCACTATGCAAACCGGTGCCCGAATAAGCAACATGGAACGGGTTCAAGACCAAACCCACCTATCCAGGCTCCACCTCTGCGAGCAATTCAAGCTTTGCCCCAACCATATCCAAGGCAGCAACCACAGTATCAGCAGCCACAGCAGCACCAACAGCTACAGTACCAACCACAACCTCAACAACCGTATCAGCAACAGGTCCGCCAACAACAGCAGCGACAACAGAAACAACATGAAAAACCTCGTCATGCTAGAGCCTATGCTATGAGGCAGAAACAGCCCGAGAACAACCAGGGAAACCTGGCAGGTATGGGCATGCTACTCAATACTCCTGTTGTACTTCTATTTGATACGGGCGCATCGCATACTTTCATTTCAAGTACATGTGTCGACACCTTAAAACTTAAAATGGAAAGAGCTGATCAGGAGTTGAATATATCATCACCTATAGGAGGGATGACGACAGTAGATCATGTGTGCTTGAACGTAGAACTGAACATAGGGTCACTCAAGATTGTAGTGAACAGCTCGTATGTTATACCGATGGGAGATGTGGACATAATCCTAGGAATGGACTGGCTAGCCGAGAACTATGCCACCATCCTTTGTAACGAAAGACGGATATCGTTTCGACCCCCAGGAAGTGAGCCGTCACATTTCCACGGAATTAGTATGGGAAGAAGAAAGATGATCATCTCCGCCCTGCAAGCAACGAAAATGATGAAGAAGGGATACTCAGCTTACCTCGTATACTTGCACGGAGAACTGGGTACTGAAAAGAGTATAGAAGATGTAGCAATTGTACGGGACTTTTCAGATGTATTTCCAGAGATTCTGCCAGGGCCACCACCGGACAGACCAATTGAGTTTACCATTGATTTGGAGCCCGGGGCAGCTCCCATTTCGAAGGCACCATACCGAATGGCTCCTAAAGAGTTGGAAGAACTCAAGATACAACTGCAAGAACTTTTGGAACTTGGATTCATTAGGCCAAGTGTATCACCTTGGGGTGCACCCGTACTTTTCGTGAAGAAAAAGGATGGCACATTGCGAATGTGCATAGACTATAGGGAACTGAACAAAGTGACAGTGAAGAACAAATATCCTTTACCAAGGATAGATGACCTCTTCGACCAGCTCAAGGGAGCAAGCGTGTTCTCAAAGATTGATTTGCGGTCTGGTTATCACCAGCTGAAGATTCGACCAGAAGACGTACCTAAGACAGCATTTCGAACTAGGTATATATGGTCACTACGAATTTGTAGTTGTGCCATTCGGGCTAACCAATGCGCCAGCTGTGTTCATGGACCTCATGAATCGAGTATTCCATCCGTACTTAGACAAATTTGTCTTGGTATTCATAGATGACATTCTGATCTACTCGAAGAACGAGAAAGACCATGAGGAACATCTGAGAATTGTCCTAGAAACGTTGAGGACGGAGCGTCTTTATGCCAAATTCAGCAAGTGCGAGTTTTGGCTCAGCGAAGTCACGTTTTTAGGACATATTGTATCATCAGAAGGGATTAAAGTGGACCCTGAAAAAAGTGCAAGCGGTGCGCGAATAGAGATCACCTACTAACCCTAATGAGATAAGAAGTTTCTTAGGATTGACAGGTTACTATCGGAGGTTTATGGAAGGATTTTCCAAAATTGCAAGGCCAATGACGCAACTACTCAGGAAGGGAATAAAATTTTCTTGGACAGAGGAGTGCGAGAAGAACTTCCAAGAACTTAAGGAAAAGTTGACTACGGCACCAGTGTTAGCCGTCCCAACAGCTGACAAGGAATACGTGATCTACACAGACGCGTCCAAAAATGGACTTGGCTGCGTGCTAATGCAAGAAGGAAGAGTGATAGCATATGCGTCACGACAGCTTAGGCCACATGAACTGAATTACCCGACTCATGATCTGGAGTTAGCTGCAGTGGTGCATGCGCTGAAGATTTGGAGACACCACCTATATGGAGTTAGGTGTGAGATATTCACAGACCACAAAAGCCTGAAATACTTTTTCGAGCAAAAGGACCTTAATATGAGACAAAGGAGATGGCTCGAACTAGTGAAGGATTATGATTGCGGTATTAACTACCACCCGGGTAAGGCCAATGTGGTAGCTGATGCATTGAGCCGTAAAACTCAATCTAGGTTGGGATGTCTCGTCACCCAAGAGAATGAGCTCATCAAAGAGTTTGGAAAAATGAGCATAGGAGTGGTTAAACCACCAGGGACGATAGCAAGCGTTGTTGCAACAATACCTAGCTTGAGAAAGATGATTGTAGAAGCACAAAGAAAAGACGAGAAAATGGAGAAACTACGGGAAGCAGTAAGGAAAGGAGGAGTCAAGAATTATCAAGAAGCATCAGATAATGCTATCCTCTTTGAGGGAAGAATATGCATTCCCCACGATGATGAGCTTAAGGATAAAATCATGAGTGAGGCTCACGATACCCCTTATACTGCCCACCCAGGGAGTACTAAGATGTATCAGGATCTAAAGAAACACTTTTGGTGGGAAGGCATGAAGAGAGACATAGCGTCATTTGTGGATAAATGCCTGGCATGCCAACAGGTGAAGGCCTTACATCAAAGGCCATATGGAAAACTGCAACCGTTGGAAATTCCAGAATGGAAGTGGGAGCACATCGCAATGGATTTTGTGACCAGTTTGCCCAAAACAAAGAGAGGAAACACTGTCATTTGGGTAATAGTGGATCGACTCACAAAATGTGCTCATTTTATACCAATACCGATCACACACGGGTCAGACAAGCTAGCTCAGTTGTATGTTCGAGAGATTTTACGCTTACACGGTGTACCCGTGTCGATCACTTCAGACCGAGACTCAAAATTTACTTATAGATTTTGGATGAGCTTACAAAAGGAGTTAGGCACGAGGCTAAATTTTAGCACCGCCTTTCATCCGCAGACAGATGGGCAGTCTGAATGGACAATTCAGACCCTTGAAGATATGTTGAAAACAGTGGTGTTAGACAGGGGTGGAAGTTGGGAAGCAGTGCTGCCGTTGATTGAATTTGCCTATAATAACAGTTACCAGGCAACTATCGATATGGCACCATATCAGGCATTATATGGAAGAAAATGTAGATCACCGCTTTATTGGGATGAAGTGGGTGAGAGAAAAGTTTTAGGACCAGACATGGTCAATGAGATGGTTGAGATAGTCCGCCAAATCAGAGGGCGAATAAAGGAGGCGCAAGATAGACAGAAATCTTACGCTGATGCACGTCGAACTGAGTTATGTTTTGAAATAGGAGACAAAGTCTTCCTAAAGGTATCTCCTACCAAGGGGATAACTAGGTTTGGTGTCAAGGGAAAACTTAGGCCCCGATTTGTAGGACCTTATGAGATTTTGGAGAGAATAGGCCCAGTAGCCTATAGGTTGGCGTTACCGCCAAGTTTTGGAAACGTTCACAATGTTTTCCACGTATCACAACTCAGAAAATACGTTTTCGATCCAAAACACATAATCCACCAAGAAGAGATGATCCTTTGCCCAGACTTGAGCTATGAAGAAAGACCAGAGGCCATTCTAGATCGAAAAGTACAACAACTCAGGAGTAAGGCAATCACATTAGTGAAAGTCTTATGGAGACACCATGGACAAGAGGAAGCCACGTGGGAGCTTGAAGACAAAATGAAGGAGAAATACCCCGAACTGTTTTAGAAGAAATATGCAAATTTCGGGACGAAATTTTTGTTAAGAGGGATAGTATGTAATGACCCGCTCTTTTATATATTTTAAATCCAGTAATGAGTGTTTATTTTTGTTCATCAGTGAATGAAAACGGTTATTATCCTGATATGAATTCAGCTTATGATCCTGAATTTATATTGTTAAAACAGTCAATGATTTTATTTCAGAGTTATAACTGACTTAGCAAAGTCACGTTATTTATTTAAGCGAGATGGAATTAGAATTTATTTTTACTCAAGTCGTGGATTATTTCCGACTCGTGAGTTAATTAAATCTGCGGATTTAATTTAGATTCATTTTATAATTTATCGATTTAAGCGAAAAATCACATGTCGAAATACGAGATTTATTTTAATAAACAGTACCAAGCAGATACGAGCACGCGATCCATCTTACAGTTATAGAATCACCGAGACATAGCAAAAACATCATTAATTCTTCTCTACATTTTTTTTATTATTTCTTTTTCTTCCATAAATTTTGTTCCCCAACTTCTCCACACCATTATCATCACTTTTCCCCACCACTATCTCTAAACCTTTAGCTTTACAATCAACCACCACCTCCATAGTTTTTATATTCAGCCAACAATCGTCCTTATTTCTTTAAGCATCAATAGCTTGAGAGAATTGTCTAGCTGCTGCAAAACTTCAAAGAGGTAAGATTGGCTTAGCCTTATCCATTTTTTTTCTCTTCTTAGTTCTCCCTGCATTGTTAAAGAAAAACAAGATATGTGACTCTTTTTCAGCTATCTTCTCATTAAACTCAAACAGAGCAACAGACAGCCAAAAGGACAAAACAATCAAGGTATTACCATCTCAAGTTAGTCTATATGTTTGCATATTTCACACCCCAACATAGCATGCTTAGATCAATCAAATTCAGATATAGAATAGCTCAATCAGTTTTTATTCACAAGCCAAAGGCATAAATAGCAGTACATCAGACTAAAATTTTTATGCGAGATAAGTACGTTTCAACATTTTAGCTTCTAAAACAAGTACTCAAGATAGCAATAACATTTATGAGATTCATAGAGTATTAGATACCACAAGAATTTCTTTTACATAACTATTGGGAATCGAACTTAGCTTTAGGAAATGAGGCTGACTGCCCTGCTCAGTGAATCGAGGACGCGGCGACAGAACTCCAGTCCGCGACCCGGCGAAACAGCAGCTGTAGTTGGTGGCGTGGCTCGAACCTTCGACTCCGGAGATAGCAGCAACGGCGGACCTCTGCTCGGCGGAAATTAAGCACAGTGGCGAGCGCTCACGGATCTCCAGAAATGCCTTCGCCGGAGAAGAAGTTATAACAGCAGCGGTGCCGGGACTCGGATAATCGACGGAGGCGGCCGAGACCAGAACGCGGTGACGATTTCCAGAAGTCTAGGGCACGATTTTGGGCTCTGTCGGAGGAGAGAGCGAGACGACGCTTCCAGCCATTCGCCGGTTGCTCAGTGACGGACGCCGGAATTCCAGAGCGGCGGTGGTGGGCTCCTCAACGGAGGACAAATCGAGAGAGTTCGAATTTCTTGAAGGAGGAATCCTTGACTGATTTTGAAAATGGAGAAGAGGGGTTTTAGGGAAAAGAAGCATCGGACCTTGGCGTGGCAGAAACTGACTCGCCGGATTTCGGAGCGGCGACGGCGGCGCCTCGGCTGGAGCGAGAGGGAGAAATAGAGAGAGAGAGCTTGACTGTTTTGAGTGAGACAGAGAGGTGTGCGTTCTTTTGTGTGTGTGTGAGACGTGAAATTGCAGATGGGAAGAGAGAGATGTGGGGAAACGGCTGTGGGGAGAAATAAGGGAGAAAAGAGTATTGGGCCATTTCATTGGGCCGGATTTTATTTAATTATGTTGGACTCTTTATTTGGGCTTCGTTTCAGTGGGCCGATTTTGTTTTAATTTTCAGTGGGCTTGAGTTGGGCCGAAAATTTGGGCCTTTATTTTTCTTTGGGCTTCATTATTTATTTATTTTTGGGCTTTGTTGTATTTATTGTAATTGGGCCGATTTTAATTATAAATTGGGCCTCTGATTTTATTTATATGGGCCGATTTTAATTACTGATTGGGCCTCTTAATTTATTTATATGGGCCTTTAATTATTCACATATTTGGGCTGCTGTATCATTTCAGTTGGGCCTTAGTTATTATATTTTAGTTGGGCCTTATTTATTTTAATTCAAATTGGGCTTTAGTTTAATTCATTGGGCTTTTGTTATATTATCTTCGTTGGGCCTCCTTTGATTTATTTAATTGAGCCCAGCTAATCAAATAATTATTTATTGGGCCAAGATTTATTTAATTACTTGAGCCGATGAATTATTTCAATTGGGCCTCTCATGTTAATTATTCAAGCCCACTTTTACTTAATTATTAGGTTGCCTTATGTTGAGCCTTTTAATTATTTAATCTTATAACATTACTTATTCCTATTTATTAAGCCGATTAATTATGAGGTTATAAAGTGAATAAGCTGAAGTATTTATTTATTTTCTATTGACTACGAGGAGCGGGGTTTATTTAATTGACGGATTAGAACACCCCGAAGAGAACGGATTAATTTTTGTTAATTATCCGGCTTCATGAGACGAGACTTAGCTTTTGTTTAAATCCGATAGCCTGGATTAACAATAGAAATTCCCTGATTATTATCTCAGAATAATAGTTCATGCATACGAGATTCATGCATAGTTTAATTACGCATTCTCATTTAATTGAGAATTTTTCCTCGATTTAAAGTCTTACGTTATTTTCTCGGATTAAAGGTCGAGCGCAAGAATAAGAGCTCGTCAAGGAGTCACTAATCTGTAGCAAAGCTTTGCTATCAGGTGGGTTACTTTCATATATATCAAATGAGTTTAATGTTATGTTTGAACAGTTATTTCATTGCAAAATCTTTGAACTGAAAATTATTTCAACTGTTGTCTTGCCATAAATGTTTCAATGTTTGGTATGATATCTATCTGATGTGGCTTTGCCAGTTATTATGAAATCGAATTCGGGTCCTGAGCAGTTGATAGCTATCCTGCCAGGGCTAGTGTACACCAGTGACCGTGAGTCATCTAGCGGGTTGGCCGGTCAAGTGTCCGTGAGAGGTGGCCACCTCTCCGGCACACAGTTCCAGATATGATAGATTACAAGAGAACTTAGTCTGCAGACGAACTTTAAGAATCACAAATGAATTTAGTAAGCTTGGGCATTTTTAGCGAAAAACTCCCTTGCTGTACTGTTTATGATGGCATGACAATTTACAACTTTACGAAGCATGTTATATTTCATAGTAGGCATATGTGCCCACTGAGTACTTTTGTACTCAGCCCTGCATATATTTCTAAATGTGCAGGTTGAGCAGCTGCCGATGGTGATGGAGTGACGAGCGGGACTCTTTTGTCTTATTATGTATTAATGAACTCTAGGGTTACATGTCTTCATACATGTAATCAGAACCTTATTCCGCTGCGTACTCAGAAGTTTTATGTTATTTTGGATAAGTCGGAGTTATCCGAACTTACTAGTTATTTGAGTCTATACGACTAAAACTCCGTTATATTATAAATATCCCTGTTGTTAACAATGATACTGCGATCCTTTCTTGTTTGATTATTCCCCTTTCTACCCCGCTTCTAATCTCCCTCCATTAGTCACGGTTTCCCCGGCTTAATTATCCTTAATTATGTCCGGTCGTGACATAAATAAAAGTAACAATTATCGTGAACAAATGTAATTATTTAGAAACATTACATTTAGTTATTTTATCAAATAATAATTATTATAATAAAAAATAATTATTGACATGAAGAAATGTAACGTTTTTGAAGAAATGTAATATTTTAAAATATTACATTTTTCACAAAAATATATAAAAAATACCGAAAGAATAAAAAAACCAAAATATATTAAAAAATGCAAAAGAAAAATAGTAAAATTTAAAAATAATGCAAAGAAAAAAAATATTGTAAAGAAAAAGAATATATATATAAAGATAAAAAATAAAGAAAACAGAAAAAGGAAAAAAAATGAAAAAAAAAGAAAGAAATAAAGCTAGAAAAAAAAACAAACAAAAAACACAAATGGGGGCAACAGTATTTGAAATCTTGACCTTGGGGAGAAAGAATAGTGGCTATTACCACTATACCACATCATAAGTTTGAAAATCATTACTATAACTTAATATATAAACACATGTGTTCGGGTGGTCCGCATACCATGCGGCCACCCGCACACAAGTCTTTGCGTTATTCATTTGATTGAAAATACTTATCACCAACAATATATATAACAATTAAATCCAGGAAGGGAAGAATTTATCATCATCTTGCTCCCTCATTTTCTTGCCAATAGCATATATTTAGCACATGCAGAGACGCAATCTTACTTGCATTCATCATCACTGAAGATTTTGTTTTGTGTGGAATCGAAGTAGCACTCCGCCATGCAATGAGCATTTCCGCTTCGCTCCAACGCTTCAGCCACCGACGCCGTCATCACAAGAGCCACCAAGGCGGCGGCGATCACCCCATTTCTCGCCATTGTTTTCAGAGTGTTGACGTTAATCAAGTTTTATTAGTGCGATACGCGAAAACAAATTCCATTGGACCAAAAGGATCCAATGAGCATAGCTTATTGGGGATGGAATCTTAGTTTGAGGTCTCTGCACATAGCACTCATCAAAGCAAATATAATGAACATGTAATAAACTAATAAAAGTCTTTGAATATGAATAGTTGTAGGATTGACACGTGCGAGAAAGCTTTCATGCAAACTGCCAGCAACTAGCTTCCATGCAAGCAAATATAATGAACATGTAATAAACTAAAACTCAGCAAAAATGCTTTTTAAGCAATAGATGATTTTGCACGAAAAAAAAACAAAATCCAATACTGAAATATAGAAATTTAATCAAATCAATTAATCAAGATATTTTCAAATTAGTGATGAGACTTAATATTCTTAGATATATATTAACTAAATCAAATATATTTGTAATCTCAATATGGTATATAGATATTGAGCCCCTAATATGCAATTAGTGATGAGGCTTAAATTATCCCCCATTCATAGTCACTCATTTTTGGATATTAAGGAAGTGGCGTCATGGCAGAGCAGCCCCTTTTGGACGTAGAAAGAGAGGAGAAATGAGAGTGTTACCAGCAGAGTCTAATCTGGCTTCATTCATGCATAAAACATTAGTCCATTCCTAATTATTTACCCCTAATTTAATCCCTACTACTATACAACTAACCACGATTCTCTCTCTCTCTCCAACCTTTTCCACCCTTTCTTCTTTACTGTATGTATGTCTCCATAGTCAATGAAATTTCACGGTAAATTTCATCATTTTTGGAATGAGCATCAGACTTTTGATTATCTGAATTTTGCAGGAATAAGAAGCTTATAATCGTTGGCTACTGCGAATTATACAGTTTTTTCAACTATAAATAATGGTTTGAACACTCTACTTTTTTACCCCACTCAAATTACATACATTCAGATAAATTGTAATTTCTATTTCATCTTCATCTTCGTTCATCAATTTCTGAATTTTGAGGTATGTTCTTCATTGTTTAGTCAATATCTCTATGTGATGAGTTGTGTGTTTTTATTTTGCTTTCATTTAAAGATCTTTGATATAGCATTGGTCGCCAATTGTTTGGTAAAATGACCATGAATATAAGTAGCATCTTACAAAACATAATTTGTTTGGCTGTGGATCTATTTCCGTGGATATTTCAAACATGATTTGTTTAATAGCGGATTTATTTCAAACATGATTTGTTTGGCAGTGGATCAAGTTTGAACGGAGACAATTTCCTCTTATTGTTTCGTATGCCATGACAATCAATAAAGTCAAAAACAATCTTTGTCACATGTGGGGCTTTGTCTCAAGAAACCGGTATTTTCACATGGTCAACTTTACGTACGTTGCTATTTCAAGAGTAAGAAGTCGGAGGGTCCTGAAGATTTTAGCATGTGATAAAGATAATAATAGCATATTAAGTACAATGAATGTTGTCTACAAAGAAGTTTTTCAAAACTTATAGATTTATTAATTTGTGTTATCATGCTTTATTTAATTTTACAAATGTCAGTTTTACATTATTATTATTATTATTATTATTTCAAATTATTCAATAAAAAATCATTTAACTAATTAAAGGTTATTTATTTTTTTCCTATACAATACATTAATTTTTATTTATTATTTTACTATAATATTAAAATACTAATTATTTTACAATAAATTAATAAATTTATAAAAATTACAATCATTTACCCGGTGCGTATGCACAGGTGGAATACTAGTATTTAAAATACTCCCTCTGCTTCCAATATTTAAAATACTATCTTATAATCTTTTTATTTGAAACTAGTATCTCATAATCTTAATGCTGCGACAAAATACGTTATCAATTAGTAATTCATTTACTATGTTCTTTTTTCTTTTAATAGAGTAATAAGAACACTCTAAAATAAATTAATCCCTCCGTCCCACGAAGCATGACCCAGTTTCCTTTTTGATATGTCCAACGAAGCTTGACATGTTTCTAAAAATGACAAAAAATTTATCATTTATTCACCTTTTCACTTTTTCACTTACCACACTTAACATACAAAATATCAATTTCTTAATTCTCGTGCCAAAAAGAACTAGGTCATGTTTCATAGGACGGAGGGAGTATTATTCTTAACTCTATCTACAATTTTGTTCAATTTTTTTGCACTCTTTTATTTCAAATTAGTACTAATGTATAGGTGCAAAATTTTAATGAGAGAACTTCTCTCGTTTAGCTAACCAAGCTGTTCGCTTTGATTATCGATCGAGCTTTAATCGAGTCGAATATAATACCGAGTCTAATCGAGCTTTTTAAATTTAAATTTTTGTTTAAAATTTTAGTTATTTTTCTAATACATAAGTTAGTTTTTAAATATATATATAAGCTATTTTATTCACAACAATGTAATATGTTTACTATTTTTGTAAATAAATGATGTTAATTAGATATTTAATAAAAAAGAATCGAGTATCGTCATGTTCAAGATTGATTCGTTTAACCAAACGAGTTGTTCATTAAATTACAGAGAGAGCGGGATATGTTGGGGTTGTCGGAATCTAACCATCTTCACATCCCTCAAAAGCTTGTGCCTGAAACATTTGCGAGTGAGTGGTGAAGATATCAAGCTGTTCCTGCGTGAGCTCCCGTCGTTGGAGCTATTGAGCATCTGCTGCGCGAATCTCACCTCTCATGTTGAGGTTTGTGGTGCAACTCTCGCGTTGAAGCACTTGGAGATACTCCACTGCAAGGGTGGGAAATCCGTGAAAGTTTCTGCTCCAAATCTTACTTTGGCGACGGATCAACGAAGCTGTTGGCTGTGAATGTCCCAAAACCCATTGCGGCATTCTTTAGCTATGCTGGAAGTATAGATAATGCACCGCATTTTGTTTCTGCAATATCTCGCTGCAAAAACCTACTAAAAACTCTCACCTTATCTCTCTGTGATTCCATGGTTTAGGCTACCTCATACCTCAGAAATTTGCTACTAACTGTTTTTTGTCAGTTTTATTTTTACTTATGATTCATTGTTATTTTTGTAGTCGCTTTTCTCGAATGTTGCCTTTCCTCGTATGCCTAACTTGGAGAGGTTAGTCCTTACATATACTGGAGTGCAGCATGTGTACAATGCCCTGCCATTAACTGCTTTATTATGGGCATTTCCTCTTCTTCAAGAATTCAAATTAGAGGTTGGTGAATTAACTTGTGCTGTTTGTTCTCTCCTATGTTCGATTTCTCTTAACGAGTTTTTTCATGAATGCAGTTTGCAAATCGTGTGTCTTATTTTGAGACAGATATAAGGAATATTAAAAGATCTCGACACTATTGCCTCAAAGTGTTCGAGGTCAGAGGATTTTGTGGGGACTCTGGTGCTCACATCGAATTGGTGAAATGCATTTCGGATAATTGCCTTGCGCTCCAAAAAATCATTCTTGATTGCAGACCAATCTTTCCCACGACGAGGGCTTCTAAAGTGGATTTACAAATGGCTAAGGACTATATCAAAGGCAAGCTTCAAGGCAAAATATATGACGACATTAAACTGTTTTTCGTTAAATATTGCTGTTTTATTTGTCAGTTTAAACCAAGATTTTTAAGTTAACTGCCCTTCGATTATTTACTGTGATGGTACATTGAAAATGATAGCATTGAATTTAAGTAAGTTATTTCTAAGCATGCAAAATGTTACACCATTGTGATGGTGTAACATCCCTCTACTAACAAAAGCAATAACAAGAAAAACATATACTTACTAGTTACTATGAAGCAGACAACTCCAAAAGAAAGAAAGAGATTGTGATGCAAATAGTCACTAATCAAAATTCTCTATGAACAATTCAAATAACAATTGTAAACAAGATCAAATAGAGTTCTCATTATTGAAACAACTCACAGTATTCATCTGATCACAGATTCAAAATGCACTGCAAAAACAACTATGTAGCCTTATGTGATCACACACAACAAATGCAGCAGAATTTCTCTAATAAATTACGAAATTCTCTTAGCGAGGAGAAATCTAGTAGGGAGATACTCTTTGGCATGAGACAAATTTATAACAACAATAATAATAAAACATTTCAATAATTAAAACAATTACATTAATTTAAGGATGGATCACACCAAATCATGCCTAAACGTACTCGATTAATTTTCGTTGAAATGGTTGTGGATTAAAAATATATTATTTTTTTTCTATTTTATTTGTATACGACTATCCACACTCATCCAACCCAACATAACTCAACTTTTTAATAAAATATTCATTTATCTCTCGTCCACATACACAACTCACAACTTAATATGGAGTACTTTCTATTCCCATTAGTGACACTAACTTAACCTACATATTTTTTTTTATTTCACTTTAATTTTAATTATTTAGAGTTTGTAATATTTTCCACTATATTTAAAAAATTTAATTTAAATTTATTTAAAATATTTTATTTTTTAATTTATAATCATATTAAAATTAAACAATGTGATGCATTATAATCGATACTTCACTCAATAAAAAAAATTACAATAAATAAACACGTAACTGAAATTAAATAAATCAAACTACATATTGATGCATAAAACTTAAAGATACAACTACAAAATGCAAATTATATTCTTAATGCCAGTGCCAAATATTTCCCTTATATGCCAAATTGTGTGTGAGAATATAACAAAATTGAGTTTTATTTATAGAGTTAAAATTAGTAAGAATTTTAATATATTTTTTGTAAAAAATATAAAATTAATTTTATCAAAGAAAATCTGAATAATCATAAATAAATGAACACATTACAGTACAAGGTTTAAACTTTAAGATGAATGAGGGGGACCTCCGAGACAAATCAGCAGCTGACTTTTCTTGTCGTTTAACTGGTGACCCTCAAATAGGGTCATCGTTGGACATAGCTTAACAGGGGCGTGCATGGCACACGTCATCTATCTATCTATCTATCTATCTATCTATTATTATTATTATTATTATTATTATTATTATTATTATTATTATTATTATTATTATTATTATTATTATTATTATTATTATATAATATAATTAAGGATTCTTGGCTTAAGGTGATTCCTGGCTTCTCCTTAATCCTAAGTTCTATGTGACATATCTAAGAATTCAAGGTTTAAAATCCCTACAATTATAGAGCTTCTACCTCAATTCTGTATTACTGATGTGGCAATATGATTCCACATCAATTATTATTTTATATATATCTATTTTCCCCTCCCTCTTATTTTAACTTTATCAAATATCTAATCCCAATTCTAGGGCTGGTAATCGGTACCGGTTAACCGGAACCGAACTATACCCGAACTAATAACCGAAAACCGAACCGAATTACAATTCGGTTAACCGATTAACCGAATTAACTGGTTAATTCCAACAAATCTCTTGCAAACCCAAACTCTACACAAACCCAAACTCTTTTTGCTGCTAGGGTTTTCAAAAGTTTTAGCAGCAGCCGCTTCCTTTCCCTGCAGCCCGCCACCGCCACCGGAGTCACGCGGCCTCACCGGACAGATCCCGTCGGTCGTCGGTGCGTTGGCGTCCAAGCTCGAGTCAAAGAGAGGCGCTTCAGAGGAGGAAGCAGCGGCGTGTTCACCGCGACAGAACAGGTCTGCTGCTGTGCAGGCCGATGAGCATCAACCTCGCCGGATTGTGTGAAGGCGGCGGCGATCTGTGATGAAGGAGAACTAGGGCTCAGATTGGGAAATTGATAGAGGAGCTTTAGAGGAAAGAAGAAGAAGAAGAAGAAGAAGAAGAAGAAGAAGAATGCGCCTAAGAACGTGGACCAGTCGTCGGAATTTTTAGAGGAAAGAAGAAGAAGAAGAAGAAGACCAATGCGCCTAACAACCGCCGCCAATGGCTGCCCTGCGCCTAGCACCACCGCCGTCAATGGGTGTCTCGCCGATTTGCCTCCTCCCTTTTCCCTCCACCGTCGTCCACCACCGCGCCGTGCCACCCCGATACCCTTCGCGATCTACCACACCCGTCTCCACACCAGCTCTCATTTCCCCCCACCGCAGCCATGGCACAGCTGATTTAGAAACATGTTGACATTAAATGCCTCATGAAACTTTTCTATTGCCGGAAAGATTCAAAGAATCTAACTCGACCATACATCTGGTATTCGTGAAAGGCTCGATAGTCCTAAACACGACTTAAAATCATCCTATCGTTAAGGGCTCGGGTGGTCCCAAACACGATACTGACTTATCTTATCGTTAAGGACTCGGATTGTCCCAAACACGATACTTACTTATCTTATCGTTAAGGGCTCGGGTTGTCCGAAACACGATACTTACTTATCTTATTGTTAAGGGCTCGGGTTGTCCCAAACACGATACTTACTTATCTTATCGTTAAAGGAATGGGTGATTCCCACCCCTCAATTTTATTTTTTTTTAAGTTTTCTCGCCATCCCCACACCTCACCCACCCCTCCCTCTCCCCCCCTCCCCCCAATTTTTTTTTTTTTGTTTTTCTCCCCACCCCACCTGCCTCCCACCCACCCCCACCCACCCTCCAACATTTTAATTTTTTTAATTTTTCTCGCCACCCCCTTTAACCCACCCAAAAAAAATTTAAGTTTTTTTTTTAGTTTTTCTTGCCACCCCCACCCTCCAAAAATTTTATTTTTTAAAAAAAATTTCTCCCCACCCCCACAATTTTTTTTTAAAATTTACTCACCACCCCCACCCCACCGACACCCACACCCACACCCATCCATCATGATGCAGAAATGCCACAAAGACACATGCCCCATTGGTTCGGTCCGATTTCTAGGCATGTCGGTTCGGTTTCGATTTTTATAAATCGGGTCGGTTCGATTCGATTTTGAACCAATGCTCAGCCATATTTGTGGGAAAAACCAAAATTTGAAAATTTATTATTGTTTTAAACCAAATTTACCCTAAAAAAATTGGGAGGTGGGGGGGAGGTGTGGGGTGGCGAGTAAAATAAACAAAAATTTGGGGGAGGGGGGTTGGGGGTGGCAAGAAAAATTTAATAAAAAGATAGGGGGTGGGGGGGGTTGTGGGTGGCAAGAAAAACTTGCGGGGGTGCATGTTTCTGTGTAGTAATATGCATGGTAAATAAGCCAGCTTTTAAAAAAAATTATTAATATTCAATTTTTTTTTTCTTTTCGATTTTACCCCAGTGCAGATTTTGGTTTGTCCTTACAAATATAACACAAAATAGAGATGAGAGATGCAAAATAATGCCAATTTGATAAATCTGTACTATATTAAAAAGAGAGTTCTCAATTTCAAATTTGAGTGGCAAATTTGTGATTATAATAAATTTATTAATGTGAATTATTCTTTATTTTTTTATATTAAACTAAAATATTTATCTTAAATTACAGTATTTTTTATTATATTTAGAATTTTTTATATAAATATCAAATTAATATAAATTTTATATATAATAAAATATAAAAATATTTTTCGTGCGTTGCACGAGTGCAAATGCTAGTTATGATGTAAATGTTAATTTAGTAAAACAAAATAATTTCATTCCATTCCTAGAATTTATTTTTAGATACCAATCATAGGAATGAAATCAAACAAGGAATTACAATTCCATTCCTTTTGTATTCCTTATGCATACCAAGCAAAGGAATCACCAAGATTTGTCATTCATTTCATCCCTTCATTCCATTCCTATCTTTATTCCATTCCACCCTCATTCCATTCCATCATACCAATCACTTCCTTGGAGATACTCCACTGCGAGGGTGGGAAATCCGTGAAAGTTTCTGCGCGAAATCTTACTTTGCTTGGCGTTGGCGACGCATCAACGAAGCTGTTGGCTGTGAATGTCCCAAAACTTGTTGGGGCATTCTTTACCTATACTAGTGCAAGTATGCATAATGTACCACATTTTGTTTCTGTAATATCTTCTTGCAATTACCTACTGAAAACTCTTAACTTAAATCTCCATTATCCCCAGGTTAGGCTACCACATATATATCTCAGAAAATTGGCTACTAACTGCTTTTTTTTCATTGTTATTTTTTGCAGTTGTTTTTCTCGAATGCTGCTTTTCCCTTTCGTCAAATGCCTAACTTGAAGAAGTTAATCCTTACAGATACAGGAGTGCTGTATGAGTACAGCGTCCTGCCATTAACTGCTTTAATATGGGCATCTCCTCGTCTTCAAGAATTCGAATTAGAGGTTGGTGAATTAACTTGTGCTGTTTGTTCTCTCCTATTCTCTTCAACGAGTCTTTTCATGAATCCAGTTTGCAAATCATGTGGTTTCATATGAAAGAGATTTAAGGACTTTTAGAAGATCTCCACACCTATGTCTCAAAGTGTTCGAGGTTAGAGGATTTTGTGGGGTCATTGGTGATCACATTCGAAGAATTGCCTTGCGCTCGAGAAAATCAATATTGAATGCAGACCAATCTTTCCTACGACGAGGAGGGTTTCTAAAGTCGATTTACAAATGGCTAGGGAGCAGGGACTGTATCAAAGCCCAGCTTCAAGGCAAAATATCTGGCCGCGTTCAACTGCTTTTTCGTTAAATGTTGCTGTTATTTTTGTACATTTATATTTCAGTTTAAGCCCAATCTTTTCAGTTAAACAAGCCCTGTATTTAAGTAAGTTATTATCTAAGTTGGGACATATTCACATTATATACATATAAGGGGCAAATTTTTTTTGCCCATTTTAAACCAAATTATTGTCACACTATATTTTGTGACACAAGAGCCAAATGGCTACGGCTAGTTTAATTGGTGCAACAAGATTCGAATTTGAAATCTAAATTGGGGCCCATCACCATTGTGATGGTGTAACATCGTTCTAGTATTTCCGAAAATTTCGCCTTTGTAGAAATTAACTAACAAAAGCACGTAAAACGAAGAAAATCTTATTAAGATGGTTTATAGTGTTTTATGTTCTGAATTTTTGACGTTTTTCATAAAAATATCTCAAACGTTCATTTTCTTTTAAAAAAACCCGAACATCCAGCATTTTACATAAAATATCTCGAATTTTCCCTTTCTCCTAAAAAAAACTCGAACTTTCAGCGTTTTTCATAAAATGTCACGACCTTTGTTTTTTCCCTCTAAACAACCTCAAACTTTCGTTGTTTTCATAAAATATCTCATTATACAAAATCTGGTGACCCGAAAAATGACTCATTATATAAAGTTTGGGACATTTTATAGAAAACCACTAAAAATTCGATATATTTTAAGGAAAATGCTGAAAGTTTGAAAATTTTTGAGAGAAAATGAAAGTTCAGGATATTTTATGAAAAACACTAAAAATTCGCGACATAAAACATTTTTGTCCTATTTGAAACATCTCATAATCTTATTGTTGTGGCAAAATACGTTATCAATAAGTAATTCATACGGGGTTTTTTAAAAAAAATAAAGTCATTAAGTAAGAACACTGTAAATAAATTATGATTGTTGATTGTATCTTCAATTTTCGTTCAATTTTTACAATCACGAAATTAGTAATGTATAGGTGCAAAATTTTAATGAGAGAGCTCTTGATCCTTGAGCACGACTAGGGATGGAATAGGGCGATTTGAGGTCGGATATTGGTTTCTCATCTTCATACCCACCATAAAAACTAGCACTCAATTTCGTATTCATATCCGTTTAAATTGGGACGGGACGGAATGAGCGGGGATTAATCGACGGTACGTACTCACTTTGAAGTGAAATTGAAAATTTGAAATTTAAACTTTTACCATTTTTTTATTACAATTTTTAGAACTCTTTTATTCCAAATTAATAATGTATAGGTGCAAAATTTGAATAAGAGAAGTCTTGAGTATGAGTGCAGGACCACAGAATACGCAACTTGGTGAAATATATGGCTACATCACCAGATCCCTGCTTCAAAGTTAGTAGTTGTTGCTTTAATTGACAAATGCGAGCTAGATTGCCCTGAGAAGCGTAAGGAGGTGAATGATGAAGTTTAGATGTGGAAGATTATTGCTCTGATACCATAATGGAAAACAAGAAATGTATACTAACTACAAACATAAAGGGCCCTTTTTGGGCTTGAGCCCGATTTAGAAGTGGGCTCACTGGTTGAGTTTTGATAAGCCACAAGCGACCCAAAACGGCGTCGTCGGTGGTGCTTATTCTCGTATATGTAGTCGGGTTGGCGGCAGTGTTGAATTTGTAATTAGATTATCGTGTGTTTGAACCCTAATCAAGCCGTGATGGGCGCAAAATTCCGGCGCAACAAGGTAATCTCGAGCTCTCAAACTTTTTCTCATTGAGAGTTGCTTCTTGTTTGGCTCCTTCATGACAATTATTGTAATTTCAAATGCACTTGTAAGCCTGTAACAATGATGATGATGACGACGACGACGACGAGGAGCAATGTAAATCCTGTCAAGTGTATTTTTATTTTTACAGATTTTTTCTGTTTCTCTTTGTTGCCTTCATTAGCTACGAGTAGACAAACACACGCATACTGCATTGTTCAGATTGTCGGCTTGATCTTCCCCATTGCCCCTCTCCGACTGCCTCGCATGGGCGTCAAGTAGAACCGGAGGAGGCCATTGTCGATGTGTTTAAGAGAATATCTACCACTCCGATTCTTCTCCAACACGAACTCGCTCCTCTTCTTCCTATTCCCATACATCTCCACACTCGACTACCACTAGCAATGTGATTGCCGCCATTTCTTCTTGAGACGGGCTCCAAAAAATTCATGTTTATTTTGTATAAAATAAATAGGGTAAATATCATATTAAACCTTGAACTATATCCACTTTATCAATCCGCATCTCTTTTCCGGCCACCAGAAATGTGACGTGACTCGCCGGGTGCCAAAGTGTAATTTAAATTCTATTTTTTTTAACCCATGTTATTTTTTTATTCTCTTTTTTTAATCCATGTCATTCTTTTATTCTCTTGACCCCACATCCAAGTATAAATCACAAAGTACAAAGTACAACCTCCCTAAGCGCAACCTCAATTTATTTATCTTTTATATATGTAAAAAAAAATAACATCGAACCCAACAACTACAAGCAACCATACATTTTCTTTATTTAAAAAAGAAAAAAAAAATCAAATTCCGAGTAGAAAAATAATGAGCTCGGCCCACCATTTCCATCCGGGTTCAACATGTAGGAAGCTTCACAGTCACGGCAGCCGACCACCCTCTCAAACAGGGCCCTCATATACACAAACCCCCCCCCCCCCCGCCGCGGCGCTCCCTTTTCTCCCGTCGTCCACCACCGGAATCACTCCAGCGCCCACCGAAACGCTCTGCACCGTCCGCAACACGTGGCGGTCGGACTCCGTCCACGCCCTCGCCGCCGCGTACCCGCACTTTCCATTGCAGTACATCTCAAAAATTGTGAGAATAAAAGAAAGACAACAGTGTATTTTAATTTCCACCCTCTCTGAGAGATTTTTCTTCTCTGGTAGATATCGCGAGTTTGAGATGGTACAGGGAGGTCAGCGTGTTTTTTTTTCTTCAATTAGGGTTAAGAGATTTTAAAAAGGAAGTTAATCGTATATTTTAATTTCCAGAATAAAAGAGAATAAAAGAATGACATGGATTAAAAAAAAAGAGAATAAAAAAATAACATGGATTAAAAAAAATATAATTTAAATTACACTGTGGCATCCGGCGAGCCACGTCGTATTTCTGGTGACCGGAAAAAAGATGCGGGATATATTTGATAAATTTCTGATACTTTGAGGGTTTAGAGAGCATTTCGAAAGTTTCAGGATATTTTTCATAAAACGGGTATAGTTCAAGGCTTAATATGATATTTACCCAAATAAATATTGAATATAAAATTGAACATTTCATCAAATTTAAAATTAAAAAATTACATTAATTAAAATAAATTATAATAATAAAAAAAATTACATTAATTTAACTATGGATGGATTGCACCAAATCGTGCCCAAATGTATCTGATTAAGTTTTTTCATTAAAACAGTTGTGGATTAAAAATATATTAATTTTTTTTCTATTTTATTTTTATAATAGGCGCATGCATGGTACACATAATATATATATAATACATAGCGAGCCCGACACGAAAGAAAGGGTCGGCTCTCGAGTCCAGGGTGCGGCTGCGACAATGGGTGGCTCATTGGAGTGCAGCTCGAGCCCACCCAGCGCGGCATGCTCTTTGTTTAACCTAAAGTATACTTCTTGATTGCTCGCAAGAGAAAGAGGTCAATCATAGAGTGATAAGTTGCCCAAGTCGTATTCTCGAAGAAAGTTTAACAGGGCTAATGATTTTATGTGATACACATTGAAATGAAAGACATCCTAAACATTCTATCCATTTTTCTAGAATTGTTAAACCAAGAAGAAAGAAATCAAGACAAATAAACACGGTAAAACCTTTCAAGTATAAAGTACAAAACAAGTATAGGGTCCAAAAATCTCGAAAGTACACAGCTAGCAAGTAATTATGTTGTCGTTTAATTTCAACAATAACTTTGCATAGATGCTCAATCATTAACTTTCGTATTCATGAATTGAAGCTACACAAAGTAAATTAATAAAATTAATTAATAATTAGGCTACACATTTCCGATTAAGCCTAACTCCCATTAAACCACAATCAAATAACGAAATCTTCTCTCGATCTCATTCGTTATTTAGAAAGATTAAGCAATGACCAATTGATAATCTAAATATGGACAATTCAATCGGATAAAGCATAAATCACTCCAAGTAAATTAACTCTCTGATGACTCAGAAAATGTAAACCTAAAATCTACGGCGAATGATGAATTTAGTCACCTGTTGTCGAGAAATAGCGCAAAAGAGATGAAATAAGAAATGGCGACTGTTATATTAATTAGAGTGTAACCGATGAATACAATTGAAGGTGTTATTTATAGAATTACAACAAAGGGCATAATGGTCTTTTCCCACTCATACACGCGCTCCTCATGTACTAGTTAACGGCCATAGATGTATAGGTTGCGGAGGGTGTCAGTAATTGTTGGGCTTTGTCATTTTCATGCAGCAATGGATTATAACACAGGCGTCCATTGACAGCATTGTAGATCGAATTTCACCCGAGATGTATATTACTCATAAGATACCTCTTGTTTCCAGCCCTGTATGTGAAGATGGACGAATACATTTCCAACCCTGTACACGAATGTGGATAAGCATTGTTTGAAAAGTATATTTCCCTCTAGACATTCCCTTAGTCTCCAGCGTTGGGTACACACCGTGGAGAAATACGACCCTGGTAGTATTACACGTGTCATAATCTGAACGGCTGCATGATTTACTCCTCATCACTCTCGATCAATTTTTCGAACCCTAGATGAGAAATTTAGTTCATCATGTCAAGTAATTCAAATAAAAGTGAAAATAATCCATAAAATAAATGCATGAAAAGTGAAAGAAGATTCTTATAATTCTAATGTTACAGACATAATTCCCAAGTTGTAGCCTAAAGGAAGACAAGATAAAATGGAATAAAAGTGGTCCTAAAAAACTATTCCTCCCCCTATTTCAAAAGAGAATTTTGTATGCCAATTTTTGAGAAACTGCTCTGATCATCCATGGATGACTCAGGGTTCTGTTTTGCGTGCAAGTATGATTCGAGTCATCCACGATTGACTAAGGTCATCCACGAATGACTTGGGCTTTTCTACAAAGATTTGATTTTTTCTTCAAGTCATCCACGACAAACTTGAGTTTATGCCCAAGTCCAAAATTTTCTTCTTTCAAGTCATTTTTTGCTTAATCTTCAAAATTTTCATATTCTGCAATCGTTTTCTTCTACTTCACACCATGAGTACCAAAATCACCAACGACAAACTAAGCTTGACAAGATAAATTAAATTATTAAATAACACAATTTTATAAAAAAAATCTACATAAAAACTAATCAGACAACTGACTCAACTAATGACAAAACACTCTTATACAATGTGCAAACAAAAAAGCACATCTATATAATACTCCCTCCGTCTACAAAAGAACTTCCTAGGAGAGAGTCACACGAGTTTTAAAAAAAAAGTTATTGAGTGCATTGAGAGTAGAGAAAATGTTGTTGAATGTATTGAGAGTAGTGAGAAAGTGTATAATTAATATTGAGAGTTGTGAAAAAATGAAAAGTAAGAGTATTTATAAGTGGTGGGGTATAGTCCAAAAAATAGGTAGGAAATTTGTTTGTGGACGTCCCAAAAATGAAAGATAAGAAGTTTTTTTGTGGATGGATGTAGTATATAAAAGAGGAGTTCTTTTCCCACCAAATTTTCTTTCTCTTCTAATTTCTTTTTCCACCAAATTTCTCTCTCTCTCTCTCTATTTTGATTGTTTATAAAAAAAAAAACGTAAATTCTTAAAAAAAAATATTCAATATAAATGTTAAATTAAAGATCATGGCAAAATCTTTAATTTGATGTAAAATATAAAAAAAGTAATTTGAGACGAATATGTTATAATCGTTCATAATGTCAAAAAAAAAATCTCTCTCATCTACCTTTGATGTTGAACATTATTAAATTGCGATTTTATTAAAAGGAAAAGAAAAACCTAAAACCCTTGAAAGCACACGAAAAGCAGACTAAGGGCCGAGCCTCATTAAAACCTTTCCATGGAAAACCCAATGGGAAAAACCAGGAGAGGAAAAAGAGTACCCGTCTAAGACAAACCAACAGGGCCAGAAGAGCGGAAAGGAAAGTTTCTGGAACTCCGGCCTAACCATCATCCCAAAACGATCCCGGCTCCAGCTGGCCAAAACCAAAACAAAAAGAAAGAAACCCAGAAAGACGATGTCCGGTAAGACGCCGTCGCCAGAATCAAACAAAAAGAAAAAATAAAGAAACAACAACTCGAGAAACGAAACATCAAACAAACCCAACAAGCAACAAAGAAGCAGGACATGGGCCGGTAAGACGCCGTCGCCCACGTCCCAAACCAAACCCACGCACACGAGAAAAGTTCTCGACCCTCTCGAGCAAGAGCTCGCCCATAGAAACAAAAGGCAAAAGCATACAAGCAGAGAACCACAGCAAAGAATAACGAGCAGAGAACCACAGCAAGAGCTCGCCCACAGGAACAAAAGGCGAAAGCTAGAACCACAGCAAACTAACGGACGCCGAGTCCTGCTCACGTTCAGCGCCCAAAACTGCCAAGAAGAAGGCAGAGACACGGCTCTCCGAAAAAGGCACGCAAGAGAGCCGAAAAAAGGCTTCAGCCACGAACGGGGACCAGCGCATCGACGACAATTCATGCTGCCCCAAAATCTCGAATTCGATAAGAAGAAATTCTTACCACCGAGCTGCCAAAGAAGCCCGACCGTTTGAACCCCAGTTTTGAGCGCACCCAAAGACTGAAAAAAGGTTGAAACGACGCTCCAAACCAACTGCTCCTCCTTCATCAGCGCCAGACACGCAGGTTGCCACTAGGATTCCCAACGCCTATTTTCGTATGATTCGCACATGGCTATGCGTATTCATGTCTCTTGCAACCGCAAGTTTAATATCATCAATAGCAAAGGACCACAAACCTTCTACACGATCATTACTAGCCATGATATCCGCCGGTTGATTCCCTTCTCTAAAGATGTGAGAGACGATCAAGTTGAAGTTTTGAAGAAGACGCAAAGTATTCTTCCAGGAAGCAAAAAAACGCCAAGGAACGTCCATAGATCTGGACTCAAGCAGACGAACAACATACATGGAATCCGACTCAATCCACAAGTAAAGCCAATTCCTGTCATGAGCAATGTTGATCGCGGTGATGGCAGCAAGAAGCTCGGCTTCAAAAGAGAAGCCAGTGCCGCCCTTAATGTGAAAGCAACCACGAACGACCGCATAGTGATCCCTGAAGACGCCACCAGCTGCAATGATTCCCGGCGCTCCCAACGCAGAGCCGTCCGTGTTAACTTTGATCCAGGGAGAAGTAGGCGGCCACCAATGGACCTCCACCATATAAGGCGGAGGAGACGGACGACTGCTAACACCAATGGCACGAGAAACCAAGTACTCCGACCAGGTGTTGCTAATATTGCCAATATCTTTAAAATTGAGATCAATTTCTTTAAAAAAAGACTTGACGAAGGCCAAGATCCGGCGGGGATCGAAATTCTCATTATCAAAAATCAAGGAGTTTCTAGAGTCTCAAATCTTCCATATAGTCCTGATAACACCCGCTTTCCAGAAAGAAAGAATTTGAGAGCTAAAATTCGTCGCCCAAGCCTGAACCAAAAAAGAGTGAATATCCAAGCAATCGCCAAGCGTTGCTTTGTCAAACCACGAGAGCAATTCCATCCAAATGGGCCTCACTTTCGAACAACTCCATAAAACATGAGAAATTGATTCCTCGCACTCATAGCAGATAGCGCAACCATTAGGGTCAACCATGCCCTGTCTAATGAGAATATCAAGAGTGGGAAGACGCCCGTGGATGACTCTCCAACAAAGGATCGAGCGTCTCTCAGGGATGAAAGGTTCCCAGATCCATTTTCCCCAATTGACCTCCGGGAACCTTTTGCCAATCCACAAAAAGGCAAGCGCCGCAGAAACATTGCCGCTGACCGAATGTTTCCAGAAACGAGCATCCTTGCCTCCATTCACGGGGAGAAGGATGATATCGGCCACCACATTAGGGAACCTATTCACAAAAGCCGAAGAGAAGTGCCAAAGACCATCATAAAAGTAATCCTGCACAGAAAAATTAAGAAAATCGTGCATGTAAGGCGGAATCTTCAACTTATCCACAGGCTTATAACCAAGCCAATCATCCCTCCAAAAGTACGTGCAATCGCCACTGTTAATGCAGGCGTAGGAATCATCCACCAACTGATTAACCTCATCTTTCAATCCCAGCCAAACAGAAGAATTAACAATGTTATCCTTGGCATAGCTGAAGTGAGTAAGATATCTAGAACGCATGAGTTGATGAGCCCAGTCGACTCCTCTAATCATCTTCCAAGCCAGCTTCATCAAAAAGGATTTATTCATAAGAGTAAAAGAGCGAATTCCCAACCCACCTTCGAGCTTAGGCGAGCATCTGCGTCCCCAACTAACCGAGCAGCTGAGCCTCTGATCAATACAGCCCATCCACACAAAATTTCTGCAATGTCGATCTAAAGAGTGAAGAAGCGATTTGGGCCACTTATAAACCATCATAGAATGTACAGTAGAGCTTTGAATAACCGACTTCACAAGGCAGAGCCTACCAGCCATGGAAAGTTGAAGACCTTTCCACTTAGCAAATTTCTGGAGAATCTTATCAAAAATCTGCATAAAATAAGAGGCACGAGGACGTCCAACAAAAATAGGAACCCCCAAATAAGTCATTGGGAGACATCCCACCGAGAAACCAAGGGCCCTGTAAATCGCGCGTCTTCTATCAGTAGTGACCTGTCTAGAGAAGAAGAGATTGGATTTCTCCTGACTGCAGTGTTGCCCAGAGATAGACCCATAATATTGAAGAATATCAAGGATTTTCTTAGCGTTGCGAACCGTGGCACGACAGAAGAGGATGACATCGTCAGCATAAAGGAGATGGGTGGGAAAATTCGAGGATCTAGAGAAACTCATGGGAGTGAGATGTCTAGAATCCACACAGCTACTAATCAAACGGCTCAGCACGTCTTCAGCAATCCCAAATAAGATAGGAGAAAAATGATCTCCCTGTCTAACTCCACGAGAGCAAGCGAAATAACCAGTGAGACGGCCATTGTAAAGAATGGAGAGTCTAGCGGAGCTGAAGATAATAAAAATCCAACTGATAAACTTCTCATGATAACCATTCGCTCGAAGAACCTGAAAAATGAAGCCCCAGTGCAAAGTATCAAAGGCTTTCCTGATGTCAATTTTACAGGCCATATTGACGCCCCGATTAGTACGTTGCATGCAGTTAAAGCCTTCCGAGCTAAGCATAATACAATCATGTATGTTCCGTCCGCTTATAAAACCAAATTGATTGGTCGAGACATGGGAATTAGCGACAACACTAAGCCTCGAAGCAAGCACCTTGGAAATAATCTTAAAGAGGAAATTTGAGAGGACAATGGGCCGCAGATCAGCCACAGTGGAGACGACATCTTTTTTGGGGATGAGAATCATAGTACTAGCATTGCAACCACCAGGCAAATAGGAATGGGTGAAAAATCTTTGGACCGCCAGAATGATATCAGTCTTGATCGTCGTCCAACAAGTATGAAAGAACGTGCCAGAGAAACCATCCGGACCTGGCGCACTGTTAGCATCCATACTAAAAACCGCGGCAGCGATCTCCCCATCATCAGGAATCCGGATGAGCACAGCATTTTGAATTGCAGAAATAGACGGCGGAATAAGAGCGTCAATCTCTAACTGATCGGCGAGCGCTCCCCCCTCATCAGTAAAGAGCTCAGAGAAATGACTAACAATGTGTTGTTCAATAAGGCCAGGATCGTAGACATCAACACCATTAATATTCAATCTCGTGTGAGTATTATTACGCCGCTTAAACTTAGCGAGCCTGTGAAAGAAAGCGGTGTTTCGATCACCATCCGACAACCAAGTCGCGCGACTTTTTTGTTGTAAAAGATTACTCTTTCTGGAAAGCGCCACATTGAGTTCCGCCTGGAGATGCACCTCTTCGTTAAACAAATCATCTGTGTAACCAGTATCAGCAATCTGCTTCTGAATGGCCAACAATCGTTGTTGCCATTGTCTTAAAGCAAAGTCGACATTCCCAAAAACCTCCCTGTTCCAAACCCTAAGCTCAGCACGAAGCCTTTTTAATTTCAACATAACCCGCACTATAGGACAGAGGGCATCAACCGGCTTCATCCAAGAAGCTTCGACCATTCCGCCAAAAGAAGGGTACGTCACCCACATATTAAGGAAACGGAACTGGCGCTGACCAGACTGCGTAGTCCTGCGGCACTGCATCACCAAGGGAGAGTGGTCCGAAGTGAGACGAGGAAGAGCCGTGGTGATAATCGAGTCCCAGAAATCAGCGAAGCTTTGAGAGAAAAGGGCTCTGTCAAGCAACGATTCCACGTGATCAGGCAAGAAATGGCGACCCGACCACGTAAAACGAAGACCATCAGTCGGCGACTCAATGAATTGAGTAGCGTCAATAAACGAACAGAAATCCACACAGGAACCACGATGGGGAGCTATAAAACTAATACGTTCATGAGCTCCCTTGACAGCATTGAAGTCACCAATGAACACCGTGTTACCCGAAACAAATCTGAGAAGATCCTGCCAAAGAGAACGACGAGAAATCTGATCGTTTGCCCCATGAACAACAGCCACACGAAAATCCATCGATTGCCAAAAGCAATCCACCACCACCACCTGATCAGAGGAGAAAACCGTAGTCGAGACCACCGAGGGGTGAGTGAGAACCCAAATGTTGGAGCATCTAGTACCACGACAATTTTGATAAACCGGAATAAGATTGAGTGACGTCCAGAAAGAATGTCGAACTTTGTGAAAAGCCTTCTTAAGTTCGAGAAGACCCAGGAGAATGGGAGAGAATGAGCTACAGTGCTCCTTGAGAAGCCTCTTGGATTCATCCGTCATCCCGCGGATGTTCCAGGCAAGAATATTCATAAAGAGTTATTCAAATGAGTGAAAGAAGCCTCGCTCTGTTCCACTTCATCAGCCCAGCTTTCATTAGCAACATTATCCATGGCAATAATGCAATTTTTAGGACTATCGTCGATGACAAAGTTATGAGCTTTTTGTCCGGTGTCATTGGCGTGTCGTAACCGGCTCTTTATGCTGTCCTGAGCCTGCTTAGAGATCTGTTGGGCAGCCTTGATCGCTTGCTCCTTCTTCGGAGGCCGTCCACGTTTTTTGACTGCCGGTGCCTCTGCTTGAATCGGGGCTTTGGCAATGGCAAGAATCTGCTCAAGACGCTGAGCCTTCAAAGCGTTTTCCAAAGCTATGGAATCCCTCATTTCCTTTCCAACATTACCAGGAACACTATCTTCCGCAATAATCTCTTCATCCACCTGTTCTTCTTCATCAGAGGAAGCCGTTGAGTCAAGAATTTGCACCGGCCTTGTAATGTCTTCAAGTAAGTCTGGTCCAGACCTGGCCCCAACCTTCTGCCCTTCCGAACTGATCTCATTGAGCAGGTTAAACCGATTTTCGCTGAGAACGGGTGAGTTTCGACGGCTGTCGACATGCCCATCTTCCTTTTGTTTCCCCATCATCCTCCCCGGGCTGCTATTGGCATTATATTCCTCCGCGTTCCGTTGTGGAGAAGGACGCAAGTACATAGTTTCATCTCTCGAGTTAGTAGGGTTTGAGTCCTGTTGTAAAGAAGCATCGCTGCCTTTTCCTTCTTGCCTTTCCTCGCTACCAGCAGTCTGATCCTTCTCAGAAACTTGTTGCCAATGCTTGTTTAAATCAGTGGCTTTCGGAGGTTGGTTTCCATCTTTCCGTGAGGACTCACCAATCAAAGATTTTCCTTTCCGACACTTCTCCGCAGTATGACCTGTAGTTTTGCATCTGGAACAAAAAAGGGGCAGATATTCATACGTAAATTCAACATGAAAAGCAATATCATCACCATCCACAAGGAGAGTATTGGGTAGAGGTTTAGACATATCTACTTCAATAAGAGTGCGAGCGAATTGACCAAAGTCTCTCTGAGCTGAAGTTCCAGGGTGGCCCACGAACCTCGCAATGCCAGTGAGGACTTCAACATTCCAGTATTCGATAGGCAGGTAATGTATCCTCACCCAGATATTGGCCAGCGAAGAATGCTCCTTGAAGGGATCGAAATTTTTCGTCCATTCACGAATCCGCAAGTGCCCACCAGACACTTCCCAAACCGCTTGAGTTTTGGCTTTTAGTTTATCCTCCGCAGTAGTGAAAACCATCGTGTAATATCCCTTGCCTAAGGGAATTAGTTTCCAGGAGGCTTCAATGCCCCATAATCCTTGCAACTCTTTCTTCACCATCATAGCAGTTTTAGGTTTTTCTCCCTTTTTAAGTATCAGCCGTCCAGTCAAGGCATGAGAAAATTGAGCAATCTCCTTCCGCAGCAGTTCTTTGGGGATTTTGAGGGAAAACTGGTCGCCCTCTTTGGTGGGACGAAGGGCATGGTACCGGTGGGCAGGTAAATCCGGCCTTCGCGGAGCGCGATTAGTAGTTATATCAGCATAGGACCGACCATTATGATTGTCATCAAGAGTAGAGCCATCGACGATTTCTTTCCCACGTGAACTGTTCCTGGCAGAAACACCAGCGTCCCCGCGTGGAATAAGAGCAGCAGCATCGTCGTTCATGGAGGAAGCCTGATGCGGGTTTGGAGCAGCAACAATCGGTTTTTCGAGCGTAACTTTCGAACGTGGGGAGAAGTTGTTGGTGAGCGAAGGGAGGTTCAGGCCTCCCGCGCCCGAGGGGCCAAGAGAACTGTCGCCGTTAGACGCCATCGGACGGAAAGAACAGCGGCTAGAGGAAGTTTACGGTGGAGCTAGGGTTAGGGTTTTCATCGCTCTCATGAAATTCCACCTTTGATGTTGAACATTATACTCTTTTTTCTTATTATTTTCATTTGTTGATAAAAAATAAGTACATGTCATTTTTTCAAAAAGTTTATATGATTGTTTAATTATAATAATTTTAAATTTACATATATTAATAATTTTAATGCAATTAAGGAGAAGACAATTATATTGATTCATTTTAGAACTTTATAATTTTAAAAGTGAAATTTTTAATAATTTTAATATACATTTGTAGATGAAAAATTAGTCAGATATTTAAAAATCATAATTTAAAATATTATATAGATTTATTTAATTTTTGATAATTTGTTTAAAATGAGATTAAATTAAATTAATTTCTTTATAATCTATAAATTTAATTATTATTATTATTATTATTATTATTATTATTATTATTATTATTATTATTATTATTATTATTATTATTATTATTATTATTATTATTATTATTATTATTATTATTATTATTATTATTATTAGGGTTAAGTATCAAATTCTCCCTATCAATGGCGTCCCTATCGCGTACTGGACCCTATAGTCAGGGTAAGCGCTGTTTACTACCTCAACGTGGCAAAATCGAACCAATTTCCCCCCGTCACTTAACGGAGCTTAACACCATTAGAAATATTATTATTTTTTTATTTTTAATTAAGGTGGCCCCAACTCGCCTTTTCTCTCTCTCTCAAGAGTGAGGGTGCGGCATGGTGGCTCTGCCCGCTACTGCCATGTCAAGGACGCAGAGGAGAAAGAAGGCGATGAGAGATAAGGAGTAGGGCTGTCAAACTGGGCCGAGAATGGCCCGGCCCGGCCCGCCCGTAGTTTTGGCCGGGCTGGGCTAGGATTTCCGGGCCTCCCTGGCCCGGCCCATGCGGCCCGCCAGGTCACGCGGCCCACGGGCCAAAAAGCCCGTCGGGCTTTCGGGCCCAAATCGGTCCGTCAGTATATAAGGTGAAAATTTCAAAAAAATTATATCTCCTCCCAAATCCCAATCGGCCAATCCCAATGGACCCAACTCAATCTAAGTCCATTTCTTCAATTGACGACAATGACGAATCGAAGTCTAACTTAGGATTTAAATTAGCAATCAACAATCAATATTAAATTATTTTTACTCGAAAGATTTATTTATTTTTGATTATTTTTGGTGGTTGTTATTTGATTCTAATTGATTTGATTATTGTATTAATTCATTTGTGAATAAATCGTTTTCAGTTTTTGTTGTTGTTTTTGCAATTAGTTTTTGTTTTTTTACTTGTATTCATATTGTTTACATTTAGTTTTAGTCATATTTGTTTACATTTAATTTTAGTCAATTACGTAATTTAGGTGTAGATTGTTTAAGGCCCTTTTTATTTCATCGAATTTATCTTCAATTTTTTTCTTTAAATTTGATTTAATTTATTAATTTTTGGAACTATATATATATATATATATATATATATATATATATATATATATATATATTAATTTATCAATTTTTGGCCCGTTTTGGCCCGACCCGCCCGGCGGCCCGTATAGGGCCGGGATGGGCTTCAATGTTCGAGGCCCGCTGAAATTTTGGGCCGGCCCGACCCGGCCCAAAAAATTACCTTGACCCGCTGGGTTGGGCCAGCCCGGCCCGGCCCGCAAGGTTTGACAGCCCTAATAAGGAGGCAGGGGCTAGGACGCGGCGGTAGCTCGGAGCTACTGTCCGGTCGAACGAAGGAAGAGGGAGACCAGGGCGAGAGGCGGCGGCAGCAACCTTCGTTGCTGCTCGCCGGAATTGAGAAAGAGGCGAGCTGGGGCCACTTTAATTTAAAAAGAATATATATATTCTAACGCTGTTAACGTTTGTTAAAATACGGTCGGGGGAGGGGGGTGATTGGTTCGATTTTGCCACGTTGGGGTAGTAAGCAGCACTTACCCTGACTATAGAGTCCTGTACGCAATAGGGACGTCATCGATAGGGGGAATTTGGTACTTAACTCTTAATATTATTATTACTACTACTACTACTACTACTACTACTACTACTACTACTACTACTCATTAAATTTAATATTATACTATTTGAGTTGATAATATTGTTATATACCCCACTCGGTTTTCTTTATGCAGGTTTTAATCAGGCCCGACCCTGTAACACCATGTACTTTTCCTTATGTTATGAGATAGTGTCTTAACACTATTGAGAGTACTGAGATGACGAGATGTGAGATTTTTTTTTTATGACCAGATAAGACAGATTGTCTTTTAAATAGAGATACGAGTGGACAAACCAATGATAGAGTTAGAGTGATGAGATTTGAGAAATGAGTTGAGTTAGAGATGCTGATTGAATTGAGTTGAGATTTTATTTTATTTCCGACTACCGGGAATAGAATTATCGGATACCGAGTTATCAGAGATTGACTGTCCTATTAAGAAAATAGGAATAATGAGTTTGACATAGAGTTGAGAAAGACAGAGTGAGAACCCTTGATGAAAAGAGTCGGTCAGAGAGACGTTTAGTTGTCTGTGTTTGCCGACTGCTTTGACGTGATATTATGTGAATTTACGTGACTGATTGACGATGTGATTTTTGTTACGTGTGTCTTTATGAGCAAGTTATTATGATTTATATTTGAGGACTTTAGCACTTGGAATTTTGATTAAGTTTCCAAAGCAAGTGCGGTTTATTTTTACCGAGAAATCGAATGATGCCGGTTTATGAAAATTTTTCCTAGCATAATATTTTTAAATTATTTTTCCTATGAAGAGGAATATTATAATTGAGCGAGTGCACTAATATTAGTGCTATAATTATTTTATTTGGTCACATGAATAATTATGCTATGGTATTTTATTAATGAGTAACATTTCCATAATTATTATGATTATTATTCAATCACCCTTCTCACATTATTATTTTATTCTTTTGAGCATGTGCCTAATTACCCACTTGCCAAGTCGATTAATTGAGAGAGTGTAGAGATTAGAGAGAGAGATCAAGGCATTTAATGCCAAATATTCCTTAAGATTTGCCAAATCTCTCTAAGATTACCAAATCCTCACAAATCTTGCAAAATATTTCTCTCTCTCCCTCCACCCCATTTTCGAGCTCTCTCTCTCTCTCATCTCTCACATTTCCACCATTGTCAACCATTAATGAAACCTTCGAAGCTTCACAAAATTATGCCAAACACATAAATCACCTTCAAAATCTTACCTAAATACCTCCTATCTACTTGAATCCAAGAAGATCCTTGAAGATTGGTTTCAAAGTTAGAAACAGAAAGTGTGAGTTTTGGTGTAAGTTTGGGTAAGTGATCTTTAAATCCATAGATATAACTTGTATGATGTTATATGTGAGTATTTTTTTTGGAAGATTGAAGCAAGAAATCACCCTTCCTTTGTTTTCCAAATTTTCGAAAAAAATGGGTCTCAACCCTTCAAAAAATTTTCTTTTTCTTTCCTTGATTTGGGGTGAAAAATGAGATCTATGTGATGTTTGGTGATGATTGATGTGTGTTGTGAAAGGCTATGCCTTGAGATGTGAAAGTTGGATGAGTTTAGTTTACCCAAAATTTGGGAATTTGTGAGTTGATGTATTAAGTGATGAATTGATGATGAGAATGAGTCTATGAGATGTTTATGATGATTATTGATGGAGTAGATTGAGTATATGATGTTAATTGATGAATTTGAGGTGAGTTAGTTTAATAAAATTAGGGATATGTGTATCTATGCCCTAAATTGTAAATTGATGGTTTATATGTGAGTTTAAATGGTTAAATTGATAGATCTATGATTAGATTAAGGTTTCATGTGTGTTTATAAAATTTCAAAGAGTTTAGTTTAATAAAAATTAGGACTTTCTTGCCTATGTGTTAATAAGTGAATTGGTTTAGGATATATGTAATTGAGCATGGTATTAGTGTCTAATTATGCTTGATTACGTCTTTTGTTGGCTAAGTAAAATTTTGACTTAGTTTAGTTTATATGAGTTTTTGAGTTTTCATATTTTGAGAAGTTGATGAATGATATAATGAGGTCTAATTGCTTTATGACCATTATGTGAACGTTTGCCATGCTTTATTAAGAGTTTACGTTGATACGTGAGTTTTTGTTAGAGTTTAGTTTGCATGATAAAAAGGGAATCTATGTGTGCATAATGAGCTATATGATGTATGAGATCATGTTTGAGTATTTGAGTAATTTTGAGCATGAAAATGAGAAGAGAATTGAAATGATGCGTTCGTTGAAACGTTTTCCTTGAGATTTGAGTTTAAGATGTAAGAGAAGAGTCGAGATTGAGTATGATGAGTATTATGTTGTGCTTGAATGTTTTTTAGTGCTATAAGTGTTTAAAATGAGCTTTGATGAGTTTGCTTTGAAGGAATGTTGAGTTGAGCATGTTTGCTTGTGTGATTGAGTTCGGAGTCATTTTCTTGACGCACTGACCTACTGTTTTAGAGGGGTTTTTGTTACCCAAACACCATGAAACTTTTATGGTAAGTATATTTGAGATTTTTGAGCATTCCGGAAATTTCAAGTAATTTGGACTTCGTTTATTATTTGTATAAAATGTAAAACCAAAACTGCTACGTTCTGCCGAAATGTTTGGTGAGTGGCCAATAGAGTCACCTTTTCCAGTATCTTTCCCTAACGTTTTGGAAACCAAATTTTTATTGTTAAGACATGAGTGTCTTATCTATGTACCCACTAAATTTCAGACCTTTTTGACAACGTTTACTATTTTTCAAAAATCAAAGCTTTCGATTGCCAAAAACTGCCGAATATAGTAGACTGTAGTAAAACAGTCATATCTCCTAAAATACTTGGAGTTTTTAATCCTACTTTTTTTAAAATGAAACTAGACTCAAAGAGGTTTCGTTTGGTATAGCTTACGACCCCAGTGGAGTTCTGCACCGAGTCTGGTGAGGTTTTGAAATCGAGTCAGTGCAGAGTGAAGGTTGTTTTTGACTTGTCTATGTGTGAATTTTCATATGCTTAAGTGTTTATGCTTGTTTTTGTGCTTGATTGCTATGAGTTTGATCCGAGTTGAGAGTTAAGTTGAGAGTAGGACGTGTGAATCCTTAGAAGTTAAGTATACCTAGGGATTGAGTTTTATTGGGTAAATAGACGTTGAGTGAGAAGTTATAGTTTGAGATGAGATTCGTTTTAGTAAATGAGTTTCTGACTAAGGTTTGTTTTATCACATGAACCTTCGATGACGATGATGATGATATTTGAAGGCCCGAGCGAGACGAAGAAGTAAGTCGCCTAATTTCTTTCCAGGATTAGCGAAGGACTTCAGGTGGGCAATATTTTGAGTATACATATATCATATGAGCTTTCTAAAATGATTTGATGATGTTATGAGTTTAACAAATGTTTTGAGATAAACGATGTTTGAGAACTGTTTGACTTGCCAATTTTTGATGTTGAGCTTGTATGTTACCCTCTACTGATGAGATGAGACGAATTCGGATCCTGCCACAAGCAGGGTTGTGTACACAGAGGTGACCGTGAGCCGTCTTCAGGTCAGCCGGTCACGGTGCTTGAGAAGGAGGCCTACTTCTCAGTACCTTGATTATAATGATGAGTTGTAGATGCGGTACATACATGTCGTTTACTTGTCTGCAGACACTTATTTATGATGTCAATTATTAAAACTGCATGCACAGATTCATTTACGCTAACTTTATTCCTGTGTATGGCTGAGATGTGGCAAGTTTCAAACCTATATGTCACAGCCCGCCCTAACTATGGATAGTTAGGCCGAGTGATCCACGACTAGGGATGGGGTTAAAGAAGAAGGGGAAGAAAAGGGGCGTCATTTATAGCCGTAAAACTTACTCATCTTAATAAAACTCGTCATTTTTATTCATTAATACTCAATTGAAAACAGTCTATGAAAGACAGCATAAAACTTAATTAATATCATTAATCAAGTTATACATCGTATGAAACCATTCTCTTAAGACTCAAAGTATGACATAACATACTATAACATCAACAACATCTTGCAGCGGAAAGTAGCTAGACATATGTATGAAGACATATTCTAGACAGGTTAACTATTTATTAACAACCCTGGAGACTCCGCTCATTGCAGCACCATCATCACATCAGCTCAACCTGCACATTTAGAAAACATATGCAGGGCTGAGTACAAAAGCACTCAGTGGGCATGTATGCCTAGGTATAAAAATACATGCTTCAAAACTGTAAATTGTCATGCCATCATAAACAGTACAGCAAGGGAGTTTTTCGCTAAAAAGGCCCAAGCTTACTAAGTTCATTTGTGATTCTTAAAGTTCGTCTGATCAGACTAAGTTCTTTTGTAATCTATCATATCTGAAACTGTGTGCCGGAGAGGTGGCCACCTCTCACGGTCACTTGACCGGCCAACCCGCTAGATGACTCACGGTCACTGGTGTACACTAGTCCTGGCAGGATAGCTATCAACTGCTCAGGACCCGAATTCGATTGCATCATTGGCAAAGCCAAAGCAGATAGATATCATACTAAAATTTAAACATTTTATGGCAAGACAATACTTGAAATAACTTTAACTCAAAGATTTTGTCATGAAATAACTTGCTCAAAGGTAGCATTAAACTCGTTTGATAGATATATAAAACTGAAATTAACAGTTAAATCATCTCATGCATTCATTCGTATAAGAGGCCTACGACAAGCAGGGGATCTCTATATACGTATAGTAAAAGTAATGCCCACCTCGTTGTGTCTCTGTATCAATGAGTAACGTCACTCTCTCCCTCAAGTCGTTACTTCCCAAAAGGACCTTCATCGTTATGAAGAATTGGTGAGAAGTTATAAAAGAAACCTCGATTAATAATCTAATCTCTTTTATGAAACATTAGTATCTCTAATGTTCATCTCTCTTGATTGTTAATCAATATAACAATTATTATCTCTCGTCATTACTCATTAATTATAACATCCTTATGTTATAATTAGCAGCGCTTCAATTAAAAGAAATATTTAACACATCGAAAAGTCCACTTTCTTAGCAGATCTATTCGCTCTCATCTCGTCTAATTAACCGATTAGAAAGTTAAACTTCCCATTAGGCATGTATTTGAGTCACGGGTCAACAAGAATTGACTATGCTCAAATTCTAATTTCACTAAAAATTTCGGCATGACCTATTCATATATAATGTCAGTCACGAGATTTCAACGCGTGAATCTCACTACGTGAACTCGTCTCTCGACTCAAAACTTAACATCTTGACATCTTTTCAACGCAAACCAAACAATTCAAAATCATCAAAACTCTTTATCAGTAAACTATCATTTATACTCGACACCAATTGTTCGAGTGTCAGATACCAACATTTATGTGCGTTAATCATAACTCTCACAACTCACACCATTTAGTCATATCGTATCATCCATCAAAACAAATATAATCAAGTTGTTTTCTAGAAAGTTTTGCTGTTTTTGTGTCATCTTTAAAAATTCATAACAACCAACTCAATCATCATAAACTCTCATACCAATTGATCTCAAAAACTCCATGAAGTGTAGTTCACTCTAAAAATGGTAGTTAACCAAAAAGGTTAAAGGTTTTTGGAGATATTGCTCTTTTAGTGCAGGCTGTCAAGGATTGACAGTCTCTGCCAATTTTGTTTAGGCCATTAGAAACCAAGGCAAACCTTAATAAAATTCCATCAAATTTAATCAGCCAAAACTAAGGTATCCTTGAAGATTTGGTTAAAATTTCACAAGAGAAAACGTTCATATGATCTGCCAAATAAACAATGAAACTCATACACTTTTACTGTTGGAAAAATATGACAGCAGAACAGGGCATTTTTGAAATAATAAACTGCTCTGTTTCAGAGGTCATAAAAATCGAAATCTTATGTTTTTAGAAAAGTATTGAAGTCTAGTTTCGTTTAAAAAAAACGGTGATGCAAAATCCTTCATGGATTAATAGATATAAACGTTTTTGTAAAGTCTACCAATAGTTGACAGATTCTGTCAAGGATTTTTCAAAATATCTTTAAAATAGCAAACATCATCCAAAAGACATGAAATTTTGCAGCAACGAAATACACATATCATAGATAAACATACTAAAATTTCAGAGCCATCAAGCAATGAAAACTCATCGAAACATAAGCTTGAAGCTGCTGTAAAATTTTGACAGAATTCCAGTTTTAATTTCGTTCAACAATTATCATCCATAAATTGTAAATCAATTAGCATGCTCATGTGATATCGTAGAACACATATACGCAATAATATTCATTATGTAACGTCTCAAACTTCACGAATTTAAATAATCATGCTCTAAAAACTTATACAATTTTCGTGCTTGGAAAAATACGAATTTAATATATATCGATCCTAGCATACCCCTAAGCACAAATATCAAGTCAAAACGATCAAACAAAAATCGAAAGACAAGCTAATATGTGAAAAACGGGGCTGCCCTCATGGGTTTCATAGCTACGGTTCGTTCCGTTCTTACTCTCTTCATTAAACATGCTCAACATCTACCCAAGAACAACATACTAAAATTTCACGACGATCCGACGTCGTTTCAAAATAAAGTCGAGAATCGACGTTTTTCGACGTCGACGAAAATCGAAAAGAAAACCATCAAAACGTAGGTAGAGATCTTACCTACTTAGATACGTGATCGAAAAGATGATCGGCGCTCGTCTCGGTGCTCAAATCGAAGGTCAAAAGCTCCGTCCAAGCTTAAATGGAAAATGGCGTGTGTAGTGTGTGTTTTAGGTGTTGTGTGTGTGAATATGTGAGTTGTGTGTGTGGTGTGGGCTGATATAGCGTGAGTTAGTGAGGGGAAAGGGGTTTTGGGAGGTTTGGGGGTGGTTAGGGGTAGGGTAGGTTAGATATTTAGGATATTAACCCGTTAGTCGTTAAATATCTCGTCTCGTCTCGTTTTAACAACTAACAACCCATACTCTTTGTTACTCGCCCTCTCAACCTCTACTCACTTTCATTGCACTCGTAATTCTATATAAATATAGAAAACGCAAGCTCGTTCTCAAAATTCTGATAAACGAGCTCGGTTCGTTTATCGAGAAATCCCGATTTACTATTCACTCGTCGTCCAAAAATAAAAACTTTCATTATTGGACTTGTATCGAAAAACTAAGAATATTTCTCGACGACGTGCACGTAAGATTTTGAAAGTCGACAAAAAGACGAAATAGCAGTATTTTACTATTCATCGTCAAAAAGTCAAAATTTTCAAAAACGTCTTAACGGACTCAGATCTCACTTCCGAGTTCATCGTTCTCATTCAAATAATTATCTCGAATTATTCAAATACTCAAACTCAAATACGGATATAAAATCCCACATCATTCTCACATCATCGAAAGAACATCTCAACATCTTAAAAAAATAACAAGAAAACTTCATATAACTCCTCATCTATTTACAAAGTAAATCAAACAAGGGATCTAAACCCTAATTACTCAAACTCAAGCAATTAAACACGTCATCAAAAGCCCGGGTATTACATACCCTCCCCCTTAAAATAAATTTCGTCCCGAAATTTGTACCTCTTGTAAATGTTTCAGGTACTTCTCTCACATCTTATCCTCAAGCTCTCTTTCCACTTCTTTCTAACTATCATATCTCCATTGGACCTTATCCAATGCAATCGACTTATTACTCAATTGCCGAATTTTATGATCTAGCATCATCTGAGGTCTCTCTTCATAACTCAAGTCTGGTTCTAAGATCATTTCTTCTTAGTAAACCACATGGTTTGGGTCGAAAATATATATCCTCTCAATTGTGACACGTGAAACACGTTATGCACATTTCCAAAGCTAGGTGGCAAAGCCAACCTATACGCTATTGGACCTATCTTTTGCAATATCTCGTAAGGACTTATAACTCTGGGTCTAAGCTGTCCTTTAACTCCAAATCTATTCATCCCCTTTGAGGGTGAAACCTTCAAGAAAACTTTGTCTCCTATCTCGAAACTTTGTCTCACATCTTATAGGCAAACTCAATTAGTGGCAACACATTCTCCCGATGTACTCCTCTATCAAGGATAGTAGTTCTTATCATATCTTCTATCGCGTGCTATGCTAAAATTCATCCTTGTACCCAACTCTTTCTGTAACTCATCCATAAACGTGATGACTTTTTTTTTTTTTTTTTTGATCTCTCTCTGAGGTGATCTACACCGGTACTCAAAGCAATCTTATAATCTCACGAACGTACAATTGTGCTAACTTATCTGGTCCATACGCGATTAGGATCGGTATGAAATGTGCAGATTTTGTTAGTCGATCTACAATCACCCAAATTGCTGTATTTCCTCTTTGACTTTTGGGTAAAGCTGTCACAAAATCCATCGCTATGTGATCCCATTTCTACTCGGGAATCTCCAACGGTTTTTAACTTCCCATAGGGTCGTTGGTGTAATGCTTTCACTTGCTGACAAGCTAAGCATCGCTCTACAAACGAAGCTATGTCTCGTTTCATTCCGTCCCACAAAAATCTCTTTTTTTTTCCACAACCTGATACATCTGTGTGCCTCCTGGGTGGGCGGTGTAAGGCGTGTCATGAGTCTCACTCATGATCGTATTCTTAAGTTCATCATCGCGGGGAATGCATCTTCTCCCCTCAAATAAGATAGCATTGTCTGATTTTTTTTTTTTTTTTTTTTTTGTAACTCTTGAGATCTCCTGCTCTTATCCTTTCTCGTAACTTGTTCATTGTCTCATCTTTCCTTGTGCTTCAATCACCATTTTCCTCAAACTATGCATCGTCGCAACAATACTCGCTATCGTCCCTGGTGGTTTTATCATCTCTATCCTCATCTTGTCAAAGTCCTTTATAAGCTCATCCTCTCTCGTGAGAAGACATCCTAACTTTGACGAGACCTTTCGGCTCAATGCATCGGCTACTACATTGGCCTTGCCAGGGTGATAGTTAATGTCGCAGTTAACATCCTTTACTAATTCGAGCCATCTCATTTGCCTCATGTTAATATCCTTATGCTTGAAAAAGTATTTCAAAGTTTTGTGGTCCGTGAAAATCTCACATCTAACTCCGTAGAGATGATGTCTCCAATTTTTTTTTTTTTTTTTTTTTTTTGGGCATGCACAACGGCTGCAAGCTCTAAATCATGCATTGGATAATTTATCTCGTGGGATCTAAGTTGTCGTGATGCATAGACTATAACTCTTCCTTCTTGCATCAAAACACATCCTAGCCCATTCTTTGACGCATCTGTGTAGATGGTATACTCTTTATCCATTTCCGGGACTAGCAGCACTGGTGCTGTAGTCAATTTCCTTTAAGCTCTTAAAAACTCTCTTTACACTCCTCTTTCCAATTGTACTTAACTTCTTTTCTCGGTCTTGCTATCATGGAAAATCCTTTAATAAACCTCTGATAGTATCCTGCTAAACCTAAAAAGTTGCGAATCTCGTTAGGCGTAGTTGGTGATCTCCACTCATGTACAACTTGTACCTTGACGGGGTCAACTTTAATTCTTTCGGATGATACAATATGTCCTAGAAAAGTTACTTCGTTCAACCAAAACTCGCACTTGGTGAATTTGGCAAAAAGCTTCTCAACTCTTAGCGTTTCCAACATCGTTCTCAAATGTTTTGGCGCTCCTGCTCATTCTTCGAATAGATGAGAATATCATCTATGAAAACTAGGATAAATTTATCCAGTTATTGATGGAACACTCGATTCATGTGATCCATGAAAACTACTGGTGCCTTCGTCAAACCGAATGGCATAACTATGAACTCATAGTGCTCATACCTCATTTGAAAAGCTGTCTTAGGTGTATCCTCCTGTCAAAATTTGAACTAGTGGTATTATGATCTCAAGTCAACTTTCAAGAAAAACTCGCTCCTCGTAATTGATCAAACAAGTCATCTATCCTCGGCAAAGGATATTTGTTCTTGAGTGTCAATTTATTCAGCTCTCGATAATCTATGCACATTCTCAACGTGTCATCCTTCTTTTTGACAAAAAGACTGGTGCTCCCCACGGAGATACACTACGTCTAATAAAACCTAACTCGAGCAATTCTTGTAGCTGAATCTTCAGCTCTTGTAGCTCATTAGGCGCCATTCTATAGGGTGCCTTCGACACTAGTGCTGATCCAGGTTCTAGGTCGATAGTGAACTCCAACTATCTTGTTGGTGGCAATCCTGGTAAGACCTCGGGAAATACATCTCTATATTCCCTTACCACTGCTACATCCTCAAAGTTTTTTTTTTTTACTTGATTCTCCTTCATCATTCAAGTAAACTAGGTAAGCTTGTGCTCCTTTCTTCTTTACCAATTTCGACGCCTGAAGTGCCGAAACGATTGGAACTCTCTTCTTTCTATCAATGCCGTGAAAACATGTCTGTTCCTTCCCAGGTGGTTGGAAAGTTATCTGTCTCTTCTTACAATCAATCGGGGCAAAGTTCTCTGCTAACCAGTCCATCCTTAGAATAATGTCTACGTTCCACATAGGCATTAAGTGCAAGGTTCTTGTTTTCATCTTTAGTGATCCTAACTCAAGCTCTAAGTTAGAAATCATGTGAGAAACTGTAGTAGCTCTTCCTACAGGAGTGATTACTCTCAACTCGGGACTAGCTTGTTTTGGTTCGAGTTTGAAGGTAACATGCTTCAACCAATTAAAGAATGCGAGGCTCCTGTATTAAACAGGATTCTAACTGGTGCATCCAATAACTTGCCCATACTACCTTAAAGTCCTGCCTTAAACCGGCACTTAAAACTCAGACATCTCTTCATCAGTATCCATCTTCTGATGAGCGAACGTGATAGCTCACAGAATTCTCGATTATACTCTACAACCGATTTCTTTCCTTGCATCAAACTTCGATAATCAGCCTCTCGCTGCTTACTGTACTCCTCTGTACATACTTCTCAAGAGTAGTCTTCAATTGTTCTCAAGTGTAGTTTACCAGTTGCTCAGGTGTTAAAGTCCTCTGACGTGCCTCTCACTAGTCTTATACATCAAAAGAATCTACTAGGATAACTCAAAAGTTGTAAGGGTTCAACCCTAGAATGACATCAAAACAAATTGTTCAAGAGACTCAAATGAATGACCAGAGGGTGGAATGAAGTAACTACCAGGTCGAACAAAAATGACCTAGAGTAAGAACCCATCTGGCTTTTCAACCGAAAGTTGAAACACAGTGGGTTTATAAACCCAAAACACGTCTACTGAGATTTGGATCATGCGGACTGGCCAGGTCCAACATAATCACTCCCCAGTCACACGGGATATACTATCCCGAACTTGGAAATTCTGTGTCTTCTAAACCCTCAACATACTATACATAACAAAACTTAAGTTCACACCAGCAAGCTAAAAGCTTAAACTCAGGGTCCTATGTTCTAGACTCTTGTTTCGAAAGTTCAATATTTTTCGACTCTCCTCTCATGTTGCGGTGGTGGTGGCGGAGTATTATCCCGCCTATCCTTCACATCACACTCTTGATGACATCTTTGAGGCATTTTTGAAATCACAAAAGGAAAACTCAACTCGACCAACGCTCTAAGCATCCTCAAAACTCAAGTTCAATTTACTAACTCAACTTTAAGGAAACCCTCACGGTCACCTTAACATTCATCTGTAAGGCAATAAGCACTCACGAAATGCTAACAAAAAGACCACTCTGGTCAACCTAATATATCCATCAGTAGAATGCCTCTTTTTAGAGGGCTTACATAAAGGGGTTATTTAAACCCTACAAAAACCATAGTATCTATCGTAATGTCCCTTCTAAATCGACACCATTAATAGTACTATGTCTCGGTCTGGACCTCCTACGGTAATTGCTACCAGTTAACTCATCTAGTTGCTACTTTAGCACACTAGGAACATCCATCTATTTAACATCAGTAGGGTACTAAATTCGCATGCTTATCTATCATCATGTCAAAATCTCAAGTACCAGTATCTCCTAAGTAAGTTATATACATCGCAATGTAATTGCAACTAATCAAAAACGAGGGTGTACCGCGCATACTCTCAAGATCATCCTTAGCTCTAGCCTACATCGACTTCTCTTCTCATCCTCATCAACTCTAGCCCTCCTCGGCTACTTCTCATCCTCATTATCGTTTATCATTTTATCATCTTTGGTAACTGATACTCAAGGATCGACTCGATATCTACTACACTCTTCTAGAGTCCCTGGTAGAAAACAAGCATCCGGTCAGTAGATCCGCATAGAAAATCTGGGTATCTGTAACAAATCCCATCTCCTGTGGGTCCAATGCTCAAGACGACATGTCCCATCATATTGAGTGGCTTTCTTCCTTGCTCAATCCTACCACTCGATTGGTAGCACGGGGACTAGGTGCACGATGCCATCCAGTCTAGTAACAACCATAAGGCTTTCATCCTTTCATAGTCTATGAACATGTGTTTGAAAATCTGCTAGGGTATCTCTGTACCACATACTGTACGCCTCGTCCTCGTATCCGATCTTTCCTGAGTTCAATCTCACAACAGTCCACTTTCGTGCAGTGCCAACAGTCCTGGCCAACCTATAAGGAGAACTTAAAGGTGACTCTAGGAACTAACTCTACTTGGCTCCAGCAACAGAAATAAACAAAACATAACTTAGCAAAACTCCTATTAAGTAGTACTGTTATCTTAAAACTCAAGCTCAAAACATCTAAATTCTCATCTCGTCCCATCTTTACTTAGTAGGGAATCTCTCTAAACAATGATATTAGATCCCTTAATCTAAATCATCGTGACTCAGTAAGACAACTCAACAATTCTCTCTCAAAGCCATCTCCAAAGACTATGGCTCATGATACCTCCTCAAGTACCATTAAGGTTGCGTGAGCAAAACTCGCGTCACAAAATAACTCAACATATCGTACAATATCTCATTGCAGCATGCTAATAACTCATCATTAATCATGCTATTATACTCAAGCTCATAACTCAAACTCATAACTCAAACCAACAAGTACTTAAAGCAATTGCTAATTCTCTCAAGCTTTAGCTCTAAGTTCTCATTTCATCCTTCTACTTAGTAAAAAAAATCTCTCTTAACAATGACATTAGATTCCTTCATCTAAATCATCGTGACTTATCACAACTGCTCAAACAATTCTCATCACAAAACATCTCAAATACATCACATCATAACTCATAATTATGCATCCTCAATCATATAACATCATATGATATAAACGCTCTCATGATTCATCATGTAACATCAACATATGCTCTTACAACATAATAACTCATTATTAATCATGTTGTCATCCTCAAACTCAAACTATGCACCTTTAAAGTGTAACATCATAACTCATCATATAACCTCAACATCATGCTCTTCAAAATTTAACGTCAAATAAACTTTGAAATTTTACATACCTCGTTGAGCCTGGTGTGATGGTGCGCTGAGCTCACGGTTGTTAATAACTATTAGTCTAGTGACTCATTCTAGACTAAACTCAAGACTTCTAATTCAGAGCTTTCCTTCGCTCTGATACCACTCTGTCACAGCCCGCCCTAACTATGGATAGTTAGGCCGAGTGATCCACGACTAGGGATGGGGTTAAAGAAGAAGGGGAAGAAAAGGGGCGTCATTTATAGCCGTAAAACTTACTCATCTTAATAAAACTCGTCATTTTTATTCATTAATACTCAATTGAAAACAGTCTATGAAAGACAGCATAAAACTTAATTAATATCATTAATCAAGTTATACATCGTATGAAACCATTCTCTTAAGACTCAAAGTATGACATAACATACTATAACATCAACAACATCTTGCAGCGGAAAGTAGCTAGACATATGTATGAAGACATATTCTAGACAGGTTAACTATTTATTAACAACCCTGGAGACTCCGCTCATTGCAGCACCATCATCACATCAGCTCAACCTGCACATTTAGAAAACATATGCAGGGCTGAGTACAAAAGCACTCAGTGGGCACGTATGCCTAGGTATAAAAATACATGCTTCAAAACTGTAAATTGTCATGCCATCATAATCAGTACAGCAAGGGAGTTTTTCGCTAAAAAGGCCCAAGCTTACTAAGTTCATTTGTGATTCTTAAAGTTCGTCTGATCAGACTAAGTTCTTTTGTAATCTATCATATCTGAAACTGTGTGCCGGAGAGGTGGCCACCTCTCACGGTCACTTGACCGGCCAACCCGCTAGATGACTCACGGTCACTGGTGTACACTAGTCCTGGCAGGATAGCTATCAACTGCTCAGGACCCGAATTCGATTGCATCATTGGCAAAGCCAAAGCAGATAGATATCATACTAAAATTTAAACATTTTATGGCAAGACAATACTTGAAATAACTTTAACTCAAAGATTTTGTCATGAAATAACTTGCTCAAAGGTAGCATTAAACTCGTTTGATAGATATATAAAACTGAAATTAACAGTTAAATCATCTCATGCATTCATTCGTATAAGAGGCCTACGACAAGCAGGGGATCTCTATATACGTATAGTAAAAGTAATGCCCACCTCGTTGTGTCTCTGTATCAATGAGTAACGTCACTCTCTCCCTCAAGTCGTTACTTCCCAAAAGGACCTTCATCGTTATGAAGAATTGGTGAGAAGTTATAAAAGAAACCTCGATTAATAATCTAATCTCTTTTATGAAACATTAGTATCTCTAATGTTCATCTCTCTTGATTGTTAATCAATATAACAATTATTATCTCTCGTCATTACTCATTAATTATAACATCCTTATGTTATAATTAGCAGCGCTTCAATTAAAAGAAATATTTAACACATCGAAAAGTCCACTTTCTTAGCAGATCTATTCGCTCTCATCTCGTCTAATTAACCGATTAGAAAGTTAAACTTTCCATTAGGCATGTATTTGAGTCACGGGTCAACAAGAATTGACTATGCTCAAATTCTAATTTCACTAAAAATTTCGGCATGACCTATTCATATATAATGTCAGCCACGAGATTTCAACGCGTGAATCTCACTACGTGAACTCGTCTCTCGACTCAAAACTTAACATCTTGACATCTTTTCAACGCAAACCAAACAATTCAAAATCATCAAAACTCTTTATCAGTAAACTATCATTTATACTCGACACCAATTGTTCGAGTGTCAGATACCAACATTTATGTGCGTTAATCATAACTCTCACAACTCACACCATTTAGTCATATCGTATCATCCATCAAAACAAATATAATCAAGTTGTTTTCTAGAAAGTTTTGCTGTTTTTGTGTCATCTTTAAAAATTCATAACAACCAACTCAATCATCATAAACTCTCATACCAATTGATCTCAAAAACTTCATGAAGTGTAGTTCACTCTAAAAATGGTAGTTAACCAAAAAGGTTAAAGGTTTTTGGAGATATTGCTCTTTTAGTGCAGGCTGTCAAAGATTGACAGTTTCTGCCAATTTTGTTTAGGCCATTAGAAACCAAGGCAAACCTTAATAAAATTCCATCAAATTTAATCATCCAAAACTAAAGGTATCCTTGAAGATTTGGTTAAAATTTCACAAGAGAAAACGTTCATATGATCTGCCAAATAAACAATGAAACTCATACACTTTTACTGTTGGACAAATATGACAGCAGAACAGGGCATTTTTGAAATAATAAACTGCTCTGTTTCAGAGGTCATAAAAATCGAAATCTTATGTTTTTAGAAAAGTATTGAAGTCTAGTTTCGTTTAAAAAAAACGGTGATGCAAAATCCTTCATGGATTAATAGATATAAACGTTTTTGTGAAGTCTACCAATAGTTGACAGATTCTGTCAAGGATTTTTCAAAATATCTTTAAAATAGCAAACATCATCCAAAAGACATGAAATTTTGCAGCAACGAAATACACATATCATAGATAAACATACTAAAATTTCAGAGCCATCAAGCAATGAAAACTCATCGAAACATAAGCTTGAAACTGCTGTAAAATTTTGACAGAATTCCAGTTTTAATTTCGTTCAACAATTATCATCCATAAATTGTAAATCAATTAGCATGCTCATGTGATATCGTAGAACACATATACGCAATAATATTCATTATGCAACGTCTCAAACTTCACGAATTTAAATAATCATACTCTAAAAACTTATACAATTTTCGTGCTTGGAAAAATACGAATTTAATATATATCGATTCTAGCATACCCCTAAGCACAAATATCAAGTCAAAACGATCAAACAAAAATCGAAAGACAAGCTAATATGTGAAAAACGGGGCTGCCCTCATGGGTTTCATAGCTACGGTTCGTTCCGTTCTTACTCTCCTTCATTAAACATGCTCAACATCTACCCAAGAACAACATACTAAAATTTCACGACGATCCGACGTCGTTTCAAAATAAAGTCGAGAATCGACGTTTTTCGACGTCGACGAAAATCGAAAAGAAAACCATCAAAACGTAGGTAGAGATCTTACCTACTTAGATACGTGATCGAAAAGATGATCGGCGCTCGTCTCGGTGCTCAAATCGAAGGTCAAAAGCTCCGTCCAAGCTTAAATGGAAAATGGCGTGTGTAGTGTGTGTTTTAGGTGTTGTGTGTGTGAATATGTGAGTTGTGTGTGTGGTGTGGGCTGATATAGCGTGAGTTAGTGAGGGGAAAGGGGTTTTGGGAGGTTTGGGGGTGGTTAGGGGTAGGGTAGGTTAGATATTTAGGATATTAACCCGTTAGTCGTTAAATATCTCGTCTCGTCTCGTTTTAACAACTAACAACTCATACTCTTTGTTACTCGCCCTCTCAACCTCTACTCACTTTCATTGCACTCGTAATTCTATATAAATATAGAAAACGCAAGCTCGTTCTCAAAATTCTGATAAACGAGCTCGGTTCGTTTATCGAGAAATCCCGATTTACTATTCACTCGTCGTCCAAAAATAAAAACTTTCATTATTGGACTTGTATCGAAAAACTAAGAATATTTCTCGACGACGTGCACGTAAGATTTTGAAAGTCGACAAAAAGACGAAATAGCAGTATTTTACTATTCATCGTCAAAAAGTCAAAATTTTCAAAAACGTCTTAACGGACTCAGATCTCACTTCCGAGTTCATCGTTCTCATTCAAATAATTATCTCGAATTATTCAAATACTCAAACTCAAATACGGATATAAAATCCCACATCATTCTCACATCATCGAAAGAACATCTCAACATCTTTAAAAATAACAAGAAAACTTCATATAACTCCTCATCTATTTACAAAGTAAATCAAACAAGGGATCTAAACCCTAATTACTCAAACTCAAGCAATTAAACACGTCATCAAAAGCCCGGGTATTACATACCCTCCCCCTTAAAATAAATTTCGTCCCGAAATTTGTACCTCTTGTAAATGTTTCAGGTACTTCTCTCACATCTTATCCTCAAGCTCTCTTTCCACTTCTTTCTAACTATCATATCTCCATTGGACCTTATCCAATGCAATCGACTTATTACTCAATTGCCGAATTTTATGATCTAGCATCATCTGAGGTCTCTCTTCATAACTCAAGTCTGGTTCTAAGATCATTTCTTCTTAGTAAACCACATGGTTTGGGTCGAAAATATATATCCTCTCAATTGTGACACGTGAAACACGTTATGCACATTTCCAAAGCTAGGTGGCAAAGCCAACCTATACGCTATTGGACCTATCTTTTGCAATATCTCGTAAGGACTTATAACTCTGGGTCTAAGCTGTCCTTTAACTCCAAATCTATTCATCCCCTTTGAGGGTGAAACCTTCAAGAAAACTTCGTCTCCTATCTCGATACTTTGTCTCACATCTTATAGGCAAACTCAATTAGTGGCAACACATTCTCCCGATGTACTCCTCTATCAAGGATAGTAGTTCTTATCATATCTTCTATCGTTTGCTATGCTAAAATTCATCCTTGTACCCAACTCTTTCTGTAACTCATCCATAAACGTGATGACTTTTTTTTTTTTTTTTTTGATCTCTCTCTGAGGTGATCTACACCGGTACTCAAAGCAATCTTATAATCTCACGAACGTACAATTGTGCTAACTTATCTGGTCCATACGCGATTAGGATCGGTATGAAATGTGCAGATTTTGTTAGTCGATCTACAATCACCCAAATTGCTGTATTTTCTCTTTGACTTTTGGGTAAAGCTGTCACAAAATCCATCGTTATGTGATCTCATTTCTACTCGGGAATCTCCAACGGTTTTTAACTTCCCATAGGGTCGTTGGTGTAATGCTTTCACTTGCTGACAAGCTAAGCATCGCTCTACAAACAAAGCTATGTCTCGTTTCATTCCGTCCCACAAAAATCTCTTTTTTTTTTCCACAACCTGATACATCTGTGTGCCTCCTGGGTGGGCGGTGTAAGGCGTATCATGAGTCTCACTCATGATCGTATTCTTAAGTTCATCATCGCGGGGAATGCATCTTCTCCCCTCAAATAAGATAGCATTGTCTGATTTTTTTTTTTTTTTTTTTTTGTAACTCTTGAGATCTCCTGCTCTTATCCTTTCTCGTAACTTGTTCATTGTCTCATCTTTCCTTGTGCTTCAATCACCATTTTCCTCAAACTAGGCATCGTCTCAACAATACTCGCTATCGTCCCTGGTGGTTTTATCATCTCTATCCTCATCTTGTCAAAGTCCTTTATAAGCTCATCCTCTCTCGTGAGAAGACATCCTAACTTTGACGAGACTTTTCGGCTCAATGCATCGGCTACTACATTGGCCTTGCTAGGGTGATAATTAATGTCGCAGTTAACATCCTTTACTAATTCGAGCCATCTCATTTGCCTCATGTTAATATCCTTATGCTTGAAAAAGTATTTCAAAGTTTTGTGGTCCGTGAAAATCTCACATCTAACTCCGTAGAGATGATGTCTCCAATTTTTTTTTTTTTTTTTTTTTTTTGGGCATGCACAACGGCTGCAAGCTCTAAATCATGCATTGGATAATTTATCTCGTGGGATCTAAGTTGTCGTGATGCATAGACTATAACTCTTCCTTCTTGCATCAAAACACATCCTAGCCCATTCTTTGACGCATCTGTGTAGATGGTATACTCTTTATCCATTTCCGGGACTAGCAGCACTGGTGCTGTAGTCAATTTCCTTTAAGCTCTTAAAAACTCTCTTTACACTCCTCTTTCCAATTGTACTTAACTTCTTTTCTCGGTCTTGCTATCATGGAAAATCCTTTAATAAACCTCTGATAGTATCCTGCTAAACCTAAAAAGTTGCGAATCTCGTTAGGCGTAGTTGGTGATCTCCACTCATGTACAACTTGTACCTTGACGGGGTCAACTTTAATTCTTTCGGATGATACAATATGTCCTAGAAAAGTTACTTCGTTCAACCAAAACTCGCACTTGGTGAATTTGGCAAAAAGCTTCTCAACTCTTAGCGTTTCCAACATCATTCTCAAATGTTTTGGCGCTCCTGCTCATTCTTCGAATAGATGAGAATATCATCTATGAAAACTAGGACAAATTTATCCAGTTATTGATGAAAACTCGATTCATGTGATCCATGAAAACTACTGGTGCCTTCGTCAAACCGAATGGCATAACTATGAACTCATAGTGCTCATACCTCATTTGAAAAGCTGTCTTAGGTGTATCCTCCTGTCAAAATTTGAACTAGTGGTATTATAGATTACACGTTAAGGGTAAAAGGGTAATTTCATCGCTGGAGCACGCATCTCGCGTGGTCGGGGTCATAATAGTAATTCTGTCCTAAAGCGGGAGACTTTCCCGCTCTTTTGGTGATTCCTCTGGCGAAGACCATTTCTCTGGCAAAAATGGCTTCTTTGGTGCAGACCATTTCTCTGACAAGGCCCATCCCTCTGACTTCTCTGCGGAAGTCCGTTTCTCTAATGAGGCTCGCTCCTCTGGCTTATACCACTTCTTTGTTCTGCACATATTACTCCACATCAGAGGAAATGCGGACAGTCGATCAAGTATAATGAAATAAAAAATGCTAGTCACCACCAAAAAAACCTCTGTAGTTTTACTATTTCTTTACACGACTCTCCTAAAAATATAGTTGTATAATATAAAAAGATTTTCAATTTCAAAAAATATAAATTACTTATATTTTTTATTTAATTAATTCTTATTGTGTATCGCATGGGGAGTAAAACTAGTTACTTATTTTAAAAAACAATATTTAAAAGAAAAAAACTATTTAACAGATCTGCGATTTAGAAAAGCCTACTTTTGGGCTTGAGCCTGATTTAGAATTGGGCTCATTAGTTGAGTTTAATTATGCATGGTTTACAATTCAGTTATGTCATATTCTTATTTTTTATCATTAGATTTTCATATTTATTAGTTTAATCATTCATTATTTTGATTGGTAAATTAAAATTAAGGTATATAACTTTTAAATTTCTACCTTTCGAAAATAAAATGAAGTATAATTTTAAAATATTATTAAAATAATATATATACATATTATATATATATATATATATATATATATATATAATATAGTGAGATATAACGTGGGACATTAAATCGCATCGTACGACGTGCAGTGGGAAATGGATGTTATTGTACATAAAATAAAAATGAAAATCACATTAATTATGATTTATACAATTCAATTATGATATATATTTATTTTCTATTATTTAATTTTAATTTTAATTTTATTAATTAATAATATATTTGTAATTTCAAATATTTGAAATGAAATTTTTTAATTAAATATAGCTTCATTAAAAAGAAAAAGAAAACGAAAACCTACAAATCCTTAAAGACACAAAACAACAGACTATAAAAACCTCTTAACAGAAAATTCGGGAGGAAAAAATCAGGCAAGAGGAAAAATAATGCTCGTCTAAAAGAAAGGACGAAAAACAAGAAAAAAGTTGGAAGAGCAAAAGGAGCTACCTCAAGAACTCCGGCCTAACCATCGCCCTTAGACAACCCCGGCTCTTAACAACTGAAACAGTTTAGTGCCCCAAATTACCAACAAAGTAAAACTGTGTAAAGAAAAGAGTAATGTTGGATGCAATGTTATCAACAGAATGTTACTAACATTACTACCAACATGCAGCGGAAATAAATAACACACAGGAATACTTTTTTCACGGATTATAAATAACCCATGAGTGCCTCAAGGCTAAAATCACTATGTTGAATCAACAATACAAAGTACAGATTTGGATCTTCTTGGAGATCTATCTTTACAGAATGACTGCCTAAGATAAACCAACCTATCTACTTTCAGTACTACAATGTTGATACAACACAGAATTCAAAACAGCCGAATAACAAAAGTTAATCGGACAAAGCAAACAACCTGCTACGCTCCAATGGCCTTGCACTTCAACTCTTGCCCTCGACGTCCTGTCGATACAAAGATAGACTTTACAGATTGGCTGCCTAAGTCTACTTCGTCAAAGCAATCCTTGAAGAACCGGTGACACGTTTGCAGCAGGAAAATGACGAGATGGTTGTGAGTGAATATTAAGTCTCTGATTTTGCACTTCCAAAACGTGAGGATGAATGAGGCTTCTTGCTTCTTTTATAGACCTTCATGTCATGGTTAGTTTCCTCCACTTCCCACTTCCAGAAGCTTCTTATAACCGCCGCAATCCACCTCCGAAAACTGCCAGTCGACCAGTCTGGAATGTTGGTTGAGAGATCATGGGTCCTGAAAAATAGGAACTAACAGCCCACTACTTTGGACCATGATAAACCACCTTTCCACTTATTAAAAACGTGGTCAACAAGCATAAAACCTTTATTCCACAACCAAAGAATAATAAAACGTGAAAGGAAGGTAAAGATTAAATATATACAATTACCAATGGAGAGTCAAAGTATGGAGTCAAGGCAGACTCCGGAATGTTGGTTGAAAACCCAGAAATGTTGACACCATGAATGTTATCAACATTCCACCCAATATTGAAAACACGTATGTTATCAACATTGGTCCCAACATTGTCGGAGTCAACATTGACTCTAACAATCTCCCCCTTAATCTTTTCCTTCCTGCAACAAAAACACAAACAAAGAAAAAACTATATACAGAAAAGAATTCTATGTTACATGACATTAGATCAAGGAAGAGTTAGAAACTCCCCCTTAATCAAACAAGAGGTGAACCTCAAAATCAGTCCAGAGGAGATGTCGTAAAAACACTCCCCCTGAAACAAACAAGAGGTGCAACCTTAAGAAGCACAAACTGAATGTTGACTCAACAATCGGTTTGAAACAACCAAGAGAAACTAAAGAACTCCCTCTGAATAAAGAACCAAAAAAAAACTGCAAAACAGAAGAGAGAAAAACAAACAACAGCATTCAGAGCATTTAACATCTCGATCAACATTGATCAAAAAACAAGATGAAACCTTACACAAACAAGTTGATCAAATGAAGCTATGCTTTATTTGATCAAAATGAAGGTCGGCCGAAGGCCAAGACCTTCATTTGACCTGCCCAATCACAATATACGAAGGTATATCAAAAACATGATAAATGATGAATCAACAGATAATCAAAAAGCAAGATAACATAAACTATGTTACCAAAAAAACAGGTGCTCATGCACCACAAAAATTCACGATGTCCACATGCATCAAACACATCACCAAAGAAACAATAATTGTTTTGAAACAAATACTGCCAACAAAATTCAGAAACACTACTCCCCCTTTTTTGTTGAAGAAGGAAAAGGTAGGAGTTTGGCGAAGACTTGTTCACAACATTCGATCCTGGCAAGCATGTCCTGTCCCATCTTGATCATCCGATCCACCATCAACTGCAATTGTCTTTTGAGTTTGAGAAGATCCTCTTTGGCCTTGAAGAGCTCTGCAACATCAAGATCAATCTCAACTTCTGAATCTCCAGCTGGTGCCTTGCCTTTACGAGATGTGGATGTTTCTTTAGTGAGATGGGCTTTGATAGAAATGATGTTGGAAACATCAAGTGCAACATCAGGAGCAGTCGCATGATCAACATCTTCATCTTCACCATACTTGTCAATCTCAGCTTCAGTAGAGTCAGCGTCATCATCAGGCAGAGGAGATAAAGGAGGACCAGCACGTGAAGGTTCGTAGGGGAGATCTTTGACACGATCAGGAGTGAGGAGGGTTTTGGAAAACTCAAGCAGATTCTTCTCTTCAACAAGCACAACTTCCTCTCTCTCCTTGAGTTTTTGCTGAACCAAGAGATTGTAGATGAGGCTTGGAAAGGGAAGCATACTTCCACCTGTGGATTTAAAGGCTGCACGAGAGATGTTAGCAAACACTTGCTCACCAAAGTTGAAGGCCAGAGGCTTACCAACTTTAAAGATAAATTCAGCTTGTTCCTTGGTTAGAGCAGTAGTGTTTTTGCTTGGAAGCCAGTTGTAAACTGCAATCTTGTGAAGTACAGAATATTTCCAAGACAAAGTGGATGCAGCAAACTTCGAGGTCCAAGCCTTAAGTTTCCCTCCAGTCAACTCCCTAGTCATCTCATCATCATCTACCCCAACATCATCAGTGTTGGTATTCGCAGTGTAACATGCTTTGTTAATGGCAGATGGGGAGAAATCAACGACCTTACCCCTAACAAACACTTTCCCAAACTTAACAGATTTTGGGTCAAAAGCTTCTGTCATCATATTAACATAGAATTCCCTAACAATCTCAGCATCATAGGGAAACACATTAACAACCGTACCCCACATACCCCTATCTTGCAAAAGGATATGAAGCTTATTCTTTGAAAAGAAATCCTCATCCGCACGTCTATCATTGTGAAACTTCCTAGCAGCCAACACTTTGAGAGCATTCTTTGCTTCACGAGTGTAAAAACGAGTGGAGTACGACTTACTAACCTCAACCTCTGATTCAGAGGAGCTTCCAGAGCAGCTGATGCGAGGGGAGGTAGTGTGAGAGGTAGAAGATACCTTTCCGCTCTTTGAGGTGAAAGAATGTTCAACCTTTGGCTTGAGAATAGGAGGCTGTGATGTTGGACCAACATCACTCTCTTCTCGGCTAGGAAGATTGAGAGTAGAAGGGATCACCCGTGTGGATTTTGACCTTGAGGACCGCCTGAGAGAGGCCACTCCAGCTTTACGTTTTCGGCTTTTCTTGTCAGGGACAAAGGTTTCAACATCAATAACATCTGTGCTTTCTTCTGGATCAACATCCTGACCAACATCAGGAATCTTTTCAGAGTCATCAACATCCATTGATGTGGGTATATCTCCAGCAGCACATTCTTCTTCAGCAACAGCAGAAGCTTTATCAACATCTGACCCCGGTTGTGAAACAAGATCAAGCAGGGCCTCTTTGGCAATTTCCCCAATTCTCTCCAAAGAGGTATCTGGAGAAGCATGCGCCGATTCCTCTTTTGAAGACGGAATTGACTCTTCACTTGGAGTGGGAAGAGGAGTTTGATGTTGAGAAACACCAAAAGCTGGAAGTCCTGTGGATTTTTCCGAAGTCGCATGAACAATGGGGTTTGGTAGAGAAGTTTTCCCTTCGTGAGATTTTCGTCAACTTTCGCAGAGGAACCAGGTGCCATTTTTGAATGAACACTCTCAAGGGGAGGAACAGTGGAGATCGGCTCAGGGTTGATGGGAGTTTCTACCATTTGCAGAGAGACAGGATCAACATCAGCCCCTACAGATGATTCAGTGGTACTTCTCTTCGGAGAGCCTTTTGGAGAAGGAGCTGGAGGAAAATATCCTCCTGGGACTTCCACCGGAGTTTGAGAAGACGAGGGTTTTTCGGTTGATTCGGCCATCTGAGGGAGGGCGGAGAGATGTTTGGCTGCACTTTCCGGTGATCCGAAGTGTTGGATCAGACTCTTGATGAAAGAGGAAAGATCAGGATTTTTGTCCATGACTTTTGAGCTTCAAAAAGAGATACTGCACAAATCTCGATAGAAGGGTTTGTGAAATGAAAGGTAATAATGAAAAAACAGAACAACCCCCTTAAATACAAACGAGAAGAACCCAGCCAACATCAACCACTAAGCCACGAGATAAAATCAAATCCCATAAAAATCTCCCTCACAAAAACAAATCAAAATTCGAAAAACATATCACAAGAGATAAGGAGAGGCGGATCAAGCATCAAAAGAACAAACCCTAGAAAAACACAATTAACTGATAAGATCACCAAGGAAGAAGATAAGGAGAGAGAACCAGAGAAGAGAAAGGAAATGCCTATTGAAACAAAACAGTAGAGACAATGTTACATCAAATGTTAGTCCAACATTAGAAGACAATGTTATCCAACATCCAGAACAACAGACTATGGTTCTTTCAGCAGAGGAAAAAAAAAACAATAAAACATAACACTTTGAGATCTTAAATCTCAACATCCATTTTCCCTGAGTGCATCGTCGCAGCGAACGCCGTGCCCCGAGTACTTAGATGAGAGAAGGGAAGATCCATTTATTTTCAGATGTTTTATGACCATTAAGCCTCACTCTTGTGCTACTGGTCTTATAACATCAATTTTTTTTTTATTCAACATCTGCTAAAAGAACACAGCATAAACCGGTTAAACCGAAAAACATCAAACCAACCAACATGGACATTGCACTGTCAGTAACACAGGCTCCAACATGCATATGCCTAAACAAAAGAAAAGAAAAAAAAAAGACAAACACAAGAAAAAAATGAAGATGTTAGGATCCAACAAAGAAAACCTAAGTCCTAACATCTCACATGCAAGAACACTTAAATGCAGCACAAACCGAGAGACTTCCTAAGATGGGAGAATCTCTCAAAATCTAAAGCCTTGGTAAAAATATCAGCAAGTTGTTTTTCAGTAGGAATGTATTCCAACACAATGAGCTTTTTCTCAACAAGATCTCTTATAAAATGATGACGAATATCAATGTGCTTTGTGCGAGAGTGTTGAACAGGATTATTAGAAATGTCTATAGCACTAGTGTTGTCACACATGACAGTCAAGATGTTACTTTCCATACCATAGTCGTCCAACATCTGTCTGAGCCAAAGAAGTTGAGCACAACAACTGCCAGCAGCAATGTATTCGGCTTCAGCAGTAGAGAGCGAAACACAATTTTGTTTCTTGCTTGACCAGGACACAACATTGTTTCCCAAGAGATAACATCCTCCACTTGTACTTTTTCTGTCATCAGCATCACCTGCCCAATCAGCATCACTAAATCCAACAATGTTAGAGTTAGTGTCTTTGGAATACCACATTCCAAGTTCAGATGTTCCAGCAACATAGCGTATGATGCGTTTAACAGCCTTCAAATGTGACTCCTTTGGCTGAGCTTGGTACCTAGCACACACTCCTACACTGTACAGAATATCAGGTCTACTTGCAGTTAGATAAAGCAAACTGCCAATCATTCCTCTGTATAGTGTTGGATCAATGATGCGTCTTCGACTTTTGGGCCATTTGGCCCTCTTTTTTCCTTTATTTGTGTCAGTTCAGGTCTGTCCGGGGGAAAAACGAAGTTGTGAAGGAAGGAAGGTCAGTAGAGCGGAAACGGAAGAAATGCGATCAGAATGGGCACTACCGAGCCCAGATTGCTAAGTCATGTTTACCAGCATGGAGCTTCGGCCAACAAGTACCTCTCCAATTCAACTTGGGGCATGGGAACCTGGAGCAACCACCTGGTATGAGCCACACCGATAAGAGCAGTCAGTCTGATCGTTACCAGAAGAAGCAGACAGCCAGAGCCATAAAAGGAAGGTCAATCTCGGAGATCTCATGGAACAAGCGGAAGGTTGAAGAAGAAACTGGAAGGATCGAAAGAATGGGAAGGGTTGACTAAGCTTGCAGCTGGACGCCATCTTCAATCAGGATCAATCAAAGATCGAGTTAATTAAGGAAGGAAGATCTCAGCGAAGATTTGGAACCGGCGCAGCTAGGGTTAGGCCTTTACCATCCGGCAGTATAAAAGCAAAACAGTGTGCAGCGTGCACAACTTCTTGGACCCCTTGAAACTTTTGTTACTTTAGTTATCATTTTAAGATCGCCGTGTGTGGCATCCAAAACATTTTACAATTCCGTATTTTCCCTTTTCCGTTGTGTTATTACTTCTGGACAAGTTCGAAGGCTTGAAGCCTAGGTACTATTTTATCTATTTCAGCATTTCATTTCGTTCTATCATGTGTTTAATTCTTTTTGCATTTATGAATTGTGTTATGTGTGAGTAATTCCCTTGGTGAGGTTTTAGGGGGTGGAAGTAATTGTTGTTAACATGTAAACATTCGTGAGGCACTTGTTCTTTCGGTTGAATCTCGTAGTTCCGGAAGGATCTGTTCGAAACCATGAGCAGTAGGGGCCTAACGGGTGATCTCCGTTCGGTAAAACGCTGCCCATGTCAAGCAAAGGCCAGGGTATACCAAGATACAACAATCGGTATGCCCAAGACCGAGTAGCTGAGCAGCGTCAACAAAAGGCGTTGCAGATCCGGAAGGTGGGGAGTGGATTGATGGGATACACTGTCCCTCCTCAGTCTTGGGGCTTCTCTAGAGACTATCCATCAACTGTGACGAGGCATAAAGCCATGGTTATCAAACGAGGAAAGCAATCTCGGCGCCATAGCATGTCTATGATTGGTCGGCTGACAAAGCTGGAAATAGTTGAGTCCAGGAGGCATGTGTCACCAAAAGCGCAAAGTTGGGGACCTCGGGAGAGAAGGTTGGTGAGGGCCATACTTGGTGAGTAACGGGTATGGCTACTATCTAAGGAGGAGTGAAGCACTGCCTTGTGACCGGGGATTGTGTGACCTTCGGACCAAGTGACCATAATGAGATCAACCATCCTATATGAGAAGTACAATTCCTTGAAACGCCCCAATGTCTTTGGGCCACGCCTTGGAATTGTATGGATCATAGACGGATCATCAGTGTGCCTATGACCGAAACGAATGTTAACAACAGTTATGACCTAACCGAATAACCTCACCCCTTGTTATTATTGATCTTGTTTATTTCTTGTGCAGCGTATACAGATTGAGAATTGTGACACCTCAGTTTGTCGTAGGAGAACAAAGTGGTTCCTCACTCCCTGTGGGATTCGACCCTACGCTTGCCATTAAGACTAAGTTCTTGTTGTGAGAAGTAGGAGCGTGTATTGTCTGTACTGGGCATACACAAGTATTTTGTCCGCACCGCACGACGGGTGCGTGTCAAAATTGGCGCCGTTGCCGGGGAGTGACGCGCAGCAATTTTGTTCTCTCCTCATTCCATCTTCCGCTACTGGTGTATGCGTGGAACTCGTAGAGCTGTAAGAGCATTGGTGTTTGACCCTGATATTGATCGCACCGAAAGACGACTACGCGCAGGAGCACGGATAGCGAGACGCGAAGCTATGGCAGAAGAAGCAGAGCATGCAGAAGCCGTACCGGAGCAGACCCTCAGACAGTTGGCATATCCAACTAACCTCAACTTGAGGCCGAACGGAATCACTTTACCCGCCAATCCGTTCGCACCTCGTCGGTATGACATGAAGCCATCATTGCTTCAAATCTTACCGAAGTTCAATGGATATCAAGGAGATGACCCTCATACTCATCTCCAAGATTTTGAGATGACAATCATGCACCAATCAAATGACGAACAGCAAGAGTATGTCAAGTTGATACTCTTCCCTTTTACCCTGGTGGACAATGCAAGAAGATGGTTGTATGACCTACCCGAGGGCAGTGTCACTACATGGGTACAACTGCAACAAGCCTTCTTGGAAGAATTCTTCCCAGCAGCACGAGTGGAGCGGATGCGATGGGATATCCGCAGCATCAGGCAAGATGGGCTAGAATCCTTCTACGAATACTGGACGAGATTCAAGAGAATGTTAAGCAATTGCCCCCATCACCAGATCTCTCCAAAAGATCAGGTGGAGAGTTTTGTAAAGGGCATGCGGAGGAATGATCGCAGTCTGGTACTAGCAGCCTGTAATGGGTCATTGATGAGCAAAACCCCGTTGGAAGTCTTCCAACTATTGGGCACCATGGCAGAAGAATCGCGTGATGAAGGGCATGAAAGGAATCTGGACAAGCCAAGGAAAGCTGAAGAAAAAGGGGAGATGTCTAATTTGGAGAAAACGATGGAGAAGAGCATGAATGAACTCAAGGAACTTCTGTCGGGCTTGACTATACCGAAGAAGATCCGCCAGTGTGGCCTTTGCGATGCCACCGGACATCAATCTGAAAACTGTCCAAATTTTGGCGAGGATATTGTTGATGTCAATGCTATTGGAGGACATGATGTGAATCCACGGAAGTACGATCCTTATGCAAATACTTACAACCCTGGGTGGAGAGATCACCCCAACTTTCGGTGGAAGCAAGATGGTCAGCCTCAACAGCAAAACAATATGGGCGCACCAGTGCAACGTCCTCCGTATCATCAGAACCAGCATCAACAACAGTACCAGTTAGGACCACCTCAACACCACAACCAGAATCAGCAACAACCTCCCTACCAACCTCCACATCGGAGAGCACCTTGGGAAGAAGCAATTGAAAGCATGGCTAAGGAGAGCGAGAAGTTTCGCAATGAAATTCGTGCCGGCATGAACCAAACTAACCAGCAAATTAGTCATTTGACTAAGGCAGTGGCCAAACTAGAGGAGAACGCTGGTAAACTCCCAGCCATGGGAATCAACCCCAGAGAGCATGCCCAAGTGGTGCTAACCGAGTTTCCAGAGGAAGAGGAAAAGGAGGAAGAACTGCTAGCAGAGGCTGAATTGCTTCGAGGAGATTGGAATAAGAACGGGAAGGGTCAAACTGACGAACAAGTTGGAGGTAGCAATCCAACCGAAGCACCCTACCCGGGACGCCTGAAACAGAAAGCTAGAGAGAAGGAAACAAGTGAAATGATGAAGATGTTTCAAAAGGTTGAGTTGAGCATACCTCTACTCGATGCTATCAGGCAAATCCCCAAATATGCCAAATTCTTGAAAGACCTTTGTTCAAGAAAAGTCAAAATGGAGGAAGAGGTCCGCTACGTGATGGGAGAAAGTGTGTCGGCAGTAATCCAACGGAAGCTTCCCACTAAGCGAAAGGATCCAGGGATGTTTACCATTCCATGCAACATAGGAGGAACCAACATGGATAAGGCAATGATGGATCTAGGGGCCTCCATTAATGTAATGCCATTGGCTGTGTACAAGAGATTGAATGTTGGCGAGATGAGGAACACCCGTGTGGTCATACAGTTGGCTGACAGGTCCAACGCTTACCCTGAAGGAGTAGTGGAAGACGTGCTGATCAAGGTTGGAGATTTGATTTTCCCAGCAGACTTCTATGTTCTAGATACCGGACCTGAAACTGGAGAGAATGCCATACTATTGGGAAGGCCGTTCATGATGACCGCCGAAACCAAGATTGATATGAAAACCGGAATCTTGACATGTGAGTTCGACGGAGTTCAAGTGGAATTCAATATCTATGAGACCATGAAGAGGAAACAAGCAATGGAGACGGTGGACATGGTCGATGTATTTGAACCCTTGGTGCAAGAACAAGGAATTACTTTCGGTTCTAGGGATACCACAGAGAAGGTGATTCAATATGGTCTGACTGATCGGGATGCTGAACATATGGAGGACGATGAAATGAAGGAAGCTATCATGGAGCTCTACTCCCTCCGAGAAAGCACCTTAGAAGCCGAGGTGGAGGTAGACCAGAAGATCAAGGAATTAATCCAGGGAGTCTATCTAGCTGGGGGAGCAGAGATAAGCAAACCGGAGTTGTTGGCTCAGTATGGGAAGAACGAGAAGCTGCTACCTTCCATCCAGAAAGCACCCATTTTGGAGCTCAAGCAATTACCTAAGCATTTACAATATGCTTATCTGGGACCAGAAGAGACGCTACCAGTCATCATCAGTTCTGATCTAACTGACGTGCAGCAAGAGCGGTTGGTCAGAGTATTACGAGAGAACAGGGAAGCCATCGGTTGGACCTTAGCTGATATAAAAGGCATCAGTCCTACGGAGTGCATGCATCACATTTACCTTGAGGAGGGAGCCAAACCCGTTCGGGACTCTCAAATGAAGATGAACCCAGTCATGAAAGAGGTAGTGCTGAAAGAAATTCTCAAGTTGTTGGAGTTGGGAATCATCTACCCCATATCCGATAGCCAATGGGTGAGTCCAGTCCATGTCGTACCGAAGAAGTCAGGGATACATGTTGTAGAGAATGATCAAGGCGAGCTTGTGCCCACCCGTTTGCAAACTGGATGGAGAGTTTGCATTGATTACAGGAAGCTGAATGATGCAACCAGGAAGGACCACTTCCCACTGCCCTTTATCGACCAGATGTTGGAAAGGTTGGCCGGTAATGCCTATTACTGTTTTCTAGACGGATACTCCGGATACATGCAAATTTTTGTGGCACATGAGGACCAGGAGAAAACCACTTTCACCTGCGTATTTGGGACATTTGCATACCGGAGAATGCCGTTCGGACTCTGCAACGCACCGGGAACTTTTCAACGGTGTATGATGAGCATCTTCTCCGACCTATTGGAGAATTGCATTGAAGTCTTCATGGACGATTTCACCGTGTATGGTAGCTCTTTCGACACATGTTTAAAACACCTAGAACTCGTCTTGAAAAGATGTGTGGAGAAGAGCTTGGTCCTCAATTATGAAAAATGCCATTTTATGGTGAGAGAAGGAATAGTGCTCGGGCACGTGATTTCAGAAAGGGAAATTGAAGTGGACAAGGCGAAAGTTGATTCCATCGCCAAATTACCTTACCCGACAACCGTAAAACACATACGGGCATTCCTCGGCCATGCAGGCTTCTACCGGCGATTTATCAAGGACTTCGCCATGATTGCCCAGCCCATGACCAGACTTCTCCAACAAGACGTGCCGTTTGAGTTTGATGATGATTGTAAGGAGGCCTTCACGATTCTGAGAAGCAAGCTGGTGTCGGCCCCCATTATTCAACCTCCAGTATGGGATTTACCGTTCGAGATCATGTGTGATGCCAGCAACCACGCAGTTGGAGCAGTACTGGGACAGAAGAAAGGCAAGGAGAGTTGCGTGATCTATTACGCATCCAAAACACTGAATCCGGCACAATCCAGCTATACCACTACTGAGAAAGAACTTTTGGCGGTGGTGTTTGCCATAGAAAAGTTTCGTTCCTACCTTTTGGGAACAAAGGCGGTGGTCTACACGGATCATGCCGCGTTGAAGTATTTGATGGCCAAAAAGGAATCCAAACCTCGACTCATCAGGTGGATCTTGCTATTGCAAGAGTTCAACATAGAGATAAGGGACAAGAAAGGGGCTGCAAACCTCGTAGCAGATCATCTGAGCAGGTTGCAACTGGAAGAGGATAACGGTATGCCCATTACCGATACGTTTCCGGACGAGAAGCTATATTCCATGAGCATCCTAGAAGAGGAAGAAGAACTGTACGCCCTAACCCAACAGGAGCCCTGGTATGCGGATATAGCTAACTATCTGATTACCAAAGAGTTGCCATCAGGGTTGACAAGGTTCGAACAACGGAAGTTACTGGCGCAAGCGCGATACTATTACTGGGAGGACCCATACCTCTGGAAGACTGGAGCAGATCAAGTCATACGGAGATGCATACCTGAGGATGAGCATGCCCAAATTTTGGATATGTGTCATGGAACAGCAAACAGCGGACATTTTGGAGGAAAGCGCACGGCCCACAGAATTTTGGAGAGTGGACTCTACTGGCCTACCATATTTGCGGATGCAAGGAAATTGGTACAGAGCTGCCCGAAGTGCCAGATGACTGGAGGAATTACCGCGAAGGATGAAATGCCACAAGTACCAATCATGTCGGTCGAAATTTTCGACGTATGGGGGATCGACTTTATGGGGCCCTTCCCAAAGTCAAAGAACTACGAATACATTCTGGTGGCAGTGGATTACGTATCAAAGTGGGTTGAAGCCAAGGCAACCGCAAGCAATGATGCCCATACCGTGGCAAGTTTCCTGAAGGAACAAGTGTTCGGGAGATATGGTATACCCAAAATTCTGATCAGTGACCAAGGGTCTCATTTCTGTAATGCCATTATCAGAGCACTAACCAAGAAGATGGGGGTGACACATAAGGTCACCACTGCATATCACCCCCAAGCAAATGGACAAGCCGAGATTTCAAATAGGGAGATAAAGAGCATCCTGGAAAAGGTGGTGCACCCCAACCGTAAGGACTGGAGTGACCATTTGGGGGATGCGTTATGGGCATACAGAACTGCTTTCAAGACACCGATTGGGATGTCCCCGTTCCATCTACTCTATGGGAAAAGATGTCATTTGCCTGTGGAGATCGAACATAAGGCGTACTGGGCAATCAAGCAAATCAATCTCAGTATGACCCTAGCTGGAGAAGCAAGAAAGTTGCAGCTGAGTGAGTTGGAAGAACTTCAGTTGGAGGCTTACGATAATGCGGTGCTCTATAAAGAGCGAACCAGAAGGATCCATGATGCCAAGATCAGGAAGAAGGAATTCTTGGTGGGACAAAAAGTCCTACTTTTCAACTCACGGTTCAAGATGATGGCTGGGAAGCTTCGTTCAAAGTGGTCAGGACCATTCGTGATCAAAGAAATCTTTTCAAATGGAAGCATTGAGGTATATGATCACAATGGAGTTGATACGTTCGTGGTGAATGGGCATCGCTTAAAGCCCTATCATGAGCTTGCTAAAGTGGGAAAAGAGAAGGAGGAATGCCACCTTCTCGACCCTGAGTACGAGTGAAGAGTGAAGGAAGGTCGAGCTCAAGACGGGAAACAAGAGCGCTTGCTGGGAGGCAACCCAGCGTGGTTACTTCGGTATGGTCTATACCAAATTTTCTTTTCTTTTCTTTTAAGTTGTTTTGTTTGTTTGGATGCACTAACTTGCAGGAGAGATGGGCCGGAGAAAACACATAGGCGGAGGCCCAGTGGTGATTTCAAACCCACTTTGCGTTGCAAAGTGTGTAGGTGGAGGATTTGGAGTTTTGCAAGTAGAAGGGGGCTAACCGAGGGAGGATGACGTCAGAGAGGCGGAGGCAGCAGTCTGACACGATGTGACGGAAACGTTTGGGTTTCCGAAGGAAAATTTGAATTTCAAATTTTGGGGAGATTATTCTTTCCTTAATTCAAAAATCTGCCATAACCGTCACCCCCACTTCCCTTAAACACTACCCCCACTTCTCCCAAAAACCCTAAATTTCCATAACCGCTACACACGATCTACACCACTTCCCACCACCTTCAATTTCAGTAACTGCTCATACCAATTTAAAAACCACCCAGTTCCATAATTTCTTACCCAAAACCCTAACCTCTCAAGCACCTTCTAAATCCTAAGCACCCGCAATGGCGAAAACAAAAGGCGAGACTGGTTCCGGAAGCACTCAAATTCCGGCAAAGAAAAAGGCTGCCAAGCCCCGACCTCCGACTAAACGGACCACCAGACGGACCGTATCTGAGGAAACATCCACCAGAGCTCCAGAAGATCCGGTCGCGATCAGTCAGGCGGAGGAGATAGAGCCAGAAGACGTTCCTGTGGAAGAGGAGCGCGAGGCAGAAAAAGAGGCGGCGGAGGAAGTGGTCGAGGAACCAGAAAAGGCCATCGAGGAAGAACAAGTCACACCTACCCCGCCGGTGAAAAAGCCTAGGAAAGCTCTGAAGAAAGGAACTCCCGCTCGAACTGCCAAAGAGCGGGAACTTACTCCTATTCCCCCTGAACCACAAGTGCCATCTCTCGAAGAAGGGAAGATGGCAACAGCATCCGAAGAGGGAGAAGAAGAAGGAGAGGAGGCCACGCAAGAGATCGAGATGGAGGCCTCCACACCTCAGAGCAAGGTGGCGAGGGTTGGAGCAAAAAGGAAGTTGGACGTCACCAAGCCCCCTCTGCCCACGAAGACCAGACCGGCGGCGGCCGGAAGTAAGACGAAGGGAAAGGAGGTTCAGAGCAGGACTAGGAGAGCAACCCCTGCTAAGAAAGGAAAGAGCAAGCAAGTTGAGGAAGATCCGGAGAGGACTGAGACCGTGGATAGCTCCAGGTCTGAGGAGGTTTTGGCGCCAAAGAAACCAACCTCCAGTACAACCACTACTGCAAGACCGAAGCTTGCAAAGCAAAAAGGGCTGATACGCACCGCTGCTTCAGGAGCGGTCATACCGAAAGACAGCCAGCGGTATGCCGTACTACAAAACAGAGAAATTACCCCTTGGTACTTTCTAGTTACTGAAGCCTTGGAGGATTTGGGAATCAAGGAGAAAGTAGAGGGTTATTTTGAAGGGATTGGTTGGAAGAAGGTATTGGAGTGGAACCCTAAAGCATACCAGAAGTTAATGGAGGAGTTCATGGGAACTGTCGAGTTCAAGCCCAAAGGAAACTACACAATTGAGACCCCAGGAACCTTGCGATTCCAGATGCAAGGAAGGATGTTCCCGCTCTCGATCAACGAGCTGAACATCCACCTGGGGGTGATTGAAGCCACAGAAGTCTACGATGAGGAGTACAAGCAGGCAGAAACCATAGCCACACCGGAGTGGAGGAGTCGGATTGACCATTACTGGTCACAGCTGTCTACCGGAAGCAAGTATGTCAAAAACATCAGCAAATCAAACGAGATCAGGGACCCCGCCCTGCAGATCTGCCACAGGTGGCTGGCCTACAACATCTACGGCCGGCTGGAAGGTTCCAATGTGGTCACCCAACAGGAAGTCTTCCTGTTGTGGTGCATGATGGAGAGGAAAAAGGTGAACTTCGGGCTCACCGTGGCGCTTCAATTTCAGTATGGGGTAACCCATACCAACAAGTTCCTCTCGCTCTGCCCATTGGTAACCATCTTGGCAGAAAAGCTCATTAAGTTCGACGCAAAAAGCTCAGAAGATACAGCCCTGGCCGAAAGTCGCTTTCTGGACTTAGGAAGGTTCGTGCGCTGGAGGGTGGTCGAGGCAGATGAAGGTGGGAGATACCGTCTGGTATACCCTGAGGGAGCAGCAGCAGCTAGGCCCGAACTGAGGAGGCCACTAGAGCAAGAGGCATCCCGCCTTCTCAGCAGCGAGAGCACAATGTTGTTGGAGGAGATGAAGGAAGTGAAAGACGAGCTGCTGATGCTGAGTGCGGAGATCACAACCCTGAGGGAGGCTATGGAAGCTGGCTTCAAAACAATCATGGACTGGCTGAATGCGGAGGCAAGATCCTCCTACCAAAATGACTAAGTACTTTCCCATGAACTCGTAGATTAGGTTTTATTTTTATCTTTTGCTTTTTCTTGTTTTAGTGTCTGTTCAATCTGTTTTTGAGTCGTGTCTACTTGCATTGTTTGATGGTGAAAGATTGTGCATGCTGATTTCTGTTCTGATATGATTGGTGGATTGAGTATGAAAATGCATGATGGTAGTTGTGAGGATACTGAAAATACCCCACCGGTGAGATCAGGGCCAAATTGAAAAAAAAAATGCATGCTTGTGGTGAGAATTTGCTGTGACTAGGAAATCTTGACTTTGTTTGAGGACTCAATTTTGCTAGTACATGACTTGTGTGATTTGGGCACGATTCTTTGACTTAGGGCCCCAGATTATTCTTTGATGTGTAATGTGAAAAATAATCCCTTGTATGCCAACTTGAGCCGAATTCATTCTTTCTTGAGCTTTGTTGATAATATATCTAGGAGAAAGAATTTATGAAGTGAATGAAATGGTAGACAGGGAATTATAAGAAAGAAAGAAATCTGGGCACAAATTTTGGTGAATAAAAATGATAGCCCACAAGAAGAATCAAAGAAAAATGAACCCCATTGGAAGCGGGGAAATTAAGGGTTGGTTGCAGCTGTACTGAGTGTGTATACTGAGTAAGGGTGATACTGAAATTAGCCACTGGACCATATTTTCCCACCTTAGCTCCGTATGCCCCATTACAACCCAACAAAGACCCTTTGATGAGTCATACTAGTGTGCTTAACTTGTAGTCTTCGATCAAATTCTTAGAGGAACTAGCACATCAAATTATGAGTGTAAACACTTAGCCCGGTGCTTGAGCGAGAAGAGAGACTACCATCACACTTTATGCATAATCATTACTCTGGTTTGTGGTTTGACTGAACTGAATGATGCATGTTGGTATGATCTGACCCTGAAAAATCTGCAAGGTTTCGTGTCTCTTAGTTTTATTTCTTTTCTTTCACCCCTTTTCGTCCGTGTCTTCTGTGAATCCACCTACATACTTGAGGGCAAGTATGCTTTAAGTGTGTAGGTGTGATGCGTCTTCGACTTTTGGGCCATTTGGCCCTCTTTTTTCCTTTATTTGTGTCAGTTCAGGTCTGTCCGGGGGAAAAACGAAGTTGTGAAGGAAGGAAGGTCAGTAGAGCGGAAACGGAAGAAATGCGATCAGAATGGGCACTACCGAGCCCAGATTGCTAAGTCATGTTTACCAGCATGGAGCTTCGGCCAACAAGTACCTCTCCAATTCAACTTGGGGCATGGGAACCTGGAGCAACCACCTGGTATGAGCCACACCGATAAGAGCAGTCAGTCTGATCGTTACCAGAAGAAGCAGACAGCCAGACCAATAAAAGGAAGGTCAATCTCGGAGATCTCATGGAACAAGCGGAAGGTTGAAGAAGAAACTGGAAGGATCGAAAGAATGGGAAGGGTTGACTAAGCTTGCAGCTGGACGCCATCTTCAATCAGGATCAATCAAAGATCGAGTTAATTAAGGAAGGAAGATCCCAGCGAAGATTTGGAACCGGCGCAGCTAGGGTTAGGCCTTTACCATCCGGCAGTATAAAAGCAAAACAGTGTGCAGCGTGCACAACTTCTTGGACCCCTTGAAACTTTTGTTACTTTAGTTATCATTTTAAGATCGCCGTGTGTGGCATCCAAAACATTTTACAATTCCGTATTTTCCCTTTTCCGTTGTGTTATTACTTCTGGACAAGTTCGAAGGCTTGAAGCCTAGGTACTATTTTATCTATTTCAGCATTTCATTTCGTTCTATCATGTGTTTAATTCTTTTTGCATTTATGAATTGTGTTATGTGTGAGTAATTCCCTTGGTGAGGTTTTAGGGGGTGGAAGTAATTGTTGTTAACATGTAAACATTCGTGAGGCACTTGTTCTTTCGGTTGAATCTCGTGGTTCCGGAAGGATCTGTTCGAAACCATGAGCAGTAGGGGCCTAACGGGTGATCTCCGTTCGGTAAAACGCTGCCCATGTCAAGCAAAGGCCAGGGTATACCAAGATACAACAATCGGTATGCCCAAGACCGAGTAGCTGAGCAGCGTCAACAAAAGGCGTTGCAGATCCGGAAGGTGGGGAGTGGATTGATGGGATACACTGTCCCTCCTCAGTCTTGGGCTTCTCTAGAGACTATCCATCAACTGTGACGAGGCATAAAGCCATGGTTATCAAACGAGGAAAGCAATCTCGGCGCCGTAGCATGTCTATGACTGGTCGGCTGACAAAGCCGGAAATAGTTGAGTCCAGGAGGCATGTGTCACCAAAAGCGCAAAGTTGGGGACCTCGGGAGAGAAGGTTGGTGAGGGCCATACTTGGTGAGTAACGGGTATGGCTACTATCTAAGGAGGAGTGAAGCAATGCCTTGTGACCGGGGATTGTGTGACCTTCGGACCAAGTGACCATAATGAGATCAACCATCCTATATGAGAAGTACAATTCCTTGAAACGCCCCAATGTCTTTGGGCCACGCCTTGGAATTGTATGGATCATAGACGGATCATCAGTGTTCCTATGACCGAAACGAATGTTAACAACAGTTATGACCTAACCGAATAACCTCACCCCTTGTTATTATTGATCTTGTTTATTTCTTGTGCAGCGTATACAGATTGAGAATTGTGACACCTCAGTTTGTCGTAGGAGAACAAAGTGGTTCCTCACTCCCTGTGGGATTCGACCCTACGCTTGCCATTAAGACTAAGTTCTTGTTGTGAGAAGTAGGAGCGTGTATTGTCTGTACTGGGCATACACAAGTATTTTGTCCGCACCGTACGACGGGTGCGTGTCAATCAACATCACGTCCAACATCGTCTCTGCATAATCTGTCAGTGGAACCCATGGGAGTTCTCATGTGTTTAGCAGACTCTAGGCCAAATCTTTGAACAAGACTTTTTGAGTACTTGCTTTGAGAGAAGAAAATGCCTTCAGGAGTTTGTGTTACCTGTAAACCTAGGAAAAAATTCAATTGCCCCACCATACTCATTTCAAATGTGGTAGACATGGCCTTAACAAAATCCTTCACATGCTTATCATTAGTTGCACCAAACACAATGTCATCAACATAAATCTGTGCAATGATAGTGTTGCCAGCATGCTTTTTGATGAACAAGGTTTTATCAACTTGACCACGAGAAAAACCATAATCAAGTAGAAACACAGTCAACCTTTCATACCATGCACGTGGTGCTTGTTTTAAGCCATACAAAGCCTTTTTAAGTTTAAACACATGATCAGGCTTACTAGTGTTTTCAAATCCTTTAGGCTGTTCAACATAGGCTTCCTCAGATAAGACACCATTTAGAAAGGCACTCTTAACATCCATTTGTAACAAGGAGATCCCAAACTGACACGCAATGGCAAACAACAACCTAATTGACTCAATTCTAGTAACAGGAGCAAAAGTTTCATCAAAATCGATCCCTTCCACTTGCGTATACCCCTGTGCTACCAATCTAGCTTTGTTTCTAACAATGTTACCAGACTCATCAGTTTTATTCTTGAAAATCCACTTAGTACCAATAACATTCTTGTTATGTGGTCTAGGCACAAGATCCCACACATCATTTCTAATAAACTGATTAAGTTCTTCATGCATAGCATTGACCCACAAAACATCTTTAAGAGCATCAGCAACATTCTTAGGTTCAACAAGAGACAGATAACATTCAACCTCAGCAAGTTCACACACAGAAGTCATACATGCAATTCTTACCAATTCTTTGTAATTGACTTCCTTCTTCTGTCGAGTGACAACTTTCTCACCAACGTCTCCGATGATTTGAGAACTTGGATGATCTCTTCTCACATGACTTGGGGGATCACGTCTGATGGAATCATGAAGAAATTGAGCTTCCAACTCTTCTTCAGAGTCCGACACGTAGTTGCCAGCTTCTCCTTCTGATGTTGACCCGGACGAAGTAACATCAGATGTTGGTACAGATGTTGTACCATCATTTCCACTTCTGTGATGGTCAGAAGCATGACTTACGTTGTTGGGCTCCTCAAGAAGCTCAGTAACATCTTCATCTTCTGTTCTATCAATGAGACTAAGAGAATCATCAAACACAACATTAACAGTCTCTTGAATAGTCTTTGTTCTGAGGTTATATACACGAAAAGCATGACTATTCACAGAATATCCAAGGAAGAGACCTTTGTCACTTTTGGAATCAAACTTGTTGAGGTGATCACGGTCATTCAAGATGTGACAGACACATCCAAAAACATGAAAGTACTTGAGATTGGGCTTCTTGCCTTTAAGGATCTCATACGGAGTCAACATAGTACCTGGTCTCATGTACACCCTATTAATGATGTGACATGCTGTACTTACAGCCTCAGCCCATAGACGTTTGGAAAGACCTTTTGCTTGCAACATAGCTCTCACCATTTCCTGAATGGTTCTATTCTTTCTTTCGGCAACACCATTTTGCTGAGGAGTTTTGGGTGCAGAGAATTCATGGAAAATTCCATTGTTAGTGCAGAAGTCATCAAAGAGAGAGTTCTCAAATTCTTTCCCATGGTCAGTCCTAATTCTTCCAACATACTGGCCATATTGAACTCTAAACCTTTTAAACAGTTTCTTGAAATGAGCAAAGGTTTCAGATTTTGTTTTCAAGAATTCAACCCAAGTGTATCTTGAAAAATCATCAGCACACACAAGAACATACCGTTTTCCTCCTAAGCTTTCAACTTCAATGGGTCCCATCAGATCCATATGCAGGAGTTCGAACATTTCGAGGTACAGCATGTTGACAACATTGGATGAGCTGTTTTGTGTTGCTTCCCCTTCTGGCAAGGTTGACACACAACATCTTTCTTGAAGTTCAGATTAGGAAGGCCTCGAACAACCTCATGTGTGATCAACTTTTGAAGATTCTTGAAGTTGACATGTCCCAGTCGTTGATGCCAAAGCTCAACATCATCAAGTTTGACTGCATTGCAGAACGTTTCTTCTTGGGACTTGTAGCAATTGTCAGACGACCTTTTTCCCATCATCACACACTGATTTGTGTCATCAAAGACTTCACAAAGATGTTTGTCGAATTTTACAGTCATACCTGCATCACATAACTGACTTATGCTAAACAGGTTAGCTTTAAGCCCTTCAACAAGATACACATCTTTTAATTTAGGAAAATCAGTAACATTAAGAACTCCTTTCCCCAGAATTGTTCCTTTCGCACCTCCTCCAAAAGTAACTTTTCCTCCAGATGTTGGAACAAAATCATAGAGTAAAGCCTTTGTTCCTGTCATATGTCTAGAACACTCACTGTCAAAGTACCAATTCTCAGAAATATTAGCATTCAAGGAGGTGTAGACAACAGTATTACAGGTTTCATTCTGTTCTCTCTTATCCAACAATCTTCTAAAGTCAAACCTGCCAGTGTTACTAACATTCTTCTGGTAACAGTCAAACATCTGTGTTGCAGATTTTACAGCACAATTACTTATGTATTTGACACAATGAGGTTTGATATGTCCAGGAGTAGAACAATAATGACAAACATAGGATTTTTTCTTTTTGCTTTTCTTATGAGGATCCTTGATGTTGTCAACATTCACACTGACATTTCTTTCTTTAACAAAAACAGTAGTATTACGATGTTGCTTCTTTGCTCCTCAGCACAGAAACCAAGACCAGTATTACTATGCTGACCATGAGACAGAACTTCATTTAAACATGAGGTCCCTTTGTTAAACCGTTTAAACACCCTTTCAGACTCACAAACTTTACCTCGGAGTAAATCAAGTTCAACATCACGTTGAGAGAGCATCCTTTCAAGCCTTGTAATTTGCCCTTTGAGATTTTGATTTTCATCAACCAACATACAGATGTCATTTCTCAACTCCCGACATTGAGAATCAACAATCTCATAGAGCTCTTTAAAATTCTCCATCTCTTTCAGTGGATCACTCTCCTGTTCTTCCAAGGCTGCAACACAACAAAAATCCGGTATACTAGAGTTGAAATCATCAAGAATAGTCATTTCATACCAGTTCGTTGTGTTAGTGGGGATCTTCATCCCATCAATCTCCTGAACATCAGTATCCATGTCAAAAACATCATTGTTAAAAATCACATCAAACTGATCATTTTCAGAAGAGATGTTCACGTCAGTGTTGGCAACATCAACATCAACATTCATATTGTCAGGCACATCAATCAGATCAACATCACAGTCGGATCTGGGAATATTGTCATCAACACTTAGAGTTCCAGATTCAGAAAAACTATCTGAATAAATCATTTCATCATCAAGATTTTCAAGGGCTCCAATCATGTCTTCTTCCTGCAAATGCTCTTCATCAACTGTAGCCATAAGGAGAACTTTTTCTTCCTCAGAATCTGAGTCATCACTAAGAGTTGCAGTAAGACCAGAATGCCTTTTTCTTGCAACTGTGGGACACTCATTTGCATAGTGACCCATCCCTTGACAGCCCCTGCATTGAATGTGATCAACACTTCTTACTTCCGATGTTGTTCCAACATTCTTCTTAACATTGGTGATGTTGGATGAAGATCCAGCAGACATCCCAGAAGGTTTCCTAAAACCATTTTTGGATTTTCCTTTCTTAAAGGATTTCAGCATGTTGTTAAAATTTTTAACCAACATAGCAAGATTAACATCATCTTCCTCCTCGTGATCAATATCTGTACACTCAGACAAGTTAGTAATTTCAGAGTTTTCAGGAATCTTTTCAACACGAAAAGCCACACTTTTGGACACATGATCAGCTTTCTGCTGTTCGAGATTCATCTCAAAAGTTAACAACTTACTGACCAGATCCCCAACACGCAGAGTAGCAACATCAACAGTTTCTTCAATTGAGGAGATTTTCATGTTATACCTTTCAGGTAGAGATCTCAGTATCTTACTGACCAATCTTTCGTTGCTAATAGGTTCTCCAAGTCCAACAGCTTCATTTGAGATTTCACAAAGTTTTTCATAATATGCAGAGAAAGTCTCATCATCACGCATTCTCAAAATCTCAAATTTGGTGGTCAACATTCGCATTTTTGTTGCTCTAACACTGGCTGAACCTTCACATTGTTCCTGCAAAATGAGCCAAGCATCTCGAGCTTCCGTGCAATTAGAAATCATGCGAAAGGCAGGAACATCAACAGAGATAAAGATAGCATTTAAGGCTCTGGAGTTATGGTTAGAAATGAGTCATTCATCAGCAGACCATTTACTCTCGGGTGTGAGAGAAGTAACTCCATTTTCATCAGTGGTACGCGGTGGAGTCCACCCATCCAACACAGCCACCCAGGCACGTTCATCAATAGATTTGATATAGATTTTCATCCTACTTTTCCACAAGTTGTAGTTCTTCCCACCACTATCAAGAGTAGGAGGTCGAGCCGACACACTTGACAAATCCATAAGTGGTAATTTTGCACACATGAATCGATTCTTAGTACGTCAAGAACCTGCTCTTGATGCCAATTGAAACAGTTTAGTGCCCCAAATTACCAACAAAGTAAAACTGTGTAAAGAAAATAGTAATGTTGGATGCAATGTTATCAACAGAATGTTACTAACATTACTACCAACATGCAGCGGAAATAAATAACACACATGAATACTTTTTTCACGGATTATAAATAACCCATGAGTGCCTCAAGGCTAAAATCACTATGTTGAATCAACAATACAAAGTACAGATTTGGATCTTCTTGGAGATCTATCTTTACAGAATGACTGCCTAAGATAAACCAACCTATCTACTTTCAATACTACAATGTTGATACAACACAGAATCCAAAACAGCCGAATAACAAAAGTTAATCGGACAAAGCAAACAACCTACTACGCTCCAATGGCCTTGCACTTCAACTCTTGCCCTCGACGTCCTGTCGATACAAAGATAGACTTTACAGATTGGCTGCCTAAGTCTACTTCGTCAAAGCAATCCTTGAAGAACCGGTGACACGTTTGCAGCAGGAAAATGACGAGATGGTTGTGAGTGAATGTTAAGTCTCTGATTTTGCACTTCCAAAACGTGAGGATGAATGAGGCTTCTTGCTGCTTTTATAGACCTTCATGTCATGGTTAGTTTCCTCCACTTCCCACTTCCAGAAGCTTCTTATAACTGCCGCAATCCACCTCCGAAAACTGCCAGTCGACTAGTCTGGGATGTTGGTTGAGATATCATGGGTCCTGAAAAATAGGAACTAACAGCCCACTACTTTGGACCATGATAAACCACCTTTCCACTTATTAAAAATGTGGTCAACAAGCATAAAACCTTTATTCCACAACCAAAGAATAATAAAACGTGAAAGGAATGTAAAGATTAAATATATACAATTACCAATGGAGAGTCAAAGTATGGAGTCAAGGCAGACTCCGGAATGTTGGTTGAAAACCCAGAAATGTTGACACCATGAATGTTATCAACATTCCACCCAACATTGAAAACACGTATGTTATCAACATTGGTCCCAACATTGTCGGAGTCAACATTGACTCTAACAACAACACAACAAAAAGAACAAACAAATAACCATATCCGAAAACCATAGACAATGAGAGCAAAAAATGTAAAGCACCTTCAGCAAATATCTTATTTTAATAGGAAATCAAAAAATAATTAGTATGATTTCATTAATATAATATAATAATATATTATACAGTATGTAATTCTTTTTATAGCCTATCTTGCTTTCTTTTGGAACACCTTTACAGCATTGTCACTTCCATATGACTTATATAATACCATGATTCTTCATGGTGAAAGTCAACTATTGTACCTTTGTATATAAAGTTTTCACTCTATAAATTGGAAGACAATCATTTCCCAATTTTAAATATATTTTATGTATACCAAAACTAAAATTAAGAACACATATATGCTGACATGCATACAAAATTAACCAAAGCTAACAATCAGGATTTGTACCTTTTGTAGTTGAGGATTATTCCACAAATGTATAATCTAAACAAAAAACGAAGAAGATTAGGAAGAAGGTGACATGTTTAGAACTTATATACTTGTCTCAATCTCAATTAAAAATAATAATTTTACTATTCGTTCTCGTCTTAAATCCATATAATAATACCTGTTAATTACCTGATTATTATAATGTATATAAATAGTTAAATATAGATTGTTATAATAATTGTTATAATGCATTAGTAATTAACATAAATATAAAAAAATAATTATAAACCCTAATCGAATTTGTGAACCCTTGTTAATTATCTTAAAATCATACTAAAACATAATAGATTAATATTAAAGAAAAAGATATTTTATCTATTGACACATATGTAATATATATTTATAGAAAAATCTTTTAAAAAAGGTATTCATTGATAATTGTAAACTATAATCGGATGAGTGAACACCCTTATTAATTATCTAAAAATCATACTAAAACATAGTAAATTAATATTAAAGAAAACGATATTTTGTCTATTGACACATGTAATATATATTTATAGAAAAAATCTTTTAAAAAAGGTATTCATTGACATCTTTTCCGGGAGCACCTATTTTGTCTATTGATATTTCCATTTTGTCAATGTTATAACCGTTTTTTTAATCTACGAGATCCAACGGCTTTCCTTGACTTTGGGCCAAAACAAGGATGAAATTGGAATTTAATTTATGAACATATATATGTATTAATTGATATAGTTAAACATAATCTTTTGATATTTTTAACATTTCTTCGATTTTACAAAACAATCACCACTTTTTTTTAATACATTTTCTATATTAATTAATTTGCTTGAAATTTGGTTAGCTTAATTGCTACACAATAAATTGATGGTTATCGATTTATTACCAAAATTCTGGTCGAATTTTCATTCCCTCTCTCTATGTAAGTAGTAGTATAATATTGATGACTTAAAATCGGAGATGTATATCATAAAATATTAGAAAAGTTTTTCAAGTACTTTCTTAGCATGCATACGTAATTAAAATTCATATGTTGTCTCTTTTCTTAAAAAAAATTGATGGGTGGAGTTTGATTAGAGATGGAGGTTAGTTATAAATCGGGAAAAAAAATAAGAATGAATGAGCATTGAAAAAAATTATAATGAAGTGACTATACGACGTTACGTAGGATAAAATTTATTTTGATCATATATATATTGTAATAGTGAGATATATGGCTTGCGACATTAAATCTCATCTGCAATGGGAAAGGCACATTATTGCATATAAAATAAAAGGATATTTGCCGTAAAATAAATGAGCGTTCAATAAATTTTGATTTTTCCACGACCTTTAAATTTTGAAAAAAAGTACACCACCTTTCAATTTGTTCTGATTTTCCCACGCGTATGAAATATCCCAAATAGAAGTTGAGTTGGACGACTGGATTTTCAACGTGACATAATCGTCAGTGAACTTAAACACGTCGTTCTCAATTGCATGAGACGACGTTGTTTTCTCAGCATCTTCAAACAAAAAATTAGGGCTCTGGAGATCTAGCAACTAAGAGCATCCACAATGGGCTTACTTGATAGCCTACTTGATAGTGGTTGTGTTATTGAGTAGGTAGTGCTGCATTGGGGTTACTTGATAGCCTACTGATAACATTAGTTTTGATTTTTATGTTTTTCATTTAAATTTAATTGCATAATTTAAATAACATATTTTTCTAATAGTTAAATACGCCATTAAACATAAAATTTTAAAACACCTAAAACATAAAAAAAAAATTACATAAAAATTAACAACACCTAAAACATCATATTACCCCATCATTAAAATTACATAATTAAAATCCTAGTCTAGACCACGACGCCTGAGCACGTCGGCGACCATGGACGCGTGCAATGCCCTTTGTGCGTCCGTCATGTGCGTCGTATCCGCGTTCAGGAGCTGCATATCGAGCTCCCTCTCCTTGATATCGTTCCTCCGCTGGTACTGGGCGGTGAATGCCCTCATCTGCTGGTCGGACCTGTCCAACCTCTCCACTATTTCCGGTGGAGGCTCCAAGCTCGTATGCGATGCTGATGCCTTCCCTTTCCCCTTTGCCGCCTTCGCCGCCTTGTTGCCAATGGGCCGGGAAGAAGAGATCTCCTCGCCCGACGCCGAGGTGGTGAAGTCGCCCTCTTCCGTAGTCTTTGTCCTCTTGGAGGCATGCACGTCTCCAACGAGGTACATCGACGTGAACTTAGGATTGTTCCGGAGAACTTTCCACGCGTTCCAAAAATTGAATGCGGCCTTTTGTGGGCTTCGAGCCTTGAAGAGTTTTTGGGCCTTGTCACGAAGCATATCATCCGAATGACCGGAGCGTCTCCACCCAAATAGCTTCCCAGAGACGCACATCCGCGCTCACTTGGGCCCAGTGGCCTTGATGTTGCCGGATCTTAAGGTTGACGCTGATGATGGGGTTCACACGTGCGCGGATCCGGCCCCAATACGCCACCCCTTCTGATCCGTCCCACGGATGGCGTCGTTGGTCTCCTCCGCCCAAACTTGGACGATGAGATCCGTATGCTCGGGAAGGTAAGTATGACGGATCCTTACTTCCTTGTCGTGCTTGATTTTGGTGGCCATTTCCTTCTTCCGGCCGCCCTTCTTTGGTTTGGAGGCACTCTGCTCTGCACTGACCGGTTCCTCCTCGGGTGGGGTCTCCTCCAAGTTGATTCTTCCCATATCGGGGTGATAATCGGATGAGAGATCGGGGCACCAATTAGGATCATAGAAAGGGTTGTGTGGATCCATGAAGGAAGAAAATTCTTGAAGAGAAATGGAGGAGAATAAAATTGGAGAAGAAGAGATGTGAAGAAGAATGGAGGAGATGGGGTTTTTTAAAGAGGAGAAGAAGAAAAAAAAATTGAAAACGGTCGGTCAAAGCACGCATATCGAGGAAAACCAATCAAAATTCGAATTTAAAATTCGAATTTCTCTATTTTTTTTAAATTAAGGCGCGTGCATTGCACGCGCCTTCCCTCTCCACCCGATCGAGCATACTCGAAGGCTCGAGTAATGCTCAAGTACCGCACGTCTGCAACGCCATACACGAAGGCAACGCCTTACTCGAGTAGGCACTCGAGTAAGGCGTTGCCAATGCTCTAATGCTCAAAACATCTACACATCCTCAGCAAATACAACAACAAATTTGCTCATCCATCAACAAATCCAACAAATCTAGAAACAAATTTGCTCATTCAGCAACGAAATCTAGCAAATTCAACAACGAATTTGCACATCCTCAAAACATATGCACATCTTCAGCAATTTAGGGCTCCCAATCGAGATAGCTATGTCATCGAAGTATTTGCCGTAAACGGCGTTGAGCCGCAAAAATTCATCGCATAGATGTCGTTGCAGGAGATAAAATAAAACGACAACGTTTAGTATTAGGTGTATATTCGTTTTTTATTTTTATATTTTAACATCCACCTTGGCAAGCCATGTTGGCTATCCGGCAATCCACGTCAATTTTTGGAAGCAGGAAAATTTTAATAGGATACAAATAATGATTTTTTGAGATTGGTTATCAATTTGATATTATCATTAAATTGGAATATTTTTGAAAATTCGCTAAAATTATGGAATATAAAGTTACCATTACCCTTTATTGATGGAATAAAACAGAAAGTCATATTTAAAGAGAAGAAAATTACTTCGCAGGTATGCGTTTTAGAAAAGGTCATTTTTAGACTTGAGCCCGATTTAGAATTGGGCTCACTAGTTGAGTTTAATGAGCCACAAGCGATATAAAACGGCGTCGTCGACGACGACGATGCGTAATCTCATATTGGCGGCAGTGTTGAATTTGTAATTAGATTATCGTGTGTTTGAACCCTAATCAAGCCGTGATGGGCGCGAAATTCCGGCGCAACAAGGTAATCTCGAGCTCTCAAACTATATTCTGTTTTTTCTCTTTTTTTTCGCTCCTTGATGCAAAAATTATTGTAATTCCAAATCCATTTGTAAGCCCGTAATGATGATGATGACGACGAGGAGGAGGAATGTAAATCCTGTGAAGTGTATTTTTGTTTTTATAGATTTTTATGTTTCAACCATTAGCTACGAGTAGACCAACACGCGCATACTGCATTGTTCTTACTCTTTTGATTGGATTGTTGCGTTGTTTGGTAGTGTTGTAAGAGACTCGATGGCGTAGTTGATAGGATAAGTGCGTTGCCTGATGATATTATCATCGCCATATTATCTCACCTATCGTTGAGGGAAGCCGCAGCCACTAGCGTTCTTGCTCCCCGATGGTCCGATTTGTGGAGACACACACCTAATCTCGACTTCAAATTGTGGGATCCCAACAGTTGCAAGAATATACAAACGGTGAACTCTGTTCTCCAAACTCACAAATCCCATTCCTTGAAAGCATATGCTTTTATCTGAACAGATCAGCCAAATCAGCAGTCACCAGATGGCTCGAATTCGTGTTCTTAAGATCAGTTGAGAGGTTGGAATGGGACTTCCAATGTGAGGATGCAAGTGATCAGATTGTTCTTGGAGAGGTGTTGAGAGAGAGCGGGATATGTTGGGGTTGTCGGAATCTCACCATCTTCACATCCCTCAAAAGCTTGTGCCTGAAACATTTGCGAGTGAGTGGTGAAGATATCAAGCTGTTCCTGCGTGAGCTCCCGTCGTTGGAGCTATTGAGCATCTGCTACGCGAATCTCACTTCTCATGTTGAGGTTTGTGGCGCAACCCTCGCGTTGAAACACTTGGAGATACTCCACTGCAAGGGTGGGGCAGACATATCAGTTTCTGCTCCAAATCTTACTTGGCTTTGCGTTGACGACATATCAACGTTGGTGTTGCCTTTGAATGTCCCAAAACTTGTTGGGGCATTCTTTACCTATACAAGTAGTGCAAGTATAGATAATGTGCCCCATTTGATTTCTGCAATATCTTGCTGCAAGTACCAACTGAAAACTCTCAACTTAACTATCCGTTATCCCAAGGTTAGGCTACCTCATACCTTTGCTTTTTAAAAGTTTTTTTGAACTTACGATTCATTGTTATTTTTGTAGTGGTTGTTCTCGAATGCCATTAAATGCTTTATTATCGGCATTTCCTTGTCTTCAAGAATTCGAATTAGAGGTTGATGAATTAACTTGTTATATTTTGTAAGTAATTTTTCCTACGTTCCATTTTTTCGTAACGAGTCTTTTCATGGATGCAGTGTCCAAGTCATTTGGGTTCATATGAGATAGATTTAAGGAGTTGTGGAAGATCTCCACGGACCACACCTATATCTCAAAGTGTTCGAGGTCAGAGGATTTTGTGGGGCAGCTAGTGATCACATTGCATTGGTGGAATGCATTTCGAAGAATTGCCTTGCGCTCAAGAAAATCATTCTTGATTGCCGACCAATCTTTCCCACGACGACGAGGTTTTCTAAAGTCGATTTACAAATGGCCAGGGACTGTATCAAAGCCGAGCTTCAAGGCAAAATATCTGACCAGACTCAACTGCTTTTTCGTTAAATGTTGCAGTTATTTTTGTACATTTATTTGTCAGTTTAAATCTAGTCTCTTTAGTTGAACAAGTCCTGTATTTAAGTTATTATCTAAGTTGGGACATATCTACATTATAATACAAGAACCAAATGGCTACGGCTGCTTTCATTGGTGCAACAAGATTCGAATTTGAAATCTAAACTGGGGCCCTAGTGCCCATCTCCATTGTGATGGTGTAACATCCTTCTATTTCCGAAAATTTCGCCTTTGTATAAATCTACTAACAAAAGCAGACAACTCCAAAAGAAAGAAAGCGATTGTGATGCATATAGTCACTAATCAAAATTCACTATGAACTGTTATTCAAATAACAAGTGCAAACAGGATTAAATATAGTCACTGATCACAGATTCAAAATGCACTGCAAATAACAACTATGTAACCTTATGTGATCACACAACAAATGCATCAAAAGCTTTCAACAAGGAATGCAAGGCGAAGGACCTTTGCATCTCAGTAGAGGCGCAGCACACTTCTTGCAATCGGCTGCGAGTTTGTCGGCTTGATCTTCCCCATCGCCCCTCTCCGGCTGCCCCTCATTGGCGTCAAGTAGAACCGGAGGAGGCCATTGTCGATGTGTTTAGGAGAATATCTACCACTCCGATTCTTCTCCAACACGAACTCGCTCCTCTTCTTCCCGTTCCCATACATCTCCACACTCGACTTCCTACCACTAGCAATGTGATTGCCGCCATTTCTCCAGCTCACACTGCTGTTGCTCCGAAACATATTTCTGTTGAATTCGCCTCTCACGTCTCCGTTGCCATCCCTCCTCGTCTCCTGCCATGACTCGGAGAGCGACCTCTCCACCCCGTTCGCCCTACTGTACTTCTCCTCCTCCTCCTCGTCCTTGCTCCCACCACCACGTCGTTGGATAAACCCCCATATCCTCCAACTCCACCTCCTGGACTTCTTCATCTCCTTCGTCTCCCCATTATCAACCACGGAGTTGATATCCCTCAACCCGCTGCTCAGCTCAAACGTCTCCGAGAGATCATCTCTCAGAGAGTTGGAGTTTGAATCCACTAACAGCTTCGCCCCGTGAAAGGAGTCAGCAGTGGCGGGCGAAACCTTGGCGTTGGAAGGGATCTTGAGCTCATCAATCTCAGCAGCTGCAGCCTTCCTAATCGAGCTAGACCTATCAAGACTCTTCCTCCTCCTCGACGAGGAGGAAGAATCTAAATAGTACTCCCTCGTCTGCGATGACCCTCCCGGCACACCTTCATCGCTTGCCGGCTCCTCCACTGGAATCTGCATATCAGTGCGCGACACGGCAGCTGGTGCATCCTCCATTACAGAGACCATAGGCGCCATTCTTGGGAAACTCCTCCCAATCAGATAGCCATCCCAAGATGCACGAGGCTCGTCAAACGAGTATCGTGCATCGTCAAAGCTCATCCTTCCGGCATCGAGCGAAAACCTAGGATCGGTGTCGCAGGACCTCCTCCCAAATCCGTAATCAGCAATCTCAGACTGAGTCTCCCTAAACTGCCTCGAGATAGGCTTTTCTACGGGCAATGTAGCTAGGTTTTCGCCATTGCTCTGCTTCTTCACCTTCTGCTTCCTCCTCCAATTATTCCATTTCTTGCTGAAAACTGACGCCGCGGCCCAGATTTTCCCTCCAGAACTCTTCTTTTCCTGAGAACTGAGATCTATGTGATCCTTCATCGGCTTCGGATTACTCGAACTAAACGTTTCTTCTTCCACGATTTCACCGCTGGTTAACTTTAACTCGACCGATTTTCTCAAACCCTCCAAATGGGAATCTTGAACAGGCCTAATTTCATCTCCTTCCTCATCCACGAATGCGATACTATCCTCTACAATTGGCTGCTCCCAACAATCCTCCTCATTTTCGATTTCCCCAAAATCGGCGCAGGATTCGGTTTTTTTGCTCTGCAGGTGGTTTTGATTAGAGGAAGAAGAAGAAGCAAGAGCTGGTTTATTGTTATTGGTGCCGCTTTTACTCTCTTCGTCGAGCGAGAATAGGGTGCAGAGAGTGTTTCTCACTCTAACGTCGCAGGATTTTCTCTGCGGCTCAAACGATAGCCCTAGAGCTTCGTTTTTGGAAGCGGAGAATGATTTTGTGCGACGAAGCTCGGGGATAAATGTGGCGGATTTCGAGGGTTTCGGGAGCGGCGGAGGAGGGGGGAAGTTGCTGGCTTTGGGGGCGGAGGAGAAGAGGGATTTGATAGCTGCAGCGGCGGCGGCGGAGGCGGAGGAGGGGCGGCGGGAGGACGAAGGGGTGTTGGAGGAGGAGTGATCTAGAGTGGTGAGGCGCTCGCAGAGGCAGGAGGGGCAGAATCCGGTGAACTGCTCGGTGGGGTGGCGGTCACAGCTGAACGAGGACCGCGGCGGCTGCTGCTGCGGTGGCGGAGGCGGTGGCGCTGTTGGGTCTGCAGAAGTGGTATTCATAAGTAAGTGATTAATAATGCTGTGCACCCCCCGCTCATGTTAGTGAACTACGCCGGCAACATTGCATTGCACAATGTGTGAGCTAATTCGCTGCGTATTTTAGAGAGAGAGAGAGCGCTGTGCTATACTCAACGGAGAGAATGTGAGTGTGTGAAGAGAGGGGAGAGGGAAATAAAGAATGGAAGAGGAGAGAGAAAGCACATTTACTTCTCTCTCTCTACGTAATAAATTCTCTTTCTACTTTACTACTTTCCGATGCTTTTTCTTTTCCTTCTCTTTCTTCCTTACACACCTTGCCTCCATGGTTCCGGTTTCAGTCTTTCAGAATCCAGATAATTAAATCTTGTCTCAACACTTAAATTATGAAAAATTATAAAATATTGAGCGTTTACCATTTAATCTTCCATCCAAATAAATAAATAAACATTGCATATGATTGCAATTTTGTATTTAATATAAGAAAAGAAAATGTTTTTATTGTGTTGGTGAGAGTATTTCGATTTTCAAAGATTCCTGTCTGAAAGGAAAAGCAAAAGCAACTCACGCCACCATTACACCTCTCTCTCTCCTCTCTTGCTCTCTCTGAAATCTGAAATGTGTTGCATTCTCAAATCGCTTTCTCTACTTTTCTTTTTCTTTTCTTTTTTCCCTTTATTTTGTTTCCTCCTCTCTCTTTCCTTTTTCTTGGTTTGGCGCCTTTTCTTATCCTTTGCATTTTTCAGCAAAAATCGAGTACATTTTCTCCTTTCCCTTTCTCGTTCATTCTTTTTTTTCTTTCTTAAAATCCATTTATTCTAATTTATTTTTATGTCATTAATATTTTGGATATCATCATTTGTTCGGAAGTATAATTTTTTTTTTGCTTATGGAACCTTTGTACTAACTCGAATAGTAAAACTTTTGACATTAAAAAATAATAAATCTATACCATTACATTATGATTATCATAAATTAGTTAAATAGAAAAAACAATTAAATACATAAAGGATTTACCTATTTTGTTGGTAATACAATATAATAGTTAAATACTTTTAAAAAAATTAAATGATTTTTTTCTATTTAACTAATTTATGACTAGTTATAATGTGTCTGCATAGTACCACTTTTAAAAAATAGTAAAATACTAATCACTTTTGTCCCATTATGATTACTCTTGTAAATCATGCTTAATAAACTACTATTGAAAGAACAAAAATAAACAATTTTTTTTTAAAAAAGCACTTTGTAGTTTGGGAATAATTACATTAAACAGGTGAAAAATAATCATCAAACTACCAAATCCATAGTAGAGTTTATATTTATTGGGAAATTTTAGAGAATGCTTAAGGAAAATTGGCTATTATATTGTGTGATTTTATTTAATTTTTAAATTTTTTGGTTACATTAAGATGTGAAATATGTGATGTGCTATGTGCAAAAGGAATGAAGGAGAGTAGGGACATGTATGTCCAAATGAGTCCAAATTGTGTTTTCTGAAGAAAAAGAAACGACCCTGCCATTTTAGACATTGCATTTTGCTTTTTTTTCCACTAGGGGCAAATTGAAAATAAAAGATAAGTATAATCTATAATTATTAGTGCAAGATAAATTAGATTATTTTGATCCAAATCAATCCTAAATCCTAACAATTATAGGTCTACTAGTCTAAGTCTACCTATTGAATGACTAACACAGTGCATGAGTGCCCTCATGTGTGCCTATATAAATACAAATACTCACTTTATGTGTAACTCTTAATTACACTACTCATACTTTATAATTAATGTATCCACTACTCTCTCTCTCTTGTTTTTTTTTTCTTTTAGGGCGAAAACTTTTATAAAAAAAACATAAGTAGCCAGAGATATCATATAAATTGATTGGTTTGAATCTATGTACAATACAACTTTGGACATTCACTACAAGAACATAAGTAGCCAGAGATATCATATAATATTAGTATTTTATTTATCACTACAAAAACAACATATACTGACAAAATAACATATAGAAAGATATAACACGATAAAAAGAGCTAGGACCAGTGATAGTTGCAATGGACTAGCTTTAAAGTGAATAATAACAAAAGAAGTATTCCCATGTTAAATACAAATAAAGAAATGTGCTTGTATGAAATGTGTCGGTATATTTACGTTAAACAATTTGTCTTAGCTCAGAAATAATATTTAGATAGATCTTCTCTTTCATGCTAACTTGGGAAATCGCATGCATGCATTAGAATAAAATAGTAATATATTTGAATTGAGGATATCTTCCATTAAGATTTACTCATGTTTACGTAATACTCACTCATGTTTAAGAATGTTAATTAAAAAATTGCTAGTTTTACTATTTTGTTCATGTTATAGCTATTTTTATGTACTATTTTTTTTAATTTCAATAAATCTAGTTTTTACTAGTGATAACGCAGCAGGCTACAGTAACTTCAAGATATATAAAATACTCTTTAAAGATTATACGGTACGGTGAATTCAAAATCAATACTTTTAGGTTAAGACATTAATCACTCTATCGCTAGCTCAACACATATTTGATTATCTATTTCATAAAACCGAATAATTATTCATTGCTGATGTGATGATAATGTGGAATGATTATTCGTTTAGGCGAAAATGATTATTTAATTAAAAAGGTAATACAGCAATTTGCAAAATTTAGAGCAAGTTGGTTTTAATGGTTTGTGAAGGAAATAATCAAGAAATCAACCTCACGCGTGCGGCCTAATGTCACAAATTTCTTGGCGGCTATTATGTCTAATAATTGTGTTTTATATTATAGGGACTATATAATTATTAACCATAATCACAATCATAATATTCGTATCCCGAAATTATTCTCCATGTTGTATGCCTCTAATTGGAACCATGATTTCGCTTATAAAGTGTCATAGGATATGATGCATGCTATACCTTATGAAACATGCTACGTGGAATTTGATTTATATATATATATATACACAATATTTATTTTTAGAGATTCCACACGTTGGACGAAAATTAATAATAAAAATTATTTAATTATAATAATGTGTGCACGCAATTTATGTTTGTGCCACATAAATGATAAAGTTATAGATAGTTAAAAGGAAGAGAGGTAAAATTATGATGGCTAATAGAAGAGGGGAAAAATAAAAGAACACTCAATCTATTAATTAATTTAAAAAATATGCCTTGATTTAGACCCCCCACACAAATGCGTTTGGTCTAATAAAGATTATTGTATTTGTGTTAAATGATATCCCACTAAAAGAAGCCTCCATTTTGGACCCAAAATGCCTATTTTCACAATCACAGCCTTGTTTTCATCCTAGTCTATAAAGGGCAAAGCACCAAAAACATTAAAAAAAAAAAAAAAAAAGAAGATGTTTATCCAATAGTTACCTTATTTTTGACTGAGAATTTCTATAATCTTTAAGCTTATCAAATTCATTAAAATATATTTGTTGTAAAAGTATAAAGATGGTGGCTATGGTCACGCCAATCGATCACGACGATCACTTTCATGATTAAGTGTATAAAAACTAAAATTAACTAATATAGTTTGATTTTAATCCAAATTCAAAATAGTTTTTTTTTTAAACGCTCACCAAATTTTGGTATGAAGGCTCATGATTGAAACCCTAATCTCCCACAAAGCAACATAAGTTGAAAAATCAAGTGTAATGATATTATATATCAATATATCATATTCATATAAGAATTTTTAGGCTACTAAACCTAATTCTATCCCAGGATAATCCACCCAAGTAGCATGCCCAAACTCATAATAATTATATATATAGTTAAAGAGGCAGTCTTGTGTGTTCCATGGAGCACCGTGCTTCATGAAACTAACACTTGCATTAAATGACACTAACTCTAACACTATTTTGTTTTACAAATAACACTATCATGTTATATAAATAACACTGCTTGAAATTACACTAACAATATTTTGTTTTACAAATGACACTATCAAGTTATAAATAACACTGTCGCGAATAACACTATGATGTTAATGTCATTTAATGCAAGTGTTAGTGTCATGAAGCACAGAAAAATTTTCGATAGTTAAATTGACATAAATATATACAGAATTAATTAGGAATCCCAAGAAAGAATATACAGAGTTTGGCATGTTACTAAAGCCAGACAAAAAACCATAGCAATGGAGAGATTTCTAGGCATATAATTCTTGGGGATTGACAAATATTTCAAACAGAACTTTAGCTTATTATTATGAATGTTTCTAGAATTACTACATCTACATGATTCCAAATAAACAAGAAAAATGGGACTCTCTCTCTCTCTCCTTATATAAAAAATAATATTTAATACTAATAAAATGCATGAAAATCATCACTGTGTGTGAATTTCCAATGGTGAAGGCGAAGAGTGATAGATGCCCCTTTTGCTTTTTGTCACCATGGCTTTTACTTTTTTGGATTTACAAAGTGATCATTGATGTGTGTGTGTGAGTGAGAGAGACAGAGAGAGATAGAGAGGGAGATGAGGGGCCTACATATAAAAAACTAAATTCTTTGCTTCTCTTAATTTAGTTTTGATTATGTTTAATTGCATTGCTTTTTTATTTCTTTCGTCTCATTCACTTCTTTTTGGTTTGGAAATTGGAATCAAGTTGAGATATTATTCATTTATTAATGGATTAAAATGGGCCAAACTATGATGGGCCTAACCTGCATTTACTGGGTCACGGACTCACGCACGGCCCTGGCCATATCAAACCCCATATACAAAACTCATCTTCATCCAACTGTAGCCCATACTAATATTTTTGTGGCCCAAATCAAACAAATGTTCCGCTGACCTTGATTTCAATTTCATAATTGGACTGACAATTAAACCCACTTCTTTTTTATTGGTACAACAAAATGTCCAACTAATCTAGTAAAATTAATTAAATTTATTACTATAAATTAATACCTAATATCAAAGGTCTTATTTTATAAAATTTGATTTAACTATTGTATTTATATTATATATTTAAGGGCTAATAGTGTTTTATGTCCCGAACTTTCAGTGTTTTCCATAAAATGTTTCAAATTTTCATTTTCTCTTAAAATAATCCCAAACTTTTAATTTGTTCTATAAAATGTCCCGCTATGCAAAATTCGATGACGGAAAGATGATAAAAAATCCCAAATTTTTAGCTTTTTCAACAATAGTGATTCCTAATATGGTTTTCCAACAATGACTGTCCACAAAATATTTCTTTCGGTGAGATAATTCATCTTTCCGTGATCGAATTTTGCATAGCGGGATATTTTATGAAAAAAATTTAAAACTCGGGGTTTTTTAGGAGAAAATTAAAATTCGAGACATTTTATGAAAAACGCTAAAAGTTCGAGACATAAAACACTATTACCCCTATATTTTAATTTAAAAGCAATAGTGTAATATGATTATTTGTTCCTTTTAGAGTGAATTGCAATTCACACACACGGACACACCAACACTCACGTAGGCTAGATTATTCAAAATTTGAATGTACATATACCCTAGTTAAAGTAAGTTTAGTAATTCAAGACATATCATAAGTTTATACATTTAATACTATAAGATATTAATCTTTCAGTAATTTTTTTATTCAAAGTTATGATAAAACTTTCTTTTACATGCATATATTATTTAAAATATAATAACAAGTACTCCTACTATACTATTTCGGTCATTTGAATAACAGTTACCGAATGGTTGATCCTCAATTTCTCGTCCCCATTTGAAAAATAAATGGATAAAGCGATAAATTGGAAATAATGTGGAAAGCGAGATAAATAAATGGGAAATGTAGTTGAGTAGGAAGGTAGCGTGTGGGAATAGTTGAGTCATGAGTGGTACCTTTTTTTGTGCATTTGAATGCTGGGTGAATCTTGTTGTAGACTTTAGTTGGTGTGGCGGCGCGCGCGTGGGAAATTTATCGACGAAATTATTTTTTACGATTTAATGTAATTAATAACAATAGCCATCAAATAGAAATATGAGTATTTGAATAAAATTCCCCTTAAAAAAAATGCTATTTGAATAAAATATAGGCCGAGATTTTTATGTATCATTTTCTATAAAATAAATAAGTTAAGTATCACACCCCATAAAAATATAAGTTTAGTAGCACATTTTTAATGGTCCCCACCAAATCTTTGACTTATTTTAAAATTTTTGTTTTCTTTAAACAATAACAAACGTGTCCCACACAGAATCTTCTCAACATATTATTTTTTGTCTTATTATGTCTCTCTCTCTCTCCAAAATCGTGATTTGATATATCTTTTAGGATTTAGGGTTTCTTTTCTTGCATGTACACGATTTGGAAGATAATAAAGAAACAGTGCATGAATCGTGAGGATCGGCAGATTCAGCCGAAAAGTGGTCAAAAGTTGGGAATCTTGTTTCAAATCATTCCCAAAAAACGAATCTTGTTTCAAATCGTGAGGACCGTGCACTATACACGCCTCTCTCTCTTCTATTATTATTTTGCAGCTTCCAAATTCAAAAAAAAAAAAGACAAAACCCCTAAAAAACTCACGCCTCTCTATTATCGTGCACTCCATACACTCCATACACGCCTCTCTCTCTCTCTCTAAGAAACTTACGCCCACCGTGCACTCCATACACGCATCTCTCTCTAAGAAACTCCAGCCACTATGAGTTCAACGGAATCAGATTACGATGGGGAAGAGGCACAACGAGGAAGTCGCCTGAGTACATCAAGGAGGAGCGAACAATACCCGACGCCGAATCCGGTAAGTAACTGTGGCCTATATTTGTCAAAATTTGAGTTTATGTGTTTTGTATTGTTAAATTGTGCACAATAGTTGATTATTAGGTACACGGTTGTAGCATTTGTTAGACAATTATGTTGGTAATTTGCGAAATTTGGAATCTGGAAATTATTGAACAACCGTGTACAACCGTGTACGGTTCTTCAGTACACGGTTGTACACGGTTAGACAATTATGTTACACGGTTAGGATTAATTGATGTAATATGCCTTAATTGTGTATTTTTAACGTATAAATGTATTTTTCGTACACGATTTAACCGTGTATAACCGTACACGATTTGTTCATCCATACACAGTTGTACACGGTTTCACTAGAATGGTACACGATTGATTTTAAATCATGTAATATGCCCTAATTGTGTATTTTAGACGTATAGAGGTATTTTTTGTACACGATTTAACCGTGTACAACCGTACACGGTTTGTTCATCCGTACACGGTTATACACGGTTGTACACGGTTGGTCTAGAATCGTACACGGTTGATATTTTTTTATACTAATCATCATTTTGAATTATTTTCAGCCTCCGAGGCATGTTTGGTTACGTCCGTACATGCAAGGTTATAACGGACGAATCAATCACTACATCAGGGACAAGACATTAAAGGAAGTGGAGACCTGTCTTATCCATTACCGGTGTTTTGAAGAATTTAAAAGAGGTCCGTTTGGGCATTTACTTAAGTTGAAGAGGCAGGATAGTGCGAATTCCGCACTGCACCATCTTCTTGCACGGGAGTTGTATGACCAAGCATTCGGTCCGTGGGAGAAGTGGTTCCACGTTGGTGGACACGACATTCGATTCGGCGCTTTGGAGTATTGTCTGGTGACGGGGTTGTGCTTCGGGCCATCCCCGCAGCGTTTTGATCCTAATGTGGATCACCGTGTTGGGAAGCAAAGCCTATGGCACCGAGTTTTGAAAGGCAAGAAGGTGGAAGTGAAGGATCTGCGCAAGCGGTTCGTTAACCGCAGTCTGGGCAATAGTGCCCAGGATTATTTGAGGGTGGGCAATATTCTCGTGGCGTATGATCTCATCTTATGTCGGGATTATAAACACGTGCACGATTGGGTGTGGGCACTGGTAGAGGACGATCAGGCATGGATCGACTTTCCGTGGGGCTCTTACTCATTCCAGATTTTGTGACATGGGATGAGTGTGTTGAAGAAGCAACCCTCGGAGATTACCGGTACTAGGAGGACGTACCACTTCTATGGGCCCATATGGGCATTACACAGATTTGGTCGTACGAGGCCATTCCGAGGTTGGGCCGCGCGTGTGGGGCTCGTGACACGAGCTTCCAGATGCCACAATTGGTCAACTGGACGACTTGGAAGTCGGCTTTTGACTTCGCCCACTTTTTTGATGCTAATGAGGTAATTATTGTTATTTTTTTACAGTTTCAATCCTTTTATTATGTTATGATTAACGAATAATGAAAAATGATCGATTCATCTTTGTGCAGGACGAGTGTCACCGGACACTCGAACCGGTCGAGGAGGAGAATGATTCATGGTATTTGCAGACTCTGAGGCTTTCCGACCTTTTTTCTGTACGATACCATCCTGGAGGAAAATATGCCGGCTTGACAGAGCCACTTGTACCGGAACCGCCTCCTCCTGTTAGGCCTCCTCCTGTGCAGAGGAGTAGGTCACGAGCAGAGCCTGTTCCTGTTAGGCCGCCTCCTGTGCCGAGGAGTAGCTCACGAGCAGAGAAGGCTCGTGGGAAGCAGCATGTCCATGTTGAGCGGCATAGGTAGATGTATGCTGATCCTACTGGTAGCCCGTCGAAGCGGCCCAGGCCGTAGGAGTTCGATAATTCAGGGCCTCGAGCAGATCCAGATGCTGATTATTGGAGGCGACGTGACGAGGACTTGATTGCCCGTGTCACTAAGAGCGTGACACGGGAGCAGATTCGGAACGTGATCCCTGAGGTGCGGCGGGCGATTGTAGACGACGACTCCGAGGATGGACTGGTTGCCAAAATTACACGGAAGGTCGTGGCCGCTGTGAAGGATATCTTCGGTGGGCGATCTTCTTCGAGGAAGCATAGATCATCATCCAGCCATGCCAGTCGTCATAGACACGAGAGTGAGGAGTTCGACCAGCCGAGACCCAGTCACAGACGGTCTACATCTCACATTCCTAGTCCTGGGCGATCATTTCATGGGGATCCGCCTCATGTGAGCCATAGGCACTCAGTTGGAGACCTGGATCGGCAGCATCAGAGTCATAGTCGATCACAGCATGGAGAGGATCCGCCTCGTGGCAGTCAGAGACGATCAGAGCATGGAGAGGATCCACCCCATGCGAGTCAGCGGCGATCTGCCTCACGTCACAGTGAGAGGGAGGCATCTATGAGGCGATCAGCCTCACATCGTCAGCCGAGTCCAAAAATGCCTATCCATGGAGATGACGATGTCCAGTTCAGCTGGACTACTGACGAGGAAGAGACCCAGGATGTAGGGCGGCCACGACGCCCGATTAAGCCGTCTGCTCTTCTACAGAGTCCGTATGTGACTGATGGCCCACTTGACACTCCTGCAGCAAAGAAGGCTGCTTTCCGCCAATTTAGACAGATGGGAGACGATGCATGTGTTCCTGTAGTGGAGACTGGATATATGATGACCCAGGCCTTGTTTGGGCGTATTTTGGATCGTCGTGCTGAGTTCGATGCTGAGGTATAATATATTCGTCATATTGTATTGTTTAATATGCGTTGTGTTACTAACGAAGTCATGTTATTTTGGATGCAGATTATAGACCTCTGGATTTTGAAGCTAAATCGAAGGATCATGGTCAACCAGGAATATATAGTGCATCGGGGTCGGACTCAACTCCAGCCGGGTATTAGTCGAGTTAGAACTCCAGTGGCTGCAACCGTTTTATATGTAAGTTTAATGTGACTTTGATTTATTTTGAGGCTTCCAATATATTGCTACACTCATCATCTCAATTATTCTTGTTCAGGATACCCTATACAGAGAGTATGGTATGCTGCATCCAGAGGATCCCCAGGGGAAATATTGCTTCGTTCCCATCCTTTGTACCAAGCCCAACTGCGAGAGAAAATATTGCTTCGTTCCCATCCTTTGTAACAGCGACGAACAAAATACCGCCGTTCCTTCCCTTCAAATGGGTCCCGTCTACGACGATGACCGGCCTCAAGTAACCCTTCTCAAAGGCAGCCACGCTCTGTCCAAGTGCAACAAACATATGATGGAACTTGCCATCATCCTTCATCTCAAGGTCATATAATGTGCCGGGATTACTCATTCTCAGCATATACAAATACGATGGGAGCATCTGATACGAGTTCCCAAAATCACCATACGTCATCTCAATCGTGATGTTTCTTGCACGGAGAGCGAAGCTGTAATTGATCTCAATACCGAATAAGCGCTGCATCTCTGACATCATCTCCTTCGGCTTCAAAACGACCCCCTCGCCTACCAATTTCCGTGTAAAATATATTCCAACAACCCTCGCTGGAATCTGTCTCGGGGCAGTTCGATTCAAATCCGTGTGGCAGGTATGATCCATCACCACCTTGATCACTCTCCAGATCGATGCACACTGAACGGCTCGCAGCATGAACGGACAATCGTTGCCATGCTTGCAAACAAACCACAAACGGGTCGTACTGGAACGCTCCACGGCGTACTCCACGTGATTCTCCATATGGTACAGGCCAACAGCGATCGCCAAATCATCCTTCGACCGGAATAGAGCCCCCACTGATAATATCCCGCTCTCCAATACGTTTGAATCCTCCCAACCTAATGCCGGCGCATCATCAAAATCGAGGACTGGAATCCCCCAGTCACGTGCCTCAAGCTGCTGAACTCCAACACGAGGCTCGACATCGGGCTGATCATCCGATGTGAAATTCTGAGGCCCTGTCTGTCTCCACGCTTCCTGTTCAGTCGACACTGAATCCAATATCTCTCTGCGTCATATCGCCTCTTCTTCCTCATCCGAAGACTCGGACTCGTCTTCCTCCTCCTGCGACGATGAATCGTCCCTACTTCTTCCAAGGTCCGTCTCGATAGGAAACACAGTAGAACGTTGTCCCTCATAATATACCCGCTCCTGATTCTGAGGAACCGGAGCCGGAGCCGCAGATTGTTTGCCCTTCTCGATCACGTAAACAACAGGATATTTCTTCTGCTCGGAAATCAGCCGGTTCAAATCTGAATCGGCCTTCAAAGCCACTTTTATTTTTCGCCCTTCGTCCGTGGTCGATATGTAGAAAAGCATATAAGCGGATCGTCCATCCTCGTTTAATTGATCGTGCAACTCTTGCATCAACTTCGCATGACAAAGCTCTTCCTCAGACACGTACACGACAAACTCATCGCCGCCTTCATACTCGGTTAATTTCCACTGACCACTGTGCCGTATAACGATTGCTTGAAACGACATCTGCTTCAAAACGACAAAAATACAACATTTAAATACACAAACAGGAAACCGTGTACCCCAATACACGAACTGAATATACAATCATGCTAAAAATAATATCAAAATCACATTAAACCCAACCGTGTACAGCAAAATCGACCTCCGTGTACAACCGTGTACACAACCGTGTACGGGAAACCCTAATCATGTACGGCAGAACACTAAGGGTTAAAAAATAAGGTAATTTACGTACAGAGTGTTTTTTGAGGCCGTTTTTTAGTGAAAAACATGTAATAAGTCATATATATACTATAATTATCGAAATAAACAACAAAAAATCACTAAAAATCAAACCGTGTACAACCGTGTACTCAAGAACACTAACCGTGTACAGTCGAAATTTAAAAAAAAAAACATATTTCACATACCTTATGTAATATAAGCCGTTAGATGAATTTTTTTTTGAATTTATGAGCAATCGTGTACTAGCCGTGTATGTGTATTGAGATGATTTTCTTCTTTTTTCTTGTTCAAATGTCTGATGAATGAACATTTGGTTGGTATCCTTCATTAACTACCCACCAGCAACCGTGTACGGAGCATTTAATTTCATGAATTTAAGGTTGTTTCCTTAACAAGTCGTGTATGACTTTGAGTTGGTGTAAATGCACCCAACAACCATAAGATCACATAAAATCACGCCATAAACGTGAATAGAGAGAGAGAATCAGATTTTGGTTATTTTTAAATCAGATTTTAACGTGATTTTGGTTATTTTTAAATCAGAGAGAGAGAATCAGATTTTGATCACATAAAATCACGCCATAACGCCATAAGATATGGTTTTAATAGTTGGTATTAATTTTAACGTGAATAGAGAGAGATAATCAGATTTTGGTTTTATTTGATTATTTTTAAATAAAAAATAAGTAATATGTCACTATCATTCACTTTATTGACTTGTACTTATGTACTTTAGGTCAAATGTGCTACAAAACTTATTCTTTTATGAGCCTTGATACTTAACTTATTTATTTTATCAAAAATGCTACTACTATGTATTGTCACTAAAATATATTCGAATAGAAAAGTAAATATTTTAAAAAATTAATTTGTTTAAATCTTTTGGTTCAAATTTAGAAAGGGTTAAAGTATTACTCCCTCCATCGTCCACTATGTCGTTTTCAGATTGTGAACGACACGAGTTTTAAAAAAATGATGGATAATAATAGTTGATAGTAGTGAGTATTGGTGTTAGTGGAGTTTGGGTCCCACTATAAATGTATGGAGAGAAATAAAGTGTTATATGAACCTTACTGCTATAAATGGAAGTGTAAATGATATTGTGGAGAGATCAAAATGACAAAAATGGAAACGATATCGTGGACAGAAGGAGTGTTATTTTATTCACATGTAGTTTTTTGGGCAATTAATGACGCCAAAATTCACGAACTTTTACGAGATTCTCATTTTTCCCACGACTTTTAAATTTAGATAAAAATACACAATCTTTCAATTGGTTCTGATTTTTCCCACGATCCTTAATTTCACTCAATTTAAAGCTTAGGTGGCACTCGAAATTGCCAACATGGCAATGCCATCCGGTGAAGCAAACGATGTCGTTTTCAACAACGATTAAACGCTGTCGTTTTGTGATAAAATGCTAGAAATTGGCTGCAGCTTTAAAATTAGTGTTCTTCTTGCGATTGCTAGGGTTCTTGGACTAAGATTGCTCAGGTTCTTGGGTTGAGATTGGTAGGTTGCGCTGAGACTGCTAGGTCGCACGGAGATTTCCATTGCTAGGTTGCGCTGAGATTTCCAGGTTGCGATTCTGATTTGTTATGGGTAGTTCCTCACGCTCATCTCCTGACATGCAGAAACAAATGAAAGTGATGAGAGAAAGAACTGTTAGCGCGTCATTGAGAAGAAGAGAATTGTTGGAATATAAAATGAGGGCTAATTTAAAATTATAGACAATACGATAACGTTTATTATATAACAACAATATTTTAAATTAAATTGTAAGCGACGTTGTATCCTCGTCAGCATTAGTAAGCCACGTCAGTTTTAATTTTTGCCGGAGAAGTTCATCGTGTGAAAAATCAGAATCAATTGAAAGGTTATGTATTTTTATCTAAAATTTAAAAGTTGTGGGAAAAATGAGAATCTGGTAAAAGTTCGTGAATTTTGGCGCTATTTTCCCTAGCCTTTTCCGTAATCTTTTAATTTTTTGTCATTTTTTTGGAACTTTTATACTTAAAGAAATAATAAAAATAAAAAATATATAAAAAAAATTACAATGTGAAAAAATAATAAAATTAACTAAATTCTTTTTTATTTTGAACTAAGATTTTTAAATAAATCGATTCTTTAATGTATTTAACTATTTTTTGCTCGGATATATTTTGTCCAAATAGCATTATTGAATAGAATTTCGTCTACAAAAAACAATAGTAGACAATACGAATTTATTAAAAATAGTTGAATATATTATGAGTGGAGAAAATATTTCACTTAAAAAGTAGTGTTAATAATAATAATAATTAATTTCATTGTTAGTGAAGAAAATAATCTAATAGTAAAAAAAAATCAAAAATAAAAATTAATTAATTTATATGAATGTTTCAAAATGATAAAAATGAATTATTGTATATGAATTGAGTATTAGTGAACTGTGTCCTTAAAACGTAGTACTCCTAAATTTAGTATATTCATATCACTTTCCTTAACATATCCACCCCTATTGTCGGGATTGCTGATGACAGATCCTGGATGCACTCGGCTTTCGGGAATATCACAGCGGCCTCGGCCTTTGCTCATAAGTCATATCCGGCCACGGTTTCCTAAGGTTGATTGGGGCTTCTGGATTTGGGCCCCTTTTATTCCCACTCGGCGGTCTCTCTTAGTTTGGCGCACTATTGTTGGCAAGCTCCCCACCTTCAATGCTTTCCGCTTCCATGGCACTCATGGGCCTAGCCGCTGCCCCTTCTGCTTGGAGTCGGAAGAGTCGATGGATCATGTTCTTTTGAACTGCTATTTCTCAGTCTCTATTTGGGCTGAAGTGTTTAGGTGGTTCTCTATTGATCATCCTTTGCCTCTCGACGTTGGCAGCTTGATTCTCTTCGCCATTCATCAGAAGAATAGCAAGCAAGTTGGTAATCTGTGGAAAGTTGGGGTTGGCTCTCTTCTCTGGAGTCTCTGGTCTCACCGCAACAACATCATTCATAAGGATTTGGCTCCCTCGCGTTACTCTATTCTAAGGCTGGCCATTTTCGACACGACACGAAAACACGACACGAAACCGCACAAAATTAATGAGTTAGTAACACGCACGATAAGGTTCGGGTCCTTATCGGGTTGACCTGATAAGGACCTGATAATTTCGGATCGGGTTCGGGTCGGATTCAGGTAACCCGATAGTGATATTATTATTTTTATTAAATATTTATTTTAATTTTTAAATTTTCGATTTCTTAGTTTAGGCCTTATGGTTTAATTTTAGTTTGGCATATGTTGAATTGTTGATTTATTGGATATGTTGATTGTTGAGCATATGTGATGAATTTTGTATTTTTTTATATTATTATTCATGTGAATGAATCAAATCAAATTCGCATTGTTATGAGATCATAATCAGATCGTGTCGCTATCGTGTTGTGTCAACCCGATTCAAATCAGGTTGTTATCAGGTCGTAATCAGATCATGTCGCTATCGGGTCGTGTCAACCCGATTCAAATCGGGTTGTTATCGGGTTCGTGTCGGGTTCGGGTTTAGGTGTATCAGGTTGGGTTCGGGTTGGGTTCGAGCATTCCCTTATCAGGTCGGGTTCGGGTTTGGCCTTATCAGGTCGGGTTGATATCAGGTCGACCCGATAGCGATTCGATCCGCACGATTTGCCAGCCCTACTCTATTCTCAAGCAGATCCGTGTCTTTCTTCATGAAGCTGCCAACAATTTCGATCTTGGTTCTATGGCGAACTCGGTTTCAGATCTCCTCATTCTTAATAAGTTGTCCATCGCTGGACAGCCTAAGAAACCTATCTCCTATATTTACGTGGCTTGGCACCTACCTCCGCCGTCTTGGATTAAGATCAATACTGATGGCTCGGTTAGGGACGGGAGGATTCATGCGGGGGCGTCTTTCGGAATGCTTCTATTAATGATGTTCTTGGTTGTTATCATTTCTCGGGTGGTCAGGGTGTGGCGTTTGAGGCTGAGCTACTAGCGATCATCATTGCTATTGAATCAGCGCACCGCACCAATTGGGAGAGGGTTTGGTTCGAATTGGACTCCTCTTACGTGGTACATCTTCTTCAATCGCATTCTGAGACGGTTCCTTGGAGATTCAAGCCTCGATGGCAGCAAGCTATTTCCAAACTCAGCACTTTCACGTGGCGCATTTCTCATATTTTTCGCGAGGGAAACAAGTCGGCAGATTTTTTGGCTTCCCATACTAGGGAAGAAGGTTTTTGGCCTTACGCCATTGCTGGGTTACATGAATTTGTTACGGAGGATGTCACCATTTCTTTTTTTACTCGCTTTGCTTGAGTTCTTGGCTCTTTTTCTTTTGTCTTTGCTCGGTCGTGAGCCGGGTGGCCTAGGCGTGATGGTTTGTATGGAATCTTTAAGACCTCCCAACTCAGCTCTGTCGGGCCTTTCTTTCTCGGTTCTTAGACGAGTACTCTTTTTCCTCATTAAGGTTTTCCCTCACGAGTTTTTTTAATGAGATTTTAACGAGGCTCGGCCCTTAATCTGTGCTTTCAAGGGTTTTAGATTTTCCGTTTTTTTTCTTTCTTTTAATAAAATTATATTTCAGCATATCACTTTCCTTAATTATGAATTTAAGGAATCAATGAAGGTCAAACTTATCAAGCTATATCCACGCCGCTTTACTTAATAAATCGATAATCGGCGCATAGCTTACACTAATTACTAGTAGTCTAGTACACGATTAGCATTATATAATGTGATGACTGATGATTAACCACCCAAATTGCACAATTAAATACGGATGAATATCATATTACTCTCAATTATGCCCGCTTTATAAGAACGGGCGTCTAATCCGTCGAAATTCGACGGAAATTATTTTATGTCATAATTTATAATTATTTTATGTTATTTTTATTACTATAGCATATGAAATAGTTTATATATAAATTATTTCTTTAATTAATTTGATATGATCAAATTTAATTAGTAGTACAATATTTAAAATAATATTGATCTTAATCACTTTCGCCAATTAAATGTAGGTTGTGATAATAGAAATACATTTTTATATAAATATTCATTTGATGAAGTTCATAAAAAATTGATGTGGGATTGAATATTTTAAAAGAAAAAAATATGTAAATTTGAAGTATGATATGATGTACGATTGATGTGTCGCATCTGCTATTAATCGTATATCGATAATATTTACTCTCTCTGTCCCTCAAACATTTTTTTTTTCTATTTTGGTTCGTCCCCAAAACATTTTCCTAATCTATTTTTGGAAACAATTTCACTAATTATTATTCTTACAATTTCACTTTTTGTGGGACTAGTTCTCCACTTTCACTAACTATCACTCTTACAATTTCACTTTTTGTGGGATCCATTCTCCACTTATCAAATACATAACTAACTTTTATTAAAACTCGTGTTATCCTCTTTTAGAAAGATATTTGGGGGACGGAGGGAGTATTAAGTTTGTTCAAATTCTTTAAATTTGACGGATAAGAAATAATTTAATTAAACATATGTCATCTGAGTATCATCTCATATGGACCTAATAAGACCAAATAATCATATGAAGCTCTAAAAACCGCATATGACATTTAAATATCGAAATTTTGAAAATCATATTATTTGGAGTTTGAAATACCACATTTGAATTTTGAGCATCATCTTGTATGGAGCTTAAAGATTAAGATTATAACTTACCTGTGAGTATCATTTTGTTTAGAGTTTGTGAAACTATAATTAAGTTATGAGAATAATCTCGTTTGGAGCTTGACATGCCATCTCTGACTTTTGAGCACCCTTTCGTGTGGAACTTGAAAGATCACAACTTAGTTTTGAGCATCATCTTGTCTGAAACTTAAAATGCCATAACTGAGTTTTGAGCGTCAAAATTTTGAAAATCATATTGTTTGGAGTTTGAAATACCACATTTGAATTTTGAGCATCATCTTGTATGGAGCTTGAAGATTAAGATTATAACTTACTTGTGAGTATCATTTTATCTAGAGTTTTGAAACTATAATTAAGTTATGAGAATAATCTCGTTTGGAGCTTGACATGCCATCTCTGACTTTTGAGCACCCTCTCGTGTGGAACTTGAAAAACCACAACTTAGTTTTGAGCATCATCTTGTATGAAACTTAAAATGTCATAACTGGGTTTTGAGCATTATCTTGTCTGAAGTTTGAAAGACTATAACTGACTTGTGAGCATCATCTCGTCTAGAGTTTGAAAGATCATAACTGAGTCTTGGTAATCTTGCCTCTTACTTATGAGCATCATCTCCAAAACTTGAAAGACGAAAAATTGAGTTACGAGCATCATCTCGTCTCAAACTTTATACAACATCGTCAAATTTGAAATCATATTCAATCATATATATATATATATATATAGTTAATTATTTAAGTGAATACATCTATATATAAACGTATTATATATATACATATTAATTTGTGAGTATGATGTGATAAACTTAAACTAATATTATATAATAAAATAAAATACAAATATAAATCTTTTTTTAGATATGAAAGTTGATTAAAAATTTATCAAAAAAATAAAAAATAATGAAAATTGAGGAAAATTAAAATAGAGTGATTATACGGCGCCACGTAGGATAGGATTTATTTTGCTACTTTATACACACACACACACACACACACACACATATATATATATATATATATATATATATATAGGGGTGGGCTAGAATAAAAACACTCTTAAGTGCATAAAATATAAATGTTTCTTAATGTACGAATTTTATGTAGAACACGTATGAATTTATCCAACAGAGTTACGAATTGCGAAAAATAAATTTTTGTTACCTTTGAGATTCGAACCCAGGACCACGAATTCATCCAAAAGGGTTACGAATCAACCGTAGATCTTGATGATCTAAGGGCTGAAAATCATTTATATTTTATACACTTAAAAGTGTTTTTATTCAAGCCCTCCCCTATATATATATATATATATAGATTGGGCATAGGCATGTATTTTATTTATGGGCAAAGGTGCACATTGGCCCCTGAACTTGACACCCCTATAGCCTTTACCCCCCCCAGGATCGGTGCACTTAAACCCCTCCGTTAAATGGCCCTTAAACACCGTTTTCTTTTCATTTTTATTTTTTTTAATTTTGCGCGGGCCCCACCATAAACGGACGGCGCATTGTACCAAGATCTCTACGTCTCCACCGTCTCCGCCCTGCCGAAACTGCAGCTCGCTAGCGAAGGTGATATCGCACACTGTCAACGTCACGATGAAGGAGGTGCGCGACTCCGCCTCCAACTGCAACAGCCTCCGTCGCAAGCTGCTAAAGAAGCTCGAGCCGCTGGAGCTCCGCGTGCTCGAGGACTGCTTCGAACTCTTCGCCGACACTGTGGCCGAGCTGAACAAGGTCCTCGCCGATCTCTCCTCCGCCGCCGCGCCGAAGAGGTACTACGCCGACCTGCAGACGCTCCTCAGTGGCGCGATGACGAACCAGAACACCTGCCTTGACGGATTCACGTACAGTAAGAACAACATGCGCCGCTTCATCGAGGGCAGGCTGTGGCGGATCTTGCGCCACTTCAGCAACTCGCTCGCGATGGAGCATAAATTGAAGAAGAAAAAGGGCTTGGGAGGAGCATTTCCCCGAGTACGGCAGAATGCGTGGTGGATTTTCCGGTGTGGCTGAGCAGAACCGATCGGCGGCTGCTGCAGCGGCGGTTAATTAAACCCCTGTCTTTATGGTGGGGCTTAGGGCTGTCGATCGGTTCGGGTTCGGTTACCCGTACCCGAATTTTCGATTACCCGAAACTGAAATTGCCATATTTCACTAACCGTTCTCGAACCGTTTTAGGTATTCGGTTACCCGATTCGGTTATTTGGGTATCCGAAATATCCATTTAAACAATTAAAATTCAAATAATTTACTAGATAGAGGATTTGAACCCTAATCTCCATAAAATACATAAAGCAACTTATCCATTAAACTAAAGCTTATTCTTATACTTTAAATATATCTTAATTTTATTTTACCTAAGAATCGATTTCTTAAAATAAAATAAAAAACAAATTAATGAATTAATAATTAAAATGTATATAATATATATTAAATAATTTATTAAATAATTTTTGATTATTCGAAACGGGTTAACCGATACCCAAAATTTTTCTAAAAATAATACCCGAAACCGAACCGATAACCGAAAAATTTGATTATTGGATACCCAAACCCGAGAATTTGGGTTCGGTTAACGGATTATCCAAAACCCGATAACCAATTAGACAGCCCTAGTGCGGCTCGCCCAAAAAAAAAAATTAAAGAAAACAGAGTTTGAGGGCCGTTTAACGGAGGGGTTTAAGTGCACCCTTCTTTCGAAAGTTCAGGGAGGTCAACGCGCTTTGACCGATTCTGGGGGGTAAAGGCTATAGGGGTGTCAAATTCAGGGGCCAATGTGCACCTTTGCCCTTTATTTATTTATAACATTTAGTTGAAGAATATCTTTTCTAAAAAATGAATTTACATTTGAATTGATTGCTTTTTGTGGATTAATTTATTGGTATATTTTATTTAAGTTTTAGTCACACTTGGAACAATCTCAATTAAGTGGGTATAAGGATTCCTATTCTGGATGTCATCATTTTATTAAGTTAAATTTTTTGGGTGAAAAAAAGATGGATTGTGAGGCATGATGAGTTCTTGTTGGTCATTGAGTTTATATATATATAAAAAAGTTGGTACGAGGTTAAGATGGATTTCAGGCGTTTGAAAATAGACTAATGGACCCTCGAAGTGCTAATGTGTTTTAATTTGGCTGGAAAAATAGAAGGCCGTGAGTTATATAATGGTTCCGATAATTAAATGGATATGTAGGATTTATAATTAAATAAATATGTTGGATTTATCCAATAATTTTATACGATTATTTAATAGTACAGACTTTATCTAATAGTTTTATACGATTATTTAATAGTATAGAATTTATCTATAAATTTATATGATTATTTCATAGTTTTTAAATGTAAAAATTTATTAGAAATGTATAAATAAATAAGAATGAATGAGAATTGAGGAAAATTAGAATGAAGTGATTATACGATGCCACGTACTAATGTAGTTATATAATGGTTCTGATAATCAAATGGATATGTTGGATTTATCTAATAGTTTTATATAATTATTTAATAGTACAGACTTTATCTAATAGTTTTATACGATTATTTAATAGTATAGATTTTATCTATAAATTTATATGATTATTTAATAATTTTTAATTGTAAAAATTGATTAGAAATGTATAAATAAATAAGAATGAATGAGAATTGAGGAAAATTAGAATTGAGTGATTATACGATGCCACGTAGGATATGATTTATTTTGCTATAATGTAAAAATTGATTAGAAATGTATAAATAAATAAGAATGAATGAGAATTGGAAAAAATTAGAATGAAGTGATTATACGATGCCACGTAGGATAATATTTATTTTGCTATAATATATAGATTACCTTGAACTATTAGAAAACCTAATGTATCAAAAATGTCCCCTATCAATTTTTCGGTCCTCAAAATCATGATGTGGCTTGCCAAATGTCACTATATAATTTAAAATTATTATTTTAAATGACATTGTGTGTCATATCATTTAAAAAAATAACATCGTTTTATATCATATTAATTTATTCAAATCACGTTGAAAGTTAGTTTATTGAGCGTGGATTTAACTTATAGTTTATCGAGTGTGGACTTTATTTTTTAAAATGATATGGCAAAAGACGACGTCATTTTATGAATCTATGATATGTCATCTAAAATAATAAAATATAAATTATACAGTGAAATTGAACGAGTTACATCACGATTTTGGAGATCGGAAAATGGACACGAAATATTTTTTATACAATCCTAGTAATTTGATATTTTTAAAAATATTTTTTATAATTCAGAATATTTTTTCTAAAGGGATATTTGCAGTAAAATACACGAACTTTCAACAAATTTTGATTTTTTCCATAACTTTTAAATTTTGAAAGAAAAAAATACACCACCTTTCAAATTTTTTTCTGATTTTTCTCATGAGTATGAAATACCCCGAATAGAAGCCGATTTTAGGACTTTTGATTTAGATTTTTTGATATTTAAGCACGAGAAATTTTCAATTCATAGATATATCGACTTTATTATGCTACATTTTTATTTCTCACGCTTAGATATCAAAAAATCGAAGTCAAAATTTCTAAAATCAATTTGGAGTATATTATACACATGAGAAAAATTAGAAAAAATTAAAAGATGGTGTATTTTTTTTTTCAAATTTTAAAGGTTATGGGAAAAATCAAAATTTATTGAAAATCCGTGTATTTTACTATAAATATCTATTTTATAATATAAAATATGTATAGTTGAAAGTTTACCCATTAATTACATAAACACCACACGAGGCTGATTCATGCTCGTACAAAGCCAGACTTTTTTTAAACAGTCTTTAATTAATGGCAACCTGGCTCCTGGCACATGATAACTGAGAATTAGTTCCCAAAATTTAAGGTTGAAATTGTATTAAATTAAATAAATTTTGTACTTAGATCACAGATACAATGACGAACAATTCTGTCATAGACAGGGAGATATGTTGTGCTCTTCAATTTTAATGCTTCACATCAAATTTACACTCAAATTTTTTTAGAGATAAATAAAAGGTTTACTTGTTTGATACTGCCATATTATACACTCAATACTGAAGATATCTAGTAAAGTAAAAAAGATGACTTCCCTTCAAAAACAAAAAGGGGTAATTATGTCTAAATAAATTTCACAAAATTTTGATTTTGTATATAAAAAATTTCATTATTTTATTTTTTTCACAAGATTGTCAATTGCCCCTAAAGTAATCCTAAGGTGGACGCTCATAGTATTTACGTGGCTTGAACGATTGATATATTAAACGATGTAATTAGATGTCCACGCCATTTTAACTATTTACAACATTGATTTGCCACTCATAATTGCATAATTTATCGAAAATTAATAATCATTTTAAAATCAAAACAATTAAAAGTATGTAAATTTAAATACAAAATATTTAATCATTATGTAAAATCCAAATTAAATTAAAATTTGTGTATTTAACCACAATTACCTTGAAATATTACTCTCAACCTAATTCCAAATGGCAGAACCCTTGATAAACGTGGCTTCCCTCCCATAATTTCAATTTGTTCATTGTTCATTGCCACTTCGAAGTTCGAACACGTGTATATTAATTTATTTTTTATTAGAAAATTTGTTCGACTGCGTCGGTCTGGCCTTCTGGGCTGAAAGATAAGGAAGAAAAGTAAAGAAACAAAAAGGGTAAATCAAACGTCTAAAAAAAAAAGGGTAAATAAAAAATTAGATGGTTCTATAATTTTAGCTGAATTTCGGGGCTATATATACAAAAGAATATGAATTGTGAATGAAATCACGACGAGTTTGAATTTGACTAAGAAAATAATAAATCACATTAAAATGTTTATAAACCAAAATAATAAACCATTAAGTCGTTTGATATATCAAAACACCAGTACTTATTTCAATAAATGAATTTAATCATGTACATATTACATTGATTATTTTATACTTGGTCTTCGCTCAGTATTTGCTACAAAAAGGAAAAAACTATTTAATGCATAAAAAATGCTTATGAAAAGAAACCCCCCAAAAAATAAATAGTCGTTGAATGTCACGCCTCTACACTACAGAAAAATATGACCCCAAGATTTGTTAATTTATTTATATTTTCATTTTTTAGTTAAGGCAAAATATTAGTTGTGCGTAGTCTACTTCCAAGTTCCAAAGGTTTGGAGCTTACCAAACTCAAAATTCACCAACTCCCTTCTGTTTCCGTGCCTATTTTTTCAGCTATATATAATCACAAAAAATATTTCAAACAAATGCTTTGAGTGAAAAAGCAATTCGTCAATGTCCCATTAATTGTAAACAGTTTGTAGCCGCCAAAATCGTAGCTTTTCTTCAAGAAACCAAAGCTAGCTACCGTTTTTCTCTCCTTCTACAATGATGGCCGGCGTCGCGCCATTAAAGTCACAGGCACGGCCCGCTCTTTCGAGGCCCTCTCTCCGGCCCGCCATCCATTCGGGCCCGGTGGGCCTCGCGGCGTCTCGTTCGTTCCCGAATTCGCAAGTCAAGAAATGGCGCAGTTTGTCGTCGACGTGCGGCGGGAGATTGCAGGCGATTCCGTTGGAGTGGAAAAATGGGGCGGAGCGGAGGAGGGTCTGCGCTCCGGTGAGGTGCGCGGCGGAGGGGATAGAAAGGGGGCTGTTTATGGGGCGGGAGGAGAGCGGATTCGCGGCGGCGGAGAGGTTCAAGGTGGTGGCGCTGGTGGCGGCGGTGATGTGCCTGTGCAATGCAGATAGAGTGGTGATGTCTGTCGCCGTCGTGCCTCTCGCCGCCAAATACGGCTGGTCCACTGCTTTCTTGGGCATTGTTCAGGTACCCTTTCAATTTTCATTTTTTCATATTTTTTTAAGCTATGTTTCTGGAAAGGAAAAAAATGTGGCATGCAATTAATTCTGCCATGGATTAATCTAACTAACAAAGTAGTTGCTAGCGGAGCTCGTTGAAAGTTGGTGTATTTAAACGTAATTACCCCTTTTACTAATTAATTAAAGAATTAAGTCGTAACGGTTACATTTGGAGAGTTAGATTTTCTCTGTGGTTGTTGGCTTGTTGTGTTTCACATGGTTGTTGAGAAACGAAGGGTGGTAGTTTGTTGTGTGTTATATGAGGACCAAGTCTCACGTTGTCTGAAAACGCATACTCGCATAGATTCTGAGTCAGCACCTGATTTTAATTTATTATTTAATGTTTTCTTTTTAAAGAATTGATAAATGAAAACCAGCTGTGTTTTGCTCTATTTAATTGGGTATAAAGGTGGTAGGTGTAGGATGTGGTGATACTAAAGGATTGAATTGTTGATGCCAAAAAAGTAGGTAAGGATGGCAAGAATTGAGATCATGCATAGCTCACTTTGGAAGACTAGAACTGAATACATGTGACGTTGAATAAATTATATCCAATCATAGAAAAATACTATTCCTGTAATTTCAAAGTTATAAAATGGAGCAGCAAGGAGGGAGGTTTGGATCCCATCCATTGCTCTTCTGGAGCTCGGCTGGACGTTTGTGATCCAAACCATGAGTCGAAAATACCGGTCTCTTGCTCGTATATGGTTGAGATTTAAGTGGAACTAATGCTTTCATAATCAGCAAAGATATAAAGTTCGGTGTTTGATGGGATTTGAGTTATTGTGTTGTTCAATCTTCAAACGAAACAAATAAGGCGTATGTGTTTGTTGTGTTCTAATTCAAGAGCAAGAAACCGAGCCTTACAGTTGAGAACAAGGCTCCTTCTTGAAAATTCACGCTAACAATTTCTTGCTGTTGGAACTTTGCCATCTGATTTTGTGGTTTGTGCCAGCTGTTAATTTCTTGCTATTAGCTTAGAGATTAATGAATATATAACATATAATTTCGTTAAAAAATATATTAATGAACTCAATAAGAGATAATATTTCAAAATCAAACTTCTTTTCCACAACTCAAATATGAATGAGAGCATCAAACTTATTGTTTGATTCGTATAGTGAAATACACTTGACTAGGAGGCGTTGGACATTGACATCTTTGCCAACCTTTTGTTCGACAAGTCTTTGAGGTTGCTAACTTCCTGACGAAGAATGTTGCAAAAAAAGTTGTTTGTTTTCATGGTTTGCGAGTTTTTACCAAAATGCGTCCCAACGTGCGCTTAACCATATAAAATATAAATAGCTTAAATCTGGAGCATAAAAAATGTATATAGGATATTTCTTGTTTGCAATCAGACAAAATCAGTACTTTTTTCTGATCACATGTTGCTAATGCTTCACGCAGTCATCCTTTCTGTGGGGTTACATGTTTTCCTCGATTATTGGAGGAGCATTGGTCGACAAATACGGAGGGAAAAAGGTTATTGCATGGGGTGCAGCATTTTGGTCTCTGGCAACTCTCCTCACTCCATGGGCGGCAAACCACTCGACAAATAGCCTCTTAGCTGTCAGGGCCTTCTTTGGACTGGCCGAAGGGGTAGCTTTACCTGCAATGAATCACCTTCTATCAAGGTAACATTTCAAGATCATTATCAAATTTGTAATATGGATAGTGCTGCTCTTGACTGCGTTTTTCCTATCAGATGGTTTCCAAACCACGAACGAGCTACTGCTGTTGGATTATCCATGGGAGGATTCCAGCTCGGGAATGTAGTGGGGTTGGTCTTGGCTCCGTTGCTGATGCAATCTATAGGAATTTCTGGCCCTTTCGTCCTCTTTACTGCCCTCGGGCTCCTCTGGTTGCTTACGTGGAGTTTTATGGTCACAAACGACCCCCAAGACTGTGGATCAATCAGTAAATCTGAACTGCGGTTAATCCAAGCAGGGAAAGGCGATTCCTCTGCCATCAAGGGCAGCCCTCCACCACTAAGGCTTCTCTTATCTAAGCTACCAACATGGGCAATAATCTTTGCTAACATCACAAATAACTGGGTTCGTTTTCTTTTCCTCATTCCGTTTCTACTTCCTTTTCCTGCCCATTCGTGAAGTTAAAGCTCTCATGGTCATGAACTTATGATATTCTCTTGAGTAACATAATGAACGTCGAGTTTTCTTCTCAATGCAGGGCTACTTTGTTCTTCTATCATGGATGCCTGTTTATTTCAAAACCGTGAGTACTGTTGCTTCATCTCTTTCTACGCGATTTCTAGTGGCATCGGAGATGTAATGTTTCTGCTGAAATGTTAGGTGTTCGACGTTAACTTGAAGCAAGCAGCTTGGTTCAGTGCAGTTCCCTGGGGAACAATGGCGCTCTCAGGCTACATCGCTGGGGCAGCATCGGACTACTTAATCAAATCGGGTTATTCCACCACATCAGCTAGGAAAATCATGCAGGTAAACGTTCTACAACATGAAATGAACCTCAGGCTACTCGCCGATCTTGATATTATTTCCTAACTCGCCCTTCTGCTCATGACAGTCAATCGGTTTCATTGGCCCTGGGATTGCATTGCTTTGCTTAAACTACGTCCGAACTCCTACAACTGCAGCCGTGTTCTTAACAGCGGCCCTCAGCCTGAGCTCCTTCAGTCAAGCCGGCTTTCTACTCAACATGCAAGTAAGTGTCTTTTTTCGCTTCATTGCATCATAGAGTCTACACGACAGCAAGATTCCTTCACTACTAAATTGGTTCCACTCGTTTTCATCAGGATATCGCGCCACAATGTGCAGGATTCCTCCATGGTACGTGCTCTTCATTCACACACTCGATGGTATAACTAAGATCGCGCCTAATGACGACCTTTTTTCTTCCACAGGGCTCTCGAATTCTGCAGGAACACTGGCAGCAATCATCAGCACAATTGGGACAGGAATCTTTGTGCAGTGGCTAGGTTCATTTCAGGCATTCTTAACTCTTACAGCATGTCTTTATTTTGCTACAGCCATATTCTGGAATCTCTATGCTACTGGGGAAAGAGTCTTCTAGATTAGGACAAGATCTCTTCCTATGATATGAATGAGAAATTATAGTATAACACATAATAGGGTAAGTAGATGTACACATATGATATTCTTAACAAATGTATAATTGTGTGTCTCCATTTTTGTTTCTATTGGTTTGTTTTTTCAGAGTTTAAAGACTCAATGTGTTGTATAAAACCATTGCAGAAATATATATACATATAAATTGCAAGTTGTTCTATTTATCTTGGCAAAAAGGCCAATATTTAGGATCAAGAATAGACCACATTTTTAGGTTTTGATGGAGATGTTTGTCTTGTTGATTTTAACCTTTAAATTATTAATGTGGTAGGTATGGTTGATTTACTTGTAACCACCTTTTTAGTGTGGCAATAATTAGGTTTTATTTATGCGGTTATAGATTTTTCTATAAGTAGCATAATTTTCACATGATATTTTGTTGTAATTTACGGTATACGGTGTATTTTCTTTGCTAAAAAGTACTCCCTCCGTCCCATTTCAAATGTTCCAATTTTTATTTTGGATTGTCCCACTTCAAATAATCCAACTCAAATTTAAAAATAAAATTAGACGTTTAACACTACTTTTTAAGTTGTTTCACCACTATTTTATATTTTTTATCACATATCTTTTAATCTCTATACCTAAGTTTTTTGGATCATTTAATTTGAAACGGGACGGAGGAAGTAACATTCATAAACTTGCGAATTGCGATTATCTACGTCATAAAAAAAATTGATCTCACTCACCTCTTCTCTTCGTTTATTTAATCAAACAAAATTTGATTTATCTGTTGATGTGATGATTGGTGGTAGATTAGTTAGGAATTTAGACAAAAGCTGTCATCACCAAATAGCTGTATTTTCATGTTACGTTGAAGTTTAAATACATCATGTGAAGTAAATACGAATATATTTGGACAATCCCAATAACACATTCCACAAAGCGTGGTAAACAATCTAGATTTCGTTATTTTTCATATTTTCCTCTCGTTGAAATCAATGATTTGGAAACCTTGAATTTTGCGAAGAGTGTGGGGTCGAGATTATTATATGTAGAATATGAATATCATAAAGGATTCATCACTTCCACACGCCAAATAAATAAATAAATAAAACTAAGGATTCCTCTTTTATCTTTCAAATAAAAAAGATACATGAAATTACATTAAAAAAAAAGGGTTAAGTATCAAATACCCCCAACGTTGGGGCCCCTATCGCGTATAGGACCCTATAGTCAGGGTAGGCGTTGTTTACTACTTCAACGTGGCTAAACTTAAGCAAATTCCCCCTGCGTTTTAACACCGTTAAGTCACCGTTAAAAAAATTATTTTTTTAAAATTTTTAATTAAGATGGTCTCTCTCTCTCCCCCCTCCCCCCCTCCCCCTCCCCGCATCCGTGGCGAGAGAATATCGCCCCTCTGCCGTGGTCTCCACCTTCCTAGACGACGCTAACCCCGTGGAGCCCGCCGTAGCCGGTCCGGCCTCCCCGGCGGCGCCATTTCCCGCACCCACGATATTCAATTCCCCGCCAAAGTGGAGGATGATGGCACCGCTGTCTGGAAAGACTGCTTATGACAACCAACACAACCTCCACCTCCGCCTCTACAAGCCCCGCTCCACCCTCGTCGCTGCCCTCCCCGTTCTCTACTTCTTCCATGGGGGTGGTTGCCCCACCACCACACTTGCTGCCTCTGCCTTGCCTCTGCCCTGCAGGTCATGGTGGTGGCGCTTGACTACCGGCTAGCGCCGGAGCACAGGCTCCCCGCCGCTGTAGAGGATGTGCTCAGCTCTCTCAAGTGGCTGCAGCAGCAGGCTCTGCTGGCTGACGGCGGCGGTGATGAGTGGCTGCGGGAGGGAATTGATTTCGGGAGAGTGTTCGTGGTGGGTGATTCCTCCGGCGGGAACTTGGCCCACCGGGGAGGCCGGACCGGCTACGGCGGGCTCCACGGGGTTAGCGTCGTCTAGGAAGGTGGAGACCACGACGGAGGGGCAATGTTCTCTCGCCGGGAAATGATGCTCGATGGGGGAGGGGGGGAGGGAGAGAGAGAGAGAGACCATCTTAATTAAAAATTTAAAAAAATAGTTTTTTTAACGGTGACTTACCGGTGTTAAAACGCAGGGGGGGATTTGCTTAGGTTTAGCCACGTTGAGGTAGTAAACAGTGCCTACCCTGACTATAGGGTTCTATACGCGATAGGGGCCCCAACGTTGGGGGGGTATTTGGTACTTAACCAAAAAAAAAAAAAATCCACTTATTACTCCCACCGTTACACTTATCTTGACACACTTTTCTTTTTAATTTGTCTCATTTATAATAACACTTTCCAAATAAAATGTGTGATCTCTATTTTTTCCACACACATAAAATAAGTGAGCCTGACCCACTTTACACTCTTAACCTTATACTCCATCCGTCCCAAACCAAATGGCCCTAAATTTATCGGCACAGAGATTAAGAAATACTCCATGTATAAAGTAGATAAAATGGGTATAAAGTAGATAAAGTGGGTTAGTGAAAATTGTTTAAATATTAAGTATAAAGAGAGAGTGTATTGACAAAAAAAGAAAAAAGTCATTTGGAGTGGGACAACCCAAAATAGAAATAGGGTCATTTAGAGTGGGACAAAGAGAGTATTATTCTTAATTATATGTCTAAAGCAAATGTGCCAAGATAAGTGGGACATAGAGAATACTACTCCCTCCGTCCACCAATTAAAGCCCTACTTGCCCTTAAATTTTTGTCCACCAATTAAAGCCCTATTGTGCTTTTTGTACCCTTTTACCCTCTCTCTTTACTTTAAATTACTACCCTTTGTCTAAAAAATTTATTTTCCAGTTTTCAGTTTATTTATTTATTTATTTTCTGAAAATTTTAAATCCAGTTTATTTATTTTCTGAATTTTTAGTTTATTTATTTTCGAATTTTCAGTTTATTTATTTTTCAATTTTCAGTTTATTTATTTATTTATTTTCTGAAAATTTTAATTCCAGTTTATTTATTCATTTATTTATTTTCAGTTTATTTATTTTCTGAATTTTCAGTTTATTTATTTTCAAATTTTCAGTTTATTTATTTTTCAATTTTCAGTTTATTTATTTATTTATTTATCTTCTGAATATTTTAATTCCAGTTTATTTATTCATTTATTTATTTCCAGTTTATTTATTTTTTATTTATTTTCAAATTTTCAGTTTATTTATTTATTTATTTCCAGTTTATTTATTTTCAAATTTTAAGTTTAATTATTTATTTATTTCAAGCTTATTTAATTTCTGAATTTTCAGTTTATTTACTTATTTTCGAATTTTCAGTTTATTTATTTATTTAATTCCATTTTATTTATTTTATGAATTTTCAGTTTATTTATTTATTTATTTCCAGTTTATTTATTTTCTAAATTTTCTGTTTATTTATTCATTTATTTTCGAATTTTCAGTTTATTTATTTATTTATTTCCAGTTTATTTATTTTCTAAAAATAATAATTTTCCAGATTTTAATTAATTTATTTATTTATTTTCGAATTTTCAGTTTATTTATTTATTTAATTCCAGTTTATTTATTTTCTAAAAAAAATAATTTTCCAGATTTTAATTAATTTATTTATTTATTTTCGAATTTTCAGTTTATTTATTTATTTAATTCCGGTTTATTTATTTTTTGAATTTCAGTTTATTTATTTATTTATTTTCAAATTTACAGTTTATTTATTTATTTATTTTCAAATTTTCAGTTTATTTATTTATTTATTTATTTCCAGTTTATTTATTTTCTGAATTTTCAGTTTGTTTATTCATTTATTTTCAAATTTTCAGTTTATTTATTTATTTATTTCCAGTTTATTTATTTTCTAAAAATAATAATTTTCCAGATTTTAATTTATTTATTTATTTTCAAATTTTCAGTTTATTTATTTATTTATTTCCAGTTTATTTATTTTCTGAATTTTCAGTTTATTTATTTATTTGTTAAATAAGTCAAAGCATTAAAATAATGTCAAATAGCTAATGAAACATTAGTAAAAGTAATCAAAATATATTAACACTACCCTTTTAGTCTTTTACACCACTTTTACACCACCTTTTTCAGCTTTCTTAGTTTCCGCACCGACACTCAAATGGGGCTTTAATTGGTGGACGGAGGGAGTAATTTACTACCTTTACTTTTCTCCAACTTCATTTCTTCTCCAAAATTACTACTCCCTCCGTCCCCAAAATAAGTTCATCTTTGGGGACGACACGAGTTTTAAAGAAAAGTGGTAAAGTGTTTTGATAGTGGAGAAAAATATATTATAATTAGTATTGGGAGTTGTGAAAAAGGTGAAAAAGTGTTATAATTAGTATTGAGAGTGGTGAAAAAGTGAAAAATGAGAATAAATAAAATATTATTAGTGGTGGGGTAGTTGTCCAAAAATGGAAAGAAAGAAAGAGAAACTTATTTGGAGACGTCCCAAAAAGGAAAAATAGGAACTTTTTTCAGTGACGGAGGGAGTATGAATTATGAATTTATGATTTCTTATTTGTAGAATGATATGTATTCACAATAGCATGTAGCTACCTAAAATTATCTAATACTCCTTTTCTTCACAAAGAATGTGTGGTGAAGTGGAGGACATGAGTTTTAATAAAAAATCTAAAATTATCTAATACTCCCTTCATCCACAAAAATTATGTGATGGAATGAAGGACACGAATTTTAATAAAAATGTTGGAAGATGTGATTTTAGTGTTAAAGAGTAGTATTAGGTTCACCAAATTATAAAAGTAGAGGGTGAATATTTTATAAATATTGAGTGTGAATAGGGTTTAAAGTATAAAAGAATTTTTTTTAAAAAAAATACACAATCTTTATAGACGTACGAAAATAATAATAAACACACGATCTTTATGGACGAGGGAGTATTTTTTTTATATATATTTCATACACCGTATATTTCTTGGAATATAAACATTTTCTTGGTGAAATTTTCGTAGCTGACGCCAGAGAGAGAGAGAGAGAGAGGGGAAAGCAGCAAAGAGACAAAGAAGAAAAAGAGTTGAATAGTGAATAGAAGAAACAAGAGGTGTAATGACCAATCATTGATTTGCAGCAACCTCCTTCCATCACACAAATCCCCATTAATATAATCTCTTGCCGCAAAATACAAAATACTGACATCTGCACTTCAAATCACACCCCTCAACCAATCCTCGCCAATCGATAGCGATTCCGATCTGGTCTGAGTTGGAATTAGGCATGAATTTCAGGAGTATGGAAGAATTCTGGCCGTTCTACGTGAGCCAGCACTCGAAGGCGGCGACGCGGCGGTGGCATTTCGCAGGAACCCTTTGCAGTATTGTGTGCTTGATATACGCAGTGATGTTTAATCTGTGGGTATTGATAGTGGTGCCGTTGATTGGTTACGGTTTGGCTTGGTATAGCCATTTCTTCGTGGAAGGGAATGTTCCTGCAACTTTTGGGCACCCCTTTTGGTCTCTGTTTTGCGATTACAAAATGTTTGGATTGATGCTCACTGGCCAGATGGATCGGGAAATCAAGAGGCTCGGTAAGAGGCCCGTCTTGCAACCCTACTAGGATTTCTCTCTATTCCATTTCATTTTAACACTTGTTGTCTTGTCATGTTTTAAATATTACACTTTCTTTCTTCTTGCTGTGGAACTGGAACTCTTTATGTTGTTCAAATATACCCACTCTTCTCGTTAATAACCTCTCAATTTCGTTTTTGGATTGTCTTATTTATAATACTTCACTTCATAAATAAGGCCTAAATTGAAGTTATTGCTAAACTCTAAGGGACCGTTTGATTTGCAGTTTAGGATTGATTAGGATTAAAATTATCTTGAAAATTTAGTGTGGATTAGTGTGGATTTATACTATTTCATGAGTGTTTGATATCATGACTACTTAATCCTATATTGTGTTTGATATCCATATGATTATGTTGGATTATATTATCTAATACCAAAACTATCCTCATATAATTTTAAAAATACCATATGTGTCCACCATTACTTGGGCATTTGCATCGATATGCGTGAGGAAGGGTAGCAAAACTTTTATCCAACTTCGCAGGATTAAAGTTATCCGAGGGGGTGGGCGGATTATTAGTATGGGTTATTCCCACAAAATAGCATGGAGAAGTGGGATTAAGTAGGAGTTGACCATATTAACTGCACATGATATCAAACATCACACTAATCTGTATTAATTTAATTTATCATACCTATAAACCCATATCAAACATGCCCTAAATAGGGTATCATCGTTCTCTTTTGCTCTTTCCATCTGCAACTCGATTTCTCCCCTTCTCCCTCACCACATCCTGCCGTCGGCATGAAATCACTGCCATATCCAGCGGTCTCCACCACCCACCTCTTCCCACCAAAATTTGAGATTTCTAATGAATTTTCAACCTAAGAATCGGAGATCTATGATGAAATTTTTGAGACGTTATTAATGTAAGGAGTATCTAAAAGAAAAACATCAAAGCTGGAATCCACATGTATTGTGTATATACTAAGAATGGTGATTCATGTAAGATAATTCTTGTAAATAGACATAGTGCAATTTCCAAATGCCACCATGACCATCATTGAAACTGCAAGCAATGAAAAAAGGACGAGAAAAGACAGATGAAATAGAATCAATTTCGAAAATTCCATGATCAGATTTTTCTCAGCATTGCCTTACAAAGAATGAATGACACGATCGTATTTCCTCACAAGTAGGGCAATTCAATCAGTCAGCAACTTCTGAGAGGGAACATCTTGATAATTTAAATTCCATGTACATAATTTCGCCGCTTAATCCACTTTCATCAATTAGGTCTCTCCCAAGAGTTTCTTGCAAAACTGCACTTCGACTTTCTCTGTAGCTGATGCCAAGTATGTGTCAGATATTCACCTATCAAACTCTATTTTCACAAATCAGTGTTCCGCGAGAATGACGGCAACGGCATGGCTTCTTGGGGGCGCAGGATGACGAGGACACCAAACATTCCGAGCATTGGAAGGACAAGAAGCCACTTCAGCAGTTTGTAGTAGTACATATGGAATGTAAGTGAAAAATCATCTGAGAAATAGATTCCATTCCTGTCAACCATCTCCACCATTACCGTCCCAGCAGTTCTTACACCTACTGTCGGAAGTTTAATCCGATGTGTCCCAGGACGATCAAAGATCTGGTTTTGCCTTATCGTTCTCTCTCCTTGGTAATTACCGGGAACCAACAAACTTATCTATGATTACAAAGAAGAAATACATGGGACGATTACAAAATAGATGAACAAAAATAATAAACGTAGTATATAGTGAGGAGTAACATACCGTGACATTATAAGGTGCTTGGGAGCCAGATGGAAACCTGTATCTATCCACAATCTCCACTTCAACCCAGAAGTGCTTCCCTTCTTCATCTCTGAAAGCGCGCGATGATGGAGTGACATAAATTCCTTGACGACTGTGCCGATGTGCTGCATTATTTCTCCCTTGATTTGGTGATCTCCAAGCCTGGAATTACAAGAATTGTAAGAGAAATTAAATGAAGTCTGCCAACAATTGCAAACAGGCGATAGTTTTCAGCTATTACCTTGAGAGGATGGTGTGGCGAAGGGGTTGAAAAACAGAAGACATTTCCATTCATGGTGGCAACTATAAGATCAAGGTCGTCCCCACCATCTATATTGTCAGCCAAAACCATGCTATATCTGTCATAGAAACAGAGTTGTTTTTCAGTGAATAGACAAATAGCAGTAGTTCAAAGAATGGGCAGTCATTTATATCGTTCCAAACAATCTTACGCTGTTTCTCCAATATCCACGACATCAGCACATGATGTAGGCCCGTCTATGAGGTATAAATACCCGTCAAATGATGTAGTAACAATCGTGAGCCCCTTCTGCTTCTCCCCACGTTTTTTCAAGTCGACTAGAAGAACTTGATTCATCACTCTACCATGTGTTCTATAAGGATATGGCCGTAGAATTGATCCATCCTTGCCACTAAGAACGTATATGTTTCCAGATAGAGTTGGCACAACAACGTCGGTGTGACCGTCCCCATCTACATCTCCGATGGTGGGCCCCTGTAGAAAACAAGTAATTGCTCATGAGTGTAAGTATAGGTTGAAAAAACCCAATATAGGAGTCAAGATATCACAGATCACCTGTGGAACAAGGCTCTTCACATGTGTTACCCAAATTTCTTTGCCTTGTGGGGTCCACGCAGCAACATTTCCATGGGCGTCAGCTGTAACTAATTCAATTTTCCCATCATCATTAATGTCGGCTGCAACAACTGCTCCTTGAATTTCAGCCATCTCAAGGGGAAACTTCTCTCTAACTTTGCCTGAATCAGTAAATTAGCAGCAATAAGTACAATACATCAATATATGGAAGGATCAGAGCCAATAACAAATACAATAACAATGACAGTAGGAATACGGTTCTAGCCTACAACTAGATAGCATCTATTATAGCATTCTTATCTCCATTTGTGCAATGAAGCACCTCCATTTACCAGTTAGCCATTTAAGCAGACCAAGAACAATCTCTACAAACTGTGTAAAAGTTACTTACAGATATTTCTTTCATATCCACAACCACAAGAGAAAATAAATTGGAAACCTTAAAAAAGTGTTGTAATAACAGATTCTGGAGAGAATTTATTGGTAAATTCTATGCAACTAAAAGTAATTCAATAATACTAGAACACACACCTTTGTGGTCCAACACATAGAACAAGCCAAAAGAAGTGCCAACTAGAATATCCAAGTTTCCATCACCATCCAAATCAACAACTGTAGGAGAAGAATATACGTAGGCTCGGAATTTTCCAGATTCGCCACTCATATCCAATTGTGCACTCCATTTAACTTGCTTTGTATCAAGGTTGAAAACCACAATGCCACCAGCAACATATTTTCCGATATCGATACCACCAAGCTCCTTCAAATGTTCTGGATTGTCATAATACCTATCAAACTTCAAATAAATCAGCTGAAAATAACCATGCAGGCGCAATTTATTAGAAACATGACACATGGCTAAAGAAGCAAGAACCTCTTCATACTTCCTAAATATCAAAATGAGCCACAGTTTCAAATCTCAGCTCATTCATCAATACGAGTATCTTCCCGATATTGCAACTTTGAAGATTGAGCAACAGAATAACAGTTACAGAAAAGAAGTGCAAACGAGATTGTGTCGAAACCTTTTAATCAGCTACCTAATACAAATCTACAGGTGATCATTTCCGGTGCAACACAGATTTAGCTAAAAGTAACACTACAGAGGCTCAAGTAATACCTATTTTCTCAGAATGTCACCTGAATAAACCATGCAGAGGCTATAAAAAGAGTGACACTTTACAGGTATAAAACAAACTTACTCGCGGTCAAAGAAGTAAGAAACAGCAACAATCATCTCAAAGACACCATCGTGATCTATGTCTGCTATGACCTGAAATTGATTAGAACCAAAATTGATACTGTTGTCCAAACTAACAAAGAAGCTGACAAGAAAAAGCTTCAACCATCGATATACTTACTGGAGTGCACAAGACATGTGCATCTATGTGAACATAATCTTCCAACTTCTCATGTTGTGCTTCAGTCCATTCCTCCTCTCCCCACAAGTTCTCATCAACATAATCATCATAGTCATAGTTATACTCATCACCCAACTCATCAGTCTCTCTGAACAACTCAAATGAAGAATCAGCTTCTGCTTCCAGACCTCCATCATTTTCTACAGTTGCAGCATGTACATCGTCATTGTCTTTTGTATCTTTCACCTCAAGAAGCCTTCTTCTTGCGGTCTTTCCACTTTCTTCACCACTAGCTTTCTCAGATCCAGAATCAGAAGATGTATCATTTGTTTGTGGTGGCATCTTGATGTCTGCACCCAGTGGACTGTCATTCTTTTTGTCTTCAGAAGAGGTTGTGCTGTTTGATGTGTCGTGGTGAACTTCTTCTGGGACGGAATTAGATGAGTCATGGTCACTCTCTGTGGAGTGGGAGGTATTTGCAGCTAGTGTGCTCCCATTCAGCTGACTGTTTTGAATATCAGAAGAGATTGTGCTGTTTAATGTGTCATGATGAACTTCTTCTGGGATAGGATTTGACAAGTCATGGTGACTTGCTGTGGAGTGCAGAGTATTTTCTGCAAGTGTACTTGCATTGGGCTCTGAGAAATAATTTGAATTAGAGATACATTTTAAAAAATATACACTACCAAACAGCAGCATAAAGAGATATATATCTGTAAACCAGGGCTATGTCATTCTTACCCCACTTAGCATGAAACACTAATCATAATAAATCTTCATACAGTAAACTCAAATACTACTATTGTTCTAGTATAGCTATTGTTGGAATTTCAGAAAAGAAACCATGGCTTGATGATTGATCAACTTAAGTATCACACAGTATACCACCTGCCATTTATATAGAATTAACTCTACCATTCTCCAACTGGTAAATTGGTCAGCTCATACTACTTCGGTGTTGCTATTGTATTCTAAATCAGTATATATTCCACCTCAGGGCTGAGGCAAACTTTACAATGATGGTTTGAATACTGAAATAGAGAGTTTTAAAGTCCACTTCAAATGGAAAAGTTGGCAGATGGCAACACTTATCTGTTTATTCTTTGAGAGAAAGAGAACAGAAACGACAGCTAATCAGTCAAAATTTGTATAATAGATAATTTATGAAGAACCCTGTATGTCTATAACACTGAGAAATTAAATTATTATCCCAAGAAGCACTAACCCTATTAGGAAAGTCCTAAAACAAGATGGTCATAGCTGCTCTTTAAAGCATCGTGCAATCACAACAATAACATTTCGGATCTCAAGGAAGTTGTTTGTACAACTACCAAAGTCATGTGATGCTCAAATGACCAGAGAAATGAACTTACGATGTAATGACTCCACAAGAGCATCCTGGATCAATTGGGCATCGTCGACATCTGGATGGGAACGATCAGCAGGATCTGGAAGCAAACCAATATGCCAATCCTTTTTAACTTTCAACCTTGGAATCTCCAGTTTATCTGACATCATGTATCCTGAAACCCTATTTTAAGAAAAGAGATTAATAAGCTAAGTCAGAATAACTATAATTCCATGCAAAAGGGAAGCATTTAGCGTGAACGGTAGTTACCTGAAAAAGAGCACTTCACCATTGTAGGTGGCTAAAGCAATTTCTCTGACACCGTCCTTATCAATGTCGTACAGAAGAGGACTAGAGTGGACCGTAGACTGATGAAAAGCTGGCCATCCTGATAAAGTGCTCAATTATAGAATAAACCAACATTGTTTCTTATACAAATAGGGATCACTATGCACTCTGATATTAGTTATTTGATTCTTTATGCATCTCTCCTTCTAGATATACAAGAAGATAAATTAAACCCAAATAGACCATAAGCTCTGTTCGTAATAACACAAGATATTATATGAATTGTTATTGGAACTACCTGGTAATTTATCTCCATCAGATCCTTCTAGGACTTCCAAGTAATGCACAAACGAAGGAACTACGACTTCAAGTTTTCCATCACTGGATATATATGAGAATTTATCAAAATTCCGATGTCAAAGCATGTAATAAATAATTAAATAGACAAACATCCATTGTAAGCAGTTAAGATAGCTCGTAAAATTCAATCAATATACACACACATATGTAAAGCATGCCAATACCTTGTTAAAAAGATAATCTCTTTTACCATCTAAACATTTAAATCTCACCTAGGTGATTTTGCATGGCATCAATGTTCCATAAGGGGAAGTGAACAAACATGCAATGTGCAATTAAATATACAATAAACGTAGGACAAATTACACCTATTCCTTCCGTCACCTGTTAATGTCTGCAACCAACGGAGTTGCATATATGCTAGAACTCACTTCCGCTTGCCACCTAAGTTCCAAATGCCGAGGGCATTGTGTATTCAACAGCTCGTCCTCATCGCTATCCACAGAGATATTAAACCATCAAATTTTATACATCACTTAACTCTTCAATAGAGTTGAAAAATGAAATGCACGACTTAATCTTTAAATAAAATCACAAATCAAGAATAAATACAGACATTCGGTTCCAACTGATTGACACTAATACACCAATAATCAAATTCAGCCACCACCAACAAGAACCCATTTAAGATTGAAAATGCGAAATAGCATTAAAATGAAAGAGTGTTAATCCATAATAATGAGATTTAGGGGAGAAAAACTTACAAATTGGGGTAACCAAGAGCATCATCAGTGGCCTCACGCTCTCTAAATTTATTCTTTTTAGCCTCCTCCGATTGAGATGAGCCATGATCGAAACTCAAACACAATACCGCAAAAACAAGAAAACTGAGGAACGCAAAATTCCAAGTTTTCATGAATTAGGCGCAAGAACTTCCACGATTAGAATTGTCCGAAACAGAAAATTGCAAAGGGCAAAACGACCAAGAATTGTATGTAGTCAAAGCCCTAGTGAGAGGTTTTGGAGATCTGAGAGAAATAAAACAGTTTGAAGCAGAAATGAACTGACAGAAAACACATCAATTTTCTATTTCTTTTTTTTTTTTTTTTTGAGAGGGTCAATTTTCTCTTCTGCTGGTCGGGATTTGTAATTTAGGGAAGTACCCTTCTGACTTTCCATATTTGCATTTTTTGTTCTTCGTAAATTACTAAATTGAAATTTCCAGTGTTATAGGAATAAAGAACAACCTGATCTCCATATACAATTATATTAAGAGTGTGTTTACTTTGATAGAAAAGATTAAAAAAAATATATTTTTCATTATTTTTATATGTTTCCTATGATGGATAATTTTTTCCGGTCAGACTAGAAAATTTATTCGGGCAGCCCTTCACTCATTTTCTCATAAATGTTGGGTAATATTATCCTATTGGAAGGGTGCGAAAATATTTTCCAACATTTCAATCTTTTTAACTTTTCAATTTTACCCTCTGAAAATGTAAGGTTAGGCGATTCTCTCATTCTCTCCTGCAAACATTAGAAATCCCAAAAATCTTCTCTGATCAGCGCCGCTCTGCTCAGCCCCGGTGGCCGCTCCACCCAGCTCCACCGTCTGCCTCGCCACCTGCTTGATTATCGGTCAGTCGCTCTCTCTCTCTCGTTGTCTCTATTTCCCATCGTCTCTCTCTCAATTTGGGAACCCTACAGAGTGCTCGTGAGTGGTCTCTCTCCCGCTGTCTCAGTCTCGACCGTCGCTCCGCCGTCTGCCTCCCATCGCCATTGCTGAATATCACCGGCAGGGTTAGATAAATTCTGCCTTTCCATAAATCTAATCGAGAAATTGGAAGATAAATTCAAAGTTAAATATAATGTTTGATTAGCTTTTGTTTTATGTGATATTCTTTTGGAACACGTTGGAGGCCTAGTTCCAACCAAAAATATTGGGATTGAAGAGAAAGTTGCATCTTTTTTGGTAATCTTAGCACACCATACTAAGAACCGTATTGTGAAGTTTGATTTTAGACGCTCGGGTAAAACCATAAGTCGTGATTTTCGTTCAGTATTACATGCTTTATTGCAGCTCCATCATCTCTTGCTAGTAACCCCAACACCAGTGAAGATAACCATGTGAAGAAATGCATATTATGTCGAGTTGATGCTTCTTTCGACTTTTTTCTGTTTTTCTTGATATTGCTCAACTGTTGAGTGCCAACAGAGGCTTCTCTTGCTGGAGTCGAAACTAAAGAGAATCAAAGATATCTAAAAAGACTTGATTACAAATGTGGGAGCAGTTTCTGCTACCGTTGTGAAGCACTGGTTGATCGGCCGTGGTGCCGTTGCTTTTAATTGATAGAGTTTGATCTATCTATTTTTAATTAATAGAGTTTGATTTATTACTTCTTGTCAAATGCAGATGGGCAAATCAAGACGGTCTTGGACCCACGAAGAACAGGCAGCATTAGTTGATGCACTGAAGTTTTGCCTCGATGACGAAGCGCGGCTCGAATTTGTTACCCAATTGAATCGGGAGTTGTTTTGAAGGATAGTTATTTTGAAGTATTTTGAATGATTTTGCTTCTATATTTTAGAACTCTGTTTTGTTAGATGTTCTTATCAACCTCGTATCTAAGAGAACAAAATTGATCTTTTGAGTTTGACAGTAGGATTGCAAGTAAAGAAGCATTCTATGATGCAACTTGTTTATGTTTGTGTTTGAAAGACTGCCATGAATTCTGTGTTATTTGAATTTGGTGTTTTTATGGTGCTCTTGTTTTTGGTGGAGGTGGAATAATTTTTTCTATTTTTTTTTTCCTTTTTTGTTTTCTTGCTGGCCAATATCAATATTATGATGTGCTTAGTCAGGTATAAGGCGAATGTTATGTATTTGTTGAAAATGCAATCTAAAACATGAAAGAAGAGCCTAATGATCAAGATAGAGAGAGAGAGGGTGTGTGTGTATATATATATATATATTAATTTCAAAGTTTGTAAATAAAATTAAAAGTTATAGTATAAATTTGGAACAATAAATTTCAACCGTAATTAATTATATTATTGTTGTTTAATTTCAAACCTAATGATAGATGAAAAGTAAAATTATTTGATAAAAATAATTTTATGTCATAATTGAATAGAATTGAAACTGAAAAAAAAGGATACCAAAAAAACATTGAGCTATAACTAATCTCAAGAGGTTTAATCTTGGTAATTAACCATGAGTTATAATTGAGGGCAATTTGGTAAAATTACTAATTTATCTATTCATTTCCAACAAAGTAAACAAGTGTATAGGATAAGTGTAGTATAATTTATCTATCTATTTCTAACAATGTAAACACTGATAAAAAAGGAGAAAAAATAATATTATCTCACATTTTCTTATCCATCATTTTCAAATGAAAAATTTACTAACAAAGTAAACACACCCTAAGATGTACAATGTCCATTCTTAATTTTATGGGTAGTTTTGAGAATATTATTTTCGGAAAAATAAATTCGTACAAAATGAATCCTAATATATTCATTGTTCTTTGTTTGGAAAGATTAACAAAATAGCTAGGATTATGAATTTTATCATTAATTAAATATAATTAATTAATATATGTAAGAATCAAATTGTAATTAACATGTAATGAAATTTCTAATAACTCAATCTAGTAACAACAATATACATTACTAAGGTTAATTATATAATTCATAATATTAAAATTAAATTCATATTTTCTTATATAATAATAACAATAATAATAATACGACAAGCCATGTGGTTTAGTGATATTTTTTCCATTTTATAATATACAAAATAAAGTGTGATTCATAACTCTAAAAATAAAATTAAGATCTGTTTAAAAAATGATAAATATCACTTTAAACTTCAAATTAGTTTCGCACTATCAATTATATTTTGAAATATCGGAAATACTTTTTAAAATCTTGAACTATCAATTTGGTATCAATTATACCCTCGGACTAATTTGTTTTGCTCCGAAAATTTGATATATATGGCTCGCCGGTTGCCACGATGTATTTAGAATTATTCTTTTTTAACTTGCATTATATAAAACGACATCATTATATGCCTTGTTAATTGAAAGTCTGAAAAATGGATGAATTGTAAAATTACAAAATTGATAGTTCAAGGTTTCTAAAAAAAATATTTTTGATAATTCAAGATATAATTGAGGTTTTAAGTGATATATTTTAAAAAAAAGTTAATTATCATTTGCGAAGTAACATTTGCATACGTTAAAAGTATCATTTTATGTCATTTATAATGTATCATTATTTATATTTAGTAAAAGTACTCCATCATTTATGTTGGTCATTTTTTTTCCACCAATTTGACAGAAACAATTTATCACAATTCCTCCTCCATAATTCTCCGATCCACTAATATAACGCCCCCTCGTCGACGAAGAATTCGACTTTTCCGCTGCCTACAAAGGAGAATTTGCTGCCACCAATGACAGAGACGCAAACAAAACGACGAAGTAGGAAAGATGTCGAATGAGGTGGAGGCAGTGCTGTTGGACGAGAATATGCTATACGAGGTGCGCTGCCGCGTCGACGATGAATGCCTCACGGCGAGTGGATTTGGGAGCTGAATTGAACTCCCTTTCACAAAATGTTGTCTGACTTTCTTTCTCTCGATTTCTAGATCTCTCTCTGCCAAAAGCACGGAAGACTTTGAGAACCCCAATTCTGCTATCTAACTTCTCCTTCGACTTTTTAATTTCCATCTACCTTAGATTCTAACGGCATAGACGTCTGCCACCTCTAACGAGGGCCATCGTCGACAACTTATGTTGTCGTCCCTCATCTCCTCAGTCTCAATCGTAGTATGATTTGAGGGTACAAATTTTAATAAATGGCTGGGAGATTTATTAAGTGAATAAAGATGTTTTAAACTACATATATATAAAAACTGAACACATCCATATTTTAAAATTAAAATATATATTCATTAAATATAAAAATATTATAAATAAATGGGAAATTTGCACCAAAATACACAAACTTTGCCGAAAATTCATATTTGACGCGATGTTAGGATTTTACATTTTAATACACCAATTTAAGAAGTTGTTCAATTTTGACACATTTTTCAATTCCGGCGACCGGCATTCTGACATGGACGCCGGAATGCCACATCATCACCACGTCACACACACACACACACTCCACTCTCTCTCTCTCACACCCCACTCTCTCTCTCTCTATACACATCACCTTCCCCCTTCTCTCTCATCACTCTCGCCGCCCTCCACCCTCTTTCTCCCTACCTCTCTTCCCTCTTCTCTCCTGCCGGCGCCGCCGCCTTCCATTCCCGGCGAAATCGCCACCATTAGGGGTGTAAGTGAGTCGAGCTAGCTCGCGAGCTACTCGGGATCGGCTCGAAGATTACTCGAAATCGACTCGATGTTAGTCGAGTCGAGCTCGAGCTACTCGAGTTGGTACCGAGTTCGAGTTTCGTGATACTCGACTCGTTAGGCTCGCGAGCCTAATCGAGCTCAAATAATTATATATATAATATATAATATATAAGCCCAAAATTAAATATATTTCAAAGCCCACAAAGATGGCCCAATTCCTAAGCCCATTCTAACAACTAGTGAATTTGAAATTGAATTACACAAACCCTAACAGCCTAACTCACACCAGCTGCTGGCGCCGCCCACCCCCAATCTCTCATCTCTCTCTCTCGGCTGGCCGGTGACACGCACTCCGACACTCGACGCGACGGCGGCTCGGCCTTTCCGGCGAAGGTTCGGACAGCTTAACAGCAGCAGTAGTGCAGCACGCACGGTTCAGTGCGATTCTGCGCTGCACGAGCAGCACGACCTCCATCCACCATTCCTGCCGTTTCTTATCGCCACCAGACACCTTTCTACCGTCGCCCACTGTCATCTCCGTTCACTCTGCTCATCTGGATCGAGCTTGCTCCTCCGACTGCCATCTCCCAGCCCACCGCGACAGCAGCAGCGACGCCGCGACGGCTCTGCCCTCCTCGACGCAACAGTAGCAGCAGTGCAACAGGTTCTATTTTCTAAATTTTGGTTGTGGTTTCTGTTTTTTGTTGGATTCATGTCCAAATAGATAGAAATCTTAGTTTCTGTTTTTTTTTGCTGCTAATTCTGCACTATAGCTTTTGTGATATCAAATTAGTGATTGTGACAGAAAGCATATGTTAGTGATTGTTGTTTGTGTTTTGAAATTAGCATTATAGCTAATTCTGCTAATTCTACACTATAGTCTATAGCTAATTCTGTATTATTCTGCACTACAGCTTTTGTGACAGAAAGCATATGTTAGTGATTGTTTGTGTTTTGAAGTTAGCATTATTTGTTGCTGTCTGTTGAACTTCATTGAACTTCATTGCTGTTGTTGGTTGTGTGCAGTCCTTAACTTCATTTAGAACATATAGTGCAACTGTGGCATCAGAAGCTACTTTTAGCGCAGGGGTCGAGTTATTGATACATATCGAGCCTCATTGAATGCCGATACAGTGCAAACATTGATTTGTGGAGGAGATTGGTGTCGTAGTCTTCATGGTGTGAAGAGAAAGAACAAAGTGAGTTATGTTCTTAATATTTTATGATTTCTTAAATTTATTTTAACTTAAATTGATTATCTTATTTTATACTACAGAGTGAGAAGAAATCTTTGGAGATTATGCTTCCCATTTCTTGAGAGTGAGAAGAAACCTTTGCAATGGTATTTATTTATCATCCTGTTAAATGTAACATTTTTTTGCTTGTATTGCTATATTCCATCCTATATATTCCATCCTATATTGCTTATAGTTATAGAGCAGCTTATATATATATTGCTTCTATATATTCCATCCTATATTGCTTATAGAGCAGCTTATTGATAAGCTCTTTGACTGGAGAGTTGGTGAACTTTATTGAATGTTTGGTTTAATTTCAGCATATAAAACTAAGACGAGTATTGATCATATATGTGAATATAGATTTATAACTAATTTATGCCAATGGTAAGAATGACCTGAATAAGATTTTGAGGCCTGCTGCTACATTGAGGTACTAATTTCAAGTTTAGGACATAAATCCATTATTCTAGTTTATTAGAAATTCGGTACTAAATTCAGAGGGTGAGCAGTATTTTGATTTTTTGTGGTTGATCTTGTACCGAGTGTCATCTATTTACCCTCCTTGCTGAAGCGTCTTGATCGTCTTTTGCAGCCTTTACATGGTTGGTGTTCGTATTGGAGAGACGACTTGATGTTGGAGGCTTGGAGCATTATCTATAAGAAGAAGTTGCAAATTTGCTTTTATTATGTTGTATTTGATTCAAGACTTGTTAGTTTTTGAATTTTTGATGCCTTTAGACTATTTGAATGTGCATTTTCGAGTCTAATCGATGTTTTGGATATCTAAGACTTGTTATAATTGATTTGTAGAAGTACTTCTCGTAATGAAATGCTTTGTAATTTTATTCAATTTGTTGAAGCATGTATCAGACGAGCTTAAACGAGCTCGAGCTCACCGAGTTTGAACGAGTTCGAGCTCAACGAGCTTAAACGAGCTCGAGCTCGAGCTCAAACTCGAGTAAGGCTCCACAATCGAGCTTAATCGAGTCGAGCTCGAGCTCACGAGTATGGCATCGAGTCGAGCTCGAGCTCAAGAAAATCAAGCTCGGTCGAGTCGAGCTCGAGCTCGAGCTTCATGAAAATAGTCGAGCTCGAGTCTGAGCACGGCAATACTCGACTCGACCCGGCTCATTTACACCCCTAGCCACCAGCTGCCACCACCACCTTCTTCCCCTCATCAAACTCACTCAAATCCCGTTCTTTCATTCTCAAAACCGAACCAGATGAAGTAACTCATGAAACTCTCCCCTTTTCTCTCAATTTCCCGTCGACAGACGGCCGGCGAGTGCCGCCGCCGCTCTCTCTGTCTTTTCTTCCTTCCCCCGACTCTCGCTCTCTCGCTCGTCCCCCTTATCTCATCCCTCACAAAAATCCCCAAATCCACAAATCACTCTCTCTAAATCCCTAAACCCTCTTTCTCCTACGATTTCCGGCGAGGTTACCGCCGGACTCGCCCCCTCTACTCCAGCCGACAACAGCAGTCAGCCGGACCGCCGCCATCGTCGCCTCCCTCATCCTCGCCTCTGCCCTTCTCCTTGACAGACGAACAGCAGCAGCCATCGGCCACCACCGCCGTCGACCTCACCCTCTCTGGACCGTCTGTCGACCTCAAAGGCTGAGGCCGCCATCGCTCTCTCCGCCGAACAGCCCCGCTGTCCAGTTGCCTCCCCTCACTCTCTCTCTATCGACGGTGGTGGTGGGAAATCAGGTTGGTTTGGTTGGTGGAGGTGGCGGGTGCGCCGCTGTTCTGGGGAGGAGGAAGTGGCTGACGGCGGGAGGGAGGGTTTGTGGCTGTGGGGCTCGACAGCGGTGGTGTGACGCAGTTCTGGGGAGGGGGAAGTGGCTGACAGCGGGAGGCTGGGCTCGGCGGCGGTGGTGCGAAGCGGTTCTGGGGAGGGGGAGGGTTCGACGGGGGGAGGGGGGAAGTGACGTGTAGAAAGTGAGAGAGAGTGGGTGTGTGACGTGGCTGCGACATTGGCATTCCGGCGTCTACGTCAGAATGCCGGTCGCCGGAATTGAAAAATGTGTCAAAATTGAACAACTTCTTAAATTGGTGTATTAAAATGTAAAATCCTAACATCGCGTCAAATATGGATTTTCGGCAAAGTTTGTGTATTTTGGTGCAAATTTCCCTAAATAAATATAGTATAATAATAGAGTTAATATATCAAACTAGCCTATTTTTTTTTAAAGTATATTTAAAATTTACCCACTCAACTAAAAAATTTAAATAATAGCCAGTTTTTGTGTTAAATGATTAAACTGCCCCTAAGATTAAAATTAAAAAACTACCCACACTTAATCTCTATCTTTCATCTCGGTCTCTCTCTCACTATGTAAGCTCTCTCTCTCTCTCGGTTTTCTCTCACTAATTCACTCTCTCTCCTGCAACGGACGGTGAGAAACGCCGCCGTCGATCTTCCTCTGCCATCACCGCTGCTCATTCCGGCGGAGCTGGAGATGCACTTGTCGCCGCTCCGCCCTGCACAGCCTTCGCCTGGTTCCACCTCGAGCAAATCTCCGCCAAAAGCTTCAGCGTCGATTTAACCAGCCGAACCTACAGCAGCGGTGAGGGGTTCTTTCGTCATCATTTTCGTCGATGCGGTGGATGTAAACAATTTAGGCACGGATCTTGAACTTCATGATTTTCACATTCACGTGAATAGGAATACTAACCTTGATAAGCCATAGCAATTGATGAAGAAGAAATTGGTTTCTCTCCCCTGACCGTTTCCATATCACAGAACTGTACGTGAGGCGATAGAGAATATAATTCTGTTTTTTCTTTTTATCGGTGGTGAGAGGACCAATTTTTGATGCAGATATATTTATACATGTTCTATCAACGTGGTGGTTATCAGAATTCCTAATTGACCAAACTTATCCATCAAGTAATATTTATTTAAATCCTATAATTAAGATATTAATATAATATCTTATTCTCATAATCTATATTGCTCATGGATAATATTGCTCATGGTAGTTGGTCGGAAATGGATGATTATCCAGATTTTATGTACTGATTTGATGCCTTTGTTTCTCTTTTTTCGTTTTTCGATCCTCTTTTGAGTTTCGGACCCATAGTATGCTCTTTGTGCTTTCAAGGGATGCCACTTTTTCTTTTTCTTTTTTTTATATTAAACCTCAATTCTCATAATCTATATATGGCACGAGGCAGGCCACATATTAATTCTTACATTTTTCCACTTGACCAAAGTGACAGACATAAACTTAATGGTTCAAATAAAATTACAGTGTGCACCTTAATAGATACTTTCATTGGTCATTCATAAAATCAATATTAAATATATGCTAATAAGAGTCATAGCGATTCTACCTCATTCACTCAATGTAGTTCCTTCCATGTACTACAATATTAGTTTTCTATTTAACATGATTCATAATAAGGATCTTTAATGGTCCACGTAAGTGCCTCTTTGCAAGACAAAATCTTGTTACTTTATATCATTCATAATGTATACTAAACTGACAAACAAGATATCAATAATAGTTCAAGAATAAAATTATAAAGAGCTCAAAAGTCGAAAACTTATCGTAAGAACATTAGAACTCCTCAATTAGACCCATCCTTTTGACATGTTCAGTAAATGTCGTTGGAGGTAATCCTTTCGTCAAAGGATCTGCTATCATGAGTCTAGTGCTAATATGTTCAATCGATATATTTTTATCCTTGATGTCTTATTTAACAGAAAGATACTTTAGTTCCATGTGTTTTGCATCTTTGGAATGTCTATCATTCTTAGAGAAGAATACAACGGCGGTATTATCACAATAAATTTTCAGTTGCTTGGCAATACTATCAACTACTCCAAGTCTTGAAATAAAGTTATGCAACCAATTTCCATGAACTGTGGCCTCAAAGCAGGCCACAAATTCAGCTTCCAAAGTGGATGTAACAGTTGCAGATTGCTTTGCACTTTTCCATGAGATTGCTCATCCAGCTAATAGAAACAAATACCCAAATGTTGATTTTCTTGTATCAACACATCTAGCAAAATCTGAATCCGAGTGTCCAATCACATCGAGGTGATCAGATTTTTGATAAGTGAGCCTATGATCCTTCGTCCCTTGCAAATACCTCAGTACTTTTTTTTGCAGCATTCTAGTGATCCATTCCTGGATTACTCTGGTATCTTCCTAACATTCCGTCTGTAAAGCTAATTGACTCAACTCAAAACACCTATGAATTAACTTGCAATCGTACGAGGTTAATTGCAGTGGAATAAGCTAGCCCAAGTCGTCTCTCAAGGAAGGCTAAACAGGGTGTTCTCTCGTGTTGCACACAAATAACATAAAATAAACCTAAACACTCTAATCAAGATTTTGGGTCTGACTCTCTCTCTCTCTCTCTCTCTCTCTCTCTCTCTTATCTAGCGCGTAATTGAAATAAAGCATGTAAAATTATCTAGACAAGAATCAAATATAAATAAGCAATAAAGATATAACATGTAAATCTACGCTAGGGTTCTTGAGGGAAAGCAGTAATTCATTAAAATAATCGCGCAACAAAAATAACAATTATTTAGACAGCAAACGAAATTATTAACCAAAATAAATCTAACAAGTGCATAAATGATAAAGAAGAAAAACTGTAAAATCATAAATCCAGAATTTATCAATGACTTATAGTAAATGGCGATAACTGAACAAGGATCTCTGACTACTAATTATTTAGGCGTAAGTATGAAATAAGAAAATGAATAAACCCTAACTAAGAAACTGGCATCTGGAACGATGATTGGAACTGCGTCTTCAAAAGGGTGAATGTGAGCGTGCCCTAGCAAATGAGAAGTATGCTATTTTTATACTCTAAAAAGTGAAATACGCCTTATTCTTTTAATTACTGAAATTAGACACGTGGCGTATTTTCATTGGAGCAAAAGATTGAGCTTGGAGTGAGGAGCTCGGCCGAGGGATGTGCGCGGCTATGCAAGGGCAGTCGGTCGATGGGTATTCCCCTCGGGCGTTGGGGTAGCGGGCGAGGTGAAAGCCAGCGGGCGCTGGCTTGATGGACTCGGCCGCTTGGCCAAATGCTCGGGTGAGGCCTTGAGGCGCTCGGCGCTGGGGCGTGTTGGAGTGAGGAGCAGGCGATGAGTTGCGAGGTGTGTGGAGCTGCGCAGCCGATGGGGAGAAGGGAACGGGCGCGCGGGGCGCGGTACTCCTCGACCGAGGCAGTGTGCGATTTTCCAAGTCTTTATTTATTTTCATTAAAATCTTAATTACCTATTTCTTCAATTCCCTGCAAATGTAGTTCACACGTTATAAATACTTATGAATCAACACTACAATTACAATACTCCCAAAATACGAACAAAAAGGCATAAAACAACCCCCCCCCACACTTAGCCTTTTGCTTATCCTAAAGCAAAATCAGTATAAATCCAATAAAGAGATGTTTCCACGATGCTCATTTCCAACCAAATATTCAACGAGCCAATTCAATATTTTTCAATGTGATGAGGACTGAAATATGCACCAGCGCTGTGCTAAACATAACAGGAATATTTCTAGTTATGATTATTATTATTATTGTTATTTTGGTTATTTCTGATATTTGATACAGGATTGCCCTGACTCTCGGCTTGGCTCAGTTCGGCTCCGCTTTCCAGCTCTGATGGCTCAATTTTAAGATGTTGATTAAAATAATGGGGCTTGGGCTTGATTCATTGAGCTAATGGGCTTTAGGGGTCTAATGGGCCCAAGGACCTTAAGTTTATGTTCATGCTTATAAATAGGGCCTTGATGCATAGATTAAGAGATAGTCATTTTTCTAGCCTACAACTTGTAAAGTGTAAAATACTCTCTCGATTATAGTGGAAAACCCCCAAAACCCCCGTGGACGTAGGTCTTCTCGACCGAACAACGTAAATCCGGTGTCGTTTACTACTTTTGTTGATCGTATTATTTCTTGTTTCACCACAATGAACACATGTCTCTAGATGATGCAAGCAACTTAGAATTTAAGAGGCAACACAACTGTAAAACAATTGATTCGGTCATACCCAATTCTCCGCTAGAAGTGAATTCCCTAATGTGACCGCCTTTATAATCAATATCTCATGTAACAACTGTTTCCTTTTCACAGTATTGTGTTCTCTTAGAAGTTATTCTCTTGTTTTCAACAGTTAAGCCATAAATCATGAGAATAAATCATTTGGAGGTAAACCAAAGTCTTCTAACATGGTTTCCCATTCTCATAGATTTTCTAGAGGAGCAGAGACTCAGAGCTGTCAAATATTTCAGAATTCATACAACTTCACACATAAAGATACGATCGTAGGCAATCACTCGGACAACACTCCCTTTAGCATATACCGGACAAATCACGTTTCACTTGCTTACAAAAGCGTTGCAACAAAAACTCATAATTCATTTGCACCAACAAGAAACTTGTATTATTAAAATAGAGCTTATATTAAAAAATGTTGGGAACTTAATGAAATATCCTAATCCTTGTTTTGATGATACCAAAATCAATAGGTTTCTTTTGTAATAGACTAGAACTGCTCGAACTCAAACTCAAGTGTTAGAGTTCTTTTTCTAGTTTAGTTGCTGTTCTGAAGACTGAAGAACGAAGGACTGAAGACTGAAGACTGAAGTTGCCGACTGAAGCATCAGTCGAAGAATCAGTCTTGAACTGATTACTTAATGCGTGCCACGTGGAATTAGCGGACTGATACTAAAGTCAAGTATCAGTTAAACATCATTCCTCGGACTAAACCTCCAACGTTCAAAGGAAGCCACGTACTCTAGAAGTACAGCCTCATTAAATGCAGAGATCTTAGGATCGTCCTTTCTCTGCAGAGGTCATTCCTATTTGATGATTATTTTTTCAGAGACGTCGCATCTCCTGCTCTTCAACATAGTCGGTCTCACCAAACAAGGAACCTCGAAGATTGAAGCCTCAGCCCGAGTTCAAATTACTCTCTAACGGAAGAAATCTTGAAGACCTTCTCCGCCAACGAATCTATTCAAGACTTCTCCTATAAATAGCGCTCGAGGATCACTTTAATCTTCACCGATTCAACAACATAAGCTGAAACTCTACCAAAATTGTTTCTCAGCCGAAGCCTAAACTCTCCAAAGCTTGAATCGAAGAAGAGAATCTCAAAGCCAAAAATCAGTCACTGCTAATTACATAAATTCTCTTAGACCTTAGGCATACCTTGTTTATCCAAAGCCTAGGTCAAACTAACTCCAAAGAACTTGTTCTTTGAAGTTTAGTTGGTAAGATTTCAAACCTCCATTCGACCGATAGAATCGAGTGTTTGAGTTGCAAAGGAGTTCGGGAAGGTAGTTTGTCTCCGTGAGGTCCTAGTGCCAGTTCGTACTAGGAGTGCGAAATCCAACAAGGTGTGTTGGTACTGAAGATTGGATCTTCAGTTATTTCGGTTGTGTGCACCCGCAAGCACACATTTCGGTTTGCTGTGCACCCGTAAGCACTAGAATCGATTTGCAGTGCACCCGTCAGCACTTGCAGAGTGAAGTTGTTGGTCTGATCAACCGATCATAGATGTAGGAAGTATTTTTCAAACCACGTAAAAATCTCTGTGTTATTTACAGCTTTCAGTATTTAAATTCTCACTTGTGCTCTTCCTTTCATAAACTGAAAACTGATTAATTGCAAATAGAAACTTAAGACTAACAACGTGCTCAACCCAAAAGGCTATTGCGAAACAAAAATTTTCCGCTGCGTGTGTTATCAGCCTGACTGATCTATCTTCTGATAGTCAGTAGGATTTATAACATCTCTGTTTATCAAACTTGACTGAAGCCTTACGTGGATCAGTTAAGTTCTTGTGACTTAACTGATAACTCCTTACTGAAGAGTCTTTCAGTATCAGTTGTCAACCCTGTTTTGGTCAAAACTCTTATCAGTAAATAGGTGTCTGAGTTTGTGTTTGAAAGTTTCATTTTGATCTCTATATTGAGATCCCGAAAATAGCCTATAAGTGTATTCCCCCCCCATACACCTATTCGAGACCCTTGATGAGCCCAGGTTTGTGCTCTGTTTTTGTGTTTGTTTTAAGTCTAGATCGAGTCTTTTTCCGTGTGTTTGTGTGGTTTGGTCGCCTGGGAGGGCATAGTTCAATAGCAGGAACCAACTTGCAGGGAAGAGACCAAAATGCCAGAGAAACGGAGTGTCAGAGGATTCGAAAAGGCCAGAGGAATCATAGCCGCCAGCGGAGTCGGCTTTGCCAGAGAAACCTAGCTGCCAGAGGATTCACATTGTCAGCGCAGAGGAGTCGGCTTCGCCAGAGAAATCAAAAGCCAGAGCGTAGGTCATTCCTCTGACCGCCAGCGCAGAGAAGTCATCCGATCAGAGGAATCCTCCGAGCAGCGGAAATCAGCTGAGCAGAAGAATCCTCAGAACATTCCAAGGGTCGAAAACGCTGCCACCTCTCGTGAAAGAGGTATGTGCCAGAAGCAAAGGGATTGTGGAAGCAAGATTTTCTCTTATGCCCAGAAGTACCGCACGAGAGCTGGCAGGCGAGAGAAGGAAGGAAGGAAAGAGAAGACAAAGGCACGACAGACGGGTGAAGAAGAAGTGCAAGTGGGAGTCCGAGAAAGGTGGAAGACGGTAGCTATCCAAAAGAGACCGATAAGGCCAAACCACAGCCTTATCCAAAAGGAAACATATCTTCATGAAGATTAGGTCTGAAAAAGGATACGCATCTCCATGCTTGCATGGATCCGGCCGCAAGTCATGGGCTGGGCCTTCAAACCCTAATGACTCCTATAAATACCCGAAGAGCTTCACAAGCCGAGGGTGCTGAAATTCCGTCCTGTTGTGCATTATTTTGAGAGTTAGAGCCAGCCCAGGCCGTGGGCAAATTTCTTAGTACTTTACCATTTTATGTTTTACACGGCACTTTCGGCCGTAGGTACTTTCATTTTCATTTAAGTCATTTCAATTCCAGTTATGTTTTCTTTTATATTTTTTGCTTGTGTTATTTACGTTATGGTTGGCTAAGTTTATATTCTGATTTGGGGTAAGATGATCTAAGCATGAATGAATAAACTCGAGAGGTCTAGTTTGGGCATAATAACTATATGATCATATTCCCGATACACTAGGTTTGATTCCAAAAAGGTTATAACAACTTGGTTAATTAATTGATCACTAGTTAACTAGGGAGTTTTGGCCACAAGTAATACTTTGGGTAAAAGGCGAGTTGCCATCGACCTCCAAAATAGTACAACTGGTGTTGGAGCCGTGACTGCTGTGAAATATCGGCGTAAGAGTCAAGTGGGTCTATTTAGTTCTTAAAGCATTCTGGGCAAAGCACAACTAGCGATAGGCCATCGCAGAGAGCGTGGATGTTGTCCGGGGTAGTTGATTTCCATTAGCTGACCCTTCTAAGGAATTATAAACTGAAAGGATAGATTGGGCAGGGGGTTTTTTACGTGCGTGACGAGTGACAATAGGGGCGCAACAATTCTTATGACTATAACCACTGGTATGCGAGTATAGTGATTTATCTTTGCACCAATGATCGAGTGTTAATTCATGTTTAGAGATTCAAACCCAAGTCAGAATTGTTTTGTTATTTGATTTATCTCTTTTGTTATTTCAGTTTAGATTGGATACCCGTCCTGCCCATACTCACGCTTTGGTCAGAACACTGCAGAAAACAAGACCTTTTTAGTGACACCCTTTACATGAGAAATTACTGCTCAGTTCCCTGTGGATTCGACTCTGGACTTACCGCTAGCTAAACTAGTTGTGGGCACAGGATTATTTATTTGCACAAAGCTCAAACGGCAGCTTCGTCAACCCTCCGGACCTAACAAAAAAGAAAAAAGAAAACTAACACCCTTGAAAGCACAAAAAGCAAACTAAGGGCCGAGCCTCATTAAAACCTCTTAAAGTAAAACCCGTGAGGGAAAAAACGCTAAGAGGAAAAAGAGTGCTCGTCAAAATGACCAAAAGAAAATGAAGAAATGCCAAGAAAGTGGGAGGAATCGTCTCAAGAACTCCGGCCTCACCAAGAAACATGTATAAAAAGAAAAACCAGAATAACTACCAATCAACACAACCCGAAAATTGCATCGATAACCACATCTTCAAAAGATCAATACAGACAAACTCAAATTCAAACATTCACTAAATGCAAAGGAACCATTTGCCTCACCAATTAAACACAGAAATAAACTTACCACCCACATTTCCCAAAAAATCTTCCCCCCACACATACAGCAAAGCACAAGAGTGTAAGAGAACACTTCCCTGAAACATCAATGAAGGAAATGGGCTTCTGGAATTCCACAGAACATTTCATTCTTCTCATCCACACAAAATATCTTTTTCGAAAACACAGAACCTGCATCAAACACCAAGAACAACCAAAAACAACCATCAAACAAAGCAACAGAAAAACATAAACAAACGGAAACTAAGAAAAATATGGGTTGCCTCCCATGCAGCGCTAGTTTTAAAGTCGCCAGCCCGACTTAGAGAAACCCTTAACCAAAATCACATTGAAGCTTCAGCTGCCTTAATGCCTATGAAAACACATCCTTTTAATTGCAGCTGCGGGCCCTCCTACTGAGCATACAACACTCAACGCACCTAACGATTTCCCTACAACTCTTTTTCGGGAGCCAGATCGAAAACTCCCCTCTTTCTTCTTTTCCAAAAATAGTACACACTGCAACCCTTGCACTACATCATCCTTGCTTTGCAGCATGTCGAGAAATTCTTCTTCAATGGCTGCGTCCTTCTCCAGGTGAGTTGGGTATTCTTGCACTATTTCTTCTTTGGGTGGCAGCTTGTCCAACGACTCTTCATCAAAGGTTACCTCATCTTGCAGGTTATCAAGAAACTCCTGCACAATTTCATCCTCCTTCTGCATAATATCATCTTCCTTCTGCAGATTATCAAGAAATTCCTGCACAATACAATCCTCTTCCGCAGGGTCAAATATCTCAACATAAGAACAGTTATGCAATGAAAGAGTAGGAATAGCAGGTTTCTTATAAAAAACTGAGAATGTTACCGATCTACCTGACCCAGCCATACTCAAAGTTCCCGATCCCACATCAATGCGAGTGCAGTTTTCAAACCTCCATTCGACCGATTGAATCGAGTGTTTGAGTTGCAAAGGAGTTCAGGAAGGTACTCTGTCTCCGTGAGATCCTAGTGCACAGTGCGTGCTAGGAGTGAGAAATCCAACAAGGTGTGTTGGTACTGAAGATTGGATCTTCAGTTGTTTCGGTTGTGTGCACACGCAAGCACACGTTCAGGTTTACTGTGCACCCCATAAGCACGAGCATCGGTTTGCAGTGCACCCGTAAGAACTTGCAGAGTGAAGTTGTTGGTCTGATCAACCGACCGTGGATATAGGAAGTGTTTTTTGAACCACGTAAAAATCTCTGTGTTATTTACAGCTTTCAGTATTTAAATTCTAACTTGTGCTATTCCTTTCATAAACTGAAAACTAATTAATTGCAAATAGAAACTTAAGACTAACAACGTGCTCAACCCAAAAGGCTATTGCGAAACAAAAATTTTCCGCTGCGTGTGTTATCAGTCTGACTGATCTATCTTCTGATAGTCAGTAGGATTTATAACATCTCTGTTTATCAAACTTGATTGAAGCCTTACGTGGATCAGTTAAGTTCTTGTGACTTAACTGATAACTCCTTACTGAAGAGTCTTTCAGTATCAGTCGTCAACCCTGTTTTGGTCAAAACTCTTTTCAGTAAACATGTGTCTAAGTTTGTGTTTGAAAGTTTCATTTTGATCTCTATATTGAGATCCCGAAAATAGCCTATAGGTGTATTTCCCCCCCCCCATACACCTATTCGAGACCCTCCGGACCTAACAATTGGTATCAGAGCAGGTTGTTCGCAAGAACAATTCTGTTTTGATTTGGTTCTAACTGAACTAGATCCCTCTGAGGGTTATTTTCACTGATCAAAATCTTCTCAAGATTCTTCTTGAGATTGCATGTTCTGTGTTATTTTCTTTATTCCTGTGTGTCTTCTTTCTCTTCCTCATGAACAGGATCAAGAAGGGCTCCTCCAGCGACTATATCAAAACATTCTTTCGAGGAGTCAATGGACTTGAGATTGGGCCATTGTATTCTGACCTCAACGACATATTCATCTTTCCAGAAGAAAACCAGAGTCCAACCCACTCACCTTCAAGAGGAACTTGCAAATATGATCAAGTTCGACAAGAGTATCAAGACCTAAGAATGAGATTCAAAAATCTCCTTAGGGAGCACAGCCAAATCATTAGAGAGATTCTCTATGTGCAAGATGCTCGAAGGACTGTCATGCGCTATGTCTCAGACGAAGACGAAGCTGATAGAAGAAATGTTCAAGAGCACAGAGTAATCAACAGACTAAAATTTCTCCAGTCTAAAAAATAAGAACTTCTGTCACGTATTGAAGAAATAGAAAAGAACTTCAAAAAGACGTCAGAAATATTTGAAGAACTGATTCATGAAGCAACGCTTCAGACCAGAAGAAAGATGAAACAAGAGAAGAAGGTGCAGTAACAGTCAACACCGGAATGGCCAAAGAAGAATCAATCATCTATTAAGGGGGAACTTCCACTGCTCTCAACGTCTAATTCAAAACTGGTGGATGTGTAAGTTTCTCTCAATGAAACTCATATGTCTAATTCAAAACTGGTTGATGTGTAAGTTTAATTGAAACCGCCTTGTGCACGATCTTCCACATTATCTTCAAAATCGTTTCATCTTCTACAAAAGATTTACTCTCAATCTCTGTGAACTCATTCGCTTCAAATCAAACAAGTGTCTTCTCTTCTCACAACTCACCGTGAAATCCACAGTTCAATTTATGTGAGAAAATTTCAAAATCTTTGCAGAGACCTTTCCTTCTAAACCCTTCTCATGGCAAAATCTTCGAAATCCGCCTCTCAACAAGTCGTTTGTTACGAACCCTTCGTCACAACTGAGGCACTTTAGAAACTTTCAGAATACTGCAAGATCAATGAGATCTTAAGTCGTCATGGATGGACAAAGTTTCTTCATAGTTCACCAGAATTCCTTCTCGATGAACAGACCATCAGAATGTTCTATGACAACATTCAGTTTGACAAGTCGACTGGAAAATGTACAGCAAATATCGACATCTACACCAACGAAGATTTCACAGAGTCGATAAAGTTTACTGTCAACATCTCTCAAGCAGCAAGAAAACTGTTCAACCTTCCTGCTGAAGGCCCTGCACCGATCTTCTCGGACGAAGAAGCAGCCAATCTCATGAGAGACACCCTGATGGATGATGCCTTCTCCAACCTAGACATCAGGAACGTCTTGAGCATGTCAAGACTGCATCCCCATCTCAGACCTATTGCCAAAATGATCAAGAAATGCTGGTTTGGCATCCTTGGATCACCTGGTCATCTATCAAGACCTCACAAACTTATTCTGATCGCACTACTTCAAGAAGGCCCATTCAACTGGGAAATGACATATCTTCAAATCCTTGCTGAAGAAAAGAGAGAGACTCATTCCTCCAGGAATTTACGATAAGGGACAAGAGTGTCATCCCTGATACTTCATAGCACGAAAATGATTCAATGCTTCTGGAAGAACACCACCAAAGTGTCTTCCACAATTCATCCCTTTGAAGAGCAAAAGAGTTCAACCAAAGGGATTTCCAGCGTGCTTAGTGAAACCTCTGTTTCAACAACAGTGGCTCACTACAGAACTCGAGGTTCAGTCAAAAGGAACCTTGACAGTTCTTCAACTCCAGTCAAGATCTCTCTTGACTCTCCTCAGCAACAATCCAAAGAGGACTCTAAAGGAGATACCCAAAGGACTCCAGAGGAAGCACTGATTCTGGATACCAAAACTTCTCAACAACCACAATCATCCTCTGCTGATCCACATCAATTTCAAGAAGAACAACCGCTAAAAGAGTCACAAGCAGCTGACAAAGAAGAAAGTCCAACAGAAGAATTCCATCCTCCTCTCACCGGATTCTTCCACTTCTGCCTTGACAGCTTCAACAAGAAGGTCAAATTTGCAGAGCCTGCTGATCTCAATGCTGCATCTTCATCCTCAGTGACTCCACTCGCGCTTCTCAAGAACTATCTGACACTTCTGGCTCAACATTGTGTCACTACCACTTTTCCCTTAATCATGGCAACCGAGCATGCTGAAGAATTTCAAGACCTCGTCAGCTACTTCTTCTTCATTTTTGTCAAGACAATGCCCAGATCCCAATTTCAGGGAATTGACGAAGTTCTCTCAAATGCTGAAATAGAAGCTCTAGAGAACAGTGTCTTTGAAAAATTCAAAGTCACAAATCTCTGGGATGCAATCCATGACTGGTCTCCCAATTTCAGACAGTATCTAGTCTCCAAAGGCCTTGTCAAGGAAGATCACAACAATGATGATGAAACTCATCCTGAGTCTCCAATTTGTCAAACTATTCCTTCCGATACAGGGAATGAAGACTCAACTGATGAAGTTCTGAAGTCAACAAGGCCTCTCTCTGATGAAGAAATTCAAATGCTCGATGAAAGGCTTCTCATTCAAGAAGAGAAGACTTATGATCTCAAGGTTAAAGTTGCCTTCCTTGAATCTACTGTCATGAATCTTCAACAGCAATTGGGAATCTAGACCAAAGACAGTGTCGTACCTGAATCTCACGACAACAAGAAGCAAGAAGAAGATAAGAAGGGAAAATGGAAGAAAGCTGAAGAGACAACTGAAAGTCCACAAAAGAAATCAAGCAAGAAGCTTCGCATCAACTGAAGACAAAGGAAGGTCAAGAATGTCAATTACCTTTAAAATTCATACTTGTAAATGATGTTCTAGAAATGTTTTGTCGACTTCCTCTTGTTCTGTCTTACATTTGACACACACCCGTCGTGCGGTGCGGACAAAATACCAGTGTATGCCCAGTACAGACAATACACGCTCCTACTTCTCGCAATAAGAACTTAGCCTTAGCGGTAAGTGTAGGGTCGAATCCCACAGGGAGTGAGGAACCACTTTGTTCTCCTACGACAAATTGAGGTGTCACAATTCTCAATCTGTATACTCTGCACAAGAAATAAACAAGATCAATAGTAACAAAGGGGTGAGGTTATTCGGTTAGGTTATAACTGTTGTTAACATTCGTTTCGGTCATAGGCACACTGATGATCCGTCTATGATCCATACAAGCCCAAGGCGTGGCCCAAAGACATTGGGGCGTTTCAAGGGGTTATACTTCACATATAGGATAGTTGATTCTCATTGTGGTCACTTGGTCCGAAGGTCACACAATCCCCGGTCACAAGGCAGTGCTTCACTTCCCCTTAGATGGTAGTCATACCCGTTACTCACTAAGTATGACCCTCACCAACCTTCTCTCCCGAGGTCCCCAACTCCACGCTTTTAGTGACACATACCTCCTGGACTCAACTATTTCCGGCTTTGTCAGCCGACCAGTCATAGACATGCTACGGCGCCGAGATTGCTTTCCTCGTTTGATAACCATGGCTTTATGCCTCGTCACAGTTGATGGATAGTCTCTAGAGAAGCCCAAGACTGAGGAAGGGCAGTGTATCCCATCAACCCTTTCCCCACCTTCTGGATCCACAACGCCTTTTGTTGACGTTGCTCAACTACTCGGTCTTGGGCATACTGATTGTTGTACCTTGGTATACCCTGGCCTTTGCTTAACATGGATAGCGTTTTACCGAACGGAGATCACCCGTTAGGCCCCTACTGTCCATGGTTTCGAACAGATCCTTCCGGAACCACGAGATTCAACCGAAAGAACAAGTGCCTCGCGAATGTTTACATGTTAACAACAATTATTTCCACCCCTAAAACCTCACCAAGGGAATTACTCACACATAACGCAATTCATAAATGCAAAAGGGATTAAACACATTAAAGAACGAAAAGAAATACTGGAATAGATAAATAGTACCTAGGCTTCAAGCCTTCGATCTTGTTCAAAAGTAGAAACACAACGGAAAAGGGAAAAGCACGAAACTGTAAATTGTTTCGGATGCCACACACGGCGGACTTAATTGAATACTAAGGTAAAAACAAGAGTTTCAAGGCGCCAAGAACTTCTTCACGCTGCACACCGTTAGTCTTTTATACTGCCGGATGGTAGAGGTCTAACCCTAGCTGCGCCGGTTCCAAATCTTCGCCGGGATCTTCTTTCCTTAATTAGCTCAATCTTTGATTGATCCGATTGAAGATGGCGTCCAGCTGCAAACTTAGTCAACCTTTCCTATTCTTTCGATCCTTCCAGTTTCTTCTTCACCTTCCACTTGTTTCTTCGAGATCTCCGAGATTGACCTTCCTTTTATGGCTCTGGCTATCTGCTTCTCCTGGTAACGATCAGATGGACTGCTCTTATCGGTATGGCTCATACCAGGTGGTCGCTCCAGGTTCCCATGCCCCAAGTTGAATTGGAGAGGTACTTGTTGGCCGAAGCTCCATGCTAGTAAACATGACTTAGCAATCTGGGCTCGGTAGTGCCCATTCTGACCGCATTTCTTCCGTTTCCGCTCTACTGACCTTCCTTCCTTCACAACTTCGTTTTTTCCCCGGACAGACCTGTACTGACACAAATAAAGAGAAAAATAGGGCCAAATGGCCCAAAAGTCGAAGACGCATCACACCTACACACTTAAAGCATACTTGTCCTCAAGTATGTAGGTGGATTCACAGAAGACACGGACGAAAAGGTTGAAAGAAAAGAAATAAAACTAAAAGACACGAAACTTGCATAGATTTCAGGGTCAGATCATACCAACATGCATCATTCAGTTCAAACAGACCACAAACCAGAGTAATGAACATGCATAAAGTGTGATGGTAGTCTCTCTTCTCGCTCAAGCACCGGGTTAAGTGTTTACACTCATAATTTGCTGTGCTAGTTCCTCTAAGAGTTTGATTGATGACTACAAGTTAAGCACACTAGTACGACTTATCAAAGGGTCTTTGTTGGGTTGTAATGGGGCATACGGAGCTAAGGTGAGGTATATATGGTTCAGTGGCTAATTTCAGTATCACCCTTACTCAGTATACACATTCAGTACAGCTACAACCAACCCTTAATTTCCCGCTTTCAATGGGGTTCATTTTTCTTTGATTCTTTTGTGGGCAATAATTTTTCTACAATTTTTTTTTGTGCCCATATTTTCTTTCTTTCCTGTAATTCCTTGTCCACCATTTTATTCACTTCATAAATTCTTTCTCCTAGATATAGCATTGACAAAGCTCAAGAAAGAATGAATTCGGCTCAAGTTGGCATACAAGGGATTATTTTTCACATTAAACATCAAAGAAAAATCTGGGGCCCTAAGTCAAAGAATCGTGCCCAAATCACACAAATCATGTACTAGCAAAGATGAGTCCTCAAACAAAGTCAAGATTTCCTAGTCACAGCAAATTCTCACCATAAACATGCATTTTTCAATTTGGTCCTGATCTCACCGGTGGGGTATTCTCAGTATCCTCACAACCACCATCATGCATTTCATACTCAATCCACCAATCATACCAAAACAGAAATCAGCATGCACAATCTTTCACCATCAAACAATGCAAGTAGACTCGACTCAAAAACATATTAAACAGACACTAAAACAAGAAAAGCAAAAGATAAAATAAAACCTAATCTACGAGTTTAGGGGGAAAAAACTTAGTTGTTTTGGTCGGAGGACCTTGCCTCCGCATTCAGCCGGTCCATGATTGCTTTGAAGCCAGCTTCCATAGCCTCCCTCAGGGTTGTGATCTCCGCACTCAGCATCAGCAGCTCGTCTTTCACTTCCTTCATCTCCGCCAACAACATTACGCTCTCGCTTCTGACAAGGCGGGGTCCCTCTGGCTCTAGTGGTCTCCTCGGTTCTGGTCTAGCTGCCGCTGCTCTCTCAGGATACACCAAACGGTATCTCCCGCCTTCGTTTGCTTCGACCACCCTCCAACGCACGAACCTGCCCAAGTCCAGAAAGCGACTTTCGGCCAGGGCTGCATCATCCGAGCTCTTGGTGTCGAACTTAATGAGCTTTTCTGCCAAGATGGTCACCAGTGGGCAGAGCGAGAGGTACTTGTTGGTATGGGTTACCCCATACTGAAATTGAAGCGCCACGGTGAGCCCGAAGTTCACCTTTTTCCTCTCCATCATGCACCACAACAGGAAGACTTCCTGTTGGGTGACCACATTGGAACCTTCCAGCCGGCCGTAGATGTTGTAGGCCAGCCACCTGTGGCAGATCTGCAAGGCGAGGTCCCTGATCTCGTTCGATTTGCTGATGTTTTTGACATACTTGCTTCCGGTGGACAGCAGTGACCAGTAATGGTCAATCCGACTCCTCCACTCCGGTGTGGCTATGGTTTCTGCCTGCTTGTACTCCTCATCGTAGACTTCTGTGGCTTCAATCACCCCCAGGTGGATATTCAGCTCGTTGATCGAGAGCGGGAATATCCTACCTTGCATCTGGAACCGCAAGGTACCTGGAGTCTCAATTGTGTAGTTCCCCTTGGGCTTAAACTCGACAGTTCCCATGAACTCCTCCGTCAACTTCTGGTATGCTTTAGGGTTCCACTCCAGTATCTTCTTCCAACCAATCCCTTCAAAATAACCCTCTACTTTCTCCTTGATCCCCAAATCCTCCAAAGCTTCAGTCACCAGAAAATACCAAGGGGTAATTTCTCTGTTTTGTAGGACGGCATACCTCTGACTTTCTCTCGGTATGACCACTCCGGAAGCAGTGGTGCGTATCAGCCCCTTTTGCCTTGCAAGTTTCGGCTTTGCAGTAGTGGCTGTACTGGAGGTGGTTTTCTTTGGTGCCAAAACCTCCTCAGATTTGGAGCTATCCACGGTCTCAGTTCTCTCTTGGTCTACTTCCATTGGCTCCTCCATCTCCTTGGCCTTCCCTTTTTCGGCTGCAGTGGGTTTCCTTAGTTTCTTACTCTGCTCAGCTTTTGTTCGGGTCTTACTGCCTGCCGGTGCCGGTTTGGCCTTAACTGGTAGTGGGGGCTTGGCAACATCTAGCTTCATTTTTACTCCGGGTCTCTTGCTCTGGGGTGTCGGGATTTCTACTTCCTTTTCCTGAACGGCCTCAACTTCCTCCGCTTCATCATCCTCTTCCTCGTCCACCTTCTCTTCTTCGTTCTTCTCCTCCTCCGCTTTCTCTTGTTCTTCCTCTTCCGTATCTTCGAAAGTTGTTCTTCCCTCTTGCACGGAGTTTTCTGGAATTTGTGGTTGCGGTTGAGCTTGAATAGGTGGTGATGCGACAGTGGACCGCGCCGGAGTTGCTCTGCTCGCCTGAGCCTTCTTTGATTTCTTCACAGGAGCGGTGAGCTCGGGCTCCCCCTCTTCCGGTTGCGTCGACTCGGCGACTGCTCTTGCTACTTCTCGTTCCTCTTGTTGGAGAACTTCAGCACACCCCTTGTCCTCGGGCTGGGTCTCCAGCAAAGGGTCTTTGGTGATTTTAGTGGAGGTCTCCTCCGAAGCGGTCCGCCTTGTGGTACGCTTTGGAGGTGGGAGTTTGGCGCCTTTCTTCTTCGGCGGTTGGTTGCTTCCGGAGCCTGCTCCTCCTGTGGTTTTGGCCATTGCGATTTGCAGAGATCAAAATACTTAGGATTTGTGTAGAAGTTTCGGATTTTGTGGGGTTTTTGGAGGCAAGGTTGGTCTTTAAGAAGGGTGATCGGTAATTATGGGAATTTAGGGTTTGAGGCGAGTGGTGATCGTGGTGTAGCAGTTTTTTCGGAGGTTAGGGTTTGTGGGGAGGAAGATCGTGGGTTGAGGCTTTGAATATGGTAAGTGTGACGGTTATGGCAGAAAAAGAATTTTTAAGGAAATAAAAACTTGGCCAAAATTTGAAATTCAAATTTCTGCGGAAACCGAAGAGTTGCAGTCACATCGCCGCCTGCCTCTGACACGCTCGCGTCATCTCCCTCCGTAAGCCCTCTTCCAGACCGTTCCAATCCCTAACTCTCCACCTACACACTTTGCAACGCAAAGTGGGCTTGGATCAACCTCTGGGCCTCTTTCCGAATTATCTCGGTCCGACTTTCCTGCATGTTAGTGCATCCCAACAAAAACAAAACAACTTTAAAGAAAAAGAAAATTCGGTATAGACCATACCGAAGTAACCACACTGGGTTGCCTCCCAGCAAGCGCTCTTGTTTCTCGTCTTGAGCTCGACCTTCCTTCACTCTTCATTCGTATTCAGGGTCGAGAAGGTGGCACTCCTCATTCTCTTTTCCTACTTCAGCAAGCTCATGATAAGGCTTTAAGCGATGCCCATTCACCACGAACGTATCAACTCCATTGTGATCATATACTTCAATGCTTCCATTTGAAAAGATTCCTTTGATCACGAATGGTCCTAACCACTTTGAACGAAGCTTCCCAGCCATCATCTTGAAGCGTGAGTTGAAAAGTAGGACTTTTTGTCCCACCAAGAATTCCTTCTTCCTGATCTTGGCATCATGGATCCTTCTGGTTCGCTCTTTATAGAGCACCGCATTATCGTAAGCCTCCAACCGAAGTTCTTCCAACTCACTCAGCTGCAACTTTCTTGCTTCTCCAGCTAGGGTCATACTGAGATTGATTTGCTTGATTGCCCAGTATGCCTTATGTTCAACTTCCACAGGTAAGTGACATCTTTTCCCATAAAGCAGGCGGAACGGGGACATTCCAAGGGGTGTCTTGTAGGCAGTTCTGTATGCCCATAACGCATCCCCCAAATGGTCACTCCAGTCCTTACGGTTGGGGTGCACCACCTTTTCCAGGATGCTCTTTATTTCCCTATTGGAAATCTCGGCCTGGCCATTTGCTTGGGGGTGATATGCAGTGGTGACCTTATGTGTCACCCCCATCTTCTTGGTTAGTGCTCTGATAATGGCATTACAGAAATGAGACCCTTGGTCACTGATTAGAATTTTGGGTATACCATATCTCCCGAACACTTGTTCCTTCAGGAATCCTGCCACGGTATGAGCATCATTGCTTGCGGTTGCCTTGGCTTCAACCCACTTTGATACGTAATCTACTGCCACCAAAATGTATTCGTAGTTCTTTGACTTTGGGAAGGGTCCCATAAAGTCAATCCCCCATACGTCGAAAATTTCGACCGGCATGATCGGAACTTGTGGCATTTCATCATTTGCGGTAATACCTCCAGTCATCTGGCACTTCGGGCATCTCTGTACCCATCTCCTTGCATCCGCGAATATGGTGGGCCAGTAGAATCCACTCTCCAAGATTCTGTGGGCCGTGCGCTTTCCTCCAAAATGTCCGCTATTTGCTGTTCCATGACACATGTCCAAAATTCGGGCATGCTCATCCTCAGGTATGCATCTCCGTATGACTTGATCTGCTCCAGTCTTCCAGAGATATGGATCCTCCCAGTAATAATACCGTGCTTGTACGAGTAACTTCCGTTGTTCGAATCTTGTCAATCCTGAGGGTAACTCTTTGGTAATCAGATAGTTAGCTATATCCGCATACCAGGGCTCCTGCTTGGTTAGAGTATACAGTTCTTCTTCTTCCTCCAGGATGCTCATGGAATATAGTCTCTCGTCTGGAAAGGCATCGGTAATGGGCATATCGTCATCTTCTTCCAGTTACAACCTGCTCAAATGATCTGCTACGAGGTTCGCAGCTCCTTTCTTGTCCCTTATCTCTATATTGAACTCTTGTAGTAGCAGAATCCACCTGATGAGTCGAGGTTTGGATTCCTTCTTGGCCATCAAGTATTTCAACGCGGCATGATCCGTGTAGACCACCGCCTTTGTTCCCAAAAGATAGGAACGAAACTTCTCTATGGCAAATACCACCGCCAGTAGTTCTTTCTCAGTAGTGGTATAGCTGCACTGTGCTGGATTCAGTGTTTTGGATGCGTAATAAATCACGCAACTCTCTTTGCCTTTCTTCTGTCCCAGTACTGCTCCAACGGCGTGGTTGCTGGCATCGCACATGATCTCGAACGGTATGTCCCACACCGGTGGTTGAATAATGGGGGCCGACACCAACTTGTTTCTTAAAATTGTGAATGCCTCCTTACAATCATCGTCAAACTCAAACGACACATCTTGTTGAAAAAGTCTGGTCATGGGCTGGGCAATCTTGGCAAAATCTTTGATAAATCGCCGGTAGAAGCCTGCATGGCCTAGGAATGCCCGTATGTGCTTTACGGTCGTCGGGTAGGGCAATTTGGCGATGGAATCGACTTTCGCCTTGTCCACTTCAATACCCCTTTCTGAAATCACGTGCCCGAGCACTATTCCTTCCCTTACCATAAAATGGCATTTTTCATAATTAAGGACTATGCTTTTCTCCACACATCTTTTCAGGACAAGCTCTAGATGCTTCAAACATGTGTCGAAAGAGCTACCATACACGGTGAAGTCATCCATGAATACTTCAATGCAATTCTCCAATAGGTCGGAGAAGATGCTCATCATGCACCGTTGAAAAGTTCCCGGTGCGTTGCAGAGTCCGAACGACATTCTCCGGTATGCAAATGTCCCAAATACGCAGGTGAAAGTGGTTTTCTCCTGGTCTTCATGTGCCACAAAAATTTGCATGTATCCAGAATATCCGTCTAGAAAACAGTAATAGGCATTACCGGCCAATCTCTCCAACATCTGGTCGATAAAGGGCAGTGGAAAGTGGTCTTTCCTGGTTGCATCATTCAGCTTCCTGTAATCAATGCAAACTCTCCATCCAGTTTGCAATCGGGTGGGCACAAGCTCGCCTTGATCATTCTCCACAACCTGTATCCCTGACTTCTTCGGTACGACATGGACTGGACTCACCCATTGGCTATCGGATATGGGGTAGATGATTCCCAACTCCAACAGCTTGAGAATTTCTTTCAGCACTACCTCTTTCATGACCGGGTTCATCTTCCTTTGAGAATCTCGAACGGGTTTGGCTCCCTCCTCAAGGTAAATGTGATGCATGCACTCCGTAGGACTGATGCCTTTTATATCAGCTAAGGTCCAACCGATGGCTTCCCTGTTCTCTCGTAATAGTCTGACCAATCGGTCTTGCTGCACGACGGTTAGATCAGAACTGATGATAACTGGTAACGTCTCTTCTGGTCCCAAATAAGCATACTGTAAATGCTTAGGTAATTGTTTGAGCTCCAAAACGGGTGCTTTCTGAATTGAAGGTAACAGCTTCTCGTTTTGCCCATATTGAGCCAATAACTCCGGTTTGCTTGCCTCTGCTCCCCCAGCTAGATAGACTTCCTGGATTAATTCCTTGATCTTCAGGTCTACCTCCACCTCGGCTTCTAAAGTGCTTTCTCGGAGGGAGTAGAGCTCCATGATAGCTTCCTTCATTTCATCGTCCTCCATATGTTCAGCATCCCGATCAGTCAGACCATATTGAATCACCTTCTCTGTGGTATCCCTGGAACCGAAAGTAATTCCTTGTTCTTGCACCAAGGGTTCAAATACATCGACCATGTCCACCGTCTCCATTGCTTGTTTCCTCTTCATGGTCTCATAGATATTGAATTCCACTTGAACTCCGTCGAACTCACATGTCAAGATTCCGGTTTTCATATCGATCTTGGTTCCGGCGGTCATCATGAACGGCCTTCCCAATAGTATGGCATTCTCTCCAGTTTCAGGTCCGGTATCTAGAACATAGAAGTCTGCTGGGAAAATCAGATCTCCAACCTTGATCAGTACGTCTTCTACTACTCCTTCAGGGTAAGCGTTGGACCTGTCAGCTAACTGTATGACCACACGGGTGTCCCTCATCTCGCCAACATTCAATCTCTTGTACACAGCCAATGGCATCACATTAATGGAGGCTCCAAGATCCATCATTGCCTTATCCATGTTGGTTCCTCCTATGTTGCATGGAATGGTAAACATCCCTGGATCCTTTCGCTTAGTGGGTAGCTTCCGTTGGATCACTGCCGAAACACTTTCTCCCATCACGTACCGGACTTCTTCCTCCATTTTGACTTTTCTTGAACACAGGTCTTTCAAGAATTTGGCATATTTGGGGATTTGCCTGATAGCATCGAGTAAAGGTATGCTCAACTCAACCTTTTGAAACATCTTCATCATTTCACTTGCTTCCTTCTCTCTAGCTTTCTGTTTCAAGCGTCCCGGGTAGGGTGCTTCGGTTGGGTTGCTACCTCCAGCTTGTTCATCAGTTGGACCCTTCCCGTTCTTATTCCAGCCTCCTCGAAGCAATTCAGCTTCTGCTAACAATTCTTCCTCCTTTTCTTCCCCCTCAGGAAACTCGGTTAGCACCACTTGGGCATGCTCTCTGGGGTTGATTCCCATGGCTGGGATTTTACCCGCGTTCTCCTCTAGTTTGGCCACTGCCTTAGTCAAATGACTAATTTGCTGGTTAGTTTGGTTCATGCCGGCATGAATTTCATTGCGAAACTTCTCGCTCTCCTTAGCCATGCTTTCAATTGCTTCTTCCCAAGGTGCTCTCCGATGTGGAGGTTGGTAAGGAGGTTGTTGCTGATTCTGGTTGTGGTGTTGAGGTGGTCCTAACTGGTACTGTTGTTGATGCTGGTTCTGATTATACTGGGGACGTTGCACTGGTGCGCCCATATTGTTCTACTGTTGGGGCTGACCATCTTGCTTCCACCGAAAGTTGGGGTGATCCCTCCACCCAGGATTGTAAGTATTTGCATAAGGATCGTACTTCCGTGGATTCCCATCATGTCCTCCAATGGCATTGACATCAACAATATCTTCACCAAAATTTGGACAATTTTCAGATTGGTGTCCAGTGGCATCGCAAAGGCCACACTGGCGAATCTTCTTTGGTATAGTCAAGCCCGAAAGAAGTTCCTTGAGTTCGTTCATGCTCTTCTCCATAGTTTTCTCCATATTAGACATCCCTTCCTTCTCTTCAACTTTCCTTGGTTTCTCCAGATTCCTTTCATGCCCTTCATCGCGTGATTCTTCTGCCATGGTGCCCAACAGTTGGAAGACTTCCAGCGGGGTTTTGCTCATCAATGATCCATTACAGGCTGCTAGGACTAGACTGCGATCGTTCCTCCGCATGCCCTTTACAAAGCTCTCCACCTGATCTTTCGGAGAGATTTGGTGATGGGGGCAATTGCTTAACATTCTCTTGAATCTCGTCCAGTATTCGTAGAAGGATTCTAGCCCATCTTGCCTTATGCTGCGGATATCCCATCGCATCCGCTCCACTCGTGCTGCTGGGAAGAATTCTTCCAAGAAGGCTTGTTGCAGTTGTGCCCATGTAGTGACACTGCCCTCGGGTAGGTCATACAACCATCTTCTTGCATTGTCCACCAGGGTAAAAGGGAAGAGTATCAACTTGACATACTCTTGCTGTTCATCATTTGATTGGTGCATGATTGTCATCTCAAAATCTTGGAGATGAGTATGAGGGTCATCTCCTTGATATCCATTGAACTTCGGTAAGATTTGAAGCAATGAGGGCTTCATGTCATACCGACGAGGTGCGAACGGATTTGCGGGTAAGGTGATTCCGTTCAGCCTCAAGTTGAGGTTAGTTGGGTATGCCAACTGTCTGAGGGTCTGCTCCGGTACGGCATCTGCTTGTTCGGCTTCTGCCATAACTTCGCGTCTCACTATTCGTGCTTCTGCGCGCAGTCGTCTTTCTGTACGATCAATATCGGGGTCAAATACCAATGCTCTTACAGCTCTAAGAGTTCCACGCATACACCAGTAGCGGAAGATGGAATGAGGAGAGAACAAAATTGCTGCGCGTCACTCCCCGGCAACGGCGCCAATTTTGACACACACCCGTCGTGCGGTGCGGACAAAATACCAGTGTATGCCCAGTACAGACAATACACGCTCCTACTTCTCGCAATAAGAACTTAGCCTTAGCGGTAAGTGTAGGGTCGAATCCCACAGGGAGTGAGGAACCACTTTGTTCTCCTACGACAAATTGAGGTGTCACAATTCTCAATCTGTATACTCTGCACAAGAAATAAACAAGATCAATAATAACAAAGGGGTGAGGTTATTCGGTTAGGTTATAACTGTTGTTAACATTCGTTTCGGTCATAGGCACACTGATGATCCGTCTACGATCCATACAAGCCCAAGGCGTGGCCCAAAGACATTGGGGCGTTTCAAGGGGTTATACTTCACATATAGGATGGTTGATTCTCATTGTGGTCACTTGGTCCGAAGGTCACACAATCCCCGGTCACAAGGCAGTGCTTCACTTCCCCTTAGATGGTAGTCATACCCGTTACTCACCAAGTATGACCCTCACCAACCTTCTCTCCCGAGGTCCCCAACTCCACGCTTTTAGTGACACATGCCTCCTGGACTCAACTATTTTCGGCTTTGTCAGCCGACCAGTCATAGACATGCTACGGCGCCGAGATTGCTTTCCTCGTTTGATAACCATGGCTTTATGCCTCGTCACAGTTGATGGATAGTCTCTAGAGAAGCCCAAGACTGAGGAAGGGCAGTGTATCCCATCAACCCTTTCCCCACCTTCTGGATCCACAACGCCTTTTGTTGACGCTGCTCAGCTACTCGGTCTTGGGCATACTGATTGTTGTACCTTGGTATACCCTGGCCTTTGCTTAACATGGATAGCGTTTTACCGAACGGAGATCACCCGTTAGGCCCCTACTGTCCATGGTTTCGAACAGATCCTTCCGGAACCACGAGATTCAACCGAAAGAACAAGTGCCTCACGAATGTTTACATGTTAACAATAATTATTTCCACCCCTAAAACCTCACCAAGGGAATTACTCACACATAACGCAATTCATAAATGCAAAAGGGATTAAACACATTAAAGAACGAAAAGAAATACTGGAATAGATAAATAGTACCTAGGCTTCAAGCCTTCGATCTTGTTCAAAAGTAGAAACACAACGGAAAAGGGAAAAGCACGAAAATGTAAATTGTTTCGGATGCCACACACGGCGGACTTAATTGAATACTAAGGTAAAAACAAGAGTTTCAAGGCGCCAAGAACTTCTTCACGCTGCACACCGTTAGTCTTTTATACTGCCGGATGGTAGAGGTCTAACCCTAGCTGCGCCGGTTCCAAATCTTCGCCGGGATCTTCTTTCCTTAATTAGCTCAATCTTTGATTGATCCGATTGAAGATGACGTCCAGCTGCAAACTTAGTCAACCTTTCCTATTCTTTCGATTCTTCCAGTTTCTTCTTCACCTTCCACTTGTTTCTTCGAGTTCTCCGAGATTGACCTTCCTTTTATGGCTCTGGCTGTCTGCTTCTCCTGGTAACGATCAGATGGACTGCTCTTATCGGTATGGCTCATACCAGGTGGTCGCTCCAGGTTCCCATGCCCCAAGTTGAATTGGAGAGGTACTTGTTGGCCGAAGCTCCATGCTGGTAAACATGACTTAGCAATCTAGGCTCGGTAGTGCCCATTCTGACCACATTTCTTCCGTTTCCGCTCTACTGACCTTCCTTCCTTCACAACTTCGTTTTTCCCCCGGACAGACCTGTACTGACACAAATAAAGAGAAAAATAGGGCTAAATGGCCCAAAAGTCGAAGACGCATCAACATTGCAATTTTTATCTGTTGATGCATTGAAACTGCCTTATCCTTGCTTATGACTGTCTCTCTTACGTTTTATCCACATCAATCAACCTTTATATTGATAACTGGTTATCAAACTTAGGGGGAACGATGTTCAGTTCAAATCAGTTGTTGATATCTTTTCTTATTGATTGTTGGGAACTTGACTGAAATGATTTTACCTTTACTGATGAGAGAATAAGACGACCTTTACTTAATTGTTGACTGGTGACCATGTTTTATTGATGGAAGAGATTAATTCAAAATACCTTATTTGAACTTATCATTTCTGATCATCGCATGATTTGATCTCCGCCCATTTTTCTTGAGTAAGAGATTGCGTCAAATATTCTTCATCATTTTAAATCTCTTATTTTAAGGTATTTTTCTGACGGGCATTAATTACGGACTTAAAAAATCATTAAATACGATTTGGCGCGCGGATTTCAAACCGCCGATGTCTTTTCAATTGCTCTAAGTAACAGTTCATCTTCCACGATCACACTTCATCACCATGTCTCACTTCTGCACTTTGTCTCCACAACCCACTTCTCTCACTCACCCCTCATCATCACATTTCCACTTTCTCTCTCGCATTTCAACTAACCATCTTCCACAACCATCAACTGTGATATCTCTCCCTGTTCCCAAAACTCTCTTTCTGCAGATTAACAATGACCAAATCCGATGGAAAGAATTTGGACACCAAGGAAATTGACTGCATCACCAAAAGAATCAGATATGAACAATCGCTCGATACTCCATCTTTTCAGAAGAAGCTGGAGCACCATGAAGCAGAAGAAGTTCTGACCCGACATCAATGGATGAAGTTCGTAACTAGGGAAGCAGATTACCTTCTCACTGATGTTGTCAAGCAATTCTATCAAAATCTTCGTTTCGATGATTCTGGCGAGCTCCTCTTTATAGTAACAGTCTACACTGCATCCGACCTCTCCGACAAGCAGGAGGAAATTCTCAATGTCACAGACATTATCAGAGAGCTATTCAATCTTTCGAACAGTGGTCCGTCACCCACATCTCTTTCAGATAAAGAAGCAAATGCCACTCTCAAATCTGGCTTGAAGAAATCAGATGAGTCGACAGAAGGGACTCTCGTTCTATCTCTCCTCAAACCTGAACACACTCTGTTAGGCAAAATTATTCAAAAATGCTGGATAGGCGCAACGGGAACTCCGGACAAGGCTTCTCAGCCCCAGAAGAATATTCTGGCCGCTCTCTTGAAGGAAGGACCCTTCAATTGGGAAGAGGCTTATCTCAATCTCCTCTTCAGCGAGCCTCGCAACTCCAAACCTGCAAACTTACTCCGACAGGGAAACAGGGTTTCCCAAATCATCATTCAAGGGACGAAGAAATTCCCTTTGGTTTTCTAGCTGGAGATGCTACCATTTACGGACAGTTATCGACTTCTCAAAGTTGTGAAAAGTGGACCTAAGCCTTCCTCAAAGGCAAAGGTAGTTTTTCTTTCCTCCCCTGAGTCAAATGAATCCGAAATACCTGAACCTCCCACCTCAGAGCATCTAATTCCGGATACCTTAAACGTACCTCGTCGTCCTCGCTCCTCTCTTCCAAAAACGACATCCAAACATGTCCCCAAACCAAAGCCTAAAGCTATCTCAAGAACTCATATCTCTCCCAAATCCAAAAGCAAAGCTGTACTGCAGACTCCTTCTGAACCAACGGATCTATTCAAGACTTCTCCTATAAATAGCGCTCGAGGATCACTTCAATCTTCACCGATTCAACAACATAAGCTGAAACTCCACCAAAATTGTTTCTCAGCCAAAGCCTAAACTCTCCAAAGCTTGAATCGAAGAAAAGAATCTCAAAGCTAAAAATTAGTCACTCCTGATTACATAAATTCTCTTAGAGCTTAGGCAAACCTTGTTTATCCAAAGCCAAGGTCAAACTAACTCCAAAGAACTTGTTCATTGAAGTTTAGTTGGCAAGATTTCAAACCTCCCTTCGACCGATAGAATTGAGTGTTTGAGTTGCAAAGGAGTTCAGGAAGGTACTCTGTCTCCGTGAGGTCATAGTGCCAGTTCGTGCTAGGAGTGAGAAATCCAACAAGGTGTGTTGGTACTGAAGATTGGATCTTCAGTTGTTTCGGTTGTGTGCACCCGCAAGCACACGTTTCGGTTTGCTGTGCACCCATAAGCACTAGCATCGATTTGTAGTGCACTCGTAAGCACTTGCAGAGTGAAGTTGTTGGTCTGATCAACCGACCGTGGATGTAGGAAGTGTTTTCCGAACCACATAAAAATCTATGTGTTATTTACAGCTTTCAGTATTTAAATTCTCACTTGTGCTATTCCTTTCATAAACTGAAAACTGATTAATTGCAAATAGAAACTTAAGACTAACAACGTGCTCAACCCAAAAGGCTATTGCGAAACAAATATTTTCCGCTGCGTGTGTTATCTGTCTGACTGATCTATCTTCTGATAGTCAGTAGGATTTATAACATCTCTGTTTATCAAACTTGACTGAAGCCTTACGTGGATCAGTTAAGTTCTTGTGACTTAACTGATAACTCCTTACTGAAGAGTCTTTCAGTATCAGTCGTCAACCCTGTTTTGGTCAAAACTCTTTTCAGTAAACAGGTGTCTGAGTTTGTGTTTGAAAGTTTGGTTTTGATCTCTATATTGAGATCCCGAAAATAGCCTATAGGTGTATTCCCCTCCCCATACACCTATTCGAGACCCTCCGGACCTAACAAAAAAGAAAAAAGAAAACTAACACCCTTGACAGCACAAAAAACAGACTAAGGGCCGAGCCTCATTAAAACCTCTTAAAGCAAAACCCGCGAGGGAAAAAGCGATAAGAGAAAAAAGAGTGCTCGTCTAAACGACTAATAGAAAATGAAGAAATGCCAAGAAAGTGGGAGGAATCGTCTCAAGAACTCCGGCCTCACCAAGAAACATGTATAAAAAGAAAAACCAGAATAACCACTAATCAGCACTACCCGGAAATTGCATCGATAACCACATCGTCAAAAGATCAATACAAACAAACTCAAATTCAAACATTCACTAAATGCTAGGGAACCATTTGCCTCACCAATTAAACATAGAAATAAACTTACCCATATTTACCAAAAACTCTTCCCCCCACACATACAACAAAGCACAAGAGTGTAAGAGAACACTTCCCTGAAACATCAATGAAGGAAATGAGCTTCTGGAATCCCACAGAACATTTCATTCTTCTCATCCACACAAAATATATTTTCCAAAAACACAGAACCTACATCAAATACCAAGAACAACCAAAAACAACCATCAAACAAAGCAACAGAAAAACAGAAACAAACGGAAACTAAGAAAAATATGGGTTGCCTCCCATGCAGCGCTAGTTTTAAAGTCGCCAGCCCGACTTAGAGAAACCCTTAACCAAAATCACATTGAAGCTTTAGCTGCCTCAATGCCTGTGAAAACACATTCTTTTTAATTGCAGCTGCGGGCTCTCCTACTGAGCATTCAACACTCAACGCACCCAACGATTTCCCTACAACTCTTTTTCGGGAGCCAGATCGAAAACTCCCCTCTTTATTTTTTTTCCAAAAATAGTACACACTGAAACCCTTGCACTACATCATCCTTGCGTTGCAGCATGTCGAGAAATTCTTCTTCAATGGCTGCGTCCTTCTCCAGGTGAGTTGGGTATTCTTGCACTATTTTTTCTTTGGGTGGCAGCTTGTCCAGCGACTCTTCATTAAAGGTTACCTCATCTTGCAGGTTATCAAGAAACTCCTGCACAAATTCATCCTCCTCATGTATAATATCATCTTCCTTCTGCAGATTATCAAGAAATTCCTGCACAATACAATCCTCTTCCGCAGGGTCAAATATCTCAACATAAGAACAATTATGCAATGAAAGAGTAGGAATAGCAGGTTTCTTATCAAAAACTGAGAATGATACCGATCTACCTGACCCAGCCATACTCAAAGTTCCCGATCCCACATCATTGCGAGTCTGGGTAGTGGCCATAAAAGGCCGGCCAAGCAGAACAAGATGGTCATTCTCTCCTCTAATTCCTTTCCTTGCATCCAGCACCACAAAATCCACCAGCACTCAGATTCCTCTTACCGTGACTTCGACATCCTCCACAAGTCCTCGTGGGCTCCTAATAAACCCGTCAGCTAGCTAAATTCTCATATTAGTGCACTTCAGCTCGTCTTCCTTCCTGCCCAACTTCTCAAAAATGTCAAGCGGCATCAAATTGACTGCCATGCCCGAGACCTCCCCAACTCTACCAAAACCAATACCAAAAATGAAGCTGCCCGGATTTCCTTGCTTCGGTAGTGGTTGAGTTGGATTAACAATGACTGGTAGCAGAGGCGGACTGGGATGTTGGATAGCCTTTATAGCTTCCACGGTTTTGCTCCTCCACTTTCCCGCGGTCCTTTGGGTATCTTCCTTGACAAGTTCAATAGCATGAGCTTGATGCAATTGTAGGTTTCTAGTTTGCTGCGGTTGCTGCAACTGATTCAAAGCCCCTGTGAGTTGTCCAACTGTAGTCTCGAGGTGCTTGATGGTGGCACTCTGAGTCTCCATCACTTGCTTGTTAGCTTGCATAAACGACTGCATCGTGTCCTCCAATGATGGTCCCGAGTGTTGGTACTGCTGCTGCTGGGCCTCAAAATTGTTCTGCTGCATTGAGCCCTGATTGTACCGCCGAGGAAAATTCTGTTGCTGCGGCGCAGAAAAATTTTGCTGGGGTGAGAAATACTGCTACTGGTTTTGATATCCCATCTGATGTGGTCTGCGGAGCTGATTTTCTTGATTTGTTCCTGATCCTCTAGGAGCTTGATTTCTCCATCCAGAATTCTGTAGACCTTGATTAAATTGGGATCTGTTTGGATATCCTTGAGCAGAATGAACTTCAGCTTGTCCTTCTGCTGTGTATTTTCCCATTCTGTGACACTCATTAATTCTATGGCTAAAATCACCACAGATTCCATAGCCTTCTGTATTCTGCTTTCTCACAGGAGGATTTTCTGTCTTGCTCATCTTTAATCGCTGCACCACCCTCATTATCTCGGCCATCTGCTTTTGCAGCTCGCCAGTCGATTCTACAGCACTTGCCTCAACCCGTTTCCCACGAATCAACTTCTGTTGGGAGCTTTCTGCTAAAGTCTGGAAAATCTGATTGAGCCTCTGCATATGTTTTCCTGGCTATATTCCCTCCTGCAGTACTTTCCACCATGAATTGAGCAGTCTGAACCAATCCATCATAGAAAACTTGGTTCAACATCACAGGAGGCAACTAATGTTGGGAGCATTGCCTAAGCAGTTCCTGAAATCTTTCCCATGCCTCATGAAAAGGCTCATCTGCTCCTTGGATGAAATTCATAATCTGGGTACGAATTTCTTGCATCTTGTGATTGGGATAATACTTAAGCATGAATTTTTTACAGGCTTTTCCCTAAGTATTAATGGAATTCGGTGGCAGAGATAACAACCAGTTCATTGCTCTATCCTTCAATGCATAATGGGAGCATTTAAGCTTCAGCTGATCTTCTGTGATTTCCAGCAGCGGGAAGGTCTGCACTTGTGTGCAAAAATCTCGGACAAACTTCAAGGCGTCTTCATTAGATAGCCCATAGAAGAGTGGAAGCGACTTTGAATCAGTGGGCTTCAGATTATAATTCCTTACGGCAGTAGGAAGAACTATAGCTGAACTCGTGGCCTCAATGACAGGCCGAGCAAAATCTCTCATGTACTGCACATTAGCCATCTTTTCTTCTTCTTTTGCAACAAACTCTTCAGAACGGTCAGAGTCAAATTCTGCAGTGTCCTCCAGATTGGTATCCAAATAAAAACTTTTTGTTCCTTCACGATCTTTTTCCATAGAACTGTTTGAACTGGATTCAGACTCCTCCATGCGGTTTGGAAATAAATTCTTGCTGCAATTTCATCTAAACACACCACGATTAATGTTGTCCATAGGAAGCACCAATTTTCTTTTCAGACTATGGCGTCCCTGCATGCACAACACTAACAAACGGATCAAATGCACCGGAGGGAGAAAATAAATGAATCAAAAGAAAGAAATAAAATAAACACAGAAAACAAAGAAACACAATAAAACGCCTAAAGCCTTCCCCGGCAACGACGCCAAAATTTGATTCAACTCAAAACACCTATGAATTTACTCGCAATCGTACGAGGTCAATTGCAGTGGAATAAGCTGACCCAAGTCGTCTCTCAAGGAAGGCTAAACAGGGCGTTCTCTCGTGTTGCACACAGATAACATAAAATAAACCTAAACACTCTAATCAAGATTTTGGGTCTGACTCTATCTCTCTCTCTCTCTCTCTCTCTCTTATCTAGCGCGTAATTGAAATAATGTATGTAAAATTATCTAGACAAGAATCAAATATAAATAAGCAATAAAGATATAGCATGTAAATCTACGCTAGGGTTCTTGAGGGAAAGCAGTAATTCATTAAAATAATCGCACAACAAAAATAACAATTATCTAGACAACAAACGAAATTATTAACCAGAATAAATCTAACAAGAGCATAAACGATAAAGAAGAAAAACTGTAAAACCATAAATACAGAATTTATCTAGGCAATAAATAAATAATTTACAGTAAATGGCGATAACTGAACAAGGATCTCTGACTACTAATTATTCTAGGCATAAGAATGAAATAAGAAAATGAATAAACCCTAACTAAAAAGCTAGCGTCTGGAACGATGACTGGAACTGCGTCTCCAAAAGGGTGAATGTGAGCGTGCCCTAGCAAATGAGAAATTTGCTCTTGTTATACTCTAAAAAGTGAAATACGCCTTGTTATTTTAATTACTGAAATCAGACACGTGGCGTATTTTCATTGGAGCAAAAGATTGAGCTTAGAGTGAGGAGCTCGACCGCCGAGGCATGCTGCTCGGCCGAGGGATGCACGCAGCTATGCAAGGGCACTCGGCCAATGGGTATTTCCCTCGGGCGCTGGGGTGTGATTGAGCGCGGGCGAGTGGTGGGCACTCGAGCGCGGAGTAGTGCGCTCGCCCGCTGGGCGAGGTGAAAACCGGCGGACGCTGGCTTGATGGACTCGACCGCTTGGCCAAGCGCTCGGGCGAGGCCTTGAGGCGCTCGGTGCTGGGGCGTGGTGGAGTGAGGAGCGGGCGATGAGTTGCGAGGTGTGTGGAGCTATGCGGCCGATGGGGGCAGGCCTCGGCCGATGGGGAGAAGGGAACGGGTGCGCTGGGCGCGGTACTCCTCGACCGAGGCGGTGTGCGATTTTCCAAGCCTTTATTTATTTCCATTAAAATCTTAACTACCCCCTATTTCTTCAATTCCCTGCAAATATAGTTCACACGTCATAAATACTTATGAATCAACTAAAATGTGAATCAAAACAACAATCACAATACTCCCAAAATACGAACATAAAGGCATAAAACACTAATATCCGGTTGAGTACAAGTCTGAGCATACATAATGCTCCCAACAACGGATGCATAAGGAATTGCTTCCATTTGTTTATGTTCCAAATCATTTTTAGGACATTGAGCGAGACTAAATTTATCTCCCTTCTGAATTGGAACGGGCGATGCTGAGCATTTTTTCCTTTTTGAATCTCTCCAATACTGTATTGATATATGTTTTCTGAGACAAGCCTAACACTCCTTGTGATATATTTCGGAATATTTCTATTCCTATCACATAGCTTGCCTCACCATATCTTTCATTTTGAACTTACTAGAGAGAAACTCCTTAGTCTCATGAACAAGACCAAGATCATTAGTTGTAAGCAAGATATCATCAACATACAAAATCAAAAATATGATCTTACTCCCACTGACTTCACATATATACATCTATTAACGATGTTATCTTTAAATCCAAAGGATACAACGGTATCATTAAACATCAAGTACCATTGTCGGAAAGCTTGCTTAAGACCATATAATGATTTCTTTAGTTTCCACTTCATGTGTTCATTTCCCTTAACCACAAAATCTTCCGGCTGATCCATGTAAACATCCTCGTCTAAATATCCATTAAGAAAGGCAGTTTTCACATCCATTTGATGTAGCTCAAAGACATAATGAGCTACTAAAGCCATAATAAATCTGAACGAGTCCTTTCGTGAGACTGGTGAAAATATCTCATTGCAATCGACACCACTTTTCTGAGTAAAACCTTTGGAAACAAGTCTGGCCCTGTAGCATTCAATGTTACCACGAGCATCAAGTAACCGATGCTCTTGCACCCTTCTGGCATAACTACAAGATCTTTGACATCATTATTTTCCATAGATTTCATTTCATCTTTCAAGGCATCTGACCATTCATCAGAATTATTACAACTCATGGCTTGTGAAAATAAGGCTGGATCATCTTTATTAACACTTACTTCAGTTTCTGCTTCATGTAGATAAACCATATAGTCATCCGAAATAGCTGGCCGTCTTACTTTTTCAGACCTTCTTAACACTATTTTTTGTGGTGGTTCTTCTACAACAGGTTCATGTTGAATCATGGGTTCATAATTGTGTTCCTGATTATCATTTTGCACAATAGTTGGAGGAACATTGTTAGAAGCACAAGTTAAAGGAACTTGTATCCTAACTTCTTTAATATCCAATTATCGTGGAATTGAACTCCCACTGATCTCGTCATTCTCAATGAACCTTGCATTTCTAGTCTCAACAATCCGCATACTATGATTAGGACAGTAAAATCGAAACCCCTTTGATTTTTCTAGATAACCAATAAAGTAACCACTTATGGTTTTTGCATCCAGTTTCTTTTCTTGCGGATTATAAATCCTTACTTCTGCCGGGCAACCCCAAACATGCAGGTGCCTTAAACTAGGTTTCCTGCCTGTCCACAGTTCAAAATGAGTCTTAGGAATTGCTTTACTAGGAACCCTATTTAATAAGTACGCGACAATTTTCAAGGCATACATCCACAAATAAATGGGTAAAGAACAATTACTTAGCATACTCCTAACCATATTCATTAGTGTTCTATTTCGCCTTTTTGATACACCATTTTGTTGCGGTGTACCTGGTATTGTGTATTGCGCACAAATACCACGTTTCTCGAGGATTTTAGCAAATGGACCTAGGTGTTGCCCATTTTCATCATATCTTCCATAATACTCACCACCTCTATCAGACCTAACAACTTTCACCTTTTTGTCCAATTGCCTTTCTACTTCATTCAAGTAGATTTCCAAGGCATCTACTGCTTGAGATTTTTCATGCAGCAAATAGACGTAACCATAACGTGAGAAATCATTAATAAAGGTGATGAAGTATTTTTCCTTTCCGAAAGAATTAACATCGAAAGGCCTACATATATCGATATGGATAATTTCAAGAAGTGTGCTTCTTGTGGATAATTTCTTCGTGTATTTTGTTTGTTGTCCTTTGATGCAATCCACACAAATGCCAAGATCAGTAAAATCCAAATTGAGAAGGATTTCATTCTTTACCAATCTTTGCAGTCGTTCTTTGGAGATATGCCCCAAACGTTTATGCCACAAGTCAGCAAAATTTTTATTAGGTAAACAACGTTTAGTTCCAACATTATGATGCACGGTTAAGAGAGTCTCAGCAAAAACATCATCCAGTTTTAATCTATATAATTGATCAATTAAAATATTAGAACCAATAAGAAGATTTTGTTTCGATAAATAATAACATCCATTCTCAAACAGAGAGGAAAAACCAACTTCATCAAGTTTCGATACTGAAACTAAATTGCGAGAAATAGAAGGAACATAAAGAGTATCAAACAAGTCTAAGTGATTTCTGGTATCTAAAATTAAACGATAAGTTCTAATAGCTTCAACTGGAGCTTTGACTCGATTCCCCATATAAACAAAATTTTCATTTGCCTTTGTGATTCGGGTTGTAATGAATCCCTGCATCATATTGGAAACATGAGTGGTACCTACAGAATCAATCCACCAAGTATTATAAGGAACTTCAATTAAATTAGATTCAAGGCATACAAAAAGTACACCTTTCTTTTTGAACCATGCTTTACGTTTCAGACAATCCTTTTGAAAGCATCCAGGCTTCCTACAAAATCAGCATTTCATATAGTCAAGTTCCTTTTTCTGGATTTAGGCACTTGGCTCATTTACTTTATGTCCTTGCTTGCCCTTTCCATTCTTCTTTAAGGTTTTCTTACCAGCTCCTTGATTCATTGCAAAATGAACAGAATGAGATCCTTGATTCTTAAGCCTTGTTTCCTCCTGAACCAGCATTCCATGAAGTTCATTCACACTCCATTTATCTTTCAAAGTGTTATAATTCATTTGGAATGGGTTGTATTAAGGGGAAGTGAGTTTATGACAAACTGCACAAGGAAATTCTCATCCACGTCCATCCCCAATGACTTAAGTCTTGCTGCAATGTTTGTCATTTCAATGAGATGTTCATGCATGCTACGAGAACCATCAAATTTCATGGTGGTCAGGGTAGCTGACTCAACTCAAAACACCTAATGAATTGACTCGCAATCGTACGAGGTCAATTGCAGTGGAATAAGCTAACCAAAGTTGTCTCTCAAGGAAGGCTAAACATGGTGTTCTCTCGTATTGCACACAGATAACAGAAAATAAACCTAAACACTCTAATCAAGATTTTAGGGGCTGACTCTCTCTCTCTTTATCTAGCGCGTAATTAAAATAAAATAAGTAAATTATCTAGGCAAAAAATAGATCAAGTAAAATTATCTAGGCAAGATCTAAAATAATACGCAGGAATAAAAAGCATGGAAATCTACGATAGGGTTCTTGAGGAAAAATAATAATTCATTAAACTAATTGCGCAATATAAATAACAATTATCTAGACATGGAAGAAATTAATAATAAGAACAAATCTAAAGAGCATCCGGAAAGAAATAACAATTACGGTATTGAAATCATAAATCCAGAGTTTTTCTAAGCAATAAGTAGAACTTACAGTAATTGATGATAACTGGAAAAGAATATCTGACTACTAATTATTCTAGGCGTAAGAATGAAATAAGAAAATGAATAAACCCTAACTAATAAACTGACGTCTGGAACGATGGCTAGAACTGCGTCTGGGAAAGTGTAAGTCTCAACGTACCCTAGTAGATGAGAAGTCTGCTCTTTTATACTCCTGAATGTAAAATATGCTTTTTCTCTTTAATGTTGAACTGAACACGTGGCATATTATGATTGTAGCAAAAGAGATCGAGCGCGGAGGTGAAAAAGAACTCGACCGCTGGACTTTGTAGCTCGGGCACGGGGCGTGAAAAACCCTCGACCGCAGGCCTTGCAGCTCGGGCGCGGGGCTTGAAAAGAGCTCGACCGCTGGCTTCATTGCGCGGTCGCGGAGGATGAAGCCCCTCGGGCGCGGGGAGGAGTCAGCGGGTGAGGAAGAGAGCCACTCGGGCACTGGAAAAGGCCAACGGGCGTTGAATATCGCGCAGCTCGATCGCGGGAAATATCCAGCGCCCGCTAGGTCGCTCACGCGCGGACTACACTGCGTGATGTTTTTGTTTCGACCCGTTCTCCCTTGTTACAAGTTCGATTTTGGATCCATTTTCGTCTACGAACTCCTATCGAGACGAGCTACGATTCTTGTGAGGACCAATTAGCCAAATTTGAACTCTATATTTTTTCACTAATTAATCAATTAGAGCGTCCAATCCTGAGACAACAAAATAAGCACATAAGCTCAAATCAATCAATTACTGAGTGAACGAGACCAAAAATATAAACTCATAACACACCTAAACACCCATATAAACATCACAAAATAGAACTAAACAACCCCCCCACACTTAGCCTTTTGCTTGTCCTCAAGTAAAATCCATATGAATCTAATAAAGAGGTGGTTCCACGATGCTTATTTCCAACCAAACATTCAACAAGCCAATTCAAGATTTTTCACAAAAAACACATGTCTCTAGATGATGCAAATACTTAGGGTTGAAGAAGCAACACGACTGTAAATAAATGATTCGGTCAGACCCAATTCTCCGCTAGAAGTGAATTCCCTAATGTGATCACCTTTATAATCAATATCTCACTTTACTACTATTTACTTTTTCACAATTTTTTGTGTTATCTTTAGAAGTTCTTTCTTTAATTTCGACAGTTAAGCCAAGATTCGTGAAATAAAGTCTTCTGGAGGTAATCCAAAGTCTTTTCACGTGGTTTCCCATGCTCATAGATTTTCTAGAGGAACAGAGACTCAGAGTTGTAAAATATCTCAAAATTCAAACACTTTACACAAATAGATACGATCGTAGGCAATCACACTGACAACACTCCCTCTAGCATCTACCGGACAAATCACGTTTCAATTGTTTACAAAAGCGTTGTAACAAAAAAAAAACTCATAATTTATTTGCACCAACAAGAAACGTTTATAAAAAGAAAAACCAGAATAACCACCAATCAACACTAACCCAAAAATCACATCGAAAACCATCATTTCAAAATATCAATATGGGCAAGCTTAATTTTAAACATTCACTAAATGCAGGGGGGCCATTTGCCCACCAATTAAGCACAGAAATAAACTCTCCCGCATTTAACCAGAAACTCTCATCCCCCCACACTTAGAACAAAGCACAAGAGTGTAAGAGAACACTTCCCTGAAGCATTAATGAAGGAGATGAGCTTCTGGAATTCGCGTTACCATGCATTCTTCTTTTTCACACAAAAATCTCTCCCAAAAGAACAGAACCTGCATCAAACACCAGAACACAACCAAAACAAAACATCAACAAAACAGCAAGAAAAACAGAAACAACAGGAAACTAAGAAGAAAAACATGGGTTGCCTCCCATGCAGCGCTAGTTTTAAAGTCCCCAACCCGACTTAGAGAAACCCTTAACCAAAATCACATTGAAGCTTTAGCTGCCTTAATCCCTGTGAAAACACATCCTCTTTAATTGCAGCTGCGGGTCCTCCTAATAAGCATACAACGCTCATCGCATTCAAAAATTTCCCAACAACTCTTTTTCGGGAGCCAGATCGCAAACTCCCCTCTTCCTTCTTCTCCAAAGGTAGTACACACTGCAATCCTTGCACTACATCATCATTGCGCTGCAACATGTCCAGAAATTCTTCTTCAAGGCCGCCTCCTTCTCCAGGTGAGTTGGGCATTCTTGCACTATTTCCTCTTTGGGTGGCAGCTTGTCCCCAGCCATAGTTGTGGCTACTTCCATTAAATTCCTTGTGCCACCGCCTCTGTGTCCCACCCTAATATACATAGTTGTCGCTGCCATTGGGATTAACCGTTTGCATCAATTTTCACACCAACAGACCACCCCAAAGTCCAAGTTAGCGTGGTGTTTTGTGTGTTAGAAGAAAGAACCACGTGTGCTAGAGTTAACAAATTAACATGTGCATATGTTGTCACCTGTGTTAAGGTTTACAGCACAATCTATGCTAATATGGTTCATTAGTTTTAATGTTGTTTTCAGCGTTGATGGATTAGGCCTCGTTTTTTCTCCGGCTGAAATCAAATTTACTTTTCAACAAGAACTTATATCATCTGTGCAAAGTGAGCACCACAACGCTGGAAAACAAATCGTGATGTTGGTTGTTTGCACTCCATTTCTTATCAATCTTCTCATTGTCCACATCTTCTCCAAATTTTTCACTCTTTAAATTGTCTTGAATCGATACATGCAATTGCAAGAACTATTATCCAATATTTAAATTATGAAATGAAATTATGAAATATATTGATTGAAAAAACATGATCTATTTTTTCTAACATGAACATCAAGAAACATTGATACATGTTAGAAAAAAATCGTACACTTGTTGGTCAAATGGCCTAGCTCGAAACATTGATACATGTTAGAAAAAAATCGTACACTTGTTGGTCAAATGGCCTAGCTCGAAAGTTTAGAGTTTGGCCCAAAAAAATTTAGCTCGAAAAAAAAAGCTCGATTTTCCTAAATCACAAATAGCTCGAAACTATGACATGGAATTTGGACTGAGCTTCAATATCATGGTCTTTGGGATGGGCTTGGATTTTTGGTTTATACGTGGGGTAATTATATTCATAGCCCTCTTTTTACTCAGTATAGCCTCCATCTAAAATAATAATAATAATACATAATTATAGCCCCTAAATTTAATACCTTATATCTATAGCCCCAAAATCAAACGATTGTCTTCCTTGTAAGAATCAAGATTATAGGGCAAACTAATGCTCCCAACAATCCTCGGAGAGAGAGATTCGTTAAGATCTCAGCTTTCTAACTTCACCGATGTCGTGATGTAGAAGAAAGTGTTGAGTTTGTTTGAGTAAGCAATATTCTCATATTTTGTACTGCTATTGTGGAGCAGTGTAGCCCACTCGCCGATGTGGCTAGGCACGCAGAAAGCCAATCTTTGATTGGACAGTAAAGCATCGATGCTCGGCAATCTTGGTCCTCCGCAAGCAGTAGATGATCCACACTTTATGACCTGAAACATCAACATTGCGCATCTTAATTTTGCCGACGACCAATCGGCTCTGTGAAAACCAGACCACCATAATCATCAATGCAAAACGAAAATGGTGAGACCATGAATAACAACAACCATTCTAACCACCCTACCATCCAACCTTATTAATATTTAATTAATTTCTCTTTCTTCCACATCATCAATAATCATCCCAACCCAACCACATCTATTTTGAATGATTTATCCATGACCACCCAACCACAACATTATATATAATTATTTATATTTAAATTTTTAAACTTTAAAAATTATTTTTGTTTAAAATAATACTCCCTCCGTCCCCAAAATAAGTTCCTCTTTGGGGTCGACACGGGTTTTAAGGAAAAATGGTAAAGTGTATGGATAGTGGAGAAAAATATGTTATAATTAGTATTGGGAGTGGTGAAAATGTGAAAAAGTGTTATACTCCCTCCGTCCCTGAAATAAGTTCCACTTTTTTCTTTTTGGGACGTCCCCCAAATAAGTTCATCTTTCTTTCTTTCCATTTTTTGACAACTACCCCACCACTAATAATACTTTATTTATTTTTACTTTTCATTTTTTCACCACTCTCAATACTAATTATAACACTTTTTCACCTTTTCACCACTCTCAATACTAATTATAACATATTTTTCTCCACTATCAATACACTTTACTATTTTTCCTTAAAACTCGTGTCGTCCCCAAAGAGGAACTTATTTTGGGGACGGAGGGAGTAATTAGTATTTGGAGTGGTGAAAAAGTGAAAAGTAAGAATAAATAAAGTAGGGTAAATATCACTTTTTGGCCCATCGTTTGAGCGTTTTCTCAAATATATCCCACCATAAGCATATTTACAAAACAATACCCATCGTTTCATTTTTTTCTTATTTGTGGCCCGCAAAAATTTTCCGGCTACCGGTAAATGACGTGTTCCGGCCAAGTGCCATGTAGCTATTACACGTCAGCATTTAAAAAAAAGAAAAAAGAAAAGAAAATACACATCATAAGTTAAAGAATAATAGAAAATCCCACCTCACCTCACTTAAAAGAGAGAAAAATGGTTCATCTCCTCCGTCTTTCTAAATTGCTCTCTTCAGCGCGCCAAAACCTCCATCGTCTTCAACCTCCCCAGCGCAGCAGCATAATCCTCCATCGCGACCCCCTCCACCTTCGATTTCTCCCTTCCCCCGCCTATCCCAGCGCTGCCCCAGCGCAGCCCTGCCCCGCCCCAGCGCTGCCCCGCCCCAGCGCAGCGCAGCCCCGCCTCAGCGCTGCCCCGCCGCAGCGCAGCCCTGCCCCGCCCCAGCGCAGCCCTGCCCCAGCGCTGCCCTAGCCCCAGCGTTGCCCTGGATACCCTATTTTATGGTAATTTTTAGATACCCTGTTTTATGGTAATTTCTTGAAGAGAATGTTTTATGTTCACATGACGTTTCTGTTTAGATTGAAATGGTGCTTGCTCTAATACCCTGTTTATGGTAATTTATCATTGCAGAGTATGTCTAGTCTGTTGGTTAGACTTAGGATATGGTATGATGGGAAGTTTGTTGGTAATAATCAATATGTAGAAAAACTGTGTTTGGACATTCCTGAATATGATGTGTTCGAGTTTGAGGAGGCATTTGTGCATGAGGTGTTGGGTGCTGATTTGGGGTGTGAGAGTATGTCTAGGTATGCATTCAAAGATAAAGAGACTGGTGAGTTCACATTTGTGAATGTTGATGATGAAGAAACTGACTTTGTTAGTCTAGCATTGAAGTTTGTGGATGAGAAGAAGAATTTGGAGATTTTATGTGAATGTAATACGGCTGTTGCAGAGGTAGCAGAGGTAGAAAAGATAGCAGATAAGATTGATGATAAAACTCTTGAAGATGATCACGATGAGGAGCTGGAGGATAGTGATTGGGAGCTTTTTGAAAATGTTGTTGAAGATGGTACTGATTCAAGTGATGATGGGCTTGAGGAGAGTGATTTCTCCGATGAAGATGATAAGTTTTTGGAAGCTAGACGAACAAAGGAAAGGCCAAGCAAAAAAGAGAAGATTGTAGAAGAAAAAGGAAAGAGTATTCTACATGAAAGCTCTACAATTCCATCTACTTTGGTTGTCTTACCAAATGAGGATGAGTTTGATTCGGATGCCTCTTGTGAGAGTTTGGATGACGATGGCAACATAAAACCAAAGAGCAAACTATACTCCAAGAATATCCCTTTCAATGATGTGAAGTTGGAGCTTGTAATGAGATTCAAGGATGCGAAAGAGTGCCAAGATGTAGTGCGGCAATGGGCTGTTGCAAATGGCTACAATATCAAGTGGACTAAGACTTCATATGGTAAGGTTGAAGCTGTTTGCGCACCAGGATGCAATTGGAGGTTATATGCTAGTAGGATACATGGGCAACCCACGTGTATAATTAAAACCTTGAATGTGACACACTCTTGCATAAGAGCACAAGTTAATAGGCAAGTGAATGCGAAGTTCGTGGCTGCCCATTTCTTACCGAAGCTTAGAAACAATGCTAATATAACGGTCAAAGAAATGATTGTTGATTTGGAGGTGACATATGGCTGTAAAGTTAGACCAATGAAATGTTATAGGGGTAAACGGTTGGCGTTGGAGCAGATTAGGGGCACATTTCATGATCATTATGCCAAGCTTAGACCCTATGTGATGGAGTTGATGAGGAACGACAAAGAAGGTCGTTTTGAGTTGAAAACCTTTCTGGATAAGCAAGAAAAACCCGTGTTTGAGCGCATCTACATCGGCTTCTCAGCATTGAGAAAGGGTTTTTTGCAAGGTTGTAGGAAGTATATTAGATTTGATGCATGCTTCTTGAAGACCGTCCTCGGAGGATCATTGCTAGCAGCTGTGTCAAAGGATTGCAACAACAAGATGTATCCCATTGCTTTGGCTGTCGTGGAGAAGGAGAACGAGCATAGCTGGACTTGGTTCTTTGAGCGCTTGTTCGAAGATCTAAATATCAACGACGGACTAGGATGGACTTTCATGAGCGACAAGCAAAAGGTAAAGTTGCTATTTAGATTTGTCTTCCCTTTAAATAGCGAACTGCAATTTATAACAATACTTATCAGTTCTCTCCTTTAGTTCATTGAATATGCGAATAAATGGTGACATAATTATAAGACTCCAATCTATGATTTTTACACATCATGTAAATGTGGCGTGGACTACGATTTTCAGGGGTTGATTAATGGCATACAGAGGCTCGCTCCCCTTAGTGAGCACAGACATTGCGCAAGACATATATACGCGAACTGGAAAAAGAATTTCCTAGGGCCAAAATTCAAGGTGATGTTTTGGAACATTGCAAAAGCTAATTCAAAGACAGAATTTGAATGGTGCTTGGATGAGATGCGTCAAGTGAATGCACAGGCAGCCGAAGATTTCATGAGCAAGGGACCCTCATCTTTCTGTAAGGCTCTCATAAACTCTTTCACGAGGACCGACACTATTGACAACAATGTGTGTGAGACCTTTAACAGTTATATTTTGAAATCAAGAGACAAACCTTTGATTGATATGCTAGAGGATATTAGGACGAGTATCATGACTAGGATATATGATTTGAGTGCTGGCATGGAAAAAAGCATGGATTCATCTGATTTACTTTGTCCTAATATTCGAAAGAAGCTCATTAAAATTGAGAATAACGTGAGGCATTGCATTGTAAGGCCGGCGGTTGGGGGAAAGTTTGAAGTACATCATAAAGATGATGCATATGTTGTTGATGTTGTTGGGAAGGTCTGTTCTTGTAGGTCATGGGAGTTAACTGCCATCCCATGTGTGCATGCCTTAAGCTGTATATTTCATAATAGGGAGGATCCGGTTGCATATATTGATCCCTTTTACTATAAGTCCAATGCTTTGGAATGCTATAAGTTTGGGTTACATCCGCTGCCTGGATACAAGGCTTGGCCTGTAGTTGAGGGTCATCCAATCTTGCCTCCTCAATATTCTAGACCTACCGGAAGACCTAAGAAGTGTAGGCGTAGGGGACTTGATGATGAACAAAACAAATCCAACACCAAATTATCTATGCGTGGACTACAAATGTCGTGCAAAAATTGTGGTGGATTTGATCATAATAAGCGTACTTGTAAGGCCCCTCCAAAGGTAAATTTTTGTTATGAATTTCTACATTGAGATTTAACTATTTTTTGCATATTTTGACCACTATACTCCTTCATTTTTTATTAACTCTAAAAATAGCCACCGGCCCCAAAGAATGATCCATTGGCTGCAAAAAAGAAGAATCCACCGGCTGCAAAGAAGGATACTTTGGCTGCAAAGAAGAAGGATCCACCGCCTGCAAAGAACATTCCATCGGCTCCAAAACAGCCACGTGCTCCAAAGCAAAGTAACCCTACTGACTTGCAAGTAAATAAAGAGATTAGACAGGTAAATTTAGAATAAAAAACACTTTGATTGATTTATATCGATTTTTCGGCTACTCTATGAACTTTAAGATGTTTTACGCAGGCACGTAAAGGCTATGGTGCAATGATATCCACTGAGACAGGGAATATCTATGTCCGAGTAAATGTTCTAACTTCCACTCATTTTTAATGATCCAAAATTTCATCTTCTTATTGAATAAATGTTGTTTGTAGGATCCTGGATCACGTCGTGTCCATTTCATTAGTGGACTTCAGAGGGCATCAGAGGGAACCGCTCAGGGATCTCAAAGCCAAGGAGGCAGTCAAGTAGACAACCCTACACCACCTTGAATATAATGCATGAGGATGCCGGAGTTCTTTAGAAAACACCAATTTAAACTGAGATTTAGAGTATGCTAAGCCTTGAAACATCTTATTTAATGTGTTTTTATATATTTGTGGATGAAAGATATCCACCACTTAGGGGCAAAACAACTTATTTAATGCGTTTTTGTATGTTTGTGGATGAAAGGTATCCACCACTGTTTTGGAACATTGCAAAAGTTATTTCCCATCCTTACTGTTTTATTCAATTCAAGGTGCTGTTTTGGAATATTGCATAAGCTATTTCCTATCCTTGTTGTTTTATTCAATTCGTGTAAGCGCTGGGGCAGGGCAGCGCCGGGGCAGGGCTGCGCTGGGGCAGGGCTGCGCTGCGGCGGGGCAGCGCTGGGGCGGGGCTGCGCTGCGCTGGTTTCTCATATTCCATATATATATATATATATGGGGCGGTTATTCAATAAATCACCCTTATTTTAAGAATTACGAACCAGCAAAAAGGCATGAATTTTATGTATAACACGCATGAATAAACTGTATAAAGGCATGAATTGCGAAAAATAATTTTTTGCTACCTTTGGGATTCGAACTCAGGACCATGAATTTATCCAACAAGGTGATGAATCAACCGTATATCTTGATGATCTAAGGGCTGAAAATGGTTCCTAATTTATATTTTAAGAAGCGTTCTTATTTTAGCCTTCCCCTATATATATATATATATATATATACATAGACGCACACATATGTGAGAAAGTCGACATATGAGGATTGTTCATTTTGGTTGGAAAAGGTTCAGTATGCGTGAATACGTATAAACATTACATTTTCAGAAGGGCTCCAAGTTAGATGAAGTGGCTCTGTGTGTCTTGTTTATTTGGTTCATTCGTTGCTGTATTCCATGCTAATCTCCACACTGCATATATGATCTTTATTGGTTGTTGTGGCATAAAATTGAGCATTCTATTATGTAGTTTTGTAACTTCTGTTCATTGTTTCGTGTTGTTTGGAATCTTGGATGAGTAAGCTATTACAGTTATTTGCTCATTTTCATCAATCGTATATGCAAGCTTGGGGCAGGGCAGCGCTGGGGCGGGGCTGCGCTGCTCTGGGGCGGGGCAGGGCAGCGCTGGGATAGGCGAGGGAAGGGAGAAATCGAAGGTGGAGGGGGTCGCGATGGAGGATTATGCTGCTGCGCTGGGGAGGTTGAAGACGATGGAGGTTTTGGCGCGCTGAAGAGAGCAATTTAGAAAGACGGAGGAGATGAACCGTTTTTCTCTCTTTTAAGTGAGGTGAGGTGGGATTTTCTATTATTCTTTAACTTATGATGTGTATTTTCTTTTCTATTTTCTTTTTTTAAAATGCTGACGTGTAATAGCTACATGGCACTTGGCCAAAACACGTCATTTACCGGTAGCCGGAAAATTTTTGCGTGCCACAAATAAGAAAAAAATAAAACGATGGGTATTGTTTTGTAAATATGCTTAGAGTGGGATATATTTGAGAAAACGCTCAAACGATGGGCCAAAAAGTGATATTTACCCAATAAAGTATTATTAGTGGTGAGGTAGTTGTCCAAAAATGGAAAGAAAGAAAGATGAACTTATTTGGGGGACGTCCCAAAAAGGAAAAAGAGGAACTTATTTCAGGGACGGAGGGAGTATATAAAATTATCTATCTATTATACTAAAGGAAAGTTGTGATTCACAACTTTTCCCGCCAAAACTACTATCTAATTTTCTTTTATTATTAGTTTTTCTTCAAAAAGGTTGTCCAAGTTAATAGTCCTCAACGATTTTCCATAATTGTAATTTCTTGAATATTTTCATATTATTCAATTAACTTATTTAATTTGATGGCTATACTGAGTAAAACAGGGGCTATTAATATAATTACCCTTATACGTTGTTAGGTCCTGAGGGTCTCGAATAGGTGTATGGGGGGGGAATACACCTATGGGTTATTTTTAATACTCCTCAATCAGAGGGATCTCAAATAGAGATCAAAACGAAACTTTACATGCAAACAAAGACGCTTGTTTTACTGAAAACAGTTTTGATCAAACAGGGTTGACGACTGATACTGAAAGCTCTTCAGTAAGGAGTTATCAGTTAAGTTACTGGAACTTAACTAATGCACTTATGGGCTTCAGTCGAGTTTGCTAAAACAGAGATGATAACACTCTTCCTGGCTATCAAAAGATAGATCAGTCAGACTGATATCATACGCAGCGGAAATTAAACTTAGTTTCGCAATAGCCTCGGTTGAGCACGTTGTTAGTCTTAGGTTTCTCTTTGCAGTTAATCAGTATTCAGTTTAACAAATGAAACAACACAAGTAAGAATGTAAAACTGAAAGCTGTAAACAACACAGAGATTTTTACGTGGTTCGGAAAAACCCTTTCCTACATCCACGGTCGGTTGATCAGACCAACAATCTACTCCGCAAGTGCTTAACAGGTGCACTGCAAACCAAACTGTGTGCTTGCCGGGTGCACACAACCGTACCACTAAAGAAAACCCTTCTTCAGTACCCACACTTCACTCGTGTCGGATTTCTCTTGCTTAGCACAACCCGCGCTAAGACTCTCAGAGTCAGAGTACCTTCCTGAACTCCGAATCACTCAAACACTCTTTTGGGGGGGGAGGTTTGAACGAGTGCCAACTATACTGCAAAGAACAAGTTCTTTGTAGCAAGTTTGACCTTGGCTTCTGGGTAAACAGAGGTTTGCCTAAGGTCTAAGAGAATGTGTGTAATCAGCAGTGACTGATTTTGGCTTTGGAATTCTCTTCTTCGATTCAAGCTTTGGGGAGGTTAAGCTTTAAGCTGAGTAGCAATTTTGGCAGAGCTTCAGCTTATGTCGTTGAATCGGTGAAGGTTGAAGTGATCCTCGAGCGCTATTTGTAGGAGAACTCTTGAATAGATCTGTTGGCGTAGAACGTCCTCAAGATTTCTTCCGTTGGAGAGCAATTCGAATTTGGGCTGAGGCTTCAATCTTCGAGGTTCCTTGTCTGGTGGAAACGGCTCTCTTGATGGACAGGAGATGTGACGTCTCTGATAAAGTAGCCACCAAATAGGAATGACCTCTGCAGAGATAAGGAGATCCTGAGATCTCTGTATTTAATGCGGCTGTACTTTGTGAGTACGTGGCTTCCTTTGAACGTTGGAAGATTAGTCCGAGGAAGAATGTTCAACTGATACTTGACTTTAGTAGCAGTCTGTGGCACGCATTAAGTAATCAGTTCCTAACTGATTCTTCAACTGATACTTCAGTTGGTATCTTCAGTCTTCAGTCTTCAGTCCTTCGTTCTTCAGTCTTTCGTCTTCAGCCTTCGACACCACAAGCTAAACTAGAAACGAACTCTAACACTTGAGTTCAAAAGTGTTCTAGTCTATTACAATTAAGACCTATGAATTTTGGTATCATTAAAACAAGGATTAGGATATTCCACAAGGTTCCCAACATAAGTGGTAACTGAAAATTTAGACAAGATTTTCCAGAAAATAGGATAGCTGTTTTTCCATTTATTTATTGTGATTGTGCATTTCTTAGTTCCAATAAAATTCAAAAGTTCAAAACTAAATGCTTTGATTTTTTAAATTTTTGTGTATTATGTGGAATTCTCCATTATCTATATATCTTCTATATATTTCAATTTTGTGTGTTTATACATGAATTTGCATATCATTTTGTGCATCTCATAAAAGTTCAAAACTAACTGGTTTTTCTATGTGAAACTAGTACGCGCTCATGTGTGATGCACGGGCTACGATATATTTATTTATTTATAAAATTTTAAATTATATAAAAATGTTAAAATGTCATTATTTATGATTAGGTTAATTGGTATCAAAAAAATTATGTTAATTTATATATATTAGTATTTGATTTAAAATAATGTATAATAACAATATTATCAACTTACTTAGTATAATACTCCCTCCGTCCACGAAATGAGTACCCATATTTCCTTTTTCGTCCGTCCACGAAATGAGTACCCATTTCCCTTTTTGGCAAGTGTACCCCACACATCTCTTTAATTAATACACTCAAAAAGTGGGACCCTTAAACTATTCACACTACACTTCATGCATTTCTAAAAACCCGTGCCGTCCATAAATGGGTACTCATTTCGTGGACGGAGGGAGTATTAAATTTAATGAGTATTGGATTATAATAACTAAATACGAATAACAATATTTTAATTAATAGATTTTAATGCAAATAATTTAAGTTAATCTCATTTTGAACAAATAACACTAAATCATCAATATAACAAAATTAATAGTTATAATTTAATATAACAATTTTGGGCTCTTAAAAATTCAAATTGTATTATTATTAATAGTTCATATTTAAACAGTCAAAAACTAATTAAAGAAGTTAAGAAAAATACAAATAATACAAAAAGAAAAATACAACAACAATTTGACACTTTAAATGATCATAACTTATTCATTTTGAAATTTATTGTCTATAGTTTTTTATGCCGCCCAAGGTTCGTCGTTGAAGAAGAAGCCATTTGAATATGGTGGAGTTGGCGCGTTGATTTTGATTTATTTGCATTTGGGCCGAAGTTGGAAGACTTTATTTATTTTATTTTCTGCATTGTTTTTTTAGAGCCCAATAGTTTAGTTTTTATGTTATTTTCGAAAATTAGGAGTAAGGGTCTTGTTTGGCTAATTAGGATTTTATTTAAAGTTGTTTCCTTATTAGACTAGATTTAGTTTTTGCCTATAAATAGGGCTTCATGTGTTGGCTGAAAATTAGACATTATTTTTATAAAAAACTGTGAGTTTTATTCTCTCTTGAGAGTTTTCGAATTCTTCTTGAAATTCCAAGTCAAATTCATCTATCGGCATAACGGCGAGTCAACCAACCCTCGTCGGGTGTCAATCATCGTCTCCGAGTTGCTGCGTCAACGTCACATTGGGATATAGGGATTTCTTTCGCCTATATAATTTCGTGGGGGTTAGATTTAGAGGTTTTGGGATTCCATTCATCTATCGTTCGTTCTTCAGTCTTCTGTTTGCGTGTTCGTTTGAACGGTAAGGCAAAGATCGTATCATTTGGTATCAGAGCCGCGTTTCGTATCCAGATTTTGTTTTTCTGTCTTCGTGTCAAGGGTAGACGTTCTGCGTTTGTCATATTTTCTGCGTTTTAGGATTAACAAATATTCTGCGCTTTTCTGTTCCGTGTTTTCCAGATTTTAGGTTTCGTCTTTTCGGTTTTAGAGTCTCCGTGATTAGGGATTTCTGAATGAGACCGGCGTCATCAAAGTTACGAGGCAAGTGAAGGTTCATTTTCGCATTGAGAATTATGAGGATGAGGTGTTGTGTGATGTGATTCCCATGCAAGCGAGCCACATCATGTTGGGACGACTGTGGCAGTTCGATCGACATGTGACTCATGATGGATTCACCAACAGATATTCCTTTGAATATAAGCAGAAGAAGGTGTCACTTGTTCCTCTTAGCCCTAAACAAGTTCATGAGGATCAAGTGCAATTGCAAAAGGAAGCAGAGAAGGTGATGTCCAAGGAGCAGCCCATAGTTAGAAAGGAGAATGGATTTATGCATAAGTCCCTTCTTGCAAGACTAGTGATTGGAAGTGGGCCATGAAGAAGGAAAGGCCGATCATTGAGTTGTTGACCAATGGGCGCGTGAGAAAGAGTTTGAAGGTGTTTGAACCTGGTGCTAGGGAATGGTTGCATATGTGCAAGGACATGTTTCCTTTTGATGTAGGTGACGACTTGGATTTGAGAATAAATCCTCTTCAAGAGGGGGGGAATGATGCAACCCAAGGTTCGTCATTGAAGAAGCAGGAGTTGAAGAAGAAGCCATTTGAAGATGGTGGAATTGGCGCGTTAATTTTAATTTATTTGCATTTGGGCCGAAGTTGGAAGACTTTATTTATTTTATTTTCTGCATTGTTTTTTTAGAGCCCAATAGTTTAGTTTTTATGTTATTTTCGAAAATTAGGAGTAAGGGCATGTTTGGCTAATTAAGGTTTTATTTAAAGTTATTTCCTTATTAGACTAGGTTTAGTTTTTGCCTATAAATAGGACTTTATGTGTTTGCCGAAAATTAGACATTATTTTTATCAAAAACTGTGAGTTTTATTCTCTCTTGAGAGTTTTCGAATTCTTCTTGAAATTCCAAGTCGAATTCATCTATCGGCATAACGGCGAGTCAACCAACCCTCGTCGGGTGTCATTCATCGTCCCCGAGTTGCTGTGTCAACGTCACGTTGGGATATAAGAATTTCTTTCGCCTATATAATTTCGTGGGTTAAATTAAGAGGTTTTTGGATTCCATTCATCTATCGTTCGTTCTTCAGTATTCCGCTTGCATGTTCGTTTGAACGGTTTGGCAAGGATCGTATCAGTTTTAAATCAAATTAAAGATTTTTACGTAATCTTTAATTTAACATTCATGTTAAATATTTTTTCATAAATTGAAATTAATAAAATTCTGAAAATAATTAAAATAGAAAAGAGAAAAAAGAAGAAAGAAAATTAGGAAATAAAAAGTGAGAGAAAAAAGAAAATTTGGAGGCAAAAAAACTCTTCTTTTATATTATATAAGAATTTTCTTTATTATATTATTAGTTGGCCCAAAATTAAAATAACAATGATAAAATTTCCTATTTTATTTAAAGAAACAAATAAACAAATAACGCCCTAGTGCTAGACAATATTTAATTGATAGTCTAATAACTCTTCAGTTTCGCAAATGAGTTCAACAAATAACTGCAACAAACTCAACAGACATATTTAACGGAAATTTTGCTAATTTCAGTTGATTGAGATGAATTTTAAAATTTGGCGGTAATATTTTACCGTTAGAAACTCCTATTATTGTTCATCTATTAACTGAATTGTATCTCATAGACAACATATGGTTTGTGTACTCATGGATGAATGTATATACATGATTTTGTATCTTATAGATTAATTTCTCACATGTGTATTAAGATATCAATCAATCAGTCACCGATTAACAACATTGATAGGAAAAAGAAACAAATATCACCAAACCATTTTATTAAAAAGTTTTCCACATACGTCGTAATATCCTTTTATCTAATCTTATCAAAGTACAATATATGTCTCAAATACTACCAAAGTTCACAAAATATGCCCAATATTTGGATGGAACTGAGGTCATCTATAAAATGTGTCTACATCCATCTACCACAAGGCACAAACTGCAAATCAAGTCGATTGAAAGTCACGTATATCATTCAAAGAAACACCCAAGCAAATATGAAACCGGGAAGCAAATCCTCTTCTAGTTACCAGGCTCCTACGAATGCCAGCAACTGATGCTAGTAGACTTATGGTAGGTTTCTTGAGCATGCTGACGTGCTTCTTACAAACTCTTAGGCAGGCAACCCTAGTAATGCTTGAAATATTATGATCACGAAAATAACCATTCATAAGTAACAAAAATGGAATGTGAACTTACATTACATCAGGTGAAGCTGCGGTTGGTTTCCAGATTGACATTTACTTGAGAATCGTGGAGCTTGGATTGGTCATCTTCAGATTCAGTTGCAGCTTCTATCATCTCAGCCACCAACATCTCGTGTTTTTCTTTCAATTCCGTGGAGTTTATGGACTCAGCAATGGCTTGCTTCGTTTCTGCAGCCAAGGCCTCGATCTTGCTTCTTGATTCTTCATCTGGTGTATTTCCAGCTCTTGCCACCTCTGCCTTCAGCAGCTCGATTTTGTTTTTCAAATCTGAGGACTTGACGACATCATCTATAGTCATCTTGACTTCTCTGTTAAAAGCATCTAATTTTGCCTTGGCTTCGGAAGGTACCACGAACAAACCCAAAGATTCAAGAACGTCTTTGAATTCCGAATCTAACTCACTGCTCAACTTAGCAACCTTCTCATTTAGCTCCGGGTTTGACCTAACATCCGTTACTCCCGAGTTTGATAGCTCAGCCTTCAGTGTTTCAATCTTTTGTTTAACATCAGGACGTTCTACAAGTTCTTTGAATCTCTTATTGATTTCACTTTTCAAGTCAGCTTTGTCGGGGCTCTTCTTTGAGAAATCGAAAGCTTTTGACAAATCATTCAGCATGTCACGCTTATACATCAGGCTAGAGTAGTTGGGTGCCGAAGGAAGGCTATCCTCAAATTCGTCTATCAGCTGTTCGATCTTCTCCTTTAAAGCGGGATGTGCAAGCTGATCATTGACATTCCTCGATTTTACAACTTCTTCACGGACCATCATGATTTTTTCCTCCATGCCTAGAGCTTTTGCAGCCTCGTTATATTCATAGTCGAGCTCTATCTTAAGTTTCTCAATCATCTCCTTTAATCCTCTCTCGGGGGAGCCTGTGGATGACTTGGAGGCTTCTAAAATCTGTTGTTTCAGTTTGTCGATCTCATCCTTCAATTCCACCTCCGAAGTCTTACTCATCTGAACTATAGGTTCTTCTTTCTTTTTCATGTTGATCTTCCTTTTGGGATCAATTGGGATCCCCTCTTGGAATCCACCGATTTTCCGAAACTTTTGAGCCCTGTGTTTTAGTAATGATTCAGTGTCCATCTTTACGAGTTCCTGCAGATTCCAAGTATGTTCTAAGTTCTAGATTTCAGACAAACACTACGAACACTTGCTAAAATCGAAAGTGAAGCACCACTCACATCCATTGTTTCAACAATTGCAGTTTTTATCTGTTGAGAAGTCCAATAGGGATCTGCATGTGCACCTCCAAGAGGTTCCTGTATATCAATACGAACTTTTAAAACCTGAATGAATGCAAGATAGACTATACAAACAACAAGGATCAATCAAATCATTAAAATAATAAGCAAGCGATTACCAACGGTATACAACCCCAATGATGTTAACACATGAGGTATTAGCATTATTCTTTATCTTGAAAACTATGATGTTCCAATTATTATGGCAGCAGAGCAAGACGAAAGAGACGAGTGGCATGACAATTTGCACGTAGAGAATGGAAAAGGTGAACGATATATTACAGGTATGATGCCATCGGCAATCTGCAGCTTTGTCAACTCAGTTGCTGTTATCTTTAGTTTCTCAGCAGCCTAAAAATAGGGAGAGAAAAAAAAAAGTCGATAAGTTATAACTTGAACATCTCTTCTTGACATGTATACCAGATATGACCCTCTTAAATCACCTTTGGAGAAGCTTTTGCAGTCTTCCACAAGATTGCAGCGCATGCTTCAGGGCTATCACGTGAAGACGGAAAGGAAAAAGTCAAGATGCAGAAAATCGGTTAAACAATCATATCTTAGTTGTAAGTAATATTTGACTCATGATAAAAGACACCATTATATCTTGAATTTGAAGACGTAAAGCATCTCAAAATACGCAAGTATAAAGATATTGTCGTTTAAGGCACCTGGCAACATAGAAGACTGCATTTTCAAGCATTAGCAGCTTATTAGCACAACCAATAGCCAGAGCTCCGCCAGAGCCACCCTCGCCCATAACAATTGAAACAATCGGTACTTTTAGACCAAACATGGTTCTCAAGTTCTGTGCAATTGCTTCTCCCTATAAACGAAAGAACAAGAATCAGCCTGCAAACATTTGTCACCAACAAAGATTTTGCATCAGAGAACAACAAAACAGTACTTGTCCTAGTTCTTCAGATTTAAGGTCAGCATATGCCCCTGGAGTGTCAATAAAGGTGACGATCGGAAATCCATGGTGATCAGCATAGTACATCATGCGTAGGGCCTTCCTGTAACTGTTGACACCAGCATGTTAGCATTAGTATCCTCATTATACAAAATGCATAGTTGGGCAATGGAATTTCCAAATAGCAATAAGATGGAGCAGTTTCACATGGGATGGTAGTTTATGATTGTGCATTAGAGAAGTGGGAACTCGGAATGGTACTTTATGACATTGCATTACTTATAAAACAATATGTTAAAATGAGAAAAATACATGATCTATACACATACCCATGAGGGGTAGGCATCCCGAAGTTGCGCTGAATATTCTCTTTCGTGTTCCTTCCCTTCTGATGGCCCATGAACATGTAGCTTCTGCCATTTATGGTACCAAGTCCAGTGACAACAGCAGGATCGTCATATCCAGCTCGATCACCATGAAGCTCTACAAACTGGACATAGACAATTGAAAAAAAAAACTTTTGAATGGCTACTCATTTACCATGCGTTCAAAACTTTTATCTAGCAGTATCAACAATTATATCCAAATTCCAATGTATTGAAAACATTGCAGAAAAAATTATGGACCTTCTCAGTAATATTGAAAACATGATCAAGAAATGTTGGCCTGTTTGGATGTCGTGCAATATTGACACGTTGTATAGGAGTCAGATGCGTGTAGAGATCCTTCAGAGCCTGCAATCAGAACAATGAAAAAATGAACAAAATGGTTAGCAAACCAAGTAATAAATTGATAAAATAACATGATAATGCAGACATATTACTGAATACCTGTTGGTATTTATTTTCTAGTGAAATAATTTGATCGCTGAAATCCAGACCAGTGTCATTCGCCATCTTTTGGACCTGCATGGCATAACCAAGTGATAACGTTTTTTTGGATTGACGAGTTTATATACATCGAGGGAGTTTAATTGATCGTACATCAACTATCTTTTTCTGGAGATCCATCAGAGGCTTCTCAAAAGCCAAAGTAACTGGCTTTGGCTTCTCTTTCAAAGGCTTGAAAGGTGACAAGTGGCTAAGGACTCCACCCTTCACGTTCAGGTCCGGATCTTCTGGCCATGGGTATTCATGCTTCTTTGTTTTCCTAACCTTTGCAGATATAGAGAAGTCCCTCCTTTTCGCTCCCAGTTGGGCCCTACCAAGGGCTCTTAGGGGAACACCGGAAGCACCATTATTTGAGCTCCTAAGAAGATCAGAAGCAGTAGGCTTGGAAGACAAATTCCCAGAAAATGATGTCGGACACTGGGTCATCGAAGCCATCTTTTGACCAGTTCAACCAGAAAAATCTGGGTTGTGACAAGAGAGAAAAATATATCACAAAATGGCCAACGCAATGAATTTTAGAAAGCACAATTCTTGGGAAACAAATGTGACTTAGATTTATGAACCACATAAACCATAACTAAGTGTCTTTGCTAGTACTACTAGTCCTTGCACAAACAAACTCAATAAGCTGAAATTTCATGGTTTTGAATAATTCTCCTCAAACAAACTGATAAACACTATCAAAACTTTCCTGCTACTGAACTAATACGACGGGACATGCAGCTAAATCCAAGCAATAAATATCGAAAAACCTCAATTATATAAAGGAAGCAAGTAAATTGAAACAAACTCAACTCCAAATAAACAGATATCAACAAAAATCCAACAACCATGAAGCATAAAGATCTTCAACCAAAATAAAAACGTCCCCACTCACCTAAATCAAGCCGAACCGCCACGCTAGCTCAAAGTTCCTGAAACTACAAATTCAGATTCAGATCAACAAAACAGCATTGACACAATCTGATTCTTAAACCAAAAAAAAATTAAATAAATAAACAATCTAAGGAAGAAATAATTAACAAAACAATCTAGTAAACTAAATGCAGCTAAATATCGGAAAGGAATCGTACAGTCATGAAGAGGCAAATGAGAGCAATTGAAGAGAGGTCCGAGTGAGGGAGAGAGAAACTATTATGTAAGGCGGAGCATAGGAGAGATCGTCAGATTGAAGCTGTTCACTGAAACTACAAGGAATAAATTAAAATACTGTTTTTTATTATTTTCGATGATTTCTATGCTAATTTTTTCTTTCTTTTTTTGAAAAAAATAATACTATCAATAATAACAACCTGTGTGTTGAGTGATGGAGGAGAGCTAGCCACTTTGGGTTTGGGTTCGGCCATTAAAACGGAAGAGGGCCAGCGTGATGCAGAAGAAAAGAAAAAGAAAAAGAGTGAAGAGAGAAATTCATTGCTCAGCAGAAGAGAGAAAATTAGAGTGAAAAAATAGGTAATAGTGTTTTAAAATTAAAGTAACTGCACAAGGATATATATACGAGGGCTAATGGTAAATGAAATAGACGAATGGGCTTGAGAGTTTTCGGAAAAATGAATGGGCCGTGGTTGTATCCCATGAATATCCAAATTTATTTTAATTTTAATAAAGCTTATAGTGAACTTGTCATCTAAATTAGTATTCAAATTTGGAAAGGGGATTGGCCGTAGTTGTAGTCCACTTTTCATGCATATGTCAACATTTACATTTATATCACAATTATTTTATTAATAATTGTTACTCATAATTATCTTTAAAAATATTAGTTATGTTAATATAATAAGACGATATTTATACATTTAAGACATACTAGTAATACAATAATTTCTAAAATCTTCCTCAAAATAAAAATAAAAAATACAATAACTTCTAAAATCATTTATTTCATTTTTTTATCTACATGTGTGTCCAAAAAATATATTTATTTATATTATAATCATATTTATTGCTTTCTTTTGTTTATCAAATTGATTATTAAGAAGATGAAGCGCAATCTGTTGGTAAGACGCTTCTCTTCCAACTAATAGGTCAGGGGTTCGAGTCACCTAGAAGGTTAGAGTATGAGTGTGTTTTTCCTTTCTTTGAGTGTAACAATTTTTTTTAAAAAAAATAATTGATTATTAAATTAAATTATATATATATATATATAATATCATTGCATTGTTTAAATTTATTTAATTTTAACTCATTTGTGTATTTCAAAATATTTAATTACATTAAAATTGATATTTATAATAAATAAGTGTATACTAATATTTTACATATTTCTTATATTTTGATTTTATATATATATATATATATATATATATATATATATTTGAAGAGAATAATGACCACTTTTTATTGGTTTCTTACATAGTTACATTCACTCCAATTTAGTTTGATATACCCCACTATCCAAATAGATATTTTGCATTGACGAATAAGAGAAATTAACAACCTCAAATTACATGTGAAGGGAGTAATCAAATTCCATAAATTATTAATTTAACACATGACGAATCATGTCACAAACAATTTTCTTCATTTATTTATTATTCAAGAAATAGCATAAATAAATGTGGTACTTCATATGTAAAAGAAACAGTGACGTGTCAGAAACTCAGAATTTATTGATTTAACAAATGAAGAGTTATTTGACCTATAATCTCTTTCAGATTTAAATGATACAATAGAAGGTAAATTATTTTTTTAAACTAAAATTTTATTATTTTATGTATTACTATTTATTGATAGTAAATGAAAATAATGAATATTGCCATATCGGCGGTACATATAGAACTCTTATTTGATTTTAGCATTTAATTATAATTTGATTTCATTTACTTACCCGCATTGTCTTATATGTATGTTCTTTTATTTAAAATATTATTTAAAAATAATGCTTGCTGGCCGTGCAATGTATAGGTGATGTTCGCCGCGCATCGCGCGGGTGGATGTACTAGTTTGACTAAAAAATATGCAAATATCTACCGACGCCGCCCCCTTTTTCCTCGGCGGAGAGCACCGCCGTCAGCCACGACCGCCGGCCACCCCTCGCCCGTCACCCTCTCAACTCCCTCTCTCGTCTCTCACGTCTTCTCCCTCCAAAAACACAACACCCTCACTGAAGCAAATCTCTCTCTCTCTTTTTGAAGGCTCCGCCGCCCGCCTCGTCGGCGGCTCGGGTTTGCTATTTGCCTCCGCCGCCGATTTGGGGCTAGGGCTTTGCCGCCGCGACCGCCGCCGATTTTCCCTCTCGCATCTGGTTTGGGTGTCTGGTTTTGGAGAAGCAGTCGCAGGCGACGCCGTTAGGGGCGAAGGAGCAGAGGTCGTCGTGAATATTGATGTGTGTGTGTCGAATGGGGTAGAAGGCTGTTGTTGTTGTTGTTGTCTGGTTTGGGCTGTTGTTGTTCTGAAATTGAAGGAAATTGGGGGGCTGAATTTGGGGATCTAGGGTTTGTAGGTGGTGGCGCCGCCGCTCATATGCGGGCGGCGGTTACTGAGAAGCAGATAGGAAATGAGAGGGGAAGAAGGAACGAGGGCAGCGACCGTGGCCCTGCTGCGGTCCCCGGAGCTTGAGAGGCGGCGGCTCTGTCGTCGTTCCGACTAGAGTAGGGGAGAGGAGATGGAAGGTTAGAGAGGGAGGTTGCGGTCGTCGGAGATGAGAGAGGGACGCGGTGGTTGTGGCCCTGCTACGGTCGCCGGAGCTTGAGAGGCGGTGGCTCGGTCGTCCAAAGAAGATGAAGCCACTTCTTTAATTTCATTAATTAAAACATTTAATAATAGTGGGGCCACACAATTAAAACATAACTATCAATTTCTTAATCTCCGTGCCCAAAAGAAAGTAGCCACATTTATTGGGACGGAGGGAGTATGTTTTAAATCTGAAAATTAAGTGCAAAACAGGCGGAAAAAATATATTGTTGGTGGGTCGAACCCAGACCGAACCGGTCTCGAGTCGGTTCACTATTAGTTGTCTGCAACTTTCGCCCAGATTTCCACTTAATAATAATAATAATAATAATAATAATAATAATAATAATAATAATAATAATAATAATAATAATAATAATAATAATAATAATAATATAAGTAATTGAAGTTCGATTGCTCCTATGTTGGGCTTCCTCGGCGAGGCGAGGCTTGCGTGATTTTGTTAGGGATGATACATTGTTGTATTAACTTAATTAATTTTTTAAATATAAAATCCAGCCTTAATAAATGGGTTTTGTATCTATTTCTTGGTACTGAAAAAATAGAGTCGAACAAAAATCATGAAAAAATCAAGATAATGTCATTGCAATGTTTACATATTGTGTTGTAATTGCAAAATTCGAATAACGATTGTTTACTTGATATAATTAACGTATTTTTAGCTATGAGTACGTCCATAGCTATGTTGCATAGGTACGGAGGTGCGAATGCGGGGGCGATACGATACGAGTACGGGGATACGGATTTTTAAAAATTATAGGGTGCGATTTGGCAATGATACATCTAATTATTAAAATTTTATGATATATAATGCTTATAAAATATGTACAATTTAAATTTTCTTAAATTAATTATATGTAATTTACATTTTATTTTACCCAAAAGTTAAGCATTTTCAATTATATAAGTTAATTGAGCAACAATATAACGATTCAAATATTATTAGTCCAATATATAAGTCATAACTGAAAATAAAATTATCAAAATAACCTTGTGTAGGCCTTTAGTGCACGAGATACGCGAATTTCGCCTATGGAATTTGCGAATCCGGTTTATTTTTATAAATTGGTTTAAAAGATACGCCACGTGGCGAATCGGGTGCGAATCCGACAAGAATCCGAGAGAATCACACCCTAAAAGAATCTGATTCGCCGTACATGCTAATTTTTAAAGAATCCGTGCATCATAGATCCATAGTTTTTTTCTTTTCTTTTTTAGAATGTCATAATCTCTTGAATTACAATATAAAAAGAAAAATGGTAAAGCTTGAATTCGGTCAAATATCATTAACTCAAATAGTTGTTTATATATATTGCACAAAACTTTGTTTAATGTGAATTTTAGAATTTGATCGTCAATAGTTGTTAAAATTAATTATGAAACTTTATGACATTGCGTGAAGTGTGAAGCAATTAAAATAAAGAGTAAAATTTTGAAGTAGTCAAAATGAAGCATAAAACATAATTTATAGCCACACATTGAAAAAATATAAAATTTGGCCATTTTTATTGATCTGGACGTTTTTACCCTTAATGAGGCGGACCGGGTAGGATCAGGCACGCGGGTCGCGTGCGGGTCGGGTTAGGCACTTATGACACTATTAGTGCCATAAGTGCCAAGATTTTACTTTGGTTTATTTTGGATTTGGCACTAGTAAAATGATAATTTTGGCACTTATGGCACTAATAGTGCCATAAGTGTCATACGTGCAACAGAAACAACAATAATAGAATCAAGAAATCATAAATGGATAATTTAAACCCTAAATCGAACATCTAAACCCTAAATGGAACATCTAAACCCTACGGAGAAGTGTTTAAAATGGTTCTTATGCCATAAGTGCCAACGGAAATCCAAAATAAAACCAAGTAATAAAATGATGCGTATGGCACTAATAGTGCCATAAGTGTCATACGCGCAGCGGGCGCTGGCTTTTCCCCGCGAGCGCGCAACTCACCCATAAGCTTCCAGCGGCCGCGCAATCATCCCAGCGGCCGAGCAATCACCCCAGCGGCCGAGTAAAAAGGGCAAATTAGGCATATCACCTAATTAACATATTTTGATGTTTTAAGATTAGGGGCCAAAAATTGATTTTCAATTTTCATTATGACCAATTGAGTATATTGTTTCTAAAATAAATTTATGAAAACTCAGGTTCCGTAGCTATGACGGCAGATTATTAGATAGTAAAAAAAAATGGCTGGAATTAGGTGCATTTTAGGTGAAACTATACTAATTTCCAGTTCAGATGTAAATTGTATTTGATCACTAGTTTTTAGAACATTTTTTTTTTGTTTGAGGCAGTCTCATGTACACCCGAGTTTTTAGAACGTTTCAATTTTATTTATTTATTTAATTTTATTTATGAAATTAGGTGGTTGGGTCGTGACTAGCACGCACCCAACCATTTCTTCGTCTGATTCGTTGGGGGGGAGATGGCTTCGGGGGAAGGAGGAAGGGGGCGCGGTATTGGGGGGGTGCGCGTGGGCCGGGTGCGCACCGCCCTGCGCACCCCCCACTATGGATGCTCTAAGAGCATTTGTAGTGGAGAGCTAAGGTGAGCTCTTAAAAATGGTTCCCACCATTTAAGAGCCAACCCCATAGTGGGAGAGCCTCCACCTTGGCTCTTAAATTTAATTTTTGATTTTATATTTAATTTTGATGTTATTTTCAATTAAAATTAACATTAAATTTAACAACATAAATTTCATTTAAATTAAAAATAATACTATCAATAATAACTACATGTGTGTTGATTGTTGAGTGATGAAGGAGGAGAGCTAGCCACTTTGGGTTTGGGTTCGGCCATTAAAACGGAATAGCTTACCCTAGGCCAGTGTGATGCGCTTTGCCTTAGGATTTGAACACGTGTCACACCATTCAAAACCACTCGGTTCACCTCTATATTAACCAGAATGGTTCATTCAAAACCACTGGGTTCACGCTCCATTTTGTGCTATACATATTTGATTAAAAAATATGCAAATATCTACTGAACTAAAATTTTATTGACGGAAAGTGGAAGAAAACAAAGACGTATCGTACCGTCCCACCCCTAGTCTTTTCATTAAAAATAAATTATGCAGTAAGTATCTTAAATTTAATATGTTTTAAATCTGAAAATTAAGTGCAAAACAGGCAGAAAAAATATATTGTTGGTGGGTCGAACCCGGACCGAACCAGACCCATTGTCCAGGTTCGATCCGGTCTCGAGTCGGTTCACTCTTAGGATACGGTCTAGGTCAGTCAAACATTTCAAAAAATTCGGTCCATCAAACTCGACGGGTCGGTACGGATCGGTCCGGGTCCGACCCGCTGCTCACCCCTAGAGCCTACGCCGCACTAGAGTATCAGGGCAGTTCGATCCAGACTCCAGAATATAAGTCTGCACGAAGGGGCGGTGTATGGGGCGCGTGCTTCCACGTGCTCGTTTTTAAAAAATTCAAAAATTAAAATAAAAAATTTGAAAATGTTTGATTTGTAAAAAAAAATCAGAAAATGTTTGGAATTTTATTTTAGTTATTGTATTTGATTTTAATTAAAATAATGTGACAATTTTAAATTTTAATGAAATGTAGAATTTAAAAATTAAAGAGTACAAATGAAAATGGAAAAGGAAAAATTAGAGCCTCTTTTAAAGCCTTTGCATTGAAGAGTGGAGACTTTAAGGTGGTGAGTGGTGACCACCTCCTTACTCCTTAGAGCCTTCCCACTGAAGACGCTCTAACATCTTTTTCAGTTACTTTCTCTTCGTTTTATTTTATATACATAAATCATCGATTTTATTTTAATAATTTATATAATATAATTATCTTAAGTTTGTAGTTAATAAACAGATAAATAAGTAATTATAAAAAAGTTGATAATAAAAAGTAAATTAAAAACAGTTGCATAGAAACAACGAAAATTAAGGGAGGGAATTGTCGAGACATAGTGGTGAAAGCAACAACAACAACAGCAGCAACAACAACAACAACAACAATAATAATAATAATAACAATAAAAGTGTACTAATTCATGGCCTATGAGAGGAAACATCGGTTTTAAGAAAAAAAATGTATTGTTTATTAGTTGAGTGGAGAAAGGGACCCACAAAGTGTATTGCTTATTAGTTGAGTGGAGAAACGTGTATTGTTTATTACCAATTAAAAAATGTATAAATAGTTACTAAAAATAGGTAGGACATGAATTGGTGGATGAACCAAAAAAGAAAATAGGACATGAATTGGTGGACGGAAGGAGTACATAATAATAAGATATACATCTACATGCAAAAGCGTTTATAAATTTTGAATAGCCAACTATTGAATGTATATATGATTCGTAGAGCCTATGCATAGATTGCCAGGAGTCCGTGTATTGGACGCATTATTTCCCTAGATGACTTGGGGACATTGTTGTTGATGATTTTGATTAATGCAAGTTCATTTCTTTTAATTCAAAGAAAAAATCAAAACTAGAATAAATAATCTTTTACTTTAAAATTGTTGGTTAACTCACATAAAAATATGTTCTCACACGCACACACACGTACACATTTTGTATATATGTATATAATCACATGTTATATATTTATAATTATATTTAAATTTCTTTGTTCACATGTAAATTATTGTTCCATTTTATTCAATTAGGTGTGGTGCGACTAAAACGTGCATTTTGATACGAACTTTGGAAAGTTCCATCATGCACCTAGGTGCACTGCACTCCCTACTCATTCTGATGACAAGTGGCGGACCATTTAGTTTAGGTTTAATTTTATTATTGTATTTACTTAACTCTATCTTGGTTCAAAACAGTGGCCCCCATCTGATGTAAAGCTCCATTGAGAAGTTTAGGGGGTGTATTCAATTCAGAATTTAAAGAATTTGTTTGCATTTCAAAAGTCTATAGATATTTAATTCAGATTTTAAGAAGTGTTTAAAATTCTGTTGGTATTCAATTATGACTCGTAAATATCCATCAAAATCTGGTCATGGATTTTATAGGATTCTTAAGGCCTAGTATAAATATAAAACCCCTTCTAAATCTCACATCTCCGTAAGAGATTTTGACATATTCTGCCTCTCTCCACCCAAAGTTGAAACGTCAACAAAAAAAGAAGACCAACTGATCTGGACAAACATGATAAGATATTTTAGGTATGTCAAATGTATTATGTCAAACCCTAATATTGAAAATTGTCAAAACTATGGGCATGAGATAATTTGTAGCATAAATTGTCAAATTTATCATAAATCGGTTCCAGTATCGATTCAAGTCACTACAACAAAAAATGGTTTTTCAGACACCAAAAAATGCCCCAATATATGCTTTATTGGGGCACTTAGTACATGTGCCTCCAAGTATCGTGTCCCAATAAGGTTGGAAATATTTTTTATGTGCCTCGATATCAATAGATTACCCGACAATTTATTATGCCCCGAAATTGATTTCTAGAGGCACATAAAAATGTCGTTTAAAATGTTTCGAAATATATTGATAAATTTATAGGGATATTTATTTGTGCCTTCAAATGAAATATTGGGTCATTTATTTGTGTCATTTGCTCAAGTATTGAGACAAAAAATATGTATCCTTAAAATCCGTTTTATGTCCTCAAATTAATGTTATGATGCACTTATGTGTATCTTTTGCTTAAGTATCTAGACACAAAATGTATACCGTCAAAATTAGTTTTATGTCCGTAGGTTAATATTATGCGGCACTTATTTGTGTCCTTTGATCAAGTATCGGGACAAAAAATGTGTAGGCTCAAATTTTATTTTATGTGCCTAAATTAATGTTATATCAAAACTACACTGGCAGCCTCTCTAAACTGAGGGCCGTTGTCTTTGATATGAGGTCGTGCATTATCTTGTTGAATAAAAATGACTTTACTTGCAAATGGTGGTCATTTCTACTTAATTGCTGGTATGATTTGTTTGCGAAACAATTATTGCATTAATTTCAACATGAAAATACAAAAGTTAAGATAAAGTACAAATGGATTATGTTACAATCATCATACAATTACATAATTGACATAAATCATCACTAAAGCATACCTTCTTGAGTATGCAGTCTTTTATTACTTCATTTGTGATGGATTGAATTTATTTTTTCTCTAATGTGCATGCCTCCTTGTTCTTGCTCTTCCTTTGGGCTGGAACCATCTCTGTAAATGGGAAAATCTCAATTTTACTATCAAACAACAAACTCACATCTTGTGAAAATATGGGTCTACATACAACGCACATTAACATCACTTTTGTGATTAATTTTTTCGATTTTCAAGTTCTGTGCGGTTGAGCCTCATCGGGTGTTAAATAAAACCTTTGAGAAGCTTTGATTATGTAAAACGACTTCTCATCAAGATGCACAGTATTGTGCATGCTTTTGAATTGAGTAATCTTGAGGATTCTATCATATTCGATGGTTTTGAGAGAAAATCTCAAACGTAACAGCTTGTTAGGAGCAATTAAGTCGGGTTTAATAGCACTAGTGTGAACTTTGATCAAACATTTGTTAATTCATCTCCTGACTGTGCTTTTACTGCAATTTGTTCCAATAGCAAGCCTTCTAATTGTGTTTTTTTTGCTTAACTCCAAGCTTGATATCAACTCTAGGTCAATGTCCACTGTCTTTCACCTTGGTTTTTGAATTTTAGTACTTGTCGAATTAATATGCTCACCATTTTCATGTTGTTTCCTTGTTGCAGTCCATAACCGACTCACAGTCCATCGAGAGCACCCAAACTTGATGATAGCTTCTTGAATCTTCCCTCGTTTCGCCTTCCCGTTGTTGGTGTCTTGAAGAAGGAACTGCACAATCGAGTTTTGTCTCGGCTGTAGTTAGATCATGCCTTCTCATTTTGTAAACTTTGGGAGATTTAGCTTTTGTTTTCTATGTTTGTAAAATTTCAGAATTTGGATCTTGGCTGTAGTGACTGAGTTTGACTCTTGTTAGCTTTCATAGATGCTTTTGGGACATCTCTTAGAGGGGAATTTAAATCCTTGTTGAAATTAAAATGAAAATGATTTTATTTTGAGACTTGTGCATTTTATCTCTTAGTTTGGCGCCCTTAATTTCAGTCTTTGTTAACCAAATAAATGGCGACAAGTAGCTGTTGAAATAGAATTTTTATTAAAAGGAAAAGAGAAAGAACAAGAACAAGCGAAAACACCCGCGAGAAGCCACGAGTAACCGAAAAACAAACAAGACTAAGGGAGCAGTTTTAGAGGATCATCCTCATCAGAAGAATCTTCATCGTCTAGCAAAATGGCGACAAGTAGCATTATGGTACAACATGTTTAATTTTGTAAAGCAGAAATTTAAAAGTAATCATGTTTTTAATTTTTAAGTTTACTTAATCTCAAATTTTTTAAATAACATAATTTGTTGAAAGTCAAAATTTAATTCAAAATCAACAATAATTAGTAATATTAACAATTTCCTTAAACATGTGGGTCATCCTATTTATTCATCTACTTTAACTCTCCTTAATTCCCTTGCTGAAAAGAAATACTCCATCTGTCCCACTAAAAGTGGCATGTATTACATTTTGGGCTATCCCACTATAAGTGGCCTATTTTCATAAATGGAAAAATTTAACCCTTAAAAAAATGTAGGCCCTACCACTTTTAACCAATTTACACTCCTTAATTTTCGTGCTGAATTTTTTTGAGCCACTTATAGTGGGACAGAGGAAGTAGGTTATTGAAAAACATATCTATTATTTGATTGTCTTCTTCCTCTCTAAAACTCATCTTTCGACAACTATTTTTCTTTCGTCCTCTCTGCAATTTCAACCCCTCATTCTCCAACCTCTGACAATTCATATGCAATGATGTTGGCTCAATAAGGACTTAAGATAATTTTTAATAATTTTGATATATTTTAAAACAAAACAAAACAAAATAAAATAAAATGATAGGGGCTTGACCCATGTCCCCTCCTCCATATGAGTACAAATACATATACTAGTACGTTCGCCCGTGCGATGCATGGTGAACATCAAGATTGAACGATATTTTAAATAAATAAATATAAATATTAAATAAAATTAAAAAATAAATAAATGCAAATTGTTTTAAAAACACTAATTACTCAATCAAGATCCTAAATCTAAAATTATTTTTCAACCTTTTGTTTTCAATAGTTGAAATAGCAATTAAATTTTATTAATTGATAATAAGTATAATTATATAAATTCATCAAAATCAAAAGCAAGTGTAAATAATAAGTATCAGTTATGTATCATATAGATATTTCAATATGTACAAAACCATCTATGTGCAGTATATTTTTTTCAATGAATATTCAAATAATATTCATTCAAGCATTTTATTTAAAATTTTAAAAATAAAATTTATTCGGCCTTCGGGGTATCTAATAGATGAACCATCTATCTTGTATACAATAATAAATCAAAATCCTAAAATGTTACATTATATATATGTTATAATTATGAGTTTGAGTATATAAACAAACCAATGTAATGAAGATCAAATTGATGAATATTTAAATCAATTTAAATTTTATGAAAACTATAACTTTATCCGATATAGATTATATAATACTCCCTCCATCCCCAAAATAAGTTCCTCTTTGGGGACGGCACGAGTTTTAAGGAAAATGGTAAAGTGTATTGATAGTGGAGAAAAATATGTTATAATTAGTATTGGGAATGGTGAAAAGGTGAAAAAGTGTTATAATTAGTATTGAGAGTGGTGAAAAAGTGAAAAGTAAGAATAAATAAAGTATTATTAGTGGTGGGTTAGTTGTCCAAAGATAGAAAGAAAGAAAGAGGAACTTATTTGGGGGACGTCCCAAAATGGAAAAAGATGAACTTATTTCAGGGACGGAGGGAGTAACCTTTAGTAAATTATTAAATTCGACCATTTTTTATGCAAAATAATATTATATAAATTACACTCATTCTTTCTATATAAATTTGAAAATAATATACTCCCTCCGTCCCTGAAATGGCTTCCTCTTTGGGGACGGCACGGGTTTTAATAAAAAGTTGTAAAGTGTATTGATAGTGGAGAAAAAATGATATAATTATTATTGGAAGTTGTGAAAAGTGTTATAATTAGTATTGTGAGTGGTGAAAAGTGAAAAGTAAGAATAAATAAAGTATTATTAGTGGTGGGGTAGGTTTCCAAAAATGGAAAGAAAGAAAGAGGAAGTTATTTGGGGGACGTCCCAAAATGGAAAAAGAGGAAGTTATTTTAGGGACGGAGGGAGTATGATTTATTTTTATAAATAAAATTGCTCAATTTTTTAAATTTAATTTTATAACATTGTTTCGAAAAAAAATTATAACATTGATTAATAATGTTATATTATTTTAGTTGGATTTTAATTTTATTAAAAAGTTGATAACAATTGTGCTACCGATGAATTGTGAGTTAATAAGTAACCAAAAAACTTGAATAAACATGATAACAACTATTTTTGTATGTGTTTAAATTTTACTTTATACTATTTTACCGATAATTATTTTATCAATGAGATCCTTTCTCCACTTATTTTAAACATGTTCCCTCTCATCCACACCAAAGTTAACATGGACCGATGGAGTATTATATATCGAATTAAATTTTTTATCATGATTTTTAATTAGAGCAACATATTGATTATCTTATCATGAGTGAAACTACACAATGAGTGGATTTTGAAAATAGCCACTTTGAAATAGTAAATTTAAAAATTGTCCACTAAGATAAAAAAAAATAGCCACACTTACCATTTTACCCTTGCATATAAAAATTTAAAATTACCCGCGCATTCACACCTTGTCGAATTCACAACCAGCATGCATTTTAGTTGTGAATTCAAGTAGTCGTGAATTTGAGTTTTAAAGTTTGAAGTCACAACTAAAAATAGTGTTAGTTGTGAATTCAAGTTTTAAAGCGTGAATTCACAACTATAAAATATCGTTAGTCGTGAATTCAAGTTTTAAAGCGTGAATTCACAACTAGAAATATAGTTAGTCGTGAATTCAAGCTTTAAAACTCAAATTCACGACTACTTGAATTCACAAGTAACAATAGAGTTGGTTGTGAATTCGAGATTTAAAACTCGAATTCACAACTAACACTAGCAATTCAGTTGTGAATTCATCAAACTGGTTGTGAATTCTAATTTTAATACTCGAATTCACAACCAAAACAATTAGTTGTGAATTTGAGCTTTAAAATTCAAATTCACAACCAACACTAATAATTCAGTTGTGAATTCATCGAGCTGGTTGTGAATTCGTAGATCTAGTTGTGAATTTAATAACATTAAGTTGTGAATTCATAGATCTGGTTGTGAATTCGCAAATCTGGTTGATAGTACACAACTTCAAATATATAATTAAATCTACAACAATTTTCTCAATCATTTTTTTAAATTGTTGTAATTTTTTTTTGTTGTGAATATTTAATTGTTGCAGCTTCCACTATACCTTTGTAGCCTCCCTTGCAGCTTCTCATCCCTATATATCCACCAATCACAAAAACATGCCTTCACAAATCTTCTTCGACGAAGAGAAGACGACATCACATCTAATTTTCTTCTCGATAAAACAGTTTTCTTACGATGATCTTCACCGCGCTCAGCCATCTCTGGATCCTCGTCTCCAGAGTCGTCGATTCCATTTTCTTTAGTTGAGCATTGCTTAGGAGAGAGAGAGAAAGGAGAGAGAGAGTGAGAGAAGGAGATAGAGAGAGAGGTGCACAGAAATCTTACTTGAAATTTAAGAGATTCAAATCCAATGCATCGGTCACAAATCAATAAGTTGGAGTAAAATCAATCAATTAATCAATCGCGGAAGAAATCAGAGAAGTGGAAGAACAGAGAGAGAGAGAGAACCGATAAAGAGAGATGAGAGAGAGAGAGAGAGAGTGGAGATATGTTGTGATATTTTTTTGAAAATATGTAGTGTGTTTGTAATGATGTATTTGTGGGTAATTTTTTAATTTCAATGTTAGGGGTAGTTTAGTCATTTAACACAATAACTGGCTATTATGTAAAATTTTATTTAAGCAGGTAACTTTTTAATTTACTATAAGAAATAGGCTAGTTTGATATATTAACTCATTTTGAAAGGATAAAGAAAAAAGTTAGAAGAAAAAGAAACAGAAAAATAAAGAAAAAAACCATTAAAAACCCAAATTTTTAAATTTTGGTGGTAAAATATTACCATTAAAAATTGTGTGATATATAGATTTTTACACCAAATTAAAGATTTTGTTATGAAGTTTAATCTAAGATATATATTAGATTTTTTTTTCATGAATCAAATTTAACATTTTTTAGACAAAATAGAAAATATAATCTTGCAACTCTACTTATATATTGTATAGATATATATTTATATTGTATATATTCTTTTATTACCGAAAATATAATCTCCTCTCTCCCTCTCAGCCGATTTTTTAGTTTTTTTTTTTTAAATTGAGTCGTGGTAATGGCTCATTTTTTAAATTATTCCAAAATTTATTTGTAAATTCTATTTCATTCCTTTCATTTTTTTCAAATTAAATTCAATTCCTACTACTCATTTCACCTCAAAAAATATCTTCTTCTTCTTCTTCCAATTCTTCCTCCGATTCAAATGCTAATGAGGTTTCAGCCGTCCCGGATCTGAACATTTCTCCCGCCCTTCAATTCATGCAACTTGTGAATGAGTTTTTGGAAATAGCGAGTCATGTAGTGCTGAATAGCCCTCCAAAAAAAGGAAGAAGAAAGCATACATTCATCGAGATTGTGAAGCCAGTGGTGAACAACTTTATCGGGATTACCACGCCCCTGATTCGGTATTTGACGAAGCATTTTTCCAGCGACATTTTTGTATGCGCCGATCCCTGTTCTTGCTCATCGTCAATGCAGTGGAGTCGGATCCGAACTTCCAACGACGCAAAGACGTTATTGGGAAAGATAACTTCATACTGATACAAAAATGTACGGCTGTAATTCCACAACTCGCGAATTGAGCTGCTGCATATTCTTACGACGAGTATTCGTAAATCGTCGAGTCGACGTCGCTACTATGCTTGAGGAAATTCTATCGAGTAATCGTTCGCTTCTTTGGCGCAAAATATTTGAGGAGGCTGACTATCGCCAATTACCAGAGGTTGCTTTCCATGCATGAGGTGAAACACAACTTCCCTGGAATGATAGGGAGCTTTGATTGCATGCACTGGATATGGAAGAATTGTCTGGTGGCGTGGCAATGAGCTTACACCCGAAGTGATCATGGCGAGCCAACGATCATCCTTGAAGAGATTGCATCCCAAAATCTGTGGAACTGTCATGTCTTTTTTGGGGTACTTGGCTCAAAAAATGACATCAACGTGCTCATCCAATCGTCGTTTAACGATGTTCTTGAGGGAAGGGCTCCGCCAGTGCAATTTGAAGCTAACGGCTCCTCCTACACTATGTGTTACTCCCTCCGTCCACGATAAGTGTGGTCTTTTTACCATTTTCATCCGTCCACAATAAGTGTGGTCTTTCCATTTTAGTACATATACTCTTATATTTTTACTCCCATTGACACACAATATTTACAAAAAACATATCTCACAAACCATTTATTAATACCTAACAAATCAACTTTAGTGGGTCCCTTTATCCACTTTATACACATGTCCCAATATTTTCTTAGAACCCGTGCCCTCTCCTCCACACGGACCACACCACACTTATCGTGGACGGAGGGAGTACTACTTAATTGACGACATCTACCCAAATTAGCATAGGTTCGTGAAGAGTCTTCCATTCCCGTCAAACGAGAAGAAAAGGAGGTTCAAATTGATGCAAAAAGTGGTTCGGAAGGACATAGAATGAACTATTGGCGTCCTTCAAGCTTGTTGGGCTATTATCAAATGACCTGCTTATCTATGGAAGGAGCAATTTGAGGAATATCAAGTTTGCGTGCATTATCAGATTAATGTGTATATTATAATAATTTGCAAATTAATGTGTAGTATGTTATTGTCCAAATTGTTTGTAACAAACTCTGAAATGTTTGAATACTATGATCACGAAATAAGCATTCATAAGTAACAAAAATGGAATGTGCATGAACTTACATTACATCAGGTGAAGCTACAGGAGGTTTCCAGATTGACATTTACTTGAGAATCGTGGAGCTTGGACTGGTCATCTTCGGATTCAGCTGCACCTTCTATCATCTCAGCCACCAACATCTCGTGTTTCTTTTTCAATTCCGTGGAGTTTATAGACTCGGCAATGGCTTGCTTCGTTTCTGCAGCCAAGGCCTCGATCTTGCTTCTTGATTCTTCATCGGGTGTATTTCCAGCTCTAGCCATCTCTGCCTTCAGCTGCTCGATTTTGTTTTTCAAATCTGAGGACTTGCCGACATCATCTATAGTCATCTTAACTTCTCTGTTTAAAGCATCTAATTTTGCCTTGGCTTCGGAAGGTACCACGTACAAACCCAAAGATTCAAGAACGTCTTTGAATTCCGAATCTAACTCACTCCTCAACTTTGCAACCTTCTCATTTAGCTCCGGGTTTGAGCTAACATCCGTTACTCCCGAGTTTGATATCTCAGCCTTCAGTGTTTCAATCTTTTGTTTAACATCAGGACGTTCCACAAGTTCTTTGAATCTCTTATTGATTTCACTTTTCAAGTCAGCTTTGCCGGGGCTCTTCTTTGAGAAATCGAAAGCTTTTGACAACTCGTTCAGCATGTCAAGCTTATACATCAGGCTAGAGTAGTTGGGTGCCGAATGAAGGCTATCCTCAAATTCGTCCATCAGTTGTTCGATCTTTTCCTTTAAAGCGGGATGTGCAAGCTGATCATTGACATTCCTCGACTTTGCAACCTTTTCACGGATCATCAAGATTTTTTCCTCCATGCCTAGAGCTTTTGCAGCCTCGTTATATTCATAGTCGAGCTCTATCTTAAGTTTCTCAATCATCTCCTTTAATCCCCTCTCGGGGGAACCTGTGGATGACTTGGTGGCTTCTAAAATATGTTGTTTCAGTTTGTCGATCTCATCCTTCAATTCCAACGCCGAAGTCTTACTCATCTGAACTATAGGTTCTTCTTTCTTTTTCATGTTGATCTTCCTTTTGGGATCAATTGGGATCCCCTCTTGGAATCCACCGATTTTCCGAAACTTTTGAGCCCTGTGTTTTAGTAATGATTCAGTGTCCATCTTTACGAGTTCCTGCAGATTCCAAGTATGTTCTAAGTTCTAGATTTCAGACAAACACTACGAACACTTGCTAAAATCGAAAGTGAAGCACCACTCACATCCATTGTTTCAACAATTGCAGTTTTTATCTGTTGAGAAGTCCAATGGGGATCTGCATGTGCACCTCCAAGAGGTTCCTGTATATCAATACGAACTTTTAAAACCTGAATGAATGCAAGATAGACTATACAAACAACAAGAATCAATCAAACCATTAAAATAATAAGCAAGTGATTACCAACGGTGTACAACCCCTATGATGTTAACACATAAGGTATTAGCATTATTCTTTATCTTGAAAACTATGATATTCCAATTATTATGGCAGCAGAGCAAGAAGAAATAGACGAGTGGTATGACAATTTGCACGTATAGAATGGAAAAGGTGAACGATATATTACAGGTATGATGCCATCGGCAATCTGCAGCTTTGTCAACTCAGTTGCTGTTATCTTTAGTTTCTCAGCAGCCTAAAAATAGGGAGAGAAAAAAAAAAGTCGATAAGTTATAACTTGAACATCTCTTCTTGACATGTATACCAGATATGACCCTCTTAAATCACCTTTGGAGAAGCTTTTGCAGTCTTCCACAAGATTGCAGCGCATGCTTCAGGGCTATCACGTGAAGACGGAAAGGAAAAAGTCAAGATGCAGAAAATCGGTTAAACAATCATATCTTAGTTGTAAGTAATATTTGACTCATGATAAAAGACACCATTATATCTTGAATTTGAAGACGTAAAGCATCTCAAAATACGCAAGTATAAAGATATTGTCGTTTAAGGCACCTGGCAACATAGAAGACTGCATTTTCAAGCATTAGCAGCTTATTAGCACAACCAATAGCCAGAGCTCCGCCAGAGCCACCCTCGCCCATAACAATTGAAACAATCGGTACTTTTAGACCAAACATGGTTCTCAAGTTCTGTGCAATTGCTTCTCCCTATAAACGAAAGAACAAGAATCAGCCTGCAAACATTTGTCACCAACAAAGATTTTGCATCAGAGAACAACAAAACAGTACTTGTCCTAGTTCTTCAGATTTAAGGTCAGCATATGCCCCTGGAGTGTCAATAAAGGTGACGATCGGAAATCCATGGTGATCAGCATAGTACATCATGCGTAGGGCCTTCCTGTAACTGTTGACACCAGCATGTTAGTATTAGTATCCTCATTATACAAAATGCATAGTTGGGCAATGGAATTTCCAAATCGCAATAAGATGGAGCAGTTTCACATGGGATGGTAGTTTATGATTGTGCATTAGAGAAGTGGGAACTCGGAATGGTACTTTATGACATTGCATTACTTATAAAACAATATGTTAAAATGAGAAAAATACATGATCTATACACATACCCATGAGGGGTAGGCATCCCGAAGTTGCGCTGAATATTCTCTTTCGTGTTCCTTCCCTTCTGATGGCCCATGAACATGTAGCTTCTGCCATTTATGGTACCAAGTCCAGTGACAACAGCAGGATCGTCATATCCAGCTCGATCACCATGAAGCTCTACAAACTGGACATAGACAATTGAAAAAAAAAAACTTTTGAATGGCTACTCATTTACCATGCGTTCAAAACTTTTATCTAGCAGTATCAACAATTATATCCAAATTCCAATGTATTGAAAACATTGCAGAAAAAATTATGGACCTTCTCAGTAATATTGAAAACATGATCAAGAAATGTTGGCCTGTTTGGATGTCGTGCAATATTGACACGTTGTATAGGAGTCAGATGCGTGTAGAGATCCTTCAGAGCCTGCAATCAGAACAATGAAAAAATGAACAAAATGGTTAGCAAACCAAGTAATAAATTGATAAAATAACATGATAATGCAGACATATTACTGAATACCTGTTGATATTTATTTTCTAGTGAAATAATTTGATCGCTGAAATCCAGACCAGTGTCATTCGCCATCTTTTGGACCTGCATGGCATAACCAAGTGATAACGTTTTTTTGGATTGACGAGTTTATATACATCGAGGGAGTTTAATTGATCGTACATCAACTATCTTTTTCTGGAGATCCATCAGAGGCTTCTCAAAAGCCAAAGTAACTGGCTTTGGCTTCTCTTTCAAAGGCTTGAAAGGTGACAAGTGGCTAAGGACTCCACCCTTCACGTTCAGGTCCGGATCTTCTGGCCATGGGTATTCATGCTTCTTTGTTTTCCTAACCTTTGCAGATATAGAGAAGTCCCTCCTTTTCGCTCCCAGTTGGGCCCTACCAAGGGCTCTTAGGGGAACACCGGAAGCACCATTATTTGAGCTCCTAAGAAGATCAGAAGCAGTAGGCTTGGAAGACAAATTCCCAGAAAATGATGTCGGACACTGGGTCATCGAAGCCATCTTTTGACCAGTTCAACCAGAAAAATCTGGGTTGTGACAAGAGAGAAAAATATATCACAAAATGGCCAACGCAATGAATTTTAGAAAGCACAATTCTTGGGAAACAAATGTGACTTAGATTTATGAACCACATAAACCATAACTAAGTGTCTTTGCTAGTACTACTAGTCCTTGCACAAACAAACTCAATAAGCTGAAATTTCATGGTTTTGAATAATTCTCCTCAAACAAACTGATAAACACTATCAAAACTTTCCTGCTACTGAACTAATACGACGGGACATGCAGCTAAATCCAAGCAATAAATATCGAAAAACCTCAATTATATAAAGGAAGCAAGTAAATTGAAACAAACTCAACTCCAAATAAACAGATATCAACAAAAATCCAACAACCATGAAGCATAAAGATCTTCAACCAAAATAAAAACGTCCCCACTCACCTAAATCAAGCCGAACCGCCACGCTAGCTCAAAGTTCCTGAAACTACAAATTCAGATTCAGATCAACAAAACAGCATTGACACAATCTGATTCTTAAACCAAAAAAAAAATTAAATAAATAAACAATCTAAGGAAGAAATAATTAACAAAACAATCTAGTAAACTAAATGCAGCTAAATATCGGAAAGGAATCGTACAGTCATGAAGAGGCAAATGAGAGCAATTGAAGAGAGGTCCGAGTGAGGGAGAGAGAAACTATTATGTAAGGCGGAGCATAGGAGAGATCGTCAGATTGAAGCTGTTCACTGAAACTACAAGGAATAAATTAAAATACTGTTTTTTATTATTTTCGATGATTTCTATGCTAATTTTTTCTTTCTTTTTTTGAAAAAAATAATACTATCAATAATAACAACCTGTGTGTTGAGTGATGGAGGAGAGCTAGCCACTTTGGGTTTGGGTTCGGCCATTAAAACGGAAGAGGGCCAGCGTGATGCAGAAGAAAAGAAAAAGAAAAAGAAAAAGAAAAAGAGTGAAGAGAGAAATTCATTGCTCAGCAGAAGAGAGAAAATTAGAGTGAAAAAATAGGTAATAGTGTTTTAAAATTAAAGTAACTGCACAAGGATATATATACGAGGGCTAATGGTAAATGAAATAGACGAATGGGCTTGAGAGTTTTCGGAAAAATGAATGGGCCGTGGTTGTATCCCATGAATATCCAAATTTATTTTAATTTTAATAAAGCTTATAGTGAACTTGTCATCTAAATTAGTATTCAAATTTGGAAAGGGGATTGGCCGTAGTTGTAGTCCACTTTTCATGCATATGTCAACATTTACATTTATATCACAATTATTTTATTAATAATTGTTACTCATAATTATCTTTAAAAATATTAGTTATGTTAATATAATAAGACGATATTTATACATTTAAGACATAATAGTTATAGTAATACAATAATTTCTAAAATCTTCCTCAAAATAAAAATAAAAAATACAATAACTTCTAAAATCATTTATTTCATTTTTTTATCTACATGTGTGTCCAAAAAATATATTTATTTATATTATAATCATATTTATTGCTTTCTTTTGTTTATCAAATTGATTATTAAGAAGATGAAGCGCAATCTGTTGGTAAGACGCTTCTCTTCCAACTAATAGGTCAGGGGTTCGAGTCACCTAGAAGGTTAGAGTATGAGTGTGTTTTTCCTTTCTTTGGGTGTAACAATTTTTTTTTAAAAATAATTGATTATTAAATTAAATTATATATATATATATATAATATCATTGCATTGTTTAAATTTATTTAATTTTAACTCATTTGTGTATTTCAAAATATTTAATTACATTAAAATTGATATTTATAATAAATAAGTGTATACTAATATTTTACATATTTCTTATATTTTGATTTTATATATATATATATATATATATATATATATATATATATATATATATTTGAAGAGAATAATGACCACTTTTTATTGGTTTCTTACATAGTTACATTCACCCCAATTTAGTTTGATATACCCCACTATCCAAATAGATATTTTGCATTGACGAATAAGAGAAATTAACAACCTCAAATTACATGTGAAGGGAGTAATCAAATTCCATAAATTATTAATTTAACACATGACGAATCATGTCACAAACAATTTTCTTCATTTATTTATTATTCAAGAAATAGCATAAATAAATGTGGTACTTCATATGTAAAAGAAACAGTGACGTGTCAGAAACTCAGAATTTATTGATTTAACAAATGAAGAGTTATTTGACCTATAATCTCTTTCAGATTTAAATGATACAATAGAAGGTAAATTATTTTTTTAAACTAAAATTTTATTATTTTATGTATTACTATTTATTGATAGTAAATGAAAATAATGAATATTGCCATATCGGCGGTACATATAGAACTCTTATTTGATTTTAGCATTTAATTATAATTTGATTTCATTTACTTACCCGCATTGTCTTATATGTATGTTCTTTTATTTAAAATATTATTTAAAAATAATGCTTGCTGGCCGTGCAATGTATAGGTGATGTTCGTCGCGCATCGCGCGGGTGGATGTACTAGTTTGATTAAAAAATATGCAAATATCTACTGAACTAAAATTTTATTGACGGAAAGTGGAAGAAAACAAAGACGTATCGTACCGTCCCACCCCTAGTCTTTTCATTAAAAATAAATTATGCAGTAAGTATCTTAAATTTAACCCTCCGTCCCAATAAATGTTGTCACCTTTCTATTTTGGTTTGTCTCACTAAAAGTGGCCACTTTTTAAAAGTAGAAATATTAGTATTTAATTAATTGGGCTTAATTAAAATTAGGGCTCTCTAATTAAATCCTCTCTCACTCACCTCTCTCTCACCTCTCGTTCACCCACGGGCTCAACACACACAATCGCAGACCGACGCCGCCCCCTTTTTCCTCGGCGGAGAGCACCGCCGTCAGCCACGACCGCCGGCCACCCCTCGCCCGTCACCCTCTCAACTCCCTCTCTCGTCTCTCACGTCTTCTCCCTCCAAAAACACAACACCCTCACTGAAGCAAATCTCTCTCTCTCTCTTTTTGAAGGCTCCGCCGCCCACCTCGTCGGCGGCTCGGGTTTGCTATTTGCCTCCGTCGCCGATTTGGGGTTAGGGCTTTGCCGCCGCGACCGTCGCCGATTTTCCCTCTCGCATCTGGTTTGGGTGTCTGGTTTTGGAGAAGCAGTCGCAGGCGACGCCGTTAGGGGCGAAGGAGCAGAGGTCGTCGTGAATATTGATGTGTGTGTGTCTAATGGGGTAGAAGGTTGTTGTTGTTGTTGTCTGGTTTGGGCTGTTGTTGTTCTGAAATTGAAGGCAATTGGGGGGCTGAATTTGGGGATCTAGGGTTTGTAGGTGGTGGCGCCGCCGCTCATATGCGGGCGGCGGTTACTGAGAAGCAGATATGAAATGAGAGGGGAAGAAGGAACGAGGGCAGCGACCGTGGCCCTGCTGCGGTCCCCGGAGCTTGAGAGGCGGCGGCTCTGTCGTCGTTCCGACTAGAGTAGGGGAGAGGAGATGGAAGGTTAGAGAGGGAGGTTGCGGTCGTCGGAGATGAGAGAGGGACGCGGTGGTTGTGGCCCTGCTGCGGTCGCCGGAGCTTGAGAGGCGGTGGCTCGGTCGTCCAAAGAAGATGAAGCCACTTCTTTAATTTCATTAATTAAAACATTTAATAATAGTGGGGCCACACAATTAAAACATAACTATCAATTTCTTAATCTCCGTGCCAAAAGAAAGTAGCCACATTTATTGGGACGGAGGGAGTATGTTTTAAATCTGAAAATTAAGTGCAAAACAGGCGGAAAAAATATATTGTTGGTGGTTCGAACCCAGACCGAACCGGTCTCGAGTCGGTTCACTATTAGTTGTCTGCAACTTTCGCCCAGATTTCCACTTAATAATAATAATAATAATAATAATAATAATAATAATAATAATAATAATAATAATAATAATAATAATAATAATAATAATATAAGTAATTGAAGTTCGATTGCTCCTATGTTGGGCTTCCTCGGCGAGGCGAGGCTTGCGTGATTTTGTTAGGGATGATACATTGTTGTATTAACTTAATTAATTTTTTAAATATAAAATCCAGCCTTAATAAATGGGTTTTGTATCTATTTCTTGGTACTGAAAAAATAGAGTCGAACAAAAATCATGAAAAAATCAAGATAATGTCATTGCAACGTTTACATATTGTGTTGTAATTGCAAAATTCGAATAACGATTGTTTACTTGATATAATTAACGTATTTTTAGCTATGAGTAAGTCCATAGCTATGTTGCATAGGTACGGAGGTGCGAATGCGGGGGCGATACGATACGAGTACGGGGATACGGATTTTTAAAAATTATAGGGTGCGATTTGGCAATGATACATCTAATTATTAAAATTTTATGATATATAATGCTTATAAAATATGTACAATTTAAATTTTCTTAAATTAATTATATGTAATTTACATTTTATTTTACCCAAAAGTTAAGCATTTTCAATTATATAAGTTAATTGAGCAACAATATAACGATTCAAATATTATTAGTCCAATATATAAGTCATAACTGAAAATAAAATTATCAAAATAACCTTGTGTAGGCCTTTAGTGCACGAGATACGTGAATTTCGCCTATGGAATTTGTGAATCCGGTTTATTTTTATAAATTGGTTTAAAAGATACGCCACGTGGCGAATCGGGTGCGAATCCGACAAGAATCCGAGAGAATCACATAACTTTAAATATTCGGGCTGACAAGTTATTAGCGGTGTAAGAATATTCGCCGCATTGAGAATATTCGGGCTGAGTACTAAAATACTCAGTGGGCATTGCCGCTTGCTTGACTCTTCATGACAACTTTAAACGCTTGCTAATCTCATAGAACAAGACTTAAAATAAAATACATTAAAGCATGTTAAAAACACCTTCATATCATAACCACACAATACATTCATAGTTGTAACCATTCATAATTGACATCCATAGATTCATTCGTAGTGAAACCATGGGTGTAGCCATAGGTGTATCCATAGGTGTAGCCATAGGTGAAACCATTCTCACATTCAACCATTTTTACATTCAAACCATTGGTGTAGCCATAGGTGTATCCATAGGTGAAACCATTCTCATATTCAACCATTTTTACATTCAAACCATTCTCATCCTTTCCACATATAGCATAAATAAATCATTTAAACATGAATAAATCATATTTACCTTTTCATTGATAACATAGATTATTAATTCCACATACATTACTGAAAAATAAAGCCCACCTTGATTGGATAAAGTCCGAAGTCAAACGTAACTCCTTTTGTAAAAGCAATGCTAATCTTCTTGGTCAACTGAGCCTACAAGATAATCTAATCTTAATAGGTCTCGTGATACTAAGCTTAGATAATAGCAAAGCAAGGCTACTAAGTTTTGATTCGCTATGCCCGGGTTTTAAAACTCACTTTATAAACTTGAAAATAAATTTTCATCTCAGGACACCAATAATACCCTTGCTTAACTTTTGATAAAACTTTTAACTAACAAAAAATGATTTCAATACATAAATATTTTCTTTTCAAAAACATAGTATATTCTCATACATATAATTCGCATAATTATATGCATATAAAATTATAATGCAGCCGCATTGCTTAATAATTAAGCAAGCCCATTACTCAAATTAATATATGCCCAACAAAGCAAATAAACAAGCCCAAGTTTTAATTAATTGCAATAGCCCAAAATGAGCCCAAAATAAACTCCACCCAATTTCTCTCATCTTCTTCACGCAGCCAATCTCCTTTCTCTCTCTTACGCTCAAACTCCATAAACCATCCTTCCCATTTTTTCGTCTCCACGCCGTCTGCCGCCTCCCACGAATCCGGCGGCGCGTCTCCGGTAATCACCACAGCCGCCCTCATCTCTCTCTATCCTTCTCCTTCGCCCGTCCCTCTCCATCTGTCTCCTTTCTCCGCCGCACTGCACAGCCACGACTGTCGCTGCACAGCCAGCACCGGTGGCCGTCACCGTTACTTCCTCAGACCGGCGCCACCCCTTCCTCCGTCTCTTTTTCTTCTCAGACCCTTCACCCACAATTCCCCCCCAAATTTCAAAAACCTTCCTCCTAAGTCTCTCTGAAATCCCCTCCCTTTCCTGTCACTCGACAACAAGCAACGGCTGCCACCGCTTCACCCTCGATTCACGGCGAGAATCGCCGCCCTACTCTCGTCCGGCGACAACAGCATCAGCCACCAGGCCCGCTGTCACCGCCGCCCTCCACCATCTCCATCTCCCTCGTTCTCTCATCGGAACGGGCAGCAGCCTCCGCCGTTTTCCGATCCTCACCATCAACGATCCCGTCTCCCTCTCTATTCCCACGGCGAACGGCAAAAATTGTCGCCGCCCCCTTCTCCTTCGATCCGGACAGCAGCAGCCCTTCAGCCTCTGTCGCCGCTCTCCCTGCTTCAACCCCTCCTAGCCCTGACTGAACTCACGCCACACTAACACGCACAACAAGAATTAAACGCAGCAAGATCGGAGCTGTAAAGACTGAAGTTTTATCAAAATTAAAGGGTTCGTTCTTCTCTGTGTTTCTTCAATTCCTTCACAAAAGTCCAGCTCAAAGTATAAATGTATTCTCTCTGCTTATATAAAGTATAGATGCGAATTGAAGAGTATATATATATATCAATTATGAAGTCCTTGGGGTATGTTTTCTGTTCAAATGTCAAAGCACAAGTTTGATGGTGTCTGTGATGATTTTCGCTGGTTGTGTGTGTCGTTAAGATTAATCAGATAACCAAGTAGTAGCAGATCAAAGAGTAGTAAATAGATTAGATGATCTGGAGCTATGAAGTTAAAGGTGAAACCTTGGTGGTTCTGTGGCTCTGGCTTTGAATAAACTGAGTGGTGTGACTGTTTTGAGTTTTCTGCAAAAACGTATATATATTATGCTTAAGGTCTGATTTGATGAGAAAGACAAAAAGGAAAGTGAGTAATGGAGCCAGAACCTCTATTTCTTGCTTTGTTTGTGGAAGATAATATTGGAGTGAGATATATGACCCGAATGATTGGGAGGAAATGAGGACGACTGGTGATGGGTGTTTCTGCAGTAAAGGGTGCGAACGGGAATGGTATTTGGGGTAAAAGAGTAGGGAATTTATGGAGGGTAAAGAGAAATGTGGCCTTTAGAAGTGTTAATAGGCAAAAATGCCCTTTTCTTATAAACACTTGTAAAAATGCCTTTTTCATTAATAGGCAAAAATGCCCTTTTCTTATAAACACTTGTAAAAATGCCCTTTTTCATAGTGAAAAAGGGCATTTTTACAAGTGTTTATAAGAAAGAGGCATTTCTCATAAACAAAATTTAGATAATTAAACCATCACTGCCAAAATATCTAAGATTTCTTTTTCCCTTGCACAAAAAGGAATTGGGCCTTTGCTCATATCAACTAATGGGCTTTTGAAAAAAAAATGCATATTAGCCCGAAAATGTATAAAAATCATACTAGTTTGAAATAAAATATACGTTGAAAGGTTCAAGTGATACTAACTCAAAAGTATTCATATCTAATTCGTGTAAATAAATTCACGTAATCGCATAACAACGTTAAACACACACCAATAAAATCTTAATTTAGTAAAACTTTTGAAAACTTCTTTGTTGGAATTTAAAACGAATATATATATACATCAAATTTCTTTTTCTCCGGAATAAACTAAAATTTAAAATTTCTATTAAAATATTCTATTGAGAAAAATCGGGGTATTACATTTCATGCAAGCCTGCTGCTGAAATAGAATTTTATTAAGAAAAAGAAAGAAAAAGAAACCTACGGGAAACCCATCGAATACACAGAGCAGTAAACTGAGGACCAGGCCTCATCAAAACCTTTCCGGAAAAAACCCATAGGGAAAAATTCCGAAAAGGAAAAAGAACCCATAGGGGAAAATTCCGAAAAGGAAAAAGAATACCCGTCCAAGGACAGACATCAGGCGCATGAGTGGGAAACAAGAGCAGAGCTCCGGCCTGACCATCGCCCCGCCAAAAGACCCACCAACATGACCCGAGAACACAAAACCAAGGAAAAAATGAAAGAAAACACCAGTAAACAGACCACCCCCAGCCACACCACGACTTCTTAAAATGCATGCATGGGAAGAAAACCCCACCCACAACCTCCAAGCTTCTACAAAGAGCACGTAAAGTTTGAGCAAAGACCCTAACCCCAAACAAATAAACATGAGAAAACCAAGCATACTAGAGCAAAATACTAGACTTTCATGCAAGCCAAGAAAGTATTTAGCACTGAATTGTTACATAATTAGCAATTAAAAATCAAGTAATAAGCACTTAGTTTAAAAATGGAAATATATTTTCTCTATCAACGCAATCTCTTTAATTGCTAATTACAACACAATTAAGTAAGCACTTAGTTTTAATTGCTAATTATAACTCTATCAACACAATATATTGAGCTAAAACAAAATAATTTTAAGTGTTATACATAATGATTTTTTAAGTTGTTATTTGTTGAAATTCTTTAAGTGTTAAATACTTTCATGCAAACCAAGAAAGTATTTAGCACTGAATTGTGATGTAGTTAGCAATTAAAAATCAAGTAATAAGCACTTAATTTAAAAGTATTTACTCATTTCTCCAAAGTGTTGAGGATACTCGACGGAAACAACACTATATATTATTAGTTTCAAAGCAATTAATGTTTTAATCATAAGCAAAAAATGCACAACAAAATAATAAAAAAGGATAATAAAAAATAAGCAAAAAAAAAAAAAAAACCCAAGGCGACGAAACATATTGCATTCTGCAATTGAAAATGGAATTACACTGACTATTATTGATGTCTCCGGATTTACGCTGGCGTTTAGGAACTCATCGAAGTTGAAGTATACATCCAAAAATATATTTATCAATTATTAAGCAAACCAAATGAATGTATTTGTATTTGTAAGTTGTAACAACAAATGAAATGCTTAATTATATTAAATCATGTTGAATTCGTGTATATTGGACGAGATATGATTACAAAAGGATTTGTTTGTATTTAAATTATTTATGAATAGTATATCAAATCTCATGGCTAACTTTGTAAGATTTGATTTGCTAAAATCAAATCGTCATTTTTTTTTTTTAGCCCCAAAGAACAAATATATTAGCCCATAATTGGGAAGCAAATAGAGTTGGGCAGAGCCCTTACAAAAGACATTTTTTAAATGGAGCAAAGCAAACTTGGCTAAACAATCAACAGTGGTGTTAGCTATTCGTCTAGTCCAACTGAATTTTACTTGATCGAAGGTGAGGAGGATGTTCTTGATATCTTGGATGATTCCTCCAACGAGAGATCTATCAGGTTTCAAGAATGATGTTCTTCCCTTGTAAAGCTTTCTCCCTCATCACTCCTTCTTTTAAGGCAAGACATTCAGCAGCTTCATCATTTAGAGTCACAACACAGAATTTAAGACAACCCCCCCCACACAATTCTTGGAAGCGTTAGTGATGTAGATGCCCAAACCCACTCCTCGATTCTGATCGAAGGCTGCATCACATTGGACTTTCCAAAAATCAGTCAGGTGATCCCCTGAAGATGAGCAAGAAACCATCGGAGTAGGGGACCTGATCGCTGCAGTAGCAGGGAGATGTTTAAGAGCAAGATGAAAACACTAGTGGTGGGAGAGTTCTTGATGCTGGAAAAGCAGCAAATTGCGGGCGTACCAAACTGTCCACAACAGTGTTAGAAAAAGTCGATGAGCTTCATCGGAGTTGATTATCTGAATCTCAGCAATCCAGTGAGATAAAGGTTGAGTTCTATCAGTCGCGCCCGCAAAAAGTCTCAAGGGTAAGGCTGCCCAGAAGAAGGTCACCCAACCGCAATCCCGGAGAGCGTCCGCAAGAGTTTCCTCAGCTTCGCCACATCTTGAGCAGATCGGCTCAATGTCCAGCCCCTGACGTCTTAAAGCGCATTTAATTGGCAGAGCATCCTCTAACTTTAAGGTTCCAAAGCCATTTCCACAGCTGTTGGCGATCACCTAACCAGGAGGCACCATCAACGTTTGTTATCCTTAGTGCAACAGCATAACCTGATTTGACAGTGTAAACGCCAGTTTTCAAGTAGGGCCAAAATCTCCAGTCTTGATTTAAGAAAGAGCATAAGGGGATGGAGACAATTTTTTGGATGTCAGTCTTGGGAAAAACGTGATTCAGCTTGCCCAAATCCCAATCTTTCTCGTTGTCTTTAAAGAAATCCGCCACATGAAGGTGTGTTGTTTCCTCATCAAGAGCAGCAGAAGGTTTGAGATTATAAGAGGATGGAATCCATCGATCAAGGCCCACTCTAATAGATCTCCCATCTCCAATCCCCCACACCAAACCATCGCGTAGGATAGCCATACCAGCAACTAAGCTTCTCCAAGAGAAAGATGGATTATGGGCTTTAGTTGCTTGGAGGATATCCAACTGAAGGTAGTAGCGGGCTTTTAGAGATTGCGCCAGAAGAGAGTCCGACTGGGTAATGAGTCTCCAAACTTGTTTTGCCAAAAGAGCACGGTTGAAACATGATAAGTCGCGGAATCCTAATCCTCATTCAGTTTTTGATCGGTAGAAGGCCTTCCAGTTCCTCCAATGTATACGTTTCTCACAATGCTTTTGCCCCAAAACAAACTGTGCAGCGTGTGAGTTAAGACGCTGGCACATTTGTTCCGGAATCAAGAAGCAACTCATCAGGTATACTGGAATGGCTTGGACAACAGTTTTGATTAGAACACACTTCCCAGCTGCTGAAAGGGATCGATGTTTCCAGTTTTTGCACTTCTTCTTCACTCTATCTTCCAATATTTGGAAAACTTCATTTTTTGATCGGCCAATAGTACTTGGGATCCCCAAATAAATGCCATGTGTCTCAGGTTGTCGGACCCCAAGTCTGGTCGCGAGTTCCTCTGCCACTGCTAAGGGTACTTTTCGGCTAAAGGTGATGTCAGATTTGTCCAAGTTAACCTTTTGTCCCGATGCCGCTTCATAGATAGAGAGAATATGCTTAATGGTATCAATTTCTTGGGGGATCGTCCTTCCAAAAATGATGGAGTCATCTGCAAAGAATAAGTGTGACACAGACGGAGCGGTAGAGCAAAGTCGAGCACCATGAAGCAAGTTTTGAGTTTCTGCTTTCCTGAGTAAACAAGAGAAACTCTCTGCACAAAAAAGAAAGAGGTAAGGAGAGAGGGGATCTCCTTGACGGAGTCCTTTGTCTGGAGTGAAAGTGTTGTCGGGTGACCATTAATTAATATCTCAAAACTAACAGAACGAACACATCGCATCACGAGATTAACAAAAAATCCTTTGAAACCCATGCGGAACAGGACAACTTCCAAAAAACTCCACTCAACCCGACCGTAGGCTTTTGCCATGTCCAATTTAAAAGCAAAACAACCTCTAATTTTAGCGTGATTATTTTTCATCATGTGAAAAAGCTCAAAAGATAAGAGGGCATTATCGGTGATATGTCGGCCCGGGACGAAAGCAGATTGTGTTGAGTAAATAAGCTCAGATAAAATAGATTTAAGTCTATTTGTAATGACTTTTGTAATGATTTTGAAAACCACGTTGCAAAGACTAATGGGGCGATAGTCGGCTGGACTCATCGAGTTCTTTTTTTTTTGGAATAAAGCATATAAATGTATCATTAAGACTAGAAGGATCACCACCATTATTAAGGATGTCAAGGAGATTTGGGATAATTGAGTTCTTTAAGAAATGTCAACATTTATGGAAGAAGAGAGCAGGCATATCGTCTGGGCCAGGTGATTTCAAAGGGTGCATTTGAAAGAGAGCTTCTGTGACTTCTTCCGCTGAAAAAGGCTTTGTGAGGTGATCATTCATTGCATCTGTAACAGTGGGATTGATCTCTTCAAGGACCTCATCATTGTTAGCGAACGATTGTGATGTGAAGAGGGCTTGGAAATATTGTCTAAACACGTTCTCAATTTCCTTGAGATTTGGATCCCCTCGGCATTCTGGACAATTTTAATTCGGTTTCTCCTCTGCCTCCCTGTTGCAATCTTGTGAAAGAAGGTTGTATTTTTGTCTCCCTCATTGAGCCATAGACATCAAAAGCGTTATTTCCACATTGCCTCTTCTTTGTCGAGCAAATCATCAATATTTTTTTCAATGGAATTCTGCTCAACCATCGTGTCAGCCCAGTTTGATCTATTTTGCACCTCCTCAAGACGTTTCCGAAGTTGTCTAAGCTGTTTGTTAACATTTCCAAAATGATTCTCCCCCTATGCTTTCAAAGCTTGCCCACAATATTTGATTTTAAGCCGCAGGTTCCCCGATGAAGAGTGTGCTGCCCCATAGTTCCAAACGGATTCACAAAGTTCTTTGCAAGAGGGATCTTGAAACCACATTGATTCGAATCGAAAAACTTTCCGCTTTGGTCGGTTACTAAAATCAGTGCATTGGAGCTCAAGAAAGATCGGGTAGTGGTCCGATGATTTTCGTGTGAGGTGGTATACTTTATATCTCGGAAACAAGTTTAGCCAAAGTTCTGAACCAAAGACTCTATCGAGGCGCACCTGGATGTTCTCATGCCCAAGTTGTTTATTTGTCCAGGTGAACTGATGCCCTTCGAACCCCAAATCTATAAGGTTACAGTCATTGATGGTATTCCTGAAGCTTTCCATTCTTTGGTTACTCCATCTGATCCCCTCTTTCTTCTCAAAACCATAAAGAATTTCGTTGAGATCTCTCCCGCACAGCCAAGCTTGTTTGCAGGAAACCCACAACTCATGAATGAGGTTCCAAGAATTATTCTGGGAGTTACTTTCAGACCATCCATAGAAGCCACAGAAATCTCAATCTTGTTGGTGAGTAGTGCTTATCGAAGCTAGAATGTGGTAAAGAGTAAGATTTAATATCAACCTTCCACTCGTGTCGCCAGAGCAGTACTAAGCCACCACTTTTTCCCCCACGTCAAGTATCACAATCCACATAAAATAACTCATACGACTCAATTTTTTGATGCAAGGAAGTCCATTCAGAAGATAGTAATTTGGTTTCCATAAGGAAAACGATGTCGGGAGACTTATGGTTTAGCAACCATAGCAGCGTTCGAACTGTCGATTGGTTCCTAAGCCCTCGACAGTTCCAGAATAGGCAACTCATTAGGATCGGTGGGATTGCTCTGGGGCAATCTCCGCCGTTAACTTCAAATCATAGTTCATGGGGGCCTCTTTGTCTTGTTATGGTTTTTTTGAAGTGCATTCAATTTCTTCAATATCGTTGTGTTCATCCACCAAACTATGGAGCCGTTTTGAAACTCCCGATGGGCTGTCAATGTCACTGACATGAATGCTGCAATTTGTATCCTTTTGTCACCGCGCTTGTTTTTTCCATTTTTTCATCAACTTTGGGTGATGGCTCTTTGTGTTGTCATGCTGGTTTTGGGGTGTTTTTTGGGGCAGATGGCCTGTTTGTTGAGATTGGGGAGTTATGGTTGGTGATTGGCAAGAGACTTTAGTGTTGGAGTGGGAAGGTTATTGTGGGGTATTAATGATTGGAGGTTTGGTTGTTTGGGTGGATGCAATGAATTTCATAATATCAAGGCAGATGGGTTGTGTTGTTGAGGTAGGTGGGGGATGAGTTATGGTTTATTGCAAAGGGGAAAAGTCGAGGTGGTCGTCCATATGAGTGGTTTGTGGGGGAGTGGGTATCTGTATGTGGGGGGTGAGTGTCAGTAAGCTAGAGTTGGTTAATGAGAGATTCGGCTTTGGGATTAGAGAAGTGTGGTTGTAGGTTACTGTCAATATCTAGGTCTGGAGATGTGTCATGAGGGAAGGTTGTTTTGGAAGAGCCATGGGTTTCAAGATACTTTTTATATCGAGCAGCCTCTTCCATGTGAGGTTTCATACGGACTGAGGGGTGGGGCATACCTCCTCCTGTTGCGTGTGTCCTGATTCGCTTCAACGGAGAGGCTTTTAGTCAGGGGCCATATCGAGAATCTTCAAAAGGGTTGTCTTCCTCAGGTTGATGGTGTTCACATTTCCGACTTTGGTGCCCTATCGTTCCACAGTTGAAACAGTAAATGGGCAGGGATTCATATTTCAAAGGAATCCACAATTTTTTTTCCTTCAAAGGCTACCGTAAGACCCCGTAGGAGGGGTTCAGTGATGTCCAGCTTGACTTTAAAGCGAGCAAATGAGCCAGAGAAATTCATATTTATATCAATATGCTCCACTGTTCCTATCTTTTTCCCCAAGGCTCTAATCATATGAGTGTTTAGGCATTTGAAGAGTAGATAATAAGCTCTCACCCAGAACGCGCAATGGTTTATGTTGAGGTTGGATGGTTGTTGGTTTCTATCAAGAGGAGCCACCACAAATAAGAATCCATCAAAATGACATGGCTGTTGGCTGAGGACCCAGTCCCTATCTTCAGGAGAGTCAAAACCAAACACAAATTCCACTCCTTAGCAGTAACATTTTTCCTTGATTTTCATGTTTTTCTCATCACCTCAATGAGATAAAAGCTATTGGAAGGCTTTTCAGCACACATGCGACCTACCAAGTTGTTACTGAAATTCATTTTGGGGACGATGGAATCGCCTTGGTCCATTTCAAAAACTACAGTTTCAGTTTCGCGCTCAGTCAGCCCTTCCACATCACAACCAGCTGCTATCGCAGTTGAGGGACCTCTGCGATCTATACCTGCCATTACAGACGAAAGAAAAGAAAACACCCAAAAAGACGAAATCAGTCAGAAAGGAAGACCCAAAGCAACAGCAACAAAAGCACCCTCGGACCACGCCCGGTCCCAAGAGGAACAATAGCCACCGATTTGAAGAGAAAATGAGGGGGAAGAAAAGGGGGGGGGGGGGGGGGTTGGGAGGCGGCGGACTAAGAGGGAAGAACCCTAACAAGCCTCAAGAGCGGGAAGAAAACAGAGCCCTAGTCGAAGGGAACCTTTAGTTTTGGCACAGAGATAATTGGAAGTAAAATCAAATCGCTATTATGATTACTTTTTCACCAATTTTTACCAATTAAAAAAAAAAACACAATCCATGACAATTACTTTTTAATCGGCAACGTCCAATTAATGAAGATCAATGATCTAAAATGGTTCCTAGTTAACACATAGGGGTTGGTTTCTATTATAACCCATATATATATATATATATATATATATATATAGGGGAGGGCTAGAATAAAAACACTCTTAAGTGTATAAAATATAAATGATTTTCAGCCCTTAGATCATCAAGATCTACGGTTGATTCGTAACCCTTTTGGATGAATTCGTGGTCCTGGGTTTGAATCCCAAAGGTAGCAAAAATTTATTTTTCACAATTCGTAACCATGTTGGATGAATTCGTAACCCTGTTGGATAAAATTCGTACATTAAAAAACGTTTATATTTATATTTTAAGAAGTGTTTTTACTGTAGCCCTCCCATATATATATATATATGTATATATATATATATATGGAGAGGCTACGCTAAAAATAGCTCTTAAAATATAAAATACGAGCCAACTAAAGTGTATGAATTTTGACGTATGAATTTGCTGTGTAAATGTATAAATTGTGAAAAAAAAATTTTTTGCTACATATGAGATTCAAACTCAGGACCATGAATTCATCCTACAAGGTGATGAATCAACCGTAAATCTTAATGATCTAAGGGCTGAAAATGATTCATATTTTATATTTAAAGAGATATTTTTATTTTAGCCACCCCTATATATAATGCACTCGCCCCACATAAATTCATTTGCACCCGGCTCTCTTCCTCAAGCCGCTTTGATCCCACGCGGGTCCTCCAGTGGGCGGGGGGCTCTAGCAACCCGTCTCGAACCGGTTCTAAGAGCCCCTACCGGAGGTGCTCTCGTATAGATTGCTAAGTGTTTGTTGGTTTTTAATACTTTGATATATGAAATAAAAGTAAATAGAATATCTTAATTTGAGATGTATTTAAGCACATTCACTAAACTCATTTTTTTAGGATTTAAACATTATTTGGTTCTTTTAATACAATACGATGCTGTATCATTTAATTATCACAGATCAAGTTTAATATTTTAAAAGGGAAATCAATCGCATCTAATTCTGTCGAGCACTTGAGCTTACTTTTCCATATAGTAGAATTCTGTTGTTGGATTCTTTTGACTTCTTTTTTCGTTTTTTCATTCCGAGTTAGAACTTTATAGTGAGTGATGTTTGGTGGTGGACATATAATTAGTTTTTCTTGAATTATTCATGTGATCTGTAATATGATTTCTAGCAATATTTTTTAGAATTAGATTTAATTTCTTGGTCTCCTTAGTTCATCGAGAAATTAAGGATCCATCACAAGTGGTTATTTAAGTGGTTAAACTAACTTAATTTAATTCTACTAGTTAGTAAGATCAATCTACTTAATTAAATGATTGATTAATAGTAAACTCGATTTAATTGTATTAAACGTAAATGAAAGAGCAATTTTTATTTTTATTTTTTGACTTAAGAGCAATTTATTTTCTTAGTTGGTCGTCTATAATGAGACTTTCTAGCATTGATTCAACTTTCAGAACACTTTTGTCAATCTAGCAGTTTTGTTCGAATTCACTTTATATTTGGATCATATATTTCTATTGTAAAAATTAAAGTATGCTGTTTATCTCATCTCACTCTCACTCTCACTCTCACTCTCACTCTCACTCTCTCTTAAAGAAAAATGTAATCATTTCAAATCTCACCAAATTTGAAAACGAAAGGCATTTGTTAAAACGACGTCATTTGATGCGATAAACTTAGTCAAAATAAAGTCATTGTGGCGAACACACTTGAATACTTGATATATTTTATCAAAAATAATATTGATATTAACACAGAATTTGTGTTAATAGAAAGAAAAGAAAAAAGGATTGTTCATGGACCATGTGATTGGTTCAATAAAAAAGAATCATTTGTTGACGACCATCACATGCCCCGTTACTTCGGTGTATAATAAAATAATGAAATAAATGGAATATACGTACAGCCAATAGGAATAAATTTAAATTTGTCCATATGTTTTTGAAGTATATGACAAAAATGTAAATGTTCTGGCAGAATTTATATCCCAACTCCAAACAGATTAAAATTTATTGTCAATAAAACTTGGTTTGTTCAAAACTGTTGTTTCACTGAATTTTGCATAACATCTTATCACAGTACGTAATTTTGGGCCCCAAACTATAATGAGTATTATTAAGATTCTTTGTTCAATTTATTTCGCATCTAGACTAGAAATAAATGAAATCTCCAATCTCTATAGACGTATCATATTATACTTACATGTATAAAATAAAATAGTACGATATTCAAATCATCACCAGAAAATCTCAATACCGAAATTTAGAAATGTATGTTCAATTTCACTGATGCACGATTATTCTGAATAAGTAAAAGGATTTTTTTAAATGACTCTATCCATTTTTCGTGTCTCACTCTATAGACTATACCCCACCCCACTTTCAATTCTTTTATAGTTTAAATATATATTTTTTCAATCTTAATTTAATACATTTTAGAATAATTAATTGAGATTCATTAATTCAATTTGGGTTTATAATTATTTTAGTATTTCTTCTCCAATTTTTGAATTAATAATAGATAATTAGAGTTAAATAATTCAAAAATTAGGATAAATATTTCTTTTTAATTTTAATTTATAGTGAAAATATTAATTACGGTTCATAATATAATAATATTTTTTACTTTTCATAATAAATAATTACTATAAAATAGTGAAATTAGTAATGAAACACGATGTAACTCATTAAATTGTGAGACATAAAATCTCATTCGAAAATGACTGAGCATTTGAATTTTAATTCTAGATTTAATTGTTTAGAGACTAAAATTTATGCCGTTTTGATGTTCTCTTAGAGACACGAGTGCTATTAAATTGAAGTATCAAACACTTCTCTTTGAACTAATTTCGTGACAAAAGAGAACAAAAAAATCACACTATCTAGGCTCTCCTAAAGTTGTGATAGGCGAAGTAGAAATTGACATAAAACTTCTATCCCCGTTGGTGCTCTTGTCGAACGAAGAAGATGCGTACGAATTCAAATAATCCTCGAAACCCCTCTCGTCGGGAGGGCATCCCGTCGCCCTCCCGACATCGGCGACCTCGATCTCCCGATCCAAATAGCTCACGAGTTGCTTCGTACTCGGCCTCGCCGATTGTTGGTAGCTGGAGCACATGAGCCCCAGCTTCAACACCATCACAACCTCACCCTTATCATAATCACCATTCATCCTCTCATCCACCACATCAAGAATCCTCCCCTCTTTCCACTTCTTCCACACGTAGTCCACCAACACTAGCTCGTCGGGCCCCGACCTCGACTCGATTGGCCTCCGCCCGCATGCCACCTCCAGCATCAGAGCCCCGAACGCGTACACGTCAGAGCTTGTTGTGGACCGTCCCGTCCGCGGCAGCTCCGGGGCGATGTTGAAACATGGTATCATCATAATGTAGAGAAAAATAAAGAGAAGCCAAAGATTGTTATTGTATTTCTTTGATATTGCTTGATGTTTCCGTATTACAATGATACTCAATTTATAGGTTTAAGAATGATCAAAGTCATGCAAATCCCTATAATTAAGGTACTAAAGTCCTACAATATATTTCTTTTGACTTTACTTGTGGTTTTTCTTGACTTTGTTATTGAGTATTTTCAACACTCCCCCTCAAGTTGAGTAACGGGATTCCCGATATTCAACTTGCCAAGAACTTCTGAAAAATTCTTGGAGTTCACAGCTTTGGTTAGGATGTCTGCGAGTTGGTCTTCAGATCTTACGAATGGGAGCGTCACAATACCTCCTTCAATTTTTTCCTTGATAAAGTGCCTATCAACTTCTACATGCTTTGTTCTGTCGTGTTGAACAGGATTTTCTGATATGCTGATGGCTGCTTTATTGTCACAGAACATTTGACACGTCTTTGTCGGTTGAAGACCCAATTCAGTCAACAATCTTCTTAGCCACAGGACTTCGGTTAGTCCACTCTTGATTCCCCTGAACTCGGCTTCTGCACTAGAGAGTGCTACCACTTTCTGTTTCTTACTCCTCCATGAGACAAGGTTGCCTCCAATAAAGGTGAAGTATCCTGCTGTTGACTTTCGGTCGACGGGATTTCCAGCCCAGTCAGCATCAGTGTATGCCTGTATCTCGAGATGTCCAGTCTTCCTGAACAGTACTCCATAATCAAAGGTTCCTTTCAAGTATCTCACAATTCTGAGTGCTGCTTCCATATGGTCAGCTTGTGGTTGGTGCATAAACTGACTCACAACTCCAACAGCATATGCAATATCAGGCCGAGTATGGGAAAGATATATAAGTTTCCCTACCAAACGTTGATATTTTCCTCGATCTGCCAATTCAGCTCCCTTCACAATCTGTAGCCCATGGTTGACAGCCATAGGTGTCTCAGCTGGCTTGCAATTTAACATCCCTGTTTCTGCAAGAAGATCAAGAGTATACTTTTTCTGACTGATAAATATCCCTTTCTTTGATCTGAGTACTTCGATCCCGAGAAAGTACTTCAGTCTCCCAAGGTCCTTCATTTCGAACTCCTTGAAGAGATTTTCTTTCAACTTCTGAATTTCTTCTAAGTCATCTCCTGTTATGATCATGTCATCAACGTAAATGACTAAGCAAGAAATAAGATCACCTCGTTTCTTCAAGAATAAGGTGTGGTCTGAATTGCTTTGCTGGTACCCGAACTTCTTCATAGCTGTGGTGAATCTTCCAAACCAAGCTCTGGGAGATTGTTTGAGCCCATATAAAGTCTTTTTCAATTTGCATACCTTCCCTTCCTCGAACTCATCTGAAAAACCTTGGGGTGCATCCATGTATACCTCCCGTTCTTCTTCAAGCTCACCATGAAGGAAGGCATTTGTAACATCAAACTGATGAAGATCCCAATCCTTGTTTGCAGCAATGGAGAGGAGCACCCTGACAGTGTTCATCTTTGCCACAGGCGAGAAAGTTTCTGCATAGTCGATCCCATATGTTTGTGTGTAGCCTTTTGCAACCAGCCGAGCTTTGTATCGCTCAATAGATCCATCGGGTTTTCGTTTGATTGTGAAAACCCATCTGCATCCCACAGTTTTCTTCCCTTTCGGCAACCGACACTTTTCCCATGTATGATTCCGGTTTAGGGCCCCTATCTCTTTCTTCATAGCATTTCTCCAATGCTCGATCTTCAGTGCTTGCTCCGCTGTTTGTGGAATCTCCTCATCATATAAGGCTGCTTCATAGGCTGTTGCATTTTTGGACAAGTTTCCCTTGGCGATATTCCCAACAGAGTATCGGGAATTCCTCACAACTTTCTCTGGGGTATACCGTTTAGGAGGTACACCTCGATTACTCCTGGGTGGTAGCACATATCTCCCAGTATCTCCATCTACTGTATTATCCTCCTGTTCTTCTTCAATGACTTGAGAAATATTATCAGCAGAATCAGAAGCCACAATAGTAGGTTCAGAAGCTCTTACCTCAGATATCAGTGGCGGAGAAGATATAGGCTCATGCAGCGGACTAGATTGTTCTGGAGTGGATGAAACATGCTCGGTGGCAAGGCTAACTTTTTCTGTTGGGTCTGCTTCCGAGCCTGGCATTGGTAACCAACTTAACAGATCGGTCTCACTCTCTTTTTCACTCTCCCCCTGACTGTTAAGGTGGGTACTGTAAAAATATTCAGTTTCAAGAAAGTCGCAGTTCATGGTGGTTATGATTTGACGGGTTTTAGGATTGTAACATCTATACCCTTTTTGGTTAACACCATACCCGACAAACACACACTTAATGGCACAAGGAGAGAGTTTAGTCCGTTCATTCTTAGGGATATGAACGAAAACAGAACTACCAAAGACCCGGGGTTGAAGAGTGAGAGTGACAGGGACAGAGGCCAAAGTGGATAATTTTTGTAATGGGGTTTGAAGTTTGAGGGTTCTAGTGGGAAGGCGGTTTATAAGGTAAACTGAGGTTGCGACAGCTTCGGGCCAAAAATGGCTGGGTACCTTAGACTCAATCATCATAGCTCGGGTCATTTCAAGCAAGATTCTATTCTTTCGTTCAGCAACACCGTTTTGTTCAGGGGTATGGGGACAAGTGGTTTGATGAATTATCCCTTTTTGTTGACAAAAGTTCTGCATGTTATGATTGACAAATTCACCCCCGTTATCAGTTCTAAGGACTTGGATATTTTTCTGGAATTGATTTTGCACCATGACGAAAAAATGAGTAAATTTATCAAAAACTTGAGATTTATTTTTGAGAAAATATAACCATGTCATTCTAGTGCAATCATCAACAAAAAGCAGAAAATATTTAAACCCTTGACCCCCGGCAATAGGTGATGGACCCCAAACATCAGAGTGAACTAAAGAAAAAATAGAATCGACTTGAGTATCACTGGGTTTAAAAGGTTGTCGATGACTTTTAGCCAAAACACAAGTTTCACAAGATAAAGTATTATTTTGCATAATGTTAGGGAATAAAATCTTAAGGTAACCCGTGGATGGATGCCCTAACCTACGGTGCCAAAGCCAGGCTTCCCGGTCAGCAGTTCCGTGAGCCAGCATCACCTTGCCTTGTTGAGCTATCTCATCCACATAGTACAATCCATCCCGCTCAGTGCCACGCCCAATAATCTCCCCCGTCCTGATATCCTGAAGTAAACAGAAGTGAGGATGCATAAGCATGGTACAATTGAGCTCTTTAGTAACATGGCTAATAGATAAGAGTTTGTGTGAAAGAGACGGGACATAAAGACAATTTGAGAGACGTAAAGTAGGGGAAATTTCTATAGTTCCGGCTCCTTTAACACGAGTCAAATCACCATTTGCAGTCTGAACATGCGTACGATGTGATGTTGATGACTTAATAATATCAGTTTTATCAAAAGTCATTGTATCAGTGGCTCCACAATCAAAAATCCACCCTTTATCCCTATCCCTATTATCATAAGAGGTTTGATATGCAGCGGAAGTATTTAGGGAAATTCTACATAATTGAGAGGTGTTTTTAGTTTTATGTAGAGGTTTGGGGTGGTTTTGTAATTTATGCAAATCCAGGGGGGTAGTTTGCATAAAGTGGGGCTCTTGCTGCAATTCAGGATAACCCAGGGGTGGTATTTGTAATACTCCAAAATTCGGGGACTTAGTGGGCAAAATATGGGGTCTTTTATAATAATTTGAAGAAGTTAGAGGGTTTGGTGTGAAAACACCAAACCCTATACCTGCGCCTCCTATACTTGCGCCTCCATCAAATAAATCTGCACCTCCTCCCTTCCTTGGTCCTGCAGCCGCTGCCGGACGATCCACAGCCACCGCCGCCACCGCCGGTCGGTTCATGGCCGGTGCCGCCGACTCCACGGTCAGCGGCGACTGATCTCCAGCCGCCGACATCTCCCTCGCGCCCCACGGTCCAGCCGCTGCCAATCGGTCGACAGCCATGGCCGCCGCTCTTGCAGCCCACGCCGGCCGGTTCTCGGCCACCGCCGATCCGGTCGTTGTTGCTCCGATCTGCTCCGAATTTCCTCCACTTCCGTTCTGCCCAACCGGAGATGTCCGATTTGTGGCCGCCTCCGCTGCTCCCGTAGCCACCGCCGCTGCTCCGGTAGGCCTTTGATAGTTAGCCATGCCGTAGTAATGATTCGGCGGCGGCAGCGAAGATTGGGCGGCGGCGACGACCGAGACGTCTGGGTTCTTTCCTCCGTCTTCTTCGCTTTTATCGGCGGTGATTTGCTGCAACCGCGCTTCTGGCCGTGTTGCAGGGCGGAATGTGGTGGTAAGTTCGGTCCCGGTCTCTTCCGATGATGAAATGTTGGTGTCGAAGCGGTTGGTTGCCGACTGCAAGATCTGTAGTCGAGCGGCCTCCCTTCTCATTTTTGAGAACGCCGACTCGACTGAGGGAACGGGAACTTTCTTGAGAATGTCCCGACAAAGTTTATCATATCTGCCATCTAATCCAGGGAGGAACTGAAATAATCGGCAATTTCCGATTAATTTTCGGTGCTTATTAATCCCTTCTTCATTGCAGTTGATTGGATTTGGGTCTCTTCGACCCATTCTGTGGATTCTGTTTGGATTTGGGTTATTTGAATCTGTTTGGTTTATGGTTTCAATCTCTCCTGACATTCTTTTTTTTTTTCAGGAAATGAAGAACAGGGGCTGCCTTGATTTGGTGAATTGGCTAGGAACGGTTTTGGTTTTGGACTATGAACGATGATGATTCGTTTCTGAGTTCCTAGGGTTGAACCTGCTCTGATACCATGTTGAAACATGGTATCATCATAATGTAGAGAAAAATAAAGAGAAGCCAAAGATTGTTATTGTATTTCTTTGATATTGCTTGATGTTTCCGTATTACAATGATACTCAATTTATAGGTTTAAGAATGATCAAAGTCATGCAAATCCCTATAATTAAGGTACTAAAGTCCTACAATATATTTCTTTTGACTTTACTTGTGGTTTTTCTTGACTTTGTTATTGAGTATTTTCAACAGGCGAGGTACCCCAACGTCCCCACGACCCGGGTTGTCCCCGGGTTCGACCCGTGGTCGTAGAGCTTGGCGAGGCCGAAGTCGCCGAGGCGGCAGTTCATGTCGGCGTCGAGCAGCACGTTGCTGGCCTTGACGTCTCTGTGAAGCACGATTTGCTCGTAGCCTTCGTGCAAGTAGAGAAGGCCGGATGCGACGCCTTTGATGATCTTGAACCTCTGCTCCCAACTTAATACGCATTTTGACGTATCAAACAAGTACCGATCTAAGCTCCCATTGGGCATGAAATCATACACCAATAGGAGATCGCCGCCGCACCTGCACCAGCCCTGCAGCTGCACTAGATTCCGGTGGCGGAGGCGGCCGATGCTCGATATCTCCGAGACGAACTCGCGGATCCCCTGCTTCGAGTCGTGCGACACGCGCTTCACGGCGACTTCGATTTTAGGGTTCCGCAGCGTGCCTTTGTAAACTCGGCCGAATCCGCCGCTTCCGAGAAGCTCGCTGTCTTTGAAATTTTTGGTGGCTTGCTTCAGCTCTTGGTACTTGTATCTGTGTGGGACGATCTCCAGCTCCCACGATTCGATTATTTCGCGATTTTTGAATTTTCGTAACAGGAAAAGAGCAAGCAGGATTGAAGATGATGCGAAAACAAAGGAAGCAACCGAGAGGCTTACGATTAATTTGGTTTTCTTCTTCTTAATTCCCGGCGCCGACGGCAAGGAAGCCAAATTTAGGGGTTTGGATTCCCCCATCATTTTGAAGCTCCAGCCTAAAACATAATGGGAGCTCGCTAGCAGACCGGTCGAAGCAGAGAATCCGACGTACATTTGATCGTGAAAAATCGGAGACAGATCGATCGGGAAGGAGAGATTGGGGATTTTAGGTTTCGAAGAGGTCGGCGACAGAGTCACGTTGACGAGATTCGCGGCGGAATCGTATTCGATCCACGCGAAAAGAGGCGTGCCGCCCTTGAGATTGAGATCGTGTTTCGCCGAATCGTCGCTGAAATAGGCGGCGGCGGCGGAGGCGTTGGACACCAAGCTGTTGACGTCGACGCCAACGTGGTTGTCGTTGATGTCGCCGAACTCGAAGTCCTGGACGGTGTCGAACTCGACGGCGAAGATGTGGTTGGAGAAGTTTCCGGCGTCGGTGGAGTTGAGAAGGCCGAGGTACTGGCTCGGGAGAGACGAGCTGAGCTGTTTGTTCGGCGCGACCGTGAAGGCGAAGCCGTGGCCACCGAGTTTGGGGTACTCTGGGTGGATGGAGAAGGCGAAGGACGTGGAGAAGGAGGAGACGGTTTTGGTGGTTGAATTTTTGAATTGAATCGGCGATGGATAGAATGCGTGGCCTTTCAATCTGCTGGTCTCGTTTGTGAGCTGCAGGACGCCGGATTTTTGGATCAGCGCGGCGCCGTTTAGGGTTAGATTTGGTTTGGAGTGGTGGAAGCCGGTGTAGCAGAATTCGTCGAGCTGGGATGAAGACGGGGATGCGTAGAGAGAGAGAAGGAGGAGGAAGAGGAGGACGAAGGTCGCCATTAAAGTTGCAGAGAATTGTTGAAGGGTGGGATTTTTGGATTAGTGTTGTTAGGTGACATTTGTGTTTTTTGAAATTGAAATTGTAAAATATGGGCGTTACTGATGCTTGCGAGAAAGTGAAAGGAGCAACTAATGTGTATTACTATATTATAATAATACGCAGATTAATCGTATATTATTGCGCAGATTGTTTGCATTGACAGAGGTCCAACTTTTGGTTTTAGTGCTCTCTCTCTAGAAGATCTAGTTAAAGCAATCTTAACTTAATACTACTCCCTCCATGCCAGGCCAATAGACCTATTTCAATTCAACACAGAAATTAAGAAATTTATTTTTTTGGTAATTAAATATATTGTGGTCTATCAAAAAGTAACTTTTTAAGAGTACTCCCTTATTAAAAGACTAAATAGTACTCTATTCGTCCCGTTATTAATGGCACGTTTCTTTTCGGCACGGAGATTAAGGAAAAGAAAATTAGGGAATAAAGGTGTATGGTCCACATAATTAGAATTGTGTTTAGGGATTGTTTATTATTTCTAATTTATCAATATATAAAAATATTTATTTCTTGATTCATTAAATAAATTTAAAATTTGTAATTAATTAATCATTTCTTACCATTAACACTAATTTCACAAAAAAAAGGTTTTTAAAGTAAAATAGGCAGTAAGATTGCATTTTTTTCCTTCTTCTTAATTTTGTTAACTTTATCAGCAGAAATAGCTACTGTCAAAATTCACGAAATCAACAAAAATCGAGATGAACTGAAATAGTTTTGGGTATTAGGAAGAACATGAACTGGGGTGAAAAATCAAAAATTCCTGAACTGGGTGAAATTCACGAAATCAACACAAAACAGAATCAAAATACCAGAACAAAATTCACCAAGCAACAATAAAGATCCTAAAAATCAACAAATATTCACAATTCATGAAATTCACGAAATCAACAAAAATCAAGAATAAGATTCCACAAAAATCATGAAATCAACGAAATCAAGAATAAGAATGAGATTCAAAACAAGAACAAAATCAACAAAAATCAACGATTGAGCCGCTCAGATCTGGTGCCGCATTGGTGCTAGGGTTTCACTCGGAGGCGGCGGCGGATGGAGCAGGCGCAGAAGTGTGGAGGCGCGACGATGGAGACGCTCAGATCTGGCGGCGCACTGGTGCTAGGGTTTCACTCGGTGGCGGCGGCGGCGTCATACTCAGTCCACCGCCGGGCCGCTGATATGATTTCCTTAGAGGGGGTGGAGGCGCGACGATGGAGCCGCTCAGATCTAGCGCCAACCGGTGCTAGGGTTTCACTCAGAGGCGGCAGCGGATGGAGCAGGCGCAGAGGTGTGGCGGCGGCGCTAGGCAGTGGAGGCGACGCTAGGGTTTAGGAGATGGTGGTGGAGGGATGAAGAAGAGGGTAGAGAGGGCAGGAGAAGGCGGCGGGTGGAAACGGAGTCGCCGCGCCGTCGCCGTGGAGGAGGATGAGAGACAGAGTCGCCGAGGAGAGGAGGAGAGGCGGCGAGTGAGAGTAATCGGGAGAGAGAGAGAGAGTGTGTGTGTTTTTTTTGTTTTTTTAAAGTTGTTTAATTAAGCTTTGAATTAGGATTTTAATTAACATTAATCACTCCCTTATTTTTTTTCAAAATAGGAAACGTGTCATCAATAGCGGGACAACCCAAAAAGGAAAACGTGTCATTATTAACGGGACGGAGGGAGTACTTCCTTATTACTTACTTAATAAAGCCCTAACCTAAACATTTCTATATTAAGAGTGAGCCAATTGAAGTGTGACAACCTAAAATAAAAAATGAGCCTATTGAAATGGGATGAAGGGAGTACTACTTAATTCATTAATGGCACCTCTTTACTGATTTCAATAGTTTCTGTTTTTTCCACATAAATAATAATGTTCACCTAAAGCAAAAAAAAAAATGCTTCAACAGTAATGCAGATGCCACTTCTGTCTTTCTGTTTGTTTTTTCTTTTCTTTCTTTATCTTTTTGGGAAAGTCTCCATTTCAATTTAACATACAGTCGAGCTGTTGGCGGCCAAGAGTCAAGGATGAACCGCTACTGATTTCATTTAATGTACTAAGAAATTGAATTTATTAAACGACCCTATTATTTTAATGGGTAAATATCAATTTAAACCCTAAACTATTTCCGCACTATCAATTATATCCTGAACTATTGAAAATATTTTTTTAAACCTTAAACTATGAACTTTGTATCAATTATACCCCGTGTCCATTTTTCAGGCCCGGAAAGTTGACGTGGCTTGCCGGTTTGCCACGGTGTATTTTGTAAAAAAAAAATTAGATTGACGTGGCTTTAAAAATTAGAAGAAAAATTACACGTTGATTTAGAAACAAAACAACAACACATTCATTCCCTAAAATTAAAACACACGCTCCTGCGCAAGAATTTAGAAGAATAACACATCTCTTCTTTTTTTTTTTTAGTTTTTGAGAGAAACACATCCTCAATTTTAAGAACTCTACAATTGAGAATGGAATTTCACTCCAATCCAATATTCGCCTGAATCTTCGATTTCAAGAGAACTTATAGTATCGTGTGGCTATTCTTAATTATGATTATATGTATTGGAGTTGGTATTAATTTTTTTCGTGTGAAGAAAATCAGTGTATTGGAGTTGAAATTCTTGGAGTTGGTACTATTCTTAATTCTGTTTATGTGTATTGAAGTTGAAATTGTTGGAGTTGGTAATTTTTTTTTGTGTGTGCTTTAACCTATGCACACCACTTGCTCGATCAAATGCCTCAATGAAACAACAAATAAAGTTAGCCTATTAAAGTATACCAATCAAATCTATATATTCACTACTGACTTGTCCAACCACCATCATCAGCTTCCAAATCATCCTCTACATAAGTTTCCAAACCCTCTGTCAGCCTAACATAACCTTCATCCTCATTCTCAAGTTCAACATCCCCAACATAAACATCCAACTTCTCATTTTCCACATCCACACAATTATATATTCTCGTTCGAAATTCAGTATCGTCTTTAAAGAACATCAATTCATCAGTGTTCTTTACTCTAAAAGCAAATTTTTGAACATCACTACACCCACGATCAACATATGAATTAAATAATTCAGAAAATTGCCAAGAATACCAATCACATTCCTCTAGAACATCAACTTCACCTCCTATGTATCTTCTTTCCCCCTCAAACTTTCCACCAAAGTGAATTCTTATCGCAATTAAATAAGGCATATCCATGCTGCATGTGCTGCCAAACAACAACCCACAAATTTAAGGTAGGATACGACAACCACTACAATACAAAACATACAAAAGTAATATAATACAATTTAATGCAAGGGCCACTACAATATAAACAAGGACTACTGAAAAAAGACACAAAAAGAACACTTTAGAATCATGAATGATAATCGCCACTCACCGATAATGTATGTCACGTGATATTGTAACTTTTCTTGTAATCGAAGATTCAGGCGAATCTTGGAATTGGAGTGAAATTTTGTACTTAGTCGTAGGGTTCTTGAATTGGAGATATACTTCTTCTTGATTCTAGGGCGGCAACACGTTTATATTTTTTAGAATAGATATGTTGTTGTTTTGTTAATTTGCGCAGGAGCGTCTTTTAATTTTAGGGAATGAATGTGTTGTTGTTTTGTTTCTTTTGGGTGCAAATAATAATAAAGGAAATCAACGTGTAATTTTTCTTCTAATTTTTAAAGCCACGTCAATCTAATTATTTTTTTACAAAATACACTGTGGCAAACCGGCAAGCCACGTCAACTTTCCGGGCCTGAAAAATGGACACGGGGTATAATTGATACAAAGTTCATAGTTTAAGGTTTAAAAAATTATTTTCAATAGTTCAGGATATAATTGATAGTGCGGAAATAGTTTAAGGTTTAAATTGATATTTACCCTATTTTAATTATGTCCGATAATTACTACTCCCTCCGTCCATGAAAGAACTTCCTAGGAGGGAGTGGCACGGGTTTTAAGAAAAAATATTATTGAGTGTATTGAGAGTGGATAAAAGGTAGTTGAGTGTATTGGGAGTGGTGAAAATGTGTTATAATTAATATTGAGAGTTGTGAAAAGTGGAAAGTAAGAGGATTATAAGTGGTGGGGTATAGTCTAAAAATAAGTAGGAAGTTCTTTTGTGGACGTCTCAAAAAGGAAAGAAAGGAAAGATAAGAAGTTCTTTCGTGGAGGGAGGGAGTATTATATAGATTACATTATGATAAAATTAAATTAGTTGAATGTAATATTTAATTACTGAGTTGAAGGTTGTCCGCCGCCCATACCCCACAGAACTGTTTTTTCAAAAAGTTTTGGGCCCATGACCAATTTTTTTATCCTTACCCGAATACTACTGCATTTATTTTCAACGATTTCAATAAGAATTCAAAATTCACACTAAACTAGTTCTCAAATAAAATAAAATAAAACAAAACTCCCAGTGATAAACTCATAAGTGGTCACTTCGATTGATTTGAGTCACTAAATGTCAATTTCTGAATTCAAATACAAGCACAATTGATTTTGGATATTAGACATCATAAATTTTAATAACTGGGAGAGAAAATACTCACATTCACAATCACAATATACTCAAATACCAAGATTCTTTTGTTTTGTTTTTTTTTTTTTTTTTTTGACTTGGGGGAGTTGGGAGGAGGAGCAGTGGGGTCTGAACTCGAGACTTCATTGTTCACACACAAGAGATCGCACCGCTTGGGTCCCCTTGGAGACAAATACCAATATTCTTGAAAAGTCTTTAATAACCCAAAGCAGTTATGCCATTTTTCAAGAGGTTGATCAACAACTGATTCAAATAATTCCACTCCAAAGTGAAGGCAAATACTCATTGAAAATTAAAAATTCTGAAAAATATTATATATAGAAGACCATGATTCAATGTGTTTACAATTATTGATCATTACCTTGTAGCTAGTAAAGATGAACAATCTATGTATCATCTTTATTTATAAACACAATTGCGGCAAATAATGTTTTTTTTTGGAGATAAAATGGAACAAATAATGTTACTAATTCTTGATAGCGTCTTCGTTGGCATCGCCGAGTGCCGCCTCCTTCAAATACTTTTCAGACAACTGAACTCTCTTCACATTTTGTTGCTCTCGAACAAGCATGTTGCCGTACTCAATCAGCTTCGCAAGGCTCATTTTCGGTTGCTCGAATTCGGGTGGTTTCTCCCTCGAGTTCACGAGCTTGCTCCCCATCTTCTCCACTCCTACGCTCGCAATCCATTCCCGCACTAGGTCATCGTATACTCTCGCCCTCATTGCCCCAAAGAAGTCTGCACATGGATCAAGAACATATTATGGAGGTGTTTGCTTTGGATGATAGTTTAAATAAATAAAAACAATCTACTACATATTTTGATGGTTTAATTTGAGTAATTTTGAACTCCAAACTCAATCATATAGTATAATTTTGATCTACCACTTAAAAGTTTCAAAAATGGTTTGGCTCGACATGACTAACTAGCTTGACCCGCTGTCGAGCGGGTCAAGCTGATCCACCATTATTTAATCTAAACTATAAATTTAGGACCAGATGGAGCCAATTAACCATTTACCTTGCAAGCATTCCGAGTTAATCCCATTTAGAGTTTGATTGGATTGTCATTTTTAATCTAGAGCGAATTCAACTCGACTTGAAAATACCCTATTGGTCATTAATATGAAAGTCAGCCAGGTTTGACGATTTTGACAACTCTACTATTGCTCATCCTTTAAGAGGTGTTCAATTACTTGAGATTAAATTGGCTCAGAATTACTCGAAATTGGATTAGTTCAAGATTATCCGAGATTAATACTATGTGGCACTGAGACAAAGTTGCTCATTCTATTATTTGAAATTAAATATGAAATTACTTAAAATATTTTTTTCTATCATCAGGGGGCAAAGACGTATCTTACGTGGCATTATCCCGAACCTAGTATCGAACCGAGCCCGCCCAACTTAACAACATATCATGAGACTAATCTTGTCTAATCTATTTGTGAATGCGTTTTGAATGGACATACCAATAGATTGCCCGGGGAAAGCGTCGACGAGCTCAACGACGTCGCGCATGGCAACATTATCTGTCCAGAAGATTCCGGAGCAGATGCCAATCCGGTCTTCCCTGGTGGGGGCCCAGTAGAACTTGTCCATCCGGCCGTCGCGAATGAGGGGAGCGTACAACGTCGAGAAGTCATTTCCAGTGACGATGACGGGCACTCGAGGATTCTCCTGCTTGTTGTAGATCCCCGGGAGCTGAACGTTGGTGGGGCTGTCGGCGATATTCATGAGCGTGGCGTTCACCATCTGATTATTCACTGTGTACTGTGTGCTCCCTCCAAATCTTCCGGCGCCGGCATCGAGGTCGTTGATGAACAGAACGCACATTTTTCCCTTTGCGATCATGTCCGCCGCCTCGCGGTATCTCTGTCTGATCAGCTTTGCCGGCTCTCCTGCATTTCCGCTTTCCAGTTCTCCGGCACTCATCATAATGGGACTACAAATTGCATTCATTTATTGTAAAAATAAATTTTGATAAATTTAAAATATGAGTTAATATATCAAAATAATCATTTTTATATTGTAAAAATAGAAACACAAATACTCTTGTACAACCGGTTGCACCGTGCAACTGTAACACTACTTCATTCGGGAAATGACATTTGAACATTTTCAAATGACGCTACTTTAACATACAAATGACACTTGTCACTTGTATGTTGAAGTAGTGCCATTCAGAAACTAGTTGCACGGTGCAACCGGTTGTACGGGAGAATGCCTCAAATAAAAAATAGCCATAAAGATAGAATATATAAAATATAGTCAATTTTTTATTCGGGGGACCTTACTTTGAGTGCGAGGGGAAGAATAATAATTTAAACCAATCTATCATTTATTTTGATTAATTAATCAATGATGAACTAGTTTTACTTTTATTATTCAAATACTCAATTTTAATACTCTTTCCGTGTATGAAGTTTTTTTTTTTATTTTCCCTTTTTGAAGCGTTCATAAAAGAATTTTCTATTTATTTTTTTACTAGACCCCACCACTTATAATAATCTCATTTATTATTTTTTTTTTCACCATTCTCAATTCTAATTAAAACACATTTTCACTATTCTCAATAAATTCAACAATCTTTTCTCCACTCTAAATATATTAAACATTTTTTAAAAAAATCTGTGTCACTTACTCAAAGAAAATTTGTAGACGAATGGAATATATTTTATCAATCTATCCAATCACTCAAAATAAGTACCATTTAAAGCACTAATAGAGTACTATTTTATCCCTTGATTTTATTTTTAAATAAGACAATTCAGGCATAAAATTATTTTTAATTCTGAATTATATATGCAATTGTGAATAGTGGGTATAATAATAAGTGTTTTTTAATGATTATTTTCTACTCGGCACAAAAATGAAGAAAGCTAATAAATATGTTGTAAGTTAAATAAAATGGTAGTTGACAAAAGTGATAAAGATTTTGTGGGGTGGGTCCATTAGTGATAAATGTAGTAAATATATAATATAAAATTGATAAATGTGTTGTGGAGTGGACCCACCATGAGTGATAAAATGTAATAAATGTAAGAATTATGAGAGGATATAATTGTCCAAAAAATAAAATAAAAGTTTATTTCATGGACAAAAATTTGAGGGTAAATGAAAGTTTATTTTTTTAGCAGAGTACTATTTTATTAGTCAACTACTCCCTCCGTCCTCAAAATAAGTTCCTCTTTGGGAACGGCACGGGTTTTAAGAAAAAATGGTAAAGTGTATTGATAGTGGAGAAAAATACTTATAATTAATATTGAGAGTGGTGAAAATGTGAAAAAGTGTTATAATTAGTATTGGGAGTGGTGAAAAAGTGAAAAACAAGAATAAATAAAATATTATTAGTGGTGGGGTAGTTGTCCAAAAATGGAAAAAAAGAAAGAGGAACTTATTTGGGGACGTCCCAAAAAGGAAAAAGAGAAACTTATTTCAGGGACGGAGGGAGTATTTAAAATATTCTACAAAAATAGACCTGACTTACTTGATTCCGATTTTCGAGAAAACCAGCTCGCACTGGAAGGATTTTCCCTGTCCCTTTCCTCCCCATATGCCCAAAATTAGTGGCACCTGAAATGAGTTTCTAGCAATAATTATTCACTAATTTCTATTCATCAATCATAATCAAGGTACATACTATAACTTATTAAAACAAGAACAGACCTTGATGTTTGGCAGATTCATGAAGTTTTTAGCAATGTGAACTAGTAGCTTGTCCATGAATGCAGGAGCAATGTAGCATCCATTCATATTATTATCAAATTCGTACCTGAAAAAATCCCATCATCATCATCATTACTATGCGAAGAAATTGAGAGTTTGTGGTACTTAATGAACAAATAATTTAGCCGACTGTGTACTCGAACTTAAGACCTTTATCCTTAAACATTAACTACTAGACCAACACACGCACACGAGTGGTCTTACTGTCGGAGGCCAGCACTGAGGTACTCATACGAGCTCAAGACGGGGTTGTGGGTGCCGGCGCCCACCGGGGCTTGGAAGAGCGCATCGACCATCCCTTTCCCTCTCGCGATGTCCTGTTGATCGTCGGAGACGTCCGTCGCCAGCCCCCTCCATCTGTCACTATCGCTCTGTTTCTTCTCATCAACCTCCGCCACAATTACCTTAAATCTCTCGCAACAAATCTTCCACTCTCTCGCTCTTGATCTCACCTTCTTGCCCAGAAACCTCGTGATCGCCGCCGCGCTCGAACCACTCGTTTTTAACTGCAATGGCCTGTTAACAGCTCCGAAAGTTGTTGTGGAAGCAGAGGCGGCCATATTTATTTATTTTTTTCTTAGTATTGTTGTCGACTGTTCTTTCTGAGATTTTAAGGCTGTGAGTTTGGTGCGTCGAAGTGTGTGAAATGGGTAGGGATAGTATATTAAATTATTAATATTTGTAGCTGGTATGGGTATATTATTAGATCATAGTTTGATTTTTGGGAAAATTATATATATGGATTGGGTTGGAATTTATTTCCCACTGCTACGATAATTGGAATGACTTGAGATGAAATTATTTTGGGCGTGATAATTGATGCTATGAGTATGGGCTGAACTCTGAAGTGGATGTAACAACAAAACGTAGGCTTCTGGGGAGATGGAAATATGTTGGATGATTTTTTTTTTCTAAGATAAATTCCTAGAAAATAATTGAATCGTAAAATAAATCATTAGTTGGGATTTGAGGCATCTACATACGAAAAATGGAGGATCTCGCCATCATTTTAGTGCATTCTATAAAGAATACATCACATGGTAGTATGATATTACATCGTGCACAATGAATACTTGTTAATGCAAATACATAATTCAACAAAAAAGGAGAGAAAATTGAATTTATCACTACATAGATGTTGTTGCTACACAAAATCTCTAACAAAATTCCGATTTCCAATGTGAAGAAACTAAACTACAATTGGACGTGAATGAATGAAAGAGTATTCATCACCGAACACAAAAAAGAAAAAAGAAATCTAGGTGAGATTAATATCGATCACGTCATTCACCATAAATACTGCGATTCTCAAACCTATAGACGCAGCTCAACGCCACCAGCACTTCAGCAATGGCCGCTTCGGTCTTCTCCTTATCACAGAAATGCAGCGTCTGCAGCAGAAGCACACTAGGCTTGGTATCGAACTTGAGCTTGTCCACATGCCTCTCCATCTGCCACCTCACCATGTCCTCCGCCATCGGCGCCAGCCACCCCATGATCTCCACCGTCGCCGCCCTCCACCCTTCCGCCAGGAACGCATCATCCCCGCTGCATCTCATGTTCTTGCTCAGCTTCACTCTCACCAGCGCCTTGAGATTCTCCGGCAGCATCTGGTACAGCGCCTCGCGCTCGTCGCGGCCAATCGACGACGACGAGTCCAAGTACTTCTCCACCAATAGGATCACATTCGCGTAGTGCAACGCCAGCCCTGACCCGCCCAACGTCGACGGCCCTGCGCTGTGGAATACTCTGTTGTTTTTGATGAATTTTTCTCCATCGGTTTCGAATGCGTCCCAATCGTTGAAGAAAATCCCCGATTTTCGCCTGTACAACCGGATTTTGTTAGGTTTGAACTCTGTATTCACATGGCTAGGGTGTTCAACCAATTGCTGCTTTATCTTCTCAATCAGTTCTAGATCTCTCTGCTGCTGGAAACATGCAACGTTCAGCAACGAGATCGAGGGGAGAATCGTGATGTACGGCTTGAAAACAGAGCAGATTCTGATGTAGACGATGATCACGATCGTCGCCATTATGCTCACACATTTATCACACGATTTGCGCCACAGAGAAGTTTCTTTCAAATACTTCACGTCCTTGCGCTGGATCTCGAGTTTCTGATTGAATAGATCGGAATTCGCGTCCAATTCCATCTGCTTGTTCCTCCGCTTCATCTTCCTTTCCGCGGCCTCCATCTCCGCCAGAGCAGCAAGCGCCGCGTGCAGGCTCGCCGTCGCGGAAACCAATTTCTCCATCTTACGCACACGTTTCTCAGCATACCTCGAGCCGTACTCCAATTTCCCGAAATCGAGGACGCCGAGCTTCAAATCCGTGTAAACGAGATCGAACTGGTTGAGCCACGGATCGCCGCATTTCTTCCCCAGCCGCGAAACGACCGCGGCGGCGTGATCGAGGTCTTCGGTCCTTTCGCCACAGGCGAGGCTGAGCAGAAACTCCTCGTCCGTGGAGGTCAGGTACGAAATTCCTTTGGATTTGATGATGCGGTTTTTCAGGCGGGAGATCTGACCGTCGGAGAGAGATTTGTAGAGAGAGATCAACCTCGACATGGATTTGGCGGTCTCGAATGCGAGGATTCGCAAACGAGGGGCCTTCTTCTTTGACTCGTCGGCGCAACGGCGGCGAGCGTGGTGGTCTTTTTTGGAGGAGGCGATCTCCGGCAGCCAACCCTTATGCTTGAAACCGACCATTATTGTTTGGGGTTAAAGTTGATTAATGGACGGTGATAAAATGGAAATAATCGCGGAGGAACCGAGCAGATTCCGAGGATTTGTCATTGAATTAGGGTTTTCCGATTGTTGTAACATATTTTTGGGAATTTGGGGAAGATGGAGCTGTTGAGTGAATATCAAGGGTTAACCGTTACACCAGAACAATTAGTGGATTTTATTTTATGTTTTTATTAAATACGAAACTATGTTGATAGAAGAAACTGGCCTGAGCCATTTATAAAATAAATCTGAGTGTCTACCATATAACTATTTCTTTATCTTTTTAGTATAATTTAATTTAACTATAATTCTATGTAATAAATAACTCAACTCATTTATTACTTCACAATTTAATTGATTATTAAATTATTTTTTAATCTTTTTTTATTATATTCATCAAATTAAACGCCCTTTTATGAATTATTATTTCACATAAGTTGTGATTTTCATTGTTAAAGGAAAAAGAATACTAAAAAGTGCTCAAATTTCCCGCCATTTAAATCATTGGAAGATAAATGTAACTACCGAACCTAACGAACTTCTCGGCCAACGGCTACTATGCTTCATTGTCAATCCAACGGGTATTGCTAACCCAACACTCCCTGAAGATCTTAGGAGATGATTGCTATAATGGAGATTAGAATGGAAGTAGGAATAGAATGGAGATGAAAAAATAAATGATAAATTTATGCTTGGTATACACAAGAAATATCAAATGAATGAAATTGTGATTTTTAATTTGTTTGATTTCATTCCTATGATCAGAATGAAATTATTTTATTTTAATTTACCTATTACATCACTTTAAAAGTATACAAATTATAAATATAATTGAGTAGATAAATATTTTCTTGATGTTTTTGACGAAGAAAATTTGGAAAAATTTACATTAAAATGATAATTTTGTGGATGTAATATATAGTTCTATAGGATATACACTTTTTTCTTAAAAAATTTTAAAAAATGATTGTCGATATATAAATTTAAGTATTTGTAATTCTATTTTTTTTTATTTCTTTAACTTTATAGAAATTTAACGTTTGAATTAATTAATACTAAATTATGTTAAGATTAAATAAGAAATATCTTCTTTATAATAGGATTAAGCCTTAACCTATGTGGCATGCTTAGAATTGTTCCATTTCAATAATTTACCATATATAATCTTCATCATTTATTAATTAATTAACTATTACATTCCATATAAAGATTCATTAATCTTAATAAATATAATTAATAATAATCTTCTTTATAATAGGATTAAGCCTTAACCTATGTGGCATGCTTAGAATTGTTCCATTTCAATAATTTACCATATATAATCTTCATCATTTATTAATTAATTAACTATTACATTCCATATAAAGATTCATTAATCTTAATAAATATAATTAATAATAAATGTATATATATATATATAATATTAACTTGCATATAATGTAAATTAATAAATTTTATTATTTATTTTATCTCGATAAAAATTAATCTTAATAATTATAATTAATAATAATAATAATCTTCTTTAAAATAGGATTAAGCCTTAACCTATGTGGCATGCTTAGAATTGTTCCATTTCAATAATTTACCATATATAATCTTCATCATTTATTAATTAATTAACTATTACATTCCATATAAAGATTCATTAATCTTAATAAATATAATTAATAATAAATGTATATATATATAATATTAACTTGCATATAATCTAAATTAATAAATTTTATTATTTATTTTATCTCAATAAAAATTAATCTTAATAATAATAATAATAATAATAATAATAATAATAATAATAATAATAATAATAATAATAACTTACATATAATCGAAATTAATAAATTTTATTATTTATTTTATCTCGATACAAATAAGATTTACATGACTGACAAGAAAAAAATCTTCATTATAATAGGATTAAGCCTTAACCTATGTGACATGCTTAGAATTGTTCCATTTCAATAATTTACCATATATAATTTTCATCATTTATTAATTAATTAACTATTACATTCCATATAAAGATTCATTAATCTTAATAAATATAATTAATAATAAATGTGTATATATATATATATATATATATTAACTTACATATAATCTAAATTAATAAATTTTATTATTTATTTATCTCGATAAAAATTAATCTTAATAAATATAATTAAAAATAATAATAATATTTATCTTCTTAATTTTTAATAAAATCAAATTTAAATTGAGACATGCACGTGTATGTAAATTATAAACGGGTTCGGTCATTGATTTACATGTTTGAATAATAAGGCACAAATTTTATAACCTGATTACTTTAAAACAAAATCTTATTTTATGTCTATCAAAATGATTAAAATTTTATTTTTATTTTTTATAAAATATATCCGTACATTTTATTTGTATAGGGAAGAAAAGTATATTTTTCATATCTAAAAATTTTATTTGTTTCAGTTTCGTCAATAATAATAATAATAATAATAATAATAATAATAATAATAATAATAATAATAATAATAATAATAATAATAATAATAACAATAATAATAATAACAATAATAATAAATTATGAAATTAGTAATGCATAAATGAATAGTTTAGATAAAGAACAATAGAGGATATGATGTTAAAATACATTAGAAATCTTTAATTATGTATTAAATTTATAATAATCTCAATCGAGTGAAGAATTCATATAAATCACATCATTTCACATTGATTTTTTTTTATAAGGTTTCACTATAATAAAACTTATATACTTTTGATGGTGAATTTATATATTTATACACATTATCAATGAAGCAGATGTCGTCTCTCTCTCTCAAGTGTGCCCTAACCCTAGTTTTCCACCGATAACTTCCCTCCGATCATGTCTTCCGGCGAAACCCCGCAGCCCATACTCGATAGGGGTGGCCTTAATTTGCCCCAAGTGTCAAACAACTTCATCAAAACCGCAAATCCCGACGTTGTTGGTTCCGTTTCGATAAACCCTAATGCTAATCCTAGTTTGGTTGGTGTGTCTGCGCCGAAGAATCAGAATCTGCTCCCTGGTTCTTCTTCGTCCACTGCGAAAGAAGCTGAAGTGGTGACCTCTTATGCCCAAATCACGGCTCCGCAAAGGGCTAAGAAGCCGGACCTGCCGGCACATAAATTTCAAGCGCTTTGGCCCTTTGCTCAAGGAGGAAACGGCGTGCTGAAAGTTCCCCGTGAAATTCAGAATTTTCAAGCTACAAAATTCCAACATGCGCTTATTGGTCGCTTCATGATGAATAAGGGTGAAAAGCCTAGGACCACCAGAGAACTCAAGGCGGAATTACAATCGTTATGGGCGATTAAATCTCCATGGTTTCTCATGCCGATGGGAATAGGGTACTATACTTTAAAGTTTCTAAACAAGGAAGATAAGGCAACTGCTAAACGCCACGTGATTTGGGATCTTCCGGCCGGTTCGATACGTCTTCGTGATTGGATACGTTACTTCAACCCCTATAAAGAATCGTCTTCCTTGGCTCAAGTTTGGGTGAGAGTTTACTACCTGCCGGTGGAGTTCTGGCACCCGGAGGTTCTTTTGGGCATTGGTCGATGGCTGGGACAACCGTTGAAGATCGATGGTACTTCTATTGACGATGAAGTGGCTCACTTTGCTCGTATTTTAGTGGAAATTGATCTCTCTCAAACTCTTCCAGAATACATGACGATCGATGGAGGCGAGTATTCTTTTAACATTGAATTCAGTTATGAATATATCCCCTTATATTGCACTAAATGTAAGATAACTGGTCACTCGCCGGACAAGTGTCGGCGAGGGAAAGCAGGGAAAAAAATAGAGCTTGAAGCGAAGAAAGCAAAAGGCCCGGCATGGTAGGTTATTGAGGAGAAAGACGCCAGGGATAAGCAGCTCTTGGATGGAGTGGTGGCCTCTGATTCGGACTCGGAAGCTGGGGCTAATGAGGCGAGTGATAATTCGCTCAAGGAGATTTCAGGGCCTGATCTTTTGGAAGCTTTGTGTAATCGGAGCTCGGGGAACAAACACAATCACCCGGGGTCACCGGATGGTAACAGATTTGCCATCCTTGAGGATTCTTCGACTCATGAGGATTTGGAGACTAATAAGCAGGATACCAAGGGAACTGACACAGGTGGGGACGTTGCTATGAACACAATCTCAGATGAGAATGAAAGTACTCAGGGAAAGAGACCTCAGCAGCAGCTTTTTCAAGAGCAGGGAAGGGACATCGCAGCCAAACTGCATATTTCTTTGGAGCAAAATCTCGAACAGTTGGGAGATGCTAACGATAAGAGGGAAGACAGCCCTGCACAGCTGCCTCTTTCGGTGGAGCATTACAACAAACAGCTGGGGGACGTCACTTTGAAGATTGCCGAAGGCTCAAAACGACATGTTGCTGTGGAGCAAAGTGTCGAACAGTTGGGGGGCGTCACGGAGAAGGTGGCAGAAGGCTCGAATCAAGCTTCTCCTCAGGTGGAGCGATAGGGGAGGGATCGCGAGAGGCTGCCTCAGCAGGCTACGCTGAACAATAATGCTCTTCCTTTGGTTGATCAACCAGAAAAGGAACGGAAATATTTAGCAATGAAAAACGATATTAAGGCGGAAAGGTTTAAGCAGGAGGTCTTAGACTCGGGCTTACCTAAACGTGGCAGAGGGCGTCCTCCCAAAAATGACCAGAATGCACGCAACCATAATAAGGCTCTTCTTCTTCAGCAGGAAAGTATTAAGAATCGTCTCCGGAAGGCAGCTGATGCTGGGCATCAACCACGTGACTACATTGTTGATTATCAGGAGTCCGATAGTTTGCAGGCTATGGACAACGTGGCTAACCAACGTTGGGATAAGGAAGCGGAGCTGGGGTCTTCTCAACCTAAAATCAACCAATAATTCTCATGAATTTTCTTGTTTGGAACGTCCGAGGCTTCTCGGACGAATCTAAATCTCTTCTTAAGGAGCATTGTCATTCCTTCTTGCCTTTAATTGTGGGCATTATTGAGCCCAAGAAAAGTCTTCATAAAGTTCGTCAGAGCTATTGGATATCGATTAATATGGTCCCCCGCCATCAAAATTGTCGACAGCCTCGGAGGTCGAACATCTGGTTGCTTGCTAGTCCGTCCGTTCAGACAACGATTTTACTTTCTTCGGACCAAGTTATTATTGCCGATTGTGTTTGGCAAACTTACTTTTTTAGAGTCGCTATTGTGCATGGTGCTAATGATCATGTCTCTAGGCGTGTTTTGTGGGTTGATCTTCTTTCTTTTGTTGATGGGAACACGGTTTTTATTGGCGATTTCAACGCAGTCAGGGGTGCTCATGAACGTCGTAGTTTGGTGGCGCCTTTGAGAAGTTCTTGCAGTGCATTTTGCGACTTCATTGAGGCTTCGGATATGATTGAATCGCCTTCTTCTGGCATTCGGTTTATGTGGTCTGGTCGGAGATTACTTCCTCGGCACGTGGAGTCTAGATTGGACATGGCGTTATTCTCCATTGGATTTGCGAACTTGTGGGTTTCGATTAACACTCATGCGCTTCCAAGACTCACTTCTGATCACTCTCCCTTGATTTTCCAATGCAGTTCTGAGACGGGTAAGGGGAGACGTTTCAAATTCTTAAATATGTGGACTTCTCATCCTAACTTTCAAGAGAGAGTGGCGTCTTCTTGGGATGTGGCGGCGGACGTTCATTGTCCTATCTATAAAATCATGTTCAAGCTCCGTCGCCTCAGGAATGATCTTAGGGTTTGGAATAAAGATGGTTTTGGGCAGGTGGATATGCAGATCCAATCTGAGCATAACTCCTTGCTTGACGTTCAGAATAGGATTTCTGATCTGGGCTACACGGACATTCTTTTTTATGAGGAGGTGGGTCATCAAGCTCGGCTGACATCTCTCTTGGCAAGGAAGAACAGCCTTTTGCAACAAAAAAGTCGTGCGCACTGGCTTAATGACGGTGACCGTAACACTTTTTTCTTCCATCGTGCTATTCGCTTTCGAAAGCAAAATCACAGGATCGAGCACTTGAAGATTGGCGATGCTGTCTCGTATGATCGGGGGAATATTCAGCAGCATATTATTGATTTCTTCTCCTCTCTTTTTAAAGAGGAAAGTCCCAGCAACGTGAATTGGGATTTGCTTGAAGGTATTATTGATCATTATGTGTTTGAGGATCAGAATGGGAAGCTTACTCATATTCCTGATGACGAGGAGATTATGGTCGCGGTTTTTAGCTTGGATGCGAACAGTTCGCCGGGTCCGGATGGGTTTTCTGGGAAGTTTTATCAGAGCTGCTGGAGCATAATCCGTTTGGATATCCTTACTGATGTGCGTGCTTTCTTCCTCAAGTCTTATCTGCCTGCAGGTTGCAATGCTAGCACCTTAATTTTGCTCCCGAAAAAGGATGTGGTGAAGACGGTGGCTGATTTGAGACCTATCATCTTGTCAAATTTTTTCTTCAAAATTATTTCTAAAATTCTAGCTACCAGATTGGGTGGAGTGGCGGCTGTTGGGGTGTCTCCAAACCAATTTGGTTTTATTGGAGGTCGCTCGATTCATGATTGTATCATGCTTGGTTCTGAAGGTTTTAGCTGCATGAATCGCACGGGCAAACATTCGAATATGGCGTGCAAAGTTGATATTCGCAAAGCCTTTGATACTATGCACTGGGATTTTATTCTGCATGTGCTCCGGGTTAATGGATTTCACGGAAAATTCATTGAGTGGATTTCCATTATTTTCAGCTCTGCCCGGATATCCATCCTTTATAACGGGCAGTTGAGTGGCTATTTTGCTTGCTCCAGAGGGGTGAGGCAGGGTGATCCTCTTTCTCCGATTCTTTTTGGCATTGCTGAGGATGTCTTGAGTCACTTATTCCTCAATTGTGTGTCTTCTCGCCACATCATTCCCATGGATTTCAGTAGATGGGCTCGATTTTCTTCTCATCTGCTTTATGCTGACGACATCTTGATTTTTTGTAAGGCGTCGATGAGAAACGCTCGCAAAATTAAAGAAATTCTGGATTTCTATGGTGATATTTCGGGACAAATTTGCAACCCTGCTAAGTCTCATGTTTTCTTTGGTAGTGGCGTTTCTAGTATCATGAAGAATCATGTGATTAGTGAGCTTGGTTTTGCCATGGGATCTTTGCCGGTCACCTACTTGGGTGTTCCGATCTTTTCTGGCCGTATGCGTGCTTCTTACCTGATTGGCATTTATGACAAGATTGTCAATAAGTTCTCAAGCTGTAAGGGGTTACATTTATCTATGGCTGGCAGAATTTGCTTGGTTCGTTCTGTGATTCAAAGTTCGGCGACACACTCTATGATGATTTATAGATGGTCGAAATCTCTCATTTATAAACTTGATAGGAAGTGCCACAATTTTATTTGGTCGGGACATGTGGAGAAAAAACCTTCTTGTCCGGTGAGTTGGTTTAGGGTCTGTGCTTCTCGGTCGGAGGGTGGCCTCGGGGTTAGGTCGTTCTCGGCAATGAACAGAAGTTTTTTGATGAAGATTGCCTGGAGGCTAGTGCAAGGCCGTGACTTCGCTCCAGCAGTTCTTGCCACGCGTTACTTGTCGAATTTTGGCTATGCCAAGATGTACTTGGCCAATTCGCCGTTCTGGACGGGCGTCAGGGAGCATGTGAGCACCTTGGTGAATGATTCTTATTCCTATATTGGCACAGAAGAACATATTTATTTCTGGCATGACAATTGGCTGGGTTACAAGTTGGCTGACAAGCTCCATATTCCGTTTTTTATGAGGGACTTCCTGCAGCAAGCTGTGAGCGATTACTTCTATGATGGTGTTAGGCATTTCACTCCGGATTTTATTATTCAGTTCCCTGACATTGTGGTGGATATTCTGATGCTTCCGATTGGGGAGGAGGGTGACACTCGTTTCTGGAAACCTTCTGTTAGTGGGGAGGTTACTGCCTCTATTACTTATGTTTCGCAGTCTTCGCACTTTTCCAAAGTCATCTGGGGAACTTGGATTTGGGAGCGTTTTATTCCTGACAGAAGATCTCTTGTTACCTGGCGGATTTTGCATATGAAGATGCCTACGCTGGATGGTCTTATCAAAAGGGGCATGCACGGCCCCAATAGATGTGTGATGTGTGGGATGGCTGAGGAGTCCATTGACCATTTGTTCTGGAATTGCCGTGTAATTCGGCAGATTTGGGTGGTCTTTTTCGATTAGTTTGCCCAGGCGCACATTCTGGATTGCCTAGATATTCATAGTGTGTTGGCTGCTGTCTGGAATACTGAATTCAGTCCGTTGGTTCGGTCCTATTGGAAGGCTGGGGTGATTAACCTTATTTGGAAAATTTGGGACTGTTGCAATCAAATGACTTTTAATGATGCTAGTTTTCCACTCTAATATGATTCTTGGATTCCTTAAAGTCATGTTTAAGGAGATGGATTCCAATTTCCCTAAGCTTGGGCGTTCTCATAACTCTTGGCAGGATTACTTGGTGCTCAGGCGGATTGGGGTAGCCATGCGTGCTGCTCCTCCCCCTATGATGATCGAGGTTCACTGGTGGCCGCCGGCTGGACAGTGGATTAAGGTTAATACTGACGGTTCGGCGCTTGGGACCCCTGGGAGCATTGCGGCTGGTGGAGTGTTTCGTGACAACTGGGGTGCGGTCCGTGGTTGCTATCATTATAAAGGTGAATCGGGGTTTGCTTTTGAAGCGGAGCTCTTGGCGGTCATGCATGCCGTTAGAATTGCTAATTTTCGAGGATGGCATTGGCTTCGGATTGAAGCGGACTCGTCTTATGTAGTTCAGCTTCTGCACTCACGTTCTCTGGATGTCCCCTGGCGTTTTTTACCTCTTTGGAAACAGACTTTAAGTCGGCTTTCTAATTTTCATCTTCAGATCTCGCATATTTATAGGGAAGGAAACAGTGCGGCGGATATCATGGCTAATCATGCCCGGATCGAAGGGTGGTGGCCTTTTGCTATTGATGATATTAAGACTGCGGTGTCTTTAGATATGGCGACTCACAGTCGTGTTCGTATTAAGACTTGATGAGGTGGGACTGTTTTGGGATTGCTTCTTTGCGTGGCAGCGGCTCGGTTGGGGTTTTAACGAACTTCGACTGTTTTGGGATTGCTTCTTTGCGTGGCCGCCGGCTGGACAGTGGATTAAGGTTAATCCCTGGGAGCATTGCGGCTGGTGGAGTGTTTCGTGACAACTGGGGTGCGGTCCGTGGTTGCTATCATTATAAAGGTGAATCGGGGTTTGCTTTTGAAGCGGAGCTCTTGGCGGTCATGCATGCCGTTAGAATTGCTAATTTTCGAGGATGGCATTGGCTTCGGATTGAAGCGGACTCGTCTTATGTAGTTTAGCTTCTGCACTCACGTTCTCTGGATGTCCCCTGGCGTTTTTTACCTCTTTGGAAACAGACTTTAAGTCGGCTTTCTAATTTTCGTCTTCAGATCTCGCATATTTATAGGGAAGGAAACAGTGTGGCGGATATCATGGCTAATCATGCCCGGATCGAAGGGTGGTGGCCTTTTGCTATTGATGATATTAAGACTGCGGTGTCTTTAGATATGGCGACTCACAGTCGTGTTCGTATTAAGACTTGATGAGGTGGGACTGTTTTGGGATTGCTTCTTTGCGTGGCAGCGGCTCGGTTGGGGTTTTAACGAACTTCGACTGGTTGGTGCTTGGGTGTGGAATTCTCGAGGGCTTCGATCTTTGTCTCAGTTTTGCGTTTGGGAGGGCGAAGGTTTTTAGGTGGGCGGCGACCTCTCGACATTCTGCCTCGGGTTTGCTTAGGGTGAGGGAGGGATCTTTGGCGACGGCGTATAACCGGCCAAAAATTTCTTCTCACCTGGCGTTTTTTGGGACATGGGCGACGGCGTCTTACGGGCCTATGTCTCGCTTTTTGATGGTCAGTTTGGTTTACTCAGCGATGGCGTCTAACTGGCTGAGGTTTGCTTTCTTTTCCTTTTTGTTTGACGATGGCGACGGTGTCTTACCGGCCACTGTCTTTTTAGTCTTGCGTTTTCTTGTTTCGGTTTTGGCTGGTTTGAGCCAGGATTGTTTTGGGACGATGGTTAGGCCGGAGTTCCAGAAACTTTCCTCTCCGCTCTTCTGGTCGTGGTCTTTTGTCACTAGACGAGCACTCTTTTTCCTTTTCTGGTTTTTCCCACTGGGTTTTCCATGAAAAGGTTTTAATGAGGCTCGGTCCTTAGTCTGCTTTTTTGTGCTTTCAAGGGTTTTAGGTTCTTTTTTCTCTTTCCTTATTTTTTAATAAAATCGCATTTTAATAATATAATAAAACTTATACAAGAAGAAGCTCTTCCTCTCCAAATTAAAAATCTATATTTAATTGGCGGAATGATTGAGACTAATACAATTTGAATTGCTCCAAGCGAGATAATTCTCGGAACCCAATTAAATAATGATACTCACAAGTTAAATTTGTTCTTTCAAACTCCAAACGAGATGATTCTTGGAACCCAATTATAATATTTGAAGCTAATAATGCATAAAAGTTTGTCAAGATTTTTTTAAATTCCATACAAAATGATGTTTACAAGTTAGTTATGATATAAGAAGCTCCAAATCATACAATCTCACAAGTCAAATTTGTTTTTTAAACCTCCAGATAGTGACGTTAAAAAAATTGACGCATAAAAATTTATTTTCTATATTTTAAGGTCTAGACGAGATGATGCTCAAAAGTCTGGTGTTTAAACATTAGATATCGTCTTCCGGGCTTTAGATGATGATATGATCCTACAGAGTGGTTCAGATGAGATGATGCTCAAATGAAATAAAATCTTCAATATTGACATTTTTCCAAAATATTATTAAATAAAAATTTATATAAAAGAATATTTATTATTCTAACAAAAGGTTAACATTTAATTGAGGAATATGATTCAAATTAATATAATTTCAACTATATTACCTTAAATTAAATAAATTTAAAAATAATTTATATATAAATAATTATTTATACAAAAATAATACTCCCCCGTCCCTCAAAATTATGCATGGAAGTTTGTAGTAATGATAGTGGAAAAAGGGTCCCACAGTGAGGGTATTATTAAATAGATTATGAGTAAATAATGTAAGTTAAAAGGGTAAAATTGTAAGAATTATATGTGGGGTAGTGTCTAAAAATATGGTATGCATAATTTTGGAGGATGGAGGGATTATCATATAATTTAAATAATAATTTAAAATAGGGTTACGCACTAGTACATATAATAGAAACATGAAAGAAAGAAGGAGAAGAAATTATATAAAATAAATACGTAGAATCTTATTATATATGATTATGTAATGTGTTGCATCAATTCGATCCATATATTAGACTATTGTTTTTCTGAAGTTGATAATAGTTTACTTTAAAAAAAAATATTCAAAAAATCTTTTTATAATAATAATAATAATAATAATAATAATAATAATAATAATAATAATAATAATAATAATAATAATAATGTATGTTTCATACGAATATACATATCAAAACTTAAATTTCAAAGGGTTAAGAATGAAATGGAATGACTAATATCATAATAGGTGGAAGGAATGATGATTCTCATTAATATAGGAATGATAATTCCTATGAAAAAACATACCAAACAAAAAAGAATGGAATGAAGGTAGGAATCACCATTCTATTCCCACCTCCATTCCATCATCGTACCCATCACCTCGTTAGGACCTAGTTTAGATTCTCTCATTTAATCGCTCCATTTAAATTCTGGCTAAATTTGTACTACAAGATTGTTTTACGAGTAAAAAACTTAAATCGTCAAATATTTTACACAAGACCATTTATTGAGATAAATATTTTTAAGGAGGTATAAATATAATGACCTATTTCAGCCCCAATTACTTTTATTTTTCATCGACTAGTCGGTAACCCGTCGAAAATCGACGGGAATAAATGAAAACATATAAATATTTGTAATTATTCAATACATTTTTTATTTGATGAATCTTTTTCACTAAAATAAAGCATTAAATAAATTTGTTTTAAAGTAAAAGATGTTAACTAAATATATTTGTACTAATATTTAGTCAAACAATTCTCTCAACTCAGAAGCTAATTGTAAGAAACTAATTTTAGACACTTCCACCAATCCAATCTGATTATGATGATTTTAAAACTTTTCGATGCTTAAAAGTCAACTTCTGTCTCCCCCTCAGAAAAAAAAAAAATAAGAAGAAGCAAATTTCGAAGTCCCAAGCCAAACATGATAGAGTAAAAGATGAAATATATATATCCATCCTCATATAACACATTATTATAATGCGATTATATATAAAAGAAAAGAAAAACCTAAGAAACCCTTGAAAGCACAAAAGAAGCAGACTAAGGGCCGAGTCTCGTTAAAACCCTTTTACGGAAAATTCGGTAGGAAAAACCGTAGAAGGAAAAAAGAGTACTCGTCTAAAACGAAAACAAAAAGGAAAAGAAAGAGGAGCGGGAAGGTTAAAACCGATTTTCCACTCATGATTGATTTTTGCATGCTGAAAGTTAGGCTTGTTTTCCACTACTTGAAAGTTTTTAATAACTGTTATTTGTCCTTCTTTAAGTAACTCATGAAACTTTTTCTTGTACCCTACTGAGACGGATGTTTGGATTTTGTTGCCCTACATAATAAAAATATGTTATTAGATCGTATACATTAAAAATTAATAAATTTACAAAACTATTTATTCAATAAAACTGTGATAAGACTTACCCATTCATCAATCACGATCATTTCAAGTGCTTCCTTGCCCAATTTATCTTTTTAAACCCATAAGCGCAAAATTCTGACAACCACATATTTATTTCGTATTTTTGACTTGATGGCATTCAAACGAATAACTTCATTATTCGTCGATATTTCCTATATTTAGAGTAAGTAAATAAATTATCAAATATTATGCTATTATTCACATGATTGGCAAGAAAATTATTTTCATATTTTGCAAAGGAAAAAGACAGACATTGAAAGAGGTAGTAAATTGATTAACAAAATTAAGTTTGATCACGTCTAAGAATTTGCATCATCAAATGCAAGTAAAGACAACACTAATTCATAAAAATAATCATAATACGCATCTCCGATCCTTCTTCCCGTCGAAATTCGACGAGAATTATTTTATGTCATTATTTATAATTATTTTTGTTACTATAGCATATGAAATAGTTTATATATAAATTATTTCTTTAATTAATTTGATATAATCAAATTAAATTAGTAATACAATATTTGAAATAATATTAATCTTAATCACTTTCGTCAATTAAATGTAGGTTGTGCTAATAGAACTACATTTTTATATAAATAGGAGTATTCATTTGATGAAGTTTATAAAAAGTTGATGTGGGATTAAATATTTTAGAACAAAAAAATATGTACTCCCTCCGTCCACCAAAAATATGTCACTTTATTTTCGGCACGTGTTTTAATAAAATGTGAGTGAAGTTGGTAGTGGAGTAAGGGTCCCACTTTAAATGTGAGTGGAATGGTGTGGACCCTATTACTAAAAATGGATGTGGCATATTTTTTGTGGACGGACGAAAAAGAAAATTGTGGCATATCTTTGGTGGACGGAGGGAGTAAATTTGAAGTATGATATGATGTACGATTGATGTGTCGCATTTACTGTTAATCGTATATCGATAATATTTACTCTCTCCGTCCCTCAAACATTTTCCCCCTTTTTTTTGTTTTTTTTCTATTGTGGTTCGTCCCCAAAATATCTTCCTAACCTGTTTTTGAAAATAATTTCACTAATTATTATTCTTACAATTTCACTTTTTGTGGGACTCATTCTCCACTTTCACTAACTATCACTCTTACAATTTCACTTTTTGTGGGACTCATTCTTCACTTATCAAATGCATAACTAACTTTTATTAAAACTCGTGTCATCCTCTGTTAGGAAGATGTTTTGGGGACGAAGGGAGTATTATTAAGTTTGTTCATCAATTCTTTAAATTTGACGGATAAGAAATAATTTAATTAAACATATTTCATCTGAGTATCAACTCATATGGACCTAATGAGACCAGATAATCATATGAAGCTCTAAAAACTACATACGACATTTGAACGTCAAAATTTTGAAAACCATATTCTTTGGAGTTTGAAATACCACATCTGAATTTTGAGCATCATCTTGTATGGAGCTTGAAGATTATAACTTACTTGTAAGTATCATTTTGTCTAGAATTTGTGAAACTATAATTAAGTTATGAGAATAATCTCGTCTCAAACTTTAAACAACATCGTCAAATTTGAAATCATATTCAATCATATATATATATAGTTAATTATTTAAGTAAATACATGTATATATAAATGTATATATACATATTAATTTGTGAGTATGATGTGATAAACTTAAACTAATATTATATAATAAAATAAAATACAAATATAAATCTTTTTTAGATATGGAAATTGATTAAAAATTTAGAAAAAAATAAGAATGAATGAAAATTGAAGAAAATTAAAATAGAGTGATTATACGATGCCACGTCGGATAAGATTTATTTTGCTATAATATAGTATGTAGGATTTATAATTAAATAGATATGTTGGATTTATCTAATAGTTTTATACAATTATTTAATAATACAGACTTTATCTAATAGTTTTATATGATTATTTAATAGTATAGAATTTATCTATAAATTTATATGATTATTTAATAATTTTTAAATGTAAAAATTGATTAGAAATGTATAAATAAATAAGAATGAATGAGAATTGAGGAAAATTAGAATGAAGTAATTATACGATGCCACGTAGGATATGATTTATTTTGCTATAATGTAAAAAATTGATTAGAAATATATAAATAAATAAGAATGAATGAGAATTGAGGAAAATTAGAATGAAGTGATTATACGATGCCACGTAGGATAAGATTTATTTTGCCAAGAAAATTATTTTGCAAAGGAAAAAGACAGACATTGAAAGAGGTAGTAAATTGATTAACAAAATTAAGTTTGATCACGTCTAAGAATTTGCATCATCAAATGCAAGTAAAGAACAACACTTATTCATAAAAACAATCATAATACGCAGCTCCTTCTTCCCAAAACCAATTCGATTGAATGAATATCATTACGTAGACTAATAAATAGATAATTTATATTATAGTAAGACCAATAGATTTTGCTGCCGCCAGAAATCAATGCATAAGAAATTAGATATAGAAATTTGTTGATGATAGGTTCGAAATTAGATATATAGAAATTTAGATATATAGAAATTTATTGATTAAAAATTTAGAAAAAATAAGAATGAATGAGAATTGAGGAAAATAATAATAGAGTGATTCTATTACGCCACGTAGGATAGAGCTTATTTTACTTTTATATATATATAGATAGATAGATTGCTGTTGACCAATTGAAAGGAAAAAATAAAAATAAAAATCAAATTTACAAAAACTTTCATATCTTGTTCGCTCGGTGTTATTTTGTGGCAAAATGGATCATAAAATGATGGGCCGTTAGTAAGTGCATATTATAACCTTCATTTGGAGGCCCACAAAATGTTTTGGGCGAAGAAAAATCTCTCTGGGGTGACATCCTACATTAGACTGGGACAATTTTTTTGGTGTAACATTTATTTGGTGTAACATTTATAACTATATTGATTTATGGTCATGTACAAATTATAACTTTATATTTGTTCTTTTTTGTTGATAAATGTATTATGAATTTTTTTAGGGAAATTTATTATGAAAAAATTAGAAATAATAAAAAGAATTCTTTAAAATACCTCCTTTCTTTTTCGTCATTATCTACAAAATAGAATTCAATCCTTTCTCAGCCCTCATTTTTATTCCTCCATTTTTAGTGTGTCATAATACTATTCTTCGTTGAAGTGAAAATAAGGACTGAAAAATGATAGAATTCTCATTTGTAGAGAATGAGAGGGGAAAAAGGAATTTAAAGCAAGAAACTTTTGTTATTCTTCCTTTTTAATGATATAAATTTATCAACTAAAGGAAACACGTCCCAAAAGAAATCTAATGTAAAATTCAGCATATTTCTTTTAAAGAAAATTAGCATATAGATTAGCAAAACAAATAAGACAATGGTCCATGGTTGGTGGCTGCATAGCGCTAGGCTTTTGCGATGCTACCAAGATGGACACGTATCATCGAAGAGACCAAAGGCTGGTGGATTGATTGGTACCTTGGGCAGTACAAGTTGTACATATCACCTCCATTAATAACGCCGGTTTGGTAGCTGAAATTATGGTGAAAATTGTTTGATACTATTTCCTCTCACATGATCTACGGCGGCGATACCGATTCCCATTGGTTGCAGCCTCTAATCCTGACTCGAACTACGTCGTTTTGTCGCGGCGAGCCACTCATTATTTGACAGCACTCTCTACTTGGCGCCTGCGTTTCAACCAATATTCAACCTCATTAATGATTATTAAATAATTCCGAAACTATCTGCGCAACCATCGACACTCTATTACTATTAATGTCAATCCTCCTATATCTAATTAAGCTATATTCATATCTTTGCCGTCCAAAATTACGGCTCCTAATAAATGTTAATTAAATTAACGCAAATGTAGCAACATGATTTGAAAATACCTTGTTCCAATATTGAGGATGAAGCAAGCCGGCAGTGACATTGAAGGCCTTCAACAAATAAGCAGCCTTATAATTTTCCTCGTCACATTTCCTCCTAAATTGGGATTGAGCCGACGTGTAGGTGGTGGAGGTAAATCCGGCGTCGATCTCCTCGATCCCATCGAACCCAAACTCGAGAGGCCTTTCACAGGGATTCAAGCTGATGAGGCGAGTATTGAAAGTGAAGGGCCCGCGGCTCCACGACCACGTCAAAAAGGTCTGCAGCGGAGTGTTGAGATCTTTTGCGCTCAATATAAAGGGGTACAATTGAACGTTGTAGCCCCATGAAATGGAAATCGACCAATTTCGGACCAAATCATAGCAGAAACTGTGTTGTAATATCCTGCTCGGATCGAATTCGTAAGGTCCCATGATTTTGTGGATAGAGGCAACTCGACTCGTTTCACGAAACAAGGGCTGAAGGTAGTCTAGATGGTGGAGCGAGACTAGAGGCGCTAGTGGATGCGCCGAAAGTAGGCCAAACGGATTTCCTCGTATATCCATCTATACATACAAGACAAGACAATGATTTATAGTATATGCATCAATAATTTTAATTAATTATATATTTATACGTATATGAGAAATGGAATAATAGTTCTTAAATTATTGAACTTCGATTGAATTTTAATTTTGCACACAAAATGTTTAATTGCCTCTAAATTCATGAATCTAAATTTTATCACAATATTTAAAATTGACAAATTTATCCTTCAATTAAAAATTCAATATTAATTCCTAATGTTTCTACATAATATAACCATCTTCAAATTAAAGTTGAGCTGGACATATTAGGGTCGTTTCCCTCATCAGATGGTCGCGTCACCTTGGCAATTTCAATGTCCAGCTCAACTTTAATTCGAGGATAATTATACTCCATGTAAACATTAATAAAAAAATGTGACAATTATTGATTTTTTTAAAATTAATCTGATTTAATTTTCCTAATGAGGTCGGATTCCGACCTAATTTATTGACAAAACGTCCGTCGTTTTATATTGAAATTGCACTTGCACATAATTAAGTTCAAATCTATTTGACTATAAGGTCAAAGACTCAAAATTCAACAATAAATTTTGAAGTTGGTGTGCATAAATAATCGAAGTTTTGATGAAATGAAATTTACCTGATGAAAACCAACTTCTTTAGTAAGAGGCACACCGATCTCACTCATGCAGCCACCAATCTTCTGATCGGAGCCGTAAAACGCGGCGTAGCGATCGATGCATTGGTCGAGAATCCTGACGAGCGCGGCGGCCAGGGGGCGGCTGATGGCGAAGCCGCCGCCGCCGTAGCCCATGGTGTAAGAGTGCACGACGTCCTGCTCCACGCTCTCGGAAACGCCGCCGATGTAATACATCTGCCGGTGATCGTATTTCCTCAACACGCTCACCAAATTCCGCGTGAAGAAAACGGTGTCGTCGTCCCCCATCACGAACCACCTCACGCCGCCCAAGCCGAGCTCGAAGCTCTCCTTCACCACGCGCGCGATGCGCACGGCCGACCTCGACCCGTACCAGCACGTGTACTTGAACCTCGACGTGTCGGCCGAGATCCTGTACGGCGGCGATGTCTCCGGCCAGTTCTCCCGCGGCGCCTCGTCGAGCCACACGAAGCCGCGGGTGGCGTTGGGGCGCCACCAGAGCTCGCTGTAGTGGCGCCGCCGCCGCCACGTCTCGGCGGAGCCGCTGATGCCGAACAGAATGTGGGATATGTTGGTGTCTGATTCGCCGGAGGCGGAGTTGATGCGCGGGGCGTGGGGGAGGGGCCGCCATTTTGCGGCGGGGAAAGATGAGATGAAACACAGTGAGAATACAGCGAGAATTGAGATTGCTGAGAGGGATTTAATCGGATTCCGGCCAAAAATTGGGATTTTGAATGACAAGGGTTTGAACGAGTGTTGAATCGAGTTTTTTGATGAACCCGGCATTGTCTGTTCTTTTCTCGTTGATTTCTTCGTTCAAAATTTGGAGGATGTGAATATATAATACTAGCATATCATGCCAAACGCATATTTTAATAAAATTGTTAAAATTATTATAAATGTACAATTTATAGGGATAATGTTAATACAAAAAATAGAATAATTATACATTATTAATTACAAAATTATATAAAAATATAATTTATAATTATAATTAAATTATAATTAAGTACATAAGAGAATGTAGGATATAATAGTTCAAAAAGTGAAATATGACTATTTTGTGTAGAAAAAAAAAATGAATAAGTGAGAGTATTAATTAATATATGTGACATGTGTCGATTGGTAAGAAAAAATAGTTTTTGGCTGGTTTGGTAGATTGACTTACTTCTTGACATTTTGATCAGGTCTGGTGGGATAAGACGTGAAAAGCCGAAGATTGAATGGACTTACTATATGCTGCTAATATTTCTGCGACTGATTAATTAATTAAGAAGGTAATTTCACTAATTTGTGTTTTATGATTTTGGGTTTTGTATGGGATGGAGATTAGATATATTTCTAATCAGATTTGGTAAACTGCTCAATAACAGAACGATCAGTTAATGTACAAACCCGTTTGATCGAAAGATTCATTTTAAATTGTTGGGGTATATCAAGAAGTTACCCAGGATTAAGGATGTCAATTTACCCGCGGATAATGGATACCCGCGAAAATCTGAACCTATTATGGTGGATTTGAGAGGCATTTGATATCCACAGATAGTTTCGTGGTTGCAATTCACTATCCATTTAGTTCGTGGGTATGAGTTTGGATACTTACTATCAATACCCGCGAAACCCGTTTATCCGCGAAAAATATTTGCGAAAATACCCGCCAATTACCCGTCAATTACCCGTTAAATTTGTTATAAATTTATGATTAAATTTTATTTCGTGGGTATCCAATGAATAGTGGGTGGTGGGTATCCGACAGATAATGGGTGACGGGTATCCGACGGATAGTGGGTGGCGGGTATTCGATGGATAGCGGGTGGCGGATACCCGACGGGTAACGGGTTAGCGGATACCCGACGGGTAGTGGGTATCCGCGGGTGGCGGGTTTGGATACCATTTGATATCCATGGATAGTTTCGTGGTTACAAACCACTATCCATTTAGTTCGTGGGTATGAGTATGAATAGTCACTATCCGTACCTGTCGTACCCGATTGTCATCCCTACCCAGGATCACAATATGAATGGGTTGATTTCCCTCCCAGATGTAAGCGAATCGAATCCTAAATAAATATCATTATATTGTATTTTATTTATATTAGTAATATAAATTAGAACAAATTTGATTTGTGATTTATATTCAATTCGTATACTAATTCGCTAATATTCAAATCGAATCTAGTGTTCATTTAAATTTTTGTAAGTACATTATAAGCATTACAAATTGAATATTTTATTTGCAATGTCCTAATATTCGATTCAAATATATTAAATTGCCAATTTTAAAATAAATATTTTTTAAAATATAATATTTTAAATATTATGAAGCTCACACACAATGCATTTTAATTAATAAACACTCAATAATAGATGTTAAAAAGTTTATTCCATTATTCAAGTTCCAACTCTCAAATCATAATACAATGCAAAAATTTCAAACTTTTTAATTGTCATTTTTCCTTTTCGCATATTCGTTCCTTTTAGTGATTTTTTTTTACTTTATACCTTTCTAAATATATATAATCAAATATTTTCGAATACCGGATCGAATATCATGATTTTACAACTGTATTTGATAGCAATTCAAATCAAAGAAAATATTTATATTTATATTTGAATCATATAATTTTGTATTTGAATATCAAAAATTCGAATAAAAAACTAAGTAGAACAAAAATTATTTGATTCATTCGCATACATACCATGGTTTTTTTTTTCGTAAGAAGTTACGCAGACCCCCAACCTGTAAATAAAATATCAACCAGTATCCCCAACACGACGTTGTCCAAAAGTGACAACGCCCAGCAGAAGCAGAAACCACAAGGAGAAACATAAATCAGACAAATCAAAACCATACATACATGTAGCCCAAAATTGTATGTGTCTTATAATTGAATTTATTGTCATGATAAATTCAATTATAAAATTTAAAATTATTATGATACAATCAACTCTAATTAACATTTATTGCTAAAAAAATATATAAAGGAGTGATTAGGCTAAAACTATTTAAAAATAGAAAATACGAAGTATGAAATTATGATGAATTCTACGAATAAGTAATGGTTGTGAAAAGTGATTAATTAAAAATAAATAAGTAAAAATCGATTACTATAAAATTCGAACTCATGAACATGAATTCATATAAACAAAACTAATGAATTCATCATATATCTTCATGATAAGAGGCTGAGAATGATTCCAATTAGTTTATATTTTAAAAGAGTTTTATTTTAGTCTAGCCATATATCTATATATTCTATTCATGGAATAATCAACTAAATAATAAATTATTAACTAACGAGTTGCAAAATAATGCAAAAAATTATCAAAAACTATAATGGCGTTTATTTTGCATGATTGAGTATTTTTTATATTTAAAAGTGGGATTTCTTCAATCTCATTTTTCAATGAAATAAAAATTCAGTAAAACTAGCTAGTTTAAATGATATAAATAATAAAGACCATTGGGATATCTCTAAGTTTCAACCCATCAAAGTAAATAAATGATTAAGTCTTACTATTTTTATCTATTAAAGTTAATTCTCAAAAGTAAACACCCCGATATAATGAGTCCTAATTAATAATTATAAAATCAAATGAAAACACAATAAATTAAGATTACAAAAATATTTAAAATTTTAAATAGTGAGACACAACAAAGTGGGATAAGAAATCTCTAATTAATGTTTCCATAAAAAGAATAGTATTTGGAAAAAGCTAGAAGTGAAAATTACGAGTGGCTTTTTTTTTCTTTTCTTTTCTTTTAGGCGGAAATCAAACTTATGTATTAATATAAGAATGAACGATATCCAAAAGCCAAGACAGATAGGCCGACTTCCAGATCATAGCATCATCAATACTAAAAGCAAAACTATTCATGATTGGCTTAAATGCAAATTGACATTGTTCATGCTTGGCTTAAATGCAAATTGCTAGATTATGGTACTTAATGAAGTAATTAAATGACTTAATTGATTATATATATAAGCGAAAATGAATGAAGTGTCATATCAGATTCATACATGCTTTCGAAAATACAAAACATCCAAAATTCTGAACTATGGTACGTTATCTTGAATATATAACAACCATATCTTGATCAAAAATCAAGATTTTATCTAAATGTGCAAATTAACTCCTAATTCGGTCCTTGTGAAATACCCAAAATGTGCATGGATTAGTTGTTTAATTCATTGTCATTGATTTCAAATTACATTAGGGTTTACGCTGTTTAATCTGCAAAAATGATTTTCGGAAAACTTCTATCCATATATATATATAGGGGGGCCACTCCAATGAGACCCTCTAATTTTAGTGAGATCTAGGGCACGATCTGGTGCGTTTATTTTATCAATCCTATGGCTAATATTGTATCTGGAGGGTGGTTTTTTTTTTCGCAGGGTTCGAATCTTGGAGGGAGCAGAATATTTTAAATTTTGTTATTCATTAGTATATACTGCATTGTTCATCAGTATATACGGCCCTGTTCATCAGTATATATATCTTATTCATTATGAATTTCTTAAATTTTATTTTTTATCAGTATATACATCTTGTTCATTAGATATACGTTTTGATCATTAGTATTATATGTCTTATTCATTGTACTCATGATACACGAAAAATAGGGGGTCTCACTGGAGCGCGCCCCTATATATATATATATATATATATATATATATATAGGGGAGAGTTCAATGGAGACCACTCCCCTATATAGAGAACGAAGACCAAATCCAAAGCGTTAAATCAACAAAATCTTGCGGTCCTGATTGGCTGATCTAATTATCTAATTTTCGGCCAGTTAAATCGATTAAGGCTAAGAATGTAAATTAATAATTTGCACATCTGTTATTAGCTCTCTATGAATCATATCAAATCTTTTATTTATTGTTAATCATTATTAAGATATGTTTGTTACAACTTAGAAACGTATTATCAGCCTTTTTTTTTTCGTTTTCATCTTTTCAAACTTTTATCGTCAATACCAGTCCACCATTGAAGAACGTTTTGACTTGTTGCAGAAGATTTTATGGAAAATCAAGGTTATTTTTTTTATTCATATTTCAACAAATTCTTACGTACTGGTATACATGTTTATCCAGAATATGAAAATTATCTGTATATTTGTTCGATACTTTGTTGATGCAACAGTTCAAAATTCATTAATCTATATGTTTTTAGTGTTGTTGAATCCATATTTAGAGAATAAATATGGTATAGGTTCATAATTCATTCTTTGGGTTGAATAAATATGGTTTAGGTTCATATTTTTGAGTGACATTCATGTAAAGAATAAATATGGTTTAGGGTCATAATTCATCATTTTTAATTTGACGAAGGATTACAGTTGTTTATTGTAAAAAATTAAAAAAAAAATCAATTTCAAATTAATACATGTTTTCACCCTTATTTATTAAAACACTTAATAGGCAGATTGATTATGTGCTTTTATAATTTTTTACGAACTTAAATTCGTTCATTCATTGACAGAATATGTTCGTATCATTATGTTATTTAATATATTTTTGTAAGGTATACGCTGTATATATTAATTACTATGTTGTTTTTAATTGTAGATAACATCCAACCAAGAACGGCAGTTGGCCAATTGTGTTATCTTCGATGCTCAGATTATATCAAACCATATACTGGGATGATATTTAATTCATTGCCCGAAGCTGTGAAGTTTTACAAGGACTATGCAGAAGCATGTGGTTTCGAGGCTCGCATGAGCACTAACAGAAAAGTAAAAGATGATGCAATCACTAGACAATATGTGGTGTGTAACAGAGAAGGAGTATGGGGAAAAGCAAAAGAACCACTCATCCGCGTCAATGATTCAACGTCTAAGAAACGGAAGACAACATCTTGCAAGGTTGACTGTAAAGCCAAAGTAATATTTAAGCCTACAATGGGAACATGTTACAAGATTACTGAATTTGTCGAGGAACATACGCATTCCATGGTTCCTTTACCAGCACGAGTCTCATGCCAAGTAATAGGAATCTGGACGAATTCCAACAAAGATTTATACTTTCTGGTATCAAGGCTAACATTGGTCCTATGCGTTCGTTCAGAATGTTCAGAGAGATTATGGGCAGTTATGAAGGAATTGGATGCATAGGAAATGACTTCAAGAATTTTGTCAGGGACTTGAAGGTGCACTCTAAAGGATCTGATGCACATATGTAGTTGGAGACATTTACAAATAAGCAAGAACTTGGAAACGGGTTTAAGTTCTTCCATGATGTCGATGGAGACAATAAATTGTGTCGAATTATTTGGGCTGATGAGACGTCGGTGAAGAATTTCAGGTTGTTTGGAGAGGCCGTCTCATTTGATGCTATGTATAATACAAACAGTTGTTTTCCAAATTACATGCAACTATATATGTTGATAAACATTAAGTCACAGTTCAACTATTTGATGACTTATTATATTTGTTGTAGTAACTTAGTAATGTATGCCTTTTGATTGTAATACATATACATATACAAGTTGATCTTCACCCCATTCACTGACAAAGATAATCATGGGAAATGTGTTTCCTTTGGAGCAGCGCTAATATCTCATGAAGACACGAAGTCGTATGCTTGGGTGTTGGATAGGTTTGTTGAAATCATGGGAAACGCACCTAGGATTCTAATAACGGACCAAGACCCAGGTCTCAAAAAAGCGGTTGCATCTTGTTGGAAAGAAACACATCACAGGTTCTGCATGTGGCACATAAATATTAAAATTGCTGAGAAGTTGCCACCGAGACTGAGATAAAATACGGCTTTCAAAACAACATATGATAGTATTGTTTGGACTGACGATGATGATCAAGATGTTTTTGAGGATAAATGGACTAACATGATTCAGGAGTTTGATCTCTCTTCCAACAAGTGGTTCACTGACATGTTCGAAGAAAGATCAATGTGGATCCCTGCGTATTTTAGAGATGTATCCATGAGCGGCTTATTTCGTACCACTTCATCGTCTGAAAGCGAGAATAGCTTTTTTTTATAATTTATTTTGGATCCAAATAATCTTCAAATTGAACTAACAATTTGTTGAGGCAAAAAGTTGTTGTCGACAACTATAATTTTTTTTATTATACGATTCTCATGTATTCACAAAGTTCATGGCAACTTTAGTAAAACTAAATTTTCACCATTTTCCATAATATTTGGTCTAGTTGTTTCGTAATCCCAATATTACGATAATTTAATGCACGTGCAAAATGTATTGTGATTATCGTCTTCAGGACGATCCTCTTCATGAGGTTTCAGAATTATCTGAGTTCTTTATTTGATTTTGTAATCCGCGGATATTTTATCTTGGGCACCAATAGGTTGTTTACGCTTCTGGCGTCAATAAGAATTAAATCAATTTCGTCATTCGTGGACTTCAATTATTTGTGGTGCAATATGACATATATATACACATATATATATATATATATATATATATATATATATATATATTTATTTATTTATTTATTTGGCAGTCAATAATAATTTGTTGAACTTCTAGTTCATTAATGCATGAATCTAACATAATTAATCCAACGAGAAATTTACGGCATTGTGCAATTCATCATTCATATCTCCTCATAATGCCGAAAAAGGTTTTAAGTTGGATAAGTGCATTTGAATGGTGATAAAATAATTTAGTAGATGGAAAATCCTCTTCGGGAGGTATTTTAATCACTCACTAATTGTAATGTAGACAACCCCCAAATACTCAAGTCTTGAGTTATTTTAAAATTATTTGGGTGTATGAATTTGAAATTCATCTCGACATGACTATATGATAAAATAATAGATCATGTATAGTTATTCAATTCTCATGGGAAAATCAATGAAGCTCTTCCGGAGCCCATACAAAAAATAATATCATTTTTCAATTGTGTTACACCTATCAATAAAAGTTCAAAAATAATTGAATTGAGACGAAGAATTGCTCTTCAAGAGCTTGTAATATTGATGTGTGTGAATTAGTTATCTTTTACCGTGTTGTTTTTACAATGTTTTAGCTCGGATATTACCCGTTGTGTGCACTTTTGATGTTGGAATTGCATGGAGGAGAATCGAGGCTCGTGGATGGAAGAGATGGTGGAAAGTCGAGAAAATGGTTGAAGAATTGGCGAAGTTGTGGAGAGATTTAGAGATTTGGGCTTTGGAAATATTTATCTTGTAATTTATTTAAGCCAAATACTCTTTTGATTAATTTTGGACTTTAGTTTTTTTTTTGAAGGGGCCGAAACCCACGAACTTTAGGGTATTCGGCCACTCCACTTAAGCTTTTTGATTAGATTAGGACTCTTAGTTTATAATGCAGCCGCAACATTAGACTAAAGGGAGTTGACTTTGATTAGGTTTTTATGATACATTACTTTTCCTTTAACTTCTTTGGCAGACGAGTTTTTAAGTTTCATGCATGCAAATTATAGTTATATATTATTTCTTGTTTTCTAGCTTTGAATTTTGGAGAGCAATTACGACTGGATCGTGAAGGAGTAAAGAATTGTGGTTAATTTATTTCAAGTTTAAATTCTTGCTTTTTAATTATTTCGTTAGTTTTAATTTGCGTATTATTTGTTTATCATATTTGATCATTATGTTTTCTTTTATTTCTTTAGTTGTTGTTAATTTAATTATGAGTAGCTAAGCTTTTAATTCGGCGAGAATAATGAAGCATTAATTTAATAATCTGTGAGACCTAATTGGTTTTAAAATTGATTCCTTTTAATTTCGATTAATTCCTAGGGTTTAAAGATAATTCCAATTTTATTTAAGCCTGATCAACTTAGGTTTAATTGGATTATAGTCAATTAGCACCTCCAATCCGTAATTGTTGGAATAGGGCTGATTAGTGACAAAACTACCATGTTCGTAGTAGGAATTAATTGGTATATTAATTATTACTAGCGTATCTAGGATAATTGATATAAATTGAGTTCCTTCATCTTAATGCTATTAGAATATTAAATCTAAGACTGGCGTATCCAGCTAGGTTATATTTTAATAAGGGAAATAGACAAGACTAGCGTATCTAGCTGTCTATCGACACAGTAAGTAGGAATTGGGGTATATCAATGCGTATCACGGTATCCTATAACCAATTGGTTAATAGGGATTAATTAATTATTGCGTCGAGGATCAGAGATTAAATTAGTGTGGATTTATTTGAGCCGAATTACCTTTTTAATTGATTTAATTCAAGAGTCTTTTATTTGATTAATTTTGCATTCCTAGTTTTAATTAATTTCTCTTAAAATTAAGGCGTGGTGGCATCACCGATTTTATAGATTTAGGGATTTGAATGATTTTTAACTGTTCTCTGTGGGATCGACCCTGCTTACCATTATACTAATTTATTTTGGTAATTCCACAGGAATTATTTGGTGGTATACGACGTCCACCAAATTGGCGCCGTTACCGGGGAGCGGTGTTAATATAATTCTTTTCCCTTTGTTCTATTTTTCTTTTTTTTTTTTTATTTTTCTTTGTTTATGAGCAGATCGTCTAAGCCGAACCTCCTCTACGATTGTGAAATTGAGAAGACAGCGAAGAAGTTAAGGAAATAGGCTAAGGCAAGGAAGCTACTGGATCTGCTGGATTCGCAGTCTGACCTTCCCGTTCGACCAGAACAGTTCGTCGAGAAGAAGCCCAGTACTGTTGCTGCTGACGAGGTTCTGTTTGCCCAAACAGACCACCATTCAGAGACAGACGTAGACTGTGAAGAGGAAACCGATTCGATTTCTGTCGCAAGCACTGAGAGCGACATGGCTGACGACCCAAGACTGTGTGATCTCTCCACCCACGAAGCTGATGACCCCCCAACTTCGATCCGGATGCCGGCGGCTGCTACTGCTATAGAGATTAAGCTTGGATTGTTTAATGTTCTTCCTAAGTACTACGGGAAGAAGGGAGAAGACCCATATAATTTCCTAAGTGAATTCATCAAGATCTGCAAGGTGCAGAAGCGCCCTACTGGGGTAACGGAGGAACACTTCAGACTAGCTGCTTTTTCCTTCACTATGACAGCAGAGGCGAACTCTTGGTTCGCGAGTCTTCCACCGTATTCTATCACTACATGGGCGGAGATGAAGAGGCTATTCCTGGAGCATTTTTTCCCTCCCACCAAAACGAATGCGCTTAAGAAGGAAATCAGTGGTGCAAAGCAGGAGTATGATGAGTCCTTAAGCGCTTATTGAACCAGGTTCAGGAGATTGGTGGACAGCTGTCCAAACCACAAATTTTCCGAAGGAGACCTTCTGCAGTACTTCTACCAAGGGATGACCGTTGACACTAAGAATTTGGTGAATTCGGCAAGTGGAGGGGGATTTTCCCAGAATACTGTAAGCGAAGCCAAAAAATTAATTCAACACTTAGTGGAAGCTACGAGGGAGTATGAGGAGCCGCGCATCCAATTGCTCAAGAAAGCTACTCAAGCTAGTTCATCGGACTTTGAGGACAAGTTCGAAGCGAGGTTGGGAAAAATTGAGAAAATGCTAAGCACTGTGGTGGAGAAGGTCGCAACTGCTGGACAACCAACAGAAAAGCCATGTGGAGCATGTGGTAATCCAGGCCACACGAGCTTGCAATGCACATGAGATGAGGAAGAATATCAAGCTCACGCGAATTCTTCCCACAATTTTTACAGTTGCGACGCGCCACTGCCCCCTTTGCCCAAACGGGACCAGTACTCGAACAATCACAATGCACCATGGAGAAACCATCCCAATTTTCGTTGGAGGGATCCGGAGCAGAGGCAACAACAGCAGCCACCAGCGATGCAACCGCCGCAGCAGCAAAATTACCGCCCTCCACATCAAAGGACGGGGTATCAAGCTCCACAAACTCAGCAGCATCCTCTCGAAAAGCAAGGCAAGTCGCTTGAAGAGATGATGGCGGATTTGATAGGCAACCAACAATTTTTGCAAGGTAATGTTCAGCAGCTTCAACAATCTCAAGCCGAGCAGAAGGTGCAAATCGAGGGACTATCCCGTCAGATGTCTCAGCTTACAACATCCATGAATCAACTCAAGGGAAATAATGGAGCCTTACCATCTCAAGTTCATGTGAATCCCAAGGAGAATGTCAACAAGATCACATTGAAGAGTGGTACTGAGTTGAACGGACCAACACCCCAGAACTCTCAAAATGGTCCGCAAGTAGATTCTGGAGTCGAGTTTTGTGTGGAGGAATTCGAGCGTTCTGTTGGTACGACGGATCCATTCATTCAGCAGACAGAACAGTCCGGTTTGACCAAACAGAACAGAGGTTCGACAGATAAGCAAAAACAGAAGGAAGTAGCAGTTGACTCCACCAAGGAGGAGCAGACCAGGATCTCTAAGCCTTCGAGCCTACCTGATCCTAAGGTTGCAATATCAGTTCCCTTTCCAGGAAGATTGGCGAAGAAGAAGCCGGAGGAGGAGCTCATCGATTTTGTGAAGATCTTCGGCAAACTTGAAGTGAATCTTCCCTTTCTTCAAGCATTGAAAATTCCTCCATTTGGGAAATTTGTGAAGGACTTCATAGCTGGAAAGTCTAAGGCAACTGGAAAGATTGTGATGGGTGAGAATGTTTCAGCAGCAATCAAGAAGGAATTACCGGCGAAATGCAAGGATCCAGGTATGTTTTCTCTTCCTATTTACATTGGTGATACTAGGATCGAGCATGCTATGTGTGACTTAGGAGCATCTATCAATGTTATGCCTCTTACTGTTTATAATAGTTTGTCGGGTGTAGAGTTGGTGGATACTAGAGTGGTCATTCAGTTAGCCGATAGGTCATGTGTGCACCCCGAGGGTTTACTTGAGAATGTTCTTGTGAGTGTAAATAACTTTTTTTATCCTGCTGATTTCTATGTGGTTAGGATGAGTGGAGTGCAATCCAAAGGGTCATCGGGAGTCCTTTTAGGTCGCCCGTTCCTAAGGACTGCAAAGTCAATCATAGATGTTAGCAATGACACGATTTGTCTAGACTATCATGGGGGAAAAATACACGTTTAGTATTGATGATGCCATGAAAACCCCTAATGATGCTGGAAATGCTTATTCTATTGATATGATTGACCCTCTCGTCCAAGAATTTCTTGAGACTGAATTCATGCAGGATAAGTTGGAGTTAGCTATGATGAAGAGCTGGACATATATTGATGCCCGAGGGATGGACGATGCAGAGATTAAGGAGGCTATCATGTCACTTCATGCTCAATCGGAATTGGTCAGTTCGGGAAGCCAGTTCAGTTTGCCCAAACAGACACCGTCGGACAGACCGCTGAGATCCGATGAGAAGCCGACGGAGTTAGAGCTCAAGCCCCTTCCTGCAAACTTGAAGTATGTCTACCTAGGGGAATCTGAAACTCTCCCAGTGATAATCAGCCGCCACTCAGGAGGAGCAGTTGATTGTCGTGCTCAGACGGCACAAGAAGGCCATAGGGTGGACTTTGGCAGACATCACCGGTATAAGTCCCGATGTGTGCCAGCATTACATTTTCTTGGAGGCGGATGCTAAGCCTGTTCGAGATCCGCAGAGAAAGTTGAACCCGAACATGAGGGAGATTGTGCTTAAGGAAATTCTAAAGCTTCTCGCTTTAAGAATTATTTATCTTATCTCTGACAGCAAGTGGGTGAGTCTGATTCACATGGTTCCGAAAAAGTCTGGATTGCAAGTGGTTGAGAATGAGAAGAATGAGTTGGTGCCGATGCGTCTTGTTACTGGATGGCGCATGTGTATCGATTACCGAAAGCTGAATGCTGCCACTCGCAAGGATCATTTCCCGCTTCCACTTATTGATCAGATGTTGGAGCGCCTAGCTGGACAAGCATTTTTTTGCTTCTTGGATGGTTATAGTAGATATTTTCAGATTTATGTCAACCAAGAGGATCAAGAGAAGACTACTTTCACGTGCCCGTTTGGAACCTTCGCATGCAAAAGACTGTCGTTTGGACTGTGTAATGCGCCCGGCACTTTTCAGCGATGCATGATGATCATCTTCTCTGATTTGATCGAAAAGTGCATAGAAATCTTTATGGATGATTTCACAGTTTATGGGACATCATTTTAGGGCTGCCTCCACAACTTGGAGAAGGTTTTGACTCGTTGTGTTGAGAAAAATCTGATCTTAAACTTTGAAAAGTGTCACTTTATGGTGAACGAGGGAATTGTCCTAGGCCATGTTGTCTCAGAAAAGGGGATTCAAGTCGACAAAGCCAAGGTGGAGTTGATAGCCAAGCTGCCATACCCGAGGGACGTTAAGGAGATCAGAGGTTTTCTCGGAAACGCTGGATTTTACAGGAGGTTCATCAAAGATTTTGCAAAGATCGCGCAACCGTTGACCCGTCTGCTGCAGAACGATGTTCTGTTTGCCCTAAAAGATGACTGCAAGTAGGCATTTGATTTGTTGAAAGCCAAGTTGACGACGGCCCCGATCATGCAACCGCCTGACTGGAAGCTCCCCTTTGAGCTTATGTGTGATGCTAGTGATCATGCCGTAGGCGCGGTTCTTGGACAGAAACTGGGAAAGGAGAGCCACGTGATATATTATGCCTCAAAGACGTTGAATCCAGCCCAATGCAATTATGCAACAACCGAAAAGGAGATGTTAGCGATTATTTTTGCTTTTGAAAAATTTCGCTCATATCTTTTGGGAGCAAAAATAATTGTCTACACGGATCATGCCGCATTGAAGTTTCTGCTATCAAAGAAGGAGTCAAAACCGCGCTTGATAAGGTGGATTCTTTTATTGCAAGGGTTCGATTGGGAGATTCGAGACAAGAAGGGAGCTGAAAATCATGTTGCTGATCATTTGAGTCGGTTGGTCTAGAAAGATGAGGATGTTACTCCTATCAACGAAGCCTTCCCAGAAGAACATCTTTATGATATCCAGACCTGTTCAGCCGTTTGTTTGCCCAGACAGGACCTTTCTTCCGAGTCAGCAGCATATTCAGTCGTGGAAAAAGGTGGGACCGAGCCATGGTTCGCCGACATCGTGAATTATTTGACTTCTGGAATATTCCCACCTTTGTTCAAAAAGGCACAGCAGATGAAACTTCGAAGTGAGTGCAAGTATTATCTCTGGGATGAACCTTATTTGTGGAAGGTTGGAGCTGATCAGATTATCCGACGTTGCGTTCCTGAAGCAGAGCAACGAGCAACTCTTGTACACTGCCATTCTCTAGCTTGTGGCGGTCATTTTGATCCGAAACGTACAGCAAGGAAGGTACTTGATTCCGGTTTCTTTTGGACCACGTTGCATAGAGATGCCTATCTATTTTGCAAAAGCTGTGATCGTTGTCAACTGACCGGAAATATCTCCAAGCGAGATGAGATGCCCCAAGTCCCTATGATTTTTTGTGAGATATTTGATGTGTGGGGGATGGATTTCATGGGACCGTTCCCAAGCTCATACGGCAATCTCTACATCTTGCTCGCCGTTGACTACGTGTCAAAATGGGTAGAGGCAAAGGCCACGAAGACGAATGATGCCAAGGTGGTTGCTACGTTTTTGAAGTCCCACATCTTTACTAGGTATGGAGTACCTCGAGCAGTGATTAGCGATCAGGGGACGCACTTCTGCAACCGCACCATCGAAGCATTGATGAAGAAATATGGTGTTCATCATCGATTGGCTACTCCTTACCATCCTCAAACCAACGGCCAAGTTGAAGTTTCCAACCGAGAAGTGAAGCAAATTCTGGAGAAAACGGTGAACCCATCTCGAAAGGATTGGAGCTTGAGGCTAGATGACGCACTCTGGGCGTATAGAACTACCTATAAAACCCCAATTGGTATGTCACCTTACCGTTTAATCTTTGGGAAAATGTGCCACTTGCCGGTTGAGTTAGAGCATCGCGCATATTGGGCCGTGAAAGAAGTGAATAAGCATTTGCCTAAGTGTGAGGAGGAAAGGAAGTTTCAACTTCAAGAATTAGAGGAAATTCGTCTTGAAGCATATGATGCAGCCATGTGGTATAAAGAGCGCACTAAGATGTGGCATGACAAGAATCTGCGAGGGAAATCCTTGAAGGTCGGGCAAAAGGTACTCTTGTTCCAATCGAAGCTGCGTTTAATGCCCGGAAAGTTGAAGACCAAATGGGTTGGTCCGTTCGTGATTCAGTCTGTCTGCCCAAATAGGGCGTTTGAGATATGCAGCCTAGATACGGCGAAGACATTCACCGTGAATGGACAACGTTTGAAGCCGTTCTATGATGCCTCCTCTTTAGTTCCAGCGGAGTCTGTTTCGCTGTTGGTTCCGGACACTTTTTGAGCACTTGAGCAGTCGAGCCGACGACGTTAAAAAAATGGCGCTTATCGGGAGGCAACCCGACGTTCTTTCCCTTTTATTTCCCGTTTGCTTTCCTTTTCTTTTAATTTTCGCATACTTTAATTTTCTAGGAAGAGTTTAATTTTCTTTAAGTTATTTATTTTCTTTATGCTTTAGTTTATATAAAAAAAATTGAAAAAAAAATAGAGAGTGTGTGGGTGAATTGAGTAAAATTTTGCTAAGTGTTGGAAAAATTCCTTTCATTTTCAGCAGGGACTCAATCGCAATTATGGAAGTCTAACATGGGGGTTCTTTTGCAGATAAGGAGAAATGGGGGCTACAATGTAAATTTGAGGAATTAGGGCTCTTTGACCCTAGTCAAAGCTTCCTCAACAAGCCAAAATTCCCCCCCCCCCTTTCGAATTCCCTCTCTCTCGACTCCTCATCTCCCAACCGCACCACCACTCTCCAATTTCCGACCATCGCACTACCACTCTCCAATTTTCGACCACCACACCACCACTCACCGCACCATCACCAGCCCACCACCACCTCTACCATCAAAGCATGGCGCCCAAGAGAAAACGAGGACCTGCGGAGAAAGCTCCGCCACCCCTTCCAACCGCCGCGGAGCGTGCCCGCGCGAATGCAGCTGTTCTGCCGCCAGAACCAGCGCCGCCGAACACCGTTGCGGCCCAAGCCCAAGCTGTTGTTCCTCCACCGCAAACCGAGCCCGCTGCAGTGCCGCTGCCAACCACCACAACCCAAGCCCAAGCTGTTACCCCTTCGTCGTCAACCGCGCCTGCCGCCTCATCGTCAACCGTGCCTGCCGCCGCGTCGCCAACCGCCGCAGCCCTAGCTGCTGCCCCCTTTCCACCAAACGCGCCTGCTGCCGCATCGCCAACACTGCCCAGCCCACGAAGAAGGCCAGCAGCGCACCGTACGGCTGCCGCGCGAGCAGGGCCCAGCCGTGCCCTAGCCCAGAGCTCGAGCTCCGATGAATCGGGTGAGCCCGATTCGGATTTTGAAGCGTCAGCGAGCCTAGAGTCCATAGCCGAATCGATCGTTGAATCCGATATGTCATCGGCTCAGCGGGAAAACATGGCCGCCCCTCTCCCTTTTGCCGTTGAAATCCAAAACGAAATCGAGGTTGATGCCATCCTCGACTTCCCAACTGAGGCAGAACGGAAGATTGTCACTGCCCGACGCAGCAAGATGTGCTCAACAGGTAAGACGCTGAACTTGGATTCTCTTCGACCTTTGGACTTTGAGCATCGTTTAGTTGACTTGTTTGCACGCATTGGGTGGTCATGGCTGTTAGATATTCCCTGTTTCCCAGTGTACAAAGAGTTGGCGTTAGAGTTTTTAACCTCCTTCAGGTTCAGGGACACCACAGATATAGATGCTAAGTGCATATCCTTTCGATTATGTAACATGATGCATGAATTTTCCCTCACTGAATGGGCTGTCAAACTAGGGATTTGTAGTCTAGAAGAGGCCTTGAGTGTTGATTTTCGCACTGCTCTATGTGGTATGGGGACGTCAGAGTCCGATGTTTTTAACTCCGAATCCTCTTGGACTTTACTTGCTAGAGCAGGTGCTAGGCCCTTCGATGCATCTAGGTCCACAGCATCTGACATTGTACATCCTACATTGCGTGTCTGTCATTTGTTCATCTGTTACAACTTGATGGGGCGGTCCACTACTATGTCCAAATTGAGTAGCATTTGTTAGGTCCCGAGGGTCTCGAATAGGTGTATGGGGGGGGGAGAATGCACCTATGAGCTATTTTTAAAACTTCCTCAATCAGAGGGATCTCAGTCAGAGATCAAAACGAAACTTTACACGCAAACACAGACTCTTGTTTTACTGAAAACAGTTTTGACCAAACAGGGTTGACGACTGATACTGAAAGCTCTTCAGTAAAGAGTTATCAGTTAAGTTACTGGAACTTAACTGATGCAAATAAAGGCTTCAGTTAGGTTTGCTAAAACAGAGATGATAACACTCTTCCTGACTATCACAAGATAGATCAGTCAGACTGATATCATAGGCAGCGGAAATTAAACTTAGTTTCGCAATAGCCTCGGTGGAGCACGTTGTTGGTTATTAGATTTCTCTTTGCAGTTAATCAGTGTTCAGTTTATCAATTGAAATAACACAAGTAAGAATGTAAAACTGAAAGCTGTAAACAACACAGAGACTCTTGAATAGATCCGTTGGCGTAGAACGTCATCAAGATTTCTTCCGTTGGAGAGCAATTCGAATTTGGGCTGAGGCTTCCGTTGGAGAGCAATTTTGGTATCATCAAAATAAGGATTAGGATATTACACAAGATTCCCAACAATTTCCCCCTTTTTGATGATGCCAAAACCACACAGCAGTTTTAGACAACAAAAAGACTGAACTCACAGTACAAGTTCTAAAACTGGGGTGAAAACAGTTCCCTCTTAACAATAGAACCTAAAAACTTGTACTTAGAGTTAAGAACGAAAACAGTTCTAAAACAGAACAAGGAGAAGACAGAAAAGCATAATCAGAGCCTGGACAAAGAGTCATTGTCTTCAGGTTGAGATCAAAAAGAAGTTCTTTTCATTTATAAAAGACTGATAAGTCATCAGTCTAGATTACAATTGAGAATAGGAAAAGAACAAAACAGAAGACAATCAAGATATTCACGGTTTCTGATTATATAGCTTGAAGACTGCTTCCCAGATATCTCTGGCTGCACTGGAGTCTGGATGCAAATTCCAGATCTTGCATATGGCTCTGAATTCTGTCTTGATTCTGTCTCTATTGACTCCATTCTTGATCATTGGTGGAGTCACAGTCTTCTTCTGAGGATTAGGAATGCTTTTTCCGAGTTTTCTTTGAGCATCTTGCATTTGTAAGACCAAGTCTCGTTCTTGCAGCTGCAACAGGAAATACTTCCAGGCATCGTTCCTGTAATCCCTGTCACCTTGGATGTTTGCAAAAACCATCCATTTGGTGTAGCATTCCTTTGTTTTCTTCACCAGTCGTTCAACTCAGATGGTATCCATTTGTCTGAACGCTCAAACTTTTCCAAATATGATACTATCAGTCCTTTACTGAAGTAGTGTTCGAGCTTTTGACCTTCCTTTAGAGTTGATACGAAATTGAGTTTCGTCTTCTTAAGCTCTGGCTCATTTGAGGAGCTTTCTCTGGCTCTCTTTCTGTTGAGTTCGACTGAGGATATGGTAGGAGCAACCTTTGAGATAATCTCTTCAGCCCTGTTAAAGTATGAATGGATCATTTCCTCTTCCCTTTGGATGCACTTCAGTATATCCTCTTCTCCCTTTTTTGGCATCATCGGGAGGAAGTCGGCTTTTCAGCTCTTGAAGATCATTAAACATCTTCTGAAGAAGGGCAGAGTCAGGAGACTCTTGAGGTCGTTGGAGTTGCAGTTCCACTTTCGCGAGTCGTTCCAGGATAGCACTGTTTGTAAAAACCATCCATTTGGTGTAGCATTCCTTTCTTTTCTTCACCAGTCGTTCAACTCAGATGGTATCCATTTGTCTGAACGCTCAAACTTTTCCAAATATGATACTATCAGTCCTTTACTTCTCTTGAAGCAAGTTTGACCTTCGGCTTCTGGGTAAACAGAGGTTCGCCTAAGGTCTAAGAGAATATATGTAATCAACAGTAACTGATTTTGGCTTTGGAATTCTCTTCTTCGATTCAAGCTTTGGGGAGGTTAAGCTTTAGGCTGAGTAGCAATTTCGGCAGAGCTTCAGCTTATGTAGTTGAATCGGTGAAGGTTGAAGTGATCCTCGAGCGCTATTTGTAGGAGAACTCTTGAATAGATCCGTTGGCGTAGAACGTCATCAAGATTTCTTCCGTTGGAGAGCAATTCGAATTTAGGCTGAGGCTTCAATCTTCGAGGTTCCTTGTCTGGGTGGAAACGGCTCTCTTGATGGACAGGAGATGTGGCGTCTCTGAAAAATAACCACCAGATAGGAATTACCTCTGCAGAGATAAGATCCTAAGATCTCTGCATTTAATGCGACTGTACTTTGTGAGTACGTGGCTTCCTCTGAACGTTGGAAGATCAGTCCTAGGAGGAATGTTCAACTGATACTTGACTTTAGTATCAGTCTATTGCGCGCATTAAGTAATCAGTTCCTAACTGATTCTTCAACTAATACTTCAGTTGGTATCTGCAATCTTCAGTCTTCAGTCCTTCGTTCTTCAGTCTTCAGTCTTTAACACCGCAAGCTAAACTAGAACCGAACTCTAACACTTGAGTTCAAAACAATTCTAGTCTATTACAAATACGACCTATGAATTTTGGTATCATCAAAACAAGGATTAGGATATTCCACAAGATTCCCAACAACATTGATTTGTTTTTCTTGCGTTGCATGAGTGAGGGCGTCAAAGTAAACTTAGCATATTAGATTGCTTTTTCCATTCATCACATACGCACACACCCTGCTCGACACCTCACTTTATGCCATTTTCTGGGCGCTTTCATCGGTCGTAACATGGATTTGACAGTTCATCCATCGTGCATGTCTCTTGGCAAGGAGCCTTCCTCCTTTGATTTATCCACCTTACTTGATGCTCGTATTGTTTCTCTTACTCCTGAGGGCGAGCCTCGATTTTCTGAGCCGGGAGAGACCCTCCTAATCACTCATTTCCCTCCAGGTACAGGTACGGTGGAGACTCTTACAGAGGAGGTGCAGAGCTTGCGGGTCGAGTTTGCGCTGTTCAGGGTGAATGTGACGCAGCAGCTTGCCCAAATTGATGGGAACGTGGCCGCGCTCCAGCAGAGCATATCTGATTTGAGTGCCACGATTCGGGTGGAGTTGCAGCGACAACATACACGGTGACATCCTTCCCCCTTGTTGTTTTGTTGAGTGTTTTTATTTTTGTCTTCTTGTGTTGTGTTGTTTTTCTTCTTTCCGCTTTTTCTTAGTTTGCTTGAGGGCAAGCAAAGCTTAAGTGTGAGGAGGTAGTGTCGTTGTGTCAGTTGTTGAGTCCGTTTTTTTTTTTTATGTTGAGTCTTGTAGTCTTTGAGCTTTAGAATTGTTGAAATACTAGCGATGAACATGCTGTCGAATTGAATTGTGTGATGAATTTGAGATTTGATACTTGAGAATTAAGAATTGGTGATTGAAAATTGTGTGTTTTTGTTGGATGACATTAGGAATGACAAATAAGAGCAACAATGAATAAAAAGCCACATACAAGTGAGAATTGAGCCTATTAGAGTAGAGCACCCTCTACTAATTTTATTCTTGAGTGGTTTGTTGTTCATGAAGTGATGATATGTTGTGTGTCATTGGTAATATATGATAGAAGGCACTAGGGTAGCCCCTTTGGCTTGCTTTTGATGTCCTACCTATGCATTTATCCCTTAGTGAGCCCTTTGAAGCTTTGACTATATTCTTTCGATTAGTCACTAAAATAATTAGCCAAGGCCTGTTTTGGACTCTCTCTTTGACCCTATTGTGCATGTTGGAATTTGAATTACATCCTATTTGAACTCTAGAGGAAGTCGTATCTGCCTGCCCAAACAGAATCCATGATGAAAACTGTCCTGAACCGTGGAGTGTACGATCTGTTTGGTCCAGTCAGTAAATATTGTTGATGGATGGGCTAACTCACGATGTATTGAGCTGAATTGTGAAATAAATCTATGTATGTTGTTTGAAATATGTGAATGAATGGTGCTGAAAAAAAAAAAAAAATGCACCAAGTTGAATTAGTTGAGCATGCAGTTGATTGTGATGATCTTGTTGCCCAAGGATGAGTTAGTGTTATTCCTCATGTGCTTTGTATTTTTGGATGTGATTCAGTTTTAATATGCACGATACTTGATCTTCAATGTTTGAGCTTAGGACCCCTAGGATCTTGCCTACATCATTGATAGTCCTTAGCCCCATTACAACCAATGAGAAAAGTCCTTTTTGAGTTACTATGTGACCACGACATATCACGACCGATTGGATCTTCCTTTTTGAGTGTGAATTTCCAAAATCCATATTTGAGAGAAGAGTGAAGCTTGAGAGGAATTTGTTGTTGCTTGATTTGGACTAGATAGACAATGAAAACACTTGTTTGATATTTCTTTTTCTTGATTGAGAGTTGAAAAATCGATTGTGAGTTGCATGGTTTGATTTGGCAGTTCGTCTTGTTACTAGTGTTTGATGATTCTTTGGCTATGGTGTTCTGTTGGGTTTTCGTTGTTAGTGTCATAGTTTTCTTTATGTTTTCTTCGTATTTGGTTGTTTTGTCAGTTGTTTCGTTATTTGCTTTTAGAGTCTTAGTGTCGAGTCAAGGGGAGGGTGTGTTGAGATTGCTTTTTCCACCTTTAGATTTTCTTCACTTCATACTTGAGGGCAAGTATGATTCAAGTGTGAGGAGGTTTGATGTGTGTGAATTAGTTATCTTTTACCGTGTTGTTTTTACGATGTTTTAGCTCGGATATTACCCGTTGTGTGCACTTTTGATGTAGGAATTGCATGGAGGAGAATCGAGGTCGTGGATGGAAGAGATGGTGGAAAGTCGAGAAAATGGTTGAAGAATTGGCGAATTTGTGGAGAGATTTAGAGATTTGGGCTTTGGAAATATTTATCTTGTAATTTATTTAAGTCAAATACTCTTTTAATTAATTTTGGGCTTTAGTTTTTTTTTTGAAGGGGCCGAAACCCACGAACTTTAGGGTATTCGGCCACTTAAGCTTTTTGATTCCCTTGTGTTTTGATTAGATTAGGACTCTTAGTTTATAATGCAGCCGCAACATTAGACTAAAGGGAGTTGACTTTGATTAGGTTTATATGATACATTACGTTTCCTTTAGCTTCTTTGGCAGACGAGTTTTTAAGTTTCATGCATGCAAATTCTAGTTATATATTATTGCTTGTTTTCTAGCTTTGAATTTTGGAGAGCAATTGCGACTGGATCGTGAAGGAGTAAAGAATTGTGGTTAATTTATTTCAAGTTTAAATTCTTACTTTTTAATTATTTCGTTAGTTTTAATTTGCGTATTATTTGTTTATCATATTTGATCATTATGTTTTCTTTTATTTCTTTAGTTGTTGTTAATTTAATTATGAGTAGCTAAGCTTTTAATTCGGCGAGAATAATGAAGCATTAATTTAATAATCTGTGAGACCTAATTGGTTTTAAAATTGATTCCTTTTAATTTCGATTAATTCCTAGGGTTTAAAGATAATTCCGATTTTATTTAAGCCTGATCAACTTAGGTTTAATTGGATTATAGTCAATTAGCACCTCCAATCCGTAATTGTTGGAATATGGCTGATTAGTGACAAAACTACCATGTTCGTAGTAGGAATTAATTGGTATATTAATTATTACTAGCGTATCTAGGATAATTGATATAAATTGGATTCCTTCACCTTAATGCTATTAGAATATTAAATCTAAGACTGACGTATCCAGCTAGGTTATATTTTAATAAGGGAAATAGACAAGACTAGCGTATCTAGCTGTCTATCGACACAGTAAGTAGGAATTGAGGTATGTCAGTGCGTATCACGGTATCCTATAACTAATTGGTTAATAGGGATTAATTAATTATTGCGTCGAGGATCAGAGATTAAATTAGTGTGGATTTATTTGAGCCGAATTACCTTTTTAATTGATTTAATTCAAGAGTCTTTTATTTGATTAATTTTGCATTCCTAGTTTTAATTAATTTCTCTTAAAATTAAGGCGTGGTGGCATCACCGATTTTATAGATTTAAGGATTTGAATGATTTTTAACTGCTCTCTGTGGGATCGACCCTGCTTACCATTATAGTAATTTATTTTGGTAATTCCGCAGGAATTATTTGGTGGTATACGACGTCCACCAAATATTCATCATGAATATTTGTTGTGCTACTTCGGGAGCAACAATATAAAGCAATGTAATAATTAAATGAAATACTAAATAATAAGTAAATACTGAAATAAAGCTTAAAATAAAAATCAATTCTCAATATTTTAATATTATTCCAGAATATTAACTTTATCTCACGTGTTCATTGAGAACACGTGTTCATTGAGAACACATTATATTTCATATTTACTATGAAGAGATATCGTTGTATTTTTATGGAGATCTTCAACGATTTATTTTTAATAATCTTCAAGATTATTAAGAATCATAAATTCATTCCGCAATGTTGAATTATTTAAATAAAACAATCCTTCGGGGATTGTATTAATAAATCAATTCAAATGTGTTCATCTGAAACACATTTATATTTAAAATTAAAGAATATCGTTGTTTTTCAACAAAAACTGCAACGGTTTATCTTTTAATAATCTTCCAGATTATAAAAAATCGTACATTCCCGTTTCTTCTGGAAACCATATATAATAAATTGATGCAATGTATAAGTAATTAAACAATTCAAATCTCGACTGATTAATCACTCGAGATATCAAATGATTATTTACAATTACCCAAATCTCAATGAATTATTTAAACAAATCAATTTCTTACACACTTGTTACCTCTATTGTCATCAGGCATCATCATCATATAAATAAATTAAGAAATCAAATATCAGAGAGATCAAATGGGAATCACAAGATTAATTGCATCAAATAATTAAAATTGATATTTGACTAATCCAAATATTGTACATCAAGAATGTGATATATGAGAATTTCAACCCAAAAGTGAAATCTATATGTATATATTTAATTAAATATATACATATTTTCCATCCATTCACAAAATGATTCATAGATCTAGAATGATAGATTTAATAAGAAATTGAAGCAATCGAACCATTAGGGGGAAATACGAATTACCTTGTTGGAAAGACATGATTCTTTTCTAGGGCACACCTCCAATATAAATCAATTGGTTTGATACTCAATACTAGGGCATACCTCCAATCTCCAATCTAAATCAATTAGATACTCGTGGCTAGAGGCTCGTGCTGATAACGTGTTGAAAGTAGAGAGAAGAGGAGAAGAAGAGAGAATAGCGTAGAAAGCGTAAAGAGAATAAATCTGCAGGAGCGTCTGATTATGAGGACTAAATGCCTCTATTTATAGGAGATACAAAGCTAGGGTTAGGGTTTAGGGTTAAGTCATTAAGCAGGGAAATATATATTAAAGGGCTAATTGCCTATAAATCCCTAACGTTTACACGGAATTGGTTTTTGCACCAATTTTTATTTTTCTACTTTTAAATACCTAACCTTTCGTTTTTGTCTCAAATTTATCCGGTGACCAGTTTTTTCTTATGCCGGCACCGGAAATGCCACTGTGGCTGCCGGAACTGATGAGGTGGCAGCCGGAAATTAACATGGTGTCACTTTTATGACATGTGGAAAAAATATATGAAAAAAATTAAAATAAAAAAAAACATGTGAAAAAAAAAGAAAAGAAAATTTCTCCCCTCCCCCCATCGTCTTTTCCCACCTTCCCCCCCTCCCCACCCGGCGCGCCCCCTGCCACCTCCACCACCGCCAGCGCCGCCGCCACCACCACCACCACCACCACCACCACCACCACCAGTGCCCGTCGACCTTCAACGCTTCAATTGTGGTGTCGCCTTCCCCTTCCCCCTCCCCCTTTTCAGACCCGCGTCAGCCCTCCCCCCTTCCCCACCTCGGCGCGGCCACTTCACCCTCCGCCTCCCCCTTTCCAAACCCGCGTGGAGACCTTTTTCTCATTCTCAATTTCATCGTGCTCGGAGGATTTGATGACAGAATTTGGTGGGCATTTGATGTTTGCTGGGAATTTGATGATGGAATTTGGTTCTGGTGGTGGGAAGGACTTACGGAATTTGGTGGTGGTGGTGGGCCGTTGTTCACGCCTGCGAGCAATTGAACACTACGAGGCAGCGACACCGCCCCCTCCATCAATTGAGCGCCCAGATCCACCCATCGTCTTCCCCTTTCTCTTCCCCACCCCCAAACCCTAGTTTTCTGAAATTTCACGGAATTGTGTGGGGGGAACTGGCGGCGTCGTGCGACTCCACGAGGCCGAGGCGCAGCGCTTCCGCGGCGGCCTCCAGCACGGCTGCCTTGGTCGGCTCTGGGATGGAGAGGGTGGTGGTGGCGGCAGGGGGCGACGCTGGTGGTGGTGGCGCCGGCGTGTGGTGGTGGCAGGGGGGAGAGGAAGAAGACGAGGGGGGGATTTTACTTTAAAAAAAAAAAAAAAATTTGCCACGTGTCAATGAATAGGCTATGTGTCAATTTCCGGCTGCCAAATCAGCGATTCCGGCTGCCACAGTGGCATTTCCGACGCCGGCGTAAGAAAAAATCAGTGATCGGACAAATTTGAGACAAAAACGAAAGGTTAGGTATTCAAAAGTAGAAAAATAAAAATAAGTGCAAAAACCAATTCCGTGTAAACGTTAGGAATTTACAGGCAATTAGCCCTATATTAAATATATTTACAACAAAGATATGAATTTGTAGCCATGATTCATGCACACACATTGACTTATTCTTTTCAAAGTTTTATTTATTAATATTAGTAATCTCCCTAAATATCCGATTTCAATTATCGTATTTGACTCGAGGAAATAAAGTTTTAAATAAATGTGACAGAAAAGAAAGATGAAATTTGGATTTTCTCCTCTTGACAATACCCCCAAATTTAGCATTTAAATTTTGTTTAAATTTACTGTTGGTTAATTTTATACATAACGCTCAATTTTTTTTTTATTATAGTCCCTCAGTAAAAGATACTCCCTCCGTCCACGAAATGAGTACCCATATTTCCTTTTTCGTCCGTCCACGAAATGAGTACCCATTTTCCTTTTTGGCAAGTGTACCCCACACATCTCTTTAATTAATACACTCAAAAAGTGGGACCCTTAAACTATTCACACTACACTCCATACATTTCTTAAAACTCGTGCCGTCCACAAATGGGTACTCATTTCGTGGACGGAGGGAGTATAAAATATTAAATATATATACCCTTATATCTCCAAATTTAAATATTTAATAATTAATCCTGAATATGTATAACATCGTTTCTCTAGAAAAATTGTATAGCCCCCATATTTGAATGGGAAAGAATAATAAAAAATTACTACTTCATTTATATTTAGAATTGGATTAATAGCCAAAAAATACACGAACTTTCTTCGAATTTACAAATTGCGCATGACCTTCAAAAATAGCTCCAGAATACACCACTTTTCGATTTAATCGTAATTTGCACACGGCGAAAGTTCCGATGACTTTTATGTTTGACCGATGATGACGTGGAAATTATTTCAAATTACATGGCATTATGCGTGGCGTTTTTTACACAGTGGCAAGCCACGTATTCAAAACGACGTCGTTTTGAATAGAAATTAAGTTGTCATCTCTTTTGATATTTTAAGAATTTCCTCAAAAATAAATAAATAAACTTTTGAAGAGTCTGGAACCTCTCCACCCCCAAGCCCCCGTCACCAACCCCAGCTCATCTCCCTTCTCGCTGAATCCGGCGCCACCCCCACCGCCTCCGCCATAGCCCCGCCCTCCCTCTGAGAAACCCCAACAGCAAGAATCCGCCATCACCCCACCCTCCTTCAGAGAAACCCCAGCAGCAAGAATCCACCATCGATTTCTACAACGGCGCCCGAGGACGTCGCCGTCGCCGCCCATAATCCAGCCCTTCACGCCTTCTGCTTCACCGGATCACGGATCTCCGCTGCCCACAATCTACCATCGATTTCTACACGTTTCTGCTTCACCGGATCGCGGATCTCTGCCGCCCACTTCACCCACTTCCGCTAGCGCACGCCTCTGTATTTCCTCGAAGCGGAACTCAAGCTGTTACTCATTGCCTTCCTCTCGCCGCCGCCGCCGCTGCTGCTCTCCTAAATCAAGCAGCTCTTCGAGTCAGACGACTTGGACTCGCCGCATCGGTTTGGTGGGAGGAGGCTTGATTCTCTGGTTTCTGAATAGGGTTTCACGGTTCGAAGAATTGATTTCCAAGGCTCTGCCATTTTTCTTTCTTTCTAATAAACACCTACCAAAACCCTAACCCCTCAACAAGAACACCCTCAAAATTTTGTAGACTTTACAAAACAAAATCGGTAATGGCAGGTAATGGCTCCAGATCTAAAAGGGAGGAGGCAGCGGTTGAACGGCGCTGCTCCCGTCGCGGAAATGGCCGAGAGAAGGAGCTGTGAGAGACATGAGTTCGATGGCGTCAGGCGTAGCGGCGGCGGCGGCTGGCTGCTCGCTGGAGCGGAGAGAGAGGTCGGGGAAGAGGGATGGGCCAGATTTGATGTTTTTATTTTTATTTTTTTTATTTAAAAAAGCTTTGACAAAACAGTGTTGTTTTAGTTGATCGCCGGTACGTCCACGTTTGCAAATTCCGGGAGACACGTCATCTAGAGTTTAAGTGATGGTCAACGCATGTGCAAATTGCAATTAAATCGAAAGGTGGAGTATTCTGAAGCTATTTTTGAAGGTCGTGTGCAAAATGCAAATCTGGTGATAATTCGTGTATTTTCCGGCTATTAACCCTTTAGAATTTGATCGTCAAATCAGCAGCGAGAAAAAGGAGGATAGTAGCATCCGCTTCTCCAATACTACTATATAGGATTCTTGCAACTCTTAATTATACTTCATTGCAATGCAAATGATTGAGAAAGATAAGGAGTTAAGTACTACATATGTATAGCAACTTTTGATTTACTTTACGAGTTAGAGAAAGAAGGATTTACTAGATCATAAATCATTACTTTGTGTTATATTTTGCTAAAACAGGCGATACATAATTTTTTGAAAGAGGCTATACATATTTTTTGTAGTTTGCCTAGCATATTTGGGATTAATTACTAACAATAATTTGGGATAAAAATGTATATTTATTACTCTCTCCGTTCCATTACAAATGTCTCAGTTTTCATAATGAAATGTTCCATTATAAATGTCTCATTCTTTTTTTGACAAATACTTACTAATTAATTAATGGGCCCACAACCTACTTCTATAAATTCTAATTTATTTCTCTCTCTTCATCAATTCACTTTATCTATTAATTACACATTCCTTAATTTATGTGCCTAAAAGCAATGAAATATTTGTAATGGGATGGAGGGAGTAATATTTTGATTATACTTCTTAACTAGCGTTATAACGAAAAATTTGGGGGTTACATATAGTATTGTTCTAACCCAAACTCAAAGGCCTATTTTCAGGAAAAGCCCATTAATTTTACCCCAGTATCTAGACTATCCACTTTCATATTCAATGAGCCCAAATTCATTCACGTAAAAATGAATACAAATAAAGAAATTGAGTTTCTATGCTTCATTTTCGCTTATAAGGTTAGTTGTCATTTTTTAATCGTGCAAATTGAGACTTCATATTTTAATTTAGACTTGTTAATGTTTTCTATCTTGTACCTTATAATATAAAGTTATATTTTTGAAACATGAAAAAATTTAATGATATAATTGAGTCTTAGACACAATATAAGTATAATCTTCATATAATTCAATTTTTTTTGTTAAAAAAACGAACACCAATCTACTAAACAAAAATTAATAGTACAATATTTTTAGCTTATAGAAATTACAATAGAAAGGCCATATACAAGTAATAAAAATAAAAAGAGATTATCGATTTATGTTCCGAATGATATGCTAGATACCTAAAAAAAACATTGAATTTTACTCTTTAAAAAAGTCTATTTTGATTTTACTTTGTTTATATAAAAATAAGTTTTGAAAGGGTAACGAGTCCAACTCAAAGGTCAAAACAATTTGCAAGAGAAGAGAAGTAGACACCTACGAAAGCGTGCAAAACAGAAGCGCGATTTTATGCTGATAGTTAAAAGATTCACCGGCAAATAACCGTTGACCGTTATTTATCACGTGAATCCCGCCGCCCCGCCTCCGCCGCCCTCCGCCGTGCGGAGTTCAAGAGCAGTGCACATTCGAGATCACGGGAGAATGGGAATTTTGAAATCTGCTTTTGTGACTGCTCTGTTACTCCTGCTGCCTATCACTCTTGATTGCGCCAACACCTACAATGCCGGAGATCGCGTGCCCCTTTTCGTCAACAAAATCGGCCCCCTTCACAACCCTAGGTACTGATTCTTCTAGAATGTTCGCAGTGAGCTCTTTTTTTTTTGGTATATTGGAAGATATTCCTCGGCATTCACGAATTCTTGCTGATATTAGGGAGAGAGTAAATTTAGCCTGTCTTTGGTTTTACGATGTTGATTGATAGGTTTTGATACACATTTTTGAGCTGTTTCATTTCTTCCCGAGATTAGTTGATGATATATTGATTCATCATGGTTTGGAGTGGAGAACCCAACTTAAAATATCCAATTTTACTTGCAAAAATTTCAGTTATCCGAGCTCCTTGAATCGAATTGGGGTTAATAAGGAACTTTAACAATCAATGTTGGCTGTTTTGTTTTGGGCTTATGTATTAAGATTAGAAAACGTTATTGTTTCCACAATTTCATCAATTCTGAGCTTCTGTTTATTCTGAAAATTCTAGTAGGTGTGATCCTTTAACATTCGACTTGTTCTGACATCTTTTACTTGCGACTCGCTTGCAGTGAAACGTATGAATATTACAAGTTGGCCTTCTGTCGTCCAGGTTGGCTTTGACACTTGTAAATGTAGATTGTAGAACATCTCTTAAGCTTGCTCTGTCTTTCTTTTTCTTTTGACAATGGTCTATCAGTAATCATTTGCTTATTAGATTATATATGCGCATTGCTAAGAGCCAATACATACATTCAGTTCAAAGTTGAATATTGATTATTTTCACCTAAAATGAAAAACTCAAAAGAAAAGAAAAAGTGAAAAATGACTATTGAGATGATGAAGATAGCAAAAGTTGAAGCATTGAGTTTTCCTTGAGATGTAGTATACTAGGCGTGTTTTTATTCTCTGTTTCCCTTTTTTTTTGGGGTGGGGGGGGTGGAGTTGTTTCGAGTCTAGGGGCTTTGTAGAGAATACCACTATTGGCATACCACTGTAGGGGCTTGTTCTTTTTTTTCTTCTTGAATTAGAATCCTCCCTTTTCATGCATTTGATCTCTAGAGCCTAGTCAGTCCATAATGTAAGAATGCATCTTGCTTAAAGAAATCTTATTTGTTCCCTCTTCTAGACTAAAATTTTGTAGGTGAATTTTTTGAGATGTATGACGTTCTTGCATTTTCAAGTTTATTCGATCCCATTGCTATGAGGTACCTTTATAAGCAGATACATAACTCGTTATTTATCTCATTGACAGATCAGGTGATTGAAAAGAAGGAAAGCTTTGGGGAAGTTTTGGGTGGTGATCGATTGGCAAATGCTCTATATGATTTGAGATTTGCATTGAACAAAACCCGAGACGCTGTTTGCCAAAAGAAGCTAACTAAGGGCGATATTGCAAAATTCAGGGATGCTATCGCCAATGATTTTTACTATCAAATGTACTATGACGATCGTCCACTTTGGGCATACATCGGCAAAATTGAGGATGAAAGCTGGAAAGTTGACGGGAAGGAGAAAAAGTTTTTACTTTTTACCCATGTTCACTTTGATGCTCTTTACAATGGAAATCAAGTCATAGAAATCAATGCCTTCAGTGAGCCAAGTCATTTGGTGGATGTAACAGAAGATGTCGATGTTGAAGTCGAGTTCACTTATTCTATATCTTGGAAAAGAACCTCTATGCCATACAAGAACAGAATGGGGAAATATGCAAGAGCTTCCTTATTGCATATTCTCCAACAAAGTCATTGGTTCTCATTCGTTAATTCTATTATCATAGTTATTCTGCTCATCGGACTACTTACTTTGCTCTTGCTGCAGCATCTCAAGAATGACTTAAGAAAGTAACTTTCTGCGCTGTGGTACTCATTGCTTTTTGCTCCTATGTTTCTGCTTATAATTCAGTGTATGTTGCTATACATAGAAGTCCCGTACCTGGTTCTAAATTCAGCTCTCTATTATTTATTTCAGATGGTCGATTGGAGATGAAGATGAGGAGAAAGAGGTCGGATGGAAATATATTCATGGGGATGTGTTCAGATGCCCAACAAATCTACCATTGTTCTCTGCAGTTTTGGGCTGTGGTGCCCAGTTGTTGACCATGTAAGCTGTCTTTTTTTTCAATAATTTTCTAATCTCCCATATCATGTCATATGTTTCGTGGCTGTCATATAGTGCAATAGCACAATTAGTCGTCAAAATTAATGGATTCCATTGTAGAAGTAACATTTTGTTTCGTTCATTTAGCTGCTGACAAACCGTATGAGTCATTTAGTTCTTATCGCCCCTTCTTATTCCTCAGTTTGTTATTCTCGTGTCCCCTTCTCGATCATCAATACCAGATGAGTCGATTAGATCTTGTCTTTCTTCAGACCTTCGATATGACAATAAAATTATTAGAAATTTCATATCAGAAATCTTCATGTATTTCAAGCTAATTCTTTCTTAGTTCAAAATTTCTCCATGATGCAACCATCCTGTAATTTAGTTACAGTGCTTTAGTAACGGTACTCCTCGACAACATTTCATTTAAGCACAATCTTTTACTAACTTTTCTTGTATCATCCAAGTAATTTTTTTATTTTTTTTTCCGGTATACAGGATTTGCATTTTATTCATTTTGGCATTTCTGGGAGTCTTCCAACCGTATAGCCGTGGTTCTCTATCAAGTTATGTGTTCATTTCTTACATTCTCACATCAGCAATTGCTGGCTACAGATCTGCATCGTTTTGTAGTCACTATGCTGAAACTGGATGGGTATTGATGCTTTTCCGTTTCTACATTTAGTCATTCTTTGTTAATTAATAAATACCAATAAAAATGGGAAGGCAATGAATAATTTTTGCAGGAAAAAAGTCTCCTCCTCGCAGGAATACTGTTCTTAGGTCCTTTGCTCTTCACGTCATTCATGCTCAACATACTGGCTGCATCTTTTGGGGTGACTGCAGCTCTTCCTCTTGGAACGATATGTGTCATTGTTCTCGTATATATACTAGTATCAGTTCCCCTATTTGTCCTAGGTGGATTGTTTGGACACCGCTACAAATCTGCTTCCCCATCATCACCCGTAACTAACAAATGTCCACGGGAGATTCCTCCATTGGCTTGGTACCGGCAGACCCCTGCCCAAATGTTTTTTGCAGGTCTTCTACCTTTCAGTGCCATTGCCCTCGAGTTACACCACTTGTACGCCACAATCTGGGGCTATAAAGTCTATAGCTCTCCCGGAGTTTTGTTCTTCATGTTCCTAGTCCTTATCCTGATCACCATTACTTTAAGTGTCGGGTTGACATATTTTCAACTGGCTGTCGAAGACCACGAATGGTGGTGGAGGTATGTTCTCCAACCTAGTTCTTGCAATTCGTAGTTTTGTCTTATATAACATTCTAGGTGTTCAACAACACTATTTTCTCATTTTCTTGAAAGACTACTTCGATGCTTGCTTATCTTTTATGACATTTTATCGACTGCATATTTTCTTCGTCGCAAAAAAGGGTCTGTTTATACCATTGCTGTTACAAATTTTAGGTCCGTAATGCGCGGCGGCTCAACAGCTATCTTCATGTTCTGCTATTGTATATACTTCTACCTGCAATCGAATATGAGCGGCCTCTTGCAGACGGCCTTCTTCTTCGGCTACAATGCCTGCATTTGCTATGCATTTTTCTTGATGCTGGGCGCTGTGAGTTTACAAGCGTCGCTGCTGTTTATCCGGCGCATATACCATGCCATCAAGAGTGAGTAAGCTTCACTGTACTTGTACTTGGAGTAGACTTTTTTGTTTGTATACATCATATCTTTGTTGGGATGTTGCTGAAAGTAGATTAGACAAGTTGGAAGTTACTCTGCTAATGTAGACACCTCAAACCACACCTGCTTTCTCGTTTCATTTCAATTTCTCCACACCTCTAATCGGTTTCTGCGTTGCTTCTCCTATTTCACTTTACTATTAGGCGCGTTCTCATGAAAAAAAAGGTGAAATACATATATTTTCCCTCTTTTCCCATTCTTTTCAAACGTTCTTCTAGTTGGAAAAGGAAAATTTTCCCACCTCTCAAAATTTATACTTCCTCTGCCCCATTACATATGTCTCATTACTTTTGGGCACGAAGATTAAGAAATATGTAATTAGTAGATAAAATAGGTTGATAAAAATTATTTAAATACTTATTAGATATAGAGAAATAATATGTTACTCAAAAAGGAATTGAATATTTGTAATAAGACGTCCCATTATAGAAAATGAGACATTTGTAATGGGACGGAGGGAGTACTATTTAACTCATATCTCCAACTTTTGGTTATCTCTTTTCCTTTTATTTCTCTCCACACACACACTCTCTTCTTTCTCTTTCTCTTCATAATATTTTCATTTATTTTTTCACAAAAGAGAACATGTGATAAAAAGAGTAGGGCTACTAAAGTGTGATAAAAAAAAATTATCTTTTTTTCCCCCAACTGAAGAGAACATACCTTAGGATGTGTTCTCTTTGATGAAAAATGTTGAAATACATATATTTTTCCTCGTTTTTCATTCTTTTCATATATTCTCTTAGTTGGAAAATTTTCTCGAACGTGAAGGAATATTTTCTCTGACAGACCATTTTCTCACATTTCACTCCAATTTATTGGATTTTTTACCCGAATTTTCAATTTGTACTACTTTCACGATTTCTTACAATTAACTCTAATCTACATCAGTTTCAGTTGGCCGGAAAATTTGACGTGCATATTAAATACATAATGTAAATAAATACATATTGTATTTATAATTTTTTTTATAATTCAAGCAATAACCCCCCAAAGAAACGCAAATAAACACCAGCACGCATCAAAACAAATCCAAGGGGAATTCTGCAAACAACAAAAAGTAGGAATAAAGGAGTGTGTAAAACGACTATTAGTACGACAAAACAAAAAAAAAGTATCTCAAAACTGTGTTTATCCCTACCTCCCATACATATGCTAATAAATGGGCCGGCTAAGCATAGCAGAAATTTTGGGCTCGGCCCACTAAACCAACAAGCTCGAAATCCCTGTAGAAAAGTTCTAGGAATCAATCAATGATTCGCAGTTTCTCCATTTCTCCTTCATCGCGTCGTAGAGATTTGACAGATTGGGAAAGATTTTCGTCCGCTGCCTAATTTTTGTAGTAAAAAAGCATCGATCAGAAATGGAACCGGCGGTTAAGAAGAGGGGCGGCGGCGTGTGGGAGGGTATGTATAGATTGGTCATGCGCCGCACTCCGGTCTATGTCACCTTCGTCATCGCCGGCGCTTTTCTCGGTGAACGCGTACGTATCTTCTATTTAGATTTATCTGTTACACATACCTTTGTTTATTATTTTGTGTGTGTGTGTGTGTGTGTGTGTGTTTACGTATCTGTGATTGCTGGATTGAATTGGATCTGAGAACTGCGGTATCGATTCATTTGGGGATTATCTATTGTGTAATTTATACCTGGATGACGGTTTTTCCGGCGGTTATCCTCTTCCTTCAATTTGATTGCATATTTATGATTCTGGCTTTTAGGGTTCCTGATCTGATATGTTTTCTTTGCTCGATTAGGCTGTGGACCGTGGAATTCGTGCTCTATGGGACCACGTCAACGTTGGGGTATTGTTTTTACTAATTTTTCTTAATTTAAACAAATTAGCTGATTTTTATGGTTTAACCGCACAACTTCGTTTTTCTGTTCTTTATGTTGATTGAGCTGGTTTTAGTGGGAACTGATGGTAGTTAAATACTTGCTTTTAAGGAACTGTCTTTAAGAGTCAATAAAAGGATACAGTGAATCTAAGAAGCTGCTCATAACATTGATATGGGCTATTTCTATGTTTAATTTATCTGTGGTGTAATGTTTTCTTCTTGTATCAGTATCTTTCATTTGAAGTCCAATAATATGTTTTTGTGTGGATAGATTGTAATTTTAAAAGTTGTCTCTGATACTTGGGAGTAGCCCACTGGATTATATTCTTTTAAACTTTTGTAGGGGCTCAGTTTGCTTAAGAATATTGATAAAGAAATGCGAATTATGAGAGGTTTCTGGCGCATAGAATTTTTATACGTTGAACATTTTCAAGCTTACATGTTTGTCTATTGTATTATGTTCCATATGGAGTTCCGGCCCGAGTTATTGGTGATTTTTCTATATCACGAGATGAAATTGAGAGTTTGGAAGGCGATTGGTTTATAGTAGTATTCGTTTTTATATAAAAAAATAGAGGTAGTCTCAAACCTTTGGATTTGTTGTGGGATTTGAAATGGAAATGGAAATGGAATTAGAAGCCTCGGGGGTGTAGGAATGTAGCATGAGAAAAGAAAAAAGTAAATTATAATGTATTATGTATTGAATTGCTGGTGAGTGCTGGTGGATCTTTGGTAATGCCTCTGAATGAGCAGTGCTTGACATGGGATCTATGAGTTACTGGTTACTTGTGTGACTCGTCATTATGTATAGAGAAAGCTTTATGCCGACCAGATAAGTTAAGGATAGACAAGGACTTTGCGTGCTTATGTTTCTGGAACCATGAGATATGGCAGACTTATAAATGAGTATTCTGATCTAGATATAATGGTTTATGTAACGGAGATGGTCTTCATATTCCACAATTATGCTGTCGTCTTGGGACATGGCATAAAGTATCAAGTACCAATGGCTGTCCTTTGTGATGGAATTTTTCTGGTTAAGACCGAGCTGGAAGCCTGGAATGAATTATATGAACATTTAAAGCCTCTGCTAACCTTGAATGGCTTACTCTTGGAATTTTTGTTCTGTAATTTATTTTGTATGATTTTGCTCGTTCCTTTCTCATGATATCTTGCTAAGGTCTCTCTAAGCGTAGTACTCAGATGCATGCTTTAGTACAACATTTATGAATCAGGAACCTGTCATATATTCTGAAGTGATTTTTTGTTTACGGAACTGCAGAAACGGTACGAGGATATTTCGGTTCTGGGTCAGAGACAGTCTGAAGAGTGAAAGCAACAACGATGAACAATTTGCCCCGTCTTTCTTTTCTTCTTCATAGATTCGAAGATGCAGTTTGATGTTCAATAATTGTACTCTATTTCCCGTTGCTGCTATGAGCCTGCGGTTTTCTTTAAAACGAAATTACAGGCAAATTTGGAGTTGTAGTTTTTATTTTTTGTTTTTGCTTTGCAGTCCTGATAAGTTTGATCTTATGAGTGTCCTGGTCATTTTGAACATAAATTAACTCAAGGTGAAATATTTCACTAGACAATATCCTATGCTGCGTTACCGGATTCTCATTTATTTTCCTCGAATTGTAAAACTTTAGTTGTTGCCATGTCCAAGCAATTTGTGAAGTAGATCAAAACTTGTGTCACTCGGAGAAATTCTACAAATAATATCCTATGCTGCGTTACCGGATTCTCATTTTTATGTATGTATGAATCGAGGTCAGGGGACGGCAGCAGCGGTGGCTGGTGGCTGCCTTGGTGTTTCCAAAGAGAGATAGAGACGAGAGAGAAAGAGATGGGGGAAGGGAGGAGGCGGCCGTGGTCTTCAGGCGGCGGCGGATCTGCTGAGAAGATGACGGAAACAGCGGCGGCGGTGCACCGCTTTGGCGGCTGTGTGTGTCCTGTTTCCGGTAGGGATGGAGAAAGATAGGAAGATAGAGGAGAAGGAAAGAATTCAGGGGGAGGGGAAGAAGAGTGGCCGACGCCGGCCTCCGTCCGGCGAGGCGCGGCGGTGGCAGAGAAGGGGGAAAGGTCGAGAGAGAGAGGGGCTGAGAGGGTAGGCGCATGTGTGTGTGTGTGTGTGTGTGTTTAGGGTTATAATTAGGTGGGTTGGGCTTTTATTTTTTTGTTATGGGCTCGGCCCTTTTAAAAAAAAGAGGAAAGTCTGATGGGCTATGATTTATTAATTACATTGGCCGATTTATTTAATTACTTTGGGCCTGAATTTATTTAAGTGTTGGGCTCGGCCCTATTGCTTATATAATCTAATGGATATTTTATTTAAATGTTTGGGCTTATTGATTTATAAAAATATAATGAACTTGATTTATTTAATTAACTTGGGCTTATATCCATTTAAATTAGTTGAGCTTTTATTTATTAGTTTAAATTGAGCTTGATTAATTTAATTATATATGAACCTTTAAATTAATTATATAAATGTAGTTCCTTATTTCAATTATTTTTTTAAAATTGGCTTTCATAATAAAATATTTGGGTTAAACTCTTATTTAAATGATTTAAATGAATTCTTTTCAAATATCTTATAAAAATGGATTAGTTTACAAAAAGAAAGGATTTCATTGTTTTATAATTAATTCCATTGTAATGGAATTAAAATGTCTTATTAAAATGACTTCATGTATTAATGGAATGATTAAGTATATTATTTACTTTATCAAATGAGCTTGAGATTTTAATTGAGATATTAAATTACTAAGCATGAGTTTTTAAATGATTGATTTATTTAAGCAATGAAAAATGTATTAAGTGTGAGGAAGCATGATCTATGATGATATGATTTATTTGTATAATATTATCTGGTTTATATTTAAATGACGGAATATTTGACTTGATGCGCATATAAATGTTCGAATATATATAGTTTCGAACTTAAATGTTAGTTATGTGATAAATGTTTGAGTTTAAAGTTTTGAACGAGATAATATAAATACGGATGCTAGAACCCTAAAATCATTAAAAAGGAGATTGCTTAGTTTTAGAGATCAATATTCCTTTCTTTCACGGCTTTCTTCTCGAACTTATCGACTCTTCGTCAATAAAGGTCCAGGCGGGAAGTGATAGCTAAAGAAGGAAGTAACTCTACGCCCGTTGTGGGAACGAATAAGGTGGGCTTTCTTAAAACACGTATATAGAGATCCCCTACATACATGCCTCTTATACGAAATGAAATGAATGACATGATATAACTGTTAAGTTCGATTTTATGAAAATGATCAAATGATGAATGGTTCTTTATGAAATGAAATGAAAAGAAATGAAATGTTTATGAATGATTGTCTGTCAAAAATGTTTATGTTTTATGTATGTATCCTATCTGTGTTGGTTTGCCAACTATAAAGGAAATCGAATTCGGACCCTATGCTAGACGAAGATTTGCTAGTAAGGGTTAACGTGTACACTCATGGAGACTATGTGTCGATTGCGACCGGTCTTGGCGTCCGTGGAAGGAGGCCTCATTCCCGGCACGTGACAGACAGATATGGATCATATAGACTGAAAATGGGATGCGCATCCAACTTTATGAAATGAAAGAAAATGTTTAGTAAGCACAGGTCTTTCAAGTAAAACCCTGTTGATAAATCTATAATTAAACCTATCGGATTTATGGTGGGGATTCATTATCATCTACCTGTATTCCCATGATTCTCTGATCTTTCAGAAAGTTTCTAGAGAGAAAACAAGAGAAAGGGGTTTCTAAAGCAGGAAAAGAGAGAGCGTGTGTTTTATTCCATCGTAGCAGATATTTATAGGCATTACAGTCGAGGGCAAAACCATAAATTCGCTTGGTCATCCGTTTCGCATGCTTACTATTTGACTGGTTAGGGCTATCATTAGCTTATATCTTGCCAGGTCCTTGTCCCCTAAATACAGAGCTAGATTGAGGGGCCTTCCTCTGACCTTTTTCCTTCGGAGGTCTAAGGGTACTTTCCTCCTTGGGCCAGACTCTGTCTTCGTCACTCTGCTCTGTCTGGTAGCTCTGGACTTTCTTCCTCTGAGCAGACTTCTTCTTCGTTGCTCTGCTCTGGCAGGTAGCTCTGCATTCTGGCATGTTGTCTCTTGGAGGTAACTCTGCACTCTGGCAAGTTGTCTCTGGCAGGTAGCTCTGTACTCTGGCAGGTTGTCTCTGGCAGGTAGTTCTGCACTCTAGCAAGTTGTCTCTGGCATGGCGGGTAGCTCTGAGCTTTGGCAAGGTGGTTAGCTCTGGCTCTGGCAGCTTGGCTCTGCCATGCCACACTCTGGCGAGGCGGTCTCTGGTAAAGCAGGCTCTGGTAGTGCTGCACTCTGGCAGAGCTGTCTCTGGTATTGCTAAGCATTGTACTGATGAGTATTTTAGTCCTCATCAGTATTCCATTTTGGTATTCCAAGCAAGGCCATGTGTCCTGATCTTAGGACCTCACATATTTCACCCCTCATCAGCTACTCCCTCCCTGGTATGGTCAGATGAGACCCTCCAGAGTCTGATCATCCGTCAGCTCTGCTCTTAAAGCTAATAGCTACTCCCCCTGGTATGGTCAGACGATGATGCAGCCCGAACAGAGGTAAACTCGCGCCAGAACAGAGCCAAGCTCGCCAGAGCTGAAATCGTTGTGCCAGAGCAGAGAAGGTCTTCAGAGCAGAGCAAACATGCCAGAGCAGAGCAGAGTAGAATGCCAGAGCAGAGCAAACTTCCAGAATGCCTGTAACACCCCGAACTTTTCGTTATTGGAAATAGTGCCAAGACACTATTGAGAGTAATGAGATATTCAGATGTTAGATTTTTTATTATCTAAGATGAGACAGAGTTTCTTTATAGATAGAGATATGAGTTGTTAGAACTAATGACGAAGTTAGAAAGTGAATTGCTTTGAGAAAACGAGTTGAGATAGAGATGCTGATTGAGTTGAGAAGAGATTATATTATATTTCCGAGACCGGATATAGAACTACTGGTGAGATTGACTGACCTATTATGTTAATAGGAATAACGAGTTAGAAATGGAGTTGAGAAAAAGAGCGAGAACCCCTATAGAGAAGAGTCGATGTGAGAGATGATTTGTTTGTCGTTGAACGTGGTTTGTCTTTGATGTGATGTTATCTGAGACTATTTGTTTGACTGATTACGTGACTACTTGTTACGTGCGCATTTATGAGTGAGTTATTATGATTTTTTTTAGAATGATAGCACGTGAGTTTTATTTTGAGTTTTCAAAACAAACGAGATTTATTTTTCATCGAGAAATCGAAAAGTGTCGATTTATAAATTTTTCCAACAATATGTTTCAAATTATTTTTATTATTTATTATTTATTTTTCCAAGAGATGACGTAAAATTTATTGAGTGAGTGCACTAATGTTTAGTGCTATTATATTTTAATTATGGTCACATGTGTAATTATGCTAAAATATGTCTTTAATTAGTAGTAACTTTTCATGATTTAAAGTTACTACACTATCACTCTCACATTATTATTTTATTCTCCTTAAGCATGTGCTAAATGACAAGTGGGCAAGTGGATAATGGTGTAGAGATTAGGGGAGACATAGCATTAATGAGAGAATATCCTATGTGATCTTATTTGATCACAAAATCAAACTTTTTCTCTCACTTCTCCCTTACCCCAAACTTTCGCCCCTCTCTCTCTCTCCCTCACCTTTCTCTTTCCACCATTGATCACCATTGGAGAAACCTTCCGAGCTTCCCAAAATCACATCTATGGTATAATCCTTCACTAAATCAAGTCCTAAACACTTTCTACACTTGAATTCAAAGAGATTAGTGGAGTTTAAGCTTGAAGCATAGAAAAAAGATTTTCATTTCTCTTTGAACTACTTGAGTAAGTGTTCTAATCTTATGGATCTAGACTTTATAATGAGATATATGTGTGTAGATGGATGGTTGAAGCATGAAAACTTCCCCCTCATTTTTTTTAAATTTTCGAAAATATAGGGCTTTTGCCCTTCAAAATTTTTTCTTATTCTTTTCTCAATTTGGGATGAGATTTATGCTTGCCAAGGTGTTTTGAGATGATTGCTATGTGTGTTGAAAAGCTATGTCATATGATGTAAATTTTTACTTAGGTTAGTTTACCTAAAATTGGGAATTTTTGAGTCTATGGTTTGATTGATAAATTGATGATGAGTATGAGCTTATGAGATGATTAACATGATAATTGATGGATTGGATTGATGGTTGGAAGTGGATGTGATGTTAATTGATGACTTTGATGTAAGTTAATTGATGAAAAATTTAGGTATATGTGTATCTATGCCTAGAACTGTTAATTGATGATTTATGTGTGTGTTTAAGTGGCTTGAATTGATAGATCTAAGGTTGGATTAATGTTTCTTTTCTGCTCTGCCGAGCTGTTTCTTTTCTGCTCTGCCGAGCTGTTTCTGTTCTGCCCTGGCGAGCTGATTCAGCTCTGCTCTGCCGAGTCATTCAGCTCTGCTCTGCCGAGTCATTCAGCTCTGCTATGTCGAGTCATTCTGCTCTGCTCTGCCGAGCTAGTCTGCTCTGCTCTGCCGAGCTATTCTTCTCTGCTCTGGCCACCGAGCTGAGTCTAATGAGTCAAATGTTTATGTATTGATGTTCTTGAGTGTTATAAGAGTTTAATATGAGTTTTGAAGAGTTTTCATTAAAGAAGTATGGAGTTTGAGCATGTATGCTTGTTGTGCCTATGCATGTTTATGTGCTTGATTGCTATTAGTCTAGTTCTTTTTGAATGTTAAGTCGAGAGTAGGATTTGTGATATAAGTATATACTTAGGAGATCAAGATGAGTGACGGGATAACTTTGAGATAAGAGTGGACTCTTTAGTAAGCGAGTTACTAACTGAGGGTTATTTTATCGCATGAACCTTCGATTCGAATGATGATATCTGAAGACAAGAGCAGAGGAAAGAAGTAAGTTGTCACCATTCTATCAAGAGCTTGAGCTAAGTTTTCCAAGTGGGCAATATTTTGAGTATACATATTATACGAGCTTTCTTAAATGATATGATATTTATGATTATGATTTGAGTTAAATGATGTTTGAGAACTGTTTGACTTGCCAAGTTTTAATGATAAATTGTATGTTACCCTCTACTGTTGAGATGAGACGAATTCGGTCCTGTCACAAGCGGGATTTTGTGCACAGAGGTGACTGCGAGCCGTCTTCGGGTCGGCCGGTCACGATACTTGAGAGGGAAGGCCTACTTCTCAGTACCTTTAATAATGAGTTGTAGACGTGGTACATGCATGCTAAGTATTTTGACTGCAGTCGCTTATTTATGATGTTTATGATTTGCGAAATTGCTTACACAGGTTCGTTTATACTAAAATCCCTATGTGATGCTTATGTTGTGGCAAGTTCAATTTATAGCTCTAAGAGCAGCTTTCTTATTTTTTCGACGTTTGCCCACTGAGTATTCTGTACTCACGCCCTGCATGTATTTCTAAATGTGCAGGATAAGCAAGGAGCGAGAATGGTCTGGTGCTGGCGGGGAACTGTTTCAATCGATGTGTTTACATTACCGTATTTCCTTCTTGTTGATAGAGTCTTGATGCGGAGTCACTTTGAATTGGAATCAAGCAATTTACTCTTGGTTATGTGTCTTCATACATATAATCGGTTCGCCTTTTTCTGCGATACTCTGCATATTATGACTCCTTGTGAATATTTAGCTATACCCGCTTTGTATTTATCTTTGAGAATCCTGTTATTTTTGGAGTTATGATGATGATGATGATTGTACCTTAAGTTGATATTATGATGTTTTGCCTTAGCATGTTTTCATGTGAGCTTCCGCTTGATGTTCAATCTATTCTTCTAGTCTTTACTTCTTCTTTTATTATAGTCGTATCGATACTCGGTCTACGCTATCACTAGTATCAGGATCGGGCTGCGACAATGCCAGAGCAGAGCAAACGGTCCAGAGCAGAACAGATCGCCAGAGCAGAGCAAACTTCCAGAGCCCGAGCAGAGCTGAAGTCCAGAGTAGAGCAGACTTCCAAAGCCAGAGTTGAGCTGAAGTTCAGAGCAGAGCATACTCTCCAGAGCTGAGCTAAAGTTCCCAGAGCTGGCGTTCTCGCCAGAGCTATGTTTCCAAAGTGGCATTTTCCAGAGCTGGCGTTTCCAGAGTGGCATTTTCCAGATCGGGCGTTTTCCAGAGCTGGCGTTCTGAAGAGTTGTCAAAGCTTGCAGAACAAGTTTTCTTTTGTTTCCTTGTTTTTAAGTTTCCTTGTTTTTATGTTGTTTCCTTCATTAGATTAGGGTTTAGTTTTGCCTATATATAAGGCTTTTGCATGTTGAACAATAACCTAACTTTTGATATATAAAATTTGTGAGTTTATTCTCTCTTGAGGACTTCGTGTTCTTCTTGATTTTGCCAAAGGCAAATTCAATTTATCGACGTAACGGCGAGTTCAACCAACCCTCGTCGGGTGTTATTCATCGTCCCCGAGTTGCTGCGTCAATCACACGTTGGGGTTTAGGGATCCGTTCTCCTAGATCATTTCGTGGATTAGATTAAGAGGTTTTGGGATATTCCATCCCTTATCTTCCATTTAATTTTGTTTATCTTGCTTCCGTTTGCATTATCATATCATCTGGTATCAGTTTGGCCGCATTTCGTATCCAGGGATTTCTTGTTTCCCATATTTTTCTTCCTGTGAGAATTTTTGACCATGCCTAACACGGATTTTCCATCTGACTAGAGTATTACTGACGCCGATTTGATGTATATGAAGAAAGAGGTGCAGAGAATGGTAAAGGATGCATTTAAGCCTATGCATGAGAGGTTAGATCGAATTGAGCAATATCACCAGAGACCGCATCGAAATTTTCGAAGGGATCATGAGGAAGACTTCGAGAATGCTCGTCGACAATTTTATAATGGCAAGACAAGGCAAGGTGAAACAAGAGATCATGAGAATATCAAGTTGAACAATATTTCATCAATCCAAAAGAAACACGATCGTAACTCATATCTCGGAGGGGAGTGGGATGATTGGAACTATGAGAATCAGGGCAATTGGAGGCAGTCTCAACCAGTTTCTCGTGATTCCTCGTCAAAAGGGAACCCATGGAAAAAGGAGGCACCGCCAAGTGATGACAAGAAGCAGTCCTTTAGGTCTCGAACAGAGGGTGTGAGTTCAGCAAATCAAGGCAATTCGGCAGTTTTGGATGGTTGCAATCGAGATAAGAAGTGTTTTAAGTGTCAGGGATTCGGATCCAACGAGAGCGAGCAGTGGGAGAATCTCTTTCACACGAGGTGTCTTGTCCAAGACAAGTTGTGCAGTGTGATCATTGATGGTGGGAATTGCACGAATGTGGCGAGTAGGTACATGGTGGAGAGATTGGGGCTGACCGAGGGGAAACACCCCAAACCGTATTGTTTGCAATAGCTGAATAAGACCGGCGTCGTCGATGTTACCACGCAAGTGAAAGTGACTTTTCGCATTGGGAAGTATGAAGGCGAGGTTTTGTGCGATGTTATTCCCATGCAGGCGACCCATATTTTATTGGGTAGACCGTGGTAGGTTGATAGACAAGCTACTCATGATGAAGTCACCAACAAGTACTCTTTCGCGTATAAGCAAAGGAAGGTGGCACTTGTTTCCCTTAGTCCTAAACAAATTTATGAGGATCACGTGCAACTGCAGCAACGGCACAAGGAGGCGGATAAGGTGAAGTCTACAGAGCAGCCTGTTGGAACAGCCACACCTTGGCTGCGATAAAAGAATCACTCAGAATTCTATGCGCACGCCACCTGCTCGACAAAAGTCTTAAACCTGCAAAACAGAGTAGAAGAAGAGAAATAAGAATCGAAACTGTGCCACGGCGCACCGCTGCCGTAAAAGCAATCTCGGCCTTTGGTGTCAAGTCTCGTTGCCGAATGCTTTCCAAGGTTAACACAGCAATCCGTCAATTACGTGCACTCGTAGAAGACGGAGTGGAGACGCTTTATTGTTCAAGAAGAGAAAGAAGGTGTATATGAGTTGTGAAAAGCAAAGGAAATTCGTGGCTTGTGTGGAGAAGAGAGATAGCAGCAGTTCACTCTACATCAATGGAGTCGCTGCACTCCCCTTTTTATTTGGAGATGAGGGAATTCAAGGTTAAGAGGCAGCCCCCACCCCACTCCCCTAAATCGTGTGTTCTGTTACTAACCACAAAAGAAATGGTCAAGGGCATAAATAAGCTCTATATTGGGCCACAATAAAGGTCCAAAGGTAATTAAATAAATGGGCTGTGTTCTATTCCTACAACAATCCCCCACAAATGGAACACAACAGAAATAAGGAACATTGATGCATACATACAAAAAATATTGCGATTAGAATTTGTATATTAGTATCGTGAGAAAACATGTGAATCTCATAAAGTGTATTTCTACTTGAACTTTATAAAAATCTCATGTTGCCCCCCACAACACACATCATCCCTAAAGGTTACGTCTCCGCGATAAAATAAATTTGGCTATAACAACACCTTGGATCTCGTGTGTGCTCTAGGAAATAATTCCATAGAAGAAAGCCACCTCTTCACACACACTTAGGTGATTCTATGATAGTGCAATCGCCACAACACTAAATACATTATACGCATACAATATATCAGAAGTGTTTCACAAAACACAACTGCAAGAATCATTAAGAGCCAAATGCTCAACCTCAGAATCATAGTACAATCAAAAATCCACCACGGTGGAATAACCTTCAATAGGTGATGATTCATCTATGGCCAATGTTCTCCGCAGTAGAACAACACAGTTTATTACATAAAAAGCCATATAAATGAAATAAGCTCACATGGTTTCGTTTGACCTTTAGGTATCCACCAAGTTAGCTTCCTCCATTCAATGACTTCATCCCGATTCCGGCTGATAGCTCTTGCACTTGCCTCTTGATGAGTGCTTTAGTGAACGGGTCAGCCAAGTTTTTCTCAGACCTTACAAAGTCTAAAGAAATGACTCCATCACCAAGCATTTCTCTCACCACTGCATGTCTTAGCCGAATGTGTCTCCTCTTTCCATTGTAGACACTATTTTTAGCAATAGAGATAGCAGCTTGTGAGTCACAATGAAGAGAAATAGGTGCCTGAGACCTCTTACCCAACGACACATCTGCCAACAGTTCTCACAACCATTTCACCTCATGACTCGCTAGCTCCAATGCTATGAATTCAGATTCCATCGTAGAACCTGCAATACAAGTTTGTTTTCCAAATTTCCAAGAAATTGCACCACCTCCAAGAGTGAATACATATCCACTCGTGGAGCTTACCTCATCACTGTCTGATACCCATTTTGCATCACAATAGCCTTCTAACACATTAGGAAATTTAGAGTAATGTAAACAGTAGTCAGCAGTTCCCTTAAGATATCTCAACAATCGATAAAGTGCAAACTAATGATCATTACTAGGATTATGTGTATATAGACTCAAACGGCTCACAGCATATGCAATATCAGGCCTAGTGCAATTCATCAAGTACATCACACTTCCTAAAATTCTAGCATAACGTTCCTGAGAAACAGATTCACCAAGATTCCTTTTCAATTGTAAACTAGAATCATAAGGAGTTTTCACATGAACTAAATCATTGCAATCAAAGCGTTTGAGGACTTGTTCCACATAATGAGAATGACTCAATGCATAACCATGCTCAGATTTAATCAATTTTATCTAGAGGATAACATCAGCTTCACCCATATCTTTCATATCAAAGACAGAAGATAAATAAGCTTTTGTCTCCAATACAATGTCCAGACACGTACCAAAAATTAACATGTCATCCACATATAAGCATATTAACATGCAATCTGATCCACGGGTTTTAGAATATAAGCATGATTCAGAGCAGTTGACAAAAAAACCGTTAGAAAGTATAGTATTATGAAACTTTTCATACCACTGAATAGGGGCTTGCTTAAGACCATACAATGATTTTTTCAGTTTGCATACTTTATGTTCTTTCCCAGGTATGACACAACCCTCAGGTTGTTCAATATAAATTTCTTTATTCAAATCACCATTTAAAAAGGCTGTTTTCACATCCATTTGATGCACTATCAAGTAATGAATAGCAGCTAAAGCAGCTAGTGATCTGATAGTAGAGATTCGAGCAACAGGAGAGTAAGTGTCAAAGAAATCAACATCCTTTTTCTGAGAATATCCAACCACAACTAATCTTGCCTTATACCTATCAACTGTACCATCGGGCTTTAGTTTCTTCCTAAAAATCCATTTAGTTCTAATAGGTTTGCAACTAGCAGGCACATCAACAAGTTCCCAAGTATGATTATCATTAATGGAATCAAGTTCACTTTGTACAACTTTCTTTCCAAAGAGGAGCATCTGTACTAGTCATGGCAGCTTGATAAGTAAGAGGATCCTCCTCAAGCAAAAAGGCATACACAACAGATTCATCAATTTTCTCAGAATATTCAGCAACAAATGAAGTAATGAAATCGTTACCAAACGATGTCTATGTTCGTCTCCTCTTACTTCTTCTCGGTTCCGATGTTTTCTCAGTTTCCTGGGCTGAATGATGAGAAGTCTCAGCTTGATTTTCCTGTGAAGTACTAGAAACATTCTCAACAGTAGTGTTAGTCTTCATAGGAAATATATGCTCAAAGAACTCAGCATCACGAGATTCATAGATAGAATGATCACTTAAAGACATAAATCTATATGCAGCAGAATTATGAGAATAACCAATAAACACACAATCAAAGGTCTTTGATCCTACATTCACTTGCTTTGGATCATTTAATCTCACTTTAGTAAGGCACCCCCACACTTTTAAATATTTCAAGTTAGGCTAAAAGCCTTTCCACATTTCATAAGGGGTTTTTTCAAGTTTCTTGTGAGGCACACGATTAAGAATATAACACGTAGATAAAGCAACTTTCCCCCACATGTTGTTAGGCAAACCCGAACTAAGCAACATAGCATTAATCATGTTCTTGAGAGTTCTATTTTTCCTTTCAGCAATGCCATTTTGTTCAGGAGAATAAGGAGCAGTAAATTCATGTATAATCCCATGTTGTTCACAGAAATTTTTCAAGAAAAGAGTACTAAATTCACCTCATCTGTCTGATCTTAACCTCTTAATCTTCTTGTTCAATTGATTCTCTACTTCTACCTTAAACTTAAGAAACACATCAGTAGCTTCATATTTGGTTCTTAAGAGGTACAAACGAGTGTAACGAGAAAAGTCATCCACAAATGAAATATAGTACATCTTTCCTCCTTTACTAATTGTGCTTCTAAATTCAGCTAAGTCCGTGTGAATCAAATCAAGAAGTTCAGATGATCTATATTCCACAGATTTAAACGATTTTTTAGCAAATTTTGCTTCAACACATATTTCACATTTAACAACATCCTTTTAGTTTGAAGCAGGAATTAAAGCCATATTCCGAAGTTTCTTAATAGAAGCATAATTAACATGTCCAAGTCTTGCATGCCAAACATCTAACGGCTCAATCAAGTAAGTAGAAGAAGAAGCATTTTCATTCACGATTTCAGAATCAACATTCAGAACAAACAGACCATCACAAAGATATCCCTTCCCCACAAAGTTCCCACTTTTAGTCAGCACGACTTTATCAGACTCAACAACAATTTTAGACCAGCTTTGCTCAGCTGAGCACCAGAGACTAAGTTCCTACGCATGCTTGGCACATACATTACATTAGAAAGACTCAAAGTTTTTCCAGACGTGAGTTTAAGCAAAACTTTTCCTTTACCGAGCACGCCGGCAACGATGGAGTTCCCCATGTAGACGCATTCTCCATCTGCTGCATCCTCAAACTCATGAAAAAGGCTCCTGTTGCTACAAAAGTGTCTTGATGCTCCAGTGTCAAACACCCAATCCTTCTTGTTCTCGGCCATATTGACTTCCGCCACAGCTGCAATGATGTCATCGGTTTCAACCAAGTTTGCCTAATTTGCAGGCTTTGGTGCGGGCCGGAAAGGTTGTTGTTGGGAACCCTGCTGGTTTCTTTGAGGACATTGATAGGACTTGTGACCAGGGGCTCCACAGGTGTAACACGTCACCTTTGCCTTTGTGATTTTCTTGTCTGTTTTAAATGTTGGCTTCTTTCCATCGTGCTTTGTCTTCTTAAAAGCTTGTGATTTTCCTGTTCCTGCACCACCATCAGATTCAACAAGATTAGCCTTCAAAAAATTAACAGAGTTCGATGGCTTATCTTTGAGGCGATTAGCCTCTTCGGTTCGCATGTGGCTGATGAGCTCTTCAAGTGACAGGTCCCTCTTCTTGTGCTTCAACATGTTTCGATATTCAGACCACAATGGAGGGAACTTCTCGATGAGCACATTAGCCTGTAAGATTTCACACATCTTCATTCATTCGTTGAGCACAGCAGCGGTCAGGTTCTCGTATTCGTGCAGCTGCTCCATGATGGGTTTGTTGTCCACCATTTGAAACTCTAGCCATTTTCCCACAACGTACTTCTTTAATCCAGCGTCATCACCGCCATATTTCTTTTCCAGAGCCTCCCATATTTTCTTTGCCGAACGACGGTTGACGATAAGATAGAAGAGGCTATTCGTCATGTGTTTTAGAATGTGACCACGAACAGTTTTGTTGTCCTTCTCGTATTTGGCCCAACCGTTATCATCGGGTGGAGGAGGCGGAGTAGCGTCTGTACCGCCAGCAGCGACGACGATCGTGGTGACGAGTGGAGGAGTGGCAGGGGCTTCCTCAAGCAACACGCAATCGACTTCGAGTTGCTCGAAGAAGATTAGCAGTTTTTGAGACCATCTCTTGTAGTTTAATCCGTTCAGAGGTTCCAATTTTGACAAATCGGGCAGAGCACGGTTTGAGAGGGCCATTAAGATTGCTTTTAAATTGTTGGAACAACCACACCTTGGCTGCGATAAAAGAATCACGCAGAATTCTCTGCGCACGCCACCTGCTCGAAAAAAAGTCCCGAACCTGCAAATCAGAGTAGAAGAAGAGAACAAGAGTCGAAACTGTGCCACGGCGCACCGCTGCCTTAAAAGCAATCTCGGAAGACCTTTTGGTGTCAAGTCTCGTTGCCGAATGCTTCCCAAGGTTAACACAGCAATCCGTCAATTACGTGCACTCGTAGAAGACGGAGTGGAGACACTTTATTGTTCAAGAAGAGAAAGAAGGTGTATATGAGTTGTGAAAAGCAAAGGAAATTCGTGGCTTGTGTGGAGAAGAGAAATAGCAGCAGTTCACTCTACATCAATGGAGTCGCTGCACTCCCCTTTTTATTTGGAGATGAGGGAATTCAAGGTTAAGAGGCAACCCCCACCCCACTCCCCTAAATCGTGTATTCTGTTACTAACCACAAAAGAAATGGTCAAGGGCACAAATAAACTCTACATTGGGCCATAATAAAGGTCCAAAGGTAATTAAATAAATGGGCTGTGTTCTATTCCTACAACACAGCCGGTAGAGAAAAAGGAGATGCAAGTTGTGGTGGAAATTGATAGAGAGGTTGTTGCTATCAAAGATGAGGAGTCTAATCTTACGTTGCTGAAATTGAAGGAATCACGTGAGGAAGTGCGTGAGGAATCTACTCCATCTATTTTAGAAGCAAAGGCTTTGACGCAAGCTAAGGTGAGGAATACGGAGCAACCGATGGAGGAAGATGAGGAATTGGATGATGTTGTTCCTGATAATACCAAGCTGATGAAATTAGAGAAGGTGTTGTTTCAGATCGACAAGTATGAAAGTGAAGTCTTTTGTGATGAAGCGTTGGTGCAAGTTACATGGCTATTCGGAAGAGAAGTGAAGCATGGCAGTATTTTCAACAACAATTTCTTCATGTTCAAGGTTCAAGCAAAATTAGAGTTAGAGCCGAAGCATCTGGTTTTTGATCCCAGCAAGACGAATGATGGACAAGAGAAAAGAGCTATGGTACAATAGTCGTTTCTTGCCACAAACGAAGATTTGGTTTTTGATCCAGGCATTTTCATTGACGACTTGGATTTGAGGACAAATCCTCTTCAAGAAGAGGGGAATGATGCAGCCCGAACAGAGCCAAACTCGCGCCAGAATAGAGCTAAGCTCGCCAGAGCTGAAATCGTTGTGCCAGAGCAGAGAAGGTCTTCAGAGCAGAACAAACATGCCAGAGCAGAGCATAGTAGAATGCCAGAGCAAAGCAAATTTCCAGAATGCCAGAGCAGAGCAAACGGTCCAGAGCAGAACAGATCGCCAGAGCAGAGCAGACTTCCAGAGCCCGAGCAGAGCTAAAGTCCAGAGCAGAGCAGACTTCCAGAGCCAGAGCAGACTTCCAGAGCCAGAGCAGAGCTGAAGTCCAGAGCAGAGCATACTCTCCAGAGCTGAGCTAAAGTTCCCAGACCTAGCGTTCTCGCCAGAGCTATGTTTTCCAGAGTTATGTTTCCAGAGGGGCGTTTTTCAGAGATGGCGTTTTCCAGAGCTAGCGTTCTCAAGAGTTGTCAAAGCTTGCGGAACAAGTTTTCTTTTGTTTCCTTGTTTTTACGTTGTTTCCTTCATTAGATTAGGGTTTAGTTTTGCCTATATATAAGGCTTTTGCATGTTGAACAATAACCTAACTTTTGATATATAAAATTTGTGAGTTTATTCTCTCTTGAGGACTTCGAGTTCTTCTTGATTTTGCCAAAGGCAAATTCAATTTATCGACGTAACGGCGAGTTCAACCAACCCTCGTCGGGTGTCATTCATTGTCCCCGAGTTGCTGCGTCAATCACACGTTGGGGTTTAGGGATCCATTCTCCTAGATCATTTCGTTAGATTAAGAGGTTTTGGGATATTCCATCCGTTATCTTTCCTTAAGTTTTGTTTATAAGTCTTCCGCTAGTGTGTTTGTTGAACGGTCTGGCCAAGGTTCATAACATTCCGTCAAAGTGTCGGCGAGGTTCATATCAGACGAGACCCTCCAGAGTCTGATCATCCATCAGCTCTGCTCTTGAAGCTAATAGCTACTCCCCCTTGGTATCGTGCGCGTACTTTAGAAGTCAAGCACGACTCTGTTGCTATTTTTGGGCTATGAATATCCCTTATTTTGATCATTTGTGATGGTTACCCTGATTGCTCTGCATAACATTCTGCTCTATTTCTTATGCTTTGGCAACCAGAGATGTTTTCATAACTTTCTGCTTTGGGTTTTAGCGTTTGCTCTTGCTCTGATGCTCTGAAATCCAGGGTTGTCTTTGCTTTAGATATTTATTCTATAGCGTTTTCTCTTGCTCTGATGCTCTGACAACCAGAGTTGTCTTTGCTTTAGATATTTGCTCTATAGCGTTTGCTCTTGCTCTGATGCTCTGACAACCAGAGTTGTCTTTGCTATTAGTTGTTTGCTCTAACAACCAGAGTCGTCTCTGGTCTAGCTGTTTGCTCTGTTAGCGTATACCCTTGCTCTGACAACCAGAGTTGTCTCTGGTCTAGCAGTTTGCTCTGTTAGCGTATGCTCTTGCTCTGACAACCAGAGTTGTCTCTGGTCTAGCGGTTTGCTCTGTTAGCGTATGCTCTTGCTCTGACAACCAGAGTTGTCTCTGCTTTAGCTGTTTGCTCTGTTATTTATGTAATTTGGTAACTTGTGTTGTATGTTTGAAATGTATATTCTGGGTAAATTTCTCAGTTAATTATTTTGTTCCTCTTTTGTGTTCTGATAATATCTGAATTTCGAAAAACGCGGGGAGGGGTATCATCCCCTAGTCCCCCCCAGTGTCGTGCACGTACTTTAGAAGTCAAGCACGATTACGAAAAGTTAGTACTTTGTTGTGTAGTATTGAGTACTCTGTTCTGGAACTATGCTCTGTCATTTTTGTTAATTCTGCGGTCAAGCTCTGTCCTTTATGTTCTGTAATTTTTGTTCTGACAAGTGTGTTCTGTGCTCTCCGTTAACTTTGTAATTTAACTTTGATAGATTTTGCTATGAAAGTTGTACTAGATAATTATTATCTGCTTTGGAATGGTACTTTGTAACTTTGCTCTTAATTATGCTATGTAGCTTTGCTCTTAGCTGACGCATCGACAACCATCCGGTGTCGTTTTAGCAGTTTGCTCTGTAGCTTTGCTCTTAGCCATGCTCTGATGCCTTGAAAACCATCCGGTGTCGGCATAGCAGTTTGCTCTGTAGCTATGCTCTGTAGCTTTGCTCTTAGCTGTGCTCTGTAGCTATGCTCTGTAGCTTTGCTCTTAGCTGTGCTCTGTAGCTTTGCTCTTAGCCATGCTCTGTTTGTAAATATGTCGAGGTAGCAAGTAACGAAAATTAAAAGGCAACACACGTGTGTTTTCCTAAAACCAAGAATTCCTTTTATTACGGGTACCTTGGTCCCAAACCTCATTAAAACCCCAGTGGGAAAAAAGAGTATTTGGTCTATTTGGCTTTGAGTATAGTTCAGACGTAGAATTTCTTCAGTATGTTGATATTCCAAGGGCGCGTGAGTGGTCTCCTTTCGCTGTCTGACAAGTGGTATGCTCCTCCTCCTAGCACCTCGGTCACGATAAAAGGCCCTTCCCATGTGGCTTGGAATTTGCCGGTGTTCTTCAATGCGTCTGCCCTTTTCAGGACTAGATCTCCCTTGTCAAATTTCTGGACTTTTACGTTTCTGTTAAAACCGGCTTTGATAATGCTCTTGTATTTGGCAGCTCTGAGGATAGCCATGTCTTTGCTTAGCTTGACAAGATCTAAGTCCAGTCATCGTAACTCATCATTTTGTATGGCATCGTAATGGAGTATTCGGTGTGAAGCAAGTTGGACTTCAGCTGGTATAACAACGTTAGAACCGTAGACTAGCGTGAAAGGGGCTTCTCCTATAGCTATTTTGGGACTTGTTCTGCAGGCCAATAAGACCTCGTCGAGCTCTTCCACCCATCTTCCTTTGCTCTTTTCTAATTTTTTTTAATCCATCGCAGATAGTGCGGTTGGCTAGCTCTACCGGGCCATTGGCTTGTGGGTGTGCTACCGAGACGAATCGCTAAATTATATCCAATTGTCGGCAGAATTCTTCCATGTTCCTGCTGGTAAATTGTAGGCCATTGTCAGAGACGAGTATGCAGGGAGACCCATATCGACAGCAAATATTTCTCCATATAAATTTTTGTATGGCGCAGTCATCAACTTTGGCTACGGCCTCTGCCTCTACCCATTTGGAGAAACAGTCTACGGCCACGATGATGAAACACTTACCCCCGGGTGCAACCGGTAACTTTCCTACTATGTCTATTCCCCACTTGTCAAAGGGGCATGCAACATACATTACTCCCATAGTCTCACCTGGGACATTAATCTTTGGCGCAAATTTCTGGCAAATTAAGCACCTTTTGACGTAATCTTTTGCTAGCTCTCCCATTTCCGGCCAATAAAATCTAGCTCTGACAATTTTTCTCATGAAGTCTCTGTATCCAGCGTGATTCCCACAACAGCCCTGGTGTATTTCTTCCAGGGCCTGTTGCGCATCCTCTGGAGAAAGACACTTTAGCAATAGATGAGTGAAAGATCTCTTGTATAGCTAATTATTGAGCAGACAATATCGTTGATATAAGCAACGTTGGGAGATCTCTTTATTAAGCCGTTCCCCTGTCTTGAGAAAATGAATAATGGGCATCCGCCAATCCTCTCGTGTCTCCAGAGTGAGCACCTGCGATCCTTCGCCCTGATGTGGCTCGTTTAAGAGTGTTACTCTATCGCTCCAGCCCTGCTCTATTGCACTGGCCATCCGAGCAAGCAAGTCAGCTCTGTTATTCTGTGCTCTGGGGATTTGCTCCAACTGGCATTTTTGAGATTTTGACATAAGTTCTTTGGCTCTGCTATGGTAAGCAACCATTATGTCCTCCCTGGTGTCGTATTCTCCTAATAGTTGATGTACCACCAACTGTGAATCAGACTTTATAATTACATGTTCAGCCCCTAGCTCTACAAGGAAAAGCAGGGCTCGGACCACTGCCTCATACTCTGCCTCGTTATTAGACAATCATCGTTCGTACTTGATGGCAAATTGTAAGTGGTCCTGTGAAGGGGATGATATGTGAATTCCTACCCCGCATCATTCCTTCATTACCGAACCATCCACATGTGCCACCCAGGGCAACTTTTCCTCTGCTCTGGTAGTTTCTTGAAGAAAGTCTGCTATGGCTTGTGCCTTAATGGCTGTCCGGGGCTCAAAATCCACCTTGTATTCACTTAGCTCAACTACCCACTTGACCATTCTTCCCGAGAGGTCTGCTCGCCCCAAAATTTGTTTAAAGGGTAAAGATGTCCGCACAATTACTTTGTGGGCGAGGAAATAAGGTCGGAGTTTCCAGGCTGTAATTAATACTGCCAGCGCTGCCTTCTCAATTTCAGAGTAATTGAGCTCTGGTCCTTGTATTAATTTGCTTACGAAATAAATCGGCTGCTGCTGCGATTTCTCTTCTCTAAGTAACACTGAGCTTAGTGACTCTGTGCCCACTGTTTCGTAAGCACCGGCATTTCTGATAAATATGCTTTTAATTTTTCAAACGCACTCTGACACTCGGGTGTCCACGTAAATTTGGACCCCTTTCTTAATATTTTGAAAAATAGAAGGCTTCGGTCTGCCGATCGAGAGATGAAACGTCCCAACGCTGTGATTCTTCCATTCAAAGTTTGGACCTCTTTAACGTTCCATGGAGGTGTCATGTTCATGATGGCTTTCGTTTTATCTTTGTTGACCTCAATCCCTTGAGGTGTGACTTGGTATCCTAAAAACTTTCCTGTTTTGACTCCGAACGTGCATTTGCTCGGGTTCAACATTAATTTATTCCGACGAATCACTGCCAAAACCTCATCCAGATCCCAAGGGTGTGAGATGGCTTCTCTGCTTTGGACCATCATGTCATCGACATAAACTGACATGGTTCTCCCGATTTGTTCAGCGAATATATTATCCATCATACGCTAATAAGTAACCCCCGCGTTCTTGAGACCAAATGGCATCCTAGCCCACCCAAATACTCCAGCGCATATAGAAAAGGCTGTTTTCACGATATCATCTGGGTGCATACTGATCTGATGATAACCCTAATAGGCGTCCATCATAGATAATAATTCACATCCAGCGGTAGAGTCTACTAGTTGGTCAATCCGCGGCAAGGGGTAACAATCTTTTGGGCATGCCGTATTTAGACCTCTATAATCTACACACATACGCCAAGTTTTCTCCTTCTTCTCGACCATTACGGCGTTAGATAGCCAAATTCGGTATTAAACCTCTACAATGTGTTTAGCTTTTAACAGGGCTTGGATTTGTTCTCGAATGGCTGCATCCTTCTCAGGCCCGAAGTGTCGTGTCTTTTGAATCACTAGCTTTATAGCGGGATCTACGTTTAGTCGGTGCTCTGCCAGGGTTCGATCAATTCCTTTTAAGTCTACCGTGGAAAAAACAAAGACGTCAGCGTTTCGTCGTAAGCATTCTGTGACCTGCTTTTCTATGACGGGTTCCATGTCCGTGCCCACTCTCGTGGTGAAACCAACTCCACCAGGAAAAAGCTCCACTAGCATACAGTGATCGTTAGTTGTTATCATGGGCTGCTTATCTGGATCTGCGTTAATCTCCTCGATCACTTCCTTCCCTACAGAGTTAACCACATGGCTGGGAGATACAGCTCTGGCAGAGGAGACAGCTCTGGCCGAAGAGATAGCTCTGGCAGAGGAGACAGCTCTGGCATGTGTTGTCCCCGCTTGTCCCTCCTCTACTCTGGATCGTTTTCGTGAAGTCTGCGCTGTGAGGCTACGGACGTGGCATTCCTTGGACATGATTTGATTTCCACATACTTCTCTCACACATCCGTCCTCCAGAGAAAACTTCATTTTCAGATAGTACATCGAAATCATCACCTGTGTGTTACTGTTGGCAGTACAATAAATGATATAAAATGTTATGTTTCCGGCATATGTTCACTGAGTATTTTTACTCAGCCCTGCATGTTGTTTTCCCTAATGTGCAGGTTGAGCGGGTTATGGAATGGAGTGGAGTTGAGCGGATGTACCTTTGAATGTATATTAATAATGTAACCTTGAGTATACATCTCCATATGTATAACTCACACGTATTTTCAGCTGCTAGATACTTTGATTTTGCTAAGGTTTGAATTTAAGTGTGAAACTCTTTTTGTTAAGTAAATGCCCATTTCTTACCCCGCTTCTTAATTCCCTTCCCGAGTCATAACCCCGGTTAAACCATCCTAGAGTTGACCAAGGCAACCACCAGCCACCGCTGCTGCCGTCCCCTGACCTCGATTCATACATACATACTCAGGGTTTCAAGCAAGATTCAGTCAAACACTTAGCATAGAGTTTCGCTAGTTTCATATCATTTATATATCAGTAGATCTGTGCTTGTGTTCTAAGTTTATCATTATTACGATCCTTTAAATGCATAAGAAATTATGGCAGATTTTTGAGATTATGCAAAACAAGTAGTAGATATAGTTGTAGAATTTAATGATAATAGAAAGGTAAAACCTTTCAAGGTGGATTTTTGCTTGATGGTAATGTGCATAAGAAGTGTGTGATTACAAAATTATTAGCAAGGGTGGATCATGAATCGAAGGGAAGAGAACATAAAGAAAGATATTTACCGGATGAAACCTCTGCAGCGAAATAAGATTCAGCTGAGTGGTTGGGGATATTTAAAGAAGGAATGAGACATGTTGGATGAATTGTGGCCGTGCATTCTTAAGCATGATGATCACTTAATCAACAAAATATCTAAGAGATTAATAATTAATCATCTACATAATTAAGCCCAATCTTATATAAAACACATTAATACATACAAGCCAAATTCTCATTTAAAGTATAAAATCCAATTGGATTTGTCAATTTAATAATTTAAATGATCACATAGACTCACTTTAACAATCAATAAAAAGATCTATATTTAACACTTCAATGTTAAATCCTTGATAATAAATTAAAGACTCAGTATAATATAAGCGCATTATTAAATTAAATAAGAATAAATCATCACGTATATAAATCATCAGATTCACATAAGTCTGTATTTTATTTATGGATGTTGAACCCTAATTATCATAATAAATACTTAATCAGTAATTAAAACATTTAAATTCTCAATTAAAAGTCGGGTCATTACATACTATCCCCCTTAAAAGAAATTTCATCCCTAAATTTGTACCTCAGGAAATAACTCTGGGTACTTCTCTTTCATACTAGACTCGGGTTCCCATGTCGCCTCTTCTTGACCATGATGCCTCCATAAGACCTTGACTATTGGTATTGATTTATTCCTTAGTATTTGAACCTTCCGATCTAAAATAGATTCGGGTCTTTCTTCATAACTCATGTCTAGACTAAGGGTAATGTTGTCTCTATGGATTACATGCTTTGGATCGTAAACATACTTCCTTAACTGCGACACGTGGAATACATTGTGCATATTCCCAAGACTTGGCGGCAACGCCAATCTGTAGGCCACAGGGCCTATTCGTTCTAGTATCCCATATATTATCTCTGTAATTGGAGGGATAAAAAAGTAAACTTGTTTGGCTGGAAAAACTTATAGTACTATATTTTACCTTTTTCTACTCTTTTATACTCCCTCCATTCTATTATAAGTGACTCAAAACTTTTCGGCACGTGAATTAAGGATAAAGTATAAATTGGTTAAAAGTGGTTGGACCTACACCTTTTTTAGTGTTAAGTTTTTTCGTTTATGGAAATAGGTCACTTACAGAGGGACGATCCAAAATGGAATATAAGTCACTTTTAGTGGGACAGAGGCAGTATGTTTTATATCGTGAATTTTTTTAGGTAGTATGAAAAAAATAATCGAATACTTTATGATGATACTAGAAATAATTCCTATGCTAGAAAATAGATAAGAGCGATAAACGACACCGAATATACGTGGTTCGATCACTAAATGATCTACGTCCACGGAGTTGCTCGAGATTTCACTATCTTTGTGGGTGATTACACTGTACATTGCTCATGAATGAGAGAGAGATAGAGTCCTTCAATCTAACAATAGGAGTCCTATTTATAGATGACTAATTGGACCTAATCCTAAAGCCCATAAAACAGAGGAATGAAGCCCAACTCGGTGGCAAAGCTGGATCCCAGCAGGGCTGTCCTCGGCAGTGCTACACTCTGGCAGAGCTGGTAGCGTTGCACTCTGGCAGGGCTCTTGTAGAGCTGTCTCTGGTTGAACTCTGGCTCTGGCAGGCTGTCTCTAGTAACTCTAGTTCTGGCAGGTTATCTCTGGTAGCTCTGGCTCTGGCAGGTTATCTCTGGTAGCTCTGCTCTGGATATCTCTGGTAGCTCTGGCTCTGGCATCTTTGCTCTGGTTAGCTCTGGTAGCTCTGGCTCTGGCATCTCTGCTCTGGTTAGCTTTGGTAGCTCTGCTCTGGTTAGCTTTGGATCTTCTTTCTCAGAGCGGACTCCTTCTTCGTCGCTCAGCTCTGAACTTTTCCCTCTGCCTATTTCTCACAGCTTCTTTGCTCCCTGCTGCTCATCTTTGGTATTCGACTTTGGTATTCCAAGCAAAGCCACGTGTCCTGATCTTAGGATCTCGCATATTTCACCCCTCATCAGCTACTTCCCCCTGGTATGGTCAGACGAGACCATCCAGAGTCTGATCATCCATCAGTTTTGCTCTTGAAGCTAATAGCTACTCCCTCCCCCTGGTATGGTCAGACGAGACCATCCAGAGTCTGATCATCCGTCAACTCTGCTCTTGAAGCTAATAGCTACTCCCTCCTGGTATGGTCAGACGAGACCATCTAGAGTCTGATCATCCATCAGCTTTGCTCTTTTAGTTAATAGCTACTTTTCCCCTGGTATCGTGCGCGTACTTTAGAAGTCAAGCACGATTCTGTTGCTGTTTTCGGGCTATGAATATCCTTTGTTTTGATCATTTGTGATGTGTACCCTGAGTGCTTTGTATAACATTCTGCTCTGTTTCTTATGTTCTAGCAACCATTACATAACTTTCTGCTCTGAGTTTTAGCGTTTGCTTTGGCTCTGATGCTCTGACAACCAGAGTTGTCTTTGCTTTAGTTGTTTGCTCTTTCTCTGATGCTCTAATAATCGGAGTTGTCTTAGTTTTAGCTGTTTGCTCTGTTAGCGTATGCTCTTGCTCTGATGCTCTGACAACCAGAGTTGTGTTTGCTTTAGTTGTTTGCTCTGTTAGTGTATGCTCTGTCTCTGACAACCAGAGTTGTTTCTACTTTAGCTGTTTGCTCTGTTAATGTATGCTCTGTCTCTGACGACCAGAGTTGTCTCTGCTTTAGCTGTTTGCTCTGTTATCGTATGCTCTTGCTCTGACAACCAGAGTTGTTTCTGCTCTAGCTGTTTGCTCTGGTAATGTATGCTCTTGCTCTGGTGCTCTGACACCCAGAGTTGTTTCTGTTCTAGCTGTTTGCTCTGCTATTTATGTACTTTGGCAACTTGTGCTGTATGTTTAAAATGTATATTCTGGGTAAATTTCTTAGTTAATAATTTTCTTCCTGTTTTGTGTTCTGATGGTATCTGAATTTCGGAAAACGTGGGGAGGGGTATCTACCCCTAGTTCTTCCTAGTGTCGTGCGCGTACTTTAGAAGTCAAACACGATTACGAGAAGTTAGTACTTTGTTGTGTAGTATTGAGTACTCTGTTCTGGCACTATGCTCTGTAATTTTTGTTGATTCCGCGGTCAAGCTCTGTCCTTTATGCTCTGTAATTTTTGTTCTAACAAGTGTGTTCTGTGCTCTCCGTTAACTCTGTAATTTAACTTTGATAGATTTTGCTATGAAAGTTGTACTCGATAATTATTGTTTGCTTTGGAATGGTACTTTGTGACTTTTCTCTTAATTATGTTCTGTAGCTTTGCTCTTAGCTGATGCATCGACAACCATCCGGCGTCGGTTTAGTAGTTTGCTCTATAGCTATGCTCTGTAGCTTTGCTCTTAGCTGTGCTCTGTAGCTATGCTCTGTAGCTTTGCTCTTAGCCATGCTCTGATGCCCTGACAACCAACCGGTGTCGGCATAGCAGTTTGCTCTATAGTTATGCTCTTAGTTGTGCTCTGTTAGATTTGGCCGTAGTTCTCTCAATTGTAGCTCTAATCCTCGTTCGAGCCGTGCAATGTGAGGCAATTTTTGATGGTGCTCGGCTTGAATTCATTTCCCAAAATTTGCCCTCGGCGAGGTTGGTGTCCCATACCTGAAAGTTCACCCAATCAAAACCCAATTATCAAAATATTAGTCTCCAAATTTGAGTGAGATCATAGGAAATATTAGCAAAAGGATAAAGAGTTATGTTCGAATTCGCCTCCCAATAGATTAAGACTACGAAGGACGATTATGTGAGCATGTTACCATTTCCTTATGATGCTCAAAATCTAAGATGCTCATCTGGATCCTGTATATATCCAGTGGTACCTGCATATTTTATTCATAATAAAATAAGAAAATCATAACCTTCAAATTCAAAGGGAAAAACATGGAAATGATTTCGCCCAACATCGTGCTCTAGTGGTGTTTCGCCTAGTTTCCTTAGCAATTCCCTTTTGTGTTCGAGCCTTGTTCGATATCTTTATATTGACATCTCATCATAATTGAATAATAATCTCTGCTCTAAGATTGCTCCCATCCGGGAGCAGAGTTTAATCTTCATGTAAACCCATGAATAGCAAACTTATATCAAACTCAAGGTCATCATATCAAGATCTCATATCAGAGTAGAGAAGCATCAAACACTTAGCAATGGAAGGTAGCAAACTTAGCTTTTGGTGGAGAAAAGAGGTTCTTGTCTTGTTCAGCCGAGCCGAGAGGGCCGATTGCACTGTTCCCGCGCTGGCTTGGTGATTGCTGGCAGAAAGTGGACGGCTGCCCTGGTGTTCGTGAGTGACTGCTATCGACATCTTCCTACAACGATGGTTGGGATGGTAGTAATTGCCTTTATGGCAGCTAATCCAAAAGCGTCAGCCATTGCTCGATGACCAATTCCCGTAAGCCTTCGAGCCCTGTCCGATATTGGCGTAACGGAATGCCCTTGCACAAAAACCACAAAAAATGTAAGTAAGCTTAAGTGAAAATTAAGGCACTGATCTTTGGAAATTAAATGAGAAAATCCCTAATAAATGGAGGTCTGCTCCATGGAACTAAGTTGCAACGTGACTGTTATTCAGATTTCCGGTGCGTCGTGTCTCTGACCCGCGTTGGATCAGTGCAGAGCAAGGTGTCTTTGTGAAACTGGGCATAACTAAGGCTCGCCCGAACTGCGATTCAGGATCGAAGATTCTCGTATGCTCATGCGATCGATGCCAAAGATATTGCTGCTTTGCCGCGACAGCCAGAGACGGTGATAGCGGCGACAAAGGCGATTTCGTCGGACGATTGCTCCCTTAGTTGTAAATTGGGGGTTTTCTAAACCTTTCTCCGATTAGAAGCCTAGGAGCTCCACTCTGATTTGGAGATTGCCTACTTTGACTTTTCGAAGCCAACGGTGACGATGATTCTCGCCCGATTTGTGCGACCATCGAGAAATTTTTTGATTAGAAGAAGTTAGCTGAGAAACACTGAAACATAAGAAGAGCATCAGAGTTATGAAGATGTCCAAATCTAAATGCATATTCGTGAGTACGTGGCGTTGTTATCATTCCAGACCTAGATCATCAGATGATCCGTTGGCACGAGAAAGGTTTTCCAGCCTATATACCACTTTGATGAGAAATAATACTGTTCAGATCGAAGGTTTCAATTTAGAAAATCAGGAGATATGTATGTCCGTGTGTGCTATCGTGCAATTGTGCAACCATCAGCATTCGAAGATCATGCGAAAAGAATAATTCATGCAAGCACAGCCAAATTCTAATCTAAACCCACAGCAGGAAACGGTAAAACAGCAGATCTGCTCATATGGTTCGTTTTAACGTGCATCTATCAACGTATTTTGTGCGAATCACGCCGATTTCCCTCCTTAACTAGATCTCGATCTAGAATGCACCCGCGAAGATAAGGAACTTCGGGATGAATTCTAGAAAAACAGAACAACCGTCGAATTTCCTCACGCCTTAGCTCAAATTTCCCACTGGCGCCAACTGATGATACTAGAAATAATTCCTATGCTAGAAAATAGATAAGAGCGATAAACGACATCGAATATACGTGGTTCGATCACTAAATGATCTACGTCCACGGAGTTGCTCGAGATTTCACTATCTTTGTGGGTGATTACATTGTACATTGCTCATGAATGAGAGAGAGAGAGAGTCCTTCAATATAACAATAGGAGTCCTATTTATAGATGACTAATTGGACCTAACCCTAAAGCCCATAAAATAGAGGAATGAAGCCCAACTCGGTGGCAAAGCTGGATCCCGGCAGGGCTGTCCTCGGCCTATTTCTCACAGCTTCTTTGCTCCATGCTGCTCATCTTTGGTATTCCACTTTGGTATTCCAAGCAGAGCCATGTGTCCTGATCTTAGGACCTCGCATATTTCACCCCTCATCACTTTATTTTTCTTTCTTTTCATTTCAATTCTTGACAAATTGATATTATTATTATGGGATAGTGGTATGATAATATTTTATCATGTTTTCCTTTCTAGAGAATATGAAATATATATATATATATATATATAGAGAGAGGTTCAAGAAAGAACCATAAAAAAAAAAGAACGGAGAACCATTTTCAGCCATTCGATTATCAAGATCTACGGTGGATGTATCATCTTGTTAGATGAATGCAGATCCTGGGTTCGAATCCTGAAGGGAGCAATTTTTTATATTTTTTTTAGTGCATTAATTTTAAAAGCGAATGCATTAATTTTTACAGTGAATGCATTAGATTTGATGGTTCTCACGTACTCACAAATAATGTAGTTCTCTCTAGAACCACACCCTATATATATATATATATATATATATATATATATATATATATATATATATATAGGGGGCCGCTCCAATGAGACCCCCTAATTTTAGTAAGATCTAGGGTACGATATCTGGTGCGTTTATTTTATCAATCCTATGGCTGATATTGTATCTGGAGGGAGAATTTTTTTTGCAGGGTTCGAATCCTGGAGGGAGCAAAATATTTTAAATTTTATTATTCATTAGTATATACTGCATTGTTCATCAGCATATACTGTCATGTTCATCAGTATATATGTCTTATTCATTAACAATTTTTAAACTTTTGTTTTTCACTAGTATATACATCTTGTTCGTTAGGTATAAGTTTTGTTCATTAGTATTATATGTCTTATTCATTGTCCTAGTGTTTCACGAAAAATAGGGGGTCTCACTGGAACGCGCCCCTATATATATATATAGGGGCGCGTTCCAGTGAGACCCCCTATTTTTCGTGAAACACTAGGACAATGAATAAGACATATAATACTAATGAACAAGACTTATACCTAACGAACAAGATGTATGTACTGATGAAAAATAAAATTTAAAAAATCGATAATGAATAAGCCATATATACTAATGAACAAGGCAGTATATACTGATGAACAATGAAGTATATACTGATAAATAACAAAATTTAAAATATTCTGCTCCCTCCAGGATTCGAACCCTGCGAAAAAAAATCACTCTCCAGATACAATATCAGTAATAGAATTGAAAAAATAAACGCACCAGATCGTACCCTAGATCTCACTAAAATTAAGGGGTCTCATTGGAGCGGCCCCCTATATATTTATATATACTATACCCGAGGAAGGTAAGATATTTTTCCTTTTTTTAAAAAAAAACCGGGAATTAAGGGCAAGATATCAATTCTACACCAGCCATTTTTAATTTTGTAAAGTAATAATAGAAAGTGTGGCTATAAATAGGGGATGTGAGTTTCTCTATAAAGAAAAGAAAAATACAGATGTAATGTAGCCGTATTCCCAATTTTATAAAGACAAATTATTGGAATGTTAGTTTAATGAAGACCAAATCCAAAGCCTTAAATCAACAAAATCTTGCGGTCCTGATTGGCTGATCTAATTATCTAATTTTCGGCCAGTTAAATCGATTAAGGCTAAGAATATAAATTAATAATTTGCACATCCGTTATTAGCTTTCTATGAATCATATCAAATCTTTTATTTATGGTTAATCATTATTAAGATATGTTTGTTACAACTTAGAAACGTATTATCAGCCTTTTTTTTCGTTTTCATCTTTTCAAACTTTTATCGTCAATGCCAGTCCACCATTGAAGAACGTTTTGGCTTGTTGCAGAAGATTTTATGAAAAATTAAGGTTATTTTTTTTATTCATATTTCAGCAAATTCTTACGTACTGGTATACATGTTTATCCAGAATATGAAAATTATCTGTATATTTGTTCGATACTTTGTTGATGCAACAGTTCAAAATTCATTAATCTATATGTTTTTAGTGTTGTTGAATCCATATTTAGAAAATAAATTTGGTATAGGTTCATAATTCATTCTTTGGGTTGAATAAATATGGTTTAGGTTCATATTTTTGAGTGACATTCATGTAAAGAATATATATGGTTTAGGGTCATAATTCATCATTTTTAATTTGACGAAGGATTACAATTGTTTATTGTGAAATTTTTTTAAAAAAATCAATGTCAAATTAATACATGTTTTCACCCTTATTTATTAAAACACTTAATAGGCAGATTGATTATATGCTTTTATAATTTTTTACGAACTTAAATTCATTCATCCATTGACAGAATATGTTCGTATCATTATGTTATTTAATATATTTTTGTAAGGTATACGCTGTATATATTAATTACTATGTTGTTTTTAATTGCAGATAACATCCAACCAAGAACGACAGTTGGCCAATTGTGTTATCCTCGATGCTCAGATTATATCAAACCGTATACTGGGATGATATTTAATTCATTGACCGAAGCTGTGAAGTTTTACAAGGACTATGCAGAAGCATGTGGTTTCGAGGCTCGCATGAGCACTAACAGAAAAGCAAAAGATGATACAATCACTAGACAATATGTGGTGTGTAACAGAGAAGGAGTATGGGGAAAAGCAAAAGAACCACTCATCCGCGTCAATGATTCAACGTCTAAGAAACGGAAGACAACATCTTGCAAGGTTGACTGTAAAGCCAAAGTAATATTTAAGCCTACAATGGGAACATGTTACAAGATTACTGAATTTGTCGAGGGACATACTGTCACGACCGGACTTAATTAAAGATAATCAAACCGGGAAATCGTGACTAAGGGAGGGAGGATAGAAGATGGGATAGAAAGAAAATGAACAAATAATAGAGGATCGAACTAAAATAATTGCTAAAGAAGGGAAAATTCACCATATAACTGAAGTTTAGTCACAAAGACTCAAACAGACTTGTAAGTTCGGATAAATCCAACTTAACTAAAAGAACATAATACCTAAGAGTACGCAGCGGAATAACATAATCTGATTACATGTATGAAGACATGCATCCAAGAGTTCGTTCATTTAACTTATGACAAAAGCTCCGCTCTTCACTTCATCTTCATCAGCCACTGCTCAACCTGCACATTTAGAAATATATGCAGGGCTGAGTACGGGAGTACTCAGTGGGCACGTATGCCTAAATATACACATCATTGCGTAAAAACTATAAATTATCATGCCATCATAAACAGTACAGCAAGGGAGTTTTAGCTAAAAGGCCCAAGCTTACTAAATTCATTTGTGATTCTTAAAGTTCGTCTGCAGACTAAATTCTCTTGTAATCTATCATATCTGGAACTTTGTGCCGGAGAGGTGGCCACCTCTCACGGACACTTGACCGGCCAACCCGCTAGATGACTCACGGTCACTGGTGTACACTAGTCCTGGCAGGATAGCTATCAACTGCTCAGGACCCGAATTCGATTGCATCATTGGCAAAGCCAAAGCAGATAGATATCATACTAAAATTGAAACATTTATGGCAAGACAATAGTTGAAATATTTTCAGTTCAAATATTTTAAAATGAAATAACTTGTTCAACGTAACATTTAATCTCATTTGATATATATGACAGTAAACCCACCTGATTACCAAACTTTGCTATAGCTCAATGACTTCTTGACTGGCTCTTACTCTCGCCTTAACCTTTATTGCGATAACATAAAATAAGATGTAGCTCGAGTAAAAATCCTCAATTATTGAGAATGCGTAAAATAACTATGCATGACTCATATTCCGTTAATAATAATCCAACTATACGATTAAAGATCGTCTTATGAGATCAAATTATTAATCTAAATCAATCCACTCATCTCAGGGTTTGCTAACCCGCTTACTAATCTCATAACCCTGTTTTAAATTAAATCCAATTAATCTCTTAATAATCTTAATCGGACTAAATAAAATAATAACAACACTCCATTTACTAATGGGAGCCCAACATAGTGCAATCTCATTAAGAATTTAATAGAAAATATGGGCCCACACTGAAGTCCAAAATAAATAAATATAGCAGTCCATCTACAAAATAATACCCTTAGGCCCAATTGAGGATATAAATTAGCCCACTATTAAATAAAACAATCAGCCCAAGGTCGGCCCATAACACTTAGCCCATTCCAAAATAAAAGAATGGCCCAATTCCCATTCCTATTTTCCTCAACACGGCTGAACATCAGCCTATCTTTCTCTCTAATCACTCTCACTCTGCTCTCTCTCACGCTTAACACGGTACCGCACAGCCATCATCTTCTTGTGGCCTCCGCCGCGAATGACCCCGGCGAGATCATGTCCGGTTGAGGGCGCCGCCCCTCTCATCCGATTCACCTTCCTCAGTCTCGACGAAGCAACCCAATCGAGCCCTAGGTTCCTTCGGCTCAGGCGACATTGACGCCACTGCCTGGGCTCGATCACGCTTCAGAAATTCCGGCGGAGTCGACGCCGCTCTTCGGCTTTGTCGTCTCCTGAAAATCGGCGTCCCTCCTCTCACTTCACAGATGCGAGGCAGAAAGGAGGTGAGCCCTAATTTCCCAAATCGGGAATCGCCTCCGCCGCCGTCACCAGGCAAACCGGCGAGCGGGGTCGCTTCAGTCGCCATTCTGAGGTCCGACGAGGTCGGCTCCTTCCGTCGCTGTCGGTGCTGGGTGAAGGCACCGCGAACCGCCGCCGTTGCTCTTCCGAGCGATGGTGAGGCCGACGCACCATCGTTTCTCCTCTCAATTCCGCAATTTCAGGATACACAAACTCAAAAGGATTGAGCCCTAGCTTCTCTTTCCACAAGGCGTCGCCGCTCTGTGATTCGGCGAGAGTCATCGTCGACCTGTTATCCCGAAACGTCGCTGCCTTACTCGACTTCAGGCGAGACAGTAAAAGCTTCACCATCGTTGCTCCCCCTCGGTTTGACAGAACAGGAAGTCGCCCCTCTCCCGGTTTACAGAAACAAGTACAGCAAAGTACCTCTCCCCTTTCCCCAAAAATGCTAAGTCAATTCAAACTCTATGGTTATTATGCAATATGAATCATCTTCACACCTTATGCATTTCATGATTCTCGTGGAGGGGAAAGATATTTCTAAAGCTATTGTTCATGAGTCTAGTGAGCTCTTGGTTTTCTATAATCTTGTGTAAGTGAAGTCCGTTGTTTCTATATGGGTAAAATGACTACGTCATTTGCTTACTCTGAATTCTTTAGAAAATTACATACTTGCTGGATGATATGCAAACTGGATTCGAAATAAGAGAGCTTAGTATATACCTTGTGAGGGTTTAGCGATGCTCGTTGTTGTTGTTGGATTTAATCCAGTGGATATTTACTGAAACGAGTCATGTGTTGTTCCCTTAATAAATGCAGGTGAACAAGAATGGTAGTGGAGGAATCAAGACAAGGCTTACCTCTCGAAGAAGTGCAGGCAGCAGCAAATCAACTCTTTTTCTCTCTCTCTCATTTCTGGTTTCTAGTGTCCAAGGAAATGAGTGAAGGGAGTGTGTTGGCTGAAATGGTAAAGGATATCGGAGGTGGTGGTTGGCTAAAGAGATAGGGCTGCCATAGGGTGGCTGAAAGACCTTCTAGGTGTACCTTTGGCATGGCTGAACTGTATGGAGTGCAGAGAGGGATGGGAGCTGCTGGACAGCAGCTGCCCTAGTGCATAGGCACACGTTTCTTTTCTTCCATTGCTTTCTTTTTCTTCCTTATTGCTAGCTGATGGTGTGATAGGTAGGTTGTAGAAGTAGAAAGTTGTAAAGTGTGATGTGATAAATAAAATCCTTCTGACTTGGTAAATCTGTATCTGTAAATTCTAACTTGGGGTCTGCTATATAGCGATGCCTCGTTATTAAAATCTCTACAACATCTAATTTAATTCGTTCTATAAGTCGGAAATAAATCACGACTTCGAGAAAACATAATGGAAATATATATATATATATATATATATATATATATATATATATATATATATATATGTGTAACCATTTCATATAAAAATAATAACTTGACTTTGCTAAGTCAGTTATTAATCTGAAAAATCAATCATCGATTGTCCAATAATTGAATCACGGCCGTCTCACGCGAAAACATTTAATCCAGAATCTGAGCTGAATTAACATAATATTAATAATTGGATTAATAAAATAGAAAAATACAATACATAAATATCCCATATTCACATTTACTGGTCTAAATCATAAATAAAAGAGCGGGCTACTACATACTACCCCTCTTAACAAAAATTTCGTCCCGAAATTTGCATATTCGGTGCTAAAAAGTTTTGGGTATCTCTCTTTCATCTTGCTTTCAAGCTCCCAATGTAATTTCTTTTTATCCATGGTGTCTCCATGGAATTCACTAAATAACGGACTCGTTCATGTGCGGTTGCACTTATCGATCTAGGATGGCTTGTGCCTAATTCCCTTGGCGAGTCCACGCAGAATTTGGATGTAAACTCGAAATCTCAGTGATTGTCATGGGCATACCATACAATGCACAATTTCTTTAACATATAATTGGGCTAGCTTGTCCGATCCGTATGTGATCGGTATTTGATAAAACGAGCGTATTTCGTGAGTCGCTCCACTATTACGCAAATGGCGGTGTTTCCTCTTTTCGACTTATAAACTAGTCACGAAATCCATTGTAATGTGCTCTCACTTCCATTCTGAAATTTCCAACGGCTGTGACTTTTCATATGATCTTCAATGCTAAGCATTCGTTCGTTGGCATGCTAGGCATATCTCAACGTATGAAGCTATATCTTTCTTCACACTTTCTCACCAGAATTTTCCTTTCAAGTCCTAGTACCTTTTGTGCTTCCCGGGTGGGCAGTATATGACGTGTCTTGAGCTTCGCTCATTATCTTATCTTTGAGTTTCTCATTGTGTGGGATACACAATCTTTCTTCAAACATTATCGCATTATCCGACGTTTTGTGGTAACGTCCAGCCTTGCCTGTTCTTTGCAAAACGTATTCTCTTCCAAGGTCTCATCCTTTCTTTATGTATCTAACACCTTTTCTCTCAAATTGGGTGTTATTATCATTGTGGCAATAATGTCTTCCACTGACTTCGATAGTTGAACCATTTTCAAACTTATTCTACAAAAATCTTTCATGAGTCCCCCTTCCCGAGCGTGGGGAAATCCCAGATTAGGTTAAGTCTTACGGCTCAAGGCATCATCAGCTACCCTACTAGCCTTGCCTGAGTTGTAGTTAACACCACAATCTTAATCATTCACTAGTTCTAACCATCTTCTCTGTCTCATGTTAAAATCCATTTGCAGAAAAATATTTCAGACTTTTTATGGTCTGTGAATGTCTTGCACCTAACTCCATATAGGTAGTGTGTCTACTTTAGCTAATTGTAGATTATGAGTTGGATAGTTCGGATCGTGTGGTCTAAGCTGTTGTGATGCGTATGTTATCGCTCTTTTTTCTTACTTTAACACGTAACCAAGTACTCTCTTGGACGCGTTTGTACAACCCACATATTCTTATCAGCTGTTGGAACAACTTACACTAGTGCGGTAGTTAACTTCTCCTTGAGCTCTTGAAATCTTTTCTCACATTTTTTTTTGTGCAAGGAAATTTGATTCCCTTCTAGGGTAACTGTGTCATTGACTTTGCTATTTGAAAAATCCTTCTATGAATCTGTCATAGTAATCTGTTCATCCCAAGGAACTCCCGATCTCATTAGGGTTAGTAGGCGGTCTCCATTGGTGTACAACTTGTACTTTTCTCAAGGTCCACTTTGATCCCTTCTAATGTGACAATATGTCCCAAGAGTGACTTTGCTGAGCCAAACTTCGCACTTGTTGAACTTGGCATAAAGATGCTCTATTTTCAACTTTTTTTTTTTTTTTTGACAATTCTCAGGTGTCTCTCATGATCTTTCTCATTCTTCGAGTAGATCAAGACATCGTCTATGAGAGCTAAGACAGACTGGACTAAGTAAGGATAAAATACTCAGTTATGAGGTCCATGAACACGGCTGGTGCGTTGGTAAATCCAAATGGCACCACTACAAACTCATAATGGTCATATCTGGTTCGAAAGACCGTCTTAGGTACATCTTCAGATTGAATCTCTGGTTGATGGTACCCAAGCCTTAAATCTGTATTTGAGAATACACTCGCTCCTTAGAGCTGATCAAAAGGTCGTATATTCTCGGCAGAGGATACTTGTTCTTGAGTTTCACTTTGTTCAACTCTCTACACTCTATACACATTTTCAATGTGCCATTTCTTTTCCATTACGAAAGAACAGGTGAGCTCCGGTGAAGTCTCCAAAAAAAAAAAATCTAGAAATTCCGTACGATTGTCATGTCTCCTATTCTTTTCTCGATTCCTGGTTCTCCGTGTAAATACACAAGGTCAGTTGGATATTATTTCCTCGTAATCTTTATTACTTTAAAGGTGGAGATGAATGTCTCCATCTTGCCCATTTTGATTCCATAGGAACGTGTTAGTTCCTTCCCAAGGGGGTCGAAAAGAAAATTGTCTTTCATTGCAAATGATAGCGGCATAGTTCCCAACTAGCCAATCAATTCCTAAGATTATATCCACGCCTTCTATTTGTATGACATATGAGTTGTTCACTACAACCTTAAGTGATCTTATGATCAATCCTAAGTTCGAGCGCCCATGTGTTACTATTGTCATTCCTCCTATTAGTGGAGATATACTCAAATCCTGGTTAGCACTTCCTGCTTAAGTCCTAGGGTGTCAACATACGCGCTTGCTACGAAAGTATGTGGAGTACCCGCATCAAACAGAAGTACAACTTGAGTATTGTAGTAGCATGCCCATACCTGCCAGGTTTCCCGTGGTTCTTCTCGGGCTGCTTTTGTTTCATAGCATAAGCCCTAACATTATGGGGCCATCCATGCTGGTTATCCTTTATCTGTCTAGTAGTACCCTAGCTTTCGTAACCCTGTTGATGAAATGATTGCCCGTGCCATTACATCTTCGTCTCTTGGCAATTGTTACTGCTGTCACCCCCTCTTTTTTTTTCCTCTAAAGTTCTGAGTTGTGCATATGGAGGTGCTAGCATAGGTGTCGTCATTGATCTTTCTCTCGGCATTGTTGCCTCAATGTCTATCGCACTGCTATGCAATTTCGTGCAAGTTAATCCCCAATTGCTTGCCAAAATCATCCTGATCTCGTGCTTTAGGCCAGTACATAATTTCTTAGTCACCTTCTCATTTGTATCCATTTGTTCTGGCGCATACCACGACATGTCGCAGAACATTCTACCATACTGAAGTAGCGTTATCTATTCCTGCTTTAGATGGTAAAACTCACTTTCCTTCTTCTTGTGATAGCTTTTGGGTATGTACTTGTCATATATTTTCGTCTTAAAATGTTCCCGCGTAAAATTCCCTAACTGCTCAGCTATCGTTGTCTTTCTCATTGCTTCCCACCAAAAGTCAGTTGACCCAGTCAGTTGAAAGGATACGCAACTAAGACGTTCCTAATATGTGCAGCGCAAGAAATTGAAGATGCACTCAATAGCTCGTACCCAAGTCTTAGCCTCCGCTGGATCTTCTATTCCACTGAAGCTGACAAGTGGGTTTTATCGTAGAATAGTTCTTCTATTCTACATTCTGGTTGTATGGGTGGTGGGGCTATGTTTTGTTTCGGTCCTGGTACTGGGCCTCTTTCATCGTTTCGGGGAATTCTTTCCCCTTTTCTTGGACGCCCTCGTTTTGGTGGCATACTGATGAGTTGACATACAATCTGTAAACTATTTCTTGATCCTCAAATCTTGCTCGCACTCTCTCTTATGAAAGCATACAAGTAAACATGGCAGAAGTGACTTGCCGCAAAAGACTGATAAAGTCGCTAAATAAACATGGAAAGTTGCTTCGATAGAGACTATTTCATCAACATCTGAATCTGGATCTGCTGATCTATCCAGGTACTACTCATGATGAACTGACTGTCTAGCAAGCCATCACAAGGAACTTGGTCATGGAACACCTTCTGGGCCAACGTTTTGTACTAATACTAGTCAAAATAACTAAGCCAACATAGGAGCATACAAAAGCATCAGAACAATTAACGTTTCCAGGAATACACAATAACATCCTACTAAATACATAAGAGATGGTCTAGTTGCATCACGTGCTTAACCTTTGGGTTGAAACATAAGTGTCTGACTGATATAATCTGGTGGATACTCTTTTTGTCTTTAGGTCAAAGAAAAGTTGCTAACGGCTAACAAATCACAATGACTGAAATCATGAATGATAATTAGGTGAAGTGTTTCAATAATTTGCCAAACAATTGAAAAGGAATAACCATAGGGTAGAAATGAATTGGCTTAAAGGTCGAAACGAAATGACCTAATAGTCTGAACCCGATTGGCTTTTCAGATGAAGGTTTAAAATATATAGGTTTAGAAACCCATATATGACGACTACCGAGATTTTGATCATGTGGACTGGCCAGGTCCAACATAATTACTTCTCAGTCACACGGAAATACTTTTCCGAACCTGGTGGGTTTTTTTTTTTTCTCTGGCTGCGAAAGGTGCTTCTGGTCTAAAGTCACCCCTTTCTTCTTAATATTTAAAATCTATCCTTGAGAATGTTCTGGGGATTCTCAAACTTGAAGTCTGGTTTCTACAATCAACATCCTTTCTTAAAATCTTCTATAAGCAACGTAAAACCTTTCATCTGTATTCAAACTTATTCCACAATCTTCTTCTAAATGATCTTAATGTAGTAGTACTTCTAGTACTTAGCGTTCTTTCACATAGCGTTTGAAATGTAACCATGTTCTCGTGCTCTTGCGGAAGACCTTCTGAATCATCATACCTTCCACCAGGAAATGAATTTTGCTTCTATAAGCATCTTTACAAGGTATGTGCCACCACACAAAATACTAAGTCATGGAATGACCTTAGTCAATGCTTGCATTCTGGCTACTAAACTGAATGTCTAATCCAAAATGTTTTAACTAGGGAATGTCTCTGATCGACTAAGGTATGCATACTTAACTTGCTTAGACTCTCATCATAACTTTAGCATCGAACCGTTGTCGATATTTCTAGCTCTTGTTAAACTCCAAACCATCTTCAGGAACTCCTCCCGTCTTACGCACTTGTATAGATTTTTTTTCTAGTCAATCATAACGGTTGGTAACTTCTAGTTACCTATGTCACCTATCCTCCTTTCGATTCGTAGTAGGTGATCGTAATCAAATAGGGATTCTAAATCATGCTCACGTGTAATGTAATAGGTAATTGTAATAATAAAGGTTCCGAATATCTGAAACTGTAAGCTGGCAGTTCTAATCGCAATGCTATAACATCATATACAAAGCGTTATAACTGCATGTGAGTCTGACTCTAAAGTTCGAACATAAATCATGAAGGTTCTCTTCATGCCATAACTGGTGATAATCGAGGGTTAGAAATAAGTCTTAGCTCATTACGCGATAGCTTACTGATTACATAAGTCACACTCGTCGCTACGAGCAATGACTCACGTAATCTATCATCAAATAAGGCAATAGTCGATTCGGTGTTCTGTCACGCGTGAACATCCTGAATGAAGCACTATGCCCGTGTCACTGACTCGTACGTGGCACTCTGCTTGCATTGCTTCCATGGAATTCTCATGTCTTCTCAAGTGACATTTGATTCTCTTCCTCTTTCTTGGCTCTTCACTATAGCTATAGTGAAAGATAACTGAGTTTCTAGTTTGTATTGTTCTTCTTGTAACAGTGATCATGCATTGTTAATGTATCTAAGTTTATTGAGATATCTAATCAATCAATAAAGCATAAAACTTGAATGTAAGCATCAATACATTCACATGAAACGTGAACTTTTCAACGTTTGAATATCATTACCGCTTTCTTTCTTGGTGAGCATGACGATGTGATGAAGTGCTGAGCTTTTGTCGACTGACACTTTTATACTAATATCTAATCTAGGACTAATTGGGTAACTCTTGGATTCAGAGCAAATGAACTGCTCTGATACCATTCTGTCACGACCGGACTTAATTAAAGATAATCAAACCGGGAAATCGTGACTAAGGGAGGGAGGATAGAAGATGGGATAGAAAGGAAATGAACAAATAATAGAGGATCGAACTAAAATAATTGCTAAAGAAGGGAAAATTCACCATATAACTGAAGTTTAGTCACAAAGACTCAAACAGACTTGTAAGTTCGGATGAATCCGACTTAACTAAAAGAACATAATACCTAAGAGTACGCAGCGGAATAACATAATCTGATTACATGTATGAAGACATGCATCCAAGAGTTCGTTCATTTAACTTATGACAAAAGCTCCGCTCTTCACTTCATCTTCATCAGCCACTGCTCAACCTGCACATTTAGAAATATATGCAGGGCTGAGTACGGGAGTACTCAGTGGGCACGTATGCCTAAATATACACATCATTGCGTAAAAACTATAAATTGTCATGCCATCATAAACAGTACAGCAAGGGAGTTTTATCTAAAAGGCCCAAGCTTACTAAATTCATTTGTGATTCTTAAAGTTCGTCTGCAGACTAAATTCTCTTGTAATCTATCATATCTGGAACTTTGTGCCGGAGAGGTGGCCACCTCTCACGGACACTTGACCGGCCAACCCGCTAGATGACTCACGGTCACTGGTGTACACTAGTCCTGGCAGGATAGCTATCAACTGCTCAGGACCCAAATTCGATTGCATCATTGGCAAAGCCAAAGCAGATAGATATCATACTAAAATTGAAACATTTATGGCAAGACAATAGTTGAAATATTTTCAGTTCAAATATTTTAAAATGAAATAACTTGTTCAACGTAACATTTAATCTCATTTGATATATATGAAAGTAAACCCACCTGATTACCAAACTTTGCTATAGCTCAATGACTTCTTGACTGGCTCTTACTCTCGCCTTAACCTTTATTGCGATAACATAAAATAAGATGTAGCTCGAGTAAAAATCCTCAATTATTGAGAATGCGTAAAATAACTATGCATGACTCATATTCCGTTAATAATAATTCAACTATACGATTAAAGATCGTCTTATGAGATCAAATTATTAATCTAAATCAATCCACTCATCTCAGGGTTTGCTAACCCGCTTACTAATCTCATAACCCTGTTTTAAATTAAATCCAATTAATCTCTTAATAATCTTAATCGGACTAAATAAAATAATAACAACACTCCATTTACTAATGGGAGCCCAACATAGTGCAATCTCATTAAGAATTTAATAGAAAATATGGGCCCACGCTGAAGTCCAAAATAAATAAATATAGCAGTCCATCTACAAAATAATACCCTTAGGCCCAATTGAGGATATAAATTAGCCCACTATTAAATAAAACAATCAGCCCAAGGTCGGCCCATAACACTTAGCCCATTCCAAAATAAAAGAATGGCCCAATTCCCATTCCTATTTTCCTCAACACGGCTGAACATCAGCCTATCTTTCTCTCTAATCACTCTCACTCTGCTCTCTCTCACGCTTAACACGGTACCGCACAGCCATCATCTTCTTGTGGCCTCCGCCGCGAATGACCCCGGCGAGATCATGTCCGGTTGAGGGCGCCGCCCCTTTCATCCGATTCACCTTCCTCAGTCTCGACGAAGCAACCCAATCGAGCCCTAGGTTCCTTCGGCTCAGGCGACATTGACGCCACTGCCTGGGCTCGATCACGCTTCAGAAATTCCGGCGGAGTCGACGCCGCTCTTCGGCTTTGTCGTCTCCTGAAAATCGGCGTCCCTCCTCTCACTTCACAGATGCGAGGCAGAAAGGAGGTGAGCCCTAATTTCCCAAATCGGGAATCGCCTCCGCCGCCGTCACCAGGCAAACCGGCGAGCGGGGTCGCTTCAGTCGCCATTCTGAGGTCCGACGAGGTCGGCTCCTTCCGTCGCTGTCGGTGCTGGGTGAAGGCACCGCGAACCGCCGCCGTTGCTCTTCCGAGCGATGGTGAGGCCGACGCACCATCGTTTCTCCTCTCAATTCCGCAATTTCAGGATACACAAACTCAAAAGGATTGAGCCCTAGCTTCTCTTTCCACAAGGCGTCGCCGCTCTGTGATTCGGCGAGAGTCATCGTCGACCTGTTATCCCGAAACGTCGCTGCCTTACTCGACTTCAGGCGAGACAGTAAAAGCTTCACCATCGTTGCTCCCCCTCGGTTTGACAGAACAGGAAGTCGCCCCTCTCCCGGTTTACAGAAACAAGTACAGCAAAGTACCTCTCCCCTTTCCCCAAAAATGCTAAGTCAATTCAAACTCTATGGTTATTATGCAATATGAATCATCTTCACACCTTATGCATTTCATGATTCTCGTGGAGGGGAAAGATATTTCTAAAGCTATTGTTCATGAGTCTAGTGAGCTCTTGGTTTTCTATAATCTTGTGTAAGTGAAGTCCGTTGTTTCTATATGGGTAAAATGACTACGTCATTTGCTTACTCTGAATTCTTTAGAAAATTACATACTTGCTGGATGATATGCAAACTGGATTCGAAATAAGAGAGCTTAGTATATACCTTGTGAGGGTTTAGCGATGCTCGTTGTTGTTGTTGGATTTAATCCAGTGGATATTTACTGAAACGAGTCATGTGTTGTTCCCTTAATAAATGCAGGTGAACAAGAATGGTAGTGGAGGAATCAAGACAAGGCTTACCTCTCGAAGAAGTGCAGGCAGCAGCAAATCAACTCTTTTTCTCTCTCTCTCATTTCTGGTTTCTAGTGTCCAAGGAAATGAGTGAAGGGAGTGTGTTGGCTGAAATGGTAAAGGATATCGGAGGTGGTGGTTGGCTAAAGAGATAGGGCTGCCATAGGGTGGCTGAAAGACCTTCTAGGTGTACCTTTGGCATGGCTGAACTGTATGGAGTACAGAGAGGGATGGGAGCTGCTGGACAGTAGCTGCCCTAGTGCATAGGCACACGTTTCTTTTCTTCCATTGCTTTCTTTTTCTTCCTTATTGCTAGCTGATGGTGTGATAGGTAGGTTGTAGAAGTAGAAAGTTGTAAAGTGTGATGTGATAAATAAAATCCTTCTGACTTGGTAAATCTGTATCTGTAAATTCTAACTTGGGGTCTGCTATATAGCGATGCCTTGTTATTAAAATCTCTACAACATCTAATTTAATTCGTTCTATAAGTCGGAAATAAATCACGACTTCGAGAAAACATAATGGAAATATATATATATATATATATATATATATATATATATGTGTAACCATTTCATATAAAAATAATAACTTGACTTTGCTAAGTCAGTTATTAATCTGAAAAATCAATCATCGATTGTCCAATAATTGAATCACGGCCGTCTCACGCGAAAACATTTAATCCAGAATCTGAGCTGAATTAACATAATATTAATAATTGGATTAATAAAATAGAAAAATACAATACATAAATATCCCATATTCACATTTACTGGTCTAAATCATAAATAAAAGAGCGGGCTACTACACATACGCATTCCATGGTTCCTTTACAAGCACGAGATCTCATGCCAAGTAACAGGAATCTGGACGAATTCCAACAAAGATTTATACTTTCTGGTATCAAGGCTAACATTGGTCCTATGCGTTCGTTCAGAATGTTCAGAAAGATTATGGGCAGTTATGAAGGAATTGGATGCAGGGGAAATGACTTCAAGAATTTTGTCAGGGAGTTGAAGGTGCACTCTAAAGGATCTGATGCACATATGTTGTTGGAGACATTTACAAATAAGCAAGAACTTGGAAACGGGTTTAAGTTCTTCCATGATGTCGATGAAGACAATAAATTGTGTCGAATTATTTGGGCTGATGAGACGTTAGTGAAGAATTTCAGGTTGTTTGGAGAGGCCGTCTCATTTGATGCTACGTATAATACAAACATGTGTTTTCCAAATTACATGCAACGATATATGTTGATAAATATTAAGTCACAGTTCAACTATTTGATGACTTATTATATTTGTTGTAGTAACTTAGTAATGTATGCCTTTTGATTGTAATACATATGCAGATACAAGTTGATCTTCACCCCATTCACTGGCAAAGATAATCATGGGAAATGTGTTTCCTTTGGAGCAGAGCTAATATCTCATGAAGACACGGAGTCGGACGCTTGGGTGTTGGATAGGTTTGTTGAAATCATGGAAAATGCACCTCGGATTCTAATAACGGACCAAGACCCAGGTCTCAAAAAAGCGGTTGCATCTTGTTGGAAAGAAACACACCACAGGTTTTGCATGTGGCACATAAATATTAAAGTTGCTGAGAAGTTGCCACCGAGACTGAGAGAAAATACCTCTTTCAAAACAACCTATGATAGTATTGTTTGGACTGACGATGATGATCCAGATATTTTTTAGGATAAATGGAATAACATGATTCAGGAGTTTGATCTCTCTTCCAACAAGTGGTTCACTGACATGTTCGAAGAAAGATCAATGTGGATCCCTGCGTATTTTATAGATGTATCCATGAGCGGCTTATTTCGTACCACTTCATCGTCTGAAAGGGAGAATAGCTTTTTCAAGAGATTCATCAATAAAACTTCTGATCTGGTATTACTTTATACCAATTATTGCAGTGGTGTTGATGCGCAGAGGTACAACTACAAATTGTCAACTCACAATGACGAGACACGTACCCCTAGGATGGTCACAAATCTACCCATCGAACGTAATGCATATATGGTCTACACTAATACTGTCTTTAAAGATGTTCAGGATAAAATAGATCACGCAAGCAAGGCGTGTGGAATGCATAAGATGTACTCCAAAGGAAACGACACAATCTATGAGGTTGATGACAAGCTAGATGGTGTCTTTTTGGTTCGCCACCTCAAGACCGAGGAGGAAGTGATCTGCAACTGTAATTTGTTCGTTAGGAAAGGTACGCCGTGCAAGCATATGTTTTTTGTATTTCGGATTTTGAATCTTGACAATATTCCTCAAAAGTACCTTGTTGTGCGGTGGTGCAAGTTTAGCATTTTATGCCCGAATGAATCATATGATTTAGAGCCTAGTAGCTCCAAGTAGCCAACATCAAGTTGGGAATTTCAAATCTTTAAGGCTGTTAGTGAGTCAATTGCGCATGTTGGAGGCAATGAGGAGTTGTCTGAGCAATTATACAACAATCTTGATGAAGCATGAAATTTCACCCTAAATATAAAACGATAAACGAGACACGGATTTATGTGGTTCGGTCATTAAGACCTACATCCATGGGTGATATTCGAGTGTTTTTACTATACTTTGAGAGTGTTTACATATTACAAGTGTGTTGCTCGAATGAATTGATCCCCCATTTTCTCATGTACAAGAGCCCTATTTATAGATAACTAATTGAGCCTAACCCTAAAGCCCATGAAATCCAACTTGGTGGTAAAGCTGACTCTTGGCAAGACTGGCTCTGGAAACGCTTCATTCTGGTAGTGCTCTCGGTAGAGCTGTCTCTGGTTGAACTCTGTCTTTTGCTGTCTCTGATATCTCTGCTCTGGCGTGTTGTCTCTGGTAGATCTGTTCTGGCATGTTGTCTCTGGAAGGTTGTCTCGGATAGCTCTTCACTCTGGCAGGGCCAGCTCTGGAAAGTTGTCTCTGGTAGCTTTGCACTCTGGCAGGGCGGGTAGCTCTGCACTTTGGCAAGGTTGTCAGTCGTTAGGTTTCTCTTTGCAATTAATCAGTTTTCAGTTCAAGGAGATAAGAGCACAAGTAAGAAAGTAAGAACTGAAAGCGGTAAATAACACATAGATTTTTACGTAGTTCGAAAAACACTTCCTACATCCACGGTCGGTTGATCAGACCAACAACTTCACTAGGCAAGTGCTTACGGGTGCACTGCAAACCGATGCTCGTGCTTACGGGTGCACAACAAACTTGAACGTGTGCTTACGGGTGCACATAACCAAAACAACTGAAGATCCTATCTTCAGTACCAACACACCTTGTTGGATTTCTCACTCCTAGCGCACACTAGGCACTAGGAGCTCACGTAGACAGAACACCTGTCTGAACTCCTTTTCGGCACAAACACTCAATTCAGTTGGTTGAAGAGAGGTTTGAAAACTTGCCAACTAAACCACAAAGAACAAGTTCTTTGCAGTCAGTTTAACCTAGGCTTTGGATATACAATATTTGCCTAAGGTCTAAGAGAATGTATGTAATCAGCAGTGACTGATTTTTGGCTTTGTGATTCTCTTCTTCGATTCAAACTTTGGAGAGGCTTGGTTTAGCTGAGTAACAAATTTGGCAGCGTTTCAGCTTATGTTGTTGAATCGGTGAAGATTGAAGTGATCCTCGAGCGCTATTTATTGGAGATGTCTTGAATAGATCCGTTGGCTGAGATGGTCTTCAAGATTTCTTTCGTTAGAGAGTAATTTGAACTTGGGCTGAGGCTTCAATCTTCGAGGTTCCTTGTTTGGTGAGAATGGCTACTTTGAAGAGCAGGAGATGCGACATCTCTGAAAAGGTAATCACCAAAAGGAATGGCCTCTGCAGAGAAAGGACGATCCTGAGATCCCTGCATTTAATGCGGCTGGACTTCTGGAGTGCGTGGCTTCCTTTGAACATTGGAGGTTCAGTCTGAGGAAGAATGTTTAACTGATATTTGACTTTAGTATCAGTCCCCTGAATCCACATGGCACGCATTAAGTAATCAGTCGAAACTGATCCTTCGACTAATACTTCAGTCGGCATCTTCAGTCTTCAGTCTTCAATCCTTCGTTCTTCAGTCTTCAGTCTTCAGAACATCAACTAAACTAGAAAAAGAACTCTAACACTTGAGTTCGAACATTTCTACTCTATTACAATTGAAACCTATTGATTTTGGTATCATCAAAACTAGGATTACGATATTTCATTAAGTTCCCAATAATTTCCCCCTTTTTGATGATGCTAAAACCACACAACAGTTCTAAGCAAGAAAAAGACTGAACTCAAAGCACAAGTTATTAAACAGGGTGAATAGTATTCCCCCTTAACAACAGAACCTAAAACTTGCACTTTGAAGAAAGAACACAACAGTTCAAAGAAACTGAACGAAGACAAAACTGAAAAACATTAATCAGAGCCTGGACAAAAAGTCATTGTCTTCAGGTTGAGATCAAAGAGAAGTTATTTTTATTTAAAATAACTGATAAGAAATCGGTTGAGGTACAGAGCAAGACATAAAAGGGAGTAAAAAACACAAAGAAAAACACATGGGGAAACCCATGGACTCCAGCAGTCTGCTTGTCTGCGCATTGAACTTCTTGATCTTCATCTTCGTCTTCATGTTCCTAAGCTTGTTCCTTTCACACTTATTTTCCATTTACTTGAGGTCTTACTGGAACGTCATCCTTAAAATTTCTGGTGATCCTATTGCTTTACTATCTTCAGTCTTTCGAGAAGATGCAGGGAACTACCTTTGAGAAGGTTTTTCTCTGACTTCTACTTTTCCCCTTTTTGGCAACATCAAAAAGAGAGCTGATGATGGAAGCTATGATCAGACGGTACTCAACTCCTATTCTCAGAAACTCGTAAGAGGATTTGAGAAGAGGATGAGTCCAGAGATTCAGAAGAGGAAGACGCCAGTGGGGAGAGGAGATGAGAAGGGAGACGGAGAAGTGAAGGAGAGCGAGAGAATGAGGGAGACGAAAATATGAAGGAGGCTGCCTTAGAAGGAGAAAGAAAGGCTTAAGAAGAAGAGAGAGAGGATGGGGATGGAGAAAGAGGGAGAGTACAGGAGAAGGGTGTGAGAAGGAAAAATCGAATCAGTGACAGTCGTGAGGACTAACACTATCGATTTGCCGGCATGAGGTCTTTGAAGAAAGGACCATGTGCGGCTGATGATGCCGGTAGACAACGAGAGAGAGCTCGTTGTTGTTGCATGCCATGGAGGTGTGCAAGATATGTGAAATAAGCTTGATAACCTCCGGAAGCTTAGAAGCTTCTTGGCGCCAGGCATGAGGATGGAAGACACTCACGTCGCTGATATAAGTGAGAGTAGAAACAAGCTTGACGTCGGAGAGACGTTGAGATCCAGTGGAAGGATCCTGTGAAGACCAAGTGTGTGAGCGTCATTCTCCCACTCTTCGTTGTCATTGAATTCTCCTTTGTCGGAACATAATTCTTCTGCAACTTTTGAAAGATTGAAAATTTCTCACAGAGAAGGCTGTGGAGAGGATGCCTAATGCTGCAATCTTATCTGCAACATACTTCGCTTCCTCCCTCAGTTTATTGGATATAAAGTAGTCATCAACCACACCTATCTTTGCTTGACATTTCATCGGGTATTTTTTATTGTAACCATACCTCTCTGGCAACTTCAATGGTTCACGCAGTATGCCTATTCCAAATCTTGGTCTTTTCATTTCAATTCGCTGATGTTCGCGTAAATCATTGCTAGACCAGTTCAATAGTATCGGGAATACTCTCTTAGTAATGGCTCCACTGATGTTGATACGATCAACATAAAATAACTGGAAAATATAATTTAATGAGTACTCATTGGTTTATGTATAGTAAAAAAAAAAAATCATAACTATATGTATATTAAAAAGACAAATTAAGCATATTAAAAAAATATGTGTTCTATCGTATACTTACCACCAAAAACAAAGATGGACCTATATACATCTTTGAATCATCGCCACACCATGTCTCTCTATTCTCAACCAAACTTCGTAGCATGTATTCTGCCCAGTCCCATTTATCTAGATTCTCAACGTCAAATAGAGTATACAAAATGTGTGGGTGTACTGTTCCATTAGAAAAACTTTCAAATAAGGAGAAACACATGGCAATCATGAAGTGCCTCTTAAACCAAATCCCTCCATTCTTACAGTGGAGCATCTCGTTCAATACAAGCCCAATCTTAATTTTATCCCGCTTCTCAACACCAAACAAAGAAAACCACTCGTCAAATAGTTCATAACTAGTTTGACGATCGAATCTTTTTATCTTTTGATCTCCCTTTGGTAACCCAAATACACGATAAACATCATCTACTGTAACTTTCACTCGAAAATTAGAACTAATTTCCAATTCACAAGTTTTTGGGTTGAAACTTTTCAATGCCCAATATGCAAGTCGACCAGGAAGCTCTTTCACAGTTAAATCCAACATGTTACCAAAACCAGTGTCCCTAATCGCGTCTTGTTGGGCAGCATTAAGTTTCAGCAAAGCATCATGGAAAGAAGCTAGTGTTGTCCTTGTGTATAGTGACATAAATTTGGATTTAGTGATATAAGATGAACACCCAGGTGATTTGGTTGTGGTTACTAGTTCTTTCCCATTATCCTCTTCAAGAACTATGTATTCATTGTCTACGCTAGCTGGTTCAGAAAATTTAACATTATTGTTGGAGTAGCTCTTGCGATAACTTGTGGATAATGAAATAAATAAAAAGAATAATATGTTTGGAACAAAATAATATAAAACATGATACACTATACTATTATACAACATGTGAAAGTGCAGAGCATACCACCACTAGTGTCAAATTGATGTGTGACTGGTAGATCGGAACGAAATTGGTGTTTTTCCTAGTTATATATCAAATATTAATTGTTATATAATAAGGAAGTATTTTTATATGCTATAGTAACGTGTTGTTGACAGTATACCTTTGTCTAATCGAACATTGTGTGGTTTTATTAACTTTTTCCTTTTCTTGTCCGGTGAGGTCGAAGAATCGCTTGGTGTGTCTGGTAAAATACAAATATAAATAGAATGTAACTTTAAAAGACTATTTATATGAATTTTAATATACCTGGAACCATAATATCATTTCGATCCGCTGACTCCATACCTATCAGAAAAATATTTCAGTTAGAAATTCAGACGAAAAAATTGCAAACTAAATTTCACAGAATATATATAAATATTGATATATTAATAAAAATTAAAAAAAAAATTACATGCCTTGTTTAAAAACAGTTCATGAAGTAACAGATATTCGAATATTAAGTCATCAGTTCACAAGAAAAAATACTAAAAAACATAAATTCAGACAAACATAAACTCAATGAACTTAACGGAAGAAATTTATGCAGTCAGGTCATAGAATCATGAACAATCAGTTCATCAAATCAGAAGAAGACAAAATATATCCTGTATAAAATGAGTAATCCGATTTCACCAAATCCGAAAATGAGCAGTTAAGTATGAAAATCATGAACAATCAGTTCACCAAATGAAAACAAACAAACAAACAAACTAATATAATTCAGTTCACCAAATCGTAAAATTAGACTTACCTAAAATGAGCACTCAGATTCGCCGTGTTTCATTGATTTCCAGAGTCTGGATATTTAACCCATAAAAAATGACATTTGAACCAACGATTGTGACAACAACGAATTAAGAATGTGAGAAATGTTTCAGAAAATGTATCTGCTATGAAAATATTTGTTGAAATTGAAAATATTATCGCCATTCTATCGGAACAGATTTCTCCAGAATGGAAAATGTGTATTATACGGGATTTGCTATACAAGACCAAATCGATGAATTTGAAGTTCACATTTTTATCCTTTTCGGCTCATATAACTCATATAAATCATTATTAAATTGAAAGAAATAGTAAATCCGAAATTAATGTGGATCGTTGATTTGAGTGATATCAACGCACAAGGATTGGTCTTTATTCTCCATCTAAGATAGTGGTTGTCATAGAATGCAACCCTATATATATATATATATATATATATATATATATATATATATATATAGGGAAGGGATCAATAGAGAAGCTAAATATTCGAGAGAAGCAAAGAAGCTGAATAAGTCAATAATTTTACTGAATACGCATATACATGTGTGTGATATATTCCAATCTATAATTTAGGATATCGTTAGATTCAAATTAAATGCTACAATTTTCCATGTATATCATTTTATATTAGGCATCTACCTTGTGGATCTTCATTAAATTCATAGATACCTGTCGTTTTCCCATATAGCTTTGTGCGTCTGTTCATGTCAAAATACAAAATATATAATACTTAAAACCTTCATGTTATAGATATATATGTCTTGTGTGTGTGATTTCATTCCAAACTTAATCTTGAATAATTCAAATAGAAATAACAATTAGTAACGACAATAATAGTATTAGTAGGAGTAACTTTTGCTGTTCATTCACAGAAAAAAAAAAAGCGTGAAGGTGAAGAAACAAATAGATAATTATACAAAATTAATCTGTGATTGTCTATAAAATTTGAAATAACTAACCATATATAAGTATTTCCCTTCCACAGATCTAGTTCTTCTATTTTCCATCGTGATTAAAGCAAAGTGCGTAAATATGAAAAAATATGCACGATGCCAAAACACAAAAGAAAATAGAAGATCCAACGTTCATCTTCTTACATGGACGACTCCCGCTCTAAAGTCAAGGGCTTTGACTTTGCATGATGATGTGGCTCCGGTCCTAACCGGAGCTCAAGGTCTAGTTCACCATGCTTCAACTCCAATTGTTTGCTCTCTACATCGTCGTTGATCTCCGTCGCCGGTGCCTTAACACAGCTGTTGAGATTTGTAGCTTGATCATCGCCGTCGTGACTCAGATCATTTTTCAAACTCAACTTCTCCCCGAGGAGGGACTCGGGAGGAAGACTATCGTCGGAATTCGCGCTTCGCGAGATTTCCAACGACAGCAAATTTTCATCGGAAAACTCGCGAAGCTTCGCTCGATCCTTCCTATGGATGTTCATGTGCCCTCCTAGTGCTTGCGCGTTGGAAAAACCTCGTTTGCAGAAGCTGCATCGAAACGACTTCGTTTTGAAATTTTGAGCAAAATCGTCCCCTAATATTATCAACTGTTGGGAAGTTTCCATCCTTGAAGGATTACCATCCATTTGCAAAATTGATTTCGGGAGAAGTGAGAGGAGGATGAAGCATGGAAATTGAGACTTTGGTTTTGAGAGATGAACGCAACTTTAATTAATTTTGGTTTAGGATAAAATAATACTAGAGTTGGTCAAGTGGTCGGTTTATTGATTTTGTTAATAGTTTTGATCGAAAACTTTATATCGAGCGTGCTGATAGTTTTGGAAATAAAATATTTGATGAACATTAATTAAGAACTTCGAGAGGGCTCATGGCGGCCGGAATATTTGTGTCCCAAACATTGACGTGGTACATCTGCAAGAATGTACCTTCAAAACTACTATAAAAAAATTTGAAGTGTATTACTTAATTTTGTAAGTGTACATTCGGTCAAACCCGATAAAATTTACAATTAAGTTATGAATTTAGGATAGTATAAACCATATTTCAAACCTTATATTATGACAACATTAACCTAAAGAAAGTGGCCAGTTTTATATGAATTGTTTGTTGGGCCTTGTTAAATTGACAATTAATAAAGTTATTACTATTTGAGTGTTTTTTTTTTTTTTTTGGGGGGGGGGGGGGGTGGAGGGGGGTGGTTGTGAAACTATTAATTGATTTAAGGTCAATAAAAGAATTTCTTAACTTTTTTTTTGTATGTTCACAAAAAAAAAAATTGTATTTATTTTTAGACTATATCTCACCAATTATAATACTTTATTTTGTATATTTTTACCACTCTCAATACTAATTACAATATATTTTTACCATTTTCAATATACTCCACAATTTTTTCTCCACTTTCAATAAATTCTACTATAATTTTTTTAAAACTTGTGTCACTTTCTCTTATAAATTTCTTTCGTGGACATATGAAGTACGATTTCTTTAAGAGATAGTTTCTTTTTATGGTGACCTAGCCAGTCGAATAAATATGATTTTAAACCAGAACTTCCAAAATGTAACCATGGATGATTAGGAGTGTAGATTATCTAAAAAACAAGTGTTCAAATATATAAACTTGAATTTAAATATAGGGCAAACCGCACAGATGCGATGAACAATGGTAATTCATTTATTTTTAAGCGCGCGTGGAGAAATAAGTCAACTCTATTTCTTTAATGGGTAAATATTGAAGTCATTCGACTAAATAAAATCAGTAATATATAAACAAAAATAAATAAATTGATGGACTTTGATAACTTTAGTTATTTATTTATTTGACAATTTTTTGTTTTCTTTTTTCTTCAATACTCCATTTCCCCTGGTCTAACATGGGATCCTGTTTGGGAGACATATACTAAACTCAACTCATTTTTTAATAATGCCTACAAAAAATATGTCCATATTCTTGGCCTGCCGTTCTATCAGCCGCAATCAAAATTTTCTTACCACGCATATTGAAAATATGAAAATTTATACTAGTATTTTCTTTTGAAGCATGTATCAATTGAATATGAAATCAATGTAATTAAACCAAAAAAAAAAAAAAAAAAGAAGTTAATTGACTACTATACGTTTGTTGGGCTTGAAGTTGCAACTGCCTAGTTAGTTTAGAATTTTAGTATTAAGGATTAATTATAGTTTATAGTCATAATTTTTAACAAATTTAAGTTTATAGCTTCAATTTTGATTTATTTTTTAATATACAATGAACTTTGAAGACTCGTTTAATTACACTATCGCATAAAAGTTATGAGAGTAATTGTTATTTATCGAAATTACACTTGAAACGACGATTAGTCCCCACAAACTAGAGCCCATATATGTTATATTAAAAAATATTTCTAACGGTAGGTAGTCTATTGTCATCGAACCACCTGTATGGTCGAAATCGTGCAAACAATTAGTACAAAGGCGCCAACTTTTAGGTGGTTTCGATCATGAAGAACTACCTATTATTAGAATTTAGTATATGAAGCTCAGGTTTAATGGCTATTGGTTATCATTTCAGATGTTCGATAAAAAACAACTACTGATATTAATTTGGCGTGATTGTGATCATAATTAAATAATTTCTCAAATGTTGAGCTATATAAAAAATAAATCAAATTTATGATATAAACTGAAATTTCAGACTATAAATTTATAAGTAACCATAGTATTAGTTACAAAATCGATTATGGGCTCCCTAACAAAATTAGCACTCATTAGATTTTTAGTAGTTGTTTTTATATAAAAAAAATGATTATTAGCATCTAAGTACGCTAATTTTGGGGGTAATTTGATTTTGCACATGAACTTTCAAAGGAGTAAAAAAATACATGAATTTTAATATTGTAGTCATTTTTTGCTCAAATTAAAGTTGATGTAGGAAGTCGAAATATCAACGTGTACTCATCGGACATTTTAAAAAATGATATCGTATAACACATCTTTAGAAGATCGTAGCATTTTATAGAGTTCGAATGTCTAGAAATTGAATTTGTGGTAAAATTGCTACAATATTAAAATAGTTCATGTATTTTCTGACTCCTTTCAAAGTTCATGTGCAAAACCAAAGTACTATGAAGTTGGTATATTTAGGCGCTAATAACCCATAACAAAAAATGAATCTAACTTTTTAATTTTAGGGTGCATTTACTTTGATTGTAAATTTTTCATTGGAAAATGGGGATAAAGAAAAGGTGATATCATTTTCTCATTATTTTTTTTTTTGTTATATTTACTAGAGATAAAAAAGATGAGAAAATATTGGAAAATATTTTCACACCCTTACCTCAGGATAATACAAAAAAGGAGGAGTGAAAAGAGGCTGCTCAAGAAAATATTCCACAATACCAAGAGAAATTTTTTATATCATCGTAAACATATGAAAATAGTAGAAAATAAATGAAAATATACTTTTTCTCTCTTTCTCCATCAAAGTAAATGAACCCTTAAACTAATTAGCATCTGAGATCGGGTCATGCAATTAAGGTGAGCAAATGTACGTAGATAGAATTAAAGGTAAATTTATTCATCTTTGTTGTGAATTAATCTTGAAATTTGATTTGGGAAATTAAAAAAGATTATTGGTTTGATATTAAGACACGAGACGGCAGCGTGTTATGTGAATCAGCAGGTCGCATGATATTGTGACGTTGTTATCGACAGTGATACTTCTTATATGGAAATGTCTCGACTCTTCTAAATTGAGTGAAATAAATTTAGTTTCATAAGGGGTTTTTTTTTTGAAGAAAAAAAAAACAAAGTTTCTTTAGTTTTTCTAAAACGCAAATTATTCGGTGCGGCGGTCGCACAGGAGTGCGACGGGTCGACCCGCTTCAAACCCGCGCTCCTAATCCAAAACTCTGACCCGCAAGGTCGCCAGAGCTAACCAAGGCCGCCAGAGCTGACCAAAATCGCCAGAGCTGAAATTCATTCGCCATCTGACAAAGCTGACAACACTCGCCGAGCGGTCAAGGCCGCCAGAGCTGACCAAACTCGACAGAGCTGAAATTCATTTGCCAGAGCTGACAAAGTTGACAACACTCGCCGAGCGGTCAAGGCCGCCAGAGCTGACCAAACTCGACAGAGATGAAATTCATTCGCCAGAGTTGACCATCACTCACCAGAGTAGATTTCCAGTGCCAGAACTGACAGTCATTCGCCTGACCATTATATACAAATGTATAAGCATAGTATATACATTTGTTCGCATAAATGTATATTTATGTTAATATAAGTAGTTAACTTCAATACTCATATTAGGGTTTAGTGTTCAGGTTTAGGGTTTAGTTTATAAAATTTAGGGTTTAGAAAATATAATACTTTATATTAAATGAAGGTAAATACTTATATTTATATAAGTATACATTTGTGCGAACAAATGTATATCTCATGTCTATTAAAAGAAATAATTATTGTAAACAAATGTAATAATTTAAGATTCAGAATTTTGGATCTGGGACGCGGGCCGGGTCGGACGCGGGTCGGAGCGGACCCGTCACACTGGAGTGCGACCGCCGCATGCAAGACCGGCTGTTTCTAAAATTATGGATATATACGTTACATATACAGATAATGATCCATCTTATCCCGGCCTGATTGAATTTTACAACCGCTCAGAATAAGACATCCATTATATTTGATGCGTAATATAGAGAAACCGATTATAATAATAATCAAGGGAAAAAGACACGTATCACAAATGTAAACTAATTAATACCAAATCACAAAACGAAAGTAGAGATTAATGATAAACATGCGTTTGGTCGCATTCCTAATTTCCTATATGACCTCACCATGCATGTGAGACAGTGATAATTTTACATAATATTATTATCTTTTTTCGGTGCCAATTACTGCAATTAACCTCCAATTTTATTTATCACACGTATGACGTATCTTTGAAATTAGGTTGGTAATCGGTCCTATTATGTTTTAACCGCATCCATTTTTCAATTAATCGAAACCGAATAAGGGCGATTTTACTAATCGCTAATCAAATCGATTAGCGCTTTAGTTAATCGATTGATCGAATCCGTTAATCGGTTAACCGCAAATAACCGATTTATTTACTTTTTTTTTCAAAATGCACTATGGTTTAGTTAATCGATTAATTGGATCGGTTAACCGAATCGGTTAATCGCAAATAACCAATAGCCGATTTATTTAATTAAAAAAAAATGTACTTTTCGATTAATCGGAACCGAATAAGGGCGATTTAGCGGTTTGGTTAACTGATTAATCAAATAACCGTAAATAACAGATTTGTTTAATTTTTTTAAAATGCACTACGGTTTAGTTAACCGATTAATCGGATCGGTTAACCGAATCGGTTAATCGCAAATAACCAATAACCGATTTATTTAATTTAAAAAAATTACTTCCATTGCTATTCAAGGGATTCAAACCTATGCCCTTAGGAGGAACGAGTAAAGTCTTATCCACTCCACCAACTCATCATTTATGTTTACATAGAACGAAAAATTATTATAGAAACTTGTAATTATTTTCGATTACTATGTTTTAATTTTAATTTTTAAAATACAATATAATATTTTAATTATTAGTTCGGTTAATCGGTTTTAATCGACGTTACTGGTTAAACCAATTTACCGAATTCTAGAGAATTCGATAATCGAAAACCAAACTGAACAGGTAAAAATCGGTTATCAATTAATCGTTCGATTCGATTACGATTACGATTATAATCAATTAATCGATCCCGTTTTACTACCCCTATTTGAAATATATGGAAAAGTGACTATATTACTGCTCGAACTTTTTGCATAGTTCATCTAGTGAATTTATAAACTTAATTTCTATTCAGACATAATACGAAAAAAAATTAATGTTCAGGTTATTATTATTATTATTATTATTATTATTATTATTATTATTATTAAGGGTTAAATAGCAAATACAACCCTAACATTTATCCCCAAAAGCAAATAGGTTCTTAACTTTATGTTTTGTGCAACTAAACCTCCTAACGTTCATAAACTGAAGCAAATAGATCCCTCAGTCTAACTTCCGTTAAGCTACCGTTACTGAATTTAATTTTTATCATTTTTTGGAAAGCCATATCATTCTACACGGGCTTAGAAGAAGTTGGAGAGACTTCAAAAGTTCTTCTAACAAACTTATCAAGCAAAGGGTTTTTTCTCCAAAATTCTCAATCTTTCTCCACCATCGTTCTCTCATCTGCTCCATCTTCAGCCCGCAACTGAGTACAACAACCTCCGCCTTCTCCGCACCATCCGTCTCTTGCCAACTCCGATGTCTTCTCATCCTCTGCTGAGCACCAGCGTTCTCTAGCCTATTCGAGGTAAGTCGCAAATTCTATCTTTCTCATCCGATTTTTTATTGTAGTTTCAGATACCTTTCTTATTCAATAAAAGTAGGTTTGAGAAGTTCTTGAATTTCAAAGCCAGGTTAGAGAACTATAACCTGCCCACTAGGAGGACCACCATTTTCTTCTCTGTTCTCCCTCCAAAACATCTCTCTCTCTCTCTCTCTAAGCCACCAGAATCCTACACTCCAAGAATCGTCATAGTGCATTTCTGTCCCTGACATTCAATGACTCAAGATTGTTCCGTCAACGAAAGGTTAGTAATGTGATTGTTCCTCACACATGATTTTTATTTTAACGTTGACCAAGCATTATGTTGCATGAACTTTAAAAGAAAATATTGTTGTATACTTGTTACAACTTGTTCGAGAATAGAGATTTTTGGTTTAATTTTGATGGCTATTGGGAAAAAATTAGAAGTTGGGTTTATGAATGTTGGGATGCAGATATTGTGAGTGATAAAGTGATCAAAATGGCTTTTGATTATTGATTTTTTTTTTCAATATTATAATCCACGTGTATATGTCTGAATAAGAAATTGAAACAGCATCGAAGCCCATACTGCTACTTTCAGGTTTAGATGACCTATTCTTTGTTGTATTTTCAGAAACTAGTGACACAGAAAATTTCTCTGGAGATGGTTCGCAGTGGTGCCTGGGTAATTTATAAGAAAATTGAATTCAGTAACGGTAGCTTAACGGAAGTTAGACTGAGGGATCTATTTGCTTCAATTTATGAACGTTAGAGGTTTAGTTGCACAAAACATAACGTTAAGGATCTATTTGCTTTTTGGGATAAACATTAGGGGTGTATTTTCTACTTAGCCCTATTGATGATGATGATGATGATGGAATTTAGGGTCTCTTTTTATAAGGAAACCCCAAATAACTCGAATAAGATACATAAAGCCTATATGTCTAAGAATACAAGCCCAAACACAGTTAGAACTAGTTTGTTTTATTTGTATTCTTTTAATATTCTCGTAGGTTTAAAACCACAACTATCAAATTTGAAGTAACAAGGGATTCAAACTCGCTAGAGCTGAGAAATACAAATAGAAAAGGCTGCAACAAAGACTGAAGATTAGACTTTTTAAAAAAAAAAAAAAAAAAAAACTAAAAATCAAATCTGAAGAAATGAGTTAAATCTGAAGATGAAAGTCAATTCCAATAAAGGCACCTAATAGACTTGGAATTGAAGTAGATTAGATCTGACCATTATCAAGTCTCAAAAATAGAAATATTTGCAATTTGAATTGTACTACTATATATCATTTGGACCTCCAAATTTGGTCTAAATGAACTTTGGCATTGTATTTAAACCATTGACTATAAAAAGAACTTTACAAAAATGTAAAGGGCATTCGTCCATTAAAAATATAAGAATAGAAAAGATATTTTCTCTACAAGCTTTTACAAATTTATATGGTGTTCATAACTTGATTCACGTACCAATTATTATATATTATTGCTATTATTAATATTTGAAACTTTGAATTAGAAATGAGGCATGTATACGGGTTTACAAAAAAGATTGATACCATATATTTAAAAGTGAAATAGTAAATAGATGTTTAACATTTTTTTAATAGAAGTTTAATATTTGATTCAAAATTTTGTGCAGCACCCTTTGAAGAAATATTTATGTGGGACTATAAAGTAACAAGAGGGCCCGCTACTCAGTACATATGAAGGAGCTTGGCCCACTAAAGGTTTACTCTGGCAATGGCCCGTTTAAAATTTAAGAATATGGGCTTTTGAATTAGGCCTCAAGTAGTAAGATGAAATCAAGGAGTATATATAATAGTTTAAAATAATTTTGAGTTGTCACTTATTAGTTCTAACTAAAATTTCTCAATCTCCATTATTATGTTCAATAATTTCCGAAAGTACTTTTTGACCCAATAATTGATTACGTGCTTGAGGAAACAAAAATATACGACCACGATTCTGCATTTGTTTTCATGGTATATTTTACTAGTTCATATCTTCCGTATGATATGCAGGGAATATACAACCAAAATATAATGTCAAATAAATTTTATAAATTAAAATGTCTAATTCTCGTTATATATATATATATATATATATATATATATATATATATATATATATAGGGTTAGGTTCAATGAAAAAGGCCTAAATGTAAGAAAGAAGAGAGAAGTAATCTCATCCGTTGATCTTATCTAATCTAACGGACATGATTTGTTCACGCCATGTTCAACGGATTTTTTCGTTGAACATTCGTGAACATATACAATATTTTTGGGGGTTTTGGGTTTCGACCCCCATATGTTCAACGAAAAAATCCGTTGAACATGGCGTGAACAAATCATGTCCGTTATATTAGATAAGATCAACGGATGAGATTACTTCTCTCTTCTTTCTTACATTTAGGCATTTTTCATTGAACCTTGGCCTATATATATATATATATATATATATATATATATATATAGGGAGAGGTTCAAATAAGAACCACTAATAAAATAAGAACGGAGAACCATTTTACGCCATTTGATCATCAAGATCTACGGTGGATGCATCATCTTGGTGGATGGATGAAGGTGCTGGGTTCAAATCCTGAAGGGAGCAAAAAAATTATTTTTTTCGGATGCATTAAATTTAATAGCGGATGCATTAATTTATATAGCAGATGCAGTAATTTTATTGGTTCTTATGTTCTCACGATAATTGTGGTTCTCACTATAACCGCACCTATATATATATATATATATATATATATATATATATATATATATATATATAATCATGTGCATTAGCAGCCTTGTTGGTCAATAAACTAAACATGATCCCACCAAAATTATCTAGCTAACTTTACTATTTATTTAAATTAAACTACTCCCTCTGTCCACAATTTAATGCCCTACTTGCCTTTAAAAATCTGTCCACAATTTAATGCCCTATTCTGCTTTTTGTACCCTTTTATTCTTCTTCTTTTTCTATATTTACAATCATTTGCCACTAATGGACCCACCTTAAAACACCTTTATCATTTTTATATTCTATATTTACTACACTTTATCACTAGTGGACCCACTCACAACACCTTTACCACTTTAGTCAACTATCTTTATCACTTTAGTCAACTACCCTTATATTTCATCCACATCACATTTTTCAGCTTTCTTAGTCTCCGTACCCACACCCAAATAGGGCATTAAATTGTGGACGGAGGGAGTATATAATATTATATTCCTACTGCATGCATTACCAGTAAATTAATTAATTGAAAAAATGCCTTAATATACTGATCGATCTCTTTAAACAAGAAATCCCATCGCCATGCAAATACACCCACAGCTGTCAAAGAATAGAAAATAATTAAACAAGTAGCTCGATAAACACATCAGCTAAATTCTGGAATCAATAACATTTATTCCTCTAAGTTGCAATGAATGTAATCTTGGAATTCTCAAATACTCTAAATAGAGTAATACACCAACAGCCCATTCCTTTCACTAATTAAAATTCCATATGGTAAGCTGTCTCCACACACACACTTGTACCTATATGCCTCTCTCTCTCTATATATATATGTATAGGATATTAATTTCATAGAATGAGACATCTGGTACCCCATGTGCCCATCTCAACATACTTCACTTAAATCTCTCTGCATTTTGATCAGAGCTTGTTAAATTTACTCAAAGAAGACAAACAATGGCCAATCAAACTGAGAAACCTTTTTGCACTTATGCAGAACTTCGACAAAATCAAAGCGGAACTAAAATGTCTGTTTCCAAGTAATTAATAATATTCAAGATTTGTGTTAGAGATACCCAATGTTAAGGGATCAAGAATCACGGATATAGATATCGATATTACTGATAAACATGAATTAATTAAGTTATGTAAGCTAGACTAATGACGATTAAAATAATGAAAAGAGGTATAATTCTTGTTAAACCCTAGGTGGAATAGCCTTTGTTTGGTACCCAAAATCAACTAGTTTGGTATTCAAGTATATTAATAAACTAAAGTACCCTTTATTTGACTATAGTTTACTCAACAGCTAGTCGCTAGGGTTTGCTTAATTAGGGTTCCCAAATATTCCTTAATTAATTCTTTATCCTGCACCTAGATCTCTATTGCATCTCTCTCTCTCTCTTCTCTCTCACACACACACATATGTATATAAAAATGACAATAATTTACACAGAGGAAGAGACAAAAGGCGCGAAGTTAGCGCCTAAGAGTGATGATGCAACAATATTCGGTTTTGTGGAATAGAAAAGGGTATGTTTAGAGAATAGTTAAATGGGGTTGATTCCTTGGCAAATTTGGAAGGATTTGAGAGGGGAAAAAGCGAAAGAAGAGAACACAAGTGCATGGAGTTATGTCGCAGAAAACAGATGATAATATTAATTGATGGATAATAAAACCAAAGGAAAAGGGAATCCATGTTGTCTTCTCTCTGACTCATCCATCTCAAAACTCAACTCTCTGTCTTTCTTCTTGGATTCTTGCCTTTTTACAAAACCACCACTTTGTCAGTGAGGTTTTTTTCAGTCTGCGTCCATCTCACCCTTCTTATATTCACTTGTACTTCAAATTAATTAAATCCCTCTCTCTCTCTCTCTCTCTCTCTCTCTCTCTCTCTCTCTCTCTCTCTCTCTCCTAGTATTACATTAAATGGTGAATTGAAAGAAAATGGTCCTTAGGACATGCCTCAAGTAGCTAGACATGCAATTAAGATGGAATGAGGAATATTGGCAGACTTTGATCTCGGTGAAGGAAGAAGAAGTAATACTTCAATTGAGATATTTGGTATACAATTAATTTAGCTCTACTATATATACCATGTGAAAAAGTTTTGTATAAGAAATTTGGATCTTACTAGCTGGAATATATACAAGAAAAATCACTCTAATATTTTCTAGATATAAAATCACTCTAATATTAATTACTCTCTAGCTCCCACATATAGCCAAAGTTACTCGAGAGTAGTTTCAATCTACTCACATGTATCATCGACATAGAATAGAATCTTGTCCTCTTCTAAACATTTTTCGCATCACGAAATTGTTCTTACACACATCATTTTGACAAAGTTGAACTTAATTTCCCAGGGGACAAAAGGCATGAACACAAGAGTACTATGCCGCACATATATATATTCATCAATCATGTCAAGGGATAATCAATATCACATATCTCATCTTTAATTTCCACTCCAATTGCAAAGACATAAAGAAAAAAAAGAAAACTAACTAATTAACTCTATACATAGTATATGCTTTAATAATTTCGAATATAGATTAGTAATTGTTCATTTACTTGTACAAACTTCAAATTCGATAAGAATTCAAGCAAGAAAATTAAAGTCATAGTACTCTTCAAGAAATCGAAGAGGCCCTCGCCATCTAAACCAAAAATAACGAAGAGAAGAAACACATACAAACTAAATTAAGCAAAGTATTTCAATTCTTTTCCTTTTTTCTTTTTTCTCCCATCGTTTCACTTCACCTTTGGCGCATCGCCGAGCCTGAGCTCGAGATCCAATTCGTCGCCGGCACCGGCTGAGCAGAGCTTCAACACCTCGGGTTGAGGAAGACATCTCTCAACCGCACCCAACTTGGGCAAGAAACTCAAGGGTGGCTTCGCCTCATCGATCCTCCTCCTCTTACAACTAGCGACTTCCTCGTCACTAGATGTGTTCGTCGCCTGCCTCTGGCGACGGACCAGATTCAAGCTCATCGACAAATCCTCCGTCACGCAGTCTTCCTTCTCAACCCTAGAATCGGGATGATCAGCCGGTTTCTTCTCGTCCACGGCACGATCCCGTTTCTCGGAGAGGAAACTCGACCACGACGGAGGATCGCCTTTCTCAACGTTGGAAGAGAAGAAACGAAGGGTTGATGTATTCTTCTCCTCAGTAGTAGGAGGAGAAGAAACCCTAATCACGTGAGAAAGGGGGGGAAACGGGGTTAGGGTTATTGTACAAGAAGGAACATATCTGAGATGATGAGTATGGCACTGCAGCATCCAAGGATGTACAAGGATTCAAAGCATGGTTTTGAGGTACAACCTCGGCTGCGGTATTAGGGTTTGGAGATTGCTTCAATCGAGCCCTATCTCGCCTATGGACATTCATGTGGCCTCCGAGAGCTTGAGCTGACCTAAAATCTCTTCTGCAGAAGCTGCAAGAGTAAGATCTAGGCGGCCACACGCAGCCTCCGAGGGCCCCGGCCGCGTCTTCTGCGAAGGCCTGCTCCTCCCAAGAGTCGCCGTAGGCCGCCATACGAGGGTTTAATTCGGCTTTCGACTTAGCCCACATCCAATATCTTGCCTCCTCCATTCCTTGAGAGCTCAAGGAATTGAAAACCTAATTTCTTGGCGCAGGGAGAGATGATGATAGAGTGGTTTAATATTGGATTATGATGGGGAGTCTACATCCGGTTTTAATGAGGAGGAAATTAAGGTCTCAACATAGGAATCTATGAGAAATTGAGATGGAGTAATGAGCTCAAAATGAGCAGATTTTGGCTTTGTACGTCTAAGAGAATGGAAGGTAATTAAGCAGTACTCACCTCCAATTTTGGCTTTTTTCATGCAAGCTATTTTTTTTTTTTTTTAAGAATAAAATTGTATTTTCAAGAGACAAAATCACTGTGGATACCTACATAAATATAATTTCTTGGATTGGTAATATACTATATTCATTGTGGTGGTCCCGGAAAGACTCTTGCTTTGTGTGGAAAATATTGCATACAATTAAACTCAGATATGATGATGTGTTGATTGGAATTTGATTAGACTCTTGTTACATTGTTATGCTTATCATTTATGTCTTCCCTAGCTCTTACCATGCATGGTTAAGATTCACGTTTTATTTTATTTTAATAACAATACTTAGGTAAGAACATATCCATACCCCGTATTTATACATACTTACGTACCTGTATTTTATTTTTGAACACTATTCTACACATAATTTAGATACTTATACTTATTTACTCACTATTTATTTAACAATATCTTTAATGTGAGACAATTTTTCTACTATAAATACTCCAAATAAGTTACTAATTTTTATTAAAATATGTAATTTGGAAGCACCTAGCTATCTATATTTATGGGGACGAAGAGAGTATAAAAGATTGAGAGAAATTCCAATACTTGATATCTCTCGAATTTAAATCTCATGCATGCGTGTCTCCTTCAATATATATATATATATATATATATATATATAGGGGAGGTCGGGAGGGCTAGGGTATAAACACTTCTTAACTCATAAAATACGAATTACTTAAAATGTATGAATTCTATATTAGAATATGCATGTATGAATAATAAATGTATGAATTACGAAAAAAAAATTTTTTGTTATCATTGAGATTCGAACTCGGGAACATGAATTCATCCAATAAGGTGATGAATTAATCGTAGATCTTAATGATCTAAGAGTTGAAAATAGTTCCTATTTTATATTCGTGTTTTTATTTAGTTCACCCATATATATATGTATTGTTTTTTATTCTCTTGTATTTTTTTCACTTAAATTAAATTTGGTTGGGTTTAGGAATTTAGTTATCTTCTAAAAGTTGACATGGCACGGCCACATCAGCAATAGGTTCTAGGTGGCACCAAAAGCTCTAATAATTGATTTTGGGCTCGAAATAGGAGTGTAAATGTTAAAAAAAAAAAAAATTATAATACTAATTTTTAAATTTCAATATATATAGCCATTTTTCTGAAAATCCTAAAAATTATGATTCTATTTTAACCATTAGGTCCCCAAATTAAAGAAGTATTGGACTTAAGGTCATGATTTACTTCGTCCTTTTTTTTTAATAAATACTAGCCAGCCTAGTATGTATAACTACATCTAAATCTGTATATATATATATATGTAAAGCTATTGCAAATGGTTGGCCTAAAGACAAATAACTTCAATTTAATTTAACTGAAAATTTTCCAGTCTGTTTAATTTCGAAAATCACTGAATCCAGCACGTGCCAATTAAATCCTACTGGACTGCACATGCTACAACAAAGCAGTCAGTTCAGAATTTTGCAAGACATGTATGCACTTCTCCTTCCGTGTACAAAGATTTAATTCGATGTCTTAATGATATAGTAGAATAATTTAGATTTTATTTTATTATTTCAGTGTTATTATGTAATACATGTATACTGAATAATATCATTAATATATGAACATAGTAGAATGATATAATAGAAAATTAGATGGATCGCCCTTTTAGATCGAAGATTCAAACACAGAACGATTGTATATAAGATTGGGTTTCGGTAGTACCGTATCTTTAAGTGATATGTAGTATCAACTCTGGACCACACATTTTGTATGCGTGGCACACTAAAAACGCGACATGTGGCAGAGGGCTTCCATGCCTTCCAAAGCAAAATACATGCGTAAAATGGGAATAAAATTTTTGAATATTAAAAAAATTCAATTTTATTTTTACTTTTATGTTAGTTTTATAATTGAACACAAACACACACACACACACACACACACACACATATATATATATATATGTATATATATATATATATATATATATGTATAAACACAAACATGCATAAACTTTACACACAAAAATACATTGCATTGTAGCAAGATCATGCATATTTTTGTGTTTGTGTGTGTGTGTATTTTGTGTGAAAAGTAATGTATTTTTGTGGTTATATATATACATATTTATGTTCAATTATATGCATAATTCAGACGGGAATAAGAGGGGGGAAGCGGCGAGAGGTACCTAACTGGTCGCATAGTGCAATACTTTTTTTTCTATGCAATTATGCATATTTGTGTGTGTGTGTTCCCATTTTACCCCTGTGTGGATTTTGTGTGTGTGTATTCCCATTTTACCCCTGTGTGGATATTCCCATTTTACCCCTGTGTCACCAAACGCTTCCAGGACAACCACGGCCTTGCCCGCGCCATCCTCTTCAATGGCCAAACATTTAGCAAGCAAATTGCGAGTAAAACCGGCTTCATAGCTCAAGACAATATGTTGTATCTTTACCTAACTGTGAGGGAGACCTTGATCTTCTGTTCGCTTCTGAAGTGGTGGCAGGGGACGACGACAGGGAAATTAGAGTTTGAGGGAGGGGGAAAGGGAAAGGTGTCAACAGGGGTGGGGGGAATTATTTTTTCTTTAAAATATTTATGAAGTGTCGCTTTTTTGGACAAGTGTCATTTTAGAGTCCAACTGTTATTTTCGGCGGCCATCGTGCCATTTTCGACTGCTTCCACTTGTTTATTTCTGATGTCCACCTACATAAAAATTGATCACTGGATAAATTTGAGACGAAAATGAAATGTTATGAATTCTTAAGTCATTTTTGAAAATTGGTGCAATTTCTAAAAGTCAAAATACGTTATGGATTTGAATCACAATTCTCCCCAATTCCACAATATATATTGCCAAAAAATTCATATGTTTTTTTTCAAAACGAAGTTATATGGAAATGAACGCGTGAGTCCTGAGATTTACCCCATACTAGGTTGTCATAAAAATGTTATTTTTCGTGAGAAATAAAATTAATGAATAAATTAATATAATGCTGTATAAATTATTTGTAATGATTGAATAACGATATTCAACTAATTGATAAAAAAAATTGCTTCTTCCATAATTCAAACTAAGTAAATTTATCGGTCATAAGACTTTAAAAAATCCAACATTACAAATTTATTCTTAGGGTTAATTACGCGAAAAATCATGAACTTTAGTCGGATTTCCAGACTTTCCATGAACTTTTTTTTTTATCAAAAATTCCCTGAACTTAATCGTCTGAACAATTTTTCCATGGCTTTTTTCCATCGGTGAAGCTCCGGGCTGACATGGCAATTTTTAGGCAATTCGAGCTGATATGGCGCTTACGTGGACCAAAAATTGCTACATGGAAAAAAAAAAGCAATTCACTCTCATCTCTCTCGTCTCTCTCTCGCTCTCCTCTGGTCCCTCTCGGTGTTCCCTCTCATCTCTCTCATCTCTCTCTCGCTCTCCTCTGGCGGACGTCACCGATTTTCACCGCCTCCGCCGCCGCGAGGCCGGCGCCTCTTCTTCTTCCCCTTTCCTTCCTTCCGTTTTCTCCCAAATTCTCAAGCTACAAACTACTTAGGGTTTTTAAATTTCCCCATTTCAAATATGCTCCTCCGGCAAGTCGGTGGAGGATTGGGAGGACGAAAGCCGCCGTCTTTCCGCTCCCAGTTTTCGTCAAGTTCGATTACTTCATTCATGGTTGCTAAGCTCTGCAAGATCCGGCAAGTTGCGACTGCGCCGCCGCCCCTGCTCCCCTCTCCTCTATCTCACTCTGCCTCCCTCCCTCGTTCATCTCTCTCTCTCTTCCCCCAATCACCCACATCAAGAAGCGCAGCGTCCGCCGCCACCTTCATCGGCCTGTTCCTCGGCGGCGCCAACCGGCTCCTGCCGATCTCCGACTCTGAATTCCTGAAATTAGGGCTCAGAAAATCGGGCTCCCTCCAGCCATTACAGTCGCCACCTCCGATTCCAAACCACATTCCCCAGCCCCAGCCTCAGTCCCCAGCCCGCATGCCTCGATTCCTAAAACTATGGCTCAGAAAATTGGGCTCCCTCCAGACATTACAGTCTCCACTTCCAATTCCAAGCCACAGTCCCCAGCCCCAGCCCCGCATGCCTCGAATCCCGAAATTAGGGCTCAGAAAATATGGCCGGACGACGACGCTCTATCAAACCGTAATCACAACGACCTCGATTGCTCGTAATTTGGGTATTAGTAGCCTTCTCCGCCGTGATTGACACATTTGATTATTGGGGTTGGTTTTTGCTGTTGTTATTTTGTTCTGAGCGAGAGAAAGATGAGGGTGGCTGAAGAGGCGGCGACCTTCGCCGGGAACGGAGGAGGTAGCGTCTATGTTAGAGAGAAGAGAGGATCGGGAGGGAAGTCTGGGTTGAGAGAGAGACTAAACGACGTCGTTTTATTAATTCTCCGGCAATTCCATGTCATATTTCAGTCAACTGAAAAAGTGTCATGTCAGCTCTAATTTGGGGATTTAAGAAAAATGTGGAAAAATTGAACAAGTGTTTAAATTCAGGGAATTGAAGGTAAAAATTAAAGTTCATGGAAAAGTTGGAAATCGGCCCAAACTTCATGAGTTTTAACGTAATTACCCCTTATTCTTATTTTCAACCACATTTGTCCATTTTCATTTGACATTCTCCCCAATCCATAATAAATCTAATTTATGGTTGCGGGGCCCATCCTCTAACTATATATGGCCTCAAACTATAATACTCAAGAAATTATGTATTTACCCTTATATAGGAAGTCTCTCTCTAAATTCTCTCTCATTAATCGATATAGTATCTATATATTTAGTAAACACGAAACGTGTTTTCAGAGAAATTCATTCTTGAGATATATAATAAGATAATCTCTTTGATACATGATCTCTTCAATTACGATGCTCTAGCTATTATATTTCTTATGTCTTTTAATTTGGCCTTTAAATGACGGAAGAATGCTTGTACACTCATTCCCTCATAGCATTTAATTAAGCAACAATTAAAAATATGTAGATACTCTCCTGCATCTAATTTGATAGGATGACTGATGACATTCCATTTTTTTTATGGGAATTGATTAATCTAAAGTTGACCCATTAAAACTAATCAAAAACGAATTGGCCAGATCACGATCAGAAGAAAATCGATTAACTCAATATTATGAGTTTGGACAATTTTTTAATTTGAAAAAAAAAATGTTTAGATTATACGTAAATATCAACCCCAGAATCATTCTTCTTTCAGATTTATTTGGCAGACGGACACTTATATAAATTAATTTGAAAATGTAACGGTCGGTTTGATGTTATGACTAAAACCCTGCCTATAGACTACTAGAATATTGGTCTTTAAATTTTGTTTTGTGGAATTAATATGAATTAATTCATGGTAAATACACGAATTATATCAAAATTTTGATCAATAAATATATCAATTTTAAATTTTTTGAAATTCGATTCGGACTAAAATTCGGATAATATTTTATGCTATGTGAACGCTGGAATTTTATTACGTAAATTGAATAGTATATTATTTTCTTCTTCTTCTTCATAACTACCTCATATAAAAAATGGCACATAATAAATTTCTCACGTCTAAGCAGAATTAAATGTGCTTGGAGTTTTAATTGGGACCTGAAAGAAACGGAGTAAAAACATGAAATAGCAGAAGACAAAACATATTTATGTGTAGTCATTTTCATAAACTTGGAAAACTTAACTTTACAATACAAAGAAGAAGATATATGTAGTAAGCTATAGAGGATTCTAGATGGCTAACTATAAAACCTAAAATAGCTATACAAGTGTACTATCTGCTACACATTAAAGCTAACTTGCAGTACATCCATATGCAAACAAAACAAGGCAACGGATAGCAATTCTCACGAGTGAACAACCAAGGAGTCTTCCATCCAACGTGGCAAGCAACGTGTCTTACACAGTGGCAGAAGCTTTAGCATAAAGAGCTTCATGAGTCTTCTACATGGAAGTGTTTTGCATGGGAGCAGAATGAGTATCTCTAACATCCCCCCTCAATTCGAGCGCGCTTAAGGAACAAACACCTAAGGAGTTTGTCAAGCGAGAGAAGAATTGTTGACTGACAGGTTTGGTTAAAATATCAGCTCGTTGATCTTGAGACGGGATGTGTCGAATGTCAATAACACTAGCAGAAACCTTATCACGAACAAAGTGGAGATCAAGCTCAATGTGCTTAGTGCGAGCGTGCATAATAGGATTTGAAGTAAGAGAGATTGTGCTCATATTATCTACCCAAATAATGGTGGGTGGCACACGGATGGAGAGCTCAGTGAGTAAAGAAGTAAGCCAAGAAATATCAGCCACAACATTAGCAAGACTTCGATATTCTGCCTCTGTACTAGACCGTGAAATAACAATCTGCTTCTTCGAGCTCCAAGAAATAAGATTGTCACCCAAGTATACACAATAACCAGTAACTGATCAGGTCAGAAGCCCAATCAGAGTCTGAAAATCCAATAATAGAATAAGTAGGTTTCTTGATATAAAGGCCATGATCTTTAGACCGAGCGAGGTATCTGAGGATGCGCTTGATAGCTTTCCAGTGAGTGTCAAGAGGGGAAGACATATACTGGCTTACCTTATTGACACTGAAGGCAATCTCTGGCCAAGTAATGGTAACATACTACAATGCTCCAACAATGTTGCGGTATAACTTCCCATCTATATTGCTATTACCAACCCCCTTAGACAGTTGGCAAGAAGAAATCATAGGTGTAGGACAACCCTTGGCTTCCTGCATTTGAACTTTGGCAAGAAGATCTTTAATATAACCATCTTGACTAAGGTGGAAACCTTGAGCAATGTAGTTAATTTCAATACCCAGAAAATGATGACCTAGCCCAAGGTCTTTGAGGGAGAAATGATGATGAAGTTGTGTAATGACACTCTGAATATCAGAAGAGGTAGAGCCCGTGATGAGCATGTCATCAACATAAATGAGAAGAACATACCTGACTTTGTAACTAGAGATAGATCTGTCAGCTCTCCTCTTGATTTTAAAAACTCACTTGCAGCCTATAGCACGTTTGCCAGGAGGAAGAGGACAAAAAATCCAAGTTCCTTTCTTAATAAGAGCAAAAATTTCAAGGCCCATGGCCTTAATCTTGACAGAGACTTTCATAGCTTCAGAATGAGTTTTAGGCTCAACAGTGAGATAATCATAACTTTCAGCCATATAAGCTCGAGAATTAGGCTTAAATATGCCTGCCTTTGAACGAGTAAGCATCGAGTGAGAAACCACAGTAGGAGCAGGATCGCGAATATTATTAGTGGAATTATGTGGGGATGGATGAAGGGAGGGAGCTGGTGAGGGTGAAGAGATAGGAGATATAGTAGGAGAAGAAGTAGAGGAAGGAGATGAACTTTGTGAAGAGGATAATGGGGAGGTGTCAGAGGATGATGATGATTGAGGAAAGTCATGAGAAATGGGTAAGGGTGATGGAACATGAAATATATGAGAATGAAACTCAGTGGTAGAAGCAGGAGAAGTAGGAGACTTATATGAAAAAATTAACTCATCAAATAGAACATCCTGACTTATAAAAATTCTTCCAGAGGGAAGAATAATCTTATAACCCTTATGATAAGAACTATAACCCAAAAAGGTTCCTGCAGAAGATCTATACTGCAATTTGTGAGTGTTGGATGGCCTTAGATAAGGATAACAATGGCAGCCAAAGATCTTAAGTAAGGAGTGATGAGGATAAAAATGTGCTTTCCTTATTTGTAAGATGTTGGTAACCGAAACAGGTTTGATTTCGGTTTGAACAGGGTTGATTTGGTCCTCGCAGGGCTGATTCAACCCGGAAGGCAGAATTCAGCTCGGAACAGGCATGCTTACCCCGTAATAAGCCCTAGGGCATAGAAATTGCCTTATCCTATCAGAATATGAAGAAGATCCCAATCCGAGAAGACCTCAAGTTAGGGATAAGGATTATTATTATGCGGATAAGCATGAGGAAGTCTATCTCGAGTAGGATTAGGTCAAAGAATCCTTCTCCTATTAGATCTTCTATTGGTTTGCCTATAAATATGGCTGTATTTTGTTCTATTAGATCATCTAGCAAACAATATTCCCTGTAAATCGTTGTTTTCCTCGCATACATAGTGAAAACATCTCCCGAAAGCCCCATAGACATAGATCTTTACGATCGAACCACGTAAATCTCACATTCTTTACTGTTTTCTGTTATAGCTATTATTTTTGGGCACAACAATGAGTAATCTAGTTGCAGTGATATAGTTTTTCATAAGGTGTGAGAAATTGGAGAATTTTAGTAGGAGTTCTATTGATGAGAAAAAACAGCAGAAATGAAAGCATCATCCTAGAACTTGTGAGGGAGATTAGCTTCAACCAAGAGTGATAAGCCCATTTCAACAATATGCATGTGCTTTCTTTCAGCAAGGCTATTTTGTTGTGGAGTGTATGGACAGGAAACACGGTGAAGGATACCAGTGTTTTGAAGAAAATGAGTCAGACCTCTGTATTCACCTCCCCAATCAGTTTGCAAGATTTTGATTTTGTGGGAAAATTGAGTTTCGACCATGCTCTTAAAGGATTGAAACACTTGATTGACTTCAGATTTTTGTTTTAGTAAATAAATCCAAGTGAATCGTGTATGGTGATCAATAAAAAAAATATATTATTGAAAGCCATTTGAAGAACTGACAGGGGAAGGACCCCAGAGATCACTGTGAACTAAGGCAAAAGAAATATCATGCACAATATGAGAATCCTGATAAGGCAGTCTATGTATTTTAGATATAGAACAAGAATGACATAAACTAGAATGTGGCATTGATTGAAAAGAGATATTACAACTATTGAGTACCTTTTTAACAATGTCAGCACAATGGCCCAATCTTCTATGCCAAACATCTAGTGAAAGAACAGGAGGAGACCTAGAACTAGTAAGAGTAGAAGAAAAAGCAACTGGAACACTGCTGATATCTGAAGTAGAAGCAGTATGTTGAGCAGCAAGACTCTTAATTGAATGTGGAGCAGAAGATGATTTGTGTAAAAGAAACTGATAAAGACCATCTTTAAGGGTTCCCTTGAGAAAAATTTCCTTGGCGTCCTGGTCCTTAACAAGACAACAATAAGGGTGAGATTCAAAAAATACTTTGTTATCAAGAGCAAACTGAGAAATACTAAGTAAATTTTTCTTAATTTGTGGAACATGCAGGAGGTGTTTAGAATGAAAGGCTTAGGATGAGAAGTAGAAGAAACCACAGAATCACCAATATGACTAATATGAACAAGAGATCCATTTTCCATTTGTAGTTTCTTACCTCCATGATAATCATTGGCAGAGTGGAAAGCATTGTAATCATGATAAATATGATTAGTAGCTCCTGAGTTAGGATAGCGTGTGGAGTTAGTGCTGCTATCAAGCCACTAGTCAGGAGAAGGAGAAGGTGGTGGCAGCTGAGCAAGATTGAGACCAGGCTGTTGAGAGAAGGTATGCTGTTGATGTCCAGAGGAGGAGTAATTACCTTGAGCAGAAGGAGGTCTCACATTAGAATTCCTTGTAGATCCTGGAACAAAGTTAGGTTCAAACCTATGCCAACACCTGTCAATAGTGTGGCCAGTAATGCTACAAACCTGGCAGATTGGTTTGTTGTTGTTGCCAAATCTACCTCCTCTTCCACCACGACCATTGTTGTAACACCCCAAATATTTAGATTTTTATATAAGTTTAATTATTAATTTTTTTCATTGTATAGCTTATTATTTTTTCTTGATAATTATATGAAACCTATAGATATGCACCATTTATTTTATCTAGATTATTATTGTTATTATTATTATTATTATTATTATTATTATTATTATTATTATTATTATTATTATTATTATTATTATTATTATTATTATTATTATTATTATTATTACTATTATTATTATTATTATTATTATTATTATTTCGTTTTCCTATTAGAATTAGAAGTCTTCCTTATCATCTTTATTCCTAATTTTATTAGGAGATATTCATAATATATATATTTTTAATAATAATACTAAATTTTAGATAATGGTACGTATGTAAATATTTTTGGTACACCATTTATGTTTAAAAGTTAAAAAATATCATCAAGCATAATTGTTTTTTTTTTTTAGAAATAGGTTTTTAATTCTACATTATTTAATTACAACACTCCTAATCCTAATGGCATGCGTGTGGATATGGATACATTCATAATAATATAGATTAATATATGTACTCATCCATAACAAAACAGATTCGTATAAACAAATTTCATGTTTATAAAAAGATTCCCCTATAACTAGTATAAATAGGGAATCACTTGTTATCCCAAGAAAACACATTGATTTCAAAAAAAGAATTTAGTATATGTAATTTTTTTTCTTGTTTTCGCATAGAGCTATATTTTTGTTTCCCAGTTCGTAGCTTGAAAGGTTGGCTGGAGTAAGAAATTGTTTCTGGATTAAACGTATTTAGAATTCATCAAGATATTTTCAAAGCAATTAGATTAAGGTGAGGGATTATATGCTTGTGGTTATATTCATGTATGTTTTTATATGCTCTTATTTCATGTTTGATTATACTTGCTCAGCCATGTAGAAATACATGTTCAGAATATCAGCCATGTTGAAATACATGTTCAGAAAATTAGCCATGTTGAAATACATGTTCAGCCATGTAGAAATACATGTTCAGAATATTAGCCATGTTGAAATACATGTTCAGGGGCTCTCAGTTCGGCCATCAGATTTCCAGTTTATGTGTATGATAATGTGAATTATTTGCATGTTTAAGCATATGTGAATATGTGCATGTTTCCTCACTAAGTATTTTTTCAATATGCTCACCCCTTATCTTTTCAGTTTTGCAGTTGTGGAATCGAGGTGGCCATGGAAGTCGAGAATGACTAGAGATTTAGTATTTCTATGCAAATTTAAGTTGAACTTGTCACTTTCTTTTAGTTTATCTTTTTCTTTCATGTTACTATATTAGTTTTTGGGCAAGTTGATTTTAAATTATTTTAAACGTTGATAGTCAAGAAATTTTATTTTAACTATTAGTTTTTCAAGATTTTAAATTGAAAAGTTTATGAAAATTGGGGTGTTATAATTGTTTCCTCCTCTACCACCAAAATAACCTCCTCTAGAAGCATTATTGTTTCCTTGATAACCTTGATAGGTTTTCCCTTTGCCATTTTGTTGAGAGACATTGTTGGATTGAGCTGCTCCTTGAACAAAATTAGCAGACTATGTTCAAAACTTGAGTTTTAGCTGACTCAATCCGGCTTTTGAAGCTTAGCAACAAAGAACTTACATCTCCAAGACTCCAGACTTCAGGCTTAGAAGTGATGGTCACCATTACCGAGTCATATTCAGGCCCAAGACCAACTAGAGTGTGCATTAGCTGATCATCATCGGAAGCTCCATATCCTGCAGAAGCAAGGAGATCACAACAAGTCTTTATCTTAGTAAGATACTCTCTCATACCAAGAGCATCCTTCTTCAACGTTTGTAGTTGTAGTTTATACTGCATCACCTTGACCTTTGACTGGTTTGAGAAGTTTTGAAGGAGAGCATCCCAGGTTTCCTTGCTGGTGTTGAGCCCTACCACCAATAACATGTTGCTGTCAGTAAGGGACGACTGGATCCAGGCTGATAGCAATTGATCCTGGCGAACCCAGCTAATATATTCTGGATTTGGGAGCATTTCACCATCTAAAGTGGTTGTGGTAGATGAAGATGGATCTCTAATAAAAAAAATAAAAAAATTCAAGCCCTAGGCCTCCCACGTTCGCCATAATCTACTGTTTCCAGGTGAGAAAATTATTCTCATTTAACTTAACCGATATTTGGTTATTTTGTCCTAGACTACCTGCTCTGATACCATGAAAGAAACTGAGTAAAAACATGAAATAACAGAAGACAAAACATATTTCTGTTTAGTCATTTTCATAAACTTGGAAAGCTCAACTTTACAATACAAGGAAGAAGATATATATAGTAAGCTATATAGGGTTCTAGATGGCTAACCATAAACCCTAAAACAGCTATACAAGAGTACTATCTGCTACACATTATTAAAGCTAACTTGTGGTACATCCATATGCAAACAAAACAAGGCAACAGATAGCAATTCTCACAAGTGAACAACCAAGGGAATATTCCTAGTTGAGATTCCTCTGGTCACGGAGTCTTCCATCCAACAAGGCAAGCAACGTGTGTTACACAGTGGCAGTGAAGCTTTAGCATAAAGAGCTTCATGAGTCTTCTGCATGGAAGTGTTTTGCATGGGAGCAGAATGAGTATCTCTAACAGGATCGAGTTTCAAAAGATTCAAAATTTATGCATTAATGATCGAAAAAAGTGTTTAATGAATTATATACTTCAAATTTTTACATGTAATAAACCCAATGTAAATAAAAGAATACGGAAAATAAAAGGCTCAGGGCTAGCCTTTTATTTTATGCAACTGGGTTTCGGGCTAGCCTTATCGGGTCAATTCACTGGGTTTCGGGTCAAATTTTTACATGTAATCAATCGGGTCAATTCACTGGGTTTCGGGCTAGCCCTATCGGGTTATTCGGTTGTGGGTTAATCGGGTTGAAAATTTTATGAGTTAGAAATTTCCAACTCTAACCTTAAACGTTCGGGTTTTGGGCTAGCCTATCGGGTTAGTCTGGCTTGAAAATTTATTTAATATGAATTAACTAATATATTTCTCTTGACAATATTATATTTAAACATTGATTTACAATTAATATGCAACTATTAGAGATGTAGATGCAACATTTTTGTTAAATAATGATCATTTTTTTTTAAATCTAAATAATTTATATTAAATATTGGATTAAAATACAGAGAAGTAAAATGATGATTATAACTTTCTAATATTAAATTTCGAATTTTGAATTAAAATACATTTCACAAACTTAAAAAAAAATTATCATACTAATTTTTGCAAGCAAAGAAATGAAGTTGAAAATCAAATAACGAGAAAAAATTCATATAATCAACCGAACACGTTATTTTCGGGTAAGCTCTATAAGGTTTCGGGTTATTTTCGGGCCAACCCTATTGAGTTTCAGACTATTTGTTTACAGGCTATTCGGGTTTTAATTTTTATCGGCTTGTAAATTTTCAATCCTAACCCTTTCGGATTAGCGGATTAATCGGGTCAGCCCACGACATTCGGGTTGGATTGAAATCCGAGTAGGGCACTTACTAATCAATTTCTTTTCTTATTTTTGTTATTTAAACTTTCAGTTCACCCTTTAATCAGTATATTCATCAAATGTTAATAGTATTGATTTAATAAAGTTATATAATCCTCAAATGCATATTATACTAATAAATTAAGCACTGCATCTTTGACTTCAGACACACGCACACGCTCTCATTTTCTTTTTTCTTTATTTGGCGTACGTACGCTGGTACGCATATATTTGTGTATTTGAACTTTAAGTGCATCAGCAACTGAGTTTCTATAGTATTTTGATAAGATTATTACTTGAATAAATTGAACCGGAACTACACTAATGAAGGTGCAGTGGCCAGTGTCAATATTAATTTGGGAATTTTGAGAAATTAAATAGCATGATACAACTAAATATAAAATTTTGCAGTCCTAAACCGATCGCTGGATTCCCAAATAAATTCCTGTCTTGCTATATTATTATATTTGCCGGTTCACCAAAACAATTTTTATAAGCACACACACACATATATATAAGCTAGAATTAATATTTGAAGGAAAAAAGAAATCAGAAGAGTTGTTGTCTGAGCATATATAGGTGCATGACTTAATTAGTAATTAATTAATATTATACGAGCAATTTAATTAAAACTCTCGATTCCCAAAATACACACATATAGAGCGATAGAGAAAGAAAGAAAGAGAGAAAAAGATCCAATGACTATGACAATGACCAAATATGGTCAGACATTTAAATTATATAGTAGATACTAATTTATTTAAATTATTGTGTAAAAAACATAACGATTAAGCCAGAATAAATTTACGAATAAGACTTTTGTATATAATTTATGAAAATTTGAGTTCGAATTATGGAGGAGCGAAAATTTCAGCAATTAAATTAACTGAATACACTATTCGTGCATAAGCAGCTTATTTGTAGTTTTTTATTAACTTATCGTTATTTTTATATTTCTCACAAAAATAGTCATTCTCATTATAGACTAACCCAAAATATGGTAAGGTCAGACAACAAATTCATTATAATAAATTAAAAAAAAAATAGAATTTCCGCCTCCTCTCGTAGTATTTGAATTACCTTAGATTTTCACTATATAAACGCTGAAAATAGTTTATGCAATTTATGTTTTAAAATTGTTTTTTTATTTGATCCAATATAAAATCATATGTAAGAAATTGAAGCCAGCAAGCGCACTGAAGAGTCGTTAACAATGAAATTAGAGATTGAAAGAAGACGCAGTCGCAGTCAAAGTGTGAAGCCCATTAATTCTGTTAACTAAATTAAAGTAGAAGCGATTTAGACGTTAAGTGTTAATTTCTAAATGCTGTTGTTGACCAACAAACATCTCAATTAGTAGTATATATATACACTACACGTATATAAACAGACAAATAGATACACATCACACTACTTTGTAAAATGTACACGACAGCATGCATACAGCTTATTTGGTCTTCTCGATTTGATAATTTATACTTTATTATATCTCGTATTTCACTTCATTAATATTATAGTATATGATAATTGAGAAAATACTATGTGTAACGGAAATGTAACATAAATAAAACACTTGTGTGTGTGCGTAGTATACTATGTCTGAGGTCTAAGGTCTATAGATTCGAGTTCACCGTTGTTCTCTACTGCTTGTCTTTAAATTTTTGTTTATCCAACCAAAATAAATAAAATCACATGACCTGAGTTTTTTCTGGAGTGTGATCAAAATGTTAATTAGAATATATAGCCATCTAGATGCATGTCTTTTAATAACTCCTTCAATACATACAAGAGAGAGAAACAGTCAATATTGATATACATAGTTACTTAATTTAAATTGAACGCGAAAAAAAAAAAAAATCATTAACTAGAACATGAGCAACGTGAACATTAAATATGCTATTTTACATTGTATATCTCATTTTAGGTTTATAATGTATTTGCTAGATTTATGCATGGAAATTTTAGACGAGGTTAGGTTATTGAGATTAAAATTGAAAGTTCACGTGGAAAAAGCGAAAATGATCAAATTTTATGTATTTAATTATGGTCATTAATTTCTTTTTAATTAAAAATGACGTCACTTTAGTATATTGTCGATGCGTCCATATTGACAGTTCAGAGATACACATCAGACTCGATTTGGGTGATGGTCAACATTATGTGCATATTTCAATCAAATTAAAACTTGATATATCAGGCTAAATTAAAAAGTCATGTGCAAAAAGCAAAAATGGCCAAACTTCATGTATTTTACGGCCATCAACCCTATATACATAGGGAATGGTTCCAATGAGATCCCTCATATATGGTGAGATATTATGATTTATTTATATATATGGGATAAGTTATACTAAGAGTGCTATTTTTCGTAGAAAATAAAAATAATAATGTATAAGTCTGTATATAGTGTTGCATAAGCTGCTTATAATTATTATATAACGAAATTCAATTAATTGATAAGGTTTTTGCTCCCTCCATGGTTCGAGCCAGGTAAAGATTCGCTCCTTTCTAAATAAATATCAGCTATAATATTTAAAAATCTAACGTTACATATATATTCATTCTCATTTCTCACCATATTTATCCATTGTCATTTGATCTTCTCACTAAATGCATATGCACACAAGTTATATGAGTGAGTGTGTGCATGTGAAGTATTGGTCAAGATTAATCGTAAATTAAACGCAAATCCAAGAGATAAGACGCAACAGAGACGCCCATCTATCTTCACAAACAAAGCTACTTATAAGGGTAAATTTTGTCCTAAATAATATTAAAATACGTATTAAATTGTCTCTATTAAGACATTCTACTTAACACGCATGTCTTCATTCTCAACTTGCAAAATTTAAAAACAGTATGGACCCAATTCAAATTTTCGTTTTCTTAATTTCTCGAACAAGGCGAGACCACTTAGTGTGAAAGGCACTAAAATACATAGATTATGAAAAGATTGTTGAAAGAAAAATAATAAACAAATGTAACTAGGAAAAATCAAAATTATGAAAATCTTAGCGTAGGGTAGTCCACGAAGATATGAATTTATTGTGAAGTGACACTACTTGATTTAGATGCTTTATTATGAAATACTACTTTCTTTCTTCTTCTTTTTTTGGTCGGGGAAGGAGGTGGATTCAAGGCCGGGCATGCCTCGACGATCACCCCACCATTTTTTTTTTATTGTTATTTTATTTAAGTTGTATTTTTTATTTTTTTATTTTTTATATATAAAATGTACTTTCTCGCTTGTCCAAATTTGTTTAGAAATATAGCTTCGTTCGTTCATTTATGAATTCCTACAATTAGAGACTGAGTTAGCATGAAATTAGCATCCTAACTCAGCCTATAATTGTAAGAGTATATTTAGGTTTTGACATTTTGAAGTTACATAGGGGACATGACATAAGTTGTGAAGTTAAATAAGTAAAATAAAACTCGAACCTTAGAGAAGTATGTTTATTTTTTCAATAAAATATACCTAAAAACGTAAATTCAAATACACATCGACATATATGATCCAAAAAAACAAAGAGAGAAAGAAAATGACACAGATTTGGTGAATTTGGGCCATCCATATCTTGGAATAGAGGGTCTCAATTAAATTCGGGGTAGTATTTATTTCTTTGTTAGTTTATTATATAAATAAGCGATGGTTGTACGTTTTTAAAAAAAAACAATATCGTTAAAAAGAAAATCAGTATAATATTTAATTAACTGCTTAATTAGATCATCTTATCGGTTGGTACAACTTTAATATATTCCCCACTAACCATCGTCGTCATCGAAAGGGTTTCAATATGTATAAATTATAATAGAAAATGTGTCGGTAAATAATTAGAAAAGAATAACTTGTTATATTAGATATTTTAATTATTAACGATGAAGACAACGATTTTAGGTGAAACGGATAGCTTATCATCTACTTTATTTAAACTGTTTGATTGAGCCTCTCATTATTTTTATACCAGTACGTATAAGATATTTTTCACTTGTATTTTCTAGCATCTTTAAAATCACAAAAAAAAAAAAAAAAAAAAATCCCGCTTCATCAATGTCAAATTATATTGACCACGTTAATTTCTAGTTCTTTTTTCTTCCTTTTCTTACAAACTCCTGCTTGGTTTCTTTAGTATATATAAATTGGCATTTGAATATGCAACCGTAGTGAGTATAAATAAATAAACTTGATTAGCATTTGGTGTTATATATATTGAGAGTTTTGGTCCTTTCGCAAACCCAAATATGTCTGGAATAGAATGATAGAATGATTAATCCAACAATATTGTATAAATAAAGCAGCAACTGAAAATGACAGTATGCACAATGAAATGATTTTATACTACAATATTAATTAATTACCGTTGTAAAAATCCCTTTTATGTTGAAATAATACACGAAACTACTCAATAGAATCTCTATTGTTAAGTACTCCTCCCTCCGTCCTACGAAACATGGGTCGTATTCTTTTTTAGACCGTCCCACGAAACTTTGTTACGTTTCCTTATATGGCAAAGGTTTTTCCCTTTATTCACATTTTCACTTTATCACCTACCATATTTAACACACTAAATACTACTCCCTCCCATAAGAGTGTGCCCTTATTTCTATTTAGGGACGTCTCACAAGAATGTGCATTTGTCATTTTTGGACACCACCCCACCACTAACTCCTTATTTCTTACTCTTATTTTATAATAAATCGAATCACCTTTTCAACTCCCAATACACTCATCTAACATTTTATTAAAATTCGAGCCATCAAAAGTGATGCACACTCTTGTGGGACTGAGGAGGTACTTTCTTAAATCCCGTGCAAAAAAAAAACGACTCATATTTCGCAGGATAGATGGAGTAGTATTTATAAATATCTATATATATATATATATATATATATATATATATATATATATATATATATATATAGAAACAATAGGGCCAAATGGCCCTATTCAACATACAACATCAAATTTTGTCCACCATTTGAAAAAACATAAATTTTGGCAATTTTTTGTATGTCATGACTATTCTACCATTCTCTCTCTCTCCTCTCTCTTTCTCATCTCCCTATCTCTCTCTCTCCAGCGGCGCCGAGCTTGGAGAATTCGCCGGAGCTCTCGCGGCTTGGGCAGACTTCGTCGGAGTAGAGGATGAGGCGGCGGCGGTGGAGGAGATCCGGTCCTCTGAAATCGGCGGCGTGGAGGAGGTCGATCAGGTGGCAGAGGATGAGGCGGCGGCGGCGGCAGATCTGATCTGATGAGGCGGCGGTGGATCTGATCTGATCGTTGCGCCGTCTCCTCCATCGGCAGATCTGATCTTCGCCTCCTTCGATTTCAGCCATCGACAGATCTGATCTGATCTGATCTGTGCTGCACGTATGGCACTTATGGCACTAATAGTGCCATAAGTGCACACTTCCCCCTAGGGTTTAGATATTCCATTTAGGGTTTAGATTATTCATTTGGGGTTTAGATGTTCCATTTAGGGTTTAAATGATGTTGTTGTTTCTGTATTTGTGTTGATGACCATTTTACCTAGTTTTATTTTGAATTTCCGTTGGCACTTATGGCACTAATAGTGCCATAAGTGCCAAAATGACTATTTTACTTTGGTTTTATTTTGGATTTTCGATGGCACTTATGGCACTAATAGTGCCATAAGTGCCATCGGAAATCCAAAATAAAACCAAAGTAAAATCTTGGCACGTATGGCACTATTAGTGCCATAAGTGCCTAACCCGACCCGGCACGCGACCCGCGTGCCTAATCCTACCCAGTCCGCCTCATTAAGGGCAAAAACGTCCAAAACAATAAAAATGGCCAAAATTTGTGTTTTTTCAATGTGTGGCCATAAATTGTGTTTTATGCTTCATTAATTTGGCTACTTCAAAATTTTACTCATATATATATATATATATATATATATATATTTTCTAATCCTATTAATTATGCTAGCAATAATTAGATTTTTAATGAAGTTAATATATAAGTAACAAATATTGATGTGTGTATTTTAGTTGTTCACATTCTTGAATTATTTGTGCTTTAATGGAATTTAATATATACAATTAAGTGATTTTTAGTTTTGGAATTGAAGAGTTTGATGTTGATGGAGTTGAGAAAAAAATAATTAGAGGAAGCCCGAAAAAAATACAAAAAGTGGCGAGACATTTCATGGGCTTGGAATTTAATTAACTTTAACTCTTGGCCCATGAATTAGTTTGATGGCAAAAGAGTGGAGACTGGAGTCTTGGGCGGCTATATTTAGTAAATCAGGAGGAATTGAGTTTTGACTATTTTATAACTTTGAGTTGGCGGCTGAACTTGGGGCCAGAAGCAAGAGAGCATTAGCGCTGGACGCGAGCAGGAGAATCGTTCATAGTTTTATTTTAATTTCGTAGTTAGACTTGTTCATTGATTTTCAAGATTTGTTTCTCAGTTTCTTGTAACAATTTTATTTATTTTATCATTCGATTATTACTTATGTTTTCTTCGTTCAATTTTATTGTATTTTATTTTAACAATATAAGTAGCTAATTTTCTTGATTCGGTGAGAATAATGAAATACTAGTCAAAAATCTGTGAGACCTAATTGTTTGTTAATTGATTTAATTGGATTTTGATTTATCCCCTGAGCAGAGTGCTTTAATCTGGTTTTTTTTAAGCCTGATCACCTTAGATTAATTTAGATTAGTGTCAATTAGTTCTCTCAATCCGTAATTATTAGAATCGGGCTAATTAGTGACAAAACTAGCGTATCGATAATAGGGAATAAATTGGTAGACGAATTATTACTTGCGTTTCTTGAGTAATTTGTCCAAATTGGATTCCTTCATCTTAATTTTTTTTTGATCAGGCAAGAAAATCATATTATAAAAACCAGGTACCAGAAGTACCAAAAAGAGAGAACAAAGTCAGAGAACCATACAAGAAAAACAAGGCAGCGTGAGGATATTAAAGGAGGGACTCTTCAAAAACCAAACACGCAGAAAAGAAAATCCTAAACTGGAAAACGTGCTGCCGTGAACCAACTTCTAAAATCCTGCTCCTGAACCAACCGATTTGAGGCAGCTCTCCAACCCCACAAACTGGACTTAATATCAGCCACCATTCTTTCCTTATTTCAACTCCCCTTATTAAAAATGCAGTTGTTTCGACTCTTCCAAATGCTCCAAGTAACACAAATCCACACACCAAGGAAAGAGATAATCTCCTTATTGCTCCCAATATTCACAAAAGCATTGAAATGAGCTTTGGTTTTATGATGAAGAACTGATTGCTTACCAATCCAACTCAAAATCTCCTTCCAAATTCCATCTGATTTCTGGCATGAGAAGAAAAGATGCTCGATGGATTCTTCTTCCTCTTGACATAGGGCGCACAGATCAGCCGAATGCACCGCCACTTGTCTCTTCCGGAGATTGTCCATTGTTGGAAGTATTCCTTTAAGAATTTTCCATGCCGTGGTGATGGCCTTGGCCGGAGCTTTCGCTTTCCAGATCAGGGCCAACTCTTCCTCTTCTCGACGATCATTCAACGACCTTCCTTTCAAACTGAAAATCTGGTATGCTGTCTTAACTGTAAAGATACCATTAGAAGTAGCTTTCCATCTCCACCTGTCACTCGTACCTGCAGTCAAACAAACTTTGCTGATGCACGTCATTAACAATTGTAATTGTTCAAGTTCCCTTTCCCTCAAGTCCCTTTCCCAAACTAACTTCCAAACCCATTTTCCTTCAATCCATTCCCCCATACAGTTAATAAAACCCTCTTTAAAGCTACTAAGGCGATAAAGCCTTGGGAACAACTCAGCCAGCCTATTTTCTCCCGCCCATCTATGATGCCAAAACCTCACTGAATTCCCTACCCCGATATCCAGCTCAAAATTATCTCTCAAACCTTTCCCTTCCTCCCCTCTGCTCAGACCCACCACTTTCCTCCACCACCCTGATTTAATTGATCTGTTTCCCTCTGCAAAGAAACCCTCCCCATCCCACCAAAGCTCCCTTTGGCAAGATTTAACCACCTTAACCCACAGAAGACTTTTATCCGTTAAAAACTGCCAAATCCATTTGGCCATTAAAGCCGAATTGAACCAGCGTAAATCTTTAATATTAAGCCCCCCGAATTCGTGACTAACACAAAGTTCTTCCCATTTTACCCAATGAATCTTCCTTTCCTCCACTCCTTCCCCCCCCCCCCAAAGAAAATTACTCAAACAAGAACGTATCTCTGCTAACACACGTTTGGGGATGACTGAAAATGAGAGTTGGTAAACAGGGATTGAAAACAAGACAGATCGAATCAAAACCATTCTGCCAGCAAAAGAGAACTTACGTTTATTCCACCCCTTGATTTTGCTCTTGATCTTTTCCACCAAATAACTCCAATCTGACAACCTTGAAAGCTGCATTCCTTCATCTTAATGTTATTTAAACATTAAATCTAAGTCTGGCGTCTACAGTTAGGTTGTGTTTTAATAAGGGTTTTAATAAGGGAAATAGTTAGGTCTGACGTCTACAACTGACTATCGATAAAGTAAGTGGAATTGGGGTGCGTCCGCTGCATTCACAGTATCCTATAATTGGTTGGTCCATGAGAATTAATTTATCTTTGCGTCAATGCTCAGAGTGGTGACTAGTGTGGATTTATTTGAAATCGAATTTGTTTTATTCTTGATTTATCACGTATTTGCTGTTTTAGTTTATTTATTGTTTTCTTAGTTTATCTATCTCTCAAATCTAAGGCGTGGTAGCTACACCAAACTCAATCTTTAGGAATTTGAATGCTTTTACCCGTTCTCTGTGGTTCGAGCCTACTTATTGCTATACTCATTTAATTCTTAGGATTATTACAGGAATTATTTGGTGGTAGACGACGATCACCAAACATATAAACCTATCAGCTAGTCATAACACATGAGTCTGCCACTCAAGGTATATATGCTAGATACACGAGTCTCTCACACAAGGTGTGATAGACTAGACGTTGAGGTTGATGTCGGAACAATGTAGCTTCTTGATTTTGCGATTTCAGCACTTGTATTTTTCCTTGGATGAATTGATACTGAATGCAGTGGCCTTCGACCATTTTTATAAATGCAAATTATGCTTGGATAGGAAGGGTTTAAAGGCTGAAAACGTAGGTATGGATCGTGGCAGCTTGTGTTTTTTCTTGAAGCCAAAGTTTGTTTGTTGGTTAAGCACATAACCAATATCCCTACATTCAAGCATTGACTTGGTCATAGTTGTGCTCTCCTTTAATTTTTCTTCCACTTTTTAATGAATCTGAAAATCTCCATTTAATTCTCTTAAATAGTCATAATACGAGGAAGATAAAATCCGAATAATTAATTCTAAAATAAATAATTATTAGAGTTAAAAATTAATTTTAACTGTTCTGCTAAAAAATAACGAATTTAACAGAAAGATAAACAAACGTGAATATAGAGTGAAACTTTGGTAACTTTGCATGTGCGTCGAGTTGTATGTAGATGATGATTACAATGAGACTTAACATGTATTTATAGGCAAAAATAATGAAAAATCCTAGTAAATATAGGAATTCATTTGTACTTCTATTAGAACTATATATCCACGTGTTTAAGATGATCTTCTATCTTATCGGATGTATGATCATCTTCAAATAGGCATCAAATCTCGGGAAATCAGGGATGTCTTCCAGTTGGCAGCGTTGTTATCGATGGAATTCGGTTGGATTTACTTAACTCTTCCGATCTTCAAGGAAAATATATTTTTTTCCTCATCACTAATATATATATATAGGGTTAGCTTCTATATATAGAAAAAAAATCCCCTTAGATTAAGAAGTAAGAAGCAATGTATACCATTGATTCCATCAGATCTTACGCTCCATAATTAATGCACTAAATCGTTTAATTTTTTTAAAATCGTTCTGTAAATTAGTTTTAAAATGGAAAAGAATACATGGGTTATTTTAGTTCATTAGTCTTAAGGAAAGTTTCCGTCAAATTCCCAATTTCTCGCACCTAATTTATATATGGAGATTATTTGGTGATTTCGACGAATTTCTCGCACCTAATATTGTGGTACAGAACCGATCACCTACCCACCGTGGGCAAGCATAACGTGCCCACCATTGATGTGACAATTTTAATTAGGAAAGATAATTAATAAATCTTACTCTAATTAAAATTATCTTACTATAATTACATATGTATAGTTGGGTTCAGTACGTTTAGGATGCAAGTTCATAAACATTAATCCAATAAGTCTAAGGAATTTGTACATATTAAAAATAAATTTGCAGAATTAACGTGATCTTGTATAAATGGAAGCAAATAAGATTTTGTAACGGATATGAATAATATTCGAATTACCATCATAACCCTCACTTCAAAATGGATGCCAACAATATTGTGTTAGGTTCGGAGGGTCTCGAATAGGTGTATGGGGGGAATACACCTATAGGCTATTTTTCAAATGAAAATGAACAGGCACAACCTTTTTCAGTTAAAAGAATTTTAGCACGACAAGGTTGGCGACTGATACTGAATACTCTCCAGTAAAGAGTTATCAGTTAAGTCAAAGACTTTAACTTATACACGTAAAGCTTCAGTCGAGTTTGTTGAACAGAGAGATGGTATGAATCTTACTGACTATCCGAAGATTAATCAGTTAGACTAATAACACACGCAGCGGAAAACTTTTATTTCGAAATAGCCTGTGAGATTAATCACGTTGTCAGAAATTAAGTTTCTCGTTGCAGTTAATCAGTTTTCAGTTGGACGAAGTTTGTACACAAGTAAGAAGGTAAAAACTGAAAGCTGTAAACAACACAGAGATTTTTACGTGGTTCGGAAAACACTTCCTACATCCATGGTCAGTTGATCAAACGGACAACTTCACTGGACATGTGCTTACGGGTGCACAGCAAACCTAGACAACTGAAGATCATATCTTCAATACCAACACACTGGGTTGGATTTCTCACTCTTAGCTTCACTGAGACAAAACTATGTCTTTCCGCAAAGACTAGGATCTCTTGGAGTCAGAGCATTGGTCTGAACTTCTTATAACTCAAACTCTCAATTCGGTCGGTTGAAAAGAGGTTTCGAAAACTTGCCAACTAGATTACAAAGAATAGGTTCTCTGTAATCAGTTATACCTAGGCTTTGGATATATAATATTTGTCTAAGTTCTAAGAGAATGTATGTAATCAACGGTGACTGATTTTTGGCTTTGTGATTCTCTTCTTCGATTCAAACTTTGGAATGGCTTTGAATGCTGAGTAACGAATTCGACAGCATTTCAACTTATGTAGTTGAATCAGTGAATATTGAAGTGATCCTCGAGCTCTATTTATAGGAGACGCCTTGAATAGATCCGTTGGCTGAAATGGTCTTCAAGAATTCTTCCGTTAGAGAGTAATTTGAACTTGGGCTGAGGCTTCAATCTTCGAGATTCCTTTGTTTGGTGAGAACGGCTACTAATGAGCAGGAGATAGGACATCTCTGAAAAGGTAATTACCAAAAAGGAAGGGCCTCTGCAGAGAAAGGACGATCCTGAGATCTCTGCATTTAATGCGGCTGTACTTCTGGAGTGTGTGGCTTCCTTTAAACTTTAGAGGTTCAGTCCGAGGAAGAATGTTTAACTAATACTTGACTTTAGTATCAGTTCGCTGAATCCACGTTACTCACATTAAATAATCAGTCGTAACTGATTCTTGGACTGGTTAGTCAAAATCAGTATTTGACTTTGCCTTAATCGTCGCATCAGTCGACAACTTCAGTCTTCTATCTTCTATCTTCAGTCCTCCGGTTTCAGTCTTCAGTCTTCAGAACACCAACTAAACTAGAAAAAGAACTCTAACACTTGAGTTCGAACAGTTCTAGTCTATTACAAGCTTGTAATAGACTAGAACTGTTCGAACTCAAGTGTTAGAGTTCTTTTAAATAAAATTATTAAATTCATATTTATTAAATGATATTAAATTCATATTTATTTTCTAAGTTTCATATTTGCAAAATTAATTTTAATTCTGATTGAGAAACTTGTTTGCCAAATATATTAAGAGAAACAAAAAAAAAAATAAAAAAAAAATGTGACTAAATCTTTTTACCCACACATAATAAAATGTCTTAAACTATTTAACATCGTATACTGAATTTACCTACACATATTCAATTATGTGTAGGTATTTTGCCACACATAATTATGTGTGACAAATTATGTGTGGCTAAAACTTCCACGTCAGCATTAAATATATTAAGAGTTAAACGAAAAATAAAAAATAAAAAAATAAATGTGACTAAATATTTTTACCTACACATAATTAAATGTCATTAATATTTAAAACTATCTAATGAATTTACCTACACATATTTAATTATGTGTGGATATATTGCCACACATAATTATGTGTCACAAATTATGTGTGGCTAAAACCCTTATATTCTTGTAGTGAAGTGAAACCTATTGATTTTGGTATCATCAAAACTAGGATTAGGATATTTCATTAAGTTCCCAACATATTGGGACAATCGTGGCCATTAGATTATGAAAAATGAATGAACAAGATTGCTTCTCACTTCACACAACATTTGTGGTTCTCAATAGAACATTTGCCTATATATATATATATATATATATATATATATATATATATATATGAGTGTTCCAATGAGATCCTCTATATGTGGTGAGATTTTAAATTGATTTGTGGGTGTTGATTTTATGTATCCTATGACTGATATTTATCTACAGGGCGAAATCTTTTACCAGGGTTCGAAACCTAGAGGGAGCGAAAAAAATTTACCAATTTTTTTTAATACAATTATTCATCAGTATATACTGCCTTACTTAACACTATATACTGCCTTATTTCATTGTATTCATGATCTTACGAAAATAAAAAAAAAATTCACTGAAGTGACCCTATATATATATATATATACCCTATATATATATATTAATTAAGTTGTTGAAATTATTATACTTATTTTAAGCAAAGATTTTAATAATGTAGCTACTATCATTATATTTATGTAAACAAAATGTTTGAATTATTTACATGAAACATATATATCAACGTCATTTTGGTTATATATCTATTAACATATATTGATAGATATTATTGTGTATTAGATAGGAAGGATATTTTGAGTGAAAGAATGAAAGGAATGAAAGATAATTGAGAGATTTTGAAATGGTAAGATTTAAGAAAGTCATATATAAGAGAATATGAAATTATATATATTTTTTTATATTTTCTGTTCATGATAGGTGTGGTCGTTCTATTTTAGAACATACACCCTTATTTTAGTACATACAATATTTATATATAAACTAGTTTCACAAACTACAAATTAATTTTGACAATTTTTTTTTTTATATACATATCTCTCAATATTTTCTTAAAATTTGTGTCTTCCCTCCAACCCAAGTCACATTTATCGTAGACGAAGGGAGTATATAATAAAATAATACTCCATCTGTCCCATTATTGTTATTGTCTCAAAATATTTGGACACGAGAATTAATAAAAAAATATATAAATTAGTTAAAAGTGGTGTGATTTACATATTTTGAAGAATTACTTTTTTGTGAAATAATAATAATAATAATAATAATAATAATAATAATAATAATAATAATAATAATAATAATAATAATAATAATTCAAAATGATAAGTGTGATAATAATAATGGTACATAGAAATTACATGTTTAAAGTACTGTCAAAAATCTATATAAACATTATTACAAACACTTATGTGGATTTGATTGCATGGTTGTTATCCCTTTTCTGAAATAAGAAAGAAACTATCAAAATTCTTAATAAACTATGTAACTAAATAAAGGGTAATTTTAAATAACCTCCAATTTTCTCACTATAGTCATTTATTTTTAAAAATAATAAAAATAACACAGCCTGCAAAGTGCGTCTCACGTTCTTTAAATTTTGGTGGAGGCTATACTGATGGAGCTATTAGGATTATTTAAATAGGGGCTATAGGGGTAAAATAGTACAATTATAATTATTTTTAGGATTAATAGTATTTTATGTCCCGAACTTTAAGCGTTCTTCATAAAATATCTCAAACTTTTATTTTCTTCTGATAAACCCCGAACTTTCAGTTTTTTCCATAAAATGTCCCGCTATACAAAATTCGATGACGAAAAGATGACAAAAAACTCTAAACTAGTACAATTATAATTATTTTTAGGGTTAATAGTATTTTATGTCCCGAACTTTCAGCGTTTTTCATAAAATATCTCAAACTTTTATTTTCTTCTGATAAACCCCGAACTTTCAGTTTTTTCCATAAAATGTCCCGCTATACAAAATTCGATGACGAAAATATGACAAAAAACTCTAAACTTTTAACATTTTCCAACAATGGTGGTTTCTAATATGATTTTCCAACAATGACAGTCCCCAAAGTATTTCATTTGGCGAGATAAATCATCTTTCTGAAATCGAATTTTATATAGCGGGACATTTTATGAAAAAAATTGAAAATTCCGGAGTTTTTAGGGGAAAATGAAAGTTTGGGACATTTTATAAAAAATGCTGAAAGTTTGGGACATAAAACACTATTAACCCTTATTTTTATTATTTTTTTTGAAAAGAGGCTATAGTGAAAAAATTGGGGAATGTGTTTAAAACTACCCATAAATAAATTTCCCACGAGAAGGCCCAAATCTGGCCTATAACCAAAACCCCAAAATCAAAAGCTGTAATACTTTTGTGCGGCCCATTATTGGTTGTAGGCCCGTCATTGTTAGCTGTTGTGCACATTTAATAAAGCAAAATTGCTCAAATGGGCCCGAAAAGTTTTCCAGACTTTAAATTCAGTTTATCATGACATTATATTTGACTAACATAATTCATAGCGGAAGTGCTAGTTTGCGTGTTATGAATAATATCGCCACAGGACGTTGGTCGAACGAAATGGAGGTGGACGATTTTTTGAATGGTTTTTAAATCGCTTTTTGCTTTGTTTCCTGTTTGACGAGCTCCTTTCCGAGTCTCGTGCCTCTAGTCTGCATTACTGTGCTTTCATTGGCTTTTTTCTTTTTCTTTTTATAAAAAACCTCAATTTAATATTTGACTAACATAAACTTTCGAATACAATTTTTTTTTTCTCAATTGATCCAATAAGATGCGCTTAATTAGATTATAACAACAATAATCTTATACTTCCTCCGTAGAGGTGGCCACGGTTCGGTTCCCGGTTCGAACCGGAACCGGAACCGCCGGTTCCCGGTTCCAAAAACTGGAACCGGAACCGAACCGAAAAATAACCCTCACGGTTTCGGTTCCGAACCGTGAACCGGCGGTTCCGGTTCCGGTTCCGAACCGCCGGTTCCGGTTCGAACCGTTAGAACCGTCCGTTTTTTTTTTAATGTAATTTTTATTATTTTATGTATTGTTGTGTAAAATTTAATGAAATTTGCTTTAATAAAATAAATGACACAAGAAAATATAAAGTTCATATACATTATTTTCTAAATTGAACTTATAATTCAAAGTTATACCTTACAACTCTTGTAAATAAAATTTACAAATTACAACATTTGAATGCTAAAATAAAATTAAGGCAATTTAGTTTACAACTTTTAATTGGGAAAAAAAAGAAATAAAGGAAATAGAACTTGAGCTTCTTTTTCGTTTTTGTTTTCATTTTTTGCTCGTTTCTTTTTCATTTTTTTCTATTTCATTTTTTTTATTTCTATTCTTCTTTTTTTACAATATTTATTTTATTTTATTTATTTCAAAGCAATTATTATTATGATAAAAAATAACTATCAATATGAAAAATTGTAGTAATATTTTTTATAGATTACCTTTCATCGTATTAATAGTAAAGGATTTTCTTACGACAATAATTATTTGACCAAATATCTTCTTTATTTTATTTTAGTATCTTTATTTTCTTTATTTTTTCGTTAATTTTTTATTTTCACATTTTGTATATTTTTTTCTTTTTTTCCAATTATTTCATCTTTTCTAAAAATATTACATTTATTCATATCAATTGTTATTTTTTTCTTACGACAATAATTATTTGACCAAATAACTAAAATTAAAAGGCGATTCTAGGCACGGTTCCACGGTTCCCGGTTCTAACCGTGGAACCTTCGGTTCACGGTTCCGAACCGCCGGTTCCCGGTTCCCGGTTCCGGTTCTGGTTCGGAACCGAGAACCGGCGATTTGAGAAATCGGAACCGTAACCGAACCGGCCGAGCACGGTTTCGGTTTCGGTTCCGGTTCGGAACCGTGTATCACGGTTCCGATTTCAGAACCGTCCCGGACGGTCCAGTTTTCTGGTTCGGTTCCCGGTTCCGGTTTTTTTGGCCACCTCTATTCCTCCGTCCATCAATTCTTGATTCATTTTGTCATTTTGATCCGTCCACCAATTCAGACTCATTTTATTTTTAGTAAGTTTTTCACTTATAATAAAGTATGACCTTCAATCCACTCACAATATACTCCAACAATTTCTCAAAAATCGTGTCTTTATGAAATGGGTCAAGAAATAGTAGACGGAGGGAATATTAAACAAGACTTTTAGTTTATAATTAATATATATATATATATATATATATATATATATATATATATATATATATGGAGAACATTCAAATTAATGAAAATCCTTATATAAATTGAGAAAATGAGAACTATTTTTAACTCTTCGATCGCCAATATCCACGATTAATGCATCGCATTGTTGGATGAATACGGTATATTTCAAATACCATGAGGAACAAAAATTCAATTTCTTTTCGAATACACTTAATTAATTGCATGTGGGAGTATTACATTTAATGTAGTGTCTCAAGTTCTTAAGAAAAATGACATTCTGATCACGATAATAGATATATGTACAAAGAAATATGTAAGAGTGTTAATTAGACAAATTATTATTTCTTGCCAAATATCCAGATTGATTCTCCATTCGGAACGAGTAGTGCCAATTATGTTTGGTGATTGATGCCGAACGTTTAGAAATTAAGATTCACCGTCTCGATACTAAACAAACTTATCTTTGGAACCTTCATTAAACAAATCAAATTGTCGAGTTCACATCATTATGTGAGGCCAATTCTTTCTATTTGTTTCAATATTAATAACCAATCGAACTAATAATTATCTATACTATATTAATATAAAAAAATATTTTAGGCATAAAAATACGGATTACCTAGTATATCCATATTATACTTCTTTGTCCCACTATAAGTACTAGCTCAAAACTTTTCGGCACGAAAATTAAAAAGAATGTGTAAATTTGTTAAAAATGGTAGGGCCCATATTTTTTAAGAGTTAAAGTTATCTATTTGTGAAAATATGCCACTTTTAGTGGGACGGATGAAGTATATATTTTAATTTAAGAATAATTTTTGTAAATAATATATTATATATTTATAAAAATATATTAATTCATTAGATATTTTACTAAATCTATTTGATGTATATATATATATATATATATATGTGTGTGTGTGTGTGTGTGTGTGTGTGTGTGTGTGTGTGTGTGTATGTATCGAAAGCTATTTGATAGAGCTTATAAATAAATATCTCTATCCAATAAAATACATTTAGAAGAATATATATGGTTGAGTTATAGTGAGATTGTTATTTTTCTTGAGATGTGAGACTAATGGTATTGAATAATGATATTTTAAAAAATTAGAAAATTTTTTTGCCTCCTTCATGATTCGAATCCACGTAAAACAATTTCATCTCCAAGTAAATATCAACAATATGATACATTAAATCAACACCTACAAATCAATATAAGATCTCAACATATATGAGGAATCTTATTGGAATCATTCCATATATCTATTTTTCATGAGACACTGAGTACAATGAATAAGACATATATACTGATGAACAAAGCAGTATATACTGATGAATAACGAAATTTAAAAAATTGGTAATGAATAAGACATATATACTGATTAAAAAGGCAGTATATACTGATGAACAATGCAGTATATACTGATGAATAATGAAATTTAAAATATTTCGCTCCCTACAGGATTCGAACCCTTACACAAAATTTTGCTCTCTAGCTACAATATCAGTCATAGGATAGATAAAATAAACACACGAGATCGTGTCTAAGATCTCACTAAAAATATGGGGTCTCATTCGAGCGCTCCTCTATATATATATATATATATATATATATATATATATATTGGGGCGTGCTCCAGTGAGACCCCTTATTTTTCGTGTAACATGAGTACAGTGAATAAGACATATAATACTAATGAATAAAACGTATATCTAATGAACAAGATGTATATACTGATGAAAAATAAAATTTAAAAAATTCGTAATGAATAAGACATATATACTGATGAACAGGGCTGTATATACTGATGAACAATGCAGTATATACTGATGAATAACAAAATTTAAAATATTCTGCTCCCTCCAGGATTCGAACTCTGCGAAAAAAAATCACCCTCCAGATACAATATGAGCCATAGGATTAATAAAATAAACGCACCAGATCGTGCCCTAGATCTCGCTAAAATTAGGGGGTCTCATTGGAGCGGCCCCCTATATATATATATATATATATATATATAACTTTACCGAATAAATCACATGACCGCATGAATAAACATTTACTGAATAAGCACGCACATTTATCCGTTCAGTAAAATTATTGGCGTATTCAGTAAATTTGTTGACTTATTCAGACCGCCTTTCTCATTTTCTCTCTCTCAATATTTAGGATTCTCTATTAATCCCTTCTCTCTCTCTCTCTCTCTCGATATATATATATATATATATATATATATATATATATATATATATATATATATATATATAGGGTTGAGTTCAATAGATAATTATCTTTTAATTCATTATGAACAAATCTATTCATTTTACAAACAGATCAATATAAGTAATGAACAGTCGTATTTATTAAAAATAAAGAAAAACTCGCCAGCAGCAGGATTCGAACCCTTGGCAAATTGCTGTTCATGTGATACATTGATCTGTTCATTAAAATTATACTAGATCTGTTCGTTTTTATTTTACGAATTCTCTATTCTCCACAATATTTAGCTTCTCTGTTGAACCCTTCTCTCTCTCTCTCTCTCTATATATATATATATATATATATATATATATATATATATATATATATAGGCTAAAGTTCAATGAAGAAGGCCTAAATGTAAGAAAGAAGAGAGAAGTAATCTAATCCGTTGATCTTATCCAATCTAACGGACATGATTTATTCAGGCCATGTTCAACGGATTTTTTCGTTGAACATATGGGAGGTCGAAACCCAGAACCCCCAAAAATATTGTATATATTCACGAATGTTCAACGAAAAAATCCGTTGAACATGGCGTGAATAAATCATGTCCGTTAGATTAGATAAGATCAACGGATGAGATTACTTCTCTCTTATTTCTTACATTTAGGCCTTTTTCATTGAATCTAACCCTATATATATATATATATATATATATATATATAGAGGATGGCTATAATAAAAACACTTTAGTGTATAAAATATGGATGAATCTTGTCCACTAGATCTTGATTGATCTAATGGCTTGAAATTAGCCTGATTTAATCTCTCAATATTCACGCCTATTTACTAAAAGGTTAAGTATGTAATTGCTCAATTTAATCTCTAATTATTCACGCCTAATGACACACGTATCAAATCTTTTTTTCACATCAAATCTTTATTTCCAACTATCAAATCTTTATTCACGCCATTTATTTAACACACGATTCTAACCTAAATCCTAATGCATTCTCAAACGTAAAACACAGAAACGCCAAAATTCTAGGTTCATCAGTCTATTTCTTCAAACTAATTCATGGATAATCCAGGTATGTATGTTCTTTATTATTTTTAGCATTCTGTTACGAATTTTCTGTGATTATGTCGCGTGTATGAAACATAATTTGTTACGAATTGTTTTTGTATTTGTTACGAATTATTGTTTGTTGTAGTATATTATATATGAAGTATGAGCATGTTTCGATTGTATTTCAATATTCTGATTTGGTTATTCTATTTTTCTGTTAATATGTTAAAATGGTACATAATATACCTTGAGTTGTTTGGCAGTTCGTAACGCTATTTTTTGGCAATTCTATTGTTTGGCAATTCTTATCTCGAAAATGTGAATAATTCTTATCGCATGAATTTTTTTAATAATGTTATGCATCTGTATATTACGAATATGATTAGTTACGTTATGAATTTTTTAATATTTTTTGAACCGTAAAACTCAATTTGTGTATTCTCAAACGTAAAGCTCAATTTATGTATTTCTCCAGTTACGCATCATTCTTTTTCTACAAAACAACTCATGGATCATCCAGGTACGTGCCTTCTTAATTCTAATATATATTATTCAATCCCCCACTCTCTCTTATTTATTCAATCTACATATTAGCCTTTTCTCTTTTTTTGAATTTAGTATGCAATTTCTGGTGGATTATACGTGAATCATTAATGCAAGTCTTTTTTATTATCTTTGAAGTGGGGGATGGTTGCACGGACTTTATTAATCATGTTACGAATTAAATTGTTAAAATGTTCATTCAATGTGAATTATTAATACAAGTCTTTTTGATTATCAGGGTAGTGGGGGGTGGTTGCACGAATTGTATTATCCAGGTTACGAATTAAATTGTGAAGAAGTTTACAAGAATTTTATTAATTAAATTACTTCATTCCTGTTTTCGATTATAAGGCTGGTTGCTATGATTTACGTGAGATGGTATAAAATATGTAGTGCAGTGTATGTGAGAGGTACAGATTGTGGTAGTAGTATGGGCATGTTATAGTACAGATTGTGTTTCGAATCAGTTTAAAAAATATATATGAACAGTAAGAAATTTGTGTGACGAATTGTATTAGTTGAGGTACCAATCAAATTGTTGTGAACCTTGGACTAATTTTATTAGATGTGTTGTGAAGTCATATATGAGGAATTTGCACGCATTTTTTTAGTGATGTTACGAATCAATAGTTTTTAAGATTAGATTGCTTGTGTAGTATTGTTTGATATCTAATTCAACAATTATTACTTTCGTTTTTTCAGATTCTGTGCCTCATGAAGGCGAAATAGAATGTCATATCAATTCATACCTTCCCAATTGTAAAGACAACAAGAAGCCGTACATAGGTCAACAATTCAAATCTATAGATGATGCATATGATTTTTATAAAAAAATATGGAGCTGCATCGGGTTTTGGAACTCGAAAGAGCACGGCCAGAAAAGGAAAACATGGTCAAATATTGCATAGATATTTTATCTGTACAAGGGAAGGTGTCAGACCAGAACCCCAAGAAAAGTTAACTGAATCAAGCTCGCGAAAAATCAAGAGGCGTCAGAAGCCGTCTACTAGAAACGATTGTAAGGCTATTATTCAGGTCAGCATACAGGACGACGGTGAATACGTTGTAGCTCGCTTCGACAAATCGCACAACCATGAGCTTGTAAGTGAAGAATGTCGTCCTTTTGTGAAGCAAAATCGCAAAATTGATCAGTCAGATCAAATGATTATATTGAAGAGTGTCAAGGCTAACATTTAACCAAAAACAAAGGTTGTTAAAGAAGATAGCGAAGAGGAGTTACTAGACGACGAGAAACAAAGGATGTCAATTTGATTTTTGAATTTTACAGTTTTTCATGCGCTTTGAATTTTATTTAGATTTCTTTTGGCATTTTTAAGTCGTGGAATATGACTAAGACGTTTCTTTTTGGCGTTTTTAATTTATGGATTTTGACCGAGTCATGGAGATCTTTTGGCATTTTTATGTCATGGAATAATATAATAATTGCTTTAAGATCTATAAATTTTGTTGTTGTTTATTGATTATTATGAATTTTCGATTTTTTGTAGCTCTATTTTTCTTGGTTTTTTTTTTGACAACTCTATTGTTCTGATTTATAGTACTTCGATTTATAGTTCTAGAGTCATCGAGTGTTTTTGGCATTTTATGGCATGGAATAATATAGTCATTGATGACACACAAAAATAATTTAAAATTATGTATATTTGTCTTCCAATTCATACAAAAATAAATTAAAATTCGTAACAACTAATTTAAATTACTTTATCCTATCATGTGTAAAAAATAATTTATCCTAAAAAATCATTCATATAATTCGTTGCACAATAAAGAATAATTCGTAATAACACATGTGTTCCATACTTAGTAATAATGAATAATCTCATTATCTAATGAATCTCAAATCCTCTATATTCTGAAATAATTTTCACCATTTGAACGTCTATTGCACACAACTACCAAATCAATAATGAAATAACCTTCATTTTTTCAATAGGAATATAATATAAAACATCTAGATGCATGCTCAAAACAGGTATGAACGTGAGGCATAAAAATATCCACCATCTAATCATCTAAACTCTTCCTGAAACATTCATCCTAAAGTAGTGGAGCATCAACAGAGTTTATAAAACTCGACATATCATCTCTATGCTTCACATAAACCTCTACCATCTTTATCAATTTTTTCGATAGTGACAATCTCCTGACCTCAGGTAAAGGAATTGGTTCCATCAACACGCTATCGCCAAATCCACCAGAATTAATTTACTATGTTTCCCTATCTCTAAGCTTCTTGCTACTCCAGTTCCTAAAAAGTGGAAAATCCCTACGCACATTGCAATTTGCCCAACAAATCCTATCCATATAGAATATCTGTCAAACCGAATCAGACAGGTTACGAATTTCAGTAAATCGGATTACAAATTAGATAGTAAGCATAAAAGAGCTACTTAATGTCAAATAGCAACTAAATAACACCTAAAATTAAATTTGGCATTAAGCATAAAGTGACTACTTTTATGCATCAAACAATAATCGTAAAAGGTTTACTTTATGTCAATTAGCAACCAAATAACACCTAAAATCTCATTACAAATGTCAATAAATCATATTACAAATTAGACAGGTTACGAATCTCAATATATCAAAATATGCATCAGACAGTAAGCATAAAATGACTACATTATGTCAAATAGCAACCAAATGACACCAAAAAACACATTACGAATGCCAATAAATCAGATTACGAATCAGACAGGCTACGAATATCCTTGTTTCTCTTTTCCCTTTGATTTGTTGTTGGCTACGAATAAAATTCTCCAAATCAAAAAATACACAACAAAAAAACAAAAAAGTAGACAATACAAATCGTATCAAATAGAACTAACTTCGCAACATACTTAGGGTTCTGAAATTGAAGTTTTAAAGTTACTTAGAAATAATTATGATTAATATATAAATCAGATAATTAGATTCGTCTGCCCAAAAAATTCTTTCACTCATCCAACAATTCTTAATATTATTATTTTGTTGATAATAAACTTAGATGATTCATAGATTCGGCTAAAAAAAACAATAAGCTTTGACAATATGATATTTCACCACTCTAAACTTACAATTCATCCTAATGCTAACAAAAAAAGAGTGAAGGAAACTTATACAAATTTCAAACTCAAAGTACTACTTTCATCCAATTCACTCAAGGCATTACCTTGGTCCCATTCAATCAATGTATTACTTTGCTCCGGTTCACATTAGAATAAAAAACAAACAAACAAATAAAAGACAATATACTACATGAGACGTAACAAATATACTCAATTTCAGACCGTGCGTAGGGTTCAGAACATCCAACTGATGTGTGTATTTTAGCTACTTAGTTTAGTGTGTGTTTCGCCATGGTTTTATGTGATTTTACATGGTTTGCAATATTTTGGATGTAGGAATTGAGCAAAATGTGGAGATGATCTTGGGGATGGAAGAAATCTGAAGAAGTCCGAGAATTTGCATGGATTTGATGAAGATGGCGTGATTCCGAAGATGTTTGGAGTTTGGGCTTGAGATTAATTATTCTAGATTTAATTAGGCCCAAAACTCATGTTTTAATTATTTTTTAGGCTTTACTTTTTAAAGGGCTGAAGCCCATGTTGTTAGAGGGAGACGGCTATCTTAGGGGTTAATTACCCATATATATATATATATATATATATATATATATATATTTGCTTAGATTTAAGATAGCCGCATAGTTAGTAATTAATTAGGTTATTATCTTGTTTTTTTAGACTTAGCCGCCCTTTAGCATATAGGAGGGAGAGTAGTTGACTTTGTGACACAACTTTGTTATTTCCTAAGCAGGAGACGTATTTTCATTATCAAGTTTAGAGGAATTAGTTACTTTTACTTTGTTTGGTTGATTATTGAAGAATTGGTGGCCACTTTTTGTGAAGCAAGGCAGACGAGTTTTTATTTGTTTTAATTCAAGTGGTGACTTTTATTTTCTTGCAATTTATTTTATTGTTCTATGTTTGCTTTTATTTATTTGATTATTCTAGTTTTAATTATGAGTAGCTAATACTTTAATTCGGCGAGAATAATGAAGCACTAATTTAATAATCTGAGAGACCTAATTAAGCATAAAATTGGTTCCTATTGATTCCGATTAATTCCTAGGGTTTAAAGATAATTCTGATTTTATTTAAGCCTGATCAACTTAGATTAAATTGGATTACAATCAATTAGTACCTCCAATCCGTAATTGTTGGAATAGGGCTGATTAGTGATAAAGCTACCATGTTCGTAGTAGGAATAAATTGGTGGATTAATTATTACTAGCCTATCTAGGATAATTGATCTAAAATGGGTTCCTTCCTCTTAATGCTATTAGAATATTAAATCTATGACTGACGTATCCAGCTAGGTTATATTTTAATAAGGGAATAAGCAGGTCTGGCGTCTCCAGCTGTTTATCGATACAGTAAGTAGGAATTGGGGTACGTCCGTTGCGTTTCACGGTATCCTATAACTGGTTGGTTGATAGGGATTAATTAATCTTTGCGTCGATGATCAGAGCTTTGAATTAGTGTGGATTTATTCGAGCCGAGTTACCTTTTTATTGATTTATTTCAAGAGTTATTTTATTTGATTTAATTTGCTTTCTTAGTTAATTAATATTTTCTCAAAATTAAGGTGTGGTGGCATCATCAAAAATATAGATTATAGGGAATTGAATGATTTACCTGCTCTCTGTGGGATCGACCCTGCTTGTCATTATACTAATTAGTTTTTGATAATTCTGCAGGAATTATTTGGTGGAAAACGACACCCACCAAATTGACGCCGTTGCCGGGGATAAGCATGCTGCCCGGTTGAATTGTGTTTTTTGTCTTGGAGTCATGTTTTTTGTTGAGTCCGTTTTATGTCGTTTTTGTATGTTTTGAGCTTTGTGTTGTTGAAATATTAGTGATAAGCATGCTGCCCGGTTGAATTGTGTGATGAACTTGAGATTTGATACTTGAGAATTGGGATTTTGAGATTGAGAAATTTGTGCTTTCATTGGATGACATTTGGGATGACAAATAAGAGCAATAATGAGTAAAAAGCCACATATAAGTGAGAATTGAGCTTATTAGAGTATAGCACTCTCTACTATTTTTCTTTTGAGTGGTTTGTTATTCATGAAGCTGTGATATGTTGTGAGTCATTGGTGATGCATTATAGAAGGCACTAGGGTAGCCTTTTGGCCTGCGTTTCATTGCCTACCGGTACATTAACCCCTAGTGAGCCATTTTGAAGCCTTGACCATGTTCTTTCTTATTAGTCACTAAATAATCAAGCTAATGCCTGTTTTGGACTCTCTCTTTGGCCCAGTGATGCATGTCTAATTTTGAACTTCATTCCATTGATTATTAGAGGAAGTTAAGCTGTGTTCTTATGTGCCGTTTGCCCAAACTGCTGTTTTGTGTAAAGTGATAAGAATCTGTGATCCGTTTGGCCAAACAGTGGCATTGATCAGTTGAGTTCTTGGGATGAGAGCTGTTTTGGGAGACGATTTGTGGGGTTATTTTGTAGATGATGATTGCATGTTTTGATTGAGGACATAAAAAAGAAGGGTTCTGCAAAAAAAAAAAAAAAAAAAAAAAAAAAAAAGAGAAAAAAGATGTTGCACCAGTTTGAGTTGAGCATGTGGTATCATTGTTATTGTTGGAGTTTTTCCTCAAGTTTAGTTGCTTTCTTTCTTTCTCTATGAACTGGAAATTGTGGATGATGGTTTGGATTAGATGTGCACATTTTGATTTTCAATGTTTAAGCTTAGGACCCCTAGGATCTTGCCAACATCATGAATGGTCCTTAGCCCCATTACAACCAATGAGAAAAGACCTTTTTGAGTTACTAGGTGACCACGACATATCGCGACTAAGTGGATTTTCCTTCTTGAGTGTGAATTTCCAAAATAAATATTTGAGAGAAGAGTGAATATTGAGAGGAATTTGTTGTTGCTTGATTTAATTTGGACTAGATAGACAATGAAAACACTTGTTTGACATTTCCTTTTCTTGATTTGAGAGTTGAGAATCGATTGTGAGTTGCATGGTTCGAATTGGCAGTATGTCATGTTACTAGTGTTTTGATGATTACTTGGCTGTTGTTTTTAGTTGAGTTCGTCGTTGTTTAGTGTCATCTTTCTGTTTAGTTTTCGTGTGCTTGTTAGTTTGTTCTTTTATTTTGGAGTCTTTTGTGACGTGTCGAGGGAGGAAGTTGTCTCTAGTGGCTAATTTTCACCATTAAATTCTTCTTTCACGTCATACTTGAGGACAAGTATGATCTAAGTGTGAGGGGATTTGATGTGTGTATTTTAGCTGCTTAGTTTAGTGTGTGTTTCGCCATGGTTTTATGTGATTTTACATGGTTTGTAATATTTTGGATGTAGGAATTGAGCAAAATGTGGAGATGATCTTGGGGATGGAAGAAATCTGAAGAAGTCCGAGAATTTGCATGGATTTGATGAAGATGGCGTGATTCCGAAGATGTTTGGAGTTTGGGCTTGAGATTAATTATTCTAGATTTAATTAGGCTCAAAACTCATGTTTTAATTATTTTTTAGGCTTTACTTTTTAAAGGGCTAAAGCCCATTTTGTTAGAGGGCGGCGGCTATCTTAGGGGTTAATTACCCATATATATTTGCTTAGATTTAAGATAGCTGCATAGTTAGTAATTAATTAGGTTATTATCTTGTTTTTTTAGACTTAGCCGCCCTTTAGCATATAGGAGGAAGAGTAGTTGACTTTGTGACACAACTTTATTATTTCCTAAGCAGGAGACGTATTTTCATTATCAAGTTTAGAGGAATTAGTTACTTTTACTTTGTTTGGTTGATTATTGAAGAATTGGTGGCCACTTTTTGTGAAGCAAGGCAGACGAGTTTTTATTTGTTTTAACTCAAGTGGTGACTTTTATTTTCTTGTAATTTATTTTATTGTTCTATGTTTGCTTTTATTTATTCGATTGTTCTAGTTTTAATTATGAGTAGCTAATACTTTAATTCGGCGAGAATAATGAAGCACTAATTTAATAATCTGAGAGACCTAATTAAGCATAAAATTGGTTCCTATTGATTCCGATTAATTCCTAGGGTTTAAAGATAATTCTGATTTTATTTAAGCCTGATCAACTTAGATTAAATTGGATTACAGTCAATTAGTACCTCCAATCCGTAATTGTTGGAATAGGGCTGATTAGTGATAAAGCTACCATGTTCGTAGTAGGAATAAATTGGTGGATTAATTATTACTAGCCTATCTAGGATAATTGATCTAAAATGGGTTACTTCCTCTTAATGCTATTAGAATATTAAATCTATGACTGACGTATCCAGCTAGGTTATATTTTAATAAGGGAATAAGCAGGTCTGGCGTCTCCAGCTTTTTATCGATACAGGAAGTAGGAATTGGGGTACGTCCGTTGCGTTTCACGGTATCCTATAACTGGTTGGTTGATAGGAATTAATTAATCCTTGCGTCGATGATCAGAGCTTTGAATTAGTGTGGATTTATTCGAGCCGAGTTACCTTTTTATTTATTTATTTCAAGAGTTATTTTATTTGATTTAATTTGCTTTCTTAGTTAATTAATATTTTCTCAAAATTAAGGCGTGGTGGCATCATAAAAAATATAGATTATAGGGAATTGAATGATTTACCTACTCTCTGTGGGATCGATCCTGCTTGTCATTATACTAATTAGTTTTTGATAATTCTGCAGGAATTATTTGGTGGAAAACGACACCCACCACCAACGCACAGAAACCCCCCTAAAAAATTGAATTCTGGAAAAAATCGAAGATTGTACCAAAAAAATTCAAAAGACCAACCCAATTTTGGACCACACACATAAAGACAAGGAGAACATTCTATAACTTTCAACCACCGAAAAATCGTGTAAAGGACCGATTCTTCACAACAATTCAAACAATTTAAGAGAGAGAGCGCGAGAGATTGAAGATCGGTTTGTTTTGCCATATTCAAGCAATGGTTCAACGAATATAGGAAACAAAAACCCACTGTTACGAACCTCTAGTCCCATTCTTCACCTTTGCCATTTCGTCTCTTCAAAACCCTAAATTCGTCGCCTTATCTATGCCCCGATAATTAGGGGTGTAATCGAACCGAGTCGAACCGAATAGTGGTGTGCTCAAGTTTGGTTTGTTTAGTATCGAATCGAATCTCGAACTTTACGTACCGAATGCTTTGAGGCTCACGAGCGGCTCATGAGTCTAATCGAATCTATACGAACTTTCTAAATTTATATTTATATTCAAAATATTGATTATTTTATTTTAAAATTAAATTATTTTATTCAAAATAATAAATATATTAATTATTTTCTTATAACAAATAAAATTAATTAGAGATTTAATACAATTATTATTAATTTTAGTGGATAAATAAAAGTTGTATCTACTAATAATTTATATTTTTCAAGCTAAATCACTTGACGAACATGTTCACGAGCTAACGAGCCGAATACTACTAAGCTCAAGTTTGGTTTGTTTATTTATCGAGCTTCTCTAAACGAACTTGAACGAACTTTTTTCGAGCCGAGCTCCGAATAGTTCACGAGCTGTTACGGAGCGGGCTCGACTTAATTGAGGATAACTAAGCCGGGAAGCCGCGACGAAGGACACAGTTATCGACGGCGATAGAAAGGGAGTTTCTGTCACGACCGGACTTAATTAAGGATAAATAAGCCAGGAAAACGTAACTAAGGACACAGTTATCGACGGCGACAAAAAAAGGGGTGAACAAATAATAGAGGATCGAACTAAAATTTGTTTAAAGAAGGGAAAACTTATAATACACCTGATGTTTAGTCACAAGACTCGAACAGACTTGTAGGTTCAGATAAAACTGGCTTAACTGAAAGAACATAAAACCTAAGAGTACGCAGCGGAATAACATAATCTGATTACATGTATGAAGACATGTATCCAAGAGTTCATTCATTTAACTTATGACAAAAGCTCCGCTCTTCACTTCATCTCCATCAGCCACTGCTCAACCTGCACATTTAGAAATATATGCAGGGCTGAGTACGAGAGTACTCAGTGGGCACGTATGCCTAAATATAAAATACATGCATCATAAAACTGTAAATTGTCATGCCATTATAAACAGTACAGCAAGGGAGTTTTAGCTAAATAGGCCCAAGCTTACTAAATTCATTTGTGGTTCTTAAAGTTCGTCTGCAGACTAAGTTCTCTTGTATTCTATCATATCTGGAACTGTGTGCCGGAGAGGTGGCCACCTCTCACGAACACTTGACCGGCCAACCCGCTAGATGACTCACGGTCATTGGTGTACACTAGTCAAGGCAGGATAGCTATCAACTGCTCAAGACCCGAATTCGATTACATCATTGGCAAAGCCAAAGCAGATAGATATCATACTAAAACTGAAACATTTTATGGCAAGACAATACTTGGAATAACTTTAATTCAAAGATTTTGTAACGAAATAACTTGTTCAAAGGTAGCATTAAACTCGTTTGATAGACATATAAAACTGAAATTAACAGTTAATTCATCTCATGCATTTATCTGTATAAGAGGCCTACGCCACGCAGGGGATCTCTATATACGTATAGTGAAAGTAATGCCTACCTGATCCTTAGTGTGGAAGAGAGGTGATCTTAAGCGGTGGTACCGTCCTGTGAACCAATTCCTACAAGACGAGTTCTCAACTCTTAGCACATATCATGGATAACAAAAACCGTTGTCTACTTGGGATCTCTAGGTCAACCTATTCCCGGACTTACAACGCAAAATCGAACTAGGGATTATGCATTTTACATACGTTAGCTTATCTTGATGCCTTATCTAGGTTAACTCACTCATTTTCATGAAAACTTTGCACAAAACATATCCCAAACTCGTCATGCACATATACATAATATTTCATGAAACATCCTTTAAAACCAACTTTCAAACTTAGAAAATAATTCAACAACTTGAGCTCTTAAGGGGCTGTTTTGCAACAGACACCAATTCTGCCTCGGATCTCTAAATGAGGCTCCAAAGGACATTCTGGAAACTAGACATTTCAATGATCATTCTCCAATTTGAATCGAATGAAACAGGGTTCAAACGAGCAAGATATGCCCACTCAAAGATGGGTACTTAACAAGCAAAAATCTGGAAATTTTAGATTTCCAGATTAGAACCAAGTCAATGGGCCTTATTTAAAAATTCATATCTCCCATTACAAAAGGCCACTGGGAACTCCAAGGGTCAATCTGAAAACTAGGGAGAGAGTGTGACACTCTCCAGTTGAATTTACCCCAAGAAGATTCATGGTTTAGGAGATATTAACATCCAAAGTTCAGTGCACAAAAAGAGTTCAAGTTCGGCAGATTCAAAGTTTAATTCAGAAAAACCACTTTAGGCTTTACCAAAAATTCTACAAATGAACAAATAAGTTCCCAACATGTCAATGGATATTCAATATAAAAATGGGCTTGAGAATCAAAGATTTAGGTTGGCCTTTGCCACCTCAAAGTCGTAGGTTTGTAAAACCTACTGGAGGATACACAGAATAAGAACTAGACTTCAAAGAATTATACCGGGCATTTCCCTCATCCAAAAATAGTGAGGCCAGTTTCAAACGAAAGATAAGGGAGTATAGAGTATCATATTAATGTTTCAAAGGGTTTTACCGATTGAAACGTGACTTATGGCCTCCCAAAGATTGTTTACCAGAAATGCATTCCAGACGGGCAGTGATGTTTAACAATTCATAAATAAATTATAAGAGCTCTAAAAATTCTGAAAATATACCATAGTGTAGAAAACATATAAAATATGATACATAATTAATTTGGGAATTTTTGGGCACCGTTTGGACGACTGAAATCGCCTTGCAAAATACTGCCGGAGCAGTGTGCTTATGGCAGATTCGCAGCTTTACCTCATGCACGATTGTTCACCCAATAAACTCTACCAAAATAAACATCCAAGACCATAAAACATATCCTCACACAATATAGCACACATATGTGTAAAAATCCGTGGTCTTAAAGTATTTTCAGTTGAGAAGACAAAAGAAAACTCACCCTCGAAGCACAACCTTCACTCTAACTTTACGCCCTAGTTTTCCCATGCTCTCCCTTGCTTTGATACTCCTCTTGGGGCTTCAAGGGCTTCTATGGAGTGTGATAATGGTGGGAGAAGAGTCTTGGGAGTGGGGGAGATGTGGAGGGACGAAAATGGAGAGGGGAGAAGAGAGTGAGAGCACTTTCTTGCCTTAGCACTTTCTTGGAGTGAAAATGAATGGAATGGGAGAAGTTTGCAGCCACTCTTGCTTTTGGGGAGGCTATGCACGAAAATTTGGGGTAGGATAGGGTGGGGGTGGCTGCCACCAATGGAAGGTAACTTGTGGCATGCAATTTGGTAGTTCCAATGCCAAGTCATGATGGTTCTTGTCCCCTTTTGAATTTTTCTTCTTTTCTTTACTTGTAGCGTTGGCAAGCGTTGGGATTGGGTGGCGTGAGTGGTGAAGTGATCTAAGAGAAGATCTAAATAAAATCCTTCAGTGTCGGTCACTCTCAGTATTAAAATACTGGTTTCGTGCTTGCTAACATCGATAAATGCTAAATTAAATCCGTAGATTCAATCCGTTCGTCATTCTAATACTTAAATTAAATCCGTAGATTTAATTAGCTTCAAAGTCGGAAATAATTCACGACTTAAGTAACAATGTGAAATAAACTCCATCATAATAAATAACCCAACTTAGCTAAGTTGGTTATAACTCGGAAAAATAATAATTCATCGACTCAAGGATTCTCATCGCGGTCTTAAACACGCGAAGATAAATAAATGCATACTTGCTAGTGTAGTGACTCTGTCTCCAAAATACGAAATTCATAAACATAGATGAAAACATAAAACGCTTCAATTACTGGCAGATAGAAAATTTAACACACAATATTGTAATTAAAATACTGATAAAAGAGCGGGTCACTACATCCTACCCCTCTTAGCAAAAATTTCGTCCCGAAATTTGCATATCTCTACTAAAAAAAAGCTTAGGGTTTTTCTTCATAGTTCAAGTCTGGGCTAAGGATCATCTCTCCTTAGTGGATGTTCTAGTTGCATTTTTCATCTCCTTTGTCGCGTTTATTCATAGTTTTTTGGGCGTTTTCATTGAGTTCTTGAGAGTCTTTGGTTTGAATTGTTAAATTTGTGTGGAATAGACTACTCGTCCGTGCTCGTGTTGTTTTTACAGGTTTTGGACCCATTTTGTGGAGTTTTGGATGAAGCGTAGTGGAATACGCGAAGTGACGAGTCCATAGGCATGAACGGGGCAAGAATCGGGCATCGGATGAGCAAGAACGGGGGCTGGGAAGTCCGTGTGTCGGAGGACACGCGGCCGTGCGCGAGGACGGGCGCCGGGAAGTCGCGCGGTCCGGGCATGCGGCCGCATGCCACGGCCGCGCGAGGATGCAGAACCCGCTGGAAGACCGCGCGGGCCAGGCGCGCGGCCGCGCGAGGAGACCGCGCGAGCTCGCGCGGCCCAGCCATGCGGCCGCGCGAGGAAGACAGGAAGTCTGGGAAGATCACGCGGTCCGGGGGGCGCGGCCGCGCGAGGTGGCCGCGCGAGCTCGCGCGGCCCAGCCATGCGGCCGCGCGACCAGCCCGCGCGAGGCGCCGAGTCAGCCCAACTTTTCCGCTTTTTCACCTAAAACGCGATTTTTGGAGTATTTTCGAGCTAGACGACCTAGGGCATATAAATACCATCTTTTAGCTTATCCCAGAGATCTTTTATCATATTCTGACTTTTCCTGAGAGCTGTGAGACACGGAGCAAGAGCAAGACTGAAGAATCTCGACTTCTCTACGGTTTTTCATAGTTTTATGTTTATTAGTTTTATTGAGATTGTGATTGTTAGTCATATGTCTATGTGTGGCTAAATCCCTTTTTCCCAGGGTTTAGGGAGTAAACATGATTCGAATTTCTGACTGTTGATTTAATTAATTGAGATTTATATTCCTTTCTATGTTCTTGTTATAATTGTTTGCTTTATTGCTTGATCACCAATTTAGCATTATCATAGGTTTTAATTTGAGATCGGGAGATGATAATTATAACCTGAACTAAGAACATAGAACACATTTATTCTAATTCTAAAGGGAATTAATAATTGTGAGGGCGTTAATCCTAGGAACTTTTAGGAGTTACATGTTAGAAGTGTGATCCAGGGATCGTAGCCTTGCATGTAATCAACGATTTGTATGCCACGGGAGTGGGTATGAATTAACTTTGAGATTGCCTTAGGAATTATCTCATTAATTGAATCAATCATGTTAGTTAGGAGAATCTGTTGAAACCTTTGCCTTGGGAAACTCTCTTTCTTCTGTTACTTCGCATTTTCACAGCTTGATTTCTTTTCAGTATTCCTTTATTTCAATTTAAATTTGTTTTCAAAAATCAAACCTTTACAATTCGGTTTTCCAGATAGAGTAAAGTAATTAAGAGTAGGCATTGATAATCATTAGTCTCTGTGGATTCGACCTTGTTTGCCACTATATACAATTGCACCCGTACACTTGCGGCGTGTAAATAAAATAGCGAACAAGTTTTTGGCGCCGTTGCCGGGGACTGATTTTTATCAGTACTATTCTGTTAATTGTTTGATACTACTCTGGATTTTTATTTCTGTTATTTATTTAAGTTATTTACTTCTTTCTTGTGGTTCTAACTTGAAACTGGTGGATTGTTTAGGTGGTATATGATTACAAGATCTAAAAGTTTACCTTTAGTAGATTTTGATCCGGAGATTGAAGCTACGTGCCGCCATAACAACAGCCAGACGACCAAAGCCAAGTTGGATCACATGGCTACTGCGGAAGATGTCCGTACTTTGAGAGAGCAGTTGCAGGCGGTGTTGGATGCTCAGAAAAATGCTGCTGAGCAGAAACAGCCGCCTATTGATGAGGCATTTACTCCACTGTACCAGTACCAAGAGCCGCCCAGAGTCAATGCAAATAATTTCGAGCTAAGGACTGGGCTGATTACCATGGTACAACAGAACCAATATGGAGGTAGTGCCATAGAGGATCCGAATGTGCATTTGAGACAGTTTCTGGAGTTATGCAGTACCATAAAGATGAACGGCGTAGCAGATGACATCATTCGCCTTCGTCTATTTCCCTTTTCATTGCGGGACAAGGCTAAGTCATGGTACCACACTCTGCAATTGGGTGCCAATCCAGCATGGGAAGAGTTGGCACACCTGTTTCTGCGAAAGTTTCACCCTCCTGGTCTCACTTTGAAGCTGAAGATGGACATCGTTCAGTTTCAGCAATTCGAAGGTGAATCACTAGCAGAAACATGGGAACGATATCAAGAGAAATTGAGGAAGTGCCCGTCCCACGGCTTTGATGAAGGGACTCTAGTCGTCATGTTCTACAATGCTTGCGGAGAGCGCACGAGGATGTTCATGGACACAGCAGCTGGAGGCTCCATACTCAAGAAGGGAAGCGCGGACGCGATGGAGATCATAGAAAGTATGGCAGCTACCAGCTACCAATGGCCGTCCGAGAGGGTGCAGCTGAAGAAAGTTGCTGCAGCATCTAGCTCAGATCCCCTGTCGATGATCTCGACTCAGCTGGCAGAGCTGAGTTCACAAATTTCAGCAATGTCTATGGGAAAACCTGAACCAGCTGTGGAGGATCCGACAAGCATAGAAGACGCCAACTTCATTCATGGGAGGAACTTCGGGAATTTCCAGCGTGGACAGCAGAGCGGCTACAATAGAGGACAACAATATCAGCAGGGAGGTCGCTCACACCCGAATCTGTCATATGGGAATCCCAATAATGCAATACAACCTCCACCAGGCTTCTCGGTCACCAATGGAGTAATAAATGAAGAGAAGAAGCCGAATCTTGAGGAGTTGCTAATGAAGTTCGTGGCCAAGTCCGACGAGAGGATGGAGAAGTTAGAGTCCAATGCTGCAGCTGTGGGGACCCAGATGAAGATGTTCGAGACCCAATTGGGTCAACTGGCCAATGCTTTTACAAATCTACACCAACAAGGTCAGTTTCCGAGCAATACAACTGTTAATCCCAAGGAGCATTGCAAGGCAATCAATTTGAGGAGTGGGACTACTTATGAGGGACCCAAGATGCCTGAGGAAGAGATCGTGTCGCCGGTTGATGAGAAAGAAGCTGAGGAGGTCACCGTTGAGGTTTCTGGCAAAAAGAAGAATGAAAAGCAGAAGACTACTTCGCCAGCAACAGTGACTTTACCATTCCCTCAGCGACATCAGAAGGAGAAGGTGAAACAGCAGTTCTCCAAGTTTTTGGAGATCTTCAAGAAGTTGCACATCAATCTTCCATTGGTGGAGGCATTGCAGGAGATGCCACAATATGCAAAATTTTTGAAGGACATCATCTCGAGGAAGAAGCGGTTGGGAGAGTTCGAGACGGTGAACCTCAATGAGGAGTGTAGTGCGATCTTGCAGAAGAAGCTCCCAGCCAAGCTTAAAGATCCAGGCAGCTTCACTATTTCCTGCATCATTGGAGGCCAGCAGTTTGGGAAGGCGCTTTGCGATTTGGGGGCAAGCATTAATCTCATGCCCCTATCTATTTTCCAGCGGTTGGCTATTGGAGAGATGAAGCCGACGTCGATCGCGTTGCAAATGGCAGATAGGTCGGTGACGTATCCACGGGGGATAGTGGAAGACGTGTTGGTGAAGGTCAATGAGTTTATATTCCCAGCTGACTTTGTGGTGTTGGATTTTGAGGAGGACAAGACCATCCCGTTGATCCTAGGGAGACCGTTCTTGGCCACAGGAAGAGCCTTGATAGATGTGGCTAATGGGGAGCTCACTTTGAGAGTGAATGATGAGAGCCACACCTTCTCCATATATCGAGCTTTGAAGTTTTATGATGAGAAAGAAGATATTGACATGGAGGAGTGCAAGCTGTTGAGCCTAGTTGATTCCTGTGACACACCATCTTCATGGAAGGGTCTCGGCGACCCTCTTGAGGCTTGCATCTCTCATTCATTTTTCTCTACTGATTTTGATTTTCCTCTTGATATGCATTTGTTTTCTGATGAGTTATTTGAGTGTTGTAGTGCATTGGAGAGTGTTGCAGAGATTGCACCTAGGAGAGGACGATTTCTGGAGCTGCGCACCGAGGAGGAGAAGAAAAAGATGGAGGAGGAAAAGGGGACCGTCCCAAAGCTTGAGTTGAAGCCGTTGCCGGATCACTTGAGATACGCCTTCCTAGGTGATGGTGAGACGTATCCGGTAATTGTATCAGCTCATCTTACTTCTTGTGAATTGGATTCTTTGTTGCGTGTGTTGAGAAAGCATATGTCTGCTATTGGTTGGTCGATCTCTGATTTGAAAGGGATTAACCCAAGTGTCTGCATGCATAGGATTTTGCTTGATGATGATGCTAGGCCTAGAGCTCAACCTCAAAGGCGCTTAAATCCTATTATGCAAGAAGTCGTTAGGAAAGAAGTGTTGAAATTGCTTGATGCTGGGATTATATATGCTATATCTGATAGTGAGTGGGTCAGTCCTACCCAAGTGGTGTCTAAGAAAGGGGGGATGACTGTTGTGAAGGGTGAGTCTGATGAGATGATTGCTACACGTGTGGTTACTGGTTGGAGAGTCTGCATTGATTATCGCATGTTGAATGCTGCTACTAGGAAAGACCACTTTCCCCTCCCCTTTATTGATCAGATGCTTGATAGATTGGCTGGGTATGAGTTTTACTGTTTTCTTGATGGTTATTCTGGGTACAATCAAATTATGATTGCCCCGGAAGACCAAGACAAGACTGCTTTTACTTGCCCATATGGGATTTTTGCTTATCGTCGCATGTCTTTTGGTTTGTGTAATGCTCCTGCTACTTTCCAAAGATGCATGATGGCTATTTTCCATGATCTGATTGAGAGTGTGATGGAAGTCTTCATGGATGATTTCTCTGTGTTTGGTAGTTCTTTTGATCATTGTCTAGAGAATTTGTCTGTCGTGCTTGCTCGTTGTGAAAAAACTAATTTGGTGCTTAATTGGGAGAAGTGTCATTTTATGGTGCGAGAGGGTATTGTTCTTGGCCACAAAGTTTCAGCTGCAGGTTTGGAGGTTGATCGAGCCAAGATTGTTGCCATAGAGAAGCTCCCGCCACCAACCAATGATAGAGCTGTGCGTAGTTTCTTGGGTCATGCCGGATTCTACCGCCGTTTCATCAAGGACTTCTCAAAGGTTGCTAAGCCGTTGAGTCAGCTGTTGGAGAAAGATGTCAAGTTCTGTTTTGATGATGCTTGCACAGCTGCGTTTGAGACTTTGAAGAAAGCCTTGGTCACAGCTCCTGTTTTGATTGCGCCGGATTGGACGCAGCCATTCGAGTTGATGTGTGATGCCAGTGATATTGCCATTGGAGCTGCGTTGGGTCAGAAGAGGGACAAGATTTTTCGTGTCATTTATTATGCTAGTCGGACTTTGGATAAAGCTCAGGCGAACTACACGGTGACCGAGAAGGAGATGCTAGCAATTGTTTACGCTTTTGACAAGTTCCGCGCATACTTGATCGGGACGAAATCAATTGTGTACACTGATCACGCAGCCATCCGATTTCTCTTTGATAAAAAGGATGCCAAGCCACGACTCATTCGGTGGATCCTGTTGCTGCAAGAGTTCGATATAGAGATTCGGGATCGTCGTGGTTGTGAGAATGTGGTTGCCGATCATCTCTCTCGCCTAGAGAATCCGGTGGAAGGAGAGGAACTTCAAGTTCCAATCAAGGAGACATTCCCGGATGAACAGATTCTGCAAGTGAGCTCGCCTAGGCCATGGTATGCCGACTATGTGAATTTCCTGGCAGCCAAATATCCTCCACCCAAGGATTTGAGCACTTATAAGAAGAAGAAATTCTATCATGATGTGAAGTTCTACATGTGGGAGAAACCTTTTCTCTACCGACGATGCGCTGACATGGTGATTCGCCGTTGTGTGCCAGAAGATGAGTGGGGACCGATCCTCACCCAATGCCATTCATCACCGAGTGGAGGCCATTTTGGAGCCAATAGAACCGCCTTCAAAGTCCTACAAAGTGGTTTCTATTGGCCCTCCATCTTTAAGGATGCCCACGCTTTCGTGTCTCGTTGTGATCGTTGCCAACGTATGGGTGGTATTTCTAAGAGGCATGAGATGCCTTTGACTAGCGTGGTGGAGGTTGAGTTATTCGACGTGTGGGGGATCGACTTTATGGGTCCGTTCCCTTCATCCTATGGGAACCAATATATCCTTTTGGCCGTTGAGTATGTGTCGAGATGGGTCGAGGCCATTCCCACCGCCAAGAATGATTCAAAGGTGGTGATGAAATTTCTGCAGAAATACATCTTGTCAAGATATGGAGCGCCGCGAGCTTTAGTAAGTGATGGGGGATCACATTTCTGCAATCGATGGTTGGAGAGCTTGTTGAAGAGGAATGGAGTAAAGCATTGTGTCACTACGGCGTACCATCCTCAAGCGAATGGACAAACCGAGCTAGCCAACCGTGAGATTAAGCAAGTTCTGGAAAAGACTGTGAATGGAGGACGCAAGGATTGGGCGATATTGCTAGATGACGCTCTTTGGGCGTATCGCACGGCATACAAAACTCCTTTAGGTATGTCTCCATATCAATTGGTGTTTGGAAAGTCGTGTCACTTACCGGTGGAGTTTGCCCACAAAGCTTTTTGGGCGGTGAAGAAGTTAAATTTGGACTTTCATTCGGCTGGAAAAGAGAGGATGCTTCACTTGAGTGCTTTGGAAGAGTTTCGTGATCAAGCATTTGAAAATTCTAGCATTTATAAGGAGAGGACGAAGAGGTTTCATGACAAGATGATCCTCAAGCGAGAGTTTGCCGCAGGAGATCAAGTCCTTCTATTCAATTCCCGTCTTCGTCTGTTTCCGGGAAAATTGAAGTCGAAGTGGTCGGGACCGTTCACCATCTCCCAAGTTTTTCCTAATGGAACGATCGAGTTGAGCAAAGAAGGAGATGAGCCGTTTCGAGTGAATGGGCAGCGAGTGAAGGCTTACTATAGCCCGGATCAAGTCCACAAGGTGGACGTCATTGATCTTCATGATTGTTGAGTCATGAAGCGTCGAGCTATCGACGTTAAAATAGCGCTTGTTGGGAGGCAACCCAAAGTTGTGAGTTTTTCTTTAGTTTTAGTACTTTAGTTTCGTTTTGCTTTTGTTCGTTTTCGTTGTTTGCTGCGTTTTTGCAGGTTTAAACCAAAAAAAAGTTGAAAAAAAAAAAACGAGTTTTTTAGGAGTCGGACGCCCAGACCGCGCGGTCCGGGGGCGTGGCCGCGCGAGGAGCCCGCGCGAGGTCGCGCGGTCCAGGCGCGCGCCCGCGCGACAAGCCAGCGCGACAAGTCAGGAAGTTCTGGAGAGGCATGCGGTCCGGGGGCGCGGCCGCGCGAGGTGGCCGCGCGAGCTCGCGCGGTCCAGCCATGCGGCCGCGCGACGCGCCCGCGCGACCCGGACCCGGCTGCGACCCGCGTGTTTCACCCGCCCAACTCGGTTTTTACCCTTATTTCTTCCCCTTTCCACGATTTTCACACACACAACACCCAATTTCCACACACTAACACCCCAATTCATATTTTTCTCTTACTTTCTTCCATCTAATCCATCCAAGGTATGTTTCTCTTGCCCAAATTACTTATGTTTTTCAATTCTTGGCATGATTTACTAGCTTTTGACCGATTGTTTTGCTTTATTCCATGATTTATTTTCTTAGTTCCAAACTAGGGGTTTAATTGGGGATTTCTCGTTTTCTCTTGATTTCTCTTGATTATATGCTTATATTTAGACGAATTCATGCTTTGGAATGTCTTATTTATCATGGGTAAATTTAATTGTTGGTCAATTTGAGCTCTTGGTGTGGATTTGGTTCCTATGCTATGATGTGGGGGATGATGTTCTTTGGCCTTCTTCCTATGCTCTATATTGTTCTAGCTTATGTTCTTAATCACATGCTACATATTTTAAGCATAAGCAACGCATGAGTTTGGCCTTGATGTGCCTTGATTTTATTCTTCTTGTGTGTGTAATTTAAGTTTGGGGGATAGTTTATAATGCAGCATGTTTGGGTTTTGCAGTATCCCCAGCATGCCACCGAAAGGGAAAGCATCCCGGGCCGCCAAGGGAAAGGGCAAGGTTACTGGGTCGTCATCCAGAACCAATCGTGCGGCGCCGCCGGTTTCGGAGTTCTCACCGGCCCACTTCGGTGTGGAACTCCCTGATGATGCTTCATTGAAGAACTGGGAGAAGCTCATCCACATCCCGGTCAAGCCCACAAAGTACATCTGTCCAACCACTGTGGAGAAGTTGGGCATCCAGGATGATGTTTGGGCTATGGTCGATCGCGCGGGACTTCGACAGGTTTTCACAGGGAACTGGCACACTTATCGGATTCTCACGATCGAGTTCCTGTCAACTTTGAAGATCAAATATGATCGGACCATTCCCACGGAGTGCCAATTCCGCTTGCTTAACAAGGATTACGGGATGACTTGTAACAATTTCAATGACATTCTTGAAAGTCCGCGGAGCGGGATATATGGTGTTGCCGATTTTCAACCGCAGCAGTTATGGGCTGCCATGGCTGATTTGACTCTTGAGGACACCAAGCATTTCGTCACTGGCCGTGCAAAGGCCAAAGCATTGAGAAACCCGGTCTTCAGATACCTACAGCGGGTGATGGCCTACAATTACTTTGCTCGGGAGAATGTGGGCAACCTACGTTCTGACGAATTGCTTCATTTTAACTGTATGCTCACCGGTGACAAGATTGATTTAGCCCCTCAGTTGCTAGATCAATTTCACAGTCAGCACACCTCCCCGACCGCCTCCATTGGCATTGGAGGATTTGTCACCGCCCTCGCTCTCGACTTGGAACTTGAGATCACGGAGACCGCGGTTTCTGAAGACATTTTGGTGGATTTGAAAGTGCTAAAAACAGCGGGACACATCACGGGTGGCCGGAACTTATCCTGGATCTTGAAGCCAAAGCTATACTTTCCATTGCCCAACCCGCACTTGACCACTGTGCTGGATGTGGCAGATCATTCGAACTGGCTGCTGAACACCCCGGAGCACCTCAACCTCATACGCCAGCGCCCACCGGTAACACAGGCAGGACGGTCAGCGGCAAGAGATGAAGCTGCAGAGGAGGAAGCAGCTTATGAAGCAGGGGGCGACGTGCCCCAAGAGTCTGAGGCGGGGACTTCATCCTACTTTCCCCACCATCATGCACCTCCGCCGCCGCCCGCTGGATACGATTTTCCTGCCATGGAGCAGCGGCTATACGGCCACATGGATGCCGGCTTTGCCACGATGCAGCAACACATGTACGGCCACATGGATGCAGGTTTCCAAAACCTGCAAACCAACATGTACAGCCACGTGGACAATCAATTTGCTGCATTCCAGAGGCAGCAACAGGGCTACTTTGATGCCCAATTTGAAGCCGAGCGCGCTGCCCGCCTACGGCAACATGAGGAGTATATGCGCCAACATGCGGCGTATATGAGGTCGATGAATGATTGGCAGCGAGCCTTCCCAGGACCGCCGCAGGATCCTCAGGACCCGCCGGCCCCTTGAGCCCCGGTGAGTTCGACTCCGTGCCCTACACTTCCTTTTCAAACTTATTCTTCCTTGTGGAGAATAAGTTTGGGGGGATGTGGCTGTGTGGGCACTCTATCTTTACTGCTTTGTTTTTTTTTAGTTTGTCTTTTTCGTTTTGAGTCTTGTTTGCTTTGTTGAGAAGTTGTCAGTCTTGTTTTTGTTTGTCGCTCTGTGTTGTTACCTTGGTGAAAAGATGAGATGTGCATGGTTTAGTTGGATGACTGGCCTATGATGATTTCTGTTTTAAAATGGTAAAACTGCATGTGTTTGTGTTGACATTGTTGAGATTGAGCATGATTGATAAATGATAAGCATGGTCTTTAATGTGTTCGCAATCAATGAAATAAGCTGTGAGATTTGAGCCTTGACTGTCACTATTTTCCACAGTCTTATTTCTGTTTCCTGAGTGATTGTTCAAGCATGCTTGTTTCTCGCTAGAACTTGTCTTGGTTTCTCCCTCGAGGTCACATAGTGTGCTTAAAAACTGAGAGATGATAGAAGGCCATCTTTGCTAGCCCATATATCCCATACTTGTCCTTTTACTCTATATGATCCTAGTTTCGCCCCTTTGAGCTTTTATTATCCATTTTATTTGGTTTAGCCGTGGGTGGGAACTTGGAGTTTGTTGCTATGGGAATGTTGGTTTGTGGAGGTGTGTGATCATGATTTATGAACTTTGTCTTTGATTGGAAAAATCCTAGTACCCTACAAGTCTAAAAAAAAAAAAAAAAAAAAGAAGAAGAAGAAAAGAAAAGAAAAAGAAAAGAGTGAAAAAAAATTGAAAAAAAATGGATACATAGGATACATAGAAGGTCATATTGTCATGAGAGATAATTGTTGTGTTGTGGTGAATTATATATTGAAAATTTGGTTTTATGAAAGGTGGAGGATAGAATTGAGCAAGAATGCTATAAGGTTGGTGATGATGTTACTTTGGTTTGCATCTTTGAGTCACTTAGCCAAACATATCCTACCTTACCAAAGATCCCACATTACAACCTTCAATAAAGACCTTTTTGATCTTGGTCATAGGAGCACACATTTAGCGATGGAGAGGTGAGACGATTGACAAGCTTATGGATGAGTGCATGTTTAGCTTGAACTGAGCGTATACACGTCCTTTCTGATTGATACACTTGAGAGTTGAGAGTTCGTATTTTCTTTATCTTTTTGGTGAGGATTGCGAGTCGTTGAAGACTATAATTTGAAGGTTGTCATGAGTGTCATTTCTTGATGATAGGAGACACAAATGCATGCTATTGTTTTTGTTGATAAATCTGAAGCCACAAGGTTATCCACTTTTCTCTACGCTCTTGTCGATTCATCTGTGGTTCATCTTTGTTTTTGTCCGAGGACGGACAATGGTTTAAGTTTGGGGGGTTGTTCTAGTTGCATTTTTCATCTCCTTTGTCGCGTTTATTCATAGTTTTTTGGGCGTTTTCATTGAGTTCTTGAGAGTCTTTGGTTTGAATTGTTAAATTTGTGTGGAATAGACTACTCGTCCGTGCTCGTGTTGTTTTTACAGGTTTTGGACCCATTTTGTGGAGTTTTGGATGAAGCGTAGTGGAATACGCGAAGTGACGAGTCCATAGGCTTGAACGGGGCAAGAATCGGGCATCGGATGAGCAAGAACGGGCGCCGGGAAGTCCGTTTGTCGGAGGACACGCGGCCGTGCGCGAGGACGGGCGCCGGGAAGTCGCGCGGTCCGGGCATGCGGCCGCATGCCACGGCCGCGTGAGGATGCAGAACCCGCTGGAAGACCGCGCGGGCCAGGCGCGCGGCCGCGCGAGGAGACCGCGCGAGCTCGCGCGGCCCAGCCATGCGGCCGCGCGACATGCCCGCGCGAGGAAGACAGGAAGTCTGGGAAGATCACGCGGTCCGGGGGGCGCGGCCGCACGAGGTGGCCGCGCGAGCTCGCGCGGCCCAGCCATGCGGCCGCGCGACCAGCCCGCGCGAGGCGCCGAGTCAGCCCAACTTTTCCGCTTTTTCACCTAAAACGCGATTTTTGGAGTATTTTCGAGCTAGACGACCTAGGGCATATAAATACCATCTTTTAGCTTATCCCAGAGATCTTTTATCATATTCTGACTTTTCCTGAGAGCTGTGAGACACGGAGCAAGAGCAAGACTGAAGAATCTCGACTTCTCTACGGTTTTTCATAGTTTTATGTTTATTAGTTTTATTGAGATTGTGATTGTTAGTCATATGTCTATGTGTGGCTAAATCCCTTTTTCCCAGGGTTTAGGGAGTAAACATGATTCGAATTTCTGACTGTTGATTTAATTAATTGAGATTTATATTCCTTTCTATGTTCTTGTTATAATTGTTTGCTTTATTGCTTGATCACCAATTTAGCATTATCATAGGTTTTAATTTGAGATCGGGAGATGATAATTATAACCTGAACTAAGAACATAGAACACATTTATTCTAATTCTAAAGGGAATTAATAATTGTGAGGGCGTTAATCCTAGGAACTTTTAGGAGTTACATGTTAGAAGTGTGATCCAGGGATCGTAGCCTTGCATGTAATCAACGATTTGTATGCCACGGGAGTGGGTATGAATTAACTTTGAGATTGCCTTAGGAATTATCTCATTAATTGAATCAATCATGTTAGTTAGGAGAATCTGTTGAAACCTTTGCCTTGGGAAACTCTCTTTCTTCTGTTACTTCGCATTTTCACAGCTTGATTTCTTTTCAGTATTCCTTTATTTCAATTTAAATTTGTTTTCAAAAATCAAACCTTTACAATTCGGTTTTCCAGATAGAGTAAAGTAATTAAGAGTAGGCATTGATAATCATTAGTCTCTGTGGATTCGACCTTGTTTGCCACTATATACAATTGCACCCGTACACTTGCGGCGTGTAAATAAAATAGCGAACAGTGGATCACATGCTTTGGATCGTGAACGTACTTCCTGAGTGGTGATACGTGGAAAAACGTTGTGGACGTTTCCAAAACTTGGCGGTAACGCCAACTTATTGGCCACTGGACCTATCTTCTTTAGAATCTCATACGATCCTGTAAATCAGAATCTAAGCTTTCCCTTGACATCAAACGTAGTTTTCCCTTGGTGGGAGATACCTTTAGGAAGACCTTGTCTCCTATTTCAAAACGTAACTCGGTTTGGCGTGAAACGGCGTAAGAACTCTGTCTATCCTGTGCCTTCTTTATTTGTCCTTTGATCTAGCGGACTATCTCAACCATCTCATCGACCATGTCTGGTCCTAAAACTTTTCTCTCACCCACTTCATCCTAGTAAAGTGGCGATCTACACTTCCGTCCATAAAGCGCCTCGTAAGGTGCCATATTAATGGTCGCCTGATGACTATTATTGTAGGTAAACTCGATCAATGGCAGCATTGATCCCTAACTTTTTCTGCAAACTGATCCAAAATCTAGAAGTAAATTTTGAATCTCTACCCGAAGTAATGGATATTGGTATTCCATGTAGCCGTACAATCTCACGGATGTACAATTGGGCTAGCTTCTTCGATCCATGGGTAATTGGAATCGGTATATATAAAAAAAAGAGCGCACTTCGTGAGACGGTCTACTATTACCCAATTAGCTGTGTTGCCTCTATTTGTCTTAAGTAGACTCGTCACGGAATCCATCGCTATGTGCTCCCACTTCCATTCTGGGTGTGTCATGAGCTTCACTCATGATCTCGTTTCTGAGTTCCTCGTTATGGGGAACACACAATCTTCCTTCAAAAGAACGGCGTTATCCGTTGCCTCTTGGTAGCCTCCTGGCGTGCCTGTTTGGATCTTAAGACGAACCCTTTTCAAGCTTTCGTCCGCTCTCTGGGCGCTGATGATCCTTTCTCTGAGGTCTGGGGCGGCTACCAGAGTTGCAATAATTGCTCTTGTCGTTGCTGGTGGTTGAACCACTTCTATCTTCAATCTGTCAAAATCATTTACGAGCGTGTCCTCTTGAGTGAGAAGAAGTTCTAACTCGGATTGAGTTTTTACGACTTAAAGCATCAGCTACTACGTTAGCTTTCCCTGGGTGGTAATTGATACCGCAATCGTAATCCTTCACGAGTTCGAGCCGTCTCCTCTGTCTCATGTTCAAGTCCTTCAGCTCGAAAAAGTACTTAAGGGTTTTGTGGTTTGTGAACATCTCGCACCTAAATTCATATAGGTGGTGTCTTTACTACAACTAATTCTAGATCATGAGTTGGATAGTTCAACCCATGTGGCTTAAGCCGTCGTGATGCATAGCTGTCACTCTTTCTTCTTGCATCAAGATGCAACCCAGTCCCCTCTTGGACGCGTACGTATAATTCACATATTCTTTGTCAGCTATTGGAATGGCTAACACTAGCGTTTTGTTAACTTCTCCTTGAGTTCCTGAAAGCTTCTCACATTCTTTCATCCAAGAAAATTAGATTCATTTCCTAAGTCATTGTGTCATTGGCCTTGCTATCTTGGAAAATCATCCTATGAATCTACAATAGTAACCTGGTAATCCCAAGAATTCCTTGTCTCATTAGGATTTGTAGGTGGTCTCCACTCATGTACAACTTGTACCCTTTTCGGGGTCCACTTTGATCTCTTCTGATAACATGATATGCCCTTAAAATATGACTTCACTGAGCCAAAAATTTCGCACCTGTTGAACTTAGCATAAAGAGTCTCTGTTCTCAATGTTTCTATGACTATCCTCAGGTGTTTCTCATGGTCTTTCTCGTTCTTCGAGTAGGTCGAGTCATCATCTATGAAAACTAAGACGAATTGGTGCATTGATCAATCCGAGAGGCACCACTACGAATTCATAACGGCCAATCTGGTTGTGAAGGCCTTCTTAGGTACATCTTCTGGTCAAAAATTTAGTAGGTGGTATCCAAGTCTCAAGTATATCTTTGAGAATGCACTCGATCCTCTGAGCCACTAAAAATGCCATCTATCCTCGACAAATGATCAACATAGGATACTTTTTTTTAAGTGTTACTATGCTAAATTCTCACCCCTTTTCTTTTTGTCGTTCGCTGGGCGGAGACGACAGGCTTTCTCCTTCCCATGTTAATCCACGGGGACTTATTAGCTTCTTTCTTTCCAGCTTTCCGTGGCTTTCTAACGTGACGGGGTCGTACATGTTGTTGTTGCTGTCTCTGGTGCTGCTAGCGTGGTTACTACTGTTTGGTTGGGGCAAGGCATGGGTCGCTTGCATATACGGAGCCTGGACAAGCAAGTTCAGCATAGGCCCGTCTCTTGTTCCTTATTTAAACAACGGTTTGCAAAATGCCCTTCTGGTTACCGTGTAACAATCTTCACTTTCACTTTATTATTATTGCAGCATCTTCTAGGGTTCTTGTCATACTTTGGGCAGGGCAGGATCCTTTGTTGGTTATCTCCTATCTGTTTAGGAGTACCCTGGTTTTTCTTAGCTCTGTTGTTGGGAAGATTGCCATTGCCATAGCTTCCTTCTCGCTTGGCAATTGCTACTGTTGTCCCATTTGTTTTCTTTACGACCATCATAAGGTAGTCTATACTTTGACTGTGCGTGGTTTTTACCGATGGATAGTAGTGACTACAATATGAGAGTCTCACTCATTTCTTACTCCTGCGTAAAATCTGTTTGGCTTGTTAGGGAAATTCAATATCTCATGACATAATTCGTTTCCAAACCTCTTTATGCGTTTCTCAATGGTGTCCACCGTCGTGGAACATACTTTGACATTCGATGGAAAACTTCGTCATACACAGTAACTGTTCCGGCTCTCCGCTCGAGACTCCAGAAGCAACTTTGTTTCTACCGATCCAAGGTCAAAAGATAGTTTGACGCTTAGTGTATCCTTCTAATTGTGAAAGTATCACTTCCTAGTGGTTGATAACTAATGACAAACTGAGTCATCCTAGTCGTCACTATGCTCTTCGGGATAAGGCAAGATCTTATGGTGCGAGTCTATCTATTGGGATACCTCTCTTCTTCAAGATTGCAAATCTCGATTGGCAACCACTAAGATCTTAGTTATGTGGAGGTGTTGGCATAGGCATTGTTACTGGTCTTGCTCTCGGCGTTGTTGCCTCCATGTCCATCGCTCCGCTATGCGATTCCGTGTAAGGTAATCCCCAATGGCTTGCCAAAGCCATCCGGATCTCGTGCCTTTGACCGGCACAAAAATTTTCAGCCATCTTTTATTCCGTCTCTACTTGCTCTGGCGCATATCTTGACATATCATAGAACATCCTATCGTACTAAGTAATAGTCATTATTCTCTACTTTAGACTGAAAAAAAATCCAATCTCCTTCTTCTTGCGATAGCCATGGGGTATATACTTATCATATATCTCTGTTTTAGAATGATCCCGCGTAAAATTTCTAATTGTTCAACTGTCATCGTTTTTCTCTGTGCTTTCCTTCCTGGTCTGTACAACGCAAATGAAATTGAAAATGCACTCAATAGCTCTTACCCAAGTCTCAGCTTTTGCTGGATCTCCTGTCCTACCGAGGATAGGTGGGGTTTGTCGTAGAGATAATTCCTCTATTCTACCTTCTGGTTGTAAGGATGGTGGGGCGATATTTGTTCTGGCCCTGGTACTGGACCTCTTTAATCATCTCGGGGAATTCTTCTCCCTCTTCTCGGATGCCCTCGTCTTGGTGGCATTCCGATGAGTTGACATATAGTCGTTACTACATTATGAAAAACGTTCAGACGCATATCATCAAATCGGCAACTCGTTTCTTGGTTCTCAAAACTCGCTCATACTCTTTCTCATGCTAACATATGAGTAAAACGTGGCGAAAGTAGCTTGCCGCAAAAGATCGATGGGGTCACTAAATAGTTATGGAAAATTACCTTGATGAGGACTTTTATATCAACACTCGAATCTGGATCTATTGGTCTATCCAGGTACTATACGTGATGGACTGGCGGTCTAGCAAAAATTATCACAAAAGAACTTAGTCACGTTACGTCCAGTGGACCAGTGTTTTAGTACCAGTCAACACAACTGAGCCAACATAGGGGCATACATAAGCATCGGATCAATCATTGTTTCTGAAATACACAAATAACGTCCTACTAAAAACATACAAGGTGGTCTAAATGTATCACGTGCTTGACCCTTGGGTCGAGGCATTCGTGTCGGACTGATTTAATCTAGTGAATACTTACTTGTCTTTGGGTCATAGAAAATCTACCAACAGTTAGTAGATCGCAATGATTCAAATCACAAATGGCAATTGGGCAAAGTGTTCGCCAAACAATTGAAATGAATAACCATAGGGTAGAAATGAATTGACTAAAAGGTCGAAGCGAAATGACCTAATAGTCTGAACCCGTTTGGCTTTTCAGATGAAGGTTTTACATATATAGGTGTAGAGACCCATATATGACGACTACTGAGATTTTGGTCATGTGGACTGGCCAGGTCCAACACAATTACTTCTCAGTCACATGGAAATACTTTCCGAACTTGGTAGGTCTTGATCATTGGCTGCAAAAGGTACTTTTGGTATAAAGTCTCTACTTTCTCCTTAACATCTAAAACCTATCCTTGAGAATGTTTGGAAGATTCTCAAGCTTGAAGTCTGGTTTCTAAATCAACATCCTTCCTTAAATCTTCTATAGCAAAGTAAGACTTCTCAACTGTAATCAAGCTTACTTAACAAACTTCCTCTAAATGATCTTAATGTGGGACTTCTAGTACTTAGCATTCATTCACATAGCGCTTGTATGTAATCGTATAATTTGAAGTATACTCGTGCCCTTGCGAGGGACCTTTCGAATCATCAATCTCCCACAAAAATGGACTTTGCTTTTCCGAGCATCTTATAGGATATGGGTCACCTCACATAGTACTAAGGCATGTAATGATCTTAGTCAACACTTTCATTCTTCTTACTAAACTGAACGTCTAATCCAAGATGTTCTAACAAGGGCGATGTCTCTGATAGGCTAAAGTATGTATACTTTTCCTGAGTATACCCTTAGAGTCTCATTAGGGTCTCAATCCCTTAATGTATGCGTCAAACCGCTATCGATGTCCCCAGCTCTATTTACCTCTGAATCATTTTCGGGAACTTCTCCCATCTTATGCACTTGCGTAGATTTACTAGTCGATGATAAAGGTTGGTAACTTCTAGTTACCCATGTCACATCTTATCTTTCCGATTCGTAGTAGGTGATCGTAATTAATAGGGGTTCTAAATTATGCTCACGTGTAATGTAATAGGTAACTTTAATCAGAAAGGTTTCGAGTATCTAAAATTGTAAGTTAATAATTCTAATCGCAATATTAAAGAATCATGCACAAAGCGTCATAACCCCTTGTGAGCCTAGCTCTGAAATTCGAACATAAATCATGAAGGTTCTCTTCATGTCGTAATTGGTGATAATTGAGGGGTTTGAAATGAGTATTAGCTCATCACACCACCGCTAGCTAATTGCATAAGTCACTCTCATCGCTATGAGCAATGTCTTAACTAAGTTCTGGTCGGGTAAGGCAATAGTTGGTTCGATATTCTGTCACGTGTGAACAGCCCGAATAATGAACTATGCCCGTGTCACTTACTCGTGTGTGACACTCTTCTTTTCATCTTATTGCATACCTTCTCATTGGATTCTCGTGTCTCTTCAAGTGACATTTGATTTTCTTCCTCTTTCTTGGCTCTTCACTATGGCTATAGTGAAAGATAACTGAGTTTCTAGTTTCTACTGTTCTTCTCGTAACAGTGATCATGCATTCTTAACACATCAAAGTTCATTGAGATATCAAATCAATTAATAAAGCATAAACCTTGAAAAGTAAGCATCATCACATTCGTATGAAACGTGAACTTTCAACGTTCGTAAATTATTACCTCTTTCTTTCTTGTTGAGCGTGACGATGCGATGAAGTGCTGAGCTTTTGTCGACTGACTCTTCCAAACTAATATAAAATTTAGGACTAACTGGGTAACTCTTGGATTCAGAGCAAACGAACCGCTCTGATACCACTCTGTTACGGAGCGGGCTCGACTTAATTGAGGATAACTAAGCCGGGAAGCCGCGACGAAGGACACAGTTATCGACGGCGATAGAAAGGGAGTTTCTGTCACGACCGGACTTAATTAAGGATAAATAAGCCAGGAAAACGTAACTAAGGACACAGTTATCGACGGCGACAAAAAAGGGGGTGAACAAATAATAGAGGATCGAACTAAAATTTGTTTAAAGAAGGGAAAATTTATAATACACCTGATGTTTAGTCACAAGACTCGAACAGACTTGTAGGTTCAGATAAAACTGGCTTAACTGAAAGAACATAAAACCTAAGAGTACGCAGCGGAATAACATAATCTGATTACATGTATGAAGACATGTATCCAAGAGTTCATTCATTTAACTTATGACAAAAGCTCCGCTCTTCACTTCATCTCCATCAGCCACTGCTCAACCTGCACATTTAGAAATATATGCAGGGCTGAGTACGAGAGTACTCAGTGGGCACGTATGCCTAAATATAAAATACATGCATCATAAAACTGTAAATTGTCATGCCATTATAAACAGTACAGCAAGGGAGTTTTAGCTAAATAGGCCCAAGCTTACTAAATTCATTTGTGGTTCTTAAAGTTCGTCTGCAGACTAAGTTCTCTTGTATTCTATCATATCTGGAACTGTGTGCCGGAGAGGTGGCCACCTCTCACGAACACTTGACCGGCCAACCCGCTAGATGACTCACGGTCATTGGTGTACACTAGTCAAGGCAGGATAGCTATCAACTGCTCAAGACCCGAATTCGATTACATCATTGGCAAAGCCAAAGCAGATAGATATCATACTAAAACTGAAACATTTTATGGCAAGACAATACTTGGAATAACTTTAATTCAAAGATTTTGTAACGAAATAACTTGTTCAAAGGTAGCATTAAACTCGTTTGATAGACATATAAAACTGAAATTAACAGTTAATTCATCTCATGCATTTATCTGTATAAGAGGCCTACGCCACGCAGGGGATCTCTATATACGTATAGTGAAAGTAATGCCTACCTGATCCTTAGTGTGGAAGAGAGGTGATCTTAAGCGGTGGTACCGTCCTGTGAACCAATTCCTACAAGACGAGTTCTCAACTCTTAGCACATATCATGGATAACAAAAACCGTTGTCTACTTGGGATCTCTAGGTCAACCTATTCCCGGACTTACAACGCAAAATCGAACTAGGGATTATGCATTTTACATACGTTAGCTTATCTTGATGCCTTATCTAGGTTAACTCACTCATTTTCATGAAAACTTTGCACAAAACATATCCCAAACTCGTCATGCACATATACATAATATTTCATGAAACATCCTTTAAAACCAACTTTCAAACTTAGAAAATAATTCAACAACTTGAGCTCTTAAGGGGCTGTTTTGCAACAGACACCAATTCTGCCTCGGATCTCTAAATGAGGCTCCAAAGGACATTCTGGAAACTAGACATTTCAATGATCATTCTCCAATTTGAATCGAATGAAACAGGGTTCAAACGAGCAAGATATGCCCACTCAAAGATGGGTACTTAACAAGCAAAAATCTGGAAATTTTAGATTTCCAGATTAGAACCAAGTCAATGGGCCTTATTTAAAAATTCATATCTCCCATTACAAAAGGCCACTGGGAACTCCAAGGGTCAATCTGAAAACTAGGGAGAGAGTGTGACACTCTCCAGTTGAATTTACCCCAAGAAGATTCATGGTTTAGGAGATATTAACATCCAAAGTTCAGTGCACAAAAAGAGTTCAAGTTCGGCAGATTCAAAGGTTAATTCAGAAAAACCACTTTAGGCTTTACCAAAAATTCTACAAATGAACAAATAAGTTCCCAACATGTCAATGGATATTCAATATAAAAATGGGCTTGAGAATCAAAGATTTAGGTTGGCCTTTGCCACCTCAAAGTCGTAGGTTTGTAAAACCTACTGGAGGATACACAGAATAAGAACTAGACTTCAAAGAATTATACCGGGAATTTCCCTCATCCAAAAATAGTGAGGCCAGTTTCAAACGAAAGATAAGGGAGTATAGAGTATCATATTAATGTTTCAAAGGGTTTTACCGATTGAAACGTGACTTATGGCCTCCCAAAGATTGTTTACCAGAAATGCATTCCAGACGGGCAGTGATGTTTAACAATTCATAAATAAATCATAAGAGCTCTAAAAATTCTGAAAATATACCATAGTGTAGAAAACATATAAAATATGATACATAATTAATTTCGGAATTTTTGGGCACCGTTTGGACGACTGAAATCGCCTTGCAAAATACTGCCGGAGCAGTGTGCTTATGGCAGATTCGCAGCTTTACCTCATGCACGATTTTTCACCCAATAAACTCTACCAAAATAAACATCCAAGACCATAAAACATATCCTCACACAATATAGCACACATATGTGTAAAAATCCGTGGTCTTAAAGTATTTTCAGTTGAGAAGACAAAAGAAAACTCACCCTCGAAGCACAACCTTCACTCTAACTTTACGCCCTAGTTTTCCCATGCTCTCCCTTGCTTTGATACTCCTCTTGGGGCTTCAAGGGCTTCTATGGAGTGTGATAATGGTGGGAGAAGAGTCTTGGGAGTGGGGGAGAAGTGGAGGGACGAAAATGGAGAGGGGAGAAGAGAGTGAGAGCACTTTCTTGCCTTAGCACTTTCTTGGAGTGAAAATGAATGGAATGGGAGAAGTTTGCAGCCACTCTTGCTTTTGGGGAGGCTATGCACGAAAATTTGGGGTAGGATAGGGTGGGGGTGGCTGCCACCAATGGAAGGTAACTTGTGGCATGCAATTTGGTAGTTCCAATGCCAAGTCATGATGGTTCTTGTCCCCTTTTGAATTTTTCTTCTTTTCTTTACTTGTAGCGTTGGCAAGCGTTGGGATTGGGTGGCGTGAGTGGTGAAGTGATCTAAGAGAAGATCTAAATAAAATCCTTCAGTGTCGGTCACTCTCAGTATTAAAATACTGGTTTCGTGCTTGCTAACATCGATAAATGCTAAATTAAATCCGTAGATTCAATCCGTTCGTCATTCTAATACTTAAATTAAATCCGTAGATTTAATTAGCTTCAAAGTCGGAAATAATTCACGACTTAAGTAACAATGTGAAATAAACTCCATCATAATAAATAACCCAACTTAGCTAAGTTGGTTATAACTCGGAAAAATAATAATTCATCGACTCAAGGATTCTCATCGCGGTCTTAAACACGCGAAGATAAATAAATGCATACTTGCTAGTGTAGTGACTCTGTCTTCAAAATACGAAATTCATAAACATAGATGAAAACATAAAACGCTTCAATTACTGGCAGATAGAAAATTTAACACACAATACTATAATTAAAATACTGATAAAAGAGCGGGTCACTACACGAGCGGCTTGGTTTGTTTACAGCCCTACCGGTAATGGGTTCGTCTCGCCAAAATCATAGATTCATCCCCTTTTCTATGCATTTGGTAGGTTGTAATTTAAGTGAGTGAGAGATTTTGATATGAAAAAAAAAAAATCTTTCCATATCCATTGGCGCATGAATCAGAGTAGACATAGAGAGACGAAAAGTCAATATTCTTCTCTGACATTTATACCCTTTGTATGTTTTGTATTACGAATCACAAGTTTAGAATAAAAGAATGATCCATCAAATCCCTTTCAGATCTTGGCCGTTGATTTAAGTTAGATGGATGGATGGATTTCATACATATTTTATACACTTAAGAGTGTTTTCATTGTAGCCCTACCCTATAGGGAAGGGATTTCATATATAGGGAAGGGATCAATGAAGAATGCTAAATGTAGAAGGAAACAACGAAGGCTGAATAACTCAATACATTTATTGAATAAATCACGCGAGCGCATGAACGAAAAATGTACGTGTTTATTCAGTAAAATAACTAGTCGTGCGGTCGCGTGATTTATTCGGTAAATTTATTGATTTATTCAGAACGAAATATAGTTACTTCTTCATAGATCCCAACCCTATATATATATATATATATATATATATATATATAGGGTTGGGTTCATGTAGATCTCTATGCTTATAATAGATCCGTAGATCCAAATCTAGACCACACATTTATGACATGTGGCGCATCAAGATGGTGACACGTGGCAAGGCATTTCAAGGCAAAATCTGGAGAGGTGTAAAATTGGAATGTAATTTTTGAAATTAAAAAAAAAAAAATTGGATTTTCTCAAAATAGGTATATTTTAGATGCATAAAGTTTCATACGAGAATGCATGAACTTTCATATAAAAATGCATAAAGTTTCATATAAAAATGCATAAGATTTCACCCCACCCCAACCCCACCCCCCACACCCCTAAAACCCCACCCCACCCCAGAACCCGACCCCCACCCACCCCCTACCCCCCCACCCCCCCCAAATTTTTTTTTATTTTTTATTTTTTTAAAAACTGATTTTCTGACCACTGACCCACCGCCCCACCCACCCCCCCCCACCAATTTTTTTTTTCTATTTTTTTATTTTCTCAAAAACTGATTTTCTGACCACTGACCCCCCCACCCACCCCACCCCCCAATTTTTTTTTTTGAAAAACTGATTTTTACATGCATAAAAAAATTACATGTTTTACATGCATATACTTTCACACATAAATGCATATACTTTCACACAAAAATGCATTACATTTTTTGAAAAAATATAATTTTTTTTGGGCTGGAGGGTGGGTGGGGGGTTAGCGGCCAGAAAATCAGTTTTTAAAAAAATAATAAAAAAAAAATTGGGGGGGGGGGAGGTGGGTGGGTGGGGGGTGCGGCGGGGGGGGTGGGTGGGTCAGCGACTCAACAATCAGAAAATCAGTTTTGAAAAAAAAAAATGGGGGGGTGGGGGGGTTGGTGGAGGGTCAGTTATCAGAAAACCAGTTTAAAAAAAAAATTGGGTGGGGGGTGGGGCAGGGGTGGGGTGGCGAAAATACCAGATTTATTAAAATGAAATGCATTTTTTGTATAATTTAATGCATTTTTATGTAAAATCTTTATGCACTTTTGTTTGATTTTATATGCATGTGAAACATGACTATTTTGGGGAGTGGTAATGGGGAGGGTTGGGGGGTGGTGTGGGGTGGGTTGGGGGTGGTGCGGGGTGGGGTGGTGAAAATACCAAAACTGTAAAAATCAAATGCATTTTTCTGTTCAAAATTATGCATTTCATGTGAAAACTTTATGCATCTTCGTGGGAAACTATATGCATCTAAAATATATCTATTTTGAGAAAATCTAAAAAAAATATATATATTTTTTTAATTATTAAATCCAAAAATTACATTCCAATTTTACCCCTCTCCATATTTTGCCTTGAAATGCTTGGAAACTCCTTGCCATGTGTCACCATCTTGATGCGCCACATGTCATAAATGTGTGGTCTATATTTGGATCTACGGATCTATTATAAGCATAGGGATCTACATGATCACATTCCTATATATATATATATATATATATATATATATATATATATATATATATATATATATATATATATATATAGGGGGTGGTTATTCCACAAACCCCTCTTAGTATATTACTTAAGACCTTATATTAACCATAGATCTCTTAGTATCTAACGGCTGAAATCAGTTTGGAAGATCCACAGTTATTCAATTTATTTCGCTACTTAATTTACGTATAATGATGTCGGAGGGTAAATTTGTAATGACCTTTTGACTTTCTAATTAGCCAACTACACATTACCGAAAACAATGCCCCATTAAATTGGAATTAAGATTTGATGTAATCCATATTGATATCAATTGTGTAGTTGCGTGAATTAGGAAGACAAAATCTATGATATTACTTTGTTAAAAAGGGAGATGATATATCAGCAACCCATTAAATTAAATGCAGCCACCTAAATCAATCTAACCCATATGAGTCCATAGAGTATATCTTTCAAAATTTGAGGAAAGAAAAGGTCGACGAAAAAGAAGAGACAGCACAAGGCACGAACTAAGGGTGGTCGACGAAATTACGACGATGGCTCGAACTAAGGGTGGTCGTGTTAGGTCCTGAGGGTCTCGAATAGGTGTATGGGGGGGGGGGGGAATACACCTATAGGCTATTTTCAAATTAATCAACCGACCTCAATCAGAGGGATCTCAGTCAGAGATCAAAACAAAACTTTTCATGCAAACAAAGACGTCTGTTTTAATGAAATCAGTTTTGACCAGACAGGGTTGACGACTGATACTGAAAGCTCTTCAGTAAAGAGTTATCAGTTAACTTGCTGGAACTTAACTGATGCAAGTAAGGGCTTCAGTCGTGTTTGCTAAAACAGAGATGATAACACTCTTCCTGACTATCGAAAGATAGATCAGTCAGACTGATATCATGCGCAGCGGAAATTAAACTTAGTTTCGAAATAGCCTCGGTGGAGCAAGTTGTTGGTTAAGGTTTCTCTTTGCAGTTAGTCAGTATTCAGTTTTATCAATTGAATAACACAAGTAAGAATGTAAAACTGAAAGCTGTAAACAACACAGAGAGTTTTACGTGGTTCGGAAAAACCCTTTCCTACATCCACGGTTGGTTGATCAGACCAACAATCCACTCCGCAAGTGCTTAACCAGGTGCACTGCAAACCGAACCGTGTGCTTACCGGGTGCACTGTCACGACCGCACTTGCTAAGGATAGCAAATTCGGGAAAACCGCGACTAAGGGAGGGAATTTAGGAGCGGGATTTAGAAAGGGCATATTCGTTTTCTTGATGACTCGACTTGTATAAAGAAATCAATCGAAATATCTAGATATCAATGAAGGCCACAAGGGGACCGTACATAATATTATCCCAAAACGGGGTACTCAATGGTTTTAGTACATTATTAAATAATACATATTGTTTGACAAATGACATAATATCTTAACATAATCAGTGTACGCAGCGGAATAACAATAACTTGAGTATATGTATGAAGACATATACTCCACTCTGAGGTTCTCGTCCTAAATTGACAAAAGCTCCGCTTGCACACTACATCCTCGATCACAGCTCAACCTGCACATTTAAAAATACATGCAGGGCTAAGTACAAAAGTACTTAGTGGACACTTGCCGAAATTTACATACATGCATAATATTTGATTGTCAAGCCTTTCAACAGTAGTAAGATACGAGGGTTTTCCTTTAAAGACTCGTATTTACCAAACATAATATCATTTCTTTCATCAATAACCCGCGCAGGTATTTTATATCATTAATCACCATATCAGTAACTCGTGCCGAGAGGGAGGCCTCCCTCTACGGACACTATGATCGGCCAACCCGCTAGATGACTCACGATCACAAGGTGTACACTAATTCCGAAGGGATTTGCGGTCCCATCCAGAATCCGAATTCGATTAACATCAGATAGGCAATTAATAATAAAACATAAAGCATTTAGGCATTGACAATATCATTTAAATTCATAAGCATAAAGTCTTAACAATTCTAATATATAATTTTAGTTTATACGTAGAAAGCCCACCTGAATAGCCGACTCACGGTTTAGCTCTAACTCTGGTGCTTGACCTTTAATCCGAGAAAATAAAATAAGATTCTAATTCTCGAAAAATCTCAATAAATGAGGATGCGTGAAATGATTATGCATGACTCATATTCCTTTAATTAAATTATGAGATGCTAATCCTATTTAAGGAATTAAATCTCGTCTTATGAGGTCGGATTATAAATCTTTAATAATCTACTCATCTTAAAATAATCTAATTCACTTACTAATTAATAATTAGTAAGTCTTAAAATTTTCTCTAATTAAACTTAATAGAATAATTATGAAGACCCAATTAAAATAAAATAATCAAGGCCCAAAAGGAATTTAATTCGAGCCCAAAAGAACAAATTCGAAGCCCAGTGCATTAATAAAATTAGGCCCAACATCAATTAAATTTCTAGAGCCCAACAAATGAGGCCCAAGATAATAAAATCATGAAGCCCAATAAGTGAGCCCATCATCACCCTTAAAAAAAATTAGTAAATTTTAATATTAATCACTAATTAAAAATAATTAGGATTAATAAAGAAGCCTAAAATAATAATTCTTATTGGGTTAAATAAATAAATTTCATTTGGACTTAATCAATTAAATCGTAGGAGCCCAAGTAATATAAATTCGAGACCCATTATTAATAAATAATAGGAGTCCAAGTAATAATTAATGTGGACTGGAAAGAATTAATCTTATCTCGTCAAAACCTTAAACTCAAAACGTTATCACATAACTATCATTTAGGTTCGAAACTATTTATTCGAACATCAACATGCGCATTAATCATAACTCGTTCTATTTATGTCATCAAGTCAAATATTCCGTCATTTAAAAACAAATCCTATAATATTACATAGATAAATTATATCATCATAGATCATGCTTTCTTATTTTTAAAATCATTTAATCATTTTCAAATAATCCATATTAATAAGTCATTTGAAAAGAATTAATTTAAATGAGAGTTTAACTCAAAATATTTCATTTTATAATCCATTTAAAAATACTTGAAATAAAAGAACTCCATTTAAATAATTAATTTAAAGGTCAATATATAATTAAATTAATCAAGCTCAATTTAAATTAGTAATTAAGAGCTCAAATAATTTAAATAGATATAAGCCCAAATTAATTAGATAAATTAAGTCTATCATGTTTTTCTTTGAATAAGGCCCAAACAATTAAATAAACACCCATCAGGATTTAAAGGCAAAATGAGCCCAACAGAAATTAAAATAAGGTGTCCAGCATTTAAAATTCGGCCTACTGATTTAATGCAAAATTCGGCCCATTCCTTCTCTTTTCTTTAAAAATTTTCGGCCCAGTCATTAGAGGTTTAAGCCCAATTAAAAATAAAGCCTAATCCTAAAATATAACACACACATAACACACTAACACACACATAACACACCAACACACACAAGCTTCTCTCTCTCTCTAACTCTCGGACCTCTCTCTCTCCCGACTCTCTCTGCTCTCTATCGTTCTGCCGCCGCCGCTGCCGTTCAACGGCGCCGTCGCCGCCGGCGAGCGGCGCGGCCTCTCCTTCTCTCTCCCTGAACTCTTCCCCCCCTCTTCTCCTCTATCTCTCTCGCTCAATCTCGGCCGCTGGAAAGGCACAGCAAGCGCAACCACGCCGCCGCTGTCATCTCCTCCGCCTCTCCTCCATGGCAGATCCGCCGCCGCCGTTCAACGCCGCGGATGTTCACGGCCATCGCCTGGCCGTGGAAGAGCACGGCCGTCGCCTGCCCGCCCTGATTCTCTCTCTCGGTTTCTAGATCTCTAGATCGGAACAGGGCATGCGCCCTCTCTGCCGGAGTCCAAGCCAGGCCGCCGTCTCTTCGTCCTCCATCGCTGCCGTTCGTCGTCGGATTCGCTGTGAGGAGCCGAGCACCGTCTCACAAAGGTAAGCCCCGGATCTCCCTATTCTCATTCATTTTAAATTTCCTCATCTTTTTCCCTTTTTTTTTTTTTTAAATTAAAAACTGAAACTCCTCTTTCCCTTTCTTGGCAGATCGGAGACAACGGCAGGTTCACCGCCGCCGCTCCGTCGCCGGCGACGAGCCACCGCGGCTGCCGCCTCCCTCTGATCTCGACTCACACACAGTAGGTTCAAGCCACAATTCGGTTCACAAAATAGCATAGGATTTTGAGCAAAAATCAAATACTGTAAATGCTTATTGAAATCTGAAATTCTTTTCTTGAAACTGAACTAGTCTGTAAATTTCAGTTCATATGTGCATATGTAAACATGTTGTGAAATATCAGAACAGCCGTATGAATTGGTATGAATTGGTGGTTCCCTGAGGGTGATGATACCTTGAGTAGGTGGATAATAGTCTCTGCAGATATTGTATATCACAAAAATTAGGAATCAATTTGGGAAGAGAATGGAAAGATGCAGAAATTTCTTTGTTGCATTACCTTAAAATTGGCTGTGAAATTGGGCTGCAGTAGTTGAAAATGGTGGTGTGAGAATGGTGAAAGTGGCTGTGGTTTTAAAGAAAAATGGGGTGGTTTGGATGGATGAGGATCGTGGAATTTTTTTCAACTTACAGGTATGAACACTTCAGCTGGCATGTAAGACTAAAGAATTTCTTCAGCATGCGTATAGGATTCAGCATGCTTAGGATTCAGCATGCTTAGGATTATTTAAATTAAAATATCTAAGAGATTAATATATTAATTATATGGTTCCCAACTAATTTAAATACATTAAGACATATAAGCCTAATTCTTATTGAAGCATAAAATCCATTTGAGCTTGCTTCTAACATAAATTAAATTACTCATGGGCTTAAGTAAACAATCGATAAAAGATTCATATTTAACACTTCAGTGTTAAATTCTCCACAATAAATTAATGGACTCAAAATATATTTTGAGTGCATCATCTATTGAAAATAAAAAAATAAATCATCACATATATAAATTATCAAATTCATATAAGTTCGTATTTTATTAATGGATGCTGAACTCTAATTACCATAATACATCCTTAAATCAGTAATTAAAAGTATATAATCCTTAATAAAAAGTCGGGTCATTACATACTATCCCCCTTAAAAGAAATTTCGTCCCGAAATTTGCATACCTATGTGAAAAGTTCTGGGTATTTTTCTTTCATCTGGTCCTCAAGTTCCCACGTTGCTTCTTCCGGTCCATGGTGTCTCCACAATATTTTAACTGACGCGATCGATTTATTCCTTAACTCTTGCACCTTTCGGTCCAAAATGGCTTCAGGTTTTTCCTCGTACGTCAAGTCTGGGTTAAGAATCATTTCATCTTGGTGAATCACGTGTTTGGGGTCAAACACGTACCGTCTCAGCTGTGACACGTGGAACACATTGTGGACGTTTCCAAAGCTAGGTGGCAGTGCCAACCTATACGCTACGGGACCTATTCTTTCTAGGATCTCATAAGGTCCTACAAAACGGGGTCTCAACTTACCCTTAACACCGAATCTAACGATCCCTTTCGAGGGTGATATTTTAAGGAAAACCTTGTCTCCAATCTTAAATTGTAGTTCAGTTCGTCGGGTATCAGCATAAGACTTCTGTCTGTCCTGGGCCTCTTTAATTCTTGCTCTAATCTGGCGGATGGTCTCGATCATCTCGCTTACTGCATCTGGCCCAAGGATTTTTCTTTCACCCACTTCATCCCAGTAAAGTGGTGATCTACACTTCCTTCCATACAGCGCCTCATAAGGTGCCATATCAATGGTTGCCTGGTAACTATTGTTGTAGGCGAATTCGATCAATGGCAGCACTGATTCCCAACTTCCTCCTCGGTCTAGCACCACTGTCCTCAACATATCTTCAAGGGTCTGAATTGTCCTTTCTGATTGTCCATCTGTTTGAGGGTGAAAGGCGGTGCTAAAGTTTAATCTCGTTCCCAACTCTTTCTGCAAACTGATCCAAAATCTAGAAGTAAATTTTGAATCTCTATCTGAAGTAATGGATATTGGTATTCCATGTAGCCGTACAATCTCACGAATGTACAGTTGGGCTAGTTTCTCCGATCCATGGGTAATTGGAATCGGTATAAAATGAGCGCTCTTCGTGAGACGGTCTACTATTACCCAAATAGATGTGTTGCCCCTATTTGTCTTGGGTAGACCCGTCACGAAATCCATCGCTATGTGCTCCCACTTCCATTCTGGAATTTCCAATGGCTGTAATTTCCCATATGGTCGTTGATGTAAAGCTTTCACTTGCTGGCATGCAAGGCAACGCTCTACAAACGAGGCTATATCTCGTTTCATCCCGTCCCACCAAAATTTCTGTTTTAGATCTTGGTACATTTTGGTACTTCCGGGATGAGCGGTATAGGGCGTGTCATGAGCTTCACTCATGATCTCGTTTCTCAATTCCTCGTTATGGGGAACACACAATCTTCTTTCAAAAAGAACTGCGTTATCCGTTGCCTCTTGGTAGCCTCCTGGCGTGCCTGTTCGGATCTTGAGACGAACTTTTTCCAAGCTCTCATCCGCTCTCTGGGCACTGACGATCCTTTCTCTGAGGTCTGGGACGGCTACTAGAGTTGCAATAATTGCTCTTGTCGTTGCCGGTGGCTGAACCACTTCTATCTTCAATTTGTCAAAATCCCTTACAAGCGTGTCCTCTTGAGTGAGAAGAAGTCCTAACTCGGATTGAGTTTTACGACTTAAAGCATCAGCTACTACATTAGCTTTTCCCGGGTGGTAGTTGATACCGCAGTCGTAATCCTTCACGAGCTCGAGCCATCTCCTCTGTCTCATATTCAAGTCTTTCTGTTCGAAAAAATACTTAAGACTTTTGTGATCAGTGAAGATTTCACATCTAACTCCGTATAGATGGTGTCTCCAAATTTTCAAAGCATGCACAATTGCTGCCAGTTCCAGATCATGAGTGGGGTAGTTCAATTCATGTGGCCTTAGTTGTCGCGAGGCGTAGGCAATGACCTTTCCTCCTTGCATCAACACACAACCTAGCCCATTTTTGGACGCGTCTGTGAAGATCACGTATTCTTTATCGGCTGCTGGAACTGCTAGCACTGGTGCAGTTGTCAATTTCTTCTTCAGCTCTTGGAAGCTGGCTTCACACTCTTCGTTCCACTTATACTTGATTCCTTTGCGAAGTAATTGCGTCATTGGTCTCGCTATTTTAGAGAATCCTTCGATGAATCTCCGGTAGTATCCTGCCAAACCTAAGAAACTTCGAATTTCATTAGGTGTGGTTGGTGATTTCCACTCGCGCACTGCTTGCACCTTGGCGGGGTCCACCTTGATTCCATCTGCTGATACGATGTGCCCTAGAAACATTACTTCTTTCAACCAAAATTCGCACTTGCTGAATTTGGCGAACAACTTCTCCGTCTTTAATGTCTCCAGGATGATTCTTAAATGATTTTCATGCTCTTGGTCATTCTTAGAATAGATGAGGATATCATCTATAAACACTAAGACAAATTTGTCTAAGTATGGATGGAAAACTCGATTCATGAGGTCCATGAATACTGCCGGTGCATTTGTTAGACCAAATGGCATGACAATGAATTCATAGTGACCATATCTTGTGCGGAAAGCGGTCTTAGATATATCCTCTGGTCTGATCTTCAGTTGATGATAACCAGACCTTAAATCTATTTTTGAGAATACACTGGCTCCTTTGAGTTGATCGAACAAATCATCTATCCTTGGAAGAGGGTATTTGTTTTTAAGCGTCAGTTTGTTCAACTCTCGATAATCAATGCACATTCTCATGGTTCCATCTTTCTTCTTGACAAAGAGTACAGGCGCTCCCCAAGGCGAGACACTGGGTCTGATGAAACCCAAGTCCAAGAGTTCCTGTAGTTGCACCTTTAATTCTTGTAGTTCCTTTGGGGCCATCCTGTACGGTGCCTTTGATACTGGGGCAGATCCAGGTTCTAGATCAATGGTGAAATCTAGTTGCCTGTCTGGAGGTAGTCCTGGCAATATTTCAGGAAAAACTTCTGGAAAGTCTCGTACTATTGCCACATCTTCCACCTTCTTGTCTTCACTAGCTTCCCCGTTTAGGTAGACGAGATAAGCTGTGCTTCCTTCCTTCATCATCTCTTTTCTGGCTTGTAATGCGGATATCACTGGTACTCTTTTCTTCATACCTATGCCGTGAAATTCCGTCGGTTCCTTTCCAGGTGGTCGAAGAGAAATTTTTCGTTCACTACAAAGGATGGTGGCGTGATTCTTAGCTAGCCAGTCCATTCCTAAGATCATATCTACGTCCCACATGAGTAGAATATTAAGATTGTTCGCTACCATCTTAAGTTCTCCTATTTCAAATTCTACGTTCGAGCAAACATGTGTGGTGGTAGATCTTTCTCCTGAGGGTGTAGTGATTCTTAAGGCACACTTAGCTCGTTCTGATTCGATTTCTACGGTATCTCCGCAAGGGGCAGATATAAAAGAATGCGAGGCACCAGTATCGAACAGAATCATTATGGAAAAACCTTTAAGCTTGCCCATACCTGCCAGGTTTCCTTGGTTTTTTTCGGGCTGGTTTTGGGTGAGAGCAAAGGCTCTCGCCTGCTGCGGCAATGGTTGTTGCCGCCTCTGTTGCTGTTGGCGCTGTTGGTTCTTGTGTTGGTATTGCTGCTGGATATGGCTGTTGTTGGCGGGGCTGGTATTGGTATTGCTGCTGGTATGGCTGTTGTTGGCGGGGCTGGTGTTGCCCTTGAACTGCTTGCAGGGGCTGGGCATAAGTGGCCCTGATTGCCGCGCCCTGCTGTTTGTTGGGGCATTGTGAGGAGTAGTGGCCCTTCTGGCCACACGTGTAGCAACTGTCAGTTCCAGCCCTACAGACACCACGATGTGGTTTGTGGCATTTTGGACAAAGGGGAACTTCATTTTGTCTTTGTCTGCCTCTAGTCGGGGCAGGACCCTGTTGCTTCCCTTGTCCTTGTTGCTGATATTGTCCCAACGGCGCATTTCCTTGCCATGGCCTCTTGTTAGTCTGGTTTTCATTTCCTCTATGGTCGTTCCAGTTGCGCTTCCCTTTAAAGTTCTGAGGGCGTGCAGGTGGGTTGGCTGGTGCTGAGGTCTGTGGCGGAGCCAACCTTTCTACTGGCATCGCAGCTTCGATGTCCAGTGCCCTGTTCAAAGACTCAGTGTATGAGAGTCCACCATGACTAGCTAGAGTCATCCGAATCTCGTGCCTCAGACCGGCACAAAATTTCTCCGCCATTTTCTCATCAGTATCCACCTGTTGTGGAGCATAACGCGATAGATCGCAGAACTCTCTGTCATACTCTGTCACCGTCTTCTTCCCTTGTTTCAGGCTATAGAACTCAGCCTCCTTCTTCTTTCTGTAGCTCTTGGGAATATACTTATCATATAATCCCGTCTTAAAGTCTTCCCAAGTGTATGCTGCCCATTGTTCGGGAGTCAGAGTCTTTCGGCGGGCTTCCCACCAAAAGTCAGCCGATCCGGCTAGTTGGAAAGACATACACGAGAGTCGCTCCTCTTCTGTGCAGTGTAGGAAAGGTGAAGATACGCTCCAAGGCGCGTATCCAAGCTTCGGCCTCGGCTGGGTCGCCTGTCCCAGTGAATGTGGGCGGACTCTGTCGAAGGAACAGTTCTTCAGTCCTTCTAGCAGGGGGTGGAGGGGGTGGGGTAGGTTCCCTGTCGTTTCGCCGTCCCTCAGGTATTTCATCACGATTTCCATTGTTGTTAATGTTCCTCCTAGCTGGGCGACCTCGTTTAGGTGGCATTCTGTACAATACAAACACCCATTTTAACGCATTCTATACAGGAGTCTCTAAGGTAATTAATAAAGATCTGTTTGTCAAATTTAACTTATCATAACTCCAAAACTAAAATATAACAGGAACCGTTGCATGCACAAGTCACATTTTCAAAATTACTATATTCTTAACTGACTCGTGAAGAATAAATCTCGTAGAGAAACATAAAACATACACGAGATCGTCGTAGAAAACCCATGCTAGGGTCATTATATATCATGGAATATTGCCTCATCGAGGACTTTTACATCGTCAACCCAAAATGTAAGTAAAGTCTATCTAGTACTCCCTATGATGTATCGGCTTACTAGTTAAGCAATCACAAAAGGGTTTTTATTCACGGAACGTCCTAGAGACCAACATTTCCGTACTAATGCTAGCTAGAAACAACATAAATAAAATCATAGTCATTGGAACGAATTATCGTTTCCGGAGTACATCCACAAGCTAAAAACTATCAAATTTGTGAACTCTGAGTCGCGGTACGACTGCTCCTCGGTGACGCCAGGGGGTCCTCTTCTGGATCCTCCTCGGGGTCCTCCTCCTCATCCTCGCCCGGCTCCCAGCTGGGCAACGGAGTCTCTCCTTGGCCCTCGCCTGTCTCCTGCATGATCTGGGCTGAGCGGAAGATATCGTCCACAATCTCACGGATCGGATCGTCTCTGGTGCTGATCCTGGCCGTGGCACGAGGCTTGATCGGAGCTGGAGTTGGCACGGGCTCGGGATGAGTAATCCTCATCGTACCATACTGTGCTGTATCGTCATCCTCCTGCATAGGGTATTTGCCCCTATCTAGAAACTCCCTCATGTTGGCCATGACCCTGTCGACATCTGCCATGGCAGCCTCAAACCTTGCGTCTATCGTAGATATCAGTGGTGGTGGAGGAGTAGTAGCTCGGATAACTGAGTCAGGAGGCGATGGGAAATCCCTGCGAGCCCGTGGACGAGAAGGGCCTGTCTCGTCATCGTGCCTACCACGGCGCCCTAGAACTGAGGCTCGTGGTGGAGGATCTCGGGGCAAGGCCATCGGAGACTCAGGGGCAGTAGCGGGTGTCTCCGCTGGCAAAGGCGTCCCCACTTGTACGTAGTCTCCCGGAAGGATGTAGGGCCCTAGAGGGGCGCGGCCCCACAAAGTGAAACAGATCTGAAGCTCCGCAATAAAGCTAGGGAAGTCTCCCATGAGGTCGTGGTAATCTTCTCGGCGAAAGATGTAGTGGGCAGAGATCTGCCTAGCCCATCCCTGCCACTCGGAAGGTAACAGTAAGATCAACCTCTGGATACCGTCATACCCTGATACTCCATGTGCACTCGCCTCGACCCAGTGTCTGTGAAAACCTGCGAGGAACTGTCCGAGGTTATCCCCGTGACATGGAGCATAGGTGCGGTAGGACCGCTCGACCTCCTCTGGACTAGCCCATGGGGGCAGTGGTCGTCGTCGGGTGAAAACAGTCCTCGCCATCTAACAAAGGAAGTTCTATCGTCAAAAGTAGCACACGACAAGTAACTTAAGGCGATAAGGTTCTAAATATCTAAAATCGGAAAACAAGTTCGGTTCAATAACCATAACGTGCAAAAATACCTCATCATCTAAATCTAGCATTTACACAAGCCATACAGGTTCTTAATACTTAATCACAGATTACCTAATTCGACTATCATATAGTTCTAGTGTCGTTGTTTACCGAACTTAGGGCTTGTTATGTGATGATGATATTTTCTTAAATCTAGCGACGAGCACTAAAAGTTTCAACAAAATAAGTTCAAAAGGCCAAGCTAATTCGAGATCTCATCGTAGAAAAACACTCGAATATTTAAGTTATGCCCATGCCATCAACGTACTATTGGCGTTCGTTACGCTGCTCAATCTTCATGCTCGTGGTTTCATCATGCGACCCTTCGTGTAATTCTTCTTTCTCTATTTCGACCATCATTGTCGATGTCATCGTAACATGAAGAAAAAAAATTAAGGCATCTCCCTAAGTTCTCTTCTATGTTCCGTCGTGAGAGTGAGCATATATAACTTAACAGTTCTAAGTTCTTGTGATTCATACCATAGTCATACTTATTCATGCTTCATACATTTCAAGAAATTAACTTAATTAAAACTTGAAAGTACTTACCATAACCTCCGTTGAGCGTGACGAGATGTAGTGCCAAGCTTTTGTCAACTAGTTCGAAAGTGTATTAACTTACTTAATCTAGACTCAACTTAGAAGGAATGAGTAGTACTCAGAGCAAAAGAAATGCTCTGATACCATTCTGTCACGACCGCACTTGCTAAGGATAGCAAATTCGGGAAAACCGCGACTAAGGGAGGGAATTTAGGAGCGGGATTTAGAAAGGGCATATTCGTTTTCTTGATGACTCGACTTGTATAAAGAAATCAATCGAAATATCTAGATATCAATGAAGGCCACAAGGGGACCGTACATAATATTATCCCAAAACGGGGTACTCAATGGTTTTAGTACATTATTAAATAATACATATTGTTTGACAAATGACATAATATCTTAACATAATCAGTGTACGCAGCGGAATAACAATAACTTGAGTATATGTATGAAGACATATACTCCACTCTGAGGTTCTCGTCCTAAATTGACAAAAGCTCCGCTTGCACACTACATCCTCGATCACAGCTCAACCTGCACATTTAAAAATACATGCAGGGCTAAGTACAAAAGTACTTAGTGGACACTTGCCGAAATTTACATACATGCATAATATTTGATTGTCAAGCCTTTCAACAGTAGTAAGATACGAGGGTTTTCCTTTAAAGACTCGTATTTACCAAACATAATATCATTTCTTTCATCAATAACCCGCGCAGGTATTTTATATCATTAATCACCATATCAGTAACTCGTGCCGAGAGGGAGGCCTCCCTCTACGGACACTATGATCGGCCAACCCGCTAGATGACTCACGATCACAAGGTGTACACTAATTCCGAAGGGATTTGCGGTCCCATCCAGAATCCGAATTCGATTAACATCAGATAGGCAATTAATAATAAAACATAAAGCATTTAGGCATTGACAATATCATTTAAATTCATAAGCATAAAGTCTTAACAATTCTAATATATAATTTTAGTTTATACGTAGAAAGCCCACCTGAATAGCCGACTCACGGTTTAGCTCTAACTCTGGTGCTTGACCTTTAATCCGAGAAAATAAAATAAGATTCTAATTCTCGAAAAATCTCAATAAATGAGGATGCGTGAAATGATTATGCATGACTCATATTCCTTTAATTAAATTATGAGATGCTAATCCTATTTAAGGAATTAAATCTCGTCTTATGAGGTCGGATTATAAATCTTTAATAATCTACTCATCTTAAAATAATCTAATTCACTTACTAATTAATAATTAGTAAGTCTTAAAATTTTCTCTAATTAAACTTAATAGAATAATTATGAAGACCCAATTAAAATAAAATAATCAAGGCCCAAAAGGAATTTAATTCGAGCCCAAAAGAACAAATTCGAAGCCCAGTGCATTAATAAAATTAGGCCCAACATCAATTAAATTTCTAGAGCCCAACAAATGAGGCCCAAGATAATAAAATCATGAAGCCCAATAAGTGAGCCCATCATCACCCTTAAAAAAAATTAGTAAATTTTAATATTAATCACTAATTAAAAATAATTAGGATTAATAAAGAAGCCTAAAATAATAATTCTTATTGGGTTAAATAAATAAATTTCATTTGGACTTAATCAATTAAATCGTAGGAGCCCAAGTAATATAAATTCGAGACCCATTATTAATAAATAATAGGAGTCCAAGTAATAATTAATGTGGACTGGAAAGAATTAATCTTATCTCGTCAAAACCTTAAACTCAAAACGTTATCACATAACTATCATTTAGGTTCGAAACTATTTATTCGAACATCAACATGCGCATTAATCATAACTCGTTCTATTTATGTCATCAAGTCAAATATTCCGTCATTTAAAAACAAATCCTATAATATTACATAGATAAATTATATCATCATAGATCATGCTTTCTTATTTTTAAAATCATTTAATCATTTTCAAATAATCCATATTAATAAGTCATTTGAAAAGAATTAATTTAAATAAGAGTTTAACTCAAAATATTTCATTTTATAATCCATTTAAAAATACTTGAAATAAAAGAACTCCATTTAAATAATTAATTTAAAGGTCAATATATAATTAAATTAATCAAGCTCAATTTAAATTAGTAATTAAGAGCTCAAATAATTTAAATAGATATAAGCCCAAATTAATTAGATAATTAAGTCTATCATGTTTTTCTTTGAATAAGGCCCAAACAATTAAATAAACACCCATCAGGATTTAAAGGCAAAATGAGCCCAACAGAAATTAAAATAAGGTGTCCAGCATTTAAAATTCGGCCTACTGATTTAATGCAAAATTCGGCCCATTCCTTCTCTTTTCTTTAAAAATTTTCGGCCCAGTCATTAGAGGTTTAAGCCCAATTAAAAATAAAGCCTAATCCTAAAATATAACACACACATAACACACCAACACACACATAACACACCAACACACACAAGCTTCTCTCTCTCTCTAACTCTCGGACCTCTCTCTCTCCCGACTCTCTCTGCTCTCTATCGTTCTGCCGCCGCCGCTGCCGTTCAACGGCGCCGTCGCCGCCGGCGAGCGGCGCGGCCTCTCCTTCTCTCTCCCTGAACTCTTCCCCCCCTCTTCTCCTCTATCTCTCTCGCTCAATCTCGGCCGCTGGAAAGGCACAGCAAGCGCAACCACGCCGCCGCTGTCATCTCCTCCGCCTCTCCTCCATGGCAGATCCGCCGCCGCCGTTCAACGCCGCGGATGTTCACGGCCATCGCCTGGCCGTGGAAGAGCACGGCCGTCGCCTGCCCGCCCTGATTCTCTCTCTCGGTTTCTAGATCTCTAGATCGGAACAGGGCATGCGCCCTCTCTGCCGGAGTCCAAGCCAGGCCGCCGTCTCTTCGTCCTCCATCGCTGCCGTTCGTCGTCGGATTCGCTGTGAGGAGCCGAGCACCGTCTCACAAAGGTAAGCCCCGGATCTCCCTATTCTCATTCATTTTAAATTTCCTCATCTTTTTCCCTTTTTTTTTTTTAAATTAAAAACTGAAACTCCTCTTTCCCTTTCTTGGCAGATCGGAGACAACGGCAGGTTCACCGCCGCCGCTCCGTCGCCGGCGACGAGCCACCGCGGCTGCCGCCTCCCTCTGATCTCGACTCACACACAGTAGGTTCAAGCCACAATTCGGTTCACAAAATAGCATAGGATTTTGAGCAAAAATCAAATACTGTAAATGCTTATTGAAATCTGAAATTCTTTTCTTGAAACTGAACTAGTCTGTAAATTTCAGTTCATATGTGCATATGTAAACATGTTGTGAAATATCAGAACAGCCGTATGAATTGGTATGAATTGGTGGTTCCCTGAGGGTGATGATACCTTGAGTAGGTGGATAATAGTCTCTGCAGATATTGTATATCACAAAAATTAGGAATCAATTTGGGAAGAGAATGGAAAGATGCAGAAATTTCTTTGTTGCATTACCTTAAAATTGGCTGTGAAATTGGGCTGCAGTAGTTGAAAATGGTGGTGTGAGAATGGTGAAAGTGGCTGTGGTTTTAAAGAAAAATGGGGTGGTTTGGATGGATGAGGATCGTGGAATTTTTTTCAACTTACAGGTATGAACACTTCAGCTGGCATGTAAGACTAAAGAATTTCTTCAGCATGCGTATAGGATTCAGCATGCTTAGGATTCAGCATGCTTAGGATTATTTAAATTAAAATATCTAAGAGATTAATATATTAATTATATGGTTCCCAACTAATTTAAATACATTAAGACATATAAGCCTAATTCTTATTGAAGCATAAAATCCATTTGAGCTTTCTTCTAACATAAATTAAATTACTCATGGGCTTAAGTAAACAATCGATAAAAGATTCATATTTAACACTTCAGTGTTAAATTCTCCACAATAAATTAATGGACTCAAAATATATTTTGAGTGCATCATCTATTGAAAATAAAAAAATAAATCATCACATATATAAATTATCAAATTCATATAAGTTCGTATTTTATTAATGGATGCTGAACTCTAATTACCATAATACATCCTTAAATCAGTAATTAAAAGTATATAATCCTTAATAAAAAGTCGGGTCATTACATACTATCCCCCTTAAAAGAAATTTCGTCCCGAAATTTGCATACCTATGTGAAAAGTTCTGGGTATTTTTCTTTCATCTGGTCCTCAAGTTCCCACGTTGCTTCTTCCGGTCCATGGTGTCTCCACAATATTTTAACTGACGCGATCGATTTATTCCTTAACTCTTGCACCTTTCGGTCCAAAATGGCTTCAGGTTTTTCCTCGTACGTCAAGTCTGGGTTAAGAATCATTTCATCTTGGTGAATCACGTGTTTGGGGTCAAACACGTACCGTCTCAGCTGTGACACGTGGAACACATTGTGGACGTTTCCAAAGCTAGGTGGCAGTGCCAACCTATACGCTACGGGACCTATTCTTTCTAGGATCTCATAAGGTCCTACAAAACGGGGTCTCAACTTACCCTTAACACCGAATCTAACGATCCCTTTCGAGGGTGATATTTTAAGGAAAACCTTGTCTCCAATCTTAAATTGTAGTTCAGTTCGTCGGGTATCAGCATAAGACTTCTGTCTGTCCTGGGCCTCTTTAATTCTTGCTCTAATCTGGCGGATGGTCTCGATCATCTCGCTTACTGCATCTGGCCCAAGGATTTTTCTTTCACCCACTTCATCCCAGTAAAGTGGTGATCTACACTTCCTTCCATACAGCGCCTCATAAGGTGCCATATCAATGGTTGCCTGGTAACTATTGTTGTAGGCGAATTCGATCAATGGCAGCACTGATTCCCAACTTCCTCCTCGGTCTAGCACCACTGTCCTCAACATATCTTCAAGGGTCTGAATTGTCCTTTCTGATTGTCCATCTGTTTGAGGGTGAAAGGCGGTGCTAAAGTTTAATCTCGTTCCCAACTCTTTCTGCAAACTGATCCAAAATCTAGAAGTAAATTTTGAATCTCTATCTGAAGTAATGGATATTGGTATTCCATGTAGCCGTACAATCTCACGAATGTACAGTTGGGCTAGTTTCTCCGATCCATGGGTAATTGGAATCGGTATAAAATGAGCGCTCTTCGTGAGACGGTCTACTATTACCCAAATAGATGTGTTGCCCCTATTTGTCTTGGGTAGACCCGTCACGAAATCCATCGCTATGTGCTCCCACTTCCATTCTGGAATTTCCAATGGCTGTAATTTCCCATATGGTCGTTGATGTAAAGCTTTCACTTGCTGGCATGCAAGGCAACGCTCTACAAACGAGGCTATATCTCGTTTCATCCCGTCCCACCAAAATTTCTGTTTTAGATCTTGGTACATTTTGGTACTTCCGGGATGAGCGGTATAGGGCGTGTCATGAGCTTCACTCATGATCTCGTTTCTCAATTCCTCGTTATGGGGAACACACAATCTTCTTTCAAAAAGAACTGCGTTATCCGTTGCCTCTTGGTAGCCTCCTGGCGTGCCTGTTCGGATCTTGAGACGAACTTTTTCCAAGCTCTCATCCGCTCTCTGGGCACTGACGATCCTTTCTCTGAGGTCTGGGACGGCTACTAGAGTTGCAATAATTGCTCTTGTCGTTGCCGGTGGCTGAACCACTTCTATCTTCAATTTGTCAAAATCCCTTACAAGCGTGTCCTCTTGAGTGAGAAGAAGTCCTAACTCGGATTGAGTTTTACGACTTAAAGCATCAGCTACTACATTAGCTTTTCCCGGGTGGTAGTTGATACCGCAGTCGTAATCCTTCACGAGCTCGAGCCATCTCCTCTGTCTCATATTCAAGTCTTTCTGTTCGAAAAAATACTTAAGACTTTTGTGATCAGTGAAGATTTCACATCTAACTCCGTATAGATGGTGTCTCCAAATTTTCAAAGCATGCACAATTGCTGCCAGTTCCAGATCATGAGTGGGGTAGTTCAATTCATGTGGCCTTAGTTGTCGCGAGGCGTAGGCAATGACCTTTCCTCCTTGCATCAACACACAACCTAGCCCATTTTTGGACGCGTCTGTGAAGATCACGTATTCTTTATCGGCTGTTGGAACTGCTAGCACTGGTGCAGTTGTCAATTTCTTCTTCAGCTCTTGGAAGCTGGCTTCACACTCTTCGTTCCACTTATACTTGATTCCTTTGCGAAGTAATTGCGTCATTGGTCTCGCTATTTTAGAGAATCCTTCGATGAATCTCCGGTAGTATCCTGCCAAACCTAAGAAACTTCGAATTTCATTAGGTGTGGTTGGTGATTTCCACTCGCGCACTGCTTGCACCTTGGCGGGGTCCACCTTGATTCCATCTGCTGATACGATGTGCCCTAGAAACATTACTTCTTTCAACCAAAATTCGCACTTGCTGAATTTGGCGAACAACTTCTCCGTCTTTAATGTCTCCAGGATGATTCTTAAATGATTTTCATGCTCTTGGTCATTCTTAGAATAGATGAGGATATCATCTATAAACACTAAGACAAATTTGTCTAAGTATGGATGGAAAACTCGATTCATGAGGTCCATGAATACTGCCGGTGCATTTGTTAGACCAAATGGCATGACAATGAATTCATAGTGACCATATCTTGTGCGGAAAGCGGTCTTAGATATATCCTCTGGTCTGATCTTCAGTTGATGATAACCAGACCTTAAATCTATTTTTGAGAATACACTGGCTCCTTTGAGTTGATCGAACAAATCATCTATCCTTGGAAGAGGGTATTTGTTTTTAAGCGTCAGTTTGTTCAACTCTCGATAATCAATGCACATTCTCATGGTTCCATCTTTCTTCTTGACAAAGAGTACAGGCGCTCCCCAAGGCGAGACACTGGGTCTGATGAAACCCAAGTCCAAGAGTTCCTGTAGTTGCACCTTTAATTCTTGTAGTTCCTTTGGGGCCATCCTGTACGGTGCCTTTGATACTGGGGCAGATCCAGGTTCTAGATCAATGGTGAAATCTAGTTGCCTGTCTGGAGGTAGTCCTGGCAATATTTCAGGAAAAACTTCTGGAAAGTCTCGTACTATTGCCACATCTTCCACCTTCTTGTCTTCACTAGCTTCCCCGTTTAGGTAGACGAGATAAGCTGTGCTTCCTTCCTTCATCATCTCTTTTCTGGCTTGTAATGCGGATATCACTGGTACTCTTTTCTTCATACCTATGCCGTGAAATTCCGTCGGTTCCTTTCCAGGTGGTCGAAGAGAAATTTTTCGTTCACTACAAAGGATGGTGGCGTGATTCTTAGCTAGCCAGTCCATTCCTAAGATCATATCTACGTCCCACATGAGTAGAATATTAAGATTGTTCGCTACCATCTTAAGTTCTCCTATTTCAAATTCTACGTTCGAGCAAACATGTGTGGTGGTAGATCTTTCTCCTGAGGGTGTAGTGATTCTTAAGGCACACTTAGCTCGTTCTGATTCGATTTCTACGGTATCTCCGCAAGGGGCAGATATAAAAGAATGCGAGGCACCAGTATCGAACAGAATCATTATGGAAAAACCTTTAAGCTTGCCCATACCTGCCAGGTTTCCTTGGTTTTTTTCGGGCTGGTTTTGGGTGAGAGCAAAGGCTCTCGCCTGCTGCGGCAATGGTTGTTGCCGCCTCTGTTGCTGTTGGCGCTGTTGGTTCTTGTGTTGGTATTGCTGCTGATATGGCTGTTGTTGGCGGGGCTGGTATTGGTATTGCTGCTGGTATGGCTGTTGTTGGCGGGGCTGGTGTTGCCCTTGAACTGCTTGCAGGGGCTGGGCATAAGTGGCCCTGATTGCCGCGCCCTGCTGTTTGTTGGGGCATTGTGAGGAGTAGTGGCCCTTCTGGCCACACGTGTAGCAACTGTCAGTTCCAGCCCTACAGACACCACGATGTGGTTTGTGGCATTTTGGACAAAGGGGAACTTCATTTTGTCTTTGTCTGCCTCTAGTCGGGGCAGGACCCTGTTGCTTCCCTTGTCCTTGTTGCTGATATTGTCCCAACGGCGCATTTCCTTGCCATGGCCTCTTGTTAGTCTGGTTTTCATTTCCTCTATGGTCGTTCCAGTTGCGCTTCCCTTTAAAGTTCTGAGGGCGTGCAGGTGGGTTGGCTGGTGCTGAGGTCTGTGGCGGAGCCAACCTTTCTACTGGCATCGCAGCTTCGATGTCCAGTGCCCTGTTCAAAGACTCGGTGTATGAGAGTCCACCATGACTAGCTAGAGTCATCCGAATCTCGTGCCTCAGACCGGCACAAAATTTCTCCGCCATTTTCTCATCAGTATCCACCTGTTGTGGAGCATAACGCGATAGATCGCAGAACTCTCTGTCATACTCTGTCACCGTCTTCTTCCCTTGTTTCAGGCTATAGAACTCAGCCTCCTTCTTCTTTCTGTAGCTCTTGGGAATATACTTATCATATAATCCCGTCTTAAAGTCTTCCCAAGTGTATGCTGCCCATTGTTCGGGAGTCAGAGTCTTTCGGCGGGCTTCCCACCAAAAGTCAGCCGATCCGGCTAGTTGGAAAGACATACACGAGAGTCGCTCCTCTTCTGTGCAGTGTAGGAAGGTGAAGATACGCTCCAAGGCGCGTATCCAAGCTTCGGCCTCGGCTGGGTCGCCTGTCCCAGTGAATGTGGGCGGACTCTGTCGAAGGAACAGTTCTTCAGTCCTTCTAGCAGGGGGTGGAGGGGGTGGGGTAGGTTCCCTGTCGTTTCGCCGTCCCTCAGGTATTTCATCACGATTTCCATTGTTGTTAATGTTCCTCCTAGCTGGGCGACCTCGTTTAGGTGGCATTCTGTACAATACAAACACCCATTTTAACGCATTCTATACAGGAGTCTCTAAGGTAATTAATAAAGATCTGTTTGTCAAATTTAACTTATCATAACTCCAAAACTAAAATATAACAGGAACCGTTGCATGCACAAGTCACATTTTTCAAAATTACTATATTCTTAACTGACTCGTGAAGAATAAATCTCGTAGAGAAACATAAAACATACACGAGATCGTCGTAGAAAACCCATGCTAGGGTCATTATATATCATGGAATATTGCCTCATCGAGGACTTTTACATCGTCAACCCAAAATGTAAGTAAAGTCTATCTAGTACTCCCTATGATGTATCGGCTTACTAGTTAAGCAATCACAAAAGGGTTTTTATTCACGGAACGTCCTAGAGACCAACATTTCCGTACTAATGCTAGCTAGAAACAACATAAATAAAATCATAGTCATTGGAACGAATTATCGTTTCCGGAGTACATCCACAAGCTAAAACTATCAAATTTGTGAACTCTGAGTCGCGGTACGACTGCTCCTCGGTGACGCCAGGGGGTCCTCTTCTGGATCCTCCTCGGGGTCCTCCTCCTCATCCTCGCCCGGCTCCCAGCTGGGCAACGGAGTCTCTCCTTGGCCCTCGCCTGTCTCCTGCATGATCTGGGCTGAGCGGAAGATATCGTCCACAATCTCACGGATCGGATCGTCTCTGGTGCTGATCCTGGCCGTGGCACGAGGCTTGATCGGAGCTGGAGTTGGCACGGGCTCGGGATGAGTAATCCTCATCGTACCATACTGTGCTGTATCGTCATCCTCCTGCATAGGGTATTTGCCCCTATCTAGAAACTCCCTCATGTTGGCCATGACCCTGTCGACATCTGCCATGGCAGCCTCAAACCTTGCGTCTATCGTAGATATCAGTGGTGGTGGAGGAGTAGTAGCTCGGATAACTGAGTCAGGAGGCGATGGGAAATCCCTGCGAGCCCGTGGACGAGAAGGGCCTGTCTCGTCATCGTGCCTACCACGGCGCCCTAGAACTGAGGCTCGTGGTGGAGGATCTCGGGGCAAGGCCATCGGAGACTCAGGGGCAGTAGCGGGTGTCTCCGCTGGCAAAGGCGTCCCCACTTGTACGTAGTCTCCCGGAAGGATGTAGGGCCCTAGAGGGGCGCGGCCCCACAAAGTGAAACAGATCTGAAGCTCCGCAATAAAGCTAGGGAAGTCTCCCATGAGGTCGTGGTAATCTTCTCGGCGAAAGATGTAGTGGGCAGAGATCTGCCTAGCCCATCCCTGCCACTCGGAAGGTAACAGTAAGATCAACCTCTGGATACCGTCATACCCTGATACTCCATGTGCACTCGCCTCGACCCAGTGTCTGTGAAAACCTGCGAGGAACTGTCCGAGGTTATCCCCGTGACATGGAGCATAGGTGCGGTAGGACCGCTCGACCTCCTCTGGACTAGCCCATGGGGGCAGTGGTCGTCGTCGGGTGAAAACAGTCCTCGCCATCTAACAAAGGAAGTTCTATCGTCAAAAGTAGCACACGACAAGTAACTTAAGGCGATAAGGTTCTAAATATCTAAAATCGGAAAACAAGTTCGGTTCAATAACCATAACGTGCAAAAATACCTCATCATCTAAATCTAGCATTTACACAAGCCATACAGGTTCTTAATACTTAATCACAGATTACCTAATTCGACTATCATATAGTTCTAGTGTCGTTGTTTACCGAACTTAGGGCTTGTTATGTGATGATGATATTTTCTTAAATCTAGCGACGAGCACTAAAAGTTTCAACAAAATAAGTTCAAAAGGCCAAGCTAATTCGAGATCTCATCGTAGAAAAACACTCGAATATTTAAGTTATGCCCATGCCATCAACGTACTATTGGCGTTCGTTACGCTGCTCAATCTTCATGCTCGTGGTTTCATCATGCGACCCTTCGTGTAATTCTTCTTTCTCTATTTCGACCATCATTGTCGATGTCATCGTAACATGAAGAAAAAAATTAAGGCATCTCCCTAAGTTCTCTTCTATGTTCCGTCGTGAGAGTGAGCATATATAACTTAACAGTTCTAAGTTCTTGTGATTCATACCATAGTCATACTTATTCATGCTTCATACATTTCAAGAAATTAACTTAATTAAAACTTGAAAGTACTTACCATAACCTCCGTTGAGCGTGACGAGATGTAGTGCCAAGCTTTTGTCAACTAGTTCGAAAGTGTATTAACTTACTTAATCTAGACTCAACTTAGAAGGAATGAGTAGTACTCAGAGCAAAAGAAATGCTCTGATACCATTCTGTCACGACCGCACTTGCTAAGGATAGCAAATTCGGGAAAACCGCGACTAAGGGAGGGAATTTAGGAGCGGGATTTAGAAAGGGCATATTCGTTTTCTTGATGACTCGACTTGTATAAAGAAATCAATCGAAATATCTAGATATCAATGAAGGCCACAAGGGGACCGTACATAATATTATCCCAAAACGGGGTACTCAATGGTTTTAGTACATTATTAAATAATACATATTGTTTGACAAATGACATAATATCTTAACATAATCAGTGTACGCAGCGGAATAACAATAACTTGAGTATATGTATGAAGACATATACTCCACTCTGAGGTTCTCGTCCTAAATTGACAAAAGCTCCGCTTGCACACTACATCCTCGATCACAGCTCAACCTGCACATTTAAAAATACATGCAGGGCTAAGTACAAAAGTACTTAGTGGACACTTGCCGAAATTTACATACATGCATAATATTTGATTGTCAAGCCTTTCAACAGTAGTAAGATACGAGGGTTTTCCTTTAAAGACTCGTATTTACCAAACATAATATCATTTCTTTCATCAATAACCCGCGCAGGTATTTTATATCATTAATCACCATATCAGTAACTCGTGCCGAGAGGGAGGCCTCCCTCTACGGACACTATGATCGGCCAACCCGCTAGATGACTCACGATCACAAGGTGTACACTAATTCCGAAGGGATTTGCGGTCCCATCCAGAATCCGAATTCGATTAACATCAGATAGGCAATTAATAATAAAACATAAAGCATTTAGGCATTGACAATATCATTTAAATTCATAAGCATAAAGTCTTAACAATTCTAATATATAATTTTAGTTTATACGTAGAAAGCCCACCTGAATAGCCGACTCACGGTTTAGCTCTAACTCTGGTGCTTGACCTTTAATCCGAGAAAATAAAATAAGATTCTAATTCTCGAAAAATCTCAATAAATGAGGATGCGTGAAATGATTATGCATGACTCATATTCCTTTAATTAAATTATGAGATGCTAATCCTATTTAAGGAATTAAATCTCGTCTTATGAGGTCGGATTATAAATCTTTAATAATCTACTCATCTTAAAATAATCTAATTCACTTACTAATTAATAATTAGTAAGTCTTAAAATTTTCTCTAATTAAACTTAATAGAATAATTATGAAGACCCAATTAAAATAAAATAATCAAGGCCCAAAAGGAATTTAATTCGAGCCCAAAAGAACAAATTCGAAGCCCAGTGCATTAATAAAATTAGGCCCAACATCAATTAAATTTCTAGAGCCCAACAAATGAGGCCCAAGATAATAAAATCATGAAGCCCAATAAGTGAGCCCATCATCACCCTTAAAAAAAATTAGTAAATTTTAATATTAATCACTAATTAAAAATAATTAGGATTAATAAAGAAGCCTAAAATAATAATTCTTATTGGGTTAAATAAATAAATTTCATTTGGACTTAATCAATTAAATCGTAGGAGCCCAAGTAATATAAATTCGAGACCCATTATTAATAAATAATAGGAGTCCAAGTAATAATTAATGTGGACTGGAAAGAATTAATCTTATCTCGTCAAAACCTTAAACTCAAAACGTTATCACATAACTATCATTTAGGTTCGAAACTATTTATTCGAACATCAACATGCGCATTAATCATAACTCGTTCTATTTATGTCATCAAGTCAAATATTCCGTCATTTAAAAACAAATCCTATAATATTACATAGATAAATTATATCATCATAGATCATGCTTTCTTATTTTTAAAATCATTTAATCATTTTCAAATAATCCATATTAATAAGTCATTTGAAAAGAATTAATTTAAATAAGAGTTTAACTCAAAATATTTCATTTTATAATCCATTTAAAAATACTTGAAATAAAAGAACTCCATTTAAATAATTAATTTAAAGGTCAATATATAATTAAATTAATCAAGCTCAATTTAAATTAGTAATTAAGAGCTCAAATAATTTAAATAGATATAAGCCCAAATTAATTAGATAAATTAAGTCTATCATGTTTTTCTTTGAATAAGGCCCAAACAATTAAATAAACACCCATCAGGATTTAAAGGCAAAATGAGCCCAACAGAAATTAAAATAAGGTGTCCAGCATTTAAAATTCGGCCTACTGATTTAATGCAAAATTCGGCCCATTCCTTCTCTTTTCTTTAAAAATTTTCGGCCCAGTCATTAGAGGTTTAAGCCCAATTAAAAATAAAGCCTAATCCTAAAATATAACACACACATAACACACCAACACACACATAACACACCAACACACACAAGCTTCTCTCTCTCTCTAACTCTCGGACCTCTCTCTCTCCCGACTCTCTCTGCTCTCTATCGTTCTGCCGCCGCCGCTGCCGTTCAACGGCGCCGTCGCCGCCGGCGAGCGGCGCGGCCTCTCCTTCTCTCTCCCTGAACTCTTCCCCCCCTCTTCTCCTCTATCTCTCTCGCTCAATCTCGGCCGCTGGAAAGGCACAGCAAGCGCAACCACGCCGCCGCTGTCATCTCCTCCGCCTCTCCTCCATGGCAGATCCGCCGCCGCCGTTCAACGCCGCGGATGTTCACGGCCATCGCCTGGCCGTGGAAGAGCACGGCCGTCGCCTGCCCGCCCTGATTCTCTCTCTCGGTTTCTAGATCTCTAGATCGGAACAGGGCATGCGCCCTCTCTGCCGGAGTCCAAGCCAGGCCGCCGTCTCTTCGTCCTCCATCGCTGCCGTTCGTCGTCGGATTCGCTGTGAGGAGCCGAGCACCGTCTCACAAAGGTAAGCCCCGGATCTCCCTATTCTCATTCATTTTAAATTTCCTCATCTTTTTCCCTTTTTTTTTTTAAATTAAAAACTGAAACTCCTCTTTCCCTTTCTTGGCAGATCGGAGACAACGGCAGGTTCACCGCCGCCGCTCCGTCGCCGGCGACGAGCCACCGCGGCTGCCGCCTCCCTCTGATCTCGACTCACACACAGTAGGTTCAAGCCACAATTCGGTTCACAAAATAGCATAGGATTTTGAGCAAAAATCAAATACTGTAAATGCTTATTGAAATCTGAAATTCTTTTCTTGAAACTGAACTAGTCTGTAAATTTCAGTTCATATGTGCATATGTAAACATGTTGTGAAATATCAGAACAGCCGTATGAATTGGTATGAATTGGTGGTTCCCTGAGGGTGATGATACCTTGAGTAGGTGGATAATAGTCTCTGCAGATATTGTATATCACAAAAATTAGGAATCAATTTGGGAAGAGAATGGAAAGATGCAGAAATTTCTTTGTTGCATTACCTTAAAATTGGCTGTGAAATTGGGCTGCAGTAGTTGAAAATGGTGGTGTGAGAATGGTGAAAGTGGCTGTGGTTTTAAAGAAAAATGGGGTGGTTTGGATGGATGAGGATCGTGGAATTTTTTTCAACTTACAGGTATGAACACTTCAGCTGGCATGTAAGACTAAAGAATTTCTTCAGCATGCGTATAGGATTCAGCATGCTTAGGATTCAGCATGCTTAGGATTATTTAAATTAAAATATCTAAGAGATTAATATATTAATTATATGGTTCCCAACTAATTTAAATACATTAAGACATATAAGCCTAATTCTTATTGAAGCATAAAATCCATTTGAGCTTTCTTCTAACATAAATTAAATTACTCATGGGCTTAAGTAAACAATCGATAAAAGATTCATATTTAACACTTCAGTGTTAAATTCTCCACAATAAATTAATGGACTCAAAATATATTTTGAGTGCATCATCTATTGAAAATAAAAAAATAAATCATCACATATATAAATTATCAAATTCATATAAGTTCGTATTTTATTAATGGATGCTGAACTCTAATTACCATAATACATCCTTAAATCAGTAATTAAAAGTATATAATCCTTAATAAAAAGTCGGGTCATTACATACTATCCCCCTTAAAAGAAATTTCGTCCCGAAATTTGCATACCTATGTGAAAAGTTCTGGGTATTTTTCTTTCATCTGGTCCTCAAGTTCCCACGTTGCTTCTTCCGGTCCATGGTGTCTCCACAATATTTTAACTGACGCGATCGATTTATTCCTTAACTCTTGCACCTTTCGGTCCAAAATGGCTTCAGGTTTTTCCTCGTACGTCAAGTCTGGGTTAAGAATCATTTCATCTTGGTGAATCACGTGTTTGGGGTCAAACACGTACCGTCTCAGCTGTGACACGTGGAACACATTGTGGACGTTTCCAAAGCTAGGTGGCAGTGCCAACCTATACGCTACGGGACCTATTCTTTCTAGGATCTCATAAGGTCCTACAAAACGGGGGTCTCAACTTACCCTTAACACCGAATCTAACGATCCCTTTCGAGGGTGATATTTTAAGGAAAACCTTGTCTCCAATCTTAAATTGTAGTTCAGTTCGTCGGGTATCAGCATAAGACTTCTGTCTGTCCTGGGCCTCTTTAATTCTTGCTCTAATCTGGCGGATGGTCTCGATCATCTCGCTTACTGCATCTGGCCCAAGGATTTTTCTTTCACCCACTTCATCCCAGTAAAGTGGTGATCTACACTTCCTTCCATACAGCGCCTCATAAGGTGCCATATCAATGGTTGCCTGGTAACTATTGTTGTAGGCGAATTCGATCAATGGCAGCACTGATTCCCAACTTCCTCCTCGGTCTAGCACCACTGTCCTCAACATATCTTCAAGGGTCTGAATTGTCCTTTCTGATTGTCCATCTGTTTGAGGGTGAAAGGCGGTGCTAAAGTTTAATCTCGTTCCCAACTCTTTCTGCAAACTGATCCAAAATCTAGAAGTAAATTTTGAATCTCTATCTGAAGTAATGGATATTGGTATTCCATGTAGCCGTACAATCTCACGAATGTACAGTTGGGCTAGTTCTCCGATCCATGGGTAATTGGAATCGGTATAAAATGAGCGCTCTTCGTGAGACGGTCTACTATTACCCAAATAGATGTGTTGCCCCTATTTGTCTTGGGTAGACCCGTCACGAAATCCATCGCTATGTGCTCCCACTTCCATTCTGGAATTTCCAATGGCTGTAATTTCCCATATGGTCGTTGATGTAAAGCTTTCACTTGCTGGCATGCAAGGCAACGCTCTACAAACGAGGCTATATCTCGTTTCATCCCGTCCCACCAAAACTTCTGTTTAGATCTTGGTACATTTTGGTACTTCCGGGATGAGCGGTATAGGGCGTGTCATGAGCTTCACTCATGATCTCGTTTCTCAATTCCTCGTTATGGGAACACACAATCTTCCTTTCAAAAAGAACTGCGTTATCCGTTGCCTCTTGGTAGCCTCCTGGCGTGCCTGTTCGGATCTTGAGACGAACTTTTTCCAAGCTCTCATCCGCTCTCTGGGCACTGACGATCCTTTCTCTGAGGTCTGGGACGGCTACTAGAGTTGCAATAATTGCTCTTGTCGTTGCCGGTGGCTGAACCACTTCTATCTTCAATTTGTCAAAATCCCTTACAAGCGTGTCCTCTTGAGTGAGAAGAAGTCCTAACTCGGATTGAGTTTTACGACTTAAAGCATCAGCTACTACATTAGCTTTTCCCGGGTGGTAGTTGATACCGCAGTCGTAATCCTTCACGAGCTCGAGCCATCTCCTCTGTCTCATATTCAAGTCTTTCTGTTCGAAAAAATACTTAAGACTTTTGTGATCAGTGAAGATTTCACATCTAACTCCGTATAGATGGTGTCTCCAAATTTTCAAAGCATGCACAATTGCTGCCAGTTCCAGATCATGAGTGGGGTAGTTCAATTCATGTGGCCTTAGTTGTCGCGAGGCGTAGGCAATGACCTTTCCTCCTTGCATCAACACACAACCTAGCCCATTTTTGGACGCGTCTGTGAAGATCACGTATTCTTTATCGGCTGTTGGAACTGCTAGCACTGGTGCAGTTGTCAATTTCTTCTTCAGCTCTTGGAAGCTGGCTTCACACTCTTCGTTCCACTTATACTTGATTCCTTTGCGAAGTAATTGCGTCATTGGTCTCGCTATTTTAGAGAATCCTTCGATGAATCTCCGGTAGTATCCTGCCAAACCTAAGAAACTTCGAATTTCATTAGGTGTGGTTGGTGATTTCCACTCGCGCACTGCTTGCACCTTGGCGGGGTCCACCTTGATTCCATCTGCTGATACGATGTGCCCTAGAAACATTACTTCTTTCAACCAAAATTCGCACTTGCTGAATTTGGCGAACAACTTCTCCGTCTTTAATGTCTCCAGGATGATTCTTAAATGATTTTCATGCTCTTGGTCATTCTTAGAATAGATGAGGATATCATCTATAAACACTAAGACAAATTTGTCTAAGTATGGATGGAAAACTCGATTCATGAGGTCCATGAATACTGCCGGTGCATTTGTTAGACCAAATGGCATGACAATGAATTCATAGTGACCATATCTTGTGCGGAAAGCGGTCTTAGATATATCCTCTGGTCTGATCTTCAGTTGATGATAACCAGACCTTAAATCTATTTTTGAGAATACACTGGCTCCTTTGAGTTGATCGAACAAATCATCTATCCTTGGAAGAGGGTATTTGTTTTTAAGCGTCAGTTTGTTCAACTCTCGATAATCAATGCACATTCTCATGGTTCCATCTTTCTTCTTGACAAAGAGTACAGGCGCTCCCCAAGGCGAGACACTGGGTCTGATGAAACCCAAGTCCAAGAGTTCCTGTAGTTGCACCTTTAATTCTTGTAGTTCCTTTGGGGCCATCCTGTACGGTGCCTTTGATACTGGGGCAGATCCAGGTTCTAGATCAATGGTGAAATCTAGTTGCCTGTCTGGAGGTAGTCCTGGCAATATTTCAGGAAAAACTTCTGGAAAGTCTCGTACTATTGCCACATCTTCCACCTTCTTGTCTTCACTAGCTTCCCCGTTTAGGTAGACGAGATAAGCTGTGCTTCCTTCCTTCATCATCTCTTTTCTGGCTTGTAATGCGGATATCACTGGTACTCTTTTCTTCATACCTATGCCGTGAAATTCCGTCGGTTCCTTTCCAGGTGGTCGAAGAGAAATTTTTCGTTCACTACAAAGGATGGTGGCGTGATTCTTAGCTAGCCAGTCCATTCCTAAGATCATATCTACGTCCCACATGAGTAGAATATTAAGATTGTTCGCTACCATCTTAAGTTCTCCTATTTCAAATTCTACGTTCGAGCAAACATGTGTGGTGGTAGATCTTTCTCCTGAGGGTGTAGTGATTCTTAAGGCACACTTAGCTCGTTCTGATTCGATTTCTACGGTATCTCCGCAAGGGGCAGATATAAAAGAATGCGAGGCACCAGTATCGAACAGAATCATTATGGAAAAACCTTTAAGCTTGCCCATACCTGCCAGGTTTCCTTGGTTTTTTTCGGGCTGGTTTTGGGTGAGAGCAAAGGCTCTCGCCTGCTGCGGCAATGGTTGTTGCCGCCTCTGTTGCTGTTGGCGCTGTTGGTTCTTGTGTTGGTATTGCTGCTGATATGGCTGTTGTTGGCGGGGCTGGTATTGGTATTGCTGCTGGTATGGCTGTTGTTGGCGGGGCTGGTGTTGCCCTTGAACTGCTTGCAGGGGCTGGGCATAAGTGGCCCTGATTGCCGCGCCCTGCTGTTTGTTGGGGCATTGTGAGGAGTAGTGGCCCTTCTGGCCACACGTGTAGCAACTGTCAGTTCCAGCCCTACAGACACCACGATGTGGTTTGTGGCATTTTGGACAAAGGGGAACTTCATTTTGTCTTTGTCTGCCTCTAGTCGGGGCAGGACCCTGTTGCTTCCCTTGTCCTTGTTGCTGATATTGTCCCAACGGCGCATTTCCTTGCCATGGCCTCTTGTTAGTCTGGTTTTCATTTCCTCTATGGTCGTTCCAGTTGCGCTTCCCTTTAAAGTTCTGAGGGCGTGCAGGTGGGTTGGCTGGTGCTGAGGTCTGTGGCGGAGCCAACCTTTCTACTGGCATCGCAGCTTCGATGTCCAGTGCCCTGTTCAAAGACTCGGTGTATGAGAGTCCACCATGACTAGCTAGAGTCATCCGAATCTCGTGCCTCAGACCGGCACAAAATTTCTCCGCCATTTTCTCATCAGTATCCACCTGTTGTGGAGCATAACGCGATAGATCGCAGAACTCTCTGTCATACTCTGTCACCGTCTTCTTCCCTTGTTTCAGGCTATAGAACTCAGCCTCCTTCTTCTTTCTGTAGCTCTTGGGAATATACTTATCATATAATCCCGTCTTAAAGTCTTCCCAAGTGTATGCTGCCCATTGTTCGGGAGTCAGAGTCTTTCGGCGGGCTTCCCACCAAAAGTCAGCCGATCCGGCTAGTTGGAAAGACATACACGAGAGTCGCTCCTCTTCTGTGCAGTGTAGGAAGGTGAAGATACGCTCCAAGGCGCGTATCCAAGCTTCGGCCTCGGCTGGGTCGCCTGTCCCAGTGAATGTGGGCGGACTCTGTCGAAGGAACAGTTCTTCAGTCCTTCTAGCAGGGGGTGGAGGGGGTGGGGTAGGTTCCCTGTCGTTTCGCCGTCCCTCAGGTATTTCATCACGATTTCCATTGTTGTTAATGTTCCTCCTAGCTGGGCGACCTCGTTTAGGTGGCATTCTGTACAATACAAACACCCATTTTAACGCATTCTATACAGGAGTCTCTAAGGTAATTAATAAAGATCTGTTTGTCAAATTTAACTTATCATAACTCCAAAACTAAAATATAACAGGAACCGTTGCATGCACAAGTCACATTTTTCAAAATTACTATATTCTTAACTGACTCGTGAAGAATAAATCTCGTAGAGAAACATAAAACATACACGAGATCGTCGTAGAAACCCATGCTAGGGTCATTATATATCATGGAATATTGCCTCATCGAGGACTTTTACATCGTCAACCCAAAATGTAAGTAAAGTCTATCTAGTACTCCCTATGATGTATCGGCTTACTAGTTAAGCAATCACAAAAGGGTTTTTATTCACGGAACGTCCTAGAGACCAACATTTCCGTACTAATGCTAGCTAGAAACAACATAAATAAAATCATAGTCATTGGAACGAATTATCGTTTCCGGAGTACATCCACAAGCTAAAACTATCAAATTTGTGAACTCTGAGTCGCGGTACGACTGCTCCTCGGTGACGCCAGGGGGTCCTCTTCTGGATCCTCCTCGGGGTCCTCCTCCTCATCCTCGCCCGGCTCCCAGCTGGGCAACGGAGTCTCTCCTTGGCCCTCGCCTGTCTCCTGCATGATCTGGGCTGAGCGGAAGATATCGTCCACAATCTCACGGATCGGATCGTCTCTGGTGCTGATCCTGGCCGTGGCACGAGGCTTGATCGGAGCTGGAGTTGGCACGGGCTCGGGATGAGTAATCCTCATCGTACCATACTGTGCTGTATCGTCATCCTCCTGCATAGGGTATTTGCCCCTATCTAGAAACTCCCTCATGTTGGCCATGACCCTGTCGACATCTGCCATGGCAGCCTCAAACCTTGCGTCTATCGTAGATATCAGTGGTGGTGGAGGAGTAGTAGCTCGGATAACTGAGTCAGGAGGCGATGGGAAATCCCTGCGAGCCCGTGGACGAGAAGGGCCTGTCTCGTCATCGTGCCTACCACGGCGCCCTAGAACTGAGGCTCGTGGTGGAGGATCTCGGGGCAAGGCCATCGGAGACTCAGGGGCAGTAGTGGGTGTCTCCGCTGGCAAAGGCGTCCCCACTTGTACGTAGTCTCCCGGAAGGATGTAGGGCCCTAGAGGGGCGCGGCCCCACAAAGTGAAACAGATCTGAAGCTCCGCAATAAAGCTAGGGAAGTCTCCCATGAGGTCGTGGTAATCTTCTCGGCGAAAGATGTAGTGGGCAGAGATCTGCCTAGCCCATCCCTGCCACTCGGAAGGTAACAGTAAGATCAACCTCTGGATACCGTCATACCCTGATACTCCATGTGCACTCGCCTCGACCCAGTGTCTGTGAAAACCTGCGAGGAACTGTCCGAGGTTATCCCCGTGACATGGAGCATAGGTGCGGTAGGACCGCTCGACCTCCTCTGGACTAGCCCATGGGGGCAGTGGTCGTCGTCGGGTGAAAACAGTCCTCGCCATCTAACAAAGGAAGTTCTATCGTCAAAAGTAGCACACGACAAGTAACTTAAGGCGATAAGGTTCTAAATATCTAAAATCGGAAAACAAGTTCGGTTCAATAACCATAACGTGCAAAAATACCTCATCATCTAAATCTAGCATTTACACAAGCCATACAGGTTCTTAATACTTAATCACAGATTACCTAATTCGACTATCATATAGTTCTAGTGTCGTTGTTTACCGAACTTAGGGCTTGTTATGTGATGATGATATTTTCTTAAATCTAGCGACGAGCACTAAAAGTTTCAACAAAATAAGTTCAAAAGGCCAAGCTAATTCGAGATCTCATCGTAGAAAAACACTCGAATATTTAAGTTATGCCCATGCCATCAACGTACTATTGGCGTTCGTTACGCTGCTCAATCTTCATGCTCGTGGTTTCATCATGCGACCCTTCGTGTAATTCTTCTTTCTCTATTTCGACCATCATTGTCGATGTCATCGTAACATGAAGAAAAAAATTAAGGCATCTCCCTAAGTTCTCTTCTATGTTCCGTCGTGAGAGTGAGCATATATAACTTAACAGTTCTAAGTTCTTGTGATTCATACCATAGTCATACTTATTCATGCTTCATACATTTCAAGAAATTAACTTAATTAAAACTTGAAAGTACTTACCATAACCTCCGTTGAGCGTGACGAGATGTAGTGCCAAGCTTTTGTCAACTAGTTCGAAAGTGTATTAACTTACTTAATCTAGACTCAACTTAGAAGGAATGAGTAGTACTCAGAGCAAAAGAAATGCTCTGATACCATTCTGTCACGACCGCACTTGCTAAGGATAGCAAATTCGGGAAAACCGCGACTAAGGGAGGGAATTTAGGAGCGGGATTTAGAAAGGGCATATTCGTTTTCTTGATGACTCGACTTGTATAAAGAAATCAATCGAAATATCTAGATATCAATGAAGGCCACAAGGGGACCGTACATAATATTATCCCAAAACGGGGTACTCAATGGTTTTAGTACATTATTAAATAATACATATTGTTTGACAAATGACATAATCAGTGTACGCAGCGGAATAACAATAACTTGAGTATATGTATGAAGACATATACTCCACTCTGAGGTTCTCGTCCTAAATTGACAAAAGCTCCGCTTGCACACTACATCCTCGATCACAGCTCAACCTGCACATTTAAAAATACATGCAGGGCTAAGTACAAAAGTACTTAGTGGACACTTGCCGAAATTTACATACATGCATAATATTTGATTGTCAAGCCTTTCAACAGTAGTAAGATACGAGGGTTTTCCTTTAAAGACTCGTATTTACCAAACATAATATCATTTCTTTCATCAATAACCCGCGCAGGTATTTTATATCATTAATCACCATATCAGTAACTCGTGCCGAGAGGGAGGCCTCCCTCTACGGACACTATGATCGGCCAACCCGCTAGATGACTCACGATCACAAGGTGTACACTAATTCCGAAGGGATTTGCGGTCCCATCCAGAATCCGAATTCGATTAACATCAGATAGGCAATTAATAATAAAACATAAAGCATTTAGGCATTGACAATATCATTTAAATTCATAAGCATAAAGTCTTAACAATTCTAATATATAATTTTAGTTTATACGTAGAAAGCCCACCTGAATAGCCGACTCACGGTTTAGCTCTAACTCTGGTGCTTGACCTTTAATCCGAGAAAATAAAATAAGATTCTAATTCTCGAAAAATCTCAATAAATGAGGATGCGTGAAATGATTATGCATGACTCATATTCCTTTAATTAAATTATGAGATGCTAATCCTATTTAAGGAATTAAATCTCGTCTTATGAGGTCGGATTATAAATCTTTAATAATCTACTCATCTTAAAATAATCTAATTCACTTACTAATTAATAATTAGTAAGTCTTAAAATTTTCTCTAATTAAACTTAATAGAATAATTATGAAGACCCAATTAAAATAAAATAATCAAGGCCCAAAAGGAATTTAATTCGAGCCCAAAAGAACAAATTCGAAGCCCAGTGCATTAATAAAATTAGGCCCAACATCAATTAAATTTCTAGAGCCCAACAAATGAGGCCCAAGATAATAAAATCATGAAGCCCAATAAGTGAGCCCATCATCACCCTTAAAAAAAATTAGTAAATTTTAATATTAATCACTAATTAAAAATAATTAGGATTAATAAAGAAGCCTAAAATAATAATTCTTATTGGGTTAAATAAATAAATTTCATTTGGACTTAATCAATTAAATCGTAGGAGCCCAAGTAATATAAATTCGAGACCCATTATTAATAAATAATAGGAGTCCAAGTAATAATTAATGTGGACTGGAAAGAATTAATCTTATCTCGTCAAAACCTTAAACTCAAAACGTTATCACATAACTATCATTTAGGTTCGAAACTATTTATTCGAACATCAACATGCGCATTAATCATAACTCGTTCTATTTATGTCATCAAGTCAAATATTCCGTCATTTAAAAACAAATCCTATAATATTACATAGATAAATTATATCATCATAGATCATGCTTTCTTATTTTTAAAATCATTTAATCATTTTCAAATAATCCATATTAATAAGTCATTTGAAAAGAATTAATTTAAATGAGAGTTTAACTCAAAATATTTCATTTTATAATCCATTTAAAAATACTTGAAATAAAAGAACTCCATTTAAATAATTAATTTAAAGGTCAATATATAATTAAATTAATCAAGCTCAATTTAAATTAGTAATTAAGAGCTCAAATAATTTAAATAGATCTAAGCCCAAATTAATTAGATAAATTAAGTCTATCATGTTTTTCTTTGAATAAGGCCCAAACAATTAAATAAACACCCATCAGGATTTAAAGGCAAAATGAGCCCAACAGAAATTAAAATAAGGTGTCCAACATTTAAAATTCGGCCTACTGATTTAATGCAAAATTCGGCCCATTCCTTCTCTTTTCTTTAAAAATTTTCGGCCCAGTCATTAGAGGTTTAAGCCCAATTAAAAATAAAGCCTAATCCTAAAATATAACACACACATAACACACACATAACACACCAACACACACATAACACACCAACACACACAAGCTTCTCTCTCTCTCTAACTCTCGGACCTCTCTCTCTCCCGACTCTCTCTGCTCTCTATCGTTCTGCCGCCGCCGCTGCCGTTCAACGGCGCCGTCGCCGCCGGCGAGCGGCGCGGCCTCTCCTTCTCTCTCCCTGAACTCTTCCCCCCCTCTTCTCCTCTATCTCTCTCGCTCAATCTCGGCCGCTGGAAAGGCACAGCAAGCGCAACCACGCCGCCGCTGTCATCTCCTCCGCCTCTCCTCCATGGCAGATCCGCCGCCGCCGTTCAACGCCACGGATGTTCACGGCCATCGCCTGGCCGTGGAAGAGCACGGCCGTCGCCTGCCCGCCCTGATTCTCTCTCTCGGTTTCTAGATCTCTAGATCGGAACAGGGCATGCGCCCTCTCTGCCGGAGTCCAAGCCAGGCCGCCGTCTCTTCGTCCTCCATCGCTGCCGTTCGTCGTCGGATTCGCTGTGAGGAGCCGAGCACCGTCTCACAAAGGTAAGCCCCGGATCTCCCTATTCTCATTCATTTTAAATTTCCTCATCTTTTTCCCTTTTTTTTTTTTAAATTAAAAACTGAAACTCCTCTTTCCCTTTCTTGGCAGATCGGAGACAACGGCAGGTTCACCGCCGCCGCTCCGTCGCCGGCGACGAGCCACCGCGGCTGCCGCCTCCCTCTGATCTCGACTCACACACACAGTAGGTTCAAGCCACAATTCGGTTCACAAAATAGCATAGGATTTTGAGCAAAAATCAAATACTGTAAATGCTTATTGAAATCTGAAATTCTTTTCTTGAAACTGAACTAGTCTGTAAATTTCAGTTCATATGTGCATATGTAAACATGTTGTGAAATATCAGAACAGCCGTATGAATTGGTATGAATTGGTGGTTCCCTGAGGGTGATGATACCTTGAGTAGGTGGATAATAGTCTCTGCAGATATTGTATATCACAAAAATTAGGAATCAATTTGGGAAGAGAATGGAAAGATGCAGAAATTTCTTTGTTGCATTACCTTAAAATTGGCTGTGAAATTGGGCTGCAGTAGTTGAAAATGGTGGTGTGAGAATGGTGAAAGTGGCTGTGGTTTTAAAGAAAAATGGGGTGGTTTGGATGGATGAGGATCGTGGAATTTTTTTCAACTTACAGGTATGAACACTTCAGCTGGCATGTAAGACTGAAGAATTTCTTCAGCATGCGTATAGGATTCAGCATGCTTAGGATTCAGCATGCTTAGGATTATTTAAATTAAAATATCTAAGAGATTAATATATTAATTATATGGTTCCCAACTAATTTAAATACATTAAGACATATAAGCCTAATTCTTATTGAAGCATAAAATCCATTTGAGCTTGCTTCTAACATAAATTAAATTACTCATGGGCTTAAGTAAACAATCGATAAAAGATTCATATTTAACACTTCAGTGTTAAATTCTCCACAATAAATTAATGGACTCAAAATATATTTTGAGTGCATCATCTATTGAAAATAAAAAAATAAATCATCACATATATAAATTATCAAATTCATATAAGTTCGTATTTTATTAATGGATGCTGAACTCTAATTACCATAATACATCCTTAAATCAGTAATTAAAAGTATATAATCCTTAATAAAAAGTCGGGTCATTACATGTACACAACCGTACACTGAAGAAAACCCTTCTCCAGTACCCGCGCTTCACTCGCGTAGGATTTCCCTTGCTTAACACAACCCGTGCTAAGACTTCTCAGAGTCAGAAAACCCTTCTGACCTCCGAATCACTCAAAACACTCTTATGGGGGGGGGAGGTTTGAATGAGTGCCAACTATACTTACAAAGAACAAGTTCTTTGAAGCAAGTTTGACCTTTGGCTTCTGGGTAAACAGATATATGCCTAGGGTCTAAGAGAATGTATGTAATCAGCAGTGACTGATTTTGGCTTTGGAATTCTCTTCTTCGATTCAAGCTTTGAGGAGTTTAAGCTTAAGGCTGAGTAGCTATTTCGGCAGAGCTTCAGCTTATGTTGTTGAATCGGTGAAGGTTGAAGTGATCCTCGAGCGCTATTTGTAGGAGAACTCTTGAATAGATCCGTTAGCGTAAATCATCCTCAAGATTTCTTCCGTTGGAGAGCAATTCGAATTTGGGCTGAGGCTTCAATCTTCGAGGTTCCTTGTCTGGGTGGAAACGGCTCTCTTTGATGGACATGAGATGTGACGTCTCTGAAAAGTAACCACCAGATAGGAATGACCTCTGCAGAGATAAGATCCTGAGATCTCTGCATTTAATGCGGCTGTACTTTGTGAGTACGTGGCTTCCTCTGAACGTTGGAAGATCAGTCCGAGGATGAATATTCAACTGATACTTGACTTTAGTATTAGTCCTTTGCGCGCATTAAGTAATCAGTCTTCAACTGATACTTCAGTTGGGATCTGCAGTCTTCAGTCATTCGTTCTTCAGTCTTCAGTCTTCAGTCTTCGACACTTGAGTTCTAAACAATTCTAGTCTATTACAATTAAGTCCTATGATTTTTGGTATCATCAAAACAAGGGTTAGGATATTCAACAAGGTTCCCAAAAATTTCCCCCTTTTTGATGATGCCAAAACCACACAGCAGTTCTAGACAGCAAAAAGACTGAACTCACAGTACAAGTTCTAAACATGGGGTGAAAACAGTTCCCCCTTAACAATAGAACCTAAAAACTTGTACTTAGAGTTAAGAACGAAAACAGTTCTAAAACAGAACAAGGAGAAGACAGAAAAATCATAATCAGAGCCTGGACAAAGAGTCATTGTCTTCATGTTGAGATAAAAAAGAAGTTCTTTTCATTAATAAAAACTAATAAGCCATCAGTCGATGTACAGAGCAAGACTTACATTGGAGTAAAAAGAAAAACAAAAACATCATGGGAAACCCATGGACTCCAGCAGTCTGCTTGGCTGCGCCTTGAACTTCTTGATCTTCATCTTCTGTCTTCGTGTCTTCATGTTCCTAAGCTTGTTCCACTCTCACTTGTGTTCCGTTGATTTGAGGTCTTTACTGGAACGTCGTCCTTACAACTTCTGGTGATCCTTTGCTGTCTCATCTACAGTCAAGAAATAGAGGACATGAGCAACGTTATCGAAAATGAAGGTTGCTCACTGACTTCATCTCTGACTTTTCCCTCTTTTTGGCAACATCAAAAAGAGAGCTGATGAGGGAAGCGATGATCAAACGGTACCCAACTCCTAGTCTCAGAATCTCGTGAGAAGATTTGAAAACTGGGTGAGTCCAGAAATGCAAAAGAGGAGAACGCCAGTGATGAGGTGAAGAGATGGGAAAGACGGAGAAGTAGAAGGGGACAAGAAAACGTAGAATACGAAAGATAGAAGAAGGCTGCCTTGGAAGGAGACGAGGGCTGCCTTATGAGGAGACGATCAGGTTGGTGAATTAGAAAGAAAGGATGAGAGAAAGATGGACGTGAGAAGGAAGAATCGAAGCGGTGGCAGCTGAGAAGACTAACACCGTCGATTCGCCGGCACTGGGTCTCTGAAGAATAGACCGGGTGCGGCTGAAGATGCCGGCCAACAACGAGAGAGGTCTCGTTGTTTGTTGCAAGACAGGGAGGAGTGCAATATATGCGATAAGGAAGATCTCCTCCAGAAGCGGTGAAGCTTCTTGGCGCCAGGCATGAGAATGAAAGACACTCGCTTCGCTGGATACAAGGGAGGGTAGAGCAAACTTTGATGTCGGAGAGACATTGAGATCCAGTGGAAGGGTCCGGTGAAGACCAGGTATGTGAGCGTCATTCTTCCACTCCATGACTTTGCAGTCATAGATTTCTCCTTTCGTCGGAACAATTTTTCTCTGCTACTTAGGAAATATTAAAAATTTTTCTCACAGTGAAGGCTGTGGAGAGTTGTTAGTTGATGTAGAAAAATTGAGAAGACAACATGGTATAAATAGACAAGATGTGAACCATGTGAGAAGATGAAAGGTTTTTCGAAAACTGTGCCTAAAATGCATTTGAAGAAAAATTTTGCGTCCGCCGTCACTGCGAGGGACTGTGTCTTCAAAAAGTTGAAAGGCATCATTGCATTCTGTCATGTCAATGAGCTTCTCAAGAAATTTTATTGTAGAGGCAAAAAGGTTGGAAAGATTTTTGGTAAAAGATCAGGACAAGTTCAATCAAAACAGATTTCCTCTTTTTAAAGATTTTTGTCCTTCTCGGATATTCCATTTTCCAACAATCAGTTAAAGTTTTTAAAAGAAACTGATCAGTTAGAGAAAAGTTTTTGAACTAAAAACACAAAACTCTAAACTGAAATAACTGATTTTAAAAGTAAGCTTTTAAGATACTTACTGATCAACTGAACATTGTAGTCAGTTGATACCACTTGATCCTGGTTGATTCATCAGGAGGTTTTCTTCTTCAGATGAGCGTTCAGACTTCATTACTTTCCACGTCGTAGAATCAGCAGTTGGTGACCATCAGTCAATCATGACTGTTTTGAGAAAGTCTTCAAACACAGCATCACTCTTCAGGGTTGATGAGGCCGATCTTTCCACATAGATCAATGAACCTCTCTTCTGGAAGAGCCTTGGTCAGCAGGTCCGCTCTCTGAACAGCAGTGGGAATCCATTCCACAGAGATATTCTTCTTTTCGACATGATCACGAATAAAGTGATGTCGAATAGCAATATGTTTCACTCTGGTGTGATGAACTGGATTCTGGAAGATTGCAATAGCACTGGAGCTGTCGCAATAGATAGGAACTTCCTTTTCGTCGATCCCATAGTCCTTTAGTTGATGGACTAACCATAGGATTTGTGAGCAGCAGCTTCCGGCAGCAACATATTCAGCTTCAGTTGTACAGGTGGCGACTGAAGTCTGCTTCTTTGAAAACTATGAAATGAGCTTGTTGCCTAGGAATTGACATGTTCCGGAGGTTGATTTGCGATCAAGCTTGCATCCACCGAAGTCTGAGTCTGAGTACCCGGTGAGCTTGATGTCGTCGTCTGCTGGATACCACAATCCTAGATTGGGTGTGCCTTTAAGATATCTTAGAATCCGCTTTGCTGCATCCAAATGAGCTTCCTTTGGATCTGATTGATATCTCGCACAAACCCCGACTGCAAATGCGATGTCTGGTCTGCTCGCAGTCAAATACAACAAAGATCCAATGATTTCTCTGTACTTCGTCGAAGAGACAGATTTTCCTTCTGAACCTGGATCAACTTTCCAGTTTGTGTTCATTGGAATCTTGACTGACTTCATGTGCTGAATACCGAACTTGGCTATCAGTTCCCTGGCATACTTGGACTGACTGATCAGTATTCCTTCGTTGGTCTGCTTGACTTGCAATCCGAGAAAGAAATTCATTTTTCCCATCATGGACATTTGAAACTTGTTGGTCATGATGTCAGCAAACTTCTTGCACATGTGTTCGGATTCGGATCCGAAGATTATGTCATCGACATAAATCTGAACAAGCAAGAGATCTTCTCCTTCTTTGAGAGTGAACCGAGTTCTGTCCACAGATCCTTTCTTGAAACCTTGTTCAACAAGATACTCCGAGAGAGTATCATACCATGCTCTTGGTGCTTGCTTCAATCCATAGAGCGCTTTCTTCAGCTTGTACACATTTTCTGGTCCAGCAACCTCAAACCCTGGAGGTTGTTCTACATAGATTTCATCTGTGAGCACTCCATTGAGAAATGCACACTTGACATCCATCTGGTGTACCTTGAAACCTTTGTGAGCTGCGAAGGCTAAGAAGAGTCTGACTGCTTCCAATCTGGCAACTGGAGCGAACGTCTCATCATAGTCGATTCCTTCTTCTTGACTGTATCCTTTAGCCACAAGCCTTGCTTTGTTTCTCACAATGTTTCCTTCTTCGTCTTCCTTGTTCTTGAAAATCCATTTCAAGCTAATCACCTTTGTATCGTCTGGTCGATCCACAAGCTCCCAAACTGAATTCCGGTTGAATTCATTTAGTTCTTCTAGCATTGCGATGACCCAATGAGTAGACTTCAGAGCTTCTTCAATATCCTTGGGCTCTGTAGATGATAAGAAACAGCTGAAAATCTTATCTTCGTTGATGTAGTTCTGGTTGATGTCGAAGACGAGGTTGCACATTGATCTCCGAGTCTTGACGCCATCTGATGGTTCTCCAATAATGTTCTCCTTTGAGTGGAGTTCAAACCATCTTCGATACTTCTTGATTTCTTCTGGAGATTGTGGGGCTTCTTCGGTCAGAATTGTTCTGAGGTGTTGAGCACCTTCTGGAGCAGGGGAGAGTTGAGCAAGATCTGCTTCACGACGTTCAACTTGATCTTCAGCAACTGGAGTTCCCCCTTGACTGATGCCATCTGCATTGGCTTCAGTCTGAACTTCAGACCTTTGGTTGATCTTCTGATACTGAAGCAACTCAGTATCTTCATCTTTGCCTGGTCCCCACACCAAGACAGTAGAGGGCTCGGTGTTGTGGATTTCAGCTTTGGAACCTTCAGTGTTTTGGACACATTTTTCAACTTCATGTTCCCTGAAATCATCTGTAGACTCATCAAAGATCACATGAGGTGTTTCTTCAACACAAAGAGTTTGAGAGTTAAACACTCGATATGCTTTGCTTGAACGCTCAGTTCCAGAGTATCCAAGGAAGACTCCTGGATCAGCTGTGCTATCGAAAGTGTTTAACCTCTTCTTTTCATTGATGTGGATGAAACACTTAGAATCGAAAGCATGAAAGTAGGCAATTGAAGGCTTTCTGTTCTTCCATAGCTCGTATGGAGTTTTTCCATGTCTCTGGGTGAGGAAGGAGAGATTCTGCGTGTAGCATGCGTTGTTGACTGCTTCGGCCCAAAACTTCAAGGGGAGTTTTGATTCGGCTAGCATTGTCCTTGCTGCTTCCTTCAAAGACCGGTTTCTTCTTTTTGCAACTCCGTTCTGCTGTGGAGTTCTTGCTGCAGAAGTTTGATGACTGATTCCTTGTTCATCACAATACTTACGAATGACAGTATTGTGGAACTCAGTCCCACGATCTGATCTGATGCTGATGATGTTGACTTCTTTTTCAACGCTCAGTCTTCTCAGCAGCTTTGGCAGTTCCTCCAGCGTCTCTTTCTTCTTGAAGAGAAAGATAACCCAAGTATATCGTGAATAATCATCCACAACTACTAAGGTGTACTTCCTACCATTGTAGCTCTTTGGAGTGATCGGGCCAAACAGATCCATGTGAAGTAGATGCAAAACCCTTTCAGAGGAGTGTCCTGACTTAGACTTGAATGACATCCGTGTCTGCTTTCCTCTTTGGCATGCTTCACATTCTTGCTTCTTCTAAAACACAATAGAAGGAAGACCTTCTACCAGTTGATGTTTAGCAAGTTTGTTGATCGTCTTGAAGTTGAGATGGTTGAGTCTCTTGTGCCACAGCCAGTTGAGCTCCGAGCTGCTCTTGCTGATGAGGCATGTTTCTGGAGGGCTGTCTTCCCAAGAAACGACGTAGAGGCTCCCTTGTCTGAATCCTTTCAGAACCACCTTCTTTTGATTGTTTCTAACAGTGAATTCATCTTTCTTGATTTTCACTGTGAAACCGCTGTCACAAAATTAACTCACAGACAACAAGTTATGTTTAAGATCAGAAACAAAGCTAACATTACTGATACTGGCGTTACCCATGTTGAGCACACCATAACCTTTTGTTTCTCCAGTTGAGTTGTCTCCGAATGAAACTTTGAATCCAGCTTTCTCAACGTACTGAGATAGATATTCTTTATAGCCCGTCATGTGCTTCGAGCAGCCACTGTCCAGATACCACGTTCTGATTGAAGCTTTGACCTCTTCCTTCTTTTTGTGTTTCCTGACATTGACCTGCAAGGAAGAGTAGCTTCATGCACCCAATCAAGCTTTGGGTCCTTCGATGTTAGTTCGAGTTCCCTTTGGAACCCATATCTGCTTCAGAATTGGTCTGGCTGATCTCTTGCGCTTTGTTGATTGTCTGATTGACGTTGTTGGCGCTTCAGTTGGCACATGAGCATTCTTCTGTTGAGAAATTCCTTTGAAGGCCTCACTCTTGTAGCAATTCTGTCTAATGAGTGGTTGAGGTCTTCTTTGCTCGGCGAAGTATCTTCCTTGAGATACTCGAGTCTTTGTAGACTTATGAAGACTTGACTGATGTCCAGGTGCTTGTTGTCGTGGATGTCGCTTGGTTCGTCTGGACTCAGCATTGCTTGGTCTCCATGGATGTTGTTCCGTCTGAAACTGAACTGATGTCAGTTTCTGACTGATGTGGCCTTTCTTCCCCCTGGATTGGTGAGGAAGATTCTTTTTTACTCCTGATGTTCCTTCCCTGATCTTTGACTGAAATCTGCTTTCCAGTCTTCTCAGTAGGATGATCTTATTGGAGGCCTCATTTGCTCGTCTATAGCTCCGTGGAGGTGGAACATTTGATCTAGCCATCAGTCTGTGCTTGCGAACTTCATCCATATCATGATCTCTAGATTCTTCTGATGTTGTGATTTCAGAAGGATCATCCTTTGAAATGATCATGATCTTCTTTCCTTTGTCAGCTGCAATCTTTCCTCCAATGCTTTTAACAAGACCTTTCGATGGAAAGTTGCTCATCATGGGTGACTGCATCATGCAGTTCTTGACAGTTCTTGAGCCTCTTGATCTAATGAGATGCTCTCTCACATTCTGAGTTGGAGTTTCTGAGCTTTTCCTCCAGTCGGTTGTTCTCCATGATTAGCTGATCAAGACAAGTTTCATCCGGAAAGTAGATGATTGTCTGATTCTTAGCTCGTTCATCATTGATCTCCTTGTCCAATTTCTGATTCTGCTTGAGGAGATCTTCGAACATTTTCCTCAACTGACAGTGATCAGTCATGAGCTGATCGTCAGTTTCATAGGATGAGCTATCTCCAAATTCTGAGTGGTCTCCTGAAAGCATCAGGAAGTTATCAGTATAAGGAGTTTTCGAGTGAGAGATTACCTCTGAGCCATTTATTCCATTGTCGTAGCTGTTGTCAGCCACGCTTTCTGATTCATTGGCCATCAGGGCTCGGCTCTCATCGTCTGAGCTGGAACTGTCGAAGTCGGATGATTTTGATGTGTCTTTGGAAGAATCAGCATCGTCAGCAACCATCGCTTTCTTCTTTGAAAAGCTGCGTTCTTTCTTAGCTCTCAGTTCTCTGCGCTCAGCTTGAGTCAGATCAGGGCATTCATGTCGAAAGTGCTCTTTCTTTCTACATCCAAAGCATTCCATGTCTTTGATGTCGTAAGCGGCTGACTTCCTTTCTCCGCTTCGATCTGTGGAATGTCTGGGGTTGCTTTCTCTTTCCTTTCCTTTGTAGTGTTGTTTGTGGAACCTTCTGTACTTCCGAAACTTGGACTCCATCTTGTTGAATCTTTCAGACAACAATGCATATTGACTGAAGAAGTCCTCTGGGTTGAGTTCCGTTGGTTCCTTGATCTGCTTCTTGCCTTCTCTTGTTGAGGCCTTCAGTGCAACTCCTCTAGAGGTTGATGGACCATCTTCGTCTGATCCTCCAGCCTTCTTGTTTCCAAGATTTCTCAGAAGGTCGCACTCATTTGCCATGAGATCAGAGAAAAGCTTGTTTGTCGGGAGCTGACTGAATCCTGGCTATGCTGATGAGCGACTGAGTAGATCTGCCATTCTCCACGTGGCAGTGCTCGAAGAATCTTCAGGTTGATTTCTCGTTGAGTGTATTTGTCTTTAGAAATGGATTGAACTTCATTCAAAATTTGGTTGAATCTAAGTTCCATTTCCTCGACAGATTTATTCTTGAGCATGAGGAAGGAGTCGAACTTCTGACAAGCTATAGATAGCTTATTCTCCTTGATTTCCTCGGAACCTACGCACATTCTTTCCAGGATGTCCCACATCTCCTTTGCAGTTCCGCACTTGATGATCTTCATGACATGCTTGTTGGGAACGGTGCTGGAGATGATACTTTTGGCGAGGTTGTCTAGCTCATCTTGCTTCCTTTCTTCGGTGGTGAAGTCTGCTTTTTGCTTGGGCTGGACCTCATCGTAAGGATCTTGTTGTGGATCAACAGGAACCCTTTTGACAGTTTCGGTGATGGTGATTGGTCCGCTGGTGATGACTTCCCACATTCGGCCATGTTGAGCGGTGAGGAAGCTTTCAAGCCGAAACTTCCATATGTCGTATTTTTCAATACTAAACATAGGTAGAGAAGATAATACACCTATAGGCTATTTTCAAATTAATCAACCGACCTCAATCAGAGGGATCTCAGTCAGAGATCAAAACGAAACTTTTCATGCAAACAAAGACGCCTGTTTTAATGAAATCAGTTTTGACCAAACAGGGTTGACGACTGATACTGAAAGCTCTTCAGTAAAGAGTTATCAGTTAAGTTGCTGGAACTTAACTGATGCAAGTAAGGGCTTCAGTCGTGTTTGCTAAAACAAAGATGATAACACTCTTCCTGACTATCGAAAGATAGATCAGTCAGACTGATATCATGCGCAGCGGAAATTAAACTTAGTTTCGAAATAGCCTCGGTGGATCAAGTTGTTGGTTAAGGTTTCTCTTTGCAGTTAGTCAGTTTTCAGTTTTATCAATTGAAATAACACAAGTAAGAATGTAAAACTGAAAGTTGTAAACAACACAAAGACTTTTACGTGGTTCGGAAAAATCCTTTCCTACATCCACGGTTGGTTGATCAGACCAACAATCCACTCCGCAAGTGCTTAACCAGGTGCACTGCAAACCGAACCGTGTGCTTGCCGGGTGCACACAACCGTACACTGAAGAAAAGCCTTCTCCAGTACCCGCGCTTCACTCGCGTAGGATTTCTCTTGCTTAACACAACCCGTGCTAAGACTTCTCAGAGTCAGAAAACCCTTCTGACCTCCGAATCACTCAAAACACTCTTATGGGGGGGAGGTTTGAACGAGTGCCAACTATACTGATGTGTGTATTTTAGCTACTTAGTTTGGTGTGTGTTTCGCCATGATTTTTATATGATTTTACATGGTTTGTGACATTTTGGCGCAGGAATTAGATGGTTGGAGATGGATGCTCGTGGATGGAAGAAGTTGTGAAAGTCGAGAAATTGGTTGAAGAAGTTGGTGAATTTGTGGAGAATTTTAGAGATTGAGGTTGAAGATAATTGTTCCAAATTTAATTAAGTCCAAAACTCATATTTTTAAGTATTTTGGGCTTAAGTTAGGATAAGGGCCGATTAGCCCATTTAATTGGAGCTTTTGGACGGCAGTTTAAGGGTTTAATCCCTAGTATTTATTTTATATTAGCGCGCCGCATAGAGGAGGAGAGATATGATAGGTTTTATTTTCTAATTACTAGCAGCCGCAATTTGAGACTGGAGAGAGACGAGTTTGACTTGGTTTTGGAGAACACTTTTTTTGATTCCCTTAATTGCACTGCACGTTATTTACTAATTAGTTCACTTAGGATTATTTCAATTACTTGTTTGCTTTTGTTTTGCTTTGAAGTTGGCGGCTACTTGAAGATTTTGTAGCAGACGGTTTATCGTTATTTTTGATTCCAGTGTTGATTTTATTTATTTCGCAATTTAATTTATTTTCTTGTTTCATGTTTACTTTAATTTATTTGTTTGTTCTTAGTTTAATTATGAGTAGCTAAACTTTTAATTCGGCGAGAATAATGAAGCACTAATTTATTAATCTGTGAGACCTAATTGGTTTTAAAATTGGTTCCTATTGATTTCGATTTATTCCTAGGGTTTAAAGATAATTCTGATTTTATTTAAGTCTGGCCAACTTAAGTTAAATTGGATTACAGTCAATTAGCACCTCCAATCCGTAATTGTTGGAATAGGGCTGATTAGTGATAAAGCTACCATGTTCGTAGTAGGAATAAATTGGTGGATTAATTATTACTAGCGTATCTAGGATAATTTATCTAAACTGGGTTCCTTCATCTTAATGCTATTAGAATATTAAATCTAGGTCTGGCGTCTCCAGCTAGGTTATATTTTAATAAGGGAAATAAGCAGGTCTGGCGTCTCCAGCTGTTTATCGATACAGTAAGTAGGAATTGGGGTACGTCCGTTGCGTTTCACGGTATCCTATAACTGGTTGGTTGATAGGGATTAATTAATCTTTGCGTCGATGATCAGAGCTTTGAATTAGTGTGGATTTATTTGAGCCGAGTTACCTTTTATTGATTTATTTCAAGAGTTATTTTTATTTGATTTATTGCATTCTTAGTTTTAGTTAATTCTTCTCAAAATTAAGGCGTGGTGGCTACACCAAAATTTTATAGATTTAGGGAATTGAATGGTTTTATCTGCTCTCTGTGGGATCGACCCTGCTTATCACGATACTAATTTATTTTGATAATTCTGCAGGAATTATTTGGTGGTATACGACGTCCACCAAATTGGCGCCGTTGCCGGGGAGCGGTGTTAATTAATTCTTTTCGCTTTGTCTATTTTTCTTTTTTTTATTTTCTTTGTTTATGAGCAGATCGTCCAAGCCGAACCTCCTTTACGATAGTGAAATTGAGAAGACCGCGAAGAAGTTAAGGAAAGAGGCGAAGGCGAGGAAGCTACTGGATCTGCTGGATTCGCAGTCTGACCTTCCCATTCGGCCAGAACAGTTCGTCGAGGAGAAGCCCATTACTGTCGCTGCTGACGAGGCTCTGTTTGCCCAAACAGACCACGATTCAGAGACAGACGCAGATTGTGCAGAGGAAACCGACTCGATTTCTGTCGCAAGTACTGAGAGCGACATGGCTGACGATCCTAGATTGTGTGACCTCTCCAGTCACGAGGCTGATGACCCGCCCACCCCAATTCAGATGCCGGCAGCTGCTACCGGTATTGAGATTAAGCTTGGACTGCTTAATGTTCTCCCGAAGTACTATGGCAAGAAGGGAGAAGATCCGTACAATTTCTTGAGCGAATTCATCAAGATCTGCAAGGTGCAGAAACGCCCCACTGGAGTGACGGAGGAGCACTTTCGATTGGCTGCCTTTCCATTTACCCAATCGGCCGAGGCGAATTCTTGGTTTGCTAGTCTTCCACCGAATTCCATCTCAACATGGGCCGAGATGAAGAAACAGTTTTTGGAGCACTTCTTTCCTCCTACCAAGACAAATGCCTTGAAGAAGGAGATCAGCGGAGTTAAGCAAGAGTTTGATGAGTCATTGAGCGCATACTGGACCCGATTCAGACGATTGGTAGATAGTTACCCGAATAATAAATTTTCTGATGGAGATTTGTTGCAGTATTTCTACCAAGGGATGACAGTTGACACAAAGAACTTGGTGAATTCATCTAGTGGAGGCGGATTTTCTCAGAACACTGTGAGTGAAGCTAAGAGGTTGATTCAGCACTTGGTGGAAGCCACAAGAGAGTACGAGGAGCCGCGTATCCAATTGCTCAAGAAAGCCGCTCAAGCAAGTTCCTCTCACTTTGAGGATAAGTTTGAAGAAAGGATGGGAAGGATAGAGAAGATGTTGAGCACTGTGGTGGAAAAAGTGGCAAGTCCTGGACAACCTATGGAGAAATTATGTGGAACGTGTGGAAGTTTTGGCCATACGAGCTTGCAATGCACCGGGGGTGAGGAAGAATATCAAGCACAAGCGAATTCTTCTCACAATTTTTACAGCTGCGACGCGCCACTGCCCATTTTGCCCAAACGGGACCGCTACTCGAATAATCAAAATGCACCATGGAGAAACCGTCCTAACTTTCGTTGGGGGGATCCGGATCAGAGGCAACCGCAGCAGCAACATCAGCCACAGCAGCAGAACTACCGTCCTCCACATCAAAGGACAGGGTACCAAGCACCACAAGTTCAACAATCTGTTCCGGAAAAGCAAGGCAAGTCACTCGAGGAGATGATGGCGGACTTAATTGGTAATCAACAATTTTTGCAGAATAATGTGCAACAACTCCAACAATCCCAAGCCGAGCAGAAGGTGCAAATTGAAGGGCTGGCCCGTCAGATGTCTCAGCTTGCGACATCCGTGAATCAACTCAATGGCCATCAAGGCAAATTGCCATCGCAAGTCCAATTGAATCCGAGGGAGAACGTTAGTATGATTACTTTGAGGAGTGGCAAGGAGTTGAATGAGCCCACAATCCAGAATACAATGAGTGGCTTGAGCAAGGATTTTGGAGCAGAATCGCAGCTACAACAATTAAAAAATTCAGGAGAGGAAATCGATTCTGCAATCCAGAATGCAGATCAGTCCGGTTTGGCCAAACAGAACGGTGACCTGGCAGCTGTGCAGAAAGGAAAAGAGGCAGAACACAAATTGGTTGAGGGTGAGCAGTCTAAGGTTCATAAACCTTTGAGTCTACATGATCCCGAGATCGAGATACCTGTTCCCTTTCCTAGGAGGTTAGCAAAGAAGAAGCCGAAGGAAGAGCTAATGGATTTCATGAAGATATTTGGAAAGTTGGAGATTAATCTTCCTTTCCTCCAAGCACTCAAACTCCCTCATCTGAGCAAGTTTTTGAAGGACTTCATCGATGGAAAGTCTAAGAAATCTGGAAAGATTGTGATGGGCGAGAACGTGTCAGCAGTGATACGAAAAGAGTTGCCGCCCAAATGCAAGGATCCAGGCATGTTTTCTCTGCCATGTTACATCGGTGATACTAAGATTGAGCATGCTATGTGTGATCTAGGAGCTTCTATTAATGTCATGCCTTTAGCTGTTTATAATAATTTAAATGGTGTGAAGTTGGTAGATACTAAAGTTGTGATTCAGTTAGCCGATGGATCATGTGTGCACCCTGAAGGTTTGCTTGAAAATGTCCTTGTGAAAGTGAATAATTTTGTTTATCCTGCTGATTTCTATGTGGTGAAAATGAGTGGTATGCAGTCGAAGGAGTCAGCTGGTGTTCTGTTAGGTCGTCCTTTCTTAAGGACCACTAGGGCAGTCATTGATGTTTGTAGTGGTACTATTTGTTTGGATTATCATGGAGAAAAGTTTACTTTCAACATTGATGATACCATGAAAAGTCCTCATGCTGTTGAAACTGTTTGTGCCACTAATGTTACTGACCCTTTTGTCCAAGAACATCTTGAGACTAAATCTGTGCAGGACAAATTTCTTCATGTTGACCCGAAACTCGCAGGTTCTGGACATACGGACTGTTTGCCCAAACGGAAGCCACGCGACAGAAGTCTACATTTTGATGTGGAACCACCCGACTTAAAAGATAAGTGTGTGGAGGAGCTTCGTCTTGAAGCTTATGACGCTGCGATATGGTATAAGGATCGCACCAAGATGTGGCACAACAAGAACTTGCAAGGAAAGACATTTACAGTCGGCCAAAAGGTACTTTTGTTCCAGTCAAAGCTGCGGTTGATGACCGGAAAATTGAAGACAAAGTGGATTGGCCCCTTCGTGATACAGTCTGTTTGCCCAGACGGGGCGTTTGAGATTCGCAGTTTAGACACGGCTAAGATATTCACCGTGAACAGACAACGTTTGAAGCCGTACTATGATGCCTCTTCTTTGGTTCCAGCGGAGTCTGTTTCGCTGCTGCTTTCGGGCACGTTTTGAGCACTTGAGCAGTCGAGCCAACGACGTTAAATAATGGCGCTTATCGGGAGGCAACCCGACTTTCTTCCCTTTTAATTTTCCATTTTGTTCTTCTTTTCTTTAATTCTCGTTTTTTGTTTAGTTTTTTTTTAAGTTTCTTAGTTTCCATTCCTTAGTTTTAATATTTTTGTTATGTTTCAGTTAAAAAAAAAAAAAAAAAGATCGATGGGAACGTGGCAGCCCTACAGGAGAGCATTGCGAACTTGAGCGCCACCATTTCACAGGAGATGCGGCGGCAGCGTACACGGTGACTTCCTTCCTTTTCTTGTTTTGTTTCGTGTGTTTTTTGTGTTGTCTTTGTCTTTGTTTTTCGTTTAGTTGAGTGTCTTGTTGCTCCTTTGCTTATGCTTTGTTTTGTTTGCTTGAGGGCAAGCAAAATCTAAGTGTGAGGGGGGCGTCTTTGAGTTTGTTTTCTGTTGAGTCAGTTTTATGTCGTTTTGTGAGTCTTGAGCTTTGTGTTGTTGAAATATTAGTGATAAGCATGCTGCCCGGTTGAGTTATGTGATGAACTTGAGATTTGATACTTGAGAATTGAGATTTTGAGATTGAAAATTTTGTGTTTTTGTTGGATGAAATTTGGGATGACAAATAAGAGCAACAATGAGTAAAAAGCCACATATAAGTGAGAATTGAGCTTATTAGAGTAGAGCACTCTCTACTAATTTTCTTTTTGAGTGGTTTGTTATTCATGAAGTTGTGATATGTTGTGAGTCATTGGTGATGCATGATAGAAGGCACTAGGGTAGCCATTTGGCCTGCTTTTGAATTCCTACCTATGCATTAACCCCTAGTGAGCCCTTTGAAGCCTTGACCATGTTCTTTCTTATGAGTCACTAAATAATTAAGCCAAGGCCTGTTTTAGACTCTCTCTTTGGCCCAGTGATGCATGTCTAATTTTGAACTTCATTCCATTAATTACTAGAGAAAGTTAAGCTGTGTTTACATGTGTCGTTTGCCCAAACTGCTGTCTTGTGTAAAATGATAAGGATCTGTGATCCGTTTGGCCAAACAGTGGCATTGATCAGTTCAGTTTTTTGGGATGGGAGCAGTTTTGGGAGATAATTTGTGGGAATATTTTGTAGATGATGATTGCATGTTGATTGAGGATACAAAAAAGAAGGGTGCTGCAGAAAAAAAAAAGAAAAAAAAAAGAAAAGAAAAATAAAAAAAAAAAGAAAAAAAAGAAAATGAAAAAAAAAAATATGTTGCACCAATTTGAGTTGAGTATGTAGTATGATTGTTGTTGTTGGAGTTTTCCCCAAGTTTAGTTGCTTGCTTTCTTTCTCTATGAACTTGAATTTGTGGATGATGATTTTGATTAGATGTGCACACTTTGATTTTCAATGTTTAAGCTTAGGACCCCTAGGATCTTGCCAACATCATGAATGGTCCTTAGCCCTATTACAACCAAATGAGAAAAAGACCTTTTTGAGTTACTATGTGACCATGACATATCACGACTAAGTGGATTTTCTTTCTTGTGTGTGAATTTCCAAATGAATTCTTGAGAGAAGAGTGAACCTTGAGAGGAGCTCGTTGTTGCTTGATTTGGACTAAATTGACAATGAAAACACTTGTTTTAAATCCCTCTTTCTTGAATTCGAGAGTTGAGAGTTGATTGTGAGTTGCATAGTTTGACTTGGCAGTATGTTCTGTTACTGGTGTTTTGATGATTACTTTGCAGTTGTCTGTTGAGTTTGTCGTTGTAGTGTCCTCGTGTTTTCTGTTCCTTTTCCGTTTGGTTTTGTGTCTGTTGTTCGTTCTTTGTTTTAGAGTTTTAGTGTCGTGTCAAGGAAGTGAGTTGCTTCTAGTGGCTGAATTTCACCATTAATTTCTTCTCTTATGTCATACTTGAGGACAAGTATTATCTAAGTGTGAGGGGATTTGATGTGTGTATTTTAGCTACTTCTCTTATGTCAAACCGAACCGTGTGCTTGCCGGGTGCACACAACCGTACACTGAAGAAAAGCCTTCTCCAGTACCCGCGCTTCACTCGCGTAGGATTTCTCTTGCTTAACACAACCCGTGCTAAGACTTCTCAGAGTCAGAAAACCCTTCTGACCTCCGAATCACTCAAAACACTCTTATGGGGGGGAGGTTTGAACGAGTGCCAACTATACTGATGTGTGTATTTTAGCTACTTAGTTTGGTGTGTGTTTCGCCATGATTTTTATATGATTTTACATGGTTTGTGACATTTTGGCGCAGGAATTAGATGGTTGGAGATGGATGCTCGTGGATGGAAGAAGTTGTGAAAGTCGAGAAATTGGTTGAAGAAGTTGGTGAATTTGTGGAGAATTTTAGAGATTGAGCTTGAAGATAATTGTTCCAAATTTAATTAAGTCCAAAACTCATATTTTTAAGTATTTTGGGCTTAAGTTAGGATAGGGGCCGATTAGCCCATTTAATTGGAGCTTTTGGACGGCAGTTTAAGGGTTTAATCCCTAGTATTTATTTTATATTAGCGCGCCGCATAGAGGAGGAGAGATATGATAGGTTTTATTTTCTAATTACTAGCAGCCGCAATTTGAGACTGGAGAGAGACGAGTTTGACTTGGTTTTGGAGAACACTTTTTTTGATTCCCTTAATTGCACTGCACGTTATTTACTAATTAGTTCACTTAGGATTATTTCAATTACTTGTTTGCTTTTGTTTTGCTTTGAAGTTGGCGGCTACTTGAAGATTTTGTAGCAGACGGTTTATCGTTATTTTTGATTCCAGTGTTGATTTTATTTATTTCGCAATTTAATTTATTTTCTTGTTTCATGTTTACTTTAATTTATTTGCTTGTTCTTAGTTTAATTATGAGTAGCTAAACTTTTAATTCGGCGAGAATAATGAAGCACTAATTTATTAATCTGTGAGACCTAATTGGTTTTAAAATTGGTTCCTATTGATTTCGATTTATTCCTAGGGTTTAAAGATAATTCTGATTTTATTTAAGTCTGGCCAACTTAAGTTAAATTGGATTACAGTCAATTAGCACCTCCAATCCGTAATTGTTGGAATAGGGCTGATTAGTGATAAAGCTACCATGTTCGTAGTAGGAATAAATTGGTGGATTAATTATTACTAGCGTATCTAGGATAATTTATCTAAACTGGGTTCCTTCATCTTAATGCTATTAGAATATTAAATCTAGGTCTGGCGTCTCCAGCTAGGTTATATTTTAATAAGGGAAATAAGCAGGTCTGGCGTCTCCAGCTGTTTATCGATACAGTAAGTGGGAATTGGGGTACGTCCGTTGCGTTTCACGGTATCTTATAACTGGTTGGTTGATAGGGATTAATTAATCTTTGCGTCGATGATCAGAGCTTTGAATTAGTGTGGATTTATTTGAGCCGAGTTACCTTTTATTGATTTATTTCAAGAGTTATTTTTATTTGATTTATTGCATTCTTAGTTTTAGTTAATTCTTCTCAAAATTAAGGCGTGGTGGCTACACCAAAATTTTATAGATTTAGGGAATTGAATGGTTTTATCTGCTCTCTGTGGGATCGACCCTGCTTATCACGATACTAATTTATTTTGATAATTCTGCAGGAATTATTTGGTGGTATACGACGTCCACCATATACTTACAAAGAACAAGTTCTTTGAAGCAAGTTTGACCTTTGGCTTCTGGGTAAACAGATATATGCCTAGGGTCTAAGAGAATGTATGTAATCAGCAGTGACTGATTTTGGCTTTGGAATTCTCTTCTTCGATTCAAGCTTTGAGGAGTTTAAGCTTAAGGCTGAGTAGCTATTTCGGCAGAGCTTCAGCTTATGTTGTTGAATCGGTGAAGGTTGAAGTGATCCTCGAGCGCTATTTGTAGGAAAACTCTTGAATAGATCCGTTGGCGTAAATCATCCTCAAGATTTCTTCCGTTGGAGAGCAATTCGAATTTGGGCTGAGGCTTCAATCTTCGAGGTTCCTTGTCTGGGTGGAAACGGCTCTCTTTGATGGACAGGAGATGTGACGTCTCTGAAAAGTAACCACCAGATAGGAATGACCTCTGCAGAGATAAGATCCTGAGATCTTTGTATTTAATGCGGCTGTACTTTGTGAGTACGTGGCTTCCTCTGAACGTTAGAAGATCAGTCCGAGGAGGAATATTCAACTGATACTTGACTTTAGTATCAGTCCTTTGCGCGCATTAAGTAATTAGTCTTCAACTGATTCTTCAACTGATACTTCAGTTGGGATCTGCAGTCTTCAGTCTTCAGTCCTTCGTTCTTCAGTCTTCAGTCTTCAGTCTTCGACACCGCAGACTAAACTAGAAACGAACTCTAACACTTGAGTTCTAAACAATTCTAGTCTATTACAATTAAGTCCTATGATTTTTGGTATCATCAAAACAAGGGTTAGGATATTCAACAAGGTTCCCAACAGGTCGAATCAGTGAGATTTAATAGGAACAAGCATTGTTTTCGATGGGATTTTTGGGACTTTCGCAATTTTTGCTATTGTTATTAGTAATTAAATGTTCTGCACTTTTTTTGGGGTGTGGTTGAATCAATATTGGTTTTATATGAATTTTTTTTTTCCGGTACTATGTTTTGGTGGTCCCTATTTGGCGTTTTCAGATCAGTGGGGATGGAAATAGACTAGTGTCTACACTTTAATCAATGTTTGGTGCTCATTGACTATCGATTTCCACGTGTGTGTTTCCTCATCCAAAAATTGAGTTTTGTTGAATTTACTGGATTGGTTATTTTTCAGTGGTTGAATATTTTCTTTTTGGCAAACTTTTTGTAATTTGAATGAATTTTTGGTGTTTGTTCATTATTTACTTTACTTTTAGAGTTGTAACCTTTTTTCTGTAAAATGTAAATGTCCAGGGAATGTTACTACAAAGGACGAAGGGAAAAATATAATTGAAGGTTCGGTATTCAGCGAGGGTAGTCGTACTGCAAACAGAGTTATCATTTTTTTTTGTGATTTTGTGGGAATTGTTCTGCATAGTATAGTATTTTCTATTTTTACTATCCTTTTGAGTGAAATTGTACATGTGGTGAGATCTGAATTTTTTCTCTTTTTTTAACATTGGTATTATTTTTTTTTTCTTTTGTAGGGAAGCGTAAGAACAAAGTGCAGGGGAAAGGTGTGACTGATACATCTGATTTTGTGGAGAATAGTCCTCGAGTAACTAGAGGTAATTGTGCATGAATAATCTATTTTAGTTGTATGAATAATGTTCATTTGTTGCACTAATAAATGTATGGAACGAATATATGTACTAAAATGCATGAAGTGGGTTTGATAAGTGAATGGATATTTTATAGTATAGATGTCATTGTCGTTACATGGGTTAGCAAATTCAAAATTGTTAAATGTCACTGTCATTAGTTAGGTTAGTTAATTGAATATCATTTTGTTAAGCTATAATGCTGAAAGAGGTACTAAAATTTTTTTGTTTGGTATGAATTTTTAATTTAAATTAGAGCACATGAATCTGTGAAATTCTTGTGCGAATTTTATTGTAATCTGCATGAATAATTTGTATTCCTTATCGTTGTATGCTTGCTTAGTGCGATATTTATAAAAATTCGTGAGTTACTTCCTGTTTGTGCTGTGAGTATATACTTTATACTTTGGCTATATACTAATGTCTGAATATATATACTGTAATGCATGAATATTTTGAAAAATGCATAAATGCTTTTCTATATTATATCTCTATTCTATTGCTTATATGAATTTCTCTAATAACTGAATTATTAATTAGGGTACAGTTGTGCATGCAAATATTTTTTTGAAAAGAAATAGCTTTAATATATTTTGGTATTTGTCACATTCAATAGACGGTTAAGTTCATAAGTTTGCGTGAATCTTTTCTACATTTGATTGCCTGTACATGCAGGTAGCGTAAAGGGAAAGGCCAAACTGAATGAAGGTGTTGCACAACTGAATGAAGGTTATATTTTGACTATTATATGTTAATGAATGCCATTCTATAGAATAACGATGTTTATTGCACTAAAATATGAGTTATACTTTTAATACGTTATGCAGTTCGTATGAAGTATCGGAATGATCCAGCATTGTTAGCTTTTAAGCGATCGTTACTTGGGGGTATGTTTAAATAATTTAATATGCAGTTCATTAGGATTTGCGTACCAGTTTCCTCCATAGATTTCTGGCCTTGTTCTTGAATTTTGTTAGTATATAGGGTTTTTTTAATAATCACCTTTTGTACGAGAATTATTATATGAAAAGCTTTTTTATTTTGAAATGCCACTGTAAATTTGATTGTACGTGATCCCTTAATTAGTGGATTAGATAGTTATTATGATTATGTAATTACCCAACTACCCTATTACCTAGTCTAACGTTATTTAGATGCTGAAATGGAAGTAAAAAACTGACCGTGGGATTGAAAATATCCAATGGTCCACGATGAGCCTTATTTTATAGCTTAATCTTAGGTTTTATTATAGCCAACCCCTATATATATATATATATATATATATATATATATATATATATATATATAGGGTAAGGTTAATGTAGAAACCCCTCTTAAGATGAAAACTAGGAAGCTAATCTAAATCATTCATTTAGAAAAAATAGATGGCTGCGATTAAATTACAGATGCATAATTTAATTAATAATTTAAATGCAATTAAAATTGAAAGTGTAAACATGTAATACAATAATTAAAAAATAATCACGTCTCACATTCCACATTCATTTTCACAGCTTCATTTTAACCTAGGGTTTTTACTTCAGAGGCGCCGCCTATGCACCTCATTGATCGAATCTCTTGAAAAAACCGAGTAGGAATAATTGGTCGCCGGTCGAATCTACCGGTGTTAGAATCTTGAAGTGTGCAAGACGAAGGCTTTTCCGGCGTCGGCAAGAGTCTTAGTCGTGGGTCTTATGCGTTTCCGGCGGCAGCGAAGTCGGAGGTATTAACTTAAGTGGTTGTTCACCGGCGATTCAACGTAGGCGGAGGCGTAGGCGAAGCGGTTTCAAGGCGGCTACAAACTCGGTCTTTCTTCAGGCCCTTCAAAATAGGTAATTGCTTAACCATTTCGAATTTCAGTTTCATAGATGTTTTTGCATAGATGTTGAGTTTTTGTTAAATTTTTTTTTAAAATTGAATAGATGATGGTTGTTGTTGCATAGATGTGCGATGTGTTGCACAGATAAAACATTGCCTTCAATTTTTTTTGTTAATTCTTGCTAGATTGCATAAATGATTGTTGTTATTGCATAGATGTTTGATGGTCTTGCATAGTTGTTGTATGAGTATGAATTTCAGTTGCATAGATGTTGTATGTCGTTGAACAGATGTTGGGTTTTGTTTGATTTTTTTTAGATTGCATAGATTATGGTTGTTGTTGCATAGATGTGCAAACTGGTTGCACAGATGGGCAAAAGCTTGACATCCAAACACTCTCAAATGAGACGCCTAAGACCCACGACTAAGACTCTCGCCGACGCCAGAAAAGCCTTCGTCTTGCACACTTCAAGATTCTAACACCAATTTCAATGATACAATATTTTTTAATTGCATAAAGATGCACAGTTTTGTTGGGTTGCATAAACATACAATATTCGCATAGATGTACAGATTTCATTCATTGCACAGTTGGTTTTTGAATTGCATGAGTCATTGTTTTGTGTTCCATTGATTAACATGTAAATGCATAGATATAGTTTCCAATATTTTGTAGCATACAAGTTGATAATGCTTTTATTGTTGCACAGTTAAATATGTCTCACGTAAAGAAAGCATCTACTAAAATGGTTAATCGAGGGCATCATCTGCGATTTCTGGCAAATTTGGCAGCAGCGGCGTGAAAAATCTGACGGCAATGATAATCGTGCAACCAACGATTACTGGAAAATCTGACCGTAGCGGCGACAATCGTGCAACCGGCGACAACAATCAATTGATAATCTGAGGGAGTCGACGAACAATTCGAACAATCCGATCTTATTATTTTAAAAACGGCAGCGGATCTGAGACAGCGGCGGAGAAATCAGGGAGTCGGTGGAAAAATTAGGGAGACGACGGTATCAGGGAGTATTTGAATTTGCATAGTAGAAATTGTAAATGCATAGATTACTGTGGTGCATAGAATGACTGGTGTATTTTGGGGGATTCATATTTGGATTTGCGTAGTATAAATTGTAAATGCATAGATTACCGTGGTGCATAGAATGACTGGTGTATTATGAGGGATTCATATTTGGATTTGCATAGTAGAAATTGTAAATGCATAGATTATTGTGGTGCATAGAATGACTGGTGTATTTGGATTTGCTTGTCCGTGATTTTCCTGTAACGTTACTTGAGTTTAATATGAATGCATGAATGTATGTAGTTGAAATATGTACTAATGAGCTTTTGTCGTTGATAGTAACATGGGTAGGAGATAAATAGCATTCTTGTTGTGGTATTTAAAGGTGTAATGGTTGTGTTAGTTTAAATAATGTGATTCTCGTAGATCATGCAGGTTGAAATGAGTAAGAGGCAATTAATAGGATGACGCGTAGATGACATCTTTTTGAAGCATTTGAAGATGTGAATGATATAGCTGCATAGTTAGAACATGTTGTTGCACAGTTAGAACACGTTGTTGCACAGTAGAAATTATGACTTATGACTTCTAATCAATTTCAACAATACATGAATCATCATTTTAAAATAACCTCTATTTTAATAATGTTTTTAAAATTTACATTATTTAAATAATTTGTTGCACAGTAGAAATTGTATATGCATAGATTACATTGGTCAGTTGCTCAGTTATTTAGGGTTCGATACTGAATGCTCATTGCTTAGTTGTTTTTAAGTGTTTGCATAATTAGAACATGTTTGTTGCACAGTAGCAATTATGACTTATGACTATTAATTAAATTGAGATTTATTAAAAAAGTGAAAAAGAAAAAAGATCCCTTGAAAGCACAAAGACGCAGACTAAGGGCACAAAACTTTAAAAGCGAAGGAAAACAACTCAAAAAGGAAACTCAGGATAATTATCCATATCATCCGACCAACGCCTATGGACGACATTATTCATTGCAATCATACTAGGCCTATTGGTGACGTCAACCACAAACTCCCTCGGCTTGTGACCCCTTTCTTCCGCATTCCTGAGACGACTTTTAATACAACCTTCCGGAATTGCATGTACAGGCTCTCGTCCCTTTACCGAGCCCTTTGGACGACCACGTCCGCGCTTCTGCTCCGAGAGCAACTGCATCCCCTGATTAACCTGCTCCTCTAACCTAATTATATGACTCGCCATGTCATCCGGAGTAGGATTGGATTGCTTATCAAAATCAACGTCCTTAATCGGAGAATTAACCCGCTGGCTCGCTGAAACTTCTGCCCCAACTACCGATTGCTGCTCTACCATATCTCCACTATTCGTTCCAAGATCCAACTCCAAAGTTCCCTCTACACTCGAGCCCTCTTTATCACTAGCCTTGTCCGTGTGAGGCGACCCATCAATTTCTCCCCCATTTAAAGCCTCTGCTTCATAAATGGAGTCCGCAATGATAGTCTCCTCCACTTCCTCTTCCTCATCCTCCTCAAGCGCTTGATATCGGTTAGCATCCCCCGCCAGAGGGAGATCATTTTCCTTAACCGGCACTGTAGCCGCTTTTAGAAGATCAGGACCTGAAAGAGGTTTAACAATATCAACTTTAGGCTGCCATGCAGGAGTCGGACCCTCTCCCTTATCAAGATTCTTCACCACCACAGCAGGAGGCTCAGTGATCTTTTGCTTGCTCGTGGCCCTATCAGCTCTCCGGCATTTATCCGTTGAATGACCTGTAAGTTTACAACGCGAGCAAAAAAGGGGCATAGATTCAAAACCAAACTCAATGTAGAACGATCTATCGCCGTCATCAATGTACATCGAGTTGAGAATAGGCAAAGCCATGTCAAGTTCCACCAAAACCCGCGCAAAATGTCCCACATGACCAGTAGCGGAGGCGTTATCAATTCGCAGCGGATGATCAAGCACACGACCTATACCAGCAATAATCACCGGAGTCCATAACTCCACAAGGAGATAATATATCCGAACCCAGACCTGAGCCAGAGACGACACTTCCTTATACGGATCGAAATACCTAGTCCATTCACGGAAACGTACGTGGCCGATTGACAGTTGGAGAAAAGAACTCCCCTTAGCTTTCTTTTTCGCTTCCATCGTCAAAAATTTAACAACGAAGAATCCCTTAGCCATGGGCACCAGTTGACAGTCGGCGCACTGCCATATGGTTCGAAGTTCATGAGAGAGGTCGGCGAACGAGCGTGGCTTGTCCCCTTTACGTTGGATAAGCCTACCGATTAGTGCAAATTGAAACTCTTCCAACTTTTTTTGATATTCCGATTTGGGCACTGAGAGGGTGACAACCTCTCCTTCACGCTGAAGCGGAAGGGCTCGAAGGCCATGTGCAGCAACATCCGGTGCCTTGGGTTGAACTTTAGCAGCGAACGAGACAGCCGGGGCAGATCCCGACACTATCTGCGCCGCTGAAGAAACTCCTGGCAGCGGCTGAATTGAACCAGGGAAGTCCTGGTTAGGAGTCAATTGCTCACCCATTTGACTCGGTGAGAAGCCCGACGAGCGCTGCCCAGCAGCCACCGCGCCGGAAGAAAATCCTGGCGCTATCTGCGCCGCTGAAGCAACACCAGAAGGCAGCGGCTGAATCGAACCAGAGAAGCCATGGTTATGAGTCGATTGCTCATCAATTGGACTCGGTGAGAAGCCCGACGAGCGCTGCCCAGCAGCCACTGCGCCGGAAGAGAGGGGCGGGTGCCGAGACAGAACATTGGCAGGGGATTTCGATCGAAACCCGTCAAAATTAGAAGAAACCGGGGGAAGGTTGAGGCCCCCCTTATCTTGATTGACAGCCGGCGAACTCGAGTCCATCACCGGCAACGATCGGAAACTTAGGATTTAGGGCGGCTAGGGTTAGTGGCTTGGGGAGAGAGCATACCTGCGGCTACGATTCGTTCTTCTGACCGCCGGATGCTGTTAGATTCAGGCCGTCGGACGCCGGAAACGAGGCAGGCTGAGGTTGGTTTCGACGCCGGAGATAGAGCTCCGCCTGAGACAGAAACCGCGCGGCCCGGATGAGAAGGCGTCGACGACGCGGGTGAGCACTGAGCAGAGGGGCGCGGCTCGGACGGCGGCGCGGCTCAGACGGCGGGTGGGTGGGAGGCAGAGGGGCCGCGGCGGGTCACTTATGACTATTAATCAATTTTAACGATACATCAATAATCATTTTAAGATAATAACTCTTCTATTAATAATTTTAAAATTTATAGTATTATTTAAATCATTTGTTGCACAATAGAAATTATATATGCATAAATTACATTGGTGTATAGGAATATGTACTGGTTGCATAGGAATGTACTATTTGCACATTAGTAATTGTAATTGCGTAGATTATATTTACGTGTAGTGAATCCAGAAAAAAAAAAAAAAAAAAAAAAAAAAAAAAAAAATGAACGTAAACCAATGAAATACACACCTAATTAATCATGTAAAACTAATTAAGAATATAGTAAAAGTCAAAAATAACCTTTGACTACTTAACTAATAAAAAAAACGGCATTTTAAAACTAATTGAATCCACATGTGTAGCTAGTTTTTTCAAATTAATCATAACCACTAGATCTTCAATTTTAAAGGCTAAGATTAGGTTCCTAGTTCTCATTTTAAAAGAGATTTTTATTAGAACCTCTTCCTATATATATATATATATATATATATATATATATATATATATATATATATATATTAACTCATTAGATATAGATTAATAATTTATTTGATTTCATCTTTCATCTCTACATTAAAAATTACGTTTGCAGTCTTGCTTCATTATTCTACCTAAAAGAAGAAGATTAAATCTCAAAAATAATAATATATTAATTCATTAAATATACATTAAAATAATAATTTTATTTTTTTATTCCTACATTAATTAAAAAATTTCAATTTTATACTAACCATCAAAACAATAGTTATACTGAAATTTATTTTAATTATTTAATTTTAACAATTGATTAATTTGGAATTCATGAATGGTGTGTAAATTCATTTTCTCTCAACTAGTATAAATAAATGTGCGGCATTAGAAGTCACCTACCACAGAAAGATCCAATTACAATTTGATCGGAATTGTTTGCTGTGAAAAAAATTAGACGAACACAAAACTGATGTATTTATATTTAAAATATAAAATTTATAAAAAAATTAGAAAATATTAAGATATGTGTATTTACACGCAAATAACTCTTAATAATATCATTGGTAAAAAAAAAACGAATGATGGAAGAAGAAAATGACTATGCTTTATATTCGTACAATTATTGAATTATTTTGAACTAACAGTACTCTACTGCAGTAACAGTCTTTTTCTTTTTATTTAAATTTCGCTGCAGTAACAGACTTAAATTATGGTTTTAATTGTCAAACAAGCAAACCAAACTAGACTGACAGGGAGTGATGAAGATTCACAATTTTTTTTTAAAAATTTAATTTTTATTCTATTTAAATAGTAGTACATCTGTCAATTATATACGAAGAAGTGGCCTTAAAACAACAACAGATAGATGTGCGCTTGTACCTGTATCATTCGAGAAGTTTAATTAAATAAATATCGATTGAATTAAAGTTAGTAATAGTTTTGTCGCATAGAAATAAACTAATATTTTTCTCTCTTCGGTTGTATCAACATATATTTGACATGTTTTTTTACTTTCTTTTTCTAGAAGTGACAATATACCTGCTATATATTAAAAAAATTTATTTCAATCCGTAAGTAGCGATGTCTAATTAAAATTCAAATATCACCACTTCCTCCTTATGTAAGTCAAAAAGATATTTCCTCCGTCCATAAAGAGTGCGTGACGGAATGGAGGACACAAATTTTAATAAAAAAGTTAGAAGATATGATTTTAGTGTTAAATGATAGTATTGAGCCCATCAAATTGTAAAAATAAAGAATGAGTATTTTGTAAATATTGAGTGTGAATGAAGTTTAAAGTATAAAGGGAATTTCTTAAAAAGAAAGTACACAATCTTTATGGATGGATGAAAATAGTAGTAATAAACACACAATTTTTGTGGACGAAAGAGGGAGTAATAAAATAGTTGATTCGAGTAAAACTAAGTCCTCAATCTTAATCTTATGTACATATTCCATATTAAAATTTACAGTGTGCAATTACAACAAGAACTTCTAAAATGTATAGGGGTGCAAATGAGTAGAGTCAAGCCTAAAAAATATTGACTTAATATAGATAAAAGTTTAATTTATTGAATATCTATATGAAATTTTGACAAAATAAAATACTATATTTAAGCAAACATGTTTTATAATATGAATACAAACAAGATATGACATAAAATGTCACGCGCGTCCAAAATTCCGAAAGTATTCTAGAAAGTAATTAATTAAGCTAATGAATCGGGTTTAGTCGATTCACAAACTTTTGAGCCGAATGCTACAAACAAACATTAAATACAGAGACAAAATCTCCAACTCCCAACTAGCTAGGACGCCTTTGGTCGAACCCACTTTGTTCCAAAAATAATAAGTATCAACTCATCAACTTCATTTCAATTTGCTTACACCAAAAAACCAACTAAAACTAAGTTGCAGAAATCTCAACTTAAAAAAAAAAAAAAAAAACATGGAGAGTTCCAACAGGCAGAAACGATGGAGTCTCGAAGGTATGACAGCACTCGTCACTGGTGGCACCAAAGGAATCGGGTATTTTTTTGTTACTCCATTATTTTTTTAAATTTGACTCTTAATTTAATCAAATTAATTACGTGTGTAAAATACATATATATATATATATATATATATATATATATATATATAGTTTTGTAGATATATATCTTGATCTGTTTGATATATATATGTAACTCATTTTTTTTTTTTTGTGTATGTGTGAAATTACACGCACACACACACACATGTATACATATATAGATACGCCATTGTTGAAGAGCTTGCAGAATTTGGTGCAACGATTTATACATGTTCGAGAAATGGGTCTGAGCTTAGTGAAAGGCTGAAAGAATGGGAGGCAAAAGGGTTAAAGGTGAAGGGATCAGTGTGTGATTTGACGTCAAGAACTCAAAGAGAAGAACTCATCAAAAATGTTTCTTTAGAATTTGATGGCAAGCTCAATATCTTGGTAAGTTGAGAATAATTTCCTCCTCCTCCTCTTTTTTTTTTTTTGTTTTTGTTTATATTAATATGTTGTGTGCATTTATACATGCATAAATTGGAAAATTTATTTTATTTAATACTCCCTCTGTCCCACAAATCTTGACACGTATTCCTTTTTGGGTCGTCCCACAAATCTTGACACATTTTCAAATAAGGTACTGTAATAATTATTATCTTCTCTCTCTTACTTTATCACTTTTATTACCATCTCTCTCCTACTTTATCACTTTTATACTTTATTACCTACACACTTAAAACACTAATATATGATTCCTTAATTCACGTGCCGAAACCAAATGCGTCAAGATTCGTGGGACGGAAGAAGTAGAAATTAAGGGATTAATTAATGGTGCGTGATTGAATACAATCATGCCAATGTGTTTTTTAGGGTAAACATACATACTTGACCAAATTCTAAAATTGCAAGAGAAAACCCTAAATTTATGTCTCTTCGAGTGTTTAGAAGATAGCCATTGCTGTTTACAAAGAAGAAGTCCACCCCTTTGGTATTTCCGAAGAGAGTATGAGACAATAATATTAAATTTGACAAAATTAATTAGCCGGCCCACAAGAAATCAAGAAATTAGATGAATGAACATTTTTCTTCTTGGACACATGTAAAGAAAATTAGTTGGTAGATGACATCTGCACAATTTTATTTTTTTTTTGTATTTTTTATTGATAGCTTTAATAAGTAATAAGTATAGACAAAAATAGGTGACTTGTTGAGGGAAAATTAATTGGTTGTTGTTCTACCTATAATCAACTTTGTTTGCTACATCATCCTCATTTGTTCCGATATTTATTTATATCAATTAATTTTCAATAATAATTAATATACTGGACCACCTAGTTATATTTGATGCTGCCCCTCCAAATCACTGCTCAATCATCATAATCTTGATTATGTTATTAATTCATGTGATCGAATCTCATTTACGTGATTAATTGATGATTAAAATAAACCATAACGACGACAGTATAAAAGTTTCTTGTCGAGCTTTTTTTCCCCTCTCTTTTATGTGTGTGTGTACGCTATAAACTATACCCTATAGTATTGTAAAAAAATTCAAAAAGTTGTGATAATGGCAGGGCTGGTGTTATGGATATGGAATAAGAGTTGTCACCGTATGAATTAAATATAAATTTTTTAGTGAAGTTGAAACAATACTTTCAATTTCAAGATATGAACGTGTGTATTTACAATAATTCCTTTTTGTTAGCATCATTTAAAATTAAAGCTTCTTTATTTCTTTCTTCTTTTCTTTTTTTCTTTGCTGTTTTCATTAAAAATTATGAGCAGTAATCATGATTATAAGTGGGCACAAGCAGAAGGTTAGATTTTAACTCAATTGAAAGAACTAAAAAGGATCATTCATGCAAATTCCAAGAATTTTTATTTAGTAATAATGAGAGATCTGGCTTAAAGCATGAGCTCTATCAATGAAGAAAAAGAAGGAAAAGAAAGTTGAGCACCTAAAAATAGAAAATTACAATAGAAAGAAATGGATTCTCTCTGTGTACGAGATTTCCTATTACATCACATTTAGATATAGTCGACGATGGCAAGATCCTTTGAGTCATATTTCACCAAAAATAGAAAAATGAATACACGCACAGCACATGTGTATATACCCTAGCCCTCATTTCCATTATGCTAACATCGTTTCCTTTTAATCTATGTTGTTCTTTTTTGTTTTATACATTTATTTTAGTTTTCATTAATTATATGATGATGGTGATGATAGATAAACAACGCTGCAACAAGTTTACTGAAGCATGCTTGTGATCACACTGCTGAAGACTTTGATGGAATAATGTCGAGTAACTTAGAAGCCCCTTATCACATCACCCAATTGGCTCATCCTCTTCTCAAAGCCTCTGGATCTGCAAACATCGTTTTCATCTCTTCTGTTGCTGGTGGCATTGCCCTCCCTGCCATGTCTGCTTATGCTGCTTCCAAAGGTCACCTCATCACTCATCACTCATCTCTTTTCATATATTATTATTATTATTATTATTATTTCAGGTGCAATAAATCAACTAACAAAGAATTTGGCGTGCGAGTGGGCCAAGGACAACATCCGTGCCAACGCCGTCGCACCATTTGGTGTTAGAACTACCATTATCAAACCTGTATGTAATCCTTTTTAGGGTTCATTGCATATAAATTATTGAATTTTTTAACAATTAATTCTCATTTTGCACAATAATTAATTTTAAAATTTATATTGATTTTTTCTTCTTCTCATTTTAATATTTGGCCCATTTTTCTGTGTCCAAATATACTGATCACTAAAATGATGTCGGTTTGCAAATTAAAGAGAAAATTGGGCGAGATAGCATCAGTTTAGATAGGTACTTCAGCACTAAATTTGACTGAGAAATGAATGAGATAGCAATTAAAACAAGTAAAACAATTGAGTAATTTCAGTATAAATTTTAATATTGATGTGCAAAATGAGAATTATTTGAAAGTTCAATAATTTATATGCAATTAACCTCCAATACATAAATTGTCAATTGTTCTGATTTTTCACACGGTTGTCAATTGGTGTCGAATTAATGCTGATGAGGCGGACCCCTGAAATATTTACATAGCTTAAACAATCGATATATTGAACGGCAATAGCTGGATGTGTACGCCACTTCAGCAGCTACAATTCGTCGAAAATTGACAACCGTGTGAAAAAATAGAACAACCGAAAATTTGTGCATCTAGACACGTTAATAAAAGTATGGATTATGGGTGGACTAATAATTAATTAAGTTTATTTGGTGAGGTAATTAGGAGGATGTGGAGATGTCGATTCTGCAGATGGTGGCGCCATTGATGGCTCGAACGCATGTGAGGCGAATAGCGGAAGCAGATGAGATATCGCCGTTGGTTGCATTTCTGTGCCTTCCTGCTGCTTCTTACATTACTGGCCAGGTTATTTACGTTGATGGAGGCTATACAGCAGGCTGCTATTAATACTTCAATATTCATTGCTACATATCATATGCTGCTATAGCCTCCTTTAATAATTGTATAAACTATGCTTTATGGCATGCATGGCATGGCAACATATAATTACTCCATCATATTAAATTCGATCCTCAGACTTAATTTATGGCTAGGGTTTTTTCTTTAAAGCTCCGTTTACTATGATGAAAATTGAGATAAAATATATATTTTCATCATTTTTTCCACTATTTTTACATGCTTATTTAATATTATGATAGATTTTTTTTTTTCGAGCATGGTGAAATATTTTCTCGGGCAGCTCATTTTTTCTCTAATGTTGGATAATAGTTATTTTTGGATAGTGGTGTGAAATATCTTCCAATATTTTCTCATATTTTCATCTCTAGCAAACATATGATAAAAAAAATAAAAAAGATTAATTAATATTTTCTTATATTTTTGTATCTATCATTTTCCAATGAAAATTTTGCAACTAAAATAAACGCAGATTAATAGTGTTTTATGCATGTCGTCTCGAATTCACAATTTTTTCATAAATTGTCATGAACTTTTCATTTTCTCCCAAAAAATCTCGATTTTTTTCACATTTTTCCTGAAATGTCCTGCTATACAAATTTGGTGACGGAAAGATGACTAATCTCAAATTGATTGCAGTCAAATTGTGAATATACATCAACAAATTGATAATTCAAAACTTCTCCAATGAGATGAGTCATCTTTTAGTTTATAAATTTTGTATAGCGAGACATTTTATAAAAAATCCCAAGAGTTCAAAAAAAATTGAAAAAAAATAAAAATTTGAAATATTTTATGAAACAAAATTAAAACTTTAGTACATAAAACACTATTGACCTTTTTATACAAATATAAATCTTTGCCTAGCAGTAGCATCGGATTTGCTTGCACATGGGTGTTGGAAATTTTGGATATTGTTGTCGTGTTTAAGTTTATTAATGTGATCACAAGATTAACATAAAATATAGTATATGTTTCACACACTGATAAATGAAATACAGTTGACCACTGTTTTATGAGTAGATAAAGCTTTTGAATATGGAGATGTAAGATTTAGTTAAAGTTTAATTAACTCACTGATTCCATATTTACATTGGTTGTTGCATGCACTTTATGGGGAGACGCAATGAGAATGTTAGAAAAATCATTGTAATTCGTAAACTAGTCTTAAATTCGAACCCAACTTGAATCCTGGCAAAATCTAGAGCACGTCCAACATAACATTGTTGGCAAGGGAGCTCAATATCCGATGTTCCTTAATTATTTTAATTCAATGAGCATATATAACATATACAGAGGAGTTGTAACAAAAATTAAAATTATTGCGATAATTAAACAAGAATTAAATTTTGTAAATGTATACTCCCTCCATCGCATAAAGCATGATCTGGTTCTTTTCGGCAAGAGAATTAAGAAATTGGTATTTTGTGTGTTAAATATGATAGGTGAAAAAGTGAAAAAGTGAATAAAGAGTAAATTTTTTGTCATTTTTAGAAACAGGTCAAGCTTCGTGGAACAAATTAAAAAGAAAATTGGGTCATGCTTCGTGGGACGGAGGGAGTATAATTTTATCATATTTTATAATAGTTTTATATGTAATGTATTGAGAGCGCTTTTGAGATAGTCTTTTTGAAGAACGAAACACAATATTTGGCCACTAATTGAAAAAACATAAAATCTGGTCATTTATTATGTGTTAAGACTGTTTTGCCCTTAATTAGCTAGGGTGAACTAGATTCGAGTTGGATTTGGGTTTGCACGCAGGTTAGGCACATATATACGACACTATTAATGGCATATGTGCCAACCGAAAAAAAAAAAAAAATGAGTATATGGCACTAATGACACAAATATGGTCATAAGTACCATTGGTGCAACACTATATAAGAGAGTATATGACTCTAATGACACTAATATGGCCATAAGTACCATTCGTGCAGCACACTAAATGGAGAATCTAAACCCTAAATGGATAATCTAAACCCTACGGAAAAATGTTCAAAATGGTCATCTAATTGTACCCATCTAAATAATATCAGCACACAGGTATATGACATTAATGTCTCTAATATGGTCATAAGTACCATTCATATGGCACTAATATGACCATAAGTACCATTCGTGCAGCACTGAGTATATGGTACTAATAGTGTGCAAACCTGAATTCGACTTGAATCTGGTCTGCCCTAATTAAGGGCAAAAAAGTTCTAAAACGTAAAAAATGATCAAATTTTGTGTTTTTTCAATTAATGACTAAATATTGTGTTTGCTTCTTCAAAATGGGCATGCGAGTATATTGTTTCTAATGTACTTTTATATATTTCATATTCATTATATATATACGATTTTAATAACTTAATTTTTATATAATATAGGATCCTCTTCATTGTAAAAATATAAATATAACTAAGTAATATAAATATAACTGTTATAAAATGCATCAAGAATTATATTACTGTGCATTTATGAAATTTGGTTCTCATTTCTTATAATAATTGCGATTTTTATGTTAATCGGTTTAAATGAGAATCATTTTATAATGAGAACGGAGAACCATTCTCGGCTCTTTGATCGTGAAGATCTACAGTGAATGCATCATCTTGATGGATGAATATAGAACTTAGGTTCGAATTTTGGAGGGAGCGAAAATTTTATTTTGTTCGAGTGCAGTAAACTTCACTACAAATACCATAACTTTATACGTTCAATGCAATGTTCTCACAATAAATGCAGTTTTTATAACCAACCCCCAGTGATTTAATCAAATAAAAATCTCTCTTAACATACAAATTACAAACCTCTTGCACTTAACTTATCAAATAATTACACTTCACCTATAAAGTATTTGCGGTTTGGTGGTCTTGGGTTCGACAATCCAAAGGGAGTACGATTACAGGACAATTTATTACCACAAAAATGCAATTATTTTATATGTAAAGTGCAATAACTTTATTGATTAAGTGCGAAGTTTTTAATTTTTACGTTAAATAAGTTTGTATCGAAACTCAACCCTCGGTCCCTATATATATATGGAATGGTTCAATGAGATCCCTCTTATACGGTGAGATCTTAGATTGATTTATAGGTGTTGTTGTAATATATCCTATGGCTTATATTTATCTAGAGGAGAAAAAGGTTTACCTGAGTTTGAATCCTAGAGGGAGCAAAAATATTACAATTTTTTTTAATATAATGATTCAACATTGTCTTATTCATCACTATATACTGCATTATTTGCAATTTCACTAGAACCTACTCCTATATATAAGGATGGGTTCCTATAGATCTCACTCTCCTCATAGTACATAGTACAAATCTGAACCACACAATGTGGCTATGTTGCTTACTAAGAGTGTGACACTTTTCCAAGGCAAAATACACGGGGTAAAATAGAAATAAATTTTTTAGAAATAAAAAATATATATATAATAAATAAAATATTTTTTTTTACCGAAAATTCATTTTTTTCCATGACCGTCTTCAAAATTATGGGAATAATTAAACACAAATATGCATAAAGGTAAATACAAATATACAGAACGTGGGATAGAAATATACATGAAAATATATGATCCAGCCAGTCAGTGACCAACGGCGAGTCACATGATAATATCGCATAGTACTATATATATAGTTGAACACGAATATGCACAGATATGCATAACGTTACACACAAATATTTTATTATATATATATATATATATATATATATATATATATATATAGGGGGCGGTTATTCAATAAACCACCCTTATTTTAAGAATTGCGAACCAACAAAAATGCATGAATTTTATGTATAACACGCATGAATAAACTGTATAAAGGCATGAATTGTGAAAAGTAATTTTTTGTTACCTTTGGGATTCGAACTCAGGACCATGAATTTATCCAACAAGGTGATGAATCAACCGTAGATCTTGATGATCTAAGGACTGAAAATGGTTCTTAATTTATATTTTAAGAAGCGTTCTTATTTTAGCCTTCCCCTATATATATATATATATATATATATATATATATATATATATATAAGATTACGATCCTGTGAGAACTCATTTTTTTGTGAGAATGGAGAATCATGAGCAAATACATAAAATATATGAATAAAAACACATGAACAACGATGTTCATGTCTTATTGTCTTTTGTTCATGTATTTTATGTATTTGTTCATGAATAAAAAGCACATGAACAAAAATGTCCATGTCTTATTGTCTTTTATTCATGTATTTTATGTATTTGTTCATAATGTATATATATATAAGAGAGAGAGAGAGAGAGAGAAAAGTTAAACAGAGAATGCTAAATATTTAGAGAATAGAGAATTCGTGAAATAAAAACGAACAGATCTACAATTTTTACGAACAAATCAATGTACCGCATGAACAACAATTTGCCCCGGGTTCGAATCTTGCTGGTGGCGAGTTTTTCTCTTTTTTCACTAAATACGTCTGTTCGTTAGTTATGTTGATCTGTTCGTAAAATGTATAGACTTGTTCAAAATTAAATATATAATAATTCTCTGTTTAACTTGACCCTATAGGGTGCGGTTATAGTGAGAACCACAATTATCGTGAGAACATAAGAACCAATAAAATTACTGCATCTGCTATACAAATTAATGCATCCGCTATTAAATTTAATGCATCCGAAAAAAATAATTTTTTTGCTCCCTTCAGGATTCGAACCCAGCACCTGCATCCATCCACCAAGATGATGCATCCACCGTAGATCTTGATGATCGAATGGCTTAAAATGGTTCTCCGTTCTTATTTTATTAGTGGTTCTTATTTGAACCTCTCCCTGACCCTATATATATATGGGAGAGTTCAATGGAGACCACTCCCCTATGTAGAGAACGAAGACCGAATTGTGTGCGTCTATTCTAGGATATTGTGATTTGATTTGATTTGGCTGGTTTTTAATATTTGTTTCGGTTATTATTTTGCAGTAAGGATAAGTTGGTAATTGCCTTTTCAAATCATATCCGTTACCTCATAAACTATATCTAATCAAATCTGTTAATTATGGAAACATATCTATAAGATTGGTCTGTTACAAAGAAACTTCATTCACACAACAAAAAAGGGACGTGCTTCTTTAAGTTTTTATTCATAGTCTATTGCACTGCATCTTTAATTTTTGATTCATAGCTGATTTATGCCTAATTGTTCATAATTTGAGGGATTAGTTGATGATAATTTGAACTCTTAGTTATTGATGTGGCGAATTTAATGAAGAAAATTTCACTTTTTTGTAAAAGAGTTTAAGATGGAGGAAATTGGAATATTTAGCAAAATAGAGCAATTACACGTGCCAGAGCTGACCAAACTCGACAGAGCTGACCAAGGCCGCCATAGCTGGCATTCATTCGCGCAGAGCTCAAGCTTCCAGAGCTGACAATAACTCGCCAGAACTAGCAATGCCGCCAGAGCTGGCATTCATTCGTGCAGAGCTCAAGCTGCCAGAGCTGGACTTATGTTCATATATATGTTCGTGATAAAAAATTTCATGAAAAAAAAAACCTTTTTGCTACAGATTCCTTTCTCCAACTTTAGTTTTTCATTGAAATAAAATTTACACTTTTAATATCCGCTATGAATTCTCCAGGGAAGTATCAATTCATTGAATGTTCAATATATCACACCATGTTCATCAAATTCATAAGCAACGTTCATTGAAACAATGAACATGTTCAATATATTACACCAAGTTCGTCAGAACAGAACTATTGCGCAGATCCAGCCGCGGCGAAATTGCCTCTATCTCTCCAGGCCCTCCGAACAGAACTACTGTGCACAACACCGGCCGTTGCGCGAATCAGCCAGCCGCACAAGGCGCGACCTTCACTTCCAGCAACCAGACTTTTCTCCCGACGCCGAGCAGCACGCCGTCAGTCCTTGCAAGTGTCAGGAAGTCGTGCAGGCCGCCGCCTTGATTTCCAGACGCGAATCCCTTTGTGGTGAGAGAGGGAAGGCGACGCAGCGGACAGAGGCAGCAGCGGCTCCTTCTAGGCCGTCCGCTGCCGGAGATGCGAGAGAAGGATGAGGAGAGACGGCGGTGGTGGCGCTCCTTCCTTGGTCGTCCGTTGCCGAAAATGCGAGAGACGGATAAGTGGGAGGCGAGCGGCGGCGGCGACGTTCCCTAATTGACCGTCTGCCGTCGGTTACGCGAGAGACGGAGAGAGGGACGATGCCGGAGATGGTTCTCGGCGATGAAGCGTTTTGGCAAAACGGAGATTAAAAACTGGGTGCAGACTTTCAGAAATTGATTCAGCGATGAAGATATTTCATGAAACCTAGAATATTGCTCCATTCTAACAAATTAGATCACACCATAATAGAATTTGCGTAATTTTCAGGATTGGATCAACATACCAAATTCTGTGAGTTCGAGATTACATAATTGTCCTTCTGCGATTGATAAAGGATAACTAAACAATTTTTAATTACATTAAAAATCATATCAAGAAATAATATGGACCCTTGATTGAGATTAGATGAATGGATTAGATGTGGTCTTTGTTCTTTATCTATAGAAGTGATTGTAATAGAATGCAACCCTATATATATATATATATATATATATATATATATATATATGAACATGTATTTTATGTATTTATGCGTGATTTTTCATTTTCACAAAAAGACGTAGTTCTCACAAGATCCTTCCCATATATATATATAGGGGAAGGAGAGAGAGAAAGTGAGTAAAATAATCAAACCGAGCAAAATGAGAATCATGGGCTGGCTACTTTGAATAAAAAGAGGCCAATGTCTTGTTATGGGAGACAAAGACATTTTTTCTCGATGGATCAGTTTGCTTAGTTGCCGACACCAACAAATGACACCAACAAAGCAAGTGTATATACTTGGATTTGTTGAGAAGCCTGCCTCTCGAATTGGATGTTGATTTTAAAGTGAAGCAAAAAAAAAGAAAAAAGTCGTGCCGTATTTCTGGCTCGCTTTTGTAGTACACAAAGCGTTTAAAAATTAAATTAGATAATCCATATTTGACTTTGAACCAGATCAAGATTTATGCAAGTTCATTTTTTGAAATTAAAACAAACAGTACTAATAATCAATCAACAGAGGAGAGTTCAAAGATAAAAATCAATTCTGCAAATCTCTATTGAGCTAATATACATATGCAACTAGTTCCCCAAAACCTTCCAAGCAGTTATATTATAGCTCAAACCAAATTGCACTGATTCCGCGCACCTCGCATTATATACAAAGACAAGACAATCCAACGAAGCTTAGATGCTGGTTGAGATAGGCGCTCGATCTTTTTGGAGTTGCATCAACGGCCAAAATATATCCAGCCGATGGAAGCTTCCTGAGGTCTGCAAAGGAGACTCGGCAGTTCATTAAACCACCCAAATAAGAAATGCATGATTGTTCTATAACATATTTGACGTCCTACCCGAAATGAAGTTTGTTTTGAAGATGACATAACTAGAATGTTCAAGCAAAGAATTGGAGATCTCTATGTTACAACTAAGGCAACCTGCACCTGTCCATGACCAACTTCAATGCAGCAAAAATCGAGGTTCTTGATAGGGCGTATTTATTGGTGTTTGTTTTGGAGAGTTTGCATAAGGAGAAGTGGATGGATTTGACAGCTCAAGTATTCCAATCATCTATAATCATTCTGTAACTAAATATGTGTTACTTTGAGACCATAGTGTTCTCTTCTTGGCATGAAATTGATGGATTTTTTTATCCTTTTGTGGTCCATCAGCAATTCAAGTATTTTATTCAACAATGAAACTTATATGTTTGTACGAAAGCAATACCTCAACAATGAAGTGGGCCCATGATGAATTATCAGTGGTTTTCTCCATCACACCTTTGAGGATGGTTAATTTCAGACGATGAATCACATCAGCAATCTCTAGAAAGCGATCATGATCAATGCAGACCATCTGTTTAAAGGGCAAGACATGAGGAAGGTGTCAAATCTCGATGGTATACATCACAATAGCATCAAAGCAGAACATGATGTTGCATTTCTTTCCTTCTAGAAGAGCACAAGCATTTAACAGGCATACCTGTATAAGCATGTGTCTAGGATGATCCAGATCTTTCACAATTATAGGGCAAAAATGTTGCTCGCTTCCTAGTTCTACAGCCCAGCTTGTCCCATCTTGATGGCTACACTTGACTTCAGCTTGTTTTGTTGTATTTTCATCAACTTCCTGAAAAAGAAATTGAACATTAAATTTCTCAAAATGCCAACCCTCTACACTATGGAGAGGGACAAAATTATTTCCCAAAGGCGCGTGAATTTCATAGAAAGGGGAGTACAGATGGCCAAATGCATAAAGCTTTCAAAGTTCAATCCTGTGGAGCAGCATGCATAGGTTTTACAAGATTCTTACCTCTTCCAGAATTGGGTGCCTCAACTTATCAGCCCGATTGGTCACATTTCTTAAAAAGAGCATGTGCTTTATGGTTTTGTCCAGGAGTCCGTCGATGCTACACTGCATTTATAATAGGAAATAGGTTAGCAGCTATTTGAAAATATGGAAGAAAAGGAGTATCGAGGATATATTGCAAATGCAAACAGCACTTGCCTTTTCACTGTTTGGTACGAGCTCCCTTAGCTCCTTGATCCGGTCTTGAATCAACTGCCTATCCCGTGGTCGAGGCCTTTGATTATCACCACTGCGTGCCCTTTTCTTGCTGGTAGTTAATAATCTTGATAATTTTCTTTGGTTCATGGGATCATGTCCCTTTCTTGGTTGCTGCTTATCAGACAGTGAACTAATCTTGCTTTCTACTGAAGATACTGAAGCAGAGAAATTAGATGTGGTATCTAGTCTCACTGAAGCACTGTGTTTGGATTGACCACGAGCTTTGGAAAAACCACGAGATGGCATATTAATTGAGGTAATATTGGACATGTCAGATGAATTATCATCAAAACTGTTGCTTGTATTAGCAACAACAGTTTCGGAGAGGTGCTCCACTTCCACTTGTTTCACAGGAAATCCAACAGACTCCACTCCTGACACATCCACGGTGCCAGAAGGCACCCTGTCACCAATGGAGTGGCAAGCAACATCTTGACCCAAGATAGATTCTCCATAAATAAGTTCGTGAGGTTTATCCGGTACAACTTCCCCAAGAGCTTTGCCCAGTCCAAAGGCCTCGGGGAAGTTGAAAAGGTTGCTTCCACTCTCACAAATGGCATTGTCAAAGTCATTACCTACAGATGTTGGTTCAGTTCCACCTTCTTCAAAGTTATAATCCATTAATTCATTCACGAAATCCCCACACATCCTCCTATTCAACTCATAACAATGAGGTGATACCCTAAGTCTTTCTTCATGAATAAATCTCGAGATTTCGTCTTCATAATCTGCATATGATAATTGACATGGTTCAGGTACATGAATCATACCCATCCATTGCTGATTCATTTCTCTTTCGGCCACATTCTCATGGTTATCTTCTACATGCCTCTCAGATGAGTTGTATAAATCTTGGAACTTGAACACCGGCACCATCTGATTTGCAATTGAGTAAAGATCTTCTACAGCATGAATGTAATTTTGATCCTCAGTTACTTTTTCTGTGGTAACAGTTGATGGCTCCTCTAAATAATCCATGAAAGTAGACATTAGGGAGACATATCCATCACTTTCTTTATGAGTATCAAACTTATTTTTGAGATAAACAACTACTGCTGCATCTTCAGCCACCTGATTCATTATATAGCTAATTAAGTTAGATGGCACAATTACTAATTGAAACCCAAGAAAAAGTAAAACAAGAAAAGGAAAAGGGAGGAACAGAGACAGCAAATCTGATTGGATGCCCAGGAACAAACTAATTTCCCAATACAAACAGAAAGAAGTGCCATTTATTAGTGACTATTTGCTTAAAGTAAGGCAACAGAAAAAAGACCACAGTTATAGAAGGAGAAGGCAGAAAATAATAATAATGTGAGACAGAATACACACCATTTCCAATGATCCAAGCTGTAGAACTCCATCAGGAATTACAGGCAGAAGCAATATTGTCTGCATGAGCATTGCATAAACATCATCATATTTTATAAAGGTTTTAATCCACCATTTTTCACTTAAGTAACACATAGTGGTTAAAACATAAAATGCAGTATCAGAAACACTTTAGAAAATATATGAAACACCATAATCTAAATCATCAATTTGCTAACCTTTATGCCAGCCGCAAATTGAAGCAGCCATTCATCTGGATACTGTTATAGAAAGAAAGCAATAAGAGTCTGTTTCAACTTGAATAATACTTCCTCCGTCCACAAAAAGTAGTCCTTTTTTGCCATTTTGGGATGTCCACAAAAATCAGTCCCTTTCCATTTTTGGAAACAATCTATGATCTATCACATGGTGGGCCCTATTCTCCACTCACAATACAATTAATAATCATTATAAACACTACTTTATAAGTGGGACTTTTTCTCCACTCACAATACAATAACTATTTTTATTAAAACTCGTGTCGTCCCTTATTAGGGCAATTTTTTGTGGACGGATGGAGTAGTAAATAAAAAGAACCAACAGATCGAACATTGTATCAAGAGATAGACCTTAGCAACTAAAATGGAATTCAAAACATCAGTTTGTATGCTGTCTGCATATATCCAGCGAGCATTTCCCTTGAAAGCTGCTTCCCCGACCACCCTGTTTGATTGTAGAATATGAGTACAGTTTATCACATATAATAGGATCTCTATCTAGATTTTAGAGGTTGTATTCGATGAACGAAAAAGCAACCATTTACGTGCAGAGCCACTTTTCTTTGCTGAACATAGGTCATTCATGACACCTCAAACATGATGAGGAAAGAACAAAATGATGATGCACATCCCATAGGAGTAAGAGTAGTAAGTTAATGTAATAAATATATAATATAAATATTATAAATTGTACGCAAGAAGAGAGATCATTTAAGTTACCCTTTCCCCACTACATGAGAAGAACGCGACATTTCAGCAACTGCATATCCAACTAGATGGTCGCCAGGAGTTCCATCAAGCAGACTTGGTGTTAGAGACGATGACAAAATCATATTTGAGCTTTTGAAGTACAAATCTTCTACCGGGCTCACCATGGCATCTCTTGGCTTTGAAATGTCACAAAAGCCATCTTCCCATGCCAAAATCCTGAAAAGTAAGGTCGTTTGGCTTTTAGATTTGTATATGGTTTCTGTAATACATAACGCAAGCACTGATATTTAAGCATTCTACTTTAAAGGGCATGATGTTGTTGGAGTAAGATATGCCATGAGAGAGAAGGGAACTTGATGTAAAAAAGTAAATATCATTTCACAGTAGATAGGCAACTGCTGTGCAGTAAAAGAAAATGCAAGTTAACCATAAAAAAGTTGAAGACGAACAACAGGACAGGAACCTGGAGTCTAGATATTTTTTAATGCCATATTAATTGATAATCTTGAGATGCAAAGTTGTTGTGATCATATTCTTCTACAAGCACCCACATAAAAGTTGAACCCAATAAGCAATGACTTAAGAGGATAACTGGTGAAAACCATGGGAGAAAGTTTTCCCCATTGTCTTTATTTATTTAAAACTCTCAATAAGTTGAAGATCCAATTCTAAGGAAAACAAAGCACAAGCCAATTCCACACTGCACATACTACTCATGATTATGGCAAGCTCAGAGAAAAGGCACTAAGCAGGCCAGAAAGTGTAATTTCAAACTTTTCATCAGGCCATCACTATTCATAGTATGCCAATTCATTTTAGATGATGCAGAAACTTACAATTCTGAAAAAGTTTATAATAATTCCTGCTCTTTGTCTTTATTATCTTGAAACCACAAAAATGCTGAATATAGAATGGCTCAAGAGAAGAAATAAGAGAATTCAGGTCAAGAGTCGACTTACATATCATCTTGATGCTTAAGCTTCCAGAACACTGCATAATTCCAAGGAGAATTGCAGCAAAGAGTTTGGAGGAATGGCCGCAAGAATCTACTCCCCATGGATTAATATGTTACGAACAAAATTAAAGATACGTTGCAACAAAAATCAGCCAACCAGTTAGATCAAAACAATCACTAACTTCCGCGATATGAACCTCGTCCTGCCTGTACAATCCATAGACCAGCTCTTCGTTTCATTGGTGGCTCCATTGGTTTAACTAAATCCAACATTTCTTCAACTTTTATGGGTTGGTACAAGGATTATAGAAGGAGAAAATCAATGGGAAGAAAGAACACAGAATTTTCTGCCAGAAATCTCCATGATCTCGTAACTGGTTGATTTGCAAGACAAATATCAATCGAGAAATAAACGCAAGAAAGAAGTTCCAAACTGCTCAAGCGAACCACCAGGAATTTCTGTAGCGAAAAGGTTGCTATTATGTAACCGATACAAAAGCAAGAAAGCTGCTTTATTGTAAGCTATGAACTGGCACAAAACTCAGGAACTGCAATTACAGGTGGAACTAGCTGAGAGCCTGAGAAGTAAGATGAAATTCAAGAAATCAGCCAGGATTCCACTCAAACTATTAACCATAGTCATCTCAGCTCTCAGAAGCAGGTAATTTCATAATATTCCAACAGAAAATGTGCCAGACAAACAAATCACCTGGAATAAACATCATATTGAGGCAAATATTTCCATGACAGTTCCTAAAACTGCGCTTCAGCTTTAGATTATAGTATATTACTTACTAACTAAAAATATTTTCGTCATTTCATATGATGTAACTTTATGCTTTAATAGATGCACCTTTTCCTTTTCATCACTACTGATCCGGATATAGCTAAGTTAAGTAAAAATTGGATGCATCAATTTCCACTTATAGACACTACTATTTTCCACATGTCTTTCCCAACAAACAAAAGCTAAGAGAACTTAAATTAGCAAATTTCATCTTCATAACACGTTTTGCAGTTCAAATCAGAACATAAAGATGAGAAATAAAAACTTTATGCACTGAACCTGCAAACCACAATCAACTGAAAATATAACAATTAACTCAAAAGCGATTTCATGAATTTTAATTCATGAAATTTTTTTCCTGATCCTAATCCATCAATGCACAATAAAATTAATAATGAAACTTACACTGCTGAAACAGCACTTCAAATGACAGAATCGTGATAGAGTTCAAACTCGTTAACCTCCATTTCTGATTATTAAACAGAAATTTAAGCTCTATGGAACTGGAATTTTGGTGTCGGTTTTGGGACGATACAGTAGAATGAGAATCTAATGGAGAAACAAGGCGATGGCTTTTGCTTTTTTGGTGGGAAGACTTTTAAGAGCTAGTTTTCGTTTATATTAAATATAGTAATAGTAATATATAAATATGCATACATCTTTGTAAATATGTGTTTATATATAAGTCTACTTCAAAAAATATAAATATTGGGCTGATGGCCCAGACAGTGAGTGGGCTGCTAGTGATTGGATGAAGGCCCTTTTTCTATTGTTTATTGTCGTTTTCCGGATTTGAAATCTTTCCAAAGTTGGATTTAATGATTCCTCGGGAGGGGGTGGGATTCCGGGCCCACTTCCCCGTTGAAATTACTTTTAAAAATTAAAAATGCATTGAACTGAGAGGGCTGACCTGCGCTGGGCCGCCTAAGCAGGTAGCAGGTAAGGTAACTATAAAATTAACATTACTATTTAAATTTAATAATATTTAAACTGTATAAGACAAATACTTCACAAATTAAAACAAAATATTACAGACTACCGTTGTCAGGTCATAATAATGCCTTTATAATAGAAAACTAGCATTAAATCCGTCGAATTTCGACGGGAATCATTTTATGTCATCATTTATAAGTATTTTATGTTATTTTTATTATTATAGCATATGAAATACTAGTTTATATATAAATTATTTCTTTAATTAATTGATATGATCAAATTAAATTAGTAATACAATATTTGAAATAATATTAATCTTAATCACTTTCGCCAATTAAATATAGGTTGTGATAATAAAAATATATTTTTATATAAATATTCATTTGATGAAGTTTATAAAAAGTTGATGTGGGATTGAAGATTTTAAAAGAAAAAAATATATAAATTTAAAGTATGATATGATGTGCGATTGATGTGTCGCAATTGCTATTAATCGTATATCGATAATATTTACTCTCTCCGTCACTCAAATATTTTCCTTTTTTTTTTCTATTTTGGTTCGTCCCCAAAACATCTTCCTAACATAGTTTTGGAAACAATTTCACTAATTATTATTCTTACAATTTCACTTTTTGTGGGACTCGTTATCCACTTTCACTAACTACCACTCTTATAATTTTCAATTTTTTGTGGGACCCATTCTCAACTTATCAAATACTCCCTCCGTCCCAGCTTTTAGTATCCAACTTTCCTTTTTTGGCCATCCCACATTTTAGTACCCATTTTTATTTTTGGTAAAAGTAGGTGGGGCCCTTACTCCACTTTAATTATTTTAACTCTCGCATAAAATGTGGGACCCTTATTCCACTCACAACACATCAATCACTTTATTAAAACCCGTGCCGTTCTCAACTGGATACCAAAAGCCGGGACGGAGGGAGTACATAACTAACTTTTATTAAAACTCGTGTCATCCTCTCTTAGGAAGATGTTTGGGGGACGGAGGGAATATTAAGTAGAAATGTACAAATAAATAAAAATGAATGAGAATTGAGGAAAATTAGAATGAAGTGATTATATGATGTCACATAGGATATGATTTATTTTGCTATAATGTAAAAATTGATTAGAAATATATAAATAGATAAGAATGAATGAGAATTGAAGAAAATTAGAATGAAGTGATTATACGATGTCACGTAGGATAAGATTTATTTTGCTATAATATATGTAGGATTTATAATTAAATGGATATGTTGGATTTATCTAATAGTTTTATACAATTATTTAATAGTACAGACTTTATCTAATAGTTTTATACGATTATTTAATAGTATATAATTTATCTATAAATTTATATGATTATTTAATAGTTTTTAAATGTAAAAATTGATTTGAAATGTATAAATAAATAAGAATGAATGAGAATTGAGGAAAATTAGAATGAAGTGATTATAAGATGCCACGTAAGATAGGATTTATTTTGCTATAATGTGAAAATTGATTAGAAATATATAAATAGATAAGAATGAATGAGAATTGAGGAAAATTAGAATGGAGTGATTATACGATGCCACGTAGGATAAGATTTATTTTGCTATTATATACGTAGGATTAGTAATTTAACACTCAGTAAAACTTATCAGTGATGTAAAAAAATCATGTTTATGATTAAATTAAAAGGGCAAAGGGCAAAGTTTTCAATTTGAAATTAAATTTAAAATAATTTTTTGAATGGTACTCTCCTTCGTCTCACAACAAGTATCCTAATTTATTTTGACACGAAAATTTAGGTGGATATGATTAAAGAATAAAAAATAGAAAGTGATGAAGCACATGTTTATTTTGTGAGAGGAATAAATTAAAGCGGAGATAATTAAAAGATAAAAAGGTAAAAAAATAGTGGAACCCTCTTTCTTATTTTAGAAAAATCACACTTATTGTGGGACAACTCAAAAAGGGAAATATAACACTTATTATGACACAGAGGAAGTAATCTTTTAGTTATAATAAAATTGAAGATTTATTTATAAATTATATTTTACTTTTTCTCTTTATCTTCTTCTCTTTTTTTTTCTTTCTAAAATTGTGAAGTTCAACTAATTATAAAATATTTAGTATACATATTAAATTAAAAATCATGATAAAAGCTTTAATTTGATAGTATGTAAATATTTGATTTAAATGTAAAAGTTATATTTATTTAACAATAAATTTTAAAAAAAATATATCTCTCATCTTTTTTGGATAAATCTATTTTCAATTTTTTTTTCTTTCATTTTTTGCTTTTTCTTAACCTTTTTATAATATCAATTTTTATTATTATCATTTTTAAAAAATATCTAGCTCAAATATATCCATTTAAAATTATTTTTTTTTATTATGTTATGATATAAAAAAAATAGTATCAATTTTATATAAAGGGTAAATATCATTAAAACCCCTGAACTATACCCGCTTTATCAAAAATACCCTGAAACTTTCGAAATGTTCTCTAAATCCTCAAACTATCGGGGTTTTATCAAATATATCCCGTATCTATTTTCCGGTCACCAGAAACGTGATGTGGCTCGTCGGATGCCACAATGTAATTTTTATTCTATTTTTTTAAAATGACATGACAGAAACGACTTTGTTTCGTATCATATCATTTTTAAAAAATCCGCTATGGAATTTAAAATTCACTTCTATCGTGTTTGAAATTCACGCTAATACAATATAAGTTATTCTTCTATCGTGTTTATTCCTAATTCTAGGTTATTAGCGTCAATTTCAAACACGATAAAAGTGAATTTTAAATTTCAGAGTATATTTTTTAAATGATATGATACGAAACGACGTTGTTTTTGCCATTACATTTGAACAAAAATAGATGCAGATATATTTGTTAAAAATCTAATAGTTTGAGGGTTTAGAGAACATTTTGAAAGTTTCAGGATATTTTTAATAAAACGGATATACGTCAGGAATTTTCATGATATTAACCCTTATATAAATATATAAAAACATTAATGAACAGGGTGCAGTTATTACTCAAAAATATCCCTCAAAAGTTCGTTTAGAGAATAGAGACACTCCACTAATCGGTACATTTTATAGAATTACATTAGAACAATTAATAGAGTAATAATTAATAATTTAACAGTGATAGTGATAAATCTATAATTGAAACCTATCGGATCTACGGTGGAGATTCAGTATCGTCTACCTGTGTTCCCATGATTCACCGATCTTTCAGAGAATTTCTAGAGAGGAAAAGAAAGAGAAGGATTCTCAAAGCAATAAAAGAGAGAGCGTGTGTTTTTTTTCATCATCGTAGGTATTTATAGGTATTACAGTCGGGGTAAAGTAGTAAATTCGTTTGGTCATCTATTTCGCGTGCTCGCCATTAGACTAATTAGGGTTATTACTAGACTATAACTTGTCAGGTCATTGTCCCCTAACTACAGAGCTGGATTCTGTCCTCATCATCCTGCTCTGGATTTCCTTCCTCGAAGCAGACTTCTACTCTTTGGCTCTACTCTGCTAAGTAGCTCCGCCTTCTGGCAAATTGTCTCTGGCGTGTAGCTCCGCGCTCTGGTTCTGACTTTAGTTCTGGTCACTTGGCTATGACCCTGTCTCTGACAACTTAGTTCTGGCTCTGACTCTAATAGCTTAGCTCTGACTCTAGATCTGGCAGCTTGGCTCTGGCTCTGACTCTAATAGCTTAGCTCTGACTCTGGACCTAATTAGTTCTGTCGTGCCCTATTCTGGTGAGGCGGCCTTCAGCAGTGCTGCCTCTAGTGAAGCGAGCTCTGGTATTGCTAAGCATTATACCGATAAGTGTCTTAGCCTTTGCCGGTATTTCATTCTGGTTTTCCAAGTGAGGCCACGTGTCTTGATCTTAGGGCCTCGCGTATTTCACCCCTCATTAGCTACTCCCCCCCTGGTATGGTCAGACGAAACCTTCCAGAGTCTGATCATTCGCCGACTCTACTCTTGAAGCTAATAGCTACTCCCCCCTTGGTATGGTCAGACGAGACCTTCCAGAGTCTGATCATCCATCGACTCTTTTCTTGAAGCTAATAGCTACTCCCCCTGGTATCGTGCGCGTACTTTAGGAGTCAAGTACGATTCTGTTGCTGTTTTCGGGCTATGAATGTCCCTTGTTTTGATCATTTGTGATGTGTACTCTGAGTGTTCTGTATAACATTCTGCTCTGTTTCTTATGTTCTGGCAACCAGTTGTGTATACATAATTTTCTGCTCTGTGTTTTAGCGTTTCCTCTCACTCTGGCTCTGGCTCTGACAACCAGAGCCGTCTTTTCTTTAGTTGTTCGCTCTGTTAACGTATGCTCTTGCTCTGATGCTCTGACAGCCAGAGTTGTCTCTACTCTAGCTGTTTGCTCTGTTAGTATATGCTCTTGCTCTGATGCTCTGACAACCAGAGTTGTCTCTGCTCTAGCTGTTTGCTCTGTTAGTATATGCTCTTGCTCTGATGCTCTGACAACCAGAGTTATCTCTGCTCTAGCTGTTTGCTCTGTTAGTATATGCTCTTGCTCTGATGCTCTGACAACCAGAGTTGTCTCTGCTCTAGCTGTTTGCTCTGTTAGTATATGCTCTTGCTCTGATGCTCTGACAACCAGAATTGTCTCTGCTCTAGTTGTTTGCTCTGTTAGTATATGCTATTGCTCTGATGCTCTGACAACCAGAGTTGTCTTTGAGTTTTTGAAAAACACAGGGAGGGTTATCCACCCCTAGTCCCCCATCCCCCCAGTATCGTGCGCGTACTTTAGAAGTCAAGCACGATTATGAGAAGCTAGTACGTTGTTGTGTAATATTTAGTACTCTACTCTGATGCTATGCTCTGTATTTTTAACTTTGATAGTTATTGTTGTGAAAGTTGTACTCGACAATTGTTATTTACCTTGGAATGGTGTTTTGTAATTTTTGCTCTTAGTTATGCCTTGTAGCTTTGCTCTTAGCTGATGTATCGACAACCATCCGGTGTCGGTTTAGCAATTTGCTCTGTAGCTATGCTCTGTAGCTTTGCTCTTAGCTATGCTCTGATGCCTTGACAACCATCCGGTGTCGGCATGGCAGTTTGCTCTGTAGCTTTTGCTCTTAGTTGTGCTCTGTAACTATGCTCTGTAGCTTTGCTCTTTAGCTATGCTCTGATTGTTAATATGTCGAGGTAGGAAGTAACGAAAAATAAAAAGGCAACACACGTGTGTTTCCTAAAACCAAGAATACCTTTTATTGTTGGTACCTTGGCCCCAAACATCGTTAAAACCCCAGTGGGGAAAAAGAGTATTTGGTCTATCCTGCTCTGAGTATGGTTCAGACGTAGAACTTCTTCAGTATGTTGATATTCCAAGGGCGCGTGAGTGGTCTCCCTTCGCTATCTGACAAGCGATATGCCCCTCCTCCTAGCACTTCGGTCACGATAAAAGGCCCTTCCCATGTGGCCTGGAATTTACCAATGCTCTGCAATGCGTCTGCCCTTTTCAAGACTAGATCTTCCTTGTCGAATTTCCTAACTTTTACCTTTCTATCAAAACCGGCTTTGATGATGCTCTTGTATTTGGCAGCTCTGAGAATAGCCATGTCTCTGCTTAGCTCGACGAGATCTAAGTCCAGTCGTCGTAGCTCATCATTTTGTATGGGATCGTAATGGAGTATTCGGTGTGATGCTAATTGGACTTCAACTAGTATAACAACGTTGAAACCATAGACTAGCGTGAAAGGTGCCTCTCATGTAGCTGTTATGGGATTTGTTCTGCAGTCCCATAGGACTCCGTCAAGCTCTTCCACCCATCTTTCTTTGCTCCTTTCTAGTTTCTTTTTTAATCCATCACAGATAATGCGGTTGGCTAGCTCTACTTGGCCATTGGCTTGTGGATGTGCTACCGAGACGAACCGCTGAATAATATCCAACTGTCGGCAGAATTCTTCCGTGCTCCTACTGGTGAATTGTAGGCCATTGTTAGAGACGAGGATGCGGGGAGACCCATATCGACAGCAAATATTTCTCCATATGAATTTTTGTACGGCGCAATCATCTACCTTGGCTACGGCCTCTGCCTCTGCCCATTTGGAGAAATAGTCTACGGCCACAATGAGGAAACATTTACCTCCGGGTGCGACCGATAGCTTTTCCACTATGTTTATTCCCCACTTGTCAAAGGGACATGCGGCATACATTACTCCCATAGTCTCACTCGATACATTGATCTTTGGCGCGAATTTTTAGCAAGTTGAGCACCTTTTGACGTAATCCTTTGCTTGCTCTCCCATTTCTGGCCAATAAAATCCAGCTCTGACAATTTTTCTCATGAGATCTCTATATCCGGCATGATTCCCACAGTAGCCCTGGTGTATTTTCTCCAGAGCCTGTTGCGCTTCCTCTGGCGAAAGACACTTTAGCAATGGATGAGTGAAAGACCTCTTGTAGAGTTGATTGTTGAGTAGGCAATATCGTTTGGTATAAGCAGTGTTGAAAGAGTTACACCCGGCGCACCAATTAGATTGGTCATTTTTATTAATCTCATTGGAATTTATATTAATAAAGGCATTTACTTATCTAATGTATTTGTTTTTAATAACTTATGCGATTTAGATGAAGTCCTTGGACCATAAAGAGTTATAAGATATGATCACGCATATGATGGTGATTATGAAATATGTCTTTAAAGCTTTGGTCTTAAAATAGTTCCGAGTGAAATAACTATTCAAGAAAAGGGTATTGAATTGTTGGAAACAGCTCGCACATATGATACATACTCATAAGATGAGAATGTTGCGTTTCATCAACATTAACGTAGTTGATGTAAGTGTATATATGTGGGTGCTTGTTGGAGAACAAGTACACCGAACTGACCCGATAGAAATTCTTATATGAAATTTGTTTTATCGAAATAAGAATTACTATATTATGATAGTATACGATTAGTCCTTTGACTTGAGACACCATAGTAATCTTGTATTAGTTCTATTTCATTTTGATATATTTTCTGATTGCTAGTCAATCACTAAAGATTTTATGTTGGATGAAATATGAACTTATATGGAGATTAATGAGTGGTCAATAAAGAATCTATTGATGGCTAGTCAATCAATAGATGGTCCACCAAATAAAGAATCTATTGATGGTCCACCCATAATCTTGTATTAGTTCTATTTCATTTTGATATATTTTCTGATTGCTAGTCAATCACTAAAGATTTTATGTTGGATGAAATATGAACTTATATGGAGATTAATGAGTGGTCAATAAAGAATCTATTACTTGTGAGACAAGAGAATTTCCTATAGTTTTCATTGTTCATAACTTGAAGACCGTGGCCAGGGCATAATGAATTATGTTATTGAATTCAATTTAAAATATGATTATTGGATTATTTTGAGTTTTCAATTTAATTCCATACTCAATATCCAATTGGAAAATTAGATGATAGAAGGACCGTACGTGTATGACGATTCATAATCAAAATAGGTTTACTCGCTATTTCACATAGTGCTAGATGGCCATGCTACTTGCTAGATGTTCCCATGGTTTATAGGTTCTTGAAATTAAATAGTTAATTTCAAGTGAATTAATTTATCGGATAAATTAATTAAGTTGTAATGTGTTACAAGCCTGTTACTAGTGCTAGTCGTGAACCTAAGAGGGTCACACACAATTTAGTAGAACGTGTCAGATTAAATCGATTTAATAGTTAAATCCAATTAATTAATTTGATTAATTATATTGAGACTTGTTCTAAATTAATGAGTTAATTTAGATATTCAATTAAATTAGTTTTGTTGAATATAATCGGATTAACAAGTCTGAGTCTATATTAAATTAATAGGATTAATTTTAATTAGAGATAAAGTTAATTAGATTAATTTTAAATCCAACAAAATCAGATTTATATATATATGGATATATATAACTGTATCCGGATATAAGATATCCGGATATTCTCTGGATTGGAGAAGAAGAAAAGAGGCGGCTGTCCAGCAGACGTAACCGCATAAAGATATTAATTCCATAATTAAGCGAGTTAATTATTGCGTTAATTGGGATCGTTTCTGCAAGAGTTAAAAAATGCCTTCTGCGTTGTTTTTCCTGACACTCTCTCTGCTCCGTCTCTCTCTCTGATTTCTCTAGAACACAAGAGTGCTTAGTTTTGCTAGCGAAGAACTAATCGCTTGACACGGTCGCTAAAGTGTGGACTTGATGGAGGGGATACGCTTGGATCCCTGCGAGCAACCGATTGCTTCTAATCCCGACATCAACCGGAGTGCGAAAAGGTATGAGATTCTTTTCTCGCTCTCTCATCATGTTAACGTGAAGTCGTTAATGTCGTTGGAATGAAATAATAGTTATTTCATTTATAATTTCGAAAACAATTATTTCCGCTGCGTTTTTCGACCCAATCCCAACACTCACCCGGAACATTGATCTTTGGCGCGAATTTTTGGCAAGTTGAGCACCTTTTGACGTAATCCTTTGCTTGCTCTCCCATTTCTGGCCAATAAAATCCAGCTCTGACAATTTTTCTCATAAGATCTCTATATCCGGCGTGATTCCTACAGCAACCCTGGTGTATTTCCTCCTGAGCCTGTTGCGCTTCCTCTGGCGAAAGACACTTTAGCAATGGATGAGTGAAAGACCTCTTGTAGAGTTGATTGTTGAGTAGGCAATATCGTTGGTATAAGCAGCATTGGGAGATCTCTTTATTAAGCTGCTCCCCTGTCTTGAGAAAATGAATAATGGGTGTTCGCCAATCCTCTCGTGTCTCCAGAGTGAGCATCTGTGATTTTTCGCTCTGACATGGTTCGTACAAAAGTGTTACTTTATCGCTCCAGCCCTGCTCTACTGCACTGGCCATCCGAGCAAGCAAGTCAGCTCTGTTATTCTGTGCTCTGGGGATTTGTTCCAGCTGGCATTTATGGAATTTCGACATAAGTTCTCTGGCTCTGCCATGGTAAGCAACCATTCTGTCCTCCCTTGTGTCATATTCGCCTAATAATGGCTGTACCACCAATTGTGAATCAGACTTTATAATTACATGTTCAGCCCCTAGCTCTTCTAAGAAAAGCAGGGCTCTGACCACTGCCTCATACTCTGCCTCGTTATTAGACAAACGTTGTTCATACTTGATGGTGAACTGTAGGTCATCCCGTGAAGGAGAGGATATATGAATTCCTACTCCGCATCCTTCCTTTGTCACCGAGCCATCTACGTGTGCCACCTAGGGCAACTTTTTCTCTGCTCTGGTGGTTTCTTGAAGAGAGTCAGCTAAGGCCTGTGCTTTGATGGCTGTCCGGGGCTCAAAATCCACCTCATATTCACTTAGCTCAACTACCCACTTGACCATTCTCCCCGAAAGGTCTGCTCGTCCCAAGATTTGTTTAAAGAGTAAAGATGTTCGCACAATCACTCTGTGGGCGAGAAAATAAGGTCAGAGTTTCCGTGCTGTGATCAATACTGCCAGCGTTGCCTTCTCGACTTCAGAGTAATTGAGCTCTGGTCCTTGTATTATTTTGCTGAAGAAATAAATCGGCTGCTGCTGCCCCCTTTCTTCTCTAAGAAGCACTGAGCTTAGTGACTCTGTGCCTACCGCTATGTATAGATATAGATCCTCCCCTGACATTGGTTTTGTCAGCACTGGCATTTCTGATAAATATGCTTTTAATTTTTCAAACGCACTCTGACACTCGGGTGTCCACGTAAATTTGGATCCCTTTCTTAATACCTTAAAAAATGGAAGGCTTCGGTCTGCCGATCGAGAGATGAAACGTCCCAACGCTGTGATTCTTCCATTCAAAGTTTGGACCTCTTTGACGCTCCGTGGGGGTGTCATGTTCATGATGGCCTTCGTCTTATGTTTGTTGACCTCAATCCCTTGAGGTGTGACTTGGTATCCTAAGAGCTTTCCTGTCTTGACTCCGAATGTGCATTTGCTCGGGTTCAACATTAATTTATTCCGACGAATCACCGCAAAGACTTCATCCAGATCTCGAGGGTGGGAGGCGGCTTCTCTGCTCTAGACCATCATATCATCGACATAAACTGACATGGTTTTCCCGATCTGTTCAGCGAATATATTATCCATCATACGTTGATAAGTAGCTCCCGCGTTCTTAAGACCAAACGGCATCCTAGCCCACCCAAATACTCCAGCGCATACGGCGAAGGTTGTTTTCGCGATATAATCCGGGTGCTACTGATCCGGTGATAGCCCTGATAGGCATCCATCATAGACAATAACTCACATCCAGCAGTAGAGTCTACTAGTTGATCGATTCTCGGTAGAGGGTAACAATCTTTTGGGCACGCCGCATTCAGATCTCTGTAATCTACACACATGCATCAAGTTTTCTCCTTCTTCTCGACCATTACGGCGTTAGATAACCAAATCGGATACTGCACCTCTACAATGTGTCCTGCCTTTAAGAGGGCTTGGATCTGTTCTCGAATAGCTGCATCTTTCTCAGGCCCGAAGTGTCATGTCTTTTGTATCACTAGTTTTATGGCAGAATCCACATTTAGTCGGTACTCTGCCAGGGTTCGATCGATTCCTTTTAAATCTGCCTTGGAGAAGGCAAAGACATCAGCATTTCGTCGTAAACATTCTGTAACCTGTTTTTCTATGATGGGCTCCACGTCCGTGCCCATTCTCGTGGTGAAACCAACTATTCTAGGAAAGAGCTCCACTAGCATGAAATGATCATTAGTCGCTATCATGGGCTGCTTGTCTGAGTTTGCATTAACTTCCTCGCTCATTTTCTTTCCTCCAGAGTTAACCACATGACTGAGAGATACACAGCTCTGGCAGGAGAAACAACTCTGACAGAGAAACCAACTTTTGATGGCGAGACAGCTCTAGCAGATAAACCAGCTCTGGCATGTACTGTCTCTGTTTGTCCCTCCTCTGCTCTGGCCCGTTTTCGTGAAGTCTGCGCTGTGAGGCTACGAACGTGACATTCTTTGGACAAGATTTGGTTTCCACAGACCTCTCCCACGCATCCTTCTTCCAGAGGGAACTTCATTTTGAGGTAATACATCGAAATCATAGCCTGGAAAGCGTCTAGAGCAAGGCGACCCACGATGATGTTATAACTTGGTTTGGGCAAATCCACTACCAAGAAACGTAATATACGAGTTCTAGAGGCTCCCACTTGCCCCCATATCATGGGAAATTCTATAGAACCGATCGGAGTAATGGCCTCCCCAGTAAATCCATACAGAGGTGCGCCTACTGGTTTTAGGGACGCGTTCAGAGCTATGGCTGTTAGACAGTCCTTGTAAATTATATTGACTGCGCTGCCCGTATCAACAAAGATCCTGTGAACTATGCAATTTGCCACCTCTGCTGAGAATACCAGAGCATCGCTATGCGGATGGACGATATTCCTTAGGTCAGCTATTCCGAAAGAGATTTATGGTTCTTTAGGAGTGTTGTGTATCGTCATTACGTGAGACGGATATAGGCCAACTCTGGCAGCTCGGATAGCTTATTTTTTTGCTCTATTTGACGTTGGACCATTTTCTTCCCCTATAATCATGTGCACCACTCGTCGTTCTTTGGGAGGAACATTGTTAGCTCTGTACTCCTTGTCAGTCCCATGTTGTTGCCCCTCTAGAAAATTGTCTCCTCTGTCCTGATGATGAACTGGTGGAGATTGCTTCACAAATCGATCTAATCGACCTTGCCTGATAAGGATTTCGATTTGCCTTTTCAGATTGTGACAATATTGCGTGGGGTGTCCATATGCGTTGTGGTAGAGACATAATAAATTATTGGGTCCAGGCTTGGGCTGCCCCCTTTCAAATCCTGGTGGTGGACGAAACCATGCTTCATCTTTGATCAAATTGAATTTTTTTTCTTGAGGAGTGTTCATAGGCGTAAAGTCAGTGAATTGGTTCACATTGTTCACTATTTGTTGTGGTGTTTGGGCTTCTCTGGCCATGTGAGAGAACCTCGAAGGCAATCCTCGAAAGGAGGTCCTATGCGACCTGTCGTAAGTATGGGCCTCTACTGGCTCTGCTCTGGTATTTATTTTCTTTGGTCGATTGCGCTCACTTTCAGCTCTACGGCCGGCCTTGGTTTCTTCCAACTGAATGTACCCTGGCAACTTGGCCATTATCTCATCAAAATTAGCAGGTGGGTGTATCTGTAATTCCTCGAAGAATGCACATTGTTTTAACCCTCTAACAAAAGCATAACCCTTGATCTGGAACTCAGCTATGGGGACAGCCAGAGAAGCCATAGTGAACCGCGATGCATATTCCTTGAGTGTTTCTCCTGGCTCTTGTCTGATTTCCATCAGAGATATGGCCGTCTTTGCCATCCTCCTCGAGCTAGCAAACTGACACATGAAGAGATCATGAAACTCCGCGAATGAATATATAGATCCTAGATCAAGTGTCCGAAACCATTGTTGAGCTAGGCCCGTGAGGGTGGTAAAGAAAATGCGGCACTTAATACCCTCTGAATATTGGTGAAGCATTACCACGGTCTCGAATCTTGCCATATGCACCTCTGGGTCCTCAGACCCGTCATACTCCATGTTGATCGGCTTATAATGATTAGGCAGAATGTCAGCTAGGATCTCCTCTGAGAATGGGCTGGCCTGTATTTGGGGAAGGTGAGCTCTATCCCTGGCTGGTTTCTTGTTTCGTAGGTGATTCTCGTAATAAGGCTAAGAAAAGTTCGTCCGACTCTGCTCTGGGTATGAGGAGTGAACCCATTCTTCCTCTGCTCTGACTGTCTGTTCTTCAGCCTCTGGTCGGGATTCAACATAGGCGAGACGCCTCTTTCTGGGGATGTCCGTCTTATTCTTGCCTCTTTGATTCATATCCTCACCAATGTTGTTTTGTTGCCCTTTACCTTTCATCGCCATTTCTAACTCCTGAATGTGCTTCTGCATACGTTGGACTTTTGCTTTTAGTAGCTCTGGATTCCAGAGCTGTCTCCTAGGTCTTCCTGTCCATGGGAGAGAAAGTGCCACTAGAAGTATCATATCCTTCTTCAATATTGTCCATGTCTCTTGGGAACAAAGGTCCCGTTTGCCTGAATCGCTCTGCATGGACAGATCTGGTCATGTTGCCCTTTTCCCCTGTAGGCTGCAATGTAACCCTTGGATTTCCTGCCCCTGATGACTGTAGACCTGGTATCTGTGCAAATCCCGGGTTGGTCGGATCATACGGAATTCCCAACATTTGCTTTAGACAAGTATAGTTGAATAAAGATAGCAATTGCTCTGGCATAGTAACATTGATAAGGCCTTGCCCTGGTTGGTGTGATCCAGCTAACGACAGACCAGAGTTAACCTGCAACAAGGTGGGATGTGTCGTCCGCAAAGGTGTTGACTCGACAGCACGACTTTCTTCCCATGTTCCCGTCAAACCGGGGTTGTTGGCCTCTTTTCTAAAGTCCTCATCGAGGTTTTTTGCGATGTTATTACGTTCATTTTCCTGTAAAATTGAGTCAATTCATGAGGGAAATCTCCTTTAGAAGAAGCGAGTGATTATAAAACATGATAAACTTCCGCAGGCATAACAGGGGAAAACAGGGTAAAATCATACAAATTGCGCACATGACTAGCAATAATCAGGATAATTCGGCCTAGATTTTCATTTTCCAGATCTAAACACTTATTCGTGAGTGCGTGGCATTGTTGTCATTCCAGACCTAGATCATCAAATGACCCGTTGGCACGAGGAAGGTTTTCCAGCCTATATACCACTTTGACGAGAAATAATACTGCTCAGATTGAAGGTTTTGATTTAAGGAATTAGCATATATGTATCTCCGTGTGTGCTATCATGCAATTGCGCAACCATCAACATTTGAAGATCATGCGAAAAAGGATCAATCATGCAAGCATAGTCGAAATCTAATCTAAACCCACAGCAGGAAACAATAAAATCGTAGATCTGCTCATATGGTTCATTTTAGCGCGCATCTATCAACGTATTTTGTGCGAATCACGCCGATTTCTCTCCTTAACTAGATCTCGATCTAGAATGCACCTGCGAAGATGAGGAACTTCGAGATGAATTCTAGAAAAATGGAACAATCATCGATTTTTCTCACGTCTTAGCTCAAATTTCCCACAGACGGCGCCAGCTGATAAATCTATAATTGAAACCTATAGGATCTACGGTGGAGATTCACTATCGTCTACCTGTGTTCCCATGATTCACCGATCTTTAAGAGAATTTCTAGAGAGGAAAAGAAAGAGAAGGATTCTCAAAGCAATAAAAGAGAGAGCGTGTGTTTTATTTCATCATCGTAGGTATTTATAGGTATTACAGTCGGGGTAAAGTAGTAAATTCGTTTGGTCATCTATTTCGCGTGCTCACCATTAGACTAATTAAGGCTATTACTAGACTATAACTTGTCAGGTCATTGTCCCCTAACTACAGAGCTGGATTCTGTCCTCACCATCCTGCTCTGTCTGGTAGCTCTGGATTTCCTTCCTCGGAGCAGACTTCTACTCTTTGGCTCTGCTTTGCTAAGTAGCTCCGCCTTCTAGCAAATTGTCTCTGGCGTGTAGCTCCGCGCTCTGGTTCTGACTTTAGTTCTGGTCACTTGGCTCTGACCTTGTCTCTGACAACTTAGTTCTGGCTTTGACTCTAATAGCTTAGCTCTGACTCTGGATCTGGCAGCTTGGCTCTGGCTCTGACTCTAATACCTTAGCTCTGACTCTGGACCTAATTAGTTCTGTCGTGCCCTATTCTGGTGAGGCGATCTTCAGCAGTGCTGCCTCTGGTGAAACGAGCTCTGGTATTGCTAAGCATTGTACCGATAAGTGTCATAGCCCTTACCGGTATTCCATTCTGGTTTTCCAAGTGAGGCCACGTGTCTTGATCTTAGGGCCTCGCGTATTTCACCCCTCATCAGATAGACTTATTTATTTCTATAATTTCGACCGCACCTTCCTATAAGATCAATCAACCAAACAAGTTATAGTATTTACTCTTAAAAATATGAAGTGTAATTAATGGCACCTACTTAGCCAATAAACAGAAGCCCTTCGTAATTACGCTCCTTGGTATATTAAAAAAAAAATCGATGTGTGCAAACTATTCTGGATGTTTATTTCTTTATAATTAAGGCCTACAGTCTAATAGCCAATGAGGCCTTGCTCTAGTGGCAAAACTGAGACATCCAAATACTCTTCTTTGTGAGAGGTCTTGGGTTCAAACCCGCCTGCGTGCGGTGTTGTATTGTTTGAGTCTTGGGTTCAAACCTGCCTGCGTGCGGTGTTGTATTGTTTGGTATTGAGGTTTCACAACAAATTAACAAGAAATATTAGCAAGATTTATTATATGTACTTGTTAATTCATTCGGCAACAAATTAGCAAGAAATATTAGCAAGATTTATTATGAATAATTGGGTATTATATTATAGGTTGATTTGTCTCTCTCCCAATTTATATATTTTCATATTGCAAATATTTATAGAAAAAATATTTGTTAATATTTATCCATAATATATTTTTAAATTAAAACAAAAATAATGAATATTTAAGTTTTTATTTAATAAAGGATGTAAATATTTGTTGATAATAAATAAAAATATTTGTTAATAACCAAAAATGCAAATATGTCATAATAATTATCCTTTATATATTTGTTTAACAAAAAATAAAAATATTTGTTTCTTATCATCTATTTTTTTAAAATAAAATATTATTAAAATATCCTTTTAAACAATGAAAAAAATAGAAGAAATGAAAAAAATACTATCAGTTTACGAACTACTGTTTCACTAAATACTTAAAGTTACATGTAGAGTGTTATTTGTGTTAGAGTGCTAATATAACTAAAAAATCATATTAATATTGATTATATGTGTAAAGTGTTAGTGTTTATGTTATAAGTTATGTCAATATGCTATGCTACAATCTTTTAATAATAAATCATCATTAATATTTATAAAACTAATTAATAGGTAAATTTATATTATAAACTATATAATTTTGTACTTAAATACAAATAAAACCTTAACATTGATCGTTTTGTATCGATTCGATCCTCAAGCTTTAGGCACCCATTTACAACCATACTAGTAATTTGAAGAGTCTCATACATTAACAATAGTATCTAATTATTACATAAAATTATAGTGTAGTAGAATAACAATATATTAGTAAAAATTAGATTCCAACACTTAAATTTGAATATGAATATATATATATAACTAACTAAGAAGATCGTCGCACATTGGATAAATTAAATAAAAATAAAAATATTAGAAAAATATTTAATAAAATAAGTTAAAGATACAAAACAAGAAAATAGAAATGAAAAAAGTACAAAAATAAATATTGCTTCAACTTAGAAATTCAACTTAGATAAGATGAAATTGAATTGGGGATTATGAACTTCAAGTTAGATCGAGTGAAATTGAATTGGGGATTATGAAATTCAAGTTAGATTTCTAGTGAAATTGAATTGGGGATTATTAAATTCAACTTAGATAAGATTAAATTGAATTGAGTATTATAAAATTACAAATTACAATTTTATACTTAAATACAAATAAAAGCTTAACATTGATTCGTTTTAAAAATAAATCATCATCAACCGCATTGTTTAATTATTACATAAAAATATAATCTATATAATATATAAAAGATGAGTTTTTTCCCTCCATCTTTTTTTCCTCTGTTTTTTCTTTCTTCTCCCACCAATTTTTTTCTCTATTTTTTTATACTCCCTCCGTCCCAAAGAAAACAGCGCGTATTCCTTTTTGAGCCGTCCCAACGAAAGTGGTGCATTTTCTTTTTTTGGTAATAATTTTACACTACAAACAACGTGGTCCCACACACCTTTACACACTTTTACACTATAATCTTATTCTCCTTAAATCCCGTGCTGAAAAGAAGCGCACCGCTTTCGTTGGGACGGAGGTAGTATAATTTAATTTTTTTCTAAACATCTTCAAATTTAATTTACGCATAAATATTTAATATGCATATTATATAGGGTTAATTAGTATCAAATTGCCCCTATCGATGGCGTCCCTATGACTTTTAGCCCCCTAAAGTCAGGGGGGAGTGCTGCCCACTACCTTAACGTGACTTTTTGGCACCAATTTCCCCCCTATCGATAGGGGTCCCCCTCGCGTTTAGCCCCCTAAAGTCAGGGGGGAGAGCTGCCTCCGTCGAAAGGCTGGGGGAAAATTGGTGCCAAAAAGCCACGTTAAGGTAGTGAGCAGTTCTCCCCCCTGACTTTAGGGGGCTAAAAGCCATAGGGACGCCATCGATAGGGGGCAATCTGATACTTAACCCTATTATATATAAGTGCGTGACAAAATATTTAATATTATATAAAATTCATCAAAAATGAATTTAAAATGAATAAATTATTAAAACTTTAAAATATTTTATTTCCTCTCTCTTCGTTAATATTTTACAACTTTTTATTTATGTTTGTGTATGAAAATATTTATTTATTTATTATGACGCGCAATACTCTATAATAAAAATGTGTAATGTTAATTTTCATTATCAAATAATTTAGAGGAATTGATATGTTTATTTTACTTTTAAAATATATTTTGCATTTATTTATATATTAGTTCTGTTTAATATTTATACTTATTTATTTAAACGTGTCATTTAATTTTCGTGTTCGCCGTGCATAGCACGGATGGCGTATTAGTGTAGTAGAATAACAACATATTAGTAAAAACTGGATTCTAACGCTCAAATTTTAATATGAATAGATATTTAAAATATAAATGAAGAGAGTCACACATTGGATATATAAAATAAAATAAAAAAAAAAATAGATAAAATATTAGAAGAATATAAAATAAAATTAAGATACAAAACAAGAAAATAGAAATGAAAAAATATGAAAAAGAGTAATGCTTCTAAAAGAAATTGATCATGAGACGTATCAAATATTAACCTAACTCATTGTCATCTTTCCTATTTCTTATATTCAATAATAAATAAATAAAATAAATCTTGTATATATGTCAAATTATATGCACTTTTCTATATACAATAAAATATATTAAATTTTATATAAATATTTAATCAAGAATATAAATTATTAATTAGTAATGCAATATTTGTTTACAAAAACTAAATCTTGAAATGACCACATATAAAATTAATAACAATGCACCTTTTAAATAAGCTAGAGAACGAAATTCCTAAAGCTTTATATATATATAATTAATAAATGATAAAAAAAAATCAAGTCAATATATCCAAAAATAAATCAATACATATTAGGTAGTAATAAATTAGTCAAACATAATATAATTGATTTAATGTATAAAGGGAAATAATCTTTAACTATTAAGGAAAGTGTTGGGAACTTAATGAAATATCCTAATCCTAATTCTGATAATACCAAAATCAATAGGTTTCACTTGTAATACACTAGAATTGTTCGAACTCAAGTGTTAGATTTCTTTTCTAGTTTAGTTGCTGTTCTGAAGACTGAAGCCACGCACTCCCGAAGTACAGCCGCATTAAATGCTGAGATCTCAGGATCGTCCTTTCTCTGCAGAGGCCATTCTTTTTTGGTGATTACCTTTTCAGAGATGTCACATCTCCTGCTCTTCAAAGTAGTCGCTCTCACCAAACAAGGAACCTCGAAGATTGAAGCCTCAGCCCAAGTTCAAATTACTCTCTAACGGAAGAAATCTTGAAGACCATCTCCGCCAACGGATATATTCAAGACGTCTCCTATAAATTGTGCTCGAGGATCACTTCAATCTTCACCGATTCAACAACATAAGCTGAAACGCTGCCGAATTCGTTACTCAACAAAATCAAGCCTCCCCAAAGTTTGAATCGAAGAAGAGAATCACAAAGTCAAAAATCAGTCATTGTTGATTACATACATTCTCTTAGAACTTAGGCAAATATTGTATATCCAAAGCCTAGGTAAAACTGACTGCAAATAACCTGTTCTTTGTGGTTTAGTTGGCAATTTTTCAAACATCTTTTCAACGAACTGAATTGAGAGTTTGTGTCGAAAAGGAGTTCAGACCAGTGCTCTGTCTCCGTGAGATCTTAGTGTCCAGTGTGCGCTAGGAGTGAGAAATCCAACCCAGTGTGTTGGTACTGAAGATAGGCTCTTCAGTTGTTTCGGTTTGTTGCACACGTATCGGTTGCAAGCACACGCATCAGTTTGTTGTGCACCCGTAAGCACATGCCCAGTGAAGTTGTTGGTCTGATCAACCGACCGTGGATGTAGGAAGTGTTTTCCGAACCACGTAAAAATCTCTGTGTTATTTACATCTTTCAGTAGTTACCTTCTTACTTGTGCTTTTGCTTTCCTAAACTGAAAACTGATTAATTGCAAAGAGAAACTTAACTGCTGACAACGTGATTAAAATTACAGGCTATTTCGAAACAAAAGTTTTCCGCTGCGTGTGTTATTAGTCTAACTGATCTATCTTCTGATAGTCAGTAAGATTCATAACATCTCTCTGTTTATCAAACTCGACTGAAGCCTTACGTGTATCAGTTAAAGTATTTGACTTAACTGATAGCTCTTTACTGAAGAGTATTCAGTATCAGCCGTCAACCTAGTTTTGACAAAACTCTTTTTAGTAAAAAGGTTGAGTCAGTTTGTATTTAAAGTTTCATTTTGAAAAATAGCCTATAGGTGTATTCCCCTCATACACCTATTCGAGACCCTCCGAACCTAACAGAAAGAGATTTATTTTCATATTTGAAATTTGATACTCCCTCCGTCCCAAACGAAATGTCTTGTTTTCCTTTTTGGGTTGTCCCAAACGAAATATCATATTTCCTTTTTTGGCAATACACTCTCTCTCTATACTTAATATTTAAATAATTTCCACCAACCCACTTTATCTACTTTATACACATTTCTTAATCTCCGTGCCGAAAAGAAATAGGACATTTCGTTTGGGACGGAGGGAGTACTTAAATTTATTTTCATAAAATTGGTGAAGGCTATAAATGTCAAAACACATTTTAGAGAATGAGAATTTACTAAAATGTCCAATTATGTTTATACATATTATGTATGAACAGATGTTGTTTTTCTTTGGAAGCGCCGTGTGGGCTTCTTGGGTTGTGGGGGCCGGACTCTATTGGAGGCGATGGTTAGGCCGAAACTTCTGAAGAGATGCCTCCCGCCCCCATCCCGTTTCTTGTTTTTCCTGGCTCTTCCTATTGAGTACTCTTTTTCCACTTTAAGATTTTTGTCTTTGGATTTTTTTTTTTTAAATGTTGTTTTAACGAGGCTCATCCCTTAATTTACTCTTCTGTGCATTCAAGGGTTTTTGGTTGTTTCTCTTCGTTCTTTTTTTTATATAAAGCCGCAGTTATATTATGTATGAATAGATTTATCCTTAAAAAAATGCCTACATTCTAATGATCGAACTACACAGAAACACAAAAGGCAATAATACATTAACTAATAACTAATAAGTATTGTGGTGAAGTCAATCTACGTAATTTACTTTTTGCATTGACCAATATGCTCAATTATGTGATATTTTATGTTTACGTAGATGGACTCCACCACAATATTTTAGTTTATTTTATGTCAATCCAACTTCAGTTTTAAAACTTGATTATTATTTTTTTGTTACTATAATTTGATAACTCGATCAATACCAATGTATAAATGAGATTTTTATATATATTAACCATAATAATTTATACCATTACTTATCATTTGAGATAGATATTACATACGGCATACAACTTCGTAAAAAAACGATAGATATTAGATACTTACTGTATGATTACTTAGTGATCAATCAAATTATATTATAAAATATTTAATTAAATGAACAGCGAGCGAACTGGAATAGTACTCAAATAAAGATTAATAATTTTAATTTTAAATGAATCTTCTGCATGCATAATTGTGGTTGAAGACTAACCGTGTCTAAAAATTATCATAACTATTACTAGGGTGTACAAAATATTCTATCGCGATAACTAGAAACTAATATGATAGATAAATAAAATTAATACCATTAATTAATCTATCATTTATATTAATCGGTTGATGAATTCCTATCATGTTTAATTATTTGATATAAATTATCTATTTACTTATTTTATTATGCTTAGCTAACGCCTCGATAAAAGTTAGACAACACTTTCTCTCTAAAACTTTATTCTATGAGATTAAAGATAAAGTTTAACAATTAATATAAAAAAATTTAAAATAGCCAATTTTACTACTTTCATCTTCACAATTAAAAATCTATTTAATTTGAATTGCTTTTTAAACAGGGTAATTCACAATTTAAAATATGTTTAATGTTAAAAAAACAACTTCCAATTTAATATCAATTTCAAATCAATTTGAAAATTAAGTGGCAATTTGTAGTTATAATAAAATTGAATGTTTATTTGTAAACTATATTTTTTATTTTTATCATCTTTTTCTTTAACTTCTTATTATTTGTTTTATTTATTTCCAAAATTATGAAATTTGATTAATTATAAAATATTTAATATGCATATCAAATTAAAGATCACGATAAGAGCTTTAACTTGATATATTTTATGTAAATATTTGATTTTAAATATAAAAATATATTTGTTTAAATATTGCAATTTAAAAAAAAATTATGTCCTCTCTCATGCATCTTTTTTTAATAATCTATTTTTAATTCTTTTTTATTAGTATTTTTTTATTTTTTAACTTGTTTTTTAACTTTTCAAAATATCAAATTTTATAATTGTGAATTATTCTTTATTTTTTATTTTAATATTCAATTCAAATATATTCCGTTAAAATTAATTTTTTATTATATTTATATGTGTGATAATTGAACTAGTATCAATTTTATATAAATATAATCTATAATATATTAATAAGGCAAGTTCCAATTTGAAATCAGTTTTAAAAATTATACTCCCAAAGTTCACATATTAAAATTTTAAAATATTCACATATTTTTAAAAAAAATTAAAATATATTAAAAATTTGTTTACATATTAAAATTTTAAAAAATTCACTCTCTCATCTTTTTTTGAATAAATATATTTTCTAATTTTTTTACTAATATAATTGTGAATTCTTCTTAATTTTTTTATTTTTTCAATATTCAACTCAAATATATTCAGTTAAAATTATTTTTTATTATATTTGTAAGTATGATAATTGAATCAGAGCATTAGCAGTGGTTGAGTAAGAAGCTTACTTAATAGAAGGGGATGGACCACAATGAGTAAGGAAGCCACAGTGGGATGACTTGATCTCCTACTTGATCTTTTTAGTTTTGATTTTTGTATTTTTTATTTAAATTTAATTGCACAATTTTTAATAACACTATTCACTTCAAATTTAAATTGCATTAATTTTAAAATCCTAAAAATTACATAAACCTTAAAAATTTAAAAACATGTCTTAAAATAACTATTCTGGCCCTAGAGGCCCGAAACGTGCCCAAACGTGCTCGATCAAATCATGTTGGAGCTGAGCATGTATCTGCATATCTCTGATAATTGCATATCTTTGCACGTATTCCTCAAAGCTAGGTCGAGCACTCTCCGTCGAGTCACTGCTAGACGCCCCGTGTCATGCGTCGTTATCTCTCCAGTGGGTAGCCGCTTCACCTTTGTTCTCCACAATCATGTTGTGGAGAATGATGCAACACATCATGATATCCTTGAGATGCTCGACATACCAACTCTGCGCCGGACTTTGAATTATTCCCCATCGAGCTTGAAGCACTCCAAAGGCACGTTCGACATCCTTTCGTGCTGATGCTTGCATCATCTTGAACCTCGCCTCCTTTGGATTGGTCGCCATCGGTGGACTCTTGACGAAGCAACGCCACTCTAGATATATGCCATCACACAAGTAGTAGCTCATCTAGTAGTATTGTCGGTTGGCCTCAAAGATCACTGGCGCCGACGTTCCTTCCAAGACGTCGAAGAACATAGGTGACTGGTTTAGAACGTTGATGTCGTTGTTCGAACTGGCTACACTGAAGAAAGCATGCCAAATCCATAAATTGTGGGATGCAACGGCCTCCAAGATCAAGGTGGGCTTCCCTTAACCATCGAGTGTATATGCGCCATGTCACGCCTTTAGGCAATTCTTCCACGCCCAATGCATACAATCAAGACTCCCGAGCATCGGAAAATCCGTGTCGCGCCTTGTGCATCTGAAGAAGGCGTTGGACGTCCGCCGTCGTAGAACGTCGAAGATACTCGGCACCGTATGCTCGGATGATAGCTCTGCATAATTTCTTTAGGCATATACGCCCCGTCGTGTCGGCGATCTTGAGATACTCGTCGAAAGTATCCGCACTGACGCCGGTGGCCAATTGACGGATAGCCACCATGCATTTCTGAAAAGGCGTGAGAGAGTCCCGGCCCGCAGCATCATAGCTCATCCGGAAGTAACCATCTTCACCTTGCACAGCATCGGCGATGCGCAAGAACAACTCCTTATGCATTCGAAAACGCCGTTGAAAAAAAGTAAGCGTGTACGTCGGATTGTCGTTGAAGTAGTCTTGCATAAGATGTAAATGGGCAACCTCACAATCACGATAGACGTAAGACTGGTGGTGAATAACACGTTCTGGCTCCGGTTGGGAGAGCATTTGAGCAATCACTTGTTTCTGCTTCTTGATCTCATCGACGATTTCTTGCGCAACCCCGTTGGATTTAGACGAAGAAGTATCATCAAACCATTCGGCCATTTTTAGAGGAAGAGAATATAAAAATTTAGTAGAGAAAGATAGAGATTGAAGGAGAAAATTTGTTGGATATGTGAATGAATGAGAAATGAGGGATATTTATAGAAAGAAAAAAAAAAGTTGAAGAAAGCGCAAGAAAGCCGTTGGAAACAAAAACAAAAACAAAATTAAATCGGCTACAAAGCTGTTGATTTCAAAATTAAATTATCCATCAGGCCTTGCCCGAAAAATCGAGTATAACTCGAGTAAGCAGCAGTTGCAGTGGGATACTCGATCTCCGGCTTACTCAAGTAAGCTGGATCGAGTATCCCACTATGGATGCTCTCAATATTAGTTTTATATAAATATAACAATTTTAAAATAATTTTCGTGCATTAGATGGGGTGCAAATGTTAGTTAAAGATAAAACAGTTCTTTAATCTAGAAAATACTCCCTCCGTCCCACGAATCTTGACACGTATTCCTTTTTGGGCTGTCCCACGAATCTTGACACATTTCCAAATAAGATAATAATTATTATCTTCTCTCTCCTACTTTATCACTTTTATTACATTTTCTCTCCTACTTTATCATTTTTATACTTTATTAACTACACACTTAAAACACTAATCTACTACTCCTTAATTCTCGTGCCAAAATCAAACGTGTCAAGATTCGTGGGACGAAATGAGATTCCTTCTTTTCTTAAGCCAATATTTGAAGATAAGCCCTCTCCCAGTTAAATGGACCTTCTTGAAGCAAAGCGATCAACACCAATTTGTGTGGTCTTGAGAGATGACCAGGTGATCCAAGAATGCCAAACCAGCACCTCTTGATCATTTTGGCGATTGGCCTGAGATGGGGATGCAATCTTGACATGCTCAAAACATTTGTGATGTTGGAATCGAAAGATGCATCATTCATCAGTGTATCTCTCATCAGATTGGTGGCTTCTTCATCAGTGAAGAATGGAGATGGTCCTTCTGTTGGAAGATTGAACAGTTCTCTTGCTGCTCGAGAGACGTTGATGGTGAACTTCGTTGATTCTGAGAAATCTTCGTTGGTGAAGACATGGATTTCCGTTGTGAAGTCACCAGTTGACTCATCAGTCTTGATGTTGTCATAGAATTCTCTGATGGTCTGCTTGTCGAGAAGGAATTCCGGCGAGCTTTGAAGAAACCTCGTCCATCCATGGCGTTCCAAGATTTCATTAATCTTGTCATATTTAGTGAGACTCTGAAGAGCCTCAGATGTAACGATGGATTCGTAACATATTGCCTGTTGAGATATGGATTTTGCCATGTGGATTTTGAAAGGAAAGATTTTTGCAAAAATCTGTAAACTGTTCTCACAGAGATTGAACTGTGGAATTCACTGTTAGTCTTGGAGAGAAAGCACACTTCAAAATTTTTGGCACAAAAGATTCTCTGAGATTGAGTAAATCTTTTTCAGAAGATGAAACAATTTTAAAGAGAATATGGAAGATCGTGCACAAGGCGGTTTCAATAAACTTTTGAAATCCGTGCAAATAGAGACGTGGCACGTGGATCAATCCGCTTGTTAGTAAAAAGGGCGGGATCGTGTGATCGTGTGTCATCCATAATTAAACGGAATTTCTACGTGTCATTTAACAAGAAAATGAGAAAGTAAATTTTAATGACACATCAGCTAAGAGCAATTTTCAGTCGAAATAAGTAAAGGAACTCAGTCATTAAAAAAAATGAATTTGTTGAGAGAAGCTTACACAGTGACTAGCACTAGATTAGTCGTTAACTGTAGTGGAAGTTCGGAAGTTCCCCCTTAAATGGATGACTGGTTCTCCTTCAGCTACTACTTTGTCAACTGTTGCTGCACGTTCTTCTCTTGTTTCATCATTCTTCTGAACTGAAGTGTTTCTTCATGAATCACTTCTTCAAATACTTTTGACGTCCTTTTGAAGTCTATCTCTGTTTCCTCAAGACGTGGCAGAAGTTCTTGTTTCTGAGACTGAAGCAATTTCAGTCTGTTGATCAGTCTACGCTCTTTAACATTTCTTCTATCAGCTTCGTCTTCGTCTGATAATAGCGCATGATGATCCTTCGAGCATCTTGCACATGATTGATCTCTCTGATGATCTGTCCTAAGGAGATTTTCAAATCTCATTCTTAGGTCTTGATACTCTTGTCGAATTTGATCATATCTGCTTGTTCCTTCTGATTGTGAGTAGGTTGGACTCTGATTTTCTTCTGAAAAGATGATTCTGTCGTCGTGGTCAGAATCCAATGTCCCAATCTCAAGTTCGTTGACTCCTCGAAATTATGTATGAACAGAATCGCTGGAGGAGTCTTTCTTGATCCTGTTCATGAAAAGAGAAAGAGAAGACACACAGGGAACAAGAAGTAAACACAGAACAAGCAGTCTCAAGAAGAATCTTGAGAAGAAATTGGTCAAAGAAAAATTACCCTCAGTAGGATCTAGTTCAGTTAGAACCTAATCAGAAACAGAATGTTCTTGCGAACAACCTGCTCTGATACCAATTGTTAGGTCCGGAGGGTCTCGAATAGGTGTATGGGGGGATGGGGAATACACCTATGGGCTATTTTTCTCCTCTAAAACAGAGGGATCTCAAGATAGAGATCAAAACGAAACTTTACAAGCAAACTAAGACACCTGTTAACAGAAAGGAGTTTTGACCAAACAGGGTTGACGAATGATACTGAAAAACTCTTCAGTAAGAAGTTATCAGTTAAGTTACTGGAACTTAACTGATGCATGTTAAGGCTTCAGTCGAGTTTGCTAAAACAGAGATGATATCACTCTTCCTGACTATCAGAGGATAGATCAGTCAGACTGATATCATACGCAGCGGAAATAACTTTGTTTCGTAATAGCCTCGGTTGAGCACGTTGTTAGTCTTAGGTTTCCTTTTGCAGTTAATTAGAATTCAGTTTATCAAATGAAAGAACACAAGTATGAATGTAAAACTGAAAGCTGTAAATAACACAGAGACTTTTACGTGGTTCGGAAAACACTTCCTACATCCACGGTCGGTTGATCAGACCAACAATCCACTCCGCAAGTGGTTAACTGGTGCACTGTAAACCGAACCGTGTGCTTGCCGGGTGCACACAACCGTACCACTGAAGATTCCACTCTTCAGTACCAACACTTCACTCGCGTTGGATTTATCACTCCTAGCACGACCTTACACTAGGATCTCACGGAGTCAGAGTACCTTCCTGAACTCCTTACCACTCAAACACTCGATTCTATCTCTCGAAAGGAGGTTTGAAAACTTACCAACTATTCTTCAAAGAACAAGTTCTTTAGAGCAAGTTTGACCTAGGCTTCTGGGTAAACAGAGGTTTGCCTAAGGTCTAAGAGAATGTATGTAATTAGCAGTGACTGATTTTTGGCTTTGGAATTCTCTTCTTCGATTCAAGCTTTGGGGAGGTTAAGCTTTTGGCTGAGAAACTATTTTGGCAGAGTTTCAGCTTATGTTGTTGAATCGGTGAAGATTGAAGTGATCCTCGAGCGCTATTTATAGGAGAGGTCTTGAATAGATCCGTTGGCGGAGAACGTCTTCAAGATTTCTTCCTTTGGAGTGCTTTTCGAATTTGGGCTGAGGCTTCAATCTTCGAGGTTCCTTGTTTGGTGGGAACGACTATGTTGAAGAGCAAGAGATGTGACGTCTCTGATAAAGTAGCCACCAAATAGGAATGACCTCTGCAGAGAGGGATGATCCTGAGATCTCTGTATTTAATGCGGCTGTACTTTTTGGAGTACGTGGCTTCCTTTGAACGTTGGAAGTTCAGTCCGAAGAAGAATGTTTAACTGATACTTGACTTTAGTATCAGTCCGCTGAGTCCACGCGGCACGCATTAAGTAATCAGTTTCGAACTGATTCTTCAACTGATACTTCAGTTGGTATCTTCAGTCTTCAGTCTTCAGTCATTCGTCCTTCAGTCTTCAGTCTTCAGAACCGCAAACTAACTAGAACCGAACACTAACACTTGAGTTCAAACAGTTGTAGTCCATTACAATTAAGACCTATGGATTTTGGTATCATCAAAATAAGGATTATGATATTCCACAAAGTTCCCAACATTCATATATCAATATGCAAATGCAAAAAATGTAATGATTTTTTCTTTTCTTTTTTTTTGGCAAAAATGTAATGAAATCGAGTAGACATTTCCTATTACACTTTCTCTTATTCAAACTTTACATTCCACCCAATGATTTTCACCGGTCTTGTCTTGTATGTGTACACGCGTTTGAATTTAACTGCACCGACAATGACGCTACGGCGTGGGGCCAGGTGACGCAAACTCACCGGATGATGACCAAAGCAGGCTTCGAAACCAACGTTAACAGAAAAAAATAAAGACAAAAAAAGTTGGTGCTGGTCCGCCGCTTAACCAGCAATCAACTACTTCCACGTAGCTCACGTCAACATGTTTGCCTCCACCTCCAATAATTTCAATTTCAAGACCACAAAATCACATAAAAATATAGCCAAATTGTAGAATTAGTATTTTTTGAGATTAAATAGTTTAAATTTGCACTTCACCAGCACTTTTAAAATATATTCTTAAGAGTTATTTGATTTACAAATACTCTCTCCGTTATTTATAAAGTGTCCTCAACCATTAGAATGTATATATATACCAATAAAATAAGATATTTATATTTATAATTTTATTAATTATCATAATAAATACAGATGCACAACTAATTATTATATTCAAATAAACTTTAAATAAAGATAAAATAGGAAAAATATCATCATTACACTCTCAATTTTTGAAATATGACACTTATTAAGAAACAAGTATATTAAAATAGGGCACTTATTAAAAAATAGCGGGAGTATTGAGTTTGCTATACTTGATTTTTTGAAGTGTGATCTATTTCCTTTTATATAATTTGCAGGTTTGTATGAACAAAGTACTACTCCCTCATTCCTCATAAAATGTATCCAATTTGTCATTTTCGTTCGTCCTCATAAAATGTATTCAATCTATTTTTGGTAAGTTTTTCACTCACAATAAAGTAGGGCCCTTACTCCACTCACAACACATTCAATCATTTTATTAAAACTCGTGCCATTTACAAATGGATACTTTTTATAAGGACGGAGGGAGTATAATTTACTAATCCCTCCGTCCCAAACCAAATGGTCCTAAATTTACCGGCACAGAGATTAAGAAATATGTATAAAGTAGATAAAGTGTGTATAAAGTAGATAAAGTGAGTTGGTGAAAATTGTTTAAATATTAAGTATAGAGAGAGAGTGTATTGCCAAAAAAGGAAATGGGTCATTTGGAGTGGGACAACCCAAAATAGAAATAGGGTCATTTGGAGTGGGACGGACTCCTTCCGTCCCACTTGAAATGTCTCAATGTCCTATAGTTTTGAGACATTTCAAGTGGGACCGAGGGAGTATAATTTTCAGATAATTGTGCAATTAAATATGAGATTTACTCGTATATATTTCGATTAAGTATGGCGGATTTTCCTATATTTACTCCCTTCGTTTCAATTCAATATGTCATGTTTGGATGTCTCATTCCAATAGGTCACTTCCTAAAATGAAAAATCAATACATAACAAACACCCCACATAACTCATTATTTACACTAGGGGTGAGCAAAACCGAACCGGATCCAAATAACCGAACCGAACCATTGGTATTTGGTCGGTTTGGTTCGGTTTTGAATTATTTTGATTTTGGATCGGTTCTAATTTTAGAAAAATCGAATTTTTTTTGGTCGGATCGGTTTTGTGTTTAAAAAATTTGAATGAAACCGAACCGACCGAAGTTTTTTAATTTAATAAGTTATAATATATATATATATATATATATGTGTATATATATATATGTATATATATAATTACAATTTTATCATAATTGAAATTGGTCAGTGGATAGGTAAATTTTATATTTATGGTTAATATTTGAGTTAAGGTTGGTTTAACTTATTTTGTTACAAAATTCTCATTGATAGGAAATACGTTTCTAAAATTAAAAATTTAAATATTATATCAAAGTTTGGATAAACCGAAAACCAAATCGAAACCTAAGTTTAAGTATGGTTTGGATCGGATCGGTTGGAAGGAGAATTTTGGTTCGGATCGGTTGACATTTTTTAAAAGTTTGGATGATTTGGTTTTAGGAGTTCGGATCGGTTTTCAACCGAACCGACCGATTGCTCATCCCTAATTTACACCAAATGGAATTATGCTCCACACATAATTATCCTCATTTCACTTAAAATTATCTTCACTTCTCTCTTCTACTTTTTTTGACAAATATATTTTTGAAAAAAATATTTTTTATATTTTATTATAAATTATTTGTTTTCTCAATATTCATATTCAAACCTTCGCACCTATTTAGTTGGGACAAATGAAGTTCTAATTATTACATCACAACGTGATAATCTCATGCTAGATGACCCAACTTGTTGCATCCTATATATTAGCATCACTAGATAGAACGTCTCAAGTTGTGAAAATTAAATTTTGGACTCAATTTTCATATGTTAATTAAGAAATTACATGAAAGGGAAATTTATCCCAACTTGGATAGTTAGTTGTCAAATTTGAACAAACATCTACTATTTTATATTTAGCTTAAACCTAGCTAGAGGCTACAAATAGACCTTTTAAGTTAATATAATCAATAACTTATAATCAAAGTAAATACAATGGTTTCCAAAGTTTCACACGTCTCTTTCTCACTTTCTCCCTCAATTATTTATCCAACAAATGTTGACCTCAATGTTCTTAATAACAAATAAATATACTTTTTCTAGAAAAGGTGGCGGCATATTATTTACTCAACGCTATTATTTCTTCAGCACTAAAACCTACCTTTTTCCTAATTGCAAAAGTCATTATAAGTTCAGTAATTAATTCGTAGTATAGAATTAATGTAGAGGATTAATTATACACTCATTATGAATATTCAGGGTTTTTAAATTAAGAGTGCGATAAATAATTAAATAATTATAAATATAAAAAATATTTAATAATAAAAATAAATATACTCAAATATTGTTTAATATTGAAGTTTAGGGTTTGTTTTTTAAGTTGAACTTATATTTTTTTAAGGTTATATTTTTAATTGGGGGTGCAAAAACTAAATCTCAAATAATTTACATATAAGTATTAATACTACTAAGATTTTTTTTTTTTTTGGGCTGCAGCTGCACCCCCATGTTATAAGCTGGATCTGCCAATGGTTGTAGGATACTGATTTTCGATGCAAGAACTTACGTAATTAGAAGTCTTCGTTTAGTATAAGGTAATAATGCTAAAATACATGAATATATATATATATATATATATATATATATATATATATTGTTTTACACATGAATTTAAAAATTTTCTTCTAAATACATGAATTTTTATTTCTTTTTTATTTTGCACGTACACGATAAATATTTTTTGGCGAATGAATATTAAGGTAGAAGCCAGAACTATCTATATGACTTAAATAAAATTCTTCCTAAATGGTGTAGTTGCACATTAGGAAAACTCCACTGCAAGAATACAAAAATATAATAACGAATCATTCGTCAAAAAAATTCATCATGTGCAAAATCATAATGAAATGAAAGTCCGTGCATTTAAAGGCAAAATTATAAATTCATATCCTAAATCAAAAATGTGTGAAAGTTCGTATATTTTTGACGTAATTATCCCTAAGTTAAAATCGAGAAAAGGTTAAAGTTGGAACAATTAATTTAGTGAACCTAAGAGTCACATTTTGGAGATCGAATTAAAAAAATTCATGCATTCTCATATGGTGGCTTGGTTGATAAATAAGTTGAATTCATTACTTTATTATCTGTAATGTAGTTCATAAATTATAACGCCTACACTCTATAGTGATATATACTACTCCAATTGAATTGAACAATGATTTCAATTCCATTTATTTATATTTGTTAGTAACTTGTTTTTTTAGGCATATATTTCACTACAAGAAAACGCGGCTCTAACGACCGAATTTTCGGTCGTTAAACTCGAAAAAACGGTCGTTACAGACCTAACGACCGAAACAACGACCGAAAACTGTGGTCGCCGTTTTGTTCGTCGTGTGGTCTTCAACGACTGTTTTTTTTCGGTCGTTGAAATTCAACGACCGAAATTTAATTATAACGACCGTTTATTCGGTCTTTAAAACCGCAGCCAAGCTCCCAGGGACGACGAAAATCAGGACTCAGCGACCGAACTTCGGTCGTTGATCAACGACCGTTTTCAAACGGTCGTTGATCTTCTGAGATCATCCACGACCGTTTTTAAACGGTCGTTGATCAACGACCGAAGTTCGGTCGTTGAGTCCTGATTTTCGGTCGTTAAACAACGACCGTTTTTAAAACGGTCGTTGTTCTTCCGAAAGAATTAACGACCGTTTTTAACTCGGTCGTTGTTTAAAGACCGAAATTTCGGTCGTTAGAGGTCGTTTTTCCTGTTTTTTCAGTCATTTCTTAACGACCGTTTTTTTTTAAATTTCGGTCGTTGTTTAATTTCGGTCGTTTTTTTGTTTTTTTGTTTTGTATTCCTGTTTTCAATTATATAACAATCTATAAATTATTCAAAATCATGAAGATGAGCAAAGTAGAAAGACATCAAATATAACAAAGTAGCAAATCATAAAATATGTCAACAAGTTTAGAAATTCAGTATTCAAAGTATAGTATCAAACAAACGATAGTAAATAATATAATCAGAGGTCCGGGTGGGTCCCATCAGAGGCGTCGGAGGGGGACTGTGCATGATATCCTCGCATGAGGAGGGCGATCTGGGCTTGCATCTCCTGTATAGCCTTGCTCTGAGCCTCCTCGCTCGCTCTCCTGACCTCTAGCTCCCTCTGTGTGGAGCTCAGCTCCTCCCTCAATGTAATGAGCTCATCTCTCGAGGCAACAGGGAAAGGAAACTGGGAGGTGTTAGTGGAGTGCGTGCTCGACGACTCGCCGCTCTCAGTAATCGCCCTAGACATCATCATGCCTAATCCCATGATGCGCCCCCTCGAATCAGGAGCGACGACCTCTCGGAAGATGCGCTCTACATCTACGGGCGTGACCTCTTCCTGTGTTTGGCGAAGCTCTGCCAATCGCCTCTCGACCTCCAACTACAATACAAAAATAGTTAGAATAGTTGTAAAATAATTTATTCGAACAAAGGAATTTAAACATACTAAATTAACGTCATACCCCGTGCTGCGCAGGTCGTCCAGCGGTATACTGTCCATTCTTATAATGCATCCGTCGAAAAGTCGCCCAAGTAGCCTCGTCAAAAGAAATATTGCTCTCCCGAGCCTTACAAAACACATTAAAAATATAAGTAACAATTTAGTAATGCATAAAAAATTTAAATAAAACGTTGTAAAGTTACCAGATGCTCAGCATGATCTAAAGCACTGCGCGACCCTCCATGATGGATAGCCATCCCTGTACCCGGACCGCCTGGCTCTGAGCGGCGATTCCTGGACGCCTGAGCAGACCTTGCCTGAGTATCAGGCAAAGCCCAATAAGCCCTCCAAGCTGCCTCAATGTTAGGCTGAAGATAATCAATCTTCTTCTTATGTATCAACAGGACCTTCTTGCAATTGCTGATGTAATCCTTGTACGCCACTCGCGTCGGACGGAAAGGAGCAGCAGCGGTCGCGTCGCGTCGGACAGAGAGAAGCAGCAGCGGTCGCGTCGGACGGAGAGGAGCAGCAGCGGCGGCGTCGGTGGAGGTGGCCGTTCGATGGACGGAGGCGGCGGTGTCGGGAACGGCGAAATCGGCGGAAGGAGGCGGAGAATCGGATGAGGAAAGGGTGGAGAAGAAAATGGGGGAAAAATTAGAAAACCTAAGTTAAGTCCGCGAATTCAACGACCGAATGTCAATTTAACGACCGTTTTTCGGTCGTTGCTAATTTTAATTATAATATTAATAATTTCGGTATACAACGACCGAAAAACGGTCGTTAAAAATAATTATTTCGGTCGTTAATATTAAATATATTTAAATAAATTAAAATACAACGACCGTTAAAAAACGGTCGTTAAATATTTCCGAAAACTTAAAAATATCAGAACTCAAATTTAAATAAATTAAAATACAACGACCGTTAGAAACGGTCGTTAAATTAAAAATATATCAAAATTCAAAAAAAAAACCAACGACCGTAAAAACGGTCGTAGTTACGGTCGTTATAAATTAACGACCGTTTCATTCGGTCGTAGGAAATAAAAAAATAAGATTTAAAATATTAAACAAAACGGTCGTTAATATTAAAATTTCGATCGTTACGGCCGCCTTTTTAACGACCGAAAATTTCGGTCGTTAATTTCGGTCGTTGGAGCCGCTGTTTCTTGTAGTGTTTGTTAGTAACTTATTTGCTCATTTCATAAACATAATATTCTACAAAACAAGAATGGTCGGTAATGAAAGGTGCACATCAATATATGCAATATATTCTACTTTAATTGAAGAAAAAAATGGAAGCAGTAGGGTTAGGGCGGGGACAGATGGTAAATTGTAGGTGGTGTGTGCAAAAATAGTGGACCAAATGATTTTTGACTTTGTTTGGTAATTAATAAAAAAAGGAAACTTATAATTTAGGAGTGGACTTTTCTGATTGGTGGAGACACAAGGAGTGTAATCCAAGCAGACTATCAAAAAAGTGTTGGCAAACATTATTATTGCATCATGCATTCCTTGGACGGATCCAATGAGCTGCAAATTTTGTGAGTCATATATATATATATATATATATATATATATATATATATTTTCCTATTTCTCCCCCCCCCCCCCCCCCCCCAAAACATGATGCGATTTGCGTTATAGAAATATTTGCTTTAATCATAGGCGCAGAATGCTTATCAAGATCCTATACATAGTCCTAGCTTATCTTGTTTTAACTGCATTTATTAAGCAAATCACAGCCACTAAAAGACGAAGGATCCGTAATCGCTATTTGAAATGCACACCGCGTATTTTGGCTCTCGTATAATAATTTGCGGGTCACATGAAATATATCGTGATAAAACACTTTTTACTTTTTAAAAAAAGATCGAATTAGGTAACTTGTAAATTTTTTTCATAATTAAGATGTGTGATAGTACTTGGTATTAATTAATAGAGTACTACTCCGTCCGTCCCGCGAATCTTGACACGTATTTTTTTTGGGCCGTCCCACGAATTTTGACACATTTCCAAATAAGGTAATAATTATTATTTTCTATTTCCTACTTTATCACTTTTATTACCTTCTGTCTCCTATTTTATCACTTTTATACTTTATTATTTGCACACTTAAAACACTAATCAACATTTCTTTAATTCCAGTGCGGAAACTAAACGTGTAAAGATTCGTAGGACGGATGGAGTAGTATAATAAAGTTCATTGGCCATGACTTAAGAAAGAATCGTTTAGCATTTTGAAGTTAAAGCGCATTTATCATTAAATTAATATACTAATTAAGAATGTTTAATATCATGAGCCATGACTCGTAAATGAATAATCATGAAACGGAACGTTTGAAATTGTTTCAGCAGACAAAGGAAATAATATGTAGCACCCGAGGCCCGACCAACACAAAGTTATCCAATCATTCTTCACTATGGGATGCTATACTCACCGGTGGTAGAACAAAATTTTTAGGTTCATTCCCTTTTTCAAGGATATATAAATTTCAATTTGAATCATCTATTTTATTTTTAATTATTTCAAATAAAGGACAAATTCGTAATTTGAGAACTACTCAGACTTACTCGATATCTTGCTTCTTCTCACTCGTGCGCCTTGCACCCTGCGTCGATGCAAACTTTAATATACATATTTTTATCTGATAATTTACATTTTTTTTGGTATCATATAGCAAAGTCCCTCGCGCCGGTGGCAGCCGATGATGAATTATTCTTAATCTCTAAAACATGCACACACGATGCAGTTATATACCATATCTTAATTATCTCTAAAATACAAAATGATGAGTTCGTTTTAAGAAATGATGAGTTCATATTAATTGAAGTTTCGCCCATTGTACGGTTGGAGTTTCAGACCACAAACTAATTTTTGAAAATTGATGAATTCATAATTATTTAGTAAATATTCACAATTTAAGAAAATTCTACTATGTTGAAGTTCAAAATAGAGGACATTGCTATAAAGAAATTAGTGACTAAAGAGATCACCAATTCCCTTGCTGCACTAACAATTATGTACACTTACTCACTTGGATAATTTTAATTGAGGTGGTCTTAGGTACAATCAGACGTACCGTACAATCGGGTTTACACCCACACCTAGACCTTGGCCCGCACCCTGATTCGAACCTGCATTTAAATCCGAACCGTATAAATAACATTATTATGACTGCAGATCAATTCGATTGTACGATACATCCGATTGTACTCAAGTTTTTGTGATTTAAATTTTACATTCTAGCAAATATTCTGCACACCTACATATTTGTCTTATAGCTGGCTGAAAGTGTTGCTTCCTTCATACTTTGATGTTAAGCACTGTGTTAGGGCAGCACACCAGTGCACACAGAGAAATATTGCAGCAGAAATAAATAAAAATGGATGGGAAGACACAAGGAGATACAAAAATTCTTCAAGTTATAAAATATAACTTGAAGACGCCTTATGGCAAAATGACTAAATGGAGAATGAACACTCACGTTCAATACCTTTACAAGACTCTAGGTATTTGAACACTAGACACTCTCATTAACAAACAGAAACTGGATTCAAGAGCTATACTCCGAAATCCGACGAAATCAATGAATGCTATAAACAATGTTATCCTAACACTCTAAACAGCATTCGTACACAGATCACTCAAATGACTCGATTTTGATCTTCAAACTTCGTAATCTGAACTGAGACTTCTCCTTGGTATATATAGGCATCTCAATCTTGCTTCCCAAGGCTTGAAGTCGTGGCTTTGATCATGGATGAAGTGGCCGTTTAATAGTTGTTTGATTTAGTCCACTTCTCCCTTGATTTTAGGAGCTGCCAACAAGCTCCTCTCTTTTCTCTCTCTTTATCTCCACTTCCTCCTTTTTAGCAACTGAAACTCTTCCCCTTAATACCTTCGTTTACAGCTTCAAATCTCAAGTCTTGACTAGGTCAATTTCCTATCAACCAAAGACGTGAAGAAAGAGCAAAACAATAACAAAGCATTTGTGAGTTTAATTTGGAGTTAGAAAAATAACTCCAACAAACTCCCCCTTTTTGCCTTTCTTCACAAAACACATACACTCCCCCTTGCTGTAAACTCCCCCTGCAAACATACTCTCTGCAAAACAACGGTGAAGAAAGCGCAAAACAAAAACGATAATGTTGGAGTACATGTGAGCATAACACACACGTTAACACACACTAACAAATCTGGTGGAATTCTTCAAATCTCGCCATCTGTTCAAGTCCGTGACGGAGGTAGAGCCGTTTGTTAAAGCAGTGGTGCAGCTGGTTTATAGCAACTTGACAGCCGATTTCGGAAACCCAAAGTCCAGGAAGTACGGGAAAGCTTTTTACAGAAACACGGTCTTTAACTTGACGCCCTCGGTCATCAATGGAATTCTTGGCACGCCTGATGTGAAGCCCACAGCGGTAAAGAACATGGACAAAGTGGCCTCAGTCATCACTGGTGGGAAAGTGCGGAAATGGTTAAAGCCGATGAAATCATCCACCTTGTCCTATCTTTATTCTGCTTTGTTCAAGATCATGACCATGAATTGGATTGTGTCAACCAACTCCACCGTGGTTACACAACAGCACGACATTCTTCTATATTGCATTGGAGAAGGATTGCCATTTAATTTAGGTCAGGTTATCTTTGATCAAATTGCTGCTTCTTCTCAGTTGTCGGGGTTGCCGTTCCCCTCGTTGATTTTCAGGGCACTTCGGAGTCAAGGTGTACAGGTGAAAGAGTCTGCCAAGAGAGAGGTCATTCATGAGTATGCTCTTACGAGCATGCTCTTTAGCGAGGGCAAAGTTGCAGACCTCCCCTGGGTGAATCCTGTTGCTGCTCCAACTGTTGCTGACATTGCCATGATCACAATCCCAAAGGCAACATTGCAGGCACTTTTGCAGAAGATTGATGAATTGGAGAACAGTCTTCTTCAAGCCCGACGAATTCAGGGGGAGTCATCGTCAATTCTGAATCAAGCCAAAGGACAGTTAACTGCCCTACTTTCTTCCCAAAAAGGGGGAGAAGATGCTGATGCTGCTACTGATGCTGAGGGAACAGGAGATGGAACAGGGGAGTGAAGCCAGGGGAGCTGTGTTCGTTGATGCAGAACTTTTATAATTAGCAAAACTTTTGTTTGGTGGATGCTTTTGTTTAAGTGTTGTTGATTATTGATACTTTGACCTATGCTTTGCTATGTTTATGCTCTTTGCTTGTTGCCAGTTTTGCCATGGTTTGTTTTGAAAGTTTTTGTTTGTGACTGCTGCTGTGAGAATATGGTTTTGTTCGTGTTGTTGTTGTTACTGCTATCTTTGCAGGGGGAGATCACATCAAGGGGGAGAAGTATGTGTGTTGGTTTTGTGAAGAAAGACAAAAAGGGGGAGTTTGTTAGTCTTGAATAAGTGTGTTTTGTTCTTTCTTCATTGTGTGTTTATAGGTGTTTGGACCGAGTCAAGAAATGATGGGAAGACACAAGGAGATACAAAAATTCTTCAAGTTATAAAATATAACTTGAAGACGCCTTATGGCAAAATGACTAAATGGAGAATGAACACTCACGTTCTGTAACACCCTAATCTAATTAACGTATTAAATATGAATGTAAATAATTTTTGACAGCGGAAATATCATAAAATAAAGATTTGGATTTATTATCAAATAAATAAATTTTTAAATAAAATATTTTGAAAAACACTTCAAAGGGAGAAAAACCCTAAAAAAATTAAACTTTTAAAATAATATACTCAAAGGCTAACTTTGATTTAAAAATCGACAATCAACCTCTTATTTCAAAGCATGACATAAAGATGTCATCAAAATATCCAGGTATTAGGTAAAACTTATGCTAAGCAAAACTTTAAATACTTAAATTAGTTGAAAATCAAATCAACTACTTGATAAATGTCTTGAATCTCGATGCGCCCATTCGACCTTCCACGCGTCTCCAACGTCAAAATACCTGAAATGTTTAATATGGGATGAGCATACAGAATATACTCAGTGTGGGAAACATGCAATAATTGTCCACGTTAATAAAATGGTCAACGCATACGCACTGCACTGTACTGATAACTGAAATTCGCACGGTGGCATACCAAGGACTTTAAAGTCCTGGACCCATTGAGCAGGCCCCTGGCGAATAGGTTGCAACCCTAACTGTAACATGAAATCGCATTGTGGCATACCAAGGACGGTGAAGTCCTGGACCCATTGAGCGGGCCCCTAGCGATATAACTGAATTTACAACACATATGGCAAACACATAATATTAAAATGGACAACAATTAACCACGGCATGTACTGAAATAAATCCCACACCTGAAACTTGAACTTGAACTTGTATGCTAACTTGAGTAAATCAAATAAAAGTAACGTCCTAGTCGCGCCGCACCTAATCAGATAAATTCAAATAATAGAATATAAGGGCCTAATTGAACTTAGAAAATAATTTAAATTATAGAATCATGTAAAAATAATTGATCTAATGAATTTAAGTAGTAAAATATATTTTCGAAAATGTGGGTTGATATTTATAAAGTAAGTCCAACTTATTTAAAATGAAATATGCAGCCCATAAGATAATTAAAATAAACCCAACTACTTAAATAATCTCAGCCCATGAAATTAAACTCCCCCTTTGGCCCAAGCCCACTCTTCCAACTCCCTTAATTTAAACCCACACACTCTAATTGCTCACAAAACTCACGCACCCTCAACACTCAGCCACTCTCCCCTCACCCCTCTCCCTTCTCGGCCTCCTGCCGCCGCCACCAGACGACACGCCGCCGCAGCGGAAGCCGGCGACTCTGCCTCCCACTGTCCTCTCCTTAACCTCTCTCTCTACCCTTCTACCGCCCTCTCTCTTTCCCAGCCTCTCTCTTTCCCTCTCGGCCAGACGGCCCTCGGCGAAGCCGACGCCGCCCCCTGCTCCGGTGAGCAGCCAGCCGTCACCTCCAGCCCGACGTCGCCTCCCCTTCTTTCTCTCTCTTCCTCGGCCGAACAGCCATCGGCGTGACCGAAGCTGCCGCCTCCTTATTCCAGATCTGGCGCCCTCTCTTAGCCCTCCTCCCCTGCCCCTGTCCTCGCCGCATCAGCTGCGGCCGTGCCTTCTCCGGCGATCCTTCGTCGCCTTCCAGCACCACCGCCCCGTCCCTTTCTCCTTCTCGCCGACAACAGCAATCTTCACCAACAAATTCTTCTACTCCTTTCTTTTCTTTTCTTCTAATCCCCTACTATTATTCTTTTAATTCTTCCCTTTTCTTTTGTAAAAGCAGTGAATATGCATTCTAATAAGTTTAATACTGTGTATGCATGTTTGAATTTGAAAGAATAAGAATTTTTGTGGGAGTTTGGTTTTGTGCAGAAATGAAAAAAAACAGTAAATGAAATAACTTTGCAAAAGTTATTAAAATTACCAGCTTGGATTCTGTAGTGAGAGATGAAAAATGGATTATATGATGTAAGAAAACAGATGAGGAAAAAAATGAATTGGGGATGATGAATTGGGGTTTAAATAGACTGAAATTCGTAGGATGCAAGACTGAAATTGTGGTTAAGGGAGCTTTACTTTCTCCCCAAGAAATTCGAAATTGTGGCTGAGGAAGAAATCAAAATTGATCAAATTGTGGCTGAAGAGATAACACGTCTCAACTTTATCTTTCTTTTAAATAAAGCTGTTAAAATTTCAAAACAGCAATGAGATATGGATCATGAATGCTCAGAAGTTACTGAAAGATGATGGGCTTGTATTGGGCTCTTTTAAACTCTAGCCCAATAAAAGCAAGTAAATTAATAGTAAAATATGCAGATATTTCACTTAGGCCCAATCTACATAAAATAAGGCCCACTGTAAAAATTATGCAAATACTCATTTAGGCCCAACTTCATATTAAGAGAATATTTGGGAAAATAAATTTCTATTTCTATAGGTATATTTTATAGTTCAAAATTACATCTAACTAGGGGCGCAACTAGACTCTTCACAAATTCGACTCATAAATATATATATTAATAACTCGAAAATATAACAATTTCCAAATAAAATTTGTAAAGGAAGTAAATGGTTTTGGGCTGTGACAAACCTACCCACTTAAAAAAATTTCGTCCTCGAAATTTAACTTAATAGGTTCTAAATGGGAATAATGAGCTAGGATTTCTCTTCTCATTCTCATGTAGTTTCTTGAGGTCCGTGCCTAGTTCACTCTATATTTGACTATCGGTGCTTCTTGACTTCGTAAAGCTTGTACTTTTGATCTAGTATACTGATTGACTTCTCTTTTGTACGCTGATGAATGATGTGGCTGAAATCGTGCAAGTATTTCGCAATCCTCGAGACACACATTTGTACTGCTGACCGTTGTAGCGTGAAAGCTAGACGGTAGGCTACATCATCCTATTCGTTCTCGAATTTTAAACGAACCTATAAATCGAGGTCTCAATTTTCGTTTCTTTCTGAACCACGGGACTGTATTTATCGGTGCTACTTAAGGAGGATACTTCCGCCAACCTTGAAATAGAACGTCGAAATAGAACTTCTTTCTTCTATCGGTCCCGTGCCATTTTGATCCTTTTGTCTCGCAATTACTTCGATGGTTGCTTTCACGATTTTTGGGCCTAACACTTATCGTTTGCCAAATACATCCCTAATGTAAAGATGACCTACACTTTTTCCTATATAATGCCTCGTATAGAGCCTATGTTGATAGTAGTTGGAAAACTGCTATTATTCATGAATTCTATCGACGGTAAATGAGCTTCCTAACAAACTCAACTATCGTTTTCTTCTTTCATCTTTAACATCTTGTGAAGGTCTTGGTGTTTCCAGGGCGTGCCGTGTAACTCGTGCGATGCTCTTGAAAAATTTTCTCCATCAGTTTATTGTCCTTGGGGACCCAAATTCTGTCTACCTACTAAACATTCTATCACTTGCCAATATGAATATCCATATTATCGCCTCTTAAATCTCTATTCGTCATTCGGTGGAGAAAAGTCGTTGATTTCCTGAGCTTCCTTAAGTTAATCTTGTATCGTGAACACTAATGTTGCTAACTTAACTTTCTGAGTATTCGAAGTTACTACGTCGAGTTTCTACCTTTTGAATTCTCTTATCAAGGTCTCTTGTTGAGTTATCATCCAAGCGAGTTGTCTTTTATCTTTTCCTGCTAAGTGCCACGCCACCACATTAGCTTTTTCTTGGTAACGTTGTATGGTGTAATCGTAGTCTAACACAAGCTCTAGCCATCTTTTCTGTCTCCTGTCCAGCTCCTTGCTTCAATGTGTCAGTGTAGATACGGAGTTGTCTAATCCAGCTGGTATGGTCAACACTGGTACTGTCGTCAATCTTCTCTTCAATTCTTGAAATCCTGCCCGCACTTGTCAGTCATTTGAACGTGACTGATCACCTTGTTAATCGTGCCTTGATGAATCTTCTACAATAACCTGCGAGTCCTAAGAAACATTTTACTCACTAGCATTTGTAAGCGTCCTCCAATTATTGATAGCTTCTGCTTTAGCTGGGTCCACTTCGATTCCTTGAGCAATTACTACGCGAGCGAGAAAGACTACTCGATTTAACGAAAAACTCGCACTTCTTAAATCTGCGTAAAGTTACGCGTTCCATAAAGTTAATAAGACGATCTTGAAATATTCATCACGTCACACATCGTTACTTAAGTATATCAAAATATTGTTGATGAAAACTATGACTAACTTATCTGGAAAGTCGTCTTCGATATATCACTCTATTTTATCCTAATTTGATGGCAACCCAATCTCAAGTCGATCTTCGAAATCACGTCTACTTCTTTCAATTGGTTGAGTAAATCTTCTACCCGTGGCAAATGGTACTTTCTCTTGATGGTGAGTCGATCTAGCCCAAACAATAAACACACACATCATTCGTTCCGTCTTTCTTCTTGACCATTAAGAATGGCATTTCCCAGGACGACATGCTTGGACAATAAACCTTATGTCTAAACGTTCTCGCAATTGCGTATTTAATTCTTCAATTCTTTTGGCGCCATCATATGATGCTTTGAAATAGGTGCAACTCTAGGTACTAGATCGATCGTGAACTATACTTGTCTATCTAGCAGCGATATTCAAGCGAGATCCTCAAGGTGACGCTGAGGAAAAATCATGTACCACTAGCACACTCTCGAGGGGAAGTTCTTCGTCTTTTTTTTTTTTTTTTTTCCTTCAATGTTTACTACACGGCGCTTCCTAGAATATTGATCTAATATCTCCATTGCTTTCATCACAGATATCGTCGTTTCAGAGTTCCTCCACAAGTTGAAAGATAACATATGATGTTTTCTGTCCGTTGGTACAATTGAGATGAGTGAAAACTCGTTCTAGTTCCTCTAACCCTTCTTCAACTGCTAATTACCTATCAGGTCTATCGAATCATTGCGAGTTGTAGTTCATTCGACAGCACTATCCATCGCGTTAAGCATTTGAGTTGACTTTAGGTCGCGTAGCCTGAGCTTGGGTTTGTTGTTTGGACAAATCCTCGTAATGCACTCAAAATTGATTCTTGAAATCTCATCCACTAGTTTGACGAGTTTGTTTTGCTTAGCTTCGTCCTTGTAGTTCGTGCTAGTGTTCTCTACACTAGCTACGAGAATAGGCATGCGTACTTCTTATGGATCTATATTCAGGGACATTTTATATAGGTTTCTACGCACTTACGAATTGAGAGGATATAGGTCAAAGCTTTTCTAGGAAAATTTCTAGGTTATTCCTATTTCGAGGACGATGTTCAAAAATAAATATTTCAAAACCCGTAATTCAATATCATGAACTGAAATATTCCGAAATAAAATCATAGCTGCAATAATCTTCAACATGATGAATTGTATACTGAACTTTCTCATAATAACTTGAATAATGAACTTGAACTTTCTGATCATAACTTCAATTATTGCAGCAAGTTTAACATAAATTCGGAATATAAACAGTTTATACTCATCCCCTTGAAAACTTTTAAAATAACTTTTACCTTGACGTCGGAGCGCGTAGTGGTCGAATGGCCTTGTCGCACATGACTTTTAAAATCTATAAAATATTTTATTTTGCAGAGTCTACAGGAAAGTAGACCTGCTCTGATACCATGCTGTAACACCCTAATCTAATTAACGTATTAAATATGAATGTAAATAATTTTTGACAGCGGAAATATCATAAAATAAAGATTTGGATTTATTATCAAATAAATAAATTTTTAAATAAAATATTTTGAAAAACACTTCAAAGGGAGAAAAACCCTAAAAAAATTAAACTTTTAAAATAATATACTCAAAGGCTAACTTTGATTTAAAAATCGACAATCAACCTCTTATTTCAAAGCATGACATAAAGATGTCATCAAAATATCCAGGTATTAGGTAAAACTTATGCTAAGCAAAACTTTAAATACTTAAATTAGTTGAAAATCAAATCAACTACTTGATAAATGTCTTGAATCTCGATGCGCCCATTCGACCTTCCACGCGTCTCCAACGTCAAAATACCTGAAATGTTTAATATGGGATGAGCATACAGAATATACTCAGTGTGGGAAACATGCAATAATTGTCCACGTTAATAAAATGGTCAACGCATACGCACTGCACTGTACTGATAACTGAAATTCGCACGGTGGCATACCAAGGACTTTAAAGTCCTGGACCCATTGAGCAGGCCCCTGGCGAATAGGTTGCAACCCTAACTGTAACATGAAATCGCATTGTGGCATACCAAGGACGGTGAAGTCCTGGACCCATTGAGCGGGCCCCTAGCGATATAACTGAATTTACAACACATATGGCAAACACATAATATTAAAATGGACAACAATTAACCACGGCATGTACTGAAATAAATCCCACACCTGAAACTTGAACTTGAACTTGTATGCTAACTTGAGTAAATCAAATAAAAGTAACGTCCTAGTCGCGCCGCACCTAATCAGATAAATTCAAATAATAGAATATAAGGGCCTAATTGAACTTAGAAAATAATTTAAATTATAGAATCATGTAAAAATAATTGATCTAATGAATTTAAGTAGTAAAATATATTTTCGAAAATGTGGGTTGATATTTATAAAGTAAGTCCAACTTATTTAAAATGAAATATGCAGCCCATAAGATAATTAAAATAAACCCAACTACTTAAATAATCTCAGCCCATGAAATTAAACTCCCCCTTTGGCCCAAGCCCACTCTTCCAACTCCCTTAATTTAAACCCACACACTCTAATTGCTCACAAAACTCACGCACCCTCAACACTCAGCCACTCTCCCCTCACCCCTCTCCCTTCTCGGCCTCCTGCCGCCGCCACCAGACGACACGCCGCCGCAGCGGAAGCCGGCGACTCTGCCTCCCACTGTCCTCTCCTTAACCTCTCTCTCTACCCTTCTACCGCCCTCTCTCTTTCCCAGCCTCTCTCTTTCCCTCTCGGCCAGACGGCCCTCGGCGAAGCCGACGCCGCCCCCTGCTCCGGTGAGCAGCCAGCCGTCACCTCCAGCCCGACGTCGCCTCCCCTTCTTTCTCTCTCTTCCTCGGCCGAACAGCCATCGGCGTGACCGAAGCTGCCGCCTCCTTATTCCAGATCTGGCGCCCTCTCTTAGCCCTCCTCCCCTGCCCCTGTCCTCGCCGCATCAGCTGCGGCCGTGCCTTCTCCGGCGATCCTTCGTCGCCTTCCAGCACCACCGCCCCGTCCCTTTCTCCTTCTCGCCGACAACAGCAATCTTCACCAACAAATTCTTCTACTCCTTTCTTTTCTTTTCTTCTAATCCCCTACTATTATTCTTTTAATTCTTCCCTTTTCTTTTGTAAAAGCAGTGAATATGCATTCTAATAAGTTTAATACTGTGTATGCATGTTTGAATTTGAAAGAATAAGAATTTTTGTGGGAGTTTGGTTTTGTGCAGAAATGAAAAAAAACAGTAAATGAAATAACTTTGCAAAAGTTATTAAAATTACCAGCTTGGATTCTGTAGTGAGAGATGAAAAATGGATTATATGATGTAAGAAAACAGATGAGGAAAAAAATGAATTGGGGATGATGAATTGGGGTTTAAATAGACTGAAATTCGTAGGATGCAAGACTGAAATTGTGGTTAAGGGAGCTTTACTTTCTCCCCAAGAAATTCGAAATTGTGGCTGAGGAAGAAATCAAAATTGATCAAATTGTGGCTGAAGAGATAACACGTCTCAACTTTATCTTTCTTTTAAATAAAGCTGTTAAAATTTCAAAACAGCAATGAGATATGGATCATGAATGCTCAGAAGTTACTGAAAGATGATGGGCTTGTATTGGGCTCTTTTAAACTCTAGCCCAATAAAAGCAAGTAAATTAATAGTAAAATATGCAGATATTTCACTTAGGCCCAATCTACATAAAATAAGGCCCACTGTAAAAATTATGCAAATACTCATTTAGGCCCAACTTCATATTAAGAGAATATTTGGGAAAATAAATTTCTATTTCTATAGGTATATTTTATAGTTCAAAATTACATCTAACTAGGGGCGCAACTAGACTCTTCACAAATTCGACTCATAAATATATATATTAATAACTCGAAAATATAACAATTTCCAAATAAAATTTGTAAAGGAAGTAAATGGTTTTGGGCTGTGACACGTTCAATACCTTTACAAGACTCTAGGTATTTGAACACTAGACACTCTCATTAACAAACAGAAACTGGATTCAAGAGCTATACTCCGAAATCCGACGAAATCAATGAATGCTATAAACAATGTTATCCTAACACTCTAAACAGCATTCGTACACAGATCACTCAAATGACTCGATTTTGATCTTCAAACTTCGTAATCTGAACTGAGACTTCTCCTTGGTATATATAGGCATCTCAATCTTGCTTCCCAAGGCTTGAAGTCGTGGCTTTGATCATGGATGAAGTGGCCGTTTAATAGTTGTTTGATTTAGTCCACTTCTCCCTTGATTTTAGGAGCTGCCAACAAGCTCCTCTCTTTTCTCTCTCTTTATCTCCACTTCCTCCTTTTTAGCAACTGAAACTCTTCCCCTTAATACCTTCGTTTACAGCTTCAAATCTCAAGTCTTGACTAGGTCAATTTCCTATCAACCAAAGACGTGAAGAAAGAGCAAAACAATAACAAAGCATTTGTGAGTTTAATTTGGAGTTAGAAAAATAACTCCAACAAACTCCCCCTTTTTGCCTTTCTTCACAAAACACATACACTCCCCCTTGCTGTAAACTCCCCCTGCAAACATACTCTCTGCAAAACAACGGTGAAGAAAGCGCAAAACAAAAACGATAATGTTGGAGTACATGTGAGCATAACACACACGTTAACACACACTAACAAACTCCCCCTTTTTGCCTTTCTTCACAAAACCAAACAAGATCTCCCCCTTTCTTCGAGCTCCCCCTGCACAAGCAATTACTAACACAACAGTTGTCTAAATATGCAGGGAACACAAGGCAGCAGGTTAATACCATAAAAAAACAAACAGAAACCCATCAAAAAACAAGATCAGAGTAAGAAGATCCATCAAATTCAACTGCCACAAAGCTCCCCCTATCTCATGAAAAGATCTCTCCCTGCCTTGGTCATTTTTCCTGTTCCCTTGCTTCCTCTGCATCTGCTGCAGCATCATCTACTCCCCCTTTTTGGGAAAAAAGAAACTCGACAAAGTTCTTCTTTGCTTTCAAATGATAGAGTTCCATATCGTTGACGCGTTGCAAGATCGATCGAAGATTTGCCACTGGTACTGTTACCATAGCATCTTCCGCAACACTAAAAACAACTTGAGAAGTTCAAAGGTTCTCTACATCAACCAAAGATGATGATGAAGATGATGTGATTGCATGGCAATAAACATAGAGAAAAAACAGATCCAAACACTCAAAAAACAAAATCGTTGAAATATATCTTCATCACAATTTCGAAATTTAGGGTTAGAACTTAAGGAAACCAAGATAGAGATAGGCACAAATCAAAAATCATGGAAAGCTTCAAGATTCACAAAAAACCGTGGATAGAGAGAGAGATCCCACAAAAAACGAACACTGGTAACTTCCCAAACGTTACAGATTTTACGCCTAATGTGATTTACCATGTTACCATAACATCCACTAACACATATCTCAGCTTTTCATAATTCACACATACAAGCACAGTACCAAGTAAAATTCACTCATTTGTAGTGACATAGAGTGCATCGTCGCAGCGAACGCCGCGCCCCTAGTCTAAACTTGTGAAAGCAATCGAGGATGACCATTTTGTAAGGTAGCATCGTCGCAGCGAACGCCGTGCCCCCCAAACTACTTTGGTTTTTTCTGTGCTTTAAATAAATTATACACACACATATACTGAGTTAGTGTAGAGGAACATGTTATAGTAACAGAGACCATCACACAGGCAAAAACACGTTGCATCCAAAAGAAAAGTCACTTTACACATGATGCAACAAATAAACCCTCTTTATTTAATCACGAAAGCAAAGGCCAAGAGACCTTCTTAATGTGGTAAATCTCTCAAAATCCAAGGGTTTTATAAAAATATCCACAATTTGATTTTTGATTTGAACAAAGTCTAGCTTGATTACCTCTTGTTCCACCAAATCGTGAATAAAATGATGTCGGATTTCAATGTGTTTGGTTCTTGAGTGTTGAACCAGATTTTTCAAGATATTAGTTGCACTGATGATATCACAGTACACCATCATCTCATCGCACATCACACCATAATTCGACAACAATCTAATCGACTCAATCCGTGCCACGGGTGCGAACGTATCATCGAAATCCACCCATTCAACTTGAGTATAGCCCTGAGCAACCAATCGGGCTTTGTTCCTCACGATCGTTCCACATTCATTGAATTTGTTCTTGAATATCCACTTTGTGTCGATCACATTCCTGTCAGTAGGTCTACGAACCAAATACCCAACATCACTCCGAACAAATTGATTTAACTCATCTTGCATGGCAAATACCCAAAACTCATCACGTAAAGCCTCTTTAACATTTTTAGGTTCAAGTTTTGAGACAAAACACATAAAACCAGGTAAAGACGTGCAAATAGAAGATAAGCAAATCATTTTTCGGTAATCTAATGGTGCTCTACCTCGTGTCTTCACACCATCACTCACATTACCTATCACTTGAGAGACTGGATGATTTTTGCGTATTCTTCGAGAAGGCTCATATTTCTCACTCCCTTTTTGAACATCTGCTACCATATCTTTTTCGTTGTCACTTTGATCTTCAGGGATCTGTGATGTGGTGGCTTCTGTTGTCTCAGCATTTTCTGTTGCATTCCTTGATGTGGTGGCTTCTGTTGCCTCAGCATCTTCTGTTGCATCTGTCGAAGGGACTAGTGCTTCTACCACCTGATATTCCATGTCCTTCTCATCTGTAACACTACTCAAATCATCAAATACCACATTGACAGATTCTTGAATCGTTTGGCTTCTCTTATAGACTCGATAAGCTTGACTATTCAAAGAATACCCCAAAAAGATACCTTTATCATATTTTTCATCAAATTTTGTAAGGTATTTTCTGTCATTCAGTATGTAACATACACAACCAAAAACATGGAAGTATTTGAGATTTGGTTTCTTACCTTGCAGTATCTCATACGGAGTTTTGAACGTACCTGGTCGAATGTTAACCCGATTGTTAATGTGACATGCCGTGTTCACAGCCTCTGCCCAGAAGCGTTTTGCTAAGTTTTTCGAGGCTAACATCACTCTTGCCATTTCCACCAGAGTTCGATTCTTTCTCTCGACCACTCCGTTTTGTTGTGGTCTCTTGAGGGCTGAGAACTCTTGGAAGATCCCCTTCTTTTCACAAAACTTTGAGAATGATGCATTCTCAAATTCACGTTCATGATCGGACCTGATTCTTGATATACTCACACCAAACGAGTTAACCGTACGAGCAAACAAGGTCTTAAACACATTAAAAGCTTCGGATTTTTCACGCAAAAAGAATGTCCAAGTGTACCTTGAGTAGTCATCTACCATAACACAGACATACCTCTTCCCTCCTATGCTTTTTACCTCTACAGGACCTACAAGATCCATGTGGATTAGCTCGAAGCACCTTGTTGTGCCGAAGTGTTGCTCGGTATGTTGGATCACACTGTGAGTAGCATGAACTTGCTTTTCTTTTTGGCAGCTCTCACACATAATTTTTCCCTTTTGTGTGATTTTGGGAAGTCCATGAACTGCCTCCATCTTCGATAGCCTGTCAAGATTTTTAAAGTTAGTATGTCCTAATCGTTGATGCCACAACATGCTATCGTCTACTTGTGCCTTGTTGCATTTTGGTTCATCAGCTAAATAACAATTATCAACCGACCTTTGACCCTTCATAATACAACAATTTTGACTATCATACACTTCACAAGAATCTTTGTTGAACTTAACATGCAAATTATCATCGCATAATTGGCTTATACTAATGAGATTTGCCATAAGCCCTTTAACATGAAACACATTCTTGAGAGTAGGTAGTCCAGGCACATTTAAAATACCTTTACCGATGATCTTACCTTTCGATCCTCCACCAAAAGAGACATATCCTCCGTCACATACCTGATATTTACTCAAGAGCGCATTGTCACCTGTCATGTGACGGGAACATCCGCTATCGAAGTACCACGAGCCTGAAATGTTAGTTTTAAAAGCAGTAAACACAACATTACATTTCATCTCATCCTTCCTTACCCATCTCATCACATTCCTCCTAACCTTCTGTGATTTTTTCTTCATCTTAGCTTTAGATTTCTTTGCGTTAACAAAGATCCTCTTCTCGTCGTTGAATTTCCTAAAACAAAACGGTTGTATGTGACCAATTTCAAAGCAATAATGGCATACATACCTTTTTCTCCGTTTTTGTTTCTGCTCTATGGGAGTTCCTTCAACCACAAACTTCTTCCCACGGGTTGATTTCACTTTTGTTTTCCCAGGTGTGGGGTTAACAGCGGGCGCGGCTGCGGGCACATCATTGAATCCTAATCCAGTAGTCTCCATGCTACCTACAGACACAAAATCATCATACCTATGTCGGCTCGAATTCCATTTATCGATGGTAGCTTGAGCTTCGTCCAGCTGGTTGGTGATATGCTCGAGCTTGATTTCCTTTTGAGTAACCAATGCTTCAAGTTTTGCCAAAGATGCTTTTAGCTTGGTGTTCTCGTCCCTTGTACTTTCAAGCTCCTGCCCTTGCTTTTTCCACTTTCCAAGAAGCTTATCGTAAAGCTTTTTTAGCTCTATGACGACATGTATGGCCTCTTCGGTGCTTTCTTCAGTGTCACCTACACATGCATTAAAGCACATAAAATTTGAATAATAATCTGAACCATACCTGTTGGAAATAGGGTCCTCTTCATTATCAAGAATTGGTGATCGCATAAAACCCAGATTGCCAGGCTCCATGTGGAAGCAACTGTTGCGGTGACTGTTGCAACAACAACGAGGATCACACTCAGTGTATCGAGTGTCGGCTCTGATGCCAATTGAAAGTGTTGCTTCCTTCATACTTTGATGTTAAGCACTGTGTTAGGGCAGCACACCAGTGCACACAGAGAAATATTGCAGCAGAAATAAATAAAAATGGATGGGAAGACACAAGGAGATACAAAAATTCTTCAAGTTATAAAATATAACTTGAAGACGCCTTATGGCAAAATGACTAAATGGAGAATGAACACTCACGTTCAATACCTTTACAAGACTCTAGGTATTTGAACACTAGACACTCTCATTAACAAACAAAAACTGGATTCAAGAGCTATACTCCGAAATCCGACGAAATCAATGAATGCTATAAACAATGTTATCCTAACACTCTAAACAGCATTCGTACACAGATCACTCAAATGACTCGATTTTGATCTTCAAACTTCGTAATCTGAACTGAGACTTCTCCTTGGTATATATAGGCATCTCAATCTTGCTTCCCAAGGCTTGAAGTCGTGGCTTTGATCATGGATGAAGTGGCCGTTTAATAGTTGTTTGATTTAGTCCACTTCTCCCTTGATTTTAGGAGCTGCCAACAAGCTCCTCTCTTTTCTCTCTCTTTATCTCCACTTCCTCCTTTTTAGCAACTGAAACTCTTCCCCTTAATACCTTCGTTTACAGCTTCAAATCTCAAGTCTTGACTAGGTCAATTTCCTATCAACCAAAGACGTGAAGAAAGAGCAAAACAATAACAAAGCATTTGTGAGTTTAATTTGGAGTTAGAAAAATAACTCCAACACTGGCAATCACAGCAGGGAAGATAACATCAATTATTGCATCAAATTAAAGCTATAAACTTATTTGAATTGTTCCTTCATATATGATGAATCTTGGGCCGCCAATATTGGTAAAGGCAGGCACAAACCATAGTTATTGGCATGAATTAGTGTTAATGTTGACATCATCCATGCTTGTGCCAATTTAGCGAGATAATACACTTTGAAAATAGTTCAATTCTTTAGGCTAATTAATCATACTTCACTTAATTTTTTAAGGGTTATTAGTGTTTAAATACATCAATTTTGAGGTAGTTTGGTTCTACACGTGAACTTTGAAATAAAAATGCACGAACTTTAATTAATATTATAATAATTTTACCACAAATTCAATTCTTGATCAAATTAAAGCTAACGTGACAATTTGGAATGTTGACGTGTATTCATCGAACGGTTTAAAAAATAACGTCGTATAAGACATCTCTAAACGATGCAGTTTTGAGAAGATTTACAAAATACTAAACCTGAAAATCATAGGGCTTTTGTAGAGTTCAAATATTTAGAAATTGAATTTGTGGCAAAATTGCTACAATATTAAAATTCGTGTATTATTTACTCCTTTCAAAGTTTATGTACATAATCAAACTACCCCAGACACTGATACCCTATTTTTTTAATAGATTAACATAGATAAACTAGGTAACACGACACATCCAACACCGTATTGGAAACTTTTCAGAATTCTTCTTGATCTTTCGAAAAAAAGCTACATTTGGGCACCATACTTTTGGGACCATATATAAATACTACATATATTTATATGTGAAAGAAATAAATACTAAATTGCGCACATGAAAAAATGAGGTTTTTCCAAAACGAGCAAGACATAAGTGATCAAATTAACAACCTTCAAAGTGAGACAAACCCTTTTTTCCCATGCCCGTTGAAGAGCAAGATTCGAAGCATGCGCGCCTCCATGTCCTTTTCTCAATATGCATCTCAACTTTCAAGAATTTGTTCAATACAAATTAAAAATGGCATCTTTACTATATATTAAAGGGCCGTATAAAGAAAATGGAGGGATGAAATTACATAAATTGAAAAGGTGGTGATTCAATTCGTCACACTTCAAAATTCATGTTGGAACTGCAATTTTCAAATAGTTCAGAATTTTATTTCTGAAGAACCCCATATATTAATGACAATGACGAGATCAACATATGTTAAAAAAAAATCGGGCACCTATAATTGAACATGTAATATGTATGTCTGATCGCCAAAGTATTACGGTGTGGTGAAATATAACAAGATTCCCCAATAATATTATTTATTTACCAATATATTATCGGGACAATAAATAGAAAATATAGGTTCTGATTTATTTCGAATTATATGCTTCACAGTCTGGTTTTGTGACATGTTTAAGGTATTGTCGTTCAATAATTTGAAAGATACAAATTTATATACAATTGTGTAAGCCAAGTTTAATGATTTCGCGGAAACAGTGATTTTACAAGTATCTTCAAAATGATATTTTAGGAATGAAATATCTTGAATTTTTTTGCAAACTAAGTTGACCTTAATGGCCCATTATCGATTATATTCAAAAAGGCTTTTATAAACTACATGGGCCTGACTCTCGTAGCCCACAAACTAACTAGTAGTAATTTTTTATTCGAATCACGTTGATTTAATTTTAGGGGTTATGGCCAAAGAATACATGAACTTTGAAAAAAGTTGCAATTTTATCCTGAACTTTCAATTAAGCTTCAAAATACATGAATTTATATTTTTGTTGCAATTTTCACCAAAGTTTGACTTTCAACGAAATTAGAGCTTAATTGATAGTCGAAAATTCACCTGATGTTGATCTAACTTCTAATGATGATGAGTATTTAAAAGCTCGGATATCTAAGAAGACAAAAATTAATATATTTGACTTAATTTCGATTGTCAATTAAGCTCTAATTTCTTTGAAAGTCAAACTTATGTGAAACTTACAACAAAAATATAAATTCATGTATTTTGGGGCTTAATTGAAAGTTGAGGTGAAAATTGCAACTTTTTTCAAAGTTCATGTATTTTTTTGCCATAACCCCTTAATTTTATTGCCATGTGGTAGATTTTGATTCTATTAAGTTTTGTGTGTGTCTGTGTGTTTACTCTCACTTTGGGAAATTTCAAATTCGAGTATGCTTTCTATAGTTGCAAAAATTAAAACAATACAATAAAATCGTAACCATAAACGTTACCAACATGTTTCCTATGTAGATCCAAATTTTAGTAGCATGTTTATAATTTTGTATATTTAGATCAAGTAAAACTATCGTCCAACGAATCTTGACTTATCAAATCATTTGACACTAACTTTTACTTTATTAGAACTAGAATGATTTCCCGTGCGATGCACGGCGAGTATCGAAATTAAATGACATCAATTACTCAATAAAATTATGGATTTGAAAACGTAAATTTTCAACGTATAAAGTGTAATGACAATTATAGTTATTAAATAATTAATAATTATTTGATAATGAAAATTAGCATTATACTTTATTATAATTATAAAGTATGATGCATCATAATAAATAAATAATTCAAAAATATAAAAAATATATTTGAAATTATATTTTTTAATATATATACTAATTTCATCTACAAAGTTATATTAACATTAATACAAAAAAATTATTTTTAAAAAAGAGTTATAAAATGAACCAATATATATTCCTTCACCTCTACTACATTTAAACTATTATAATTTAAAAAATATATGTAAACACAAACAGATGATATTTACTTATTTTTATCTAAAAATACAAAAAAGAAAAAAAGAAAAATAATTAAATTAATATAATAGAAAAAAGTAAACATGTCATTAAAGAGAAAATTAACACTCATTAAAATAGAGAGGAAAGAACAAAATACGTATATTTTAAAACTTTAAATAATCATAACTTATTCATTCTAAATTAATTTTTTAACAAAAGAGGAAAAATAAAAGATTTTTTGTAGTAAAGAGGGATAGAGAAAAAAAAAATATAATAACAACAATTATTAAATTACAATAAAACAATTACGATATAATAACAACAATAATAATAGTGCAAAAAAGGAAGAGATAAAAATATGTTGGGACCTTAATGGAATATCATAATCCTTGTTTTGATGATACCAAAATCAATAGGTTTCTTTTGTAATAGACTAGAACTGCTCGAACTCAAGTGTTAGAGTTCTTTTTCTAGTTTAGTTATTGTTCTGAAGACTGAAGACTGAAGAACGAAGAACTGAAGACTGAAGACTGAAGTTGCCGACTGAAGCATCAGTCGAAGAATCAGTCTTGAACTGATTGCTTAATGCGTGCCACGTGGAATCAGCGGACTGATACTAAAGTCAAGTATCAGTTAAACATTCTTCCTCGGACTGAACCTCCAACGTTCAAAGGAAGCCACGTACTCCAGAAGTACAGCCGCATTAAATGCAGAGATCTCAGTATCGTCATTTCTCTGCAGAGTCATTCCTATTTGGTGATTACTTTTTCAGAGACGTCGCATCTCCTGCTCTTCAACATAGCCGTTCTCACCAAACAAGGAACCTCAAAGATTGAAGCCTCAACCCAAGTTCAAATTACTCTCTAACGGAACAAATCTTGAAGACCTTCTCCGCCAACGAATCTATTCAAAACTTCTCCTATAAATAGCGCTCGAGGATCACTTCAATCTTCACCGATTCAACAACACAAGTTGAAACTCTGCCAAAATTGTATCTCAGCCAAAGTCTAAATTCTCCAAAGCTTGAATCGAAGAAGAGAATTCCAAAGCCAAAAATCAGTCACTGCTGATTACATAAATTCTCTTAGACCTTATGCAAACCTTGATTATCCATAGCCTAGGTCAAACTAACTCCAAAGAACTTGTTCTTTGAAGTTTAGTTGGCAAGATTTCAAACCTCCCTTCGACCGACAGAATCGAGTGCTTGAGTTGCAAAGGAGTTCAGGAAGGTACTCTGTCTCCGTGAGGTCCTAGTGCCAGTTCGTGCTAGGAGTGAGAAATCTGTTGGGAACCTTGTGGAATATCCTAATCTTAGTTTTGATGATACCAAAATCCATAGGTCTTAATTGTAATAGACTAGAACAGTTTTGAACTCGAGTGTTAGAGTTCGTTTCTAGTTTAGCTTGCGGTTCTGAAGACTGAAGGATGAAGGATTGAAGTCTGAAGACTGAAGATACCAACTGAAGTATCAGTTGAAGAATCAGTTCGGAACTGATTACTTAATGCGTGCTCCGTGGACTCAGCGAACTGATACTAAAGTCAAGTATCAGTTAAACCTTCTTCCTCGGACTGAACTTCCAACATTCAAAGGAAGCCGCGTACTCACAAAAGTACAACCGCATTAAATGCAGAGATCTCAGGATCTCCTTATCTCTGCAGAGGTCATTCCTATTTGGTGGCTACTTTATCAGAGACGTCACATCTCCTGAACTTCAAGAGAGCCGTTTCCACCAAACAAGGAACCTCGAAGATTGAAGCCTCAGCCCAAATTCAAAATGCTCTCCAACGAAAGAAATCTTGAAGACGTTCTCCGCCAACGGATCTATTCAAGACCTCTCCAATAAATAGCGCTCGAGGATCAACTTCAATCTTCACCGATTCAAGGACATAAGCTGAAGCTCTGCCAAAATCGCTACTCAGCCTAAAGCTTAACCTCCCCAAAGCTTGAATCGAAGAAGAGAATTCCAAAGCCAAAATCAGTCACTGCTGATTACATACATTCTCTTAGACCTTAGGCAAACCTCTGTTTACCCAGAAGCCAAGGTCAAACTTGCTCCAAAGAACTTGTTCTTTGAAGTACAGTCGACGAGATGGAACTCAGATTCAACCAGATCCTGAACGAAGTTCAATCCATCTCGAAGGACAAGTATACTCAACGAGAAATCAATCTGAAGATTCTTCGAGCACTTCCGCGAGGAGATTGACAAATCTACTCAGTCGCTCATCAGAACAAGCCAAGATTCAGTCAGCTCCCGACAAACAAGCTTTTCTCTGACCTTTTGGAAAATGAGTTCGACATTCAGAGAAATCTTGGAACCAAGAGGACTGGAGGATCAGACGAAGATAGTCCATCAACCTCAAGAGGAGCAACGTTGAAAGCTTCAGCAAAAGAAGGTAAGAAGCAGACAAAGGAACATGCGGAAACTCAAGCCCGAAGACTTCTTCAGTCAATATGCTTTGTTGACTGAAAGATTCAATAACATGGAGTCTAAATTCCGCAAGTACAAGAGGTTCCACAAACAGCACTTCAAAGGAAACGAAAGAGAAAGCAAGTCCAGATATTCCACTGACAGAAGCAGAGAAAGAAAATCAACCGCTTTCGACTTGAAAGATGTGGAATGCTTTGGATGCAAAAAGAAATGGCACTTTCGAACTGAATGCCCTGAATTGACGCAGTCTGAGCGCAAGGAGCTGAAAGCCAAGAAAGAATGCAAATATGCAAAAAAGAAAGCGATGGTTGCTGACGATGCAGGATCTTCCGAAGAAGCATCAGAAGCATCCGACTTCAACTCTACCAGCTCAGATGATGAGAGCCAAGCCCTGATGGCCAACGAAACCGAAAGCGTGGCCGACAACAGCTACGGCAACGGAATGAACCTTTGAGTGAGGTAAACTCTCACTCAAAAACTCTTTATACTGATAAACCCCTGGTGTTTTCAGGAAATCACTCAGAATTTGGAGAAAGCTCAGCCGATGAAACTGACGAGTTTGATCAGCTCATGACTGATCGCTGTCAGTTAAGGAAAATGTTCGAAGATCTCCTCAAGCAGAATTAGAAAATGGAAAAGGAGATCAATGATGAACGAGTCAAGAATCAGACAATCATCTACTTTTCAGATGAAACTTGTCTTGATCAACTGATCATGGAGAACAATCGACTGGAAGAAAAGCTCAGAATTTCTTCATCAGAGTGTGATAGAGCATCTGATGAAATCAAGAGGCTCAATCACAAATTGGAAGAAACAGTCAAGGACTGCATGATGAAGTCTCCCATGATGACCAACTTTCCTTCGAAAGACCTCGTTGAAAGCATCAGAGGAAAGGTTGCTCCAACTGATAAATGAAAGAATATCATGATCAAAGAAGCAAATGACGCTTCTGAAAACAACACTTCAGAAGAATCAAGAGATTATGATATGAATGAAGTTCGGAAATGCAAGCTGATGGCAAGAACAAATGTTCCTCCTCCACAAAGCTACAGAAGAGTCAAGGAGGCCCCCAACCAGATCATCCTACTGAGAAGATTGGAAAGCAGATTTTAGTCAAAGATTGGGCAATGGACATCAGGACTCAAGAAGAATTTTCCTCACCAGTCCAGGGGGAAGAACAACAACATCAGTTAGAAACTGAAACCAATTCAGTTCCGAAGAGAACAACATCCATGGAGACAAAGCTATGATAAGTCCAGAGAGCCAAACGGCAATCACGACAACAAGCAACTGGACATCTTATGACTCATGTTCCACAACATCAGTCAAATCTCCATCAGTCAAGAATGACTTAAGTGTCTCAAAGGAGATACTCTGCAGAGTAAAGAAGACCTCAACAACTCACCAGACAAAGCTTCTACAAGAGTGAGGCTCTCAAAAGGAAAGCTCAACAGAAGATTGCTCATGTGCCAACTGAAGCACCGACTACTTCAGTCAGACAACCAGCAAAGCGCAAGAGATCAGCACCAAGATCTGTTTTGAAACAGATATGGGTTCCAAAAGGAACATGAGCTAACAATGAAGGACCCAAACATTGATTGGGTACCTAAATTAACTCTTCCTTGCAGGTCAAAAACAGGAAACACAAAAATAAGGAAGAAGTTAAAGCCTCAATCAGAACATGGTACCTAGATAGCGGTTGTTCGAAGCACATGACGGGCTACAAAGAATATCTAACTTAATATGTTGAGAAAGCTGGATCAAAAGTTGCATTCGGAGACAACTCAATAAGAGAAACAAAAGGCTATGGTGTACTCGACATGGGTAACGCCAGTATCAGTAATGTTAGCTATGTTTCTGGGCTAAAACATAATTTGTTGTCTGTGAGTCAATTTTGTGACAGCGGTTTCGCAGTGAAGATCAAAGGTGGCTTTCTATTTGGATTAGGGTTAGGGTTCATGCAAACACAATTTTCTCTACTTTGTCAAAGATTAACTTTTTTATAATATATATTATTATTATTATTATTATTATTATTATTATTATTATTATTATTATTATTATTATTATTATTATTATTATTATTATTATTATTTTGATATAAATGTACGATGCTATTAATTCACTGAAATTATTTCACCTCCAAGGAATTAGTGTTGATATTTTTTATTGAGTGAATATATATATTGAAGGGAGCTTCCTTGAGTCCAGTCATGGATATGGTGCGGTGCGGGGTAGGAATTTGCTGCCGAATCATTGACGCAAACGTATTAGTGGAGAAGATGATACTATTATGAATGTGTGAATGAAGCGGGAGTCAAATTTCACCCCTTTCTTTTCTCTGCTTGGACTGAAGGGAGCTCCCTATTTAATTTACTACTCCCTAATTCCTAATTCTTCTTCTCTTTCTTAATTTATATTAATTGGCCACCACTCCATCAACAACAAGAAGAAGAAGATGATGATGATGTCCCTTTCAACTCCCAACTGCTGCTTGGGTTGCTTACAAGATTAATTTCTCAATGCATACATAAGTTGTGGATGCAATTAATTTCTCCAATCCAATGTATTAATGCATGTATATTTTATTTAATATTAATTCATGATTCCATGGATTCATTAGTTTTTGACCTTTTGATTTCTCGCTATGTCATGCTCAACGATCTACTGTTTTTCTTTACCTATAATTTCATTTAGTTTTGCCTAAACTTTTCAAACAAAATAAGAATGAAGATAGTTTCGTGAATTTCCAATATCATGTGCTAAATAAAATTAATCCTGAGCTAATAAGAAGCGATATTATTTCTTCCAAAAAATTAAATGTAATTTTTTCTCTTTCCTACGCTTACGACTGCCTCTTCGTCTGCAATGCTTTTCATTCCCATGCTTTGGACTAAGGTATTATTGGGAAACAAAGATCAATAAGTAAAGTAGTAATTGCTCATTTTATATGAGATTATTTTTTAGAGTGATGCTAATCGGACAAATTTGTCCAGACAAAATGCTTATTTTGGTGGACCCATTTTTCAATTAAATTTGTAACTAAAAGTAATATATATAAAATGACAATTATACCCTGCATTTATTAACTCCATTAAAAAGCTTGTCCACTCATTTTCGTTGCAAACTTGCAGTGATTCATCTAGAAATTAGAAAGTTGGAATAAAGCATGTTTCATAACCCAACAAATTAAAATCTCAAGAATCAAAAAGTTTATCTTCTGTACAACCGTCACCAACGTAAACCAACCTGCATCAAAACAGCCGTCACCAACGTAAACCCCTGCATCAAAAACCCAAAAATTTAAGAACATGCATTAATATTTAATATCTAAAAGAAAACAAAGTTCGTCAAGGATTATATACAGATTGTGTGGATTTCTTATCTAAAATAACTAGAGTACACACTTCTTTATATCCCAAGACATTCTCAAGCCAAAAAGAAAGAAAGGAAAAACCAACATTCTTCCATGGCTGATGAAGCTGCAAGAGTCAATGCTTTAATGCTTGAGCTATTTGGACCAATGGACATTGACATGGAAAATGAGGTGCCATATGCAGCAACTAATTTTGTCGAAGAAGAAACGGAGCAAGATCAACAACTAATGCTACTGGATGATAACCACAACTCATTTGAAGGTGATAACACAGTTGCAATATCAGACGCTACTCATTTTCAAGGTGATAACTTAATTACTCATTTTAAATGCATGATATTTTCCATCAGTGTGAAACAAAAAATTTAAGAAGAGCTGCATATGAGTGTTGTGAGGTTGCAGAATTACTGATTTTTTTTTTAATAAAACTAATTAAGAGGGTAAGAGTTTTATAAGATGAGAAGTGAGTCTAGGAAGTCAACAAACTCTCATTGAAAAGCATTTCCCTCGTTCTCTACTTAGATCTCTGCTCACAGATTAAGTTGTTTCCCTCTCTGTTGAAGAAATATTTTTGTCACAGATTAAGATGAGAAGTTGTTTCCCTCTCTACTTAGATCTCTGTTGAAGAAATATTTTTGTATCGTGGCAGCTAGCTATAGTTACTGATTTTTTTTTTGAGACCCTACTGATTTTAAATGCAAGATATAACTAATGTTTTAAATGGTTGTTTGTTATTTTATTTTTGTTAAATGTTGGTGGTGGTGGCCGCATAGTTTATATGTGAAGCAACAAATTTGGAATTGTGGTTTAGTCTATATACTATTAGTATAATTATTAAGATTGATCATTACAAATTTAAAAAATATTTAGTTTGTTTAGCTATATTTTTAATATAGGAGCACAGCTCGACTGTGTTGGGGCTTTTAATATAAAGTAGGAATGATGATCATAATATAATTATTTTCACATGTAGATACAATAGTTACGGTTAATTTAGGAGTAGCTCGGATTGGGTTTTGCCTTATCATTTAATTTAACAAAATATATTTCATAGTTAACTTGATGTGTTCAGTTTATTATTTGTTATATTATTTTATTAAATGTCAACCTATATTATTTGATTAATTTAATACTTATTTTGAAGGTGATGATAACATAATTGATGAGATGCTGCAAACTGGTCCAAGACCTGGAATGATATTTGAAAGCGAACATGATCTATTGGATTCCTACAAAGCTTATGCTAAGGCTAAGGGTTTCGGCGTTGCAACTAGATCAAGAAGAGGAGATAAATATCTACAATACACGTGTGAAAGGGGACGACAATCGGAGAGTAAAAAATATAGTAAGAGGATGGACTGTCCCGCTTGTATAAATGCAATAAACAAGGGTGATGGTGTTTGGATGATTGGCAAAGTATTCAACGAGCACAATCATGAACTTGAGCCAGAAATGTCCGAGTTCATGCCAGCTCACAGACACTTGTCCAGCGAACTGAAGAGACAGTTAGAAGCACATGATCGTGCCGGGATGCGACTATCTAAGAGTATAAGGATGATGGAAATATTTGCTGGGGGACCATCTAATTTGGGAGCAACAGTGAAAGATTGTAGGAATTATGTTGAAGAGAGGAGAAGGTTACGACTAGGCGCATGAGACGCCGTTGCCATTCAGAAGTTGTTCAAGTCGTGTCAAAATAATGATAAGGATTTCTTTTATTTGATGTATGTCGACGATGACTCTAGACTCCGCAATGTATTGTGGATACATCCTCGTAGTAGAGCTGCACATAGGATTTTCACGACATCGTGAGCTTTGATACGACATACCTTGTGAATCAATATAACATGCCATTCGGAAGTATTGTTGGTGTAAATCATCACCATCACTCAATCCTGCTCGGATGTTGTCTCTCGACAGACGAAACAACAAATTCATTCAAGTGGTTTTTCAGAAATTGGCTTGAGGCAATGAAAGGGGTTAAGCCTACTGCAATTTTGACTGATCAAGATGAAAGTATCAGAATTGCTTTGAGGGAAATCATGCCTGAAAGCATCCACCGCTTTTGTATATGGCATATAGTGAAAAAGACAAGTGAAAAGTTCAAAGGAGTTTCTGATATTACAGCAGCGAAATTTGATTTCAATGCAATATTATATGATAGTGTGAGCATTTCTGAATTTGAATCGAGGTGGGAAGCCTTTAAGATCAAGCACGGTTTACAGAATAGTAAGTGGTTGAAGAAATTGTTTGATGAACGAGAGAGTTGGGTGCCCGTATATTCTAATCATATTTTTTGGGCTGGTATGTCTTCTACTCAAAGAAGTGAGTCAATGCATGGTTTCTTTGATAATTATATTACATACAGGAGCACTTTGAAGACATTCGTGGAGCAATATGAAATTGCAGTAAATGAGAAGTTTCGAAAAGAGCTTAGGGCTCAATATTTGTCTAAGTGTAGGCCTATTGTTTGTATTTCGCCTTTCAAGTGGGAAGGCCAATTTGCAAGAGTATACACCAACAACATTATGGTGTTAGTTCAGGATGAAATTAAAAAAATTATGGAATTGCAATCTCAAGCAACTTGCCATTGTGGGTGGTGCAGATGAGAGGTACGAAATTTGTGAACAAGGCGCTTTGAATAATTGGTATGATAAAGAATACAATTTTGTAGTTGAGTATCAGCCCGTTGGAGAATATGTTCAATGCAATTGTAGAAAATTTGAGTGCAAGGGTGTTGGGAACCTTGTGGAATATCCTAACCCTTGTTTTGATGATACCAAAAATCATAGGACAAAATTGTAATAGACTAGAATTGTTTTGAACTCAAGTGTTAGAGTTCGTTTCTAGTTTAGTTTGCGGTGTCGAAGACTGAAGACTGAAGACTGAAGAACGAAGGACTGAAGACTGAAGACTGCAGATACCAACTGAAGTATCAGTTGAAGAATCAGTTGACGACTGATTACTTAATGCGCGCAAAGGATTGATACTAAAGTCAAGTATCGGTTGAACATTCCTCCTAGGACTGATCTTCCAACGTTCAGAGGAAGCCACGTACTCACAAAGTACAGCCGCATTAAATGCAGAGATCTCAGGATCTTATCTCTGCAGAGGTCATTCCTATCTGGTGGTTACTTTTCAGAGACGTCACATCTCCTGTCCATCCAAGAGAGCCGTTTCCACCCAGACAAGGAACCTCGAAGATTGAAGCCTCAGCCCAAATTCGAATTGCTCTCCAACGGAAGAAATCTTGAGGATGATTTACGCCAACGGATCTATTCAAGAGTTCTCCTACAAATAGCGCTCGAGGATCACTTCAACCTTCACCGATTCAACAACATAAGCTGAAGCTCTGCCGAAATTGCTACTCAGCCTTAAGCTTAAACTCCCCAAAGCTTGAATCGAAGAAGAGAATTCCAAAGCCAAAATCAGTCACTGCTGATTACATACATTCTCTTAGACCCTAGGCATATATCTGTTTACCCAGAAGCCAAAGGTCAAACTTGCTTCAAAGAACTTGTTCTTTGTAAGTATAGTTGGCACTCGTTCAAACCTCCTCCCCATAAGAGTGTTTTGAGTGATTCGGAGGTCAGAAGGGTTTTCTGACTCTGAGAGTCTTAGCACGGGTTGTGTTAAGCAAGGGAAATCCTACGCGAGTGAAGCGCGGGTACTGGAGAAGGGTTTTCTTCAGTGTACGGTTGTGTGCACCCGACAAGCACACGGTTCGGTTTGCAGTGCACCTGTTAAGCACTTGCGGAGTGGATTGTTGGTCTGATCAACCAACCGTGGATGTAGGAAAGGGTTTTTCCGAACCACGTAAAAGTCTCTGTGTTGTTTACAGCTTACAGTTTTACATTCTTACTTGTGTTATTTCAATTGATAAAACTGAACACTGATTAACTGCAAAGAGAAACCATAACCAACAACTTTCTCCACCGAGGCTATTTCGAAACTAAGTTTAATTTCCGCTGCGTATGATATCAGTCTGACTGATCTATCTTTCGATAGTCAGGAAGAGTGTTATCATCTCTGTTTTAGCAAACTCGACTGAAGCCCTTACTTGCATCAGTTAAGTTCCAGCAACTTAACTGATAACTCTTTACTGAAGAGCTTTCAGTATCAGTCGTCAACCCTGTTTGGTCAAAGCTGATTTCAGTAAAACAGGCGTCTTTGTTTGCATGTAAAGTTTCGTTTTGATCTCTTACTGAGATCCCTCTGATTGAGGTCGGTAGATTAATTTGAAAATAGCCTATAGGTGTATTCTCCCCCCCCCCATACACCTATTCGAGACCCTCAGGACCTAACAAAGGGCATTTTATGTTGCCACATAATGAAGGTTTTAGCCCACAAAAAGATTGATGTGGTTAATGAAAGATATGTACTACGAAGATTGCGGAAGGATGTGTACATGCCACATTTCAGTGTTGCTTTTGCAGGTAGGTACCCAATAATGACCGAGGAGTATCGAAGGTATCAAGAGATGGAAAAAGAATTTCATATTTGCAGCGACTTGGCAATTGATTCCATTGATAAGATCAATTTTGTCAAACAAAAGATTAGGGAAATAACAAGTGAGCTTAAGAGTTGGACTCGTGTTAGTGCCTCTGAAACAATAGAAATTGGAGACGAAGACACTATTATTTTGGATCCAGAGATGAAGCGTCGCAAAGGAAGGCCAAGAGAACTTCGATTCAAAAGTTCAGCTGAAAAGAGAACATTTCGTGGCACAAAGTCGAGAGGTAGAGGTTCGACTAACAGGGGTCGAGGTCGACAAAATTCTCAAGCTAGTGGTGTTTGAATTGTTATGAATTTACAGTCGTTAAATTGTATGAATTGATATTGATCTTTTAATTATGAAATTTATCGTAATATTATTTTTGTGGTGTTTGAATTTTATCTAACTATTTCACTTTACAAATTAAAGGAACATCAAATAATTAGCTCATCAATTTGTAAATATGTGTTATGGAAGAAAAGTGTCGTATATTAATATGTCAACCTATGAAAATATTCTATTATTATAGATATAATATTATTGAAACTAATATGAAATGGAAAAAATAAAATACAAAATCAGAAGGCACTATTACATGTGTTTATTGGACGCGTTAACTATTAATTGCTGTAATTTTTCATTGGACCGTTAACTATGCAATGTAACAAAATATTTACACGCGCTAACACAATTAATGATCACGCGTAGATCATTTTCATCAACTCCGAGTCTCTCAATGCTATACACAATATCATTGGACCGTTTATATTTTATTAGATAGTGTGTTTTATAAGGCATTTTTACAATTAAATTATCTATCTATATATAAGCATTTTTATTCGATAATAACAGTTTCTTCTTATAAAATAGTTAAGAAGAGAAATCTAGATACTTAATAAAATAATACTAGTATACTAATAATTTAGTATGCATAAAATTTCCGGAAAGTTTTTTTTTTTGAAGAGAAAACCACGAAGAGATCTTATTCCAAGTCACGATGAACAATATCTGTAAGCCAGGCGGGGAAACCTTGCTTCCAGATCATTACACCATCAGACCAAGCAGCGAAATTCGCTAGACTATGAGCGGCTCTATTCGCCTCACGACGAACATGCCGGAAATCCACAACAATCCTATCTTTAGCAGCCACAAAAGCCTCATACAACTCATCACTTAAAGAATCCATACCCTTATAGTCTTCATGGACCACGTGAATAGCCAACATAGAATCAGAATATAGCACAATCGGACCAAGGTCTTGTTCGAGGCAAAATCCAATACCCAAAAGCATAGCCTGCAGCTCCCCCATCAAAATGGTCTCCGTTCTCCCAACACGGTGCGCCGCTGCAGCAATCAACGAGCCTGTCCAGTCGCGCACTAGGAACCCAACACCAGCAGCTCCATTAATATCATGGAAGGAGAAGTCGACATCCAGTCGGAGGAGACCGCGGCGAGGCAGACTCCAACGGCCGTCTCCCTCCCTCGGCAGCAACCGGAGACTGCCATGAATCTGCAGCTTGGTCTGCTGGAACACCTCCAGATGCTGTTCTCCCCAAGACAAATCATCGAAGAAAGGGGAAGGAGCAGTCCCATGCTTAGCAGCACACAACCAACGCCAACTACTCCAAAGTCCCACGCAAAATAACTCGAAGGAAGCAACGTTAAAATTTTCAATGAACAACTTGCATATCTCTTCTAACGTCAACCTCTTACATTTCTTAATAAGAGACCACCAAGGTGACTTCTTCCATGATTCAGACACCCTCTCACAAAACAAGAGGCAATGAACTGTCGACCCCCAATCTCGATTACACTAAGAACACACCTCCGTGGTAGGGATATGATGACGAACTAAGTTCGAGTCAGTAGCTATAAGATTATTAGTAGCTCTCCAAATAAAAATCTTAACTTTAGGAGGTATATTAGTCGACCAAAACAGTCTGCACCAGTTCATCTGTTCCTCGGACGACGTTGCTGGATGCGGAGTGTAAAAATCAGTGGCAAAGAGATATCCTGATTTAACCGAGAATCACCCCTTCTCGTCATAGATCCAATACCAATCATCATCCACCCCAAGCCTCGATAGTGGAATTGTTTCAATAGCACACGCCTCAAAGGGGAGAAAGGCAGCCGCAAGTTTAGTCTTATCCCACGTGCTGCCATCCATGAAATCCTTGACCAAAGCATCATTCTGAGCCCCAGCCGAACATGCAACAATCCCACTGCCCGCCACAGGAATCCAAGGATCATGAAAAGCTTTAATGGAATTCCCATTCCCAACCGCCGCCGCAAGCCACCTTTCAATAAATCACGCCCCCAAGTAATAGATCTCCAAGAAGACGAAGCGTTGGACGAAGGCTGCGCATTAAGAAGATCCCCATCCTTATAATACCGCCCTTTCAAAACTCTCGCCACCAGCGAGTTAGGAAACTTTAGCAGCCGCCAAGCTTGCTTTGCTAACAAAGATTGATTAAAAGCACCTAATCTTCGGAAGCCCAAGCCCCTTTTAGATTTTTGCAGTCATAATTTCTCCCACGAAGCCCAATGCATTTGCTTACCCGAATCTGTTTCTCCCCACCAGAAATTCGAGCATGCCCGCTCAATATCCGCACAAACCGCCATTGGAACTTCGAAACAACTCATAGTATATGTTGGGATTGCTTGAATAACAGATTTAATAAGAATCTCCTTCCCACCAGCAGAGAAAAACTTATTTTTCCAAGAGCTAAGCTTCTTATAAACCCTCTCCCTGAGATAATCAAACTGAACTTTTTTCTTGCGAACAATAAAAGTTGGAAGTCTAAGATACATAGAATGACCCGATTAACAAGCTGTCCCGAGGCACTAGAATAGCAGGTTCTTATAAGACCGCCGACTTTTCCAGATTAACAAGCTGTCTCGAGGCACTAGAATACTCCTCCAATAGGCTCTTGATTGTTTTAACACCTGTCACCGAAGCTTTGAAGAACAAGAGACTGTCGTCAGCGGAAAAAAGATGGGATATAGCCGGGCTCATCTTAGCCACCTTAATCCCTTCAATCAGTTGTCGTCTCTCAAAGTGATAAAGGCCAGCTGACAGACCTTGAGCACAAATCACAAAGAGGAACGGGGACAAAAGACAACCTTGTCGGATACCACGTGTAGGGACTAAAGAACCATAAACTTTTCGATTAATGACAAAAGAGAAAGAGACAGAAGTAACGCAGTCCATTATAATCTCGACCATATTTCTTAGAAACCCCAACCGGATCAACATTGCCCTCAGGAAAGGCCACTCAACTCTGTCATACGCCTTTCTCATATCCAACTTAGCCGCAGCAAAACCAACCTTCCCTTGTTTTTGATTCCTGAGCCAGTGCATACATTCGTATCCGACCAAGATATTATCAGAAATCATACGACCCGGTACAAACGCACTTTGAGAATAGTTGATCACACTGCCCAGAACATTCCGAATATGGTTCACCAGAGCTTTGGTAACAATCTTATAAAGAGTATTACATAAACTTATAGGACGGAAATCACTCACTCGTGTGGGTTTCGTGATCTTTGGAATCAAAACAATAAGAGTTTTATTCCACTCCTGAACTTTCTCTCCACCATTCAGCACCTGCAAGACCTCCTTAGTAATCGCACCCCCAATTTCTCCCCAATACTTCTGAAAGAAAACCGGATGAAAGCCATCTGGGCCAGGAGCCTTGTGAGGGCTCATCTGAAAAACAGCCTTCCGAACTTCATTCTTGGTAAAAGGTTCATCAAGTCTTCTAACCTCATCCTCTCCAAAACAGGACGAGACTCGATCCGTAACAACCTGCACTTTTCTCGGTTGTGGAAAATCCGATTGGAACAGCTCGGAAAAGTAATTCTGGACAATTAACGCCTTCATTTTATCATCTTTCTGCAGCACACCTTGATTATCAAACAAAGCCAAAATGTCATTTTTCTTTTTCCTGGCCGAAGCAAAAGCGTGGAAATAGGAAGTATTTCTATCACCAAAACCCAACCAATTTGCCCTCGATCTTTGTTTCCAATGTACTTCCTCTGCCTCCAACATCCTCTCTAAATCAGCCTCCAACGCCTTCAAATCAGTCGACGTACTTTTAGAAGCACCTGTATTTAGGAGTTTAATCCGTTTTTTCCTCAGCTCCTCAATCTTCTTGGACGGATTATCGAACTCTGAGTTTTTCCACTTTTCAAGGTATCTCTAACACCATTCCAATCGTTGATGAACAGGTAGGCCCCCGCTGAATCGCCACTCCATAAGGAGATCAGCCGTAAAATTCTCTGCCAACATCCACTTCTGCTCAAAGAAAAATCTCTTAAAACCCCCTTGAGACGAGCCAACTTCCGGTTTATCCAAAACATACATAACAGCCCTGTGGTCAGAGCCATAAAAGTCGAGCATTTGAGAATCATTAACACCAAAAGAGTTCGCCCACTTTGCATTGATCAGGAAACGATCAATGAGCTCCCAAATAGCTGCCTCACCCTTTCGCCGGTTTGTCCAAGAGAAATCCGCATTAGTTTTCACACTCTTTAAACCACACGCTTCAAGAACTGTTCTGAACCTCTCCATGCTAGCCCACGCACGCTTAGGCCCTCCATTTTTTTCATGTTGAGAGAGAATCTCGTTGAAATCCCCCCTACCAACCACGGGAGGTCCCCAACATTTTCGCCAAGACGGCGTAGCATCTCTGTCGCAGCCTGATTCCCAAACGCTAGTGATAGCGGGGTATGAGTATCGATACGACTAATATAAATGAATAACGAACAATAGATCTAAACTGAACATCGGGCGGAAGCTTACATCAAAACATACTAAGGCAAAGCATTATAACTCGGCTAAAAGGTATATACGTCGACATCGTTATAACTTCTTGAATATTAGAAATTTCAAGAAGAAAAGCAAAGCAGGTACAGCTTATTTCCCATAAGGAAGTATAATATCAGGAGTCTCACAGCAAAGGCGTAACAATTATATGTATGAAGACATATAACCGCGAGTATATTGCTTGATTAGAAAGGAATAAGACATCATCTCACTAAGGTTTTATTAACATCAGAAGGAAAGCAAAGTACATCGTCCTTAAGACTCTAACATCGAAGGAAAGTAGCAAAGAACTTCATCAATGAAACCATCCCCACCAGCACCAGTCCAATCTCGCTCCATTGCTTAGCCTGCACATTTAGAAATATATGCAGGGCGTGAGTAATAATACTCAGTGGGCAAACGCCGGAAAAACATCAAAGGCGCTCTTAGAGCTATATGTTTGAAGCTTGCCACTTCATCAGCAATACACAGAAATAAGTTAGCATCAAAGAATCTGTGCATGCAGTTTTTTTCATAATCATAACATCATAAAGAAACGATAGCGCTATCAAAATATTCATCATGCATGTACCACATCTACAACTCATCATTATCGGTACTGAGAAGTAGGCCTCCCTCTCAAGTACCGTGATTGGCCGACCCGAAGACGGCTCACAGTCACCTCTGTGCACAAAATCCCGCTTGTGGCAGGACCGAATTCGTCTCATCAGTAGAGGGTAACATACAAGCTCAACATCAAAAATTGGCAAGTCAAACAGTTCTTAAACATCATTTATTTCAAATCATTTGATAAACTCATAAATATCGTCATCAATTATTTTAGAAAGCTCATACGATAAACGTATACTCAAAATATTGCCCACCTGTAGTCCTTCGCTTAAACTCGGATAGGAATAGGTGACTTACTTCTTCGTCTCGCTCGGATCTTCATAAATCATCAACATCATCACGAAGGTTCATGTGATAAAACAACCTTAGTTAGTACTCAATACTGAAATCCAACCTCATCTCAATAATAACTTCTCACTCAACGTCTATTTATCCAGTAAAACTAAATCCCTAGGCATACTCGACTTCTAAGGATTCCCACGTCTTACTCTCGATTTAACTCTCAACTCGGACCATACTCATAGCAGTCAAGCACATAGGTATGCATAAACACATAAGCACACAACTTCACATAACATCACAACAAACAAACATAAGTTTGACTCGGAGACCAGAGCAGAGAAATGCTCGGTGGTCAAGGTGGAAAAAATCAGTAGAGCGGAGCGGAGCAGCTCGGCGGAACTGCGGAAAATACTCGCCAGGGCAGAGGAATCAACTTGCCAAGGCAGCGAAATCATGAACTCTCTGGCATAGCAGCAGAGAAATGCCAGAGGAATGACGAACTCTCTGTCGCCAGAGGAATGGCGAACGTCAGAGGAATCAAACATCAGAGGACTCGATCGTTAGAGGATTCGACATCAGAGGAATCAGACATCAGAGGAATCGATCGTCAGAGGAATCGATCATCAGAGGAATCGAATTCAGAAGAATCGAACTCAGAGGAATCGAATTCAGAGGAATCGATCTCAGAGGAATCGAACTCAGAGGAATCGATCGTCAGCAGAGAAATGAACTCGTTGGCAGGGCAGCGGGAAAAAGAACTCTCTGGCATGCCCGCGGGGAAACGATTTCTCTGGCATATCCGGGGAATGACTTCTCGGCTGAGTAGAGCAAGACTCAAGACAGAACGACGCAGTCAAGAGCAACTCGAGAAACTCATCAACTTTTTCATTCCCAGAAATCATCAAACACTCTCAAACATCAAAAATACTAACACTCTACATCATGACCCTCTCAAAAACTCATTTTAAACACTAATTCATCAACAACACGTTAATCCTTTCATATATTCATGCTCATCATCAAATCGTCATTCAAGGCATAACCTTAGGGAATTTCCCAAATTCTTATATCAAACTGGTTTTGTAAAAATCATGTTTCAAGACTCAGCTTTGCAAAATACATCTTAAACACCTCAAATCAACACATATAACATATTTCTCACCCCAATTTAGAAAAGAACCAGAAAGATTTTTAAAAGGGCATGAACCCAAATTTTCGAAAATGACGAAATAGGTGGAGGGGGAGTTTCTCATGCTTCAATCATCCTTCTTTGCACCTATATCACACAATAAAGTCTAGATCCAAAAGATTTAAACACTTACTCAAGTAGTTTCGAGAAAGAGGAAATCTTCTCTCTATTCTTCAAGCATCAAACTCCACTAATCTTCTTGAATCAAGAGTAGAAAGTGTTTAAGGACTAGATTTAGTGGAGGATTTCATCATAGTTATATCTTTAGAAGCTCGAACTTGGTCTCCAATGGAGGAGAGAAAGAATGGCGTGAGGGGGAGAGAAGAAGGTGAAGGGCCGAAAATGATGAGAATGACGGAAAGAGAGAGAAACTCTTTTGTTTTAACAAAATTCTTATTCCTTAAGATAGGAAGCATTAAATGCTCAAATAGTATCTTGTCTCCTCCTTAGCAGCAAGTCTCATCCGCCAATTATCCACATGTGGGAAAAGAGATTATAAAAAATATTGGTGGTGAGTGTAGGAATGTGTGCGGTGGTAATTCTAATCATGTATGCTAATTTTCGAAAATCACACTGACTCAAAAATAAGTGCACACGTAACAAATAAATCACATAACGTCAAACAAATAACTCACAAAGTTATCACATTAACGGATCATCACTCACCATCACTCTAATCGTCACTCTAGTTTAATCCTCTTTATAGTGATTCTCAATCACTACCTCGACTCTATCTCTCGTCTTTCCTCTCAACTCTAAATCAATTATCATCTCCATCTCAACTCGCACATCATTCTCAATTCTATCAACATCTTTATTCTACTCATATTACCATCCATCGATAACTCCCCCTCGATTTTGGTAAGCTAGTCTTTAACTCTCAAAGCCCTCAATAGTGTTTCAATACTATTTCAAGGTAACCAAAAATACAGGGTGTTACATCATCAAGGGTTCTCTCCCTCTCTTCCTCGACTCTATGTCAAACTCATTATTCCTATTTTTCTTAATAGGACAGTCAATCTCTGATAACTCGGTATCCGGAAATTCTATTCCCGGTGGTCAGAAATAAAATAGAATCTCGACTCAATTCAATCAGCATCTTTAACTCGACTCGTTTCTCAAATCTCATCATTCCAATTCCATCATTGGCTTGTCCACTCATAACTCTATTAAAAGGAAATCTGTCTTCTCTGGTCATAAAAGAAAATCATCTCGCATCTCGACATCTCAGTATTCTCAATAATGTTAAAACACTATCTCTCAATATAAGGGAAAAGTATGGGGTGTTACAATCTCCCAAGAGTGATGCCTTTGGGCCGAGTCAGGATGCCCATAAAAACCAGTAAAACGCCACATCAAGCCTTCATTAGAAACCCGACAATCAATATGTCCTGGAGAATAACTAGATATAACCACTTCCAGAGGATCTTTCCAAAAAAGCATGAGGCCTCCACTCGCCCCACTAGGATTCACCACAAAATGACCATCAAACTCAAGAATAAACTTCCACCTGTTACACTTATTAGCAATAGTCTTTGTTTCAGAAATGAACAAAAGACTCGGCCTCTCACCGGTCACCAACCGGCGCAGCTCATGGAATGCACGAGGGTGGCCCAACCCTCGTGCATTCCAGACTACACAATTCATAATGCTCGGCGGGGCTGCCTCGCAGCCTCCGCCGTTAAAACCAACTCAACATTACCATCCTCCTCCTCATCAATCAAGCGGAACTTCTTACACAGGGGAACCTCCATGTCCGCTGTATTCATAGGGCTCCCACATCTTTTTTTCCCTGATGTAACTTCAACATCCATGTTCTCATCACTGAGTTGTCGTTCTTTGCTACCTCTTCCATCATCAGTGGAAGTACTCCTTCCTCGGGTAGCAGCCCTCTCTCCAGCCCCTCCCACAACCCGACCCTCCCCTCTCCCACCTCTTCCTCCGCGACCACGCCCACCCCACACCACCTTATTCACCCTCGCCTGTCTCTTCCACCTGGCTCCTGTCCTACTTACTTGCATCCCACCCTCCTGGTCCCCCTCTTCAGTCCTCTCAGCCTCCACCATTCCCTTTCCCTCAGTCCCGCCTTGTATCTCCATACCAACAGTAGAGACCTCCTCTCGCATGAGGATAGGTATATCAAAAAGTGTTGGATTTCCCCCATTATTGTCATCCAGCTCCACACTAGCCTTCTTACTACTTTTATTACCTATCGGTCCTGTGATTTGCAAAGCTGCGTTTCTGTCTTTTTCCTGATTGGTTGATGACGTGGAGTGAGTGTCATTATTCCCTTTACCTCCCATATACAGCCTTCTGCGAGAATCATTGACTTTGGAAGCATTCAACCAAACCCCATACTTAAAGTCACTTTCAACACAGGTCCTCGCATCGTTACAAAACCGGAATACATGTCCTATTCGCCCACAGTTAAAGCAGAAATTTGGAAGCTTTTCATACGTGAGTAAAACAATAACGCCTTGCTTCTCTCCATCTGGAAGTATGCAGACACATCTTTTCAGGGGTTTGTCTAACGACCAACAAACCCTAACCCTCGCAAACCTTCCCATACAATGGCCACTCGTCCCCATATCCACTTCCACCACTCTACCAACCTCCTCTCCAATCTTCCGGATCACGTCGGGGTGCATACACGCGACCGGAAGATTATGGCATTGAATCCAACCGGTAAAATCCGTAAACTTTACATCTGTTGGGTTCTGAAAACCCTGAATCTCCACAAACAAAAGAAGGTCCTGAAAAAAGTGTCACGGCCCCCCATGCAACGCATGATTTTTATCCGCACCAAGGGTAAAGTTAACAACAAAAATATTGGCTCCCACAACCTCCACCTCAATGCGTTGTTTGGACTGTAATATATTTGGAAGATGAGACAGCAGAAGATCGCGGTTAACTTGTTTGGGAGCGAAAATCTTTCCCACCAGACATAGTTTAGTATAGTCTCTTAGATTTTTCGTCAGCGAAGAGTCCAGCGGAACCGTTGATTCCTCTGCTTCCTCGGTTAATTTCAATTGAGTAACCATGCGTTGGATTTCCTCCGGATCCATAGAGAAACCAGAGGGGAAGGAACCCACAGACTGTCCCTCGGCGGAGGGAAGAACAATCGCTCGCCAAGAGCGGCAAAAAACTATTCACTCAGAAACCCTAGAGAGAAACTCTAGAGCGCTGGCGAAAAAAGCCTATTTTTTGGATTGTTAATGTTAAAATTTCCGGAAAGCTTAATAACAGTACAATTCAGAAATAAATTGTTGCATTTAGTCACTATTAACGAAAAGCATATACTAAATTCAACACATCTTAATTAAGTATTATACTTTCGTAGAGTTACTTTCATCATTCTTGATTTGCCTAACTCAATTAAATAATAGGGGTGTGCCCCAAATCTATAAATCTTTTAACTTAATTTTTTAATTAAAAGAAAATAAAATTAAAGGATATAATCGAAAGTTTGTAATTAATAAAATGCATAATTGGATTTTTATAATTAAATTATCTATATATAGATATATATATATATATATATATATTAGTATATTTTATTACTAATAATAATTTCAAATATGGAAGTAATTATAAAAATGTCACATATTTTAAAAATACTTCCATATTATAATTATTAAAAATTTGTTATTATTTTACTCTATATAAAAATAGAACAATGAAAGCCCCTATTCGAATTGGTCCAATCGAGCATCACAAGTGAAACCCTCAATTCGAGTTAGTCCAATCGAGCATCACAAGTGAAACCCCCAATTCGAATTATTCCAATCGAGCATCACAAGTGAAACCCCCAATTCGAATTGGTCAAATTGAGCATCACAAGTGAAACCCCCAATTCCAATTGGTCAAATCGAGCATCACAAATGAAACCCCCAATTCGAATTGTTCCAATCGAGCATCATAAGTGAAACCCCAAATTCGAATTATTCCGATCGAGCATCACAAATGAAACCCCCAATTCGAATTGTTCCAATCGAGAACCCCCAATTCCAATTATTTAAATCGAGCATAACAAGTGAAACCCCCAATTCCAATTGATCAAATCAAGCATCACATGTGAAATCCCCAATTCGAATTGGTCAAATCGAGCATCACAAGTGAAACACTCAATTCGATTTGATCAAATTGAGATTCAATTTGTTCAAATTGGATCTCAATCATGAAATCCCCAATTCGAATTCATCAAATTGATTATCAATTTTAAAACCCCCAATTCGAATTGGTCCAATCGAGCATCACAAGTGAAACCCCCAATTCAAATTGGCCAAATCGAGCATCACACGTGAAACCCCCAATTCGAATTCTTCCAATCGAGCATCACAAGTGAAATCCCCAATTCGAATTGGTCAAATCGAGCATCACAAATGAAACCCCCAATTCGAATTGTTCCAATCGAGCATCACAAGTGAAACCCCCAATTCGAATTATTCCAATCGAGCATCACAAGTGAAACTCCCAATTCGAATTGGTCAAATCGAGCATCACAAGTGAAACCCCCAATTCGAATTATTCAAATCGAGCATCACAAGTGAAACCCCCAATTCCAATTGATCAAATCGAGCATCACAAGTGAAACCCCCAATTCGAATTAGTCAAATCGAGCATCACAAGTGAAACACTCAATTCGATTTGATCAAATTGAGATTCAATTTGTTCAAATTGGATCTCAATCATGAAATCCCCAATTCGAATTCATCAAATTGATTATCAATTTTAAAACCCCCAATTCGAATTGGTCCAATCGAGCATCACAAGTGAAACCCCCAATTCGAATTGGTCAAATCGAGCATCACACGTGAAACCCCCAATTCGAATTCTTCCAATCGAGCATCACAAGTGAAATCCCCAATTCGAATTGATCAAATCGAGCATCACAAATGAAACTCCCAATTCGAATTGTTCCAATCGAGCATCAGAAGTGAAACCCCCAATTCGAATTATTCCAATCGAGCATCAGAAGTGAAACCCCTAATTCGAATTGGTCAAATCGAGCATCACAAGTGAAACACTCAATTCGATTTGATCAAATTGAGATTCAATTTGTTCAAATTGAATTCAATCATGAAATCCCCAATTCGAATTCATCAAATTGATTATCAATTTTGAAACCCTCAATTCGAATTGGTCCAATCGAGCATCACAAGTGAAACCCTCATTTCGATTTTATCAAATTGAGATTCAATTTGTTCAAATTGAATCTCAATTATAAAATTCCCAATTTTAATTCATTAAATTGATTATCAATTTTGAAACCCCCAATTTGAATTGGTCCAATCGAGCATTACAAGTGAATCCCCCAATTCGATTTGATCAAATTGATATTCAATTTCAAAACAAATTGAATCTCAGTTATGAAACCCCATATTCAAATTGGTCAAATCGAGCATCACAATTGAAACTCCCAATTCGAGTTAGTCCAATTGAGCATCACAAGTGAAACCCCCAATTCGATTTGATCAAATTGAATCTCAATTATGAAATCCCAAATTCGAATTCATCAAATTGATTATTAATTTTGAAACCCCAATTCGAATTGGTCCAATCGAGCATCACAAGTGAACCCTCCAATTCGATTTGATCAAATTGAGATTCAATTTGTTCAAATTGAATCTCAATTATCAAATCCCCGATTCGAATTCATCAAATTGATTATCAATTTTGAAATCCCCAATTCAAATTGGTCCAATCAAGCGTCACAAGTGAAACCCCAATCTCAATTTGATCAAATCGAATCGGGGTTTCACTTGTGATGTTATTGGACCAACTCGAATAAGTAATTACTATTATGAATATTTGAATATGGGTCGCATAATTATTATTTAATTACTTGATGAAAATTATAGTGATCTAGTAGCGGTAGGGGATATTTTCTAAACAATTTTAAAAGATGGCTCAACAGTTTTGGGGTTTTGGCAAGTAACGAAACATGGCTTTTTTACGAATTCTTTTTTAAAATATATCTAATAAAAATAACTATCAATATTTGCTTCTAGTCTTTTTACTACGTAATTGCTAATAAGTTTATTGTTTCTCATTTTGAATATATTTAATATCATATATTATAATTCACAAGACAATTTTATATATTAAACAGAAAAAATAAAAAATATATTATTATTGTAAGATTGATATTTATATTGACATCAATATTACTATTATTTGAAGTAAAATATTCCAACTCATTCTCTTATGCAAGTTTCTTTTCTTAGTATAAAATGAGAAATTTTGTATGAAAAATAAAACAAATATTATGCATTCAGTCTCAATATTACTATTATTTGAAGTAAAGTATTCCAACTTATTTGAAGTGATTATTTGATTCTCAATATTTTATCCTTAATTCTAAATTCCAATCACCACAAACAGATTATTAATTCCAACGGTCATGCTATCTTAATGATACGCGTGATTAGTGTTTCTATGCACTCCCTCATTTTTCGGCCGGCAAATATTAATATCACTAATTGATCTTCTCCTCATCCTAGACTAATTAACACATCATGTCTATAACTAATTAACGCATCATGTCTATAAATATATATATGTCCACTGAATCTTTGTTGGTCTGGTCGAAGATTTCTCCCTTCACATGTTGAATCTTTGTTGGATAGGGCTTTGATTTCCCCCTCTTTTTCGGATCTCTGGAGCTCTGTTACTACGCATGTGCTACCCAGACTTACTTCCGATCATTCCCCCATCGTGCTTCAATGCACCCCGTCCATCACTCCTGGGAAAAGGTCTTTTCGCTTCCTTAACATGTGGACTACCCACCCGAATTTCTTGGAGGTGGTGGGGTCTTCCTGGAGGGACGTTGTCAACACTCCTTGTCCTATTCTCACTGTGATGTTGAAGCTTAAGCGCCTCAAGGGGGCGCTCCGAGTCTGGAACAAAACGGGCTTTGGTAATGTGGATAAGAAGATTGTGGAGCTCCAGCACGGCTTACTGGACATTCAAGCCCGCATTTCTAGGGAGGGATATACTGATGATTTTTTTGATGAAGAGGTCGCGAAGCAGGCGGAGATTAATACTTTGCTTTCTAGAAAGAATACTCATATGCAGCAGCTAAGCAAGATATCTTGGCTTCAGGATGGCGATCGAAACACTGCTTTTTTCCACAGAATGTTGAAGTACCGTAAGTCTGGTTTGCTTATTGGTCATCTTATTATTGGTGGGGTGCCTGTTTATGATCAAGTTAGTATTGAGAGGCATATTGTGGACCACTTCACTAATTTATTCTCTCAAGGGACAGCGGAGGATGTGGATATTGTTGATTTGGAGGCTAATCTTGAGATGAAGGTTACTATGGAGCAGAATAGAGAGCTGACCGAGATCCCTTCGGACTTGGAGATTTCGGCTTCCGTTCGTAGCATGGATACCCAGAGTGCTCCTGGCCCGGATGGTTTTTCGGGAATGTTTTATCATAAGTGTTGGGACATTATTCAGGAGGATATTATCAGAGCGGTCTGCTATTTCTTCCTTAACTCGTATCTTCCGAACGGATGCAATGCTAATACTCTGATTTTGATCCCTAAACCGGAGTCGGTTTCCACGGTGTCGAATTTGCGCCCGATTATCCTTTCTAACTTTTTCTTTAAGATCATCTCCAAGATCCTGGCGGTTAGATTGAATAGAGTCACGGTTGCCATGGTCTCTCCTAATCAGTTTGGATTTATCAGTGGTCGTTCCATTCATGATTGCATTATGCTGGGTTCCGAAGGGTTTAATTGTATGAATCGCACTAACCGCAAATCCAACATGGCCTGTAAGATTGATATCAAGAAGGCGTTTGATACTATGAGATGGGATTTCATTCTTAAAATGCTCAAAGCTTTGGGTTACCATGACACCTTCATCCCCTGGATTGGTATTATTTTCCGTTCCGCCCACATCTCCATACTTTATAATGGGCGACTTAGCGGCTATTTCGCCTGCACTAGAGGGGTTCGTCAAGGGGACCCCCTCTCTCCCATTTTGTTTGGCATCGCTGAGGATATGCTCAGTCTCTTGTTCACCAACAGTGTGGCCTCGCGGTACCTTGTTCCTATGAGTTACAGTCGGCATATGGACTTTCCGACGCATCTCCTTTATGCGGATGATATTTTGGTCTTTTGCAGAGCCTCGGTTCATAATGCCAAGAAGATTAAACATATTCTTGAGCACTATGGCAGATTGTCGGGGCAGGTGTGTAGTCTTGAAAAATCTCGCATCTATTTTGCGAAAGGGGTCGCTACTCCGATGAAGAGAGGTATCAACCGTGTTTTAGGGTTTATGCAGGGTGGTGATCAGGTGACCTATTTAGGGGCCCCCCTCTTTGTGGGACGGCCCAGAGCTGCCCATTTTATGGGGATCAAGGACAGGATTGTGCAAAAATTCTCGCGTTGGGCAGGTCTTAATCTCTCCATGGCGGGACGACTCTGTCTTGCTAAATCTGTTATTGAGAGTTCAATCACTCACACCATGATGGTGTTTAGATGGCCAAAATCGTTACTCCATGAGTTGGATTGGAAATGCAGAAATTTTATTTGGACAGGTAACACTGATCAGAAATCGTCTTGTGCGGTGAAGTGGGACCGTTGTTGCGCTTCTCTTGAAGAGGGAGGTCTAGGCTTGAGATCCTTCACCCTCATGAACAAAAGCTATTTGATGAAAATGGCGTGGAACGTGATCAAAGGCGGCGACCTTGCCTCGAATCTTCTTCGCTCAAGATATTTAACTCCCCATGGCCATGCCAGGAAAAATGTTGCTAACACCTCCATTTGGCTCGGATTAAAGCAGGAGATTAAGGAACTGGTGAGCAGCTCTTACACTGCGGTTGGTGATGGCCGATCGACTTACTTCTGGACGGACAACTGGCTTGGGTACAAGCTTTGTGATGAAATGGGAATTCCGGGCTTTCTGTTGGATTCGCTCACTCACTCGATTTCGGATTATTACTTTGAGGGTGTTTGGCACTTCACGGAGAATTTTGTGCTGAACTTTCCGGATATCATTTGTGACATTCTTCATCTTCAGATGCACAACGACTCAGATACTCGTTTATGGCAACATTCTATTCGCGGTAACGTTACTTCGTCCCTGGCATTTGCGAACATATCTCACCGTTACTCGCAAGTCTCTTGGGGTTCTTGGCTTTGGGATTCGGCCATCCCAGTGCGCAGATCTCTGGTCTGTTGGCGTCTCATTCACGGGAGACTGCCTACGGTTGATTGCTTACGGCGCCAAGGTCTCATTACGCCTAACATCTGTCCTCTCTGCTGGAACGCGGATGAATCCATCGACCATCTTTTTTGGCAATGTCGGATGGTGGCTCCAATTTGGCAAAGCCTCCTCTCTTGGTTTGGGAAAGAAGAGCTCCTGAACTGCCCGGACATTATCTCTTTCTTGGTCCTTGCTTGGTACTCCACGTTCAGCACTCTCTTGCAGAAACTTTGGAAGATTGGAATCATTACTTTGGTCTGGATGATCTGGACAAGCAAGAACAACTAGATCTTTGAGGATCAGGCGTTCTGTGCGGTAAAAGTGCTGAAGGTTGTCAAGACGGTTTATAAAGAGATAGATAACTCTCGGAGGCTTGGCTTCATGAATAATGTTTGGAACGATTATCTCACACTCCGCAGCCTCGGGGTGAAATCTAGGCCCGCTCCACCTCCGGATTACTTATCGGTTTATTGGTGGTCGCCGGACATTGATTGGATCAAGATAAACACCGATGGATCCGCTTCTGCGGCACCGGGTCTTATCTCGGCTGGGGGAGTCTTTAGAGATCATAGAGCTATTGTGTGTGGATGCTTTCATATTAAAGGTGGTTCTGGGTTTGCCTTTGAGGCTGAGCTCCTTGCTGTCATTACAGCGATTGCCATTGCGCATAACCGTTGTTGGCGCCGGATTTGGCTTGAAGCTGATTCGACTTACGTAGTGGAGCTTCTCCAAAAACAAAGCATCGATGTCCCTTGGCGTTTTCGGAATTACTGGACAAATACTCTTATTCGTCTTGAGGAGCTCTTGTTCAAGGTTTCGCACATTTATCGGGAAGGGAATGCAGCTGCAGATATCATGGCTCATCTGTCGCGCCAAGAAGGTTGGTGGTCTCAGGAAATTGCGGAAATTAAGGATGCTGTTAGATTGGATATGTTTTCTCACAGTCATACCCGTCGAGTTTAGGTGTCTTTGTTCGGACTTTGGTTGTCTGTTGTTTGCCGTTTGTGGGGTTTGGCGGGATCTTTACTACTCTCGCCTGTCCCTGTTACGTTTTGTCTTCGTTCCTTTCGAGCACGGCGGCTTGGGGGCGATGGTTAGGCCGGAGCTCCTGAAGCTGCTTTCCGCTCTCTCTTTTGCTTTTCTTGTTTTGGTCTATTTTTACGAGTACTCTTTTTCCTATATAGGTTTTAATGAGGCTCGGCCCTTAGCTTGCTTTTCTGTGCATTCAAGGGTTCTTGGTTTTTTCTTTTTATATACAATCGATATTTAATTAATATATATGTCCACTGAATCAAAAAATTTATCCACTCCCTTCCGTTTATTCTCCAATTTTTACAGTTCATCTTCCATGGAGTTTGGTCAGAAAAGAAATTACCCACTCAAAAAAAACACTCCTACAAAAAAACTTAGAAAAACACCTACACCAGAAAAAAAGAATATCACCCCCAAAAAACGAGTCTCTTCACCAAATAACATGAATACAACTCCTAAATTACCAACTAGTCCACAACCGTTTAAGGCGATGCGAATGGTGGAATGGAAAGTACCCCCTTCTCCAAAAAGTTTGGCTTTGATGTACCAAAAAGCAAGGGATGATAATAATGATATCAAGCTTGAGGTTGAAGAGCTATTGAGTCGTTTGTTATCGGCTTGTGGTAGCAAGCAATATGTTACAAATTTATTGTTGGAGAAGGGACCGCTACTGAAATTGTATGATGTGTTTGTGGAGATGGAGAAGCCTATTGTTGGAGATAATGTTGGGGATGAAAAAGGCAGTTCAAAGCCCGTGGTAGTAACCACTGTTTCTAGTTCCACCGATGCTTAGTATTATTATGGTTTAAGTCTATTTCTATCTAACTCGGTTGAGTTTTATAGTTATGATTTAAGTTTTTCCATCTTTTCTGTTTTTGCTAGTGATTTCATGACTTTGTTAAAAGTCATTTTGTATTGCCTATTTAAGGCCAAATTTTCCCACAATATGGTCTACTTAATGAAGGCACTTTTTGGCTAAAAATTATCCTCAGTTTTTATATTATTTGATACAGAGTATCCCAAATCTCATTTCTTCATTTTTACATTATGTTATACTAAACTTCAGAATCCAAACTAAAAAAATATAAGTCCATACGGAACATCTGGAAAATAAATCAAAAAATGGCACAAAGAAGGGCGTTTGTGATCTCTGGCAGTTACATCAAGTTTTTGGCCATAATTGGAGACTCGTTTCAAACCTAGAAATTTTGAATCTTTTCAAAAAATAATCAAATCCTTTGTGACACATATCCGAAAATTTAATAAACTTAAATATGTCAACAGAGAAATACATGACTACAGGTCTACTGGAAGCTTTCTTCAAAAAATCCTCACTCTTAAAATTCTGTCATTGTATTCACATTTATAACATGGATATTATTAGCAGGTGCCAAATAACATATAACTAAAAGCATATAATATTAGCAGGAAAATATAAAAAGGTGCAGCTGTTTCCTGATCTTAGAGACCAGAGCTCATAACGACTTCCATAATTTTCAATAATTATACAAATTAAACAACTTCCACAATTTTCGTTTCCTTCAAAAACCACATAAAACTTCTTTATATATTTTCCAGATTTTATTTCCATAGTGTTTCAAAGTTGTTTCAGCATAATTTGCATGAAAACCTCTATTATTATGGAGTGAAAGGTTGCTGCATGGGAAACTACACGCTGCAAACACACTCTTCGAATAAAAAATATTGCAGCCATAACTTTACAATAAAGCTATTCAAACGTATTTATTGTAGGTTTCTCTCTCCACAATAATAAAGATAAAGGCTATTTTGGTACATCTATAAATATTTATTTATTTATTTTATTATACATGCTATTAGGATTTACCAATTTATTACTCAAAATAGAAATGTGTCAAGATTCGTGGGACGGAGGGAGTATAATATATTGAAGTTTTAGACAATTCTTACTTTAAAATCATTTAACTATTAATTTCTTAATATTTTGCTAACTCGCTCATTTTCCGACCAAACTTATTACTGAAGTGTTCATCTGAAATCCTAGAGTTAGAAGGTTTTTTAAGGACAATAACTTAGATGGATTTGAAAGTTATGACAAAATTTACGGGCTTACAAAAGTAGGACATCAATTAATAAGTAATGTATCCACATGACAATTCCATTTTAAGACTTTGGAGTTTATAAACTCGAAACTAAAATAGGCAGAAAATTAAATTATTGGACTCACAAAAGTATGACACTAATTAAAAATGGGTCGAGAATTGTCTTGCAGATGCATTACTTATTAATTAATGTCTTACTTGGGAGTCCCACAAAAATTTCAATAATTCTATTGTTTTCTCCACATTGTATTTTTTTCATAATTTTTTAGTAACCTTTTTAATTTTTATTATTTTTAAAGTATAAAAACTATAAAAAAAATAACAAAAAATGTTAAAAAATTACAAAAAGAACAACAATATGAAGAAAATAATAAAATTAACTAAATCCTTTTTAAACTTGAACCAAAATTTTTAAATAAATTAATTTTTAAAAGTTTTTAACATTTTTTGTCCGGACAAATTTTGTCCAAATAACACTACTCATCTTAAAATAGTGGAAGAAGCATGCCATGACACTATATCAAATTTTGTACCTACTACTTTTACATCCCATAACTAGAGCAATAAGTCGAGAGAATTCCAAAGGGAACGAGATCATACACTTGGCTAACATGAAATTGACCATCACCAAGTGTTGTGTTATAGCATATAACCCCTGTCCAATTCGAAATGCACGGATCCCACCAGACAAGATTATTGAAAGGATCATTCAAACTTCTTTTCACAGCTTTAATAGCAGTCCATCATAATCCCAACTGTAAAAATACTTGATAAATGGATAAGGAAAAACTCAAGCTAGACAGCATCACATAATTATATTTATGTGAAATCTTTTCTTCATTAATAATAAATTTAATTATTTTTATTAAAACATGTGACTATTTTCAGCGGAAGGAAAGAGTATGTTACATTTTTTTTGAGAAGGAAATGAGAGATTTAAATTAAACCGAGGAAGAGTTTAATAACACAGGGCAACCCTCATCAGACTGGGGTTCAGAACGATGAAAAATAGCAAACTTAGCTAATCTATCGACATTGTCGTTTCCTTCTCTGGGTGTCCAACCGAACTCAAGATGGTAGAGAGCAGCGGCCTTTCTGTGGATCTCACTCAACGTTTGGCCCAAGTATGAATTATCTTGCACTTTCTTCAACAACTTCCAATACAAAGGTTGACAATCCATTACCAAGATTGCATCTTGTATCAACCGTTCTTCACAAAAACGGATACCCTCCTGGACTGCCATGGCTTCTGCTTCAATCGCCGTGAAAACTCCCGGGATGAAGCCAAATCTACTTCCCACCAGGCCACCTTCTGTATCCTGCATAATCACTCCAAACCCCAACCCCTCCTGCTCCTTAACTGCTGCATCACACCAGAGCTTCACTTGTCCAGCTCTGCTGCACGCACTCGCCGAAGGCAACATCCTTGTTGTTTGCGAGCTCACTGGACTGGTCCAAACAGCGCGTGAGGTGATCCTTAAGCAATCAACATGCTCAATATTCTTTCCATTGAAGACAAGCTGGTTTCTAGAGTACCAAATAGACCACAAAATTGTAGCGAAGATATTATGGCCCTCTCTAGAATTATGTTCTCTAAACTCATTAACCCATTGAGGAATAGAAGAGAGATTAGTCGTTGTCGTCGTAACAAGGCGAAAAGACAACACTTCCCAGAGGAAAGCTACCCATTTACAGTCTCTAAAAGCATGCTCATCTGTCTCGGCAACTTCCCCGCACCTACGACAAAGAGGATCCACATCAATCGAGCGACGACGCAACCCCTCGGCAGTTGGCAGGGCACTAGTAATGCAGCGCCAGAGGAAGAGTTTCACTTTTGGGATAACATCCAATCCCCAAATCCACTTCCATAGAGACCTATCAGGAGAAGAAGATGAAGAGGCTTCCTTTTGTTTATTAATAGCATCCTCCAAGAAGTACCCTGACTTGATCGTATATATGTTGCTCTTATCATAAGGCCAAAACACCATATCTCTCCTTTCAGTATCAATGTTCATTTGGACAGTCATCTTCCAAGCATCCCTATCCTGCAAAAGATTATTGACTTTCAGCATGTCCCATTCATAAGCATTCGCATCTAGCATCTCCTGAACCCGAGTATCCTCTCTCCCCAACGGAACCTGGGCAGTCCGATAAAAACCTCTACCATCCGGCAGCCAAACATCCTTTCCCACCCTAATCCGAGCACCATCACCCAATCTCCAAGCTATTCCATTTTCTAACAGATCTCTTCCAACAAGTAAGCTAGTCCAAGCAAAAGAAGGATTATGGGCTTTACCTGCGAGTAAGATATTCGTTCTTGGGAAATATCTAGCTTTTAGAGAGTGAGTTAGTAAAGAAGACTCGTTTTGGATAATACGCCAAACCTGCTTAGCCAATAAAGCTTGGTTGAACCGACATAAATCCCAAAACCCCAGACCACCCTCATATTTAGGCTTGCACAGATTCTTCCAGCTTTTCCAGTGGATCCGACGTTCCTCCTATTTTTGGCCCCAAAAGAATCTTGCCGCAATACTATTCAGCTGTTGACAAATCTATGTCGGAATAGCAAAGCAACTCATTAAAATATGACGGAATCAACTGAAGTACAGCTTTGATTAGAACCATTTTCCCTGCTCCCGACAAAAACCGCCTCTTCCAATCTTTAGACTTTTTCCTTGTGCGATCAACGAGCATCTGGAAAATCTCATTTTTCGATCTACCAATGGTGCTAGGAATACCAAGATACACACCCTGTTGGTCTTGATGAGAAACTCCAAGCAAACCAGCCATCTCATTTTTCACCTCCTCCACAACGCCACCACTGAAAGAAATTGACGACTTGTCTAGATTCACCTTCTGCCCAGAAACTCCCTCATACAATTCCAGAGTATGTCGAATAATCCCAACTTCATTCACGTTTGCTCTCCCAAAAATAATGCAATCATCCGCAAATAGTAAGTGACTAATCCTGGGGGCAGAGCGGCAGAGGCGAGCCCCATGGATCAAGTTTTGAGACTCAGCTTTTCGTAGAAGACCAGAGAGAGCTTCTGCACAAAAAAGAAAGAGAAAAGGCGACAGAGGGTCGCCTTGGCGAAGCCCCCTGCCCGGGACAAACATATCTCCAGGGAAACCATTAACAAGAACCCGAAAAAACACAGAAGACACACATCGCATAATAAGATCCACCACAGAAACATGAAAACCAAGCTGCAGTAACATAGACTCCAAAAAACCCCACTCAACTCTATCATAAGCTTTAGCCATATCAAGTTTGAAAGTGAAAATCCCATGCTTCTTAGCCTTATTAATTCTCATCATATGGAAAATCTCAAAAGCTAAGAGAGCATTATCCGTAATATGACGACCAGGAACAAACGCTGATTGACTCTCATGAATAATAGAAGGAAGAACAAGTTTCAGACGATCAGTGATGACTTTAGAAATCAACTTATAGACAACATTACACAAGCTAATCGGTCTATAATCAGTAGGAATATAACACTTTCTTTTTTTTGGGATAAGATAAATGAAAGTGGAATTTAAAGACCTAGGGCAATCCCCATCATTAAGAATACTCAAAAGCAGAGGAATAATATCATACTTGGCAGACGACCAACAAGCAGAATAGAAAATAGTAGGCATACCGTCCGACCCGGGAGCCTTAAAGGGATGCATTTGCTTAAGAGAATACACGATCTCGTCTTGAGAGTAGGGCACAGTGAGAATCTTGTTCATGTCCTCAGTCACAACTGTTTCAATGGAACGGAGGACATCCGCAGGGTTATGAGTCGTACTGGCCTTGAAGAGCGACTGGAAGTGGTTCCTAAAGACATCATCCATCTCATCATGTTTTCTCACCATCCTACCATCCTCCCGTCTGATCTCCTTAATATGGTTTCTCTTTTTCCGTCCCTCGGCCACTCTGTGGAAAAAACCTGTATTTCGATCCCCTTCTGCCATCCAGTCCGCCCGAGATCTTTGTTTCCACATCAACCACATTGCCTCAAAACGAAATGGCCGTGGTCTCTGCTGAGCCTCTTCATCCGATTTATCAAGAGCAAGAAAAATCGGGCAGTGATCACTTGATTTCCGCCCCAAATGTGTAACTTCATAACCCGGGAAGGCCAACATCCATTCTTCACTGCCAAAGCACCTGTCCAAATGCTCCATAATACGAGAATCCCCATTTTGATTGTTAGTCCAGGTGAAGGGGTCACCAGAAAAGCCAAGATCATTAAGGCCGCAATCCTCTACTGTCTCCCTGAACGAGACGAGTCTAGAGTCAGACTTGGGCTGCCCTCCAATCTTCTCGAAATGGTACATAGTTTCGTTGAAGTCTCCACCGCATAACCATCTCCCCGCTATCTGACATTTAAGGTTTCTCATAAGCTCCCAAGTGAAGTGATGGTCGTCCGTATTAGACCATCCATAAACACCACAAAAGTCCCACTGAAGATGACAAGGATCTTCAATAGAAGCATGGATATGATGAGAAGAGGAGGAGTGAACAGTAAGTATAATATCATCTGCCCAAATCAAAGCAAGACCCCCCCGACGACCACCATCCGACAAATCACAATCCACAACTGCCAAATTATCAAAACCAATCTGTAACAAAACATTCGACCATTCATTAGTAGCAAGTTTTGTCTCCATCAGAAAAACCACGTCTGGGCGCTTTTGCTTGGTCATCCAAGCCAACTGACGAATTGTCGAAGGGTTCCCAAGCCCCCGACAATTCCATAGTAAGCAATTCATTGTGCTCGGCGGGATTGCTCCGAAGCAATCTCCGCCGCTGTTGCATAAAAGACCTCTTTCTTAAATATGATGCGTATTTTCATTAATACTATAATAATAGTTATTTACTATGATTGAAATGAATGTTAAGAGCCGCCGAGCCGGCCAATCTCACTCTTGGGATAACATGCAGGATCTCTATATTTATTAGAAAATTTACTAAATGATTTTTAATTATAGATAACGATTAATGACGGTAATTAATTTGCATATAAAACATAAATAAATGAAACTTGTCAGGTTAAATTGGGCTTCGTTAGTTAATTAAGGCGCAAACATATCGTGGTTGTGAGTATAAAAATAAAATAAAAATAAAAATGATTAATTGATTACAAACTAGTCATTTTATATTTTTGAGACCGCATTCAAAGTTTACTACAATATTTGTTTTAATTAAAGAGACGGTGTGTCAAAGACTCAGATTTACGAAATGGTTGTGGTGAAGTATGATTGAATGGCTATGGATTTTATCGGTGAAATATTGTAAAATTATGAATTATATCTAGCGTTGCTGAAAATCGAGAGAGGAAAGTAAAGTTGAGAGGACGAAGATTGATTACTGTTGTATTGCTAAGAGAGATAACGTCTTTTTTTTTACAAGGTGCACGTTGGTGGCTATTTATAGATTACACGTAAAGGGTAAAAGAGTAAATTCACTGCTGGAGCATGCGCCTTGCGTGGTCAGGGGCATATTAGTAAAATTGCCCTCAAGGCGGGCGGTTCCTCCGCTCTTCAGCGACTTCTCTGGCATAAACGGCTTCTCTGGCATGAATGACTTTTCTGGCAAGAGCCATTTCTCAGACCGGGAGTGACTTCTCTGACATATCCGCTCATCTGGTGAGGTCTGATCCTCTGATAAATACGATTCCTTTGTTATGCATATATTACTCCTCATCAGCTACTCCCCCCTCTGGTCTGACTAGTTCGCTCTGCGTGGCTTACGTCATTCGCATTAACTGCCCGTCCCTTCACAGTGTACCTTCCCGTATTTCGAGGTTACTTTTTACCCTTCGCGTCCTTTCGTCTCTCCGTAGAAATTCTTGACCGTTGATTATTTCCATGAGGCCACGTATCGCTCATCCCGCGTGTTGGTAGTTGCCCGCGTACGTTATACTTAGGCGATTCAAATCCTCACTATTCATCTTCTTCCATTTTACTTCTTCGCGCTTCTCTCTCAATTTCCAGCGATCCTCTCCCTGTTCCGGCGTATTTCCTGCAACCCTTCCGTTCCAGTCTTTCCCGTCGCTCTTTCTTGCTTTAGGTAACTCGCGTATCCCTCTCCTGGTGCTTGTGTTTGGCGTAGATTAGTTATTTGTTGTGTTGGTGCTCTGACTGAGCGTGAACCCTAATTTTTTTTTAATTTTTACGATCATGGCCTCCTCCTCTATTGCTCAGCCTGACTTCTCTCCCTCCCCTTCTCCCTCTCCCGTAGCCTCTCCGACCAACTCTCCCCCTCCTTCCAACCCTGGTTCACCCCATGATTCCCCGGCCTCGACTGAGCCCCAACCCTCCGCTCCCAGATCCCCCAAGACTATTCCTCCGTCCCGCCTGGGTGTGGCGGCGATGCATAAGTTGTATGATAGATGTAAGCGCCCGGAGGGCTTGACCTTCGAACCTTATTCCAAGGCCTTGGTGCCTTTCACTAAACTCCATGCGAACAAAATTCCCCTCTTCCAAGCCCAGGTGGACGCTGGCTTGAGGCTTCCCCCTCCTCCCCTCTTAGTGGAAATCTGCATCCATTTCCATATCCCCTTCTTCCAAGTACTCCCCTCCGCTATTCGGAGGTTGTTTGCTTTTCACATCCTCTGCACAGCTCATGGTGTCCAAGACACTGCTAAACTGTTTATTCAAACCCAAACCATCAGGTGGCAGGGTCACCCCTTATACAGCTTTGCCGCCCGCAAGACCTACCCTACCTCCTTCCTCAACTCCCTCAACTCCCATGATAAGGGATTCATATCCCGCTATTGCTACGTGAAAACTAACCAGGGCTCCTGGCATCAGTATGATGCCCAAGAGTTGCTGTGGCATGAGTCCCGAACCACGTACAAGCCCCCTGCTCCCGAAAAACCCTCCGGTTCTGATCTAAATATAATAAATTTTCTTAATTCCCTCAACGAAGATGCCACCTTCCCCTGTAAGAAGCTAACCGAGGATAACTCGGCCTTAGCTGCCAATGGACTATTTCCCATGTACCCTCCTGGATCCATAGGTAAAGATAGGCATTAGTAGTTATGTAAGAATTATTTATTACCTTACTTTTGTTGATAAAGCTTTATTTGTTTGCAGGGATGTCGTGGAGAAACAAGTGCAGGGCCGAGCTCTCATCTGACCGTCCCTCTGGCGAAGAGGGACATGGCTCTGGGCAGCCCTTGGACTCCGGGGTGGATGTCTCTGGGTTGATACCTACTGCCCCCGAAGGGACCACTCCCGTACAACACTTTCCCTTTGGCAAGGGGAAGGATATGGATGTGTTGCTCGCCTTCAGTCCGGACAGCCAGAGGGCGAGGGGCTCTGGCTCGGGCCAAAGTGGGGGGCAATCCACCATTCTTGTGGTGGATTTTGAGGACGATGTGCCCCTCTCCCAAGCACTCCGCAACATTCCCACTCCCGAATCCCGCTTAGTCCAAAGAAAGAGAAAGGCCGCGACGCAGGCCCTTGCAGAGAAGCGTCGTAAAGAGAGCCTGCAAAAGGCTAGCAAATTTGTGGACCCAGAGGCTGGGTCAACAGGTGAAGCGGAGGCGATCTCCGTGGATGCTGAAAGGGGCAAGGCATTAGCATTGCCTGCAGAGGAATCGGAGGCCCCGGGCCCCAAGCCGATCTCGTCCCTAAGGGGGCGTGATTTTGTCTGCACCTTACCCTCCCACATTCATCCCCAAGACATGGAGGCCGCGCAGAAGATAAAGAAGTTTGCGTTGGCTAACTCACTCAGCTGCTTGGTGCTTCAGGTACCCTACATCATTCAACACGTTTAAATGACTTTATTACTAACCTTTCCATTTCTCTGCCTTGACATTTCCCTTGCCTTTCTCTGCAGCTGGAGTCCCAGGTCGGGGAGGTGGTCTAGTGCGTTGATGACTACGGCGCACTGGAGAATGATCTGGAGACAGAAAAGCAGCGGACGACACAACGCGACGACGAGATCGCCGGTACCGTGGAGCGGCTTAGCAAAGCCGAGGCAGACGTGGCGGAGCTGCAGGCCAAATTAGCTCAGGCGGTGGTGGAGAAGGCCTCTCTAGCCTCTGAGCTGCAGAGGGTTAAGAAAGAAGGTCACGACAGCATCCTCCACCTCAGGGCGAAATACGATGAAGAATACAAGGAAGCCAAGCGTGGCTGGAAGAAGGCCTGTGCTGGTGCCCAGAACCGTGGCTACGCTCTGGGGGCCCGGGACCAGCGCCTGGAGTTCTTTCTGTCTCCTCAAGGCCAGCATTTCCTGGGTATGATGCAGGAGGGTACCCTGGCAGCTTTCCAGCGGACTTCGGATTACTTGGAAGGCTTCGGGTTCATCTTCGCCTACGTGATAAAGCAGACCGCAACAAAGGCGTTGGAGATGGCGGGTGTGCCCCCGGAGCAAGTTGCAGCTTTAGACATGCCGGCCTTGATGGAGAACATCAAGGATGAAGACCTGAACCAGCTGCTGGGGATCACTGCTGATTCCCCCCAGAAGCCGGAGTGGTGGTATCCGGTTTTGGAGAAGGCCCTTCCCTATTTTGCTTTTGGGGTCGGCTCTGAATCGGTACCTGCTGCTCCGATGTACAAGCCTCGCTTCTGCGCCTCCTTGGTGAACTTCGTGAACCAGCTGCGGGGTTCAGCTGATGGAAACACCTTGGGGTTTTCGCAGTTCAGCATGGAGCCTCCCTTGCCCTCCGACTTCAAGGCTTCACCCTTCGAGGATCCTGCTTCTTCCTCCTCCGCGGTGGATCAGCTTTTTGCCCTGTACAGAGATGAAACAACATATGTGCAAGAAGCTTTGAAGCTGCTGGACGTGGAAGCGCGTCTTCCCGAGGTGAAGGACACTGGCACGTTGCCGGTGCTTCCAGAGGGAGCCTCCTCTAGCCAGGCCCCTGCATCTGCTGTCCCTGCTCCGGTCTCCTCTATCCCCGCTCCGGTCTCCTCTATCCCTGCTCCGGTCTCCTCTGCCCCTCCTTCCTGACGGCCCTGCTATCCCCCTTTTCTGACTTGATCAATATTTTTTGTGATTTTGAACTTGTAAATATTTAGTATCTATTTTGATTTGTAATGTACAATCTTGCCGCTTCGGTGCTATGAATAGAATTTGTTCATAACTCATCTCTTCTTTTAATTTCTGTACTGGCTCTGCCTTCATTCATCCTTCATGTTATTTTGTTGCTTGTTGATGTTGAGCTTGCATTCCCGGACTTCGAGTTGTGATGTACGTTTTTGTGAGGTAGGGTAAGATTTTTATTTTTTGTTGAAGTGTTTGTGATTCCTCTGGTCGAGTTTTCCTCTGAGTAGCTTTCTTGAGTGTGCTTTCTGTTTGATGCTTCTGAATGATTCTTCTGATTTTCTCTACCGGGAACGTCTTTGGTTCGGCCCTTTGTGACTACTCCAAGCGTTTCTCTGATCTTTCCTTCTGGGATTTCTCTGACTCCTTCTTTGAGGATTTCTCTTATTCCTTCTTCGGGTATTTCTCTGACTCCTGCTTTGAGGATTTCTCTGACTCCTGCTTTGAGCGTTTCTCTGACTCCTTCTAGGCCATCCCTTTGCTGCTTCCCTCCATCGTTTTCCTTTGCTGCCAGCTGGAACACTCTGCGCGGAGCATGGAAGACCCAGGGGGTGCAACCAACTTTCGCGGCTTACGATTGAACAGTAACCCTCTGCCGGGAGCATGGAAGACCCGGGGGGTGCAACCAACTTTCGCGGCTTACGATTGAACAGTAACCCTCTGCGCGGAGCATGGAAGATCCGGGGGGTGCAACCAATTTTTGCGGCTTACGATTGAACAGTAACACTCTGCGCGGAGCATGGAAGACTCGGGGGGTGCAACCAACTTTCGCGGCTTACGATTGAACAGTAACACTCTGCGCGGAGCATGGAAGATCTGGGGGTGCAACCAACTTTCGCGGCTTACGATTGAACAGTAACACTCTGCGCGGAGCATGGACGACTCGGGGGGTGCAACCAACTTTCGCGGCTTACGATTGAACAGTAACACCCTGCACGGAGCATGGAAGACCCTGGGGGTGCAACCAACTTTCGTGGCTTACGGTTCAACAGTAACACGCTGCACGGAGCATGGAAGACCCTGGGGGTGCAACCAACTTTCGTGGCTTACGGTTCAACAGTAACCCCCAGCACAGAGCATGGAAGACCCTGGGGGTGCAACCAACTTTCGTGGCTTACGGTTAAAATGGTTCCTCTGATCTGCCCTCGATGTTTGCCTTTCCCTTGATTTGTTGAGAAGCAATTTTGCCTTTGTTTTCCCTTTTCTTGCTAAGCAGCAATTTTGAATTTGTAAATTGTGGACTATGGGTATACACCCTACTCCCCCCTCTGGTGACATGTGCAATGCTCTGCATGAACATGTTAAGTACAATATGCAATTTGGAAAGCGATAATTAAAATAAATGAGTCAACATCAGGGATTCCCCAGAACCACGTATCCGATTTTATTGATATCATGGCCCCGAACCTCGTTAAAACGCCTGTGGGGAAAAAGAGTATTCGGTCTACAAGTTGTCGTGTCATCTAAGCAACATTACACATAGAACTTTTTCAAAGTATTGATGTTCCACGGTCTGGGGAGAGGACTGCCGTCTGGATCCGACAGAGTGTACGCTCCGTCACCCAGGACCTCGGTGATGATGAAGGGGCCCTCCCAATTGGGTTCAAATTTGCCCACTGGCTTCAGTGCATCGGCTCTTTTGAGGACTAGGTCGCCCTTGGCTAGCTTCCTTGCTCTGACCCTCTTGTCGTATCCCGCCTTGATGATGCTTTTGTATTTCGCTGCTCTAACTTGAGCTTCTTCCCTCTGTGCCTAAACAAGATCGAGCTCTGTTCTTCGAAGTTCGGCATTGTGCTCTGTGTCGTAGGTAGTTATGCGATATGACTCCAATCTGGCATCCGCTGGTATCACTGCATTGGATCCGTATACCAGGGTGAAAGACGCCTCTCCGGTTGTCATCTTTGGGCTAGTTCGGTAGGCCCAAAGGACGATGTCCAACTCCTCGACCCACTTCCCTCTGCTCTGATTCAACCGCTTTTTGATTCCCTCGTAGATTGATCTATTTGCCAGCTCCACTTGCCCATTTGCTTGGGGATGAGCCACAGATACGAACCGCTGAGTGATGTCCATTCGGTCACAGAAGTCGGCGATTCTCTGCCCTGTAAATTGGGTTCCATTGTCTGACACAATGATCCTTGGGACGCCAAATCTACAACATATGTTCCGCCAAATGAATCGCTTCACTGTCACCTCGTTGATCTTCCCCACGGCCTCGGCCTCAACCCATTTAGAGAAGTAATCCACTGCCACTATGAGGAAACACTTGCCCCTGGTGCCGTGGGCAACTTCCCAACGATATCTATGCCCCACTTGTCAAATGGGCATGCAGCATACATGACTCCCATGGTTTCCCCCGGGACGTTGATTCTCCCAGCATGTCTCTGGAAAGCCTCGCATTTGCGGACGAACTCCCTAGCATCCTTGTTGATGTTAGGCCAATAGAACCCTGCCCGAATGATTTTGCGTACGAGATCATGAAATCCCATGTGACCACCACAGCAACCTGCATTAATTTCTTTCAAAGCAAACTTAGCCTCTTCGGGAGATAAGCATTTTAACAAGGGTTGGGTAAAAGATCGCTTGTAGAGTTGATCATTGATTAAACAATAATTCTCATATCGGGCCCTCTGGTTAGATTCCTTGCTCAGCCGTTCCCCTGTCTTGAGAAAATGTATAATTGGGGCCCTCTAGTCATCCCTGATTTCTACTGAAAAAACTTGTGAAGTCCCCATTTCTCTGGTATCACAGAGTAATATGATCTCATCATTCCACGTTTGCTACACTGCGCTGGCCATGCGTGCCAGTAAGTCTGCCTTGGTGTTTTCTTCTTGGGAAATTTGTTCGATTTTGAATTCCATGAATTTTTGCTTCATTTCATTGATTTTGCAATGATATGCCTTCATCCGCTGGTCCTTGACATGATAAGCCCCCGACAGTTGTTGAGCCACTAGTTGGGAATCGGTCTTGATGATAACGCATTCAGCCTTCAGCTCTGACAGAATGTGCTCGCCTCTGACCATAGCCTCATATTCGGCTTCGTTGTTGGACATCCGGCAGGTGAATTTGATGGCAAATTGATATATCTCATAACCTGGTGAGATGATGTACACCCCAATCCCGCACCCTTCCTTTGTTACTGACCCATCCACAAAAGCAATCCAAAATTCTTGCATGGGTCGGCGAGTAGTTTCTTGGATAAAGTCCGCCAGAGCTTGTGCTTTGATTGCCGTTCTCGGCTCATACTCCACGTCATACTTCCCCAACTCCACGGCTCACTTGACAAGAAATAGGGCCTCAACTTTCTTGCCGTGACCATGATCGCCAGAGCAGCCTTTTCGATTTCTGTGTAGTTCAACTCAGGACCCTGGATGATTCTGCTAACAAAATAGATTGGCCTCTGGTGACTTCCCTCTTCTCTGATAAGCACAGAGCTAACTGACTCGTCGCCCACTGCTATGTATAAATATAGTGTTTCACCCGGGATTGGCTTGGTCAGAGTTGGGAGCTCTGCTAGATAGGCCTTGAGATCTTCAAATGCCGTCCGACATTCCGCTGTCCATTGAAACTTGGTTCCCTTCCTCAAGATTTTGAAGAATGGCATGCTGCGCTCTGCTGACCGCGAGATGAACCTGCTCAGAGCAGTGATACGCCCATTCAGAGTCTGTACTTCCTTGATCCCTCTGGGTGGTGTCATTTCCATGATAGCTTTGACTTTTTCCGTATTGACTTCAATCCCTGCGGGAGTAACTTTGTATCCCAAGAATTTCCCTGTGGTGACCCCAAAAGTGCACTTCGCTGGGTTGAGCATAAGCCGGTTGTTTCTGATGACTGTGAAGACCTCCTCCAGGTCAGAGACATGATCCTCCACTCTGACACTGTGCACCAACATGTCGTCAACATACACTGATATGTTCTTTGAAAGTTGCTCTTTAAAGATTTTCTCCATCATTCTTTGGTACGTGGCCCCTGCGTTCTTTAAACCAAATGGCATGCTCTTCCAACCATAAACTCCACAATAGATGGCGAAAGCCGTTTTAGCAATGTCCCCTCTATGCATTTTCACTTGGTGATAACCTTGGTATGCATCCATCATTGACAAGAGCGCGCAACCAGAGGTAGAGTCAACTAGCTGATCAATCCTCGGCAGAGGATAGTGGTCTTTTGGACAGGCAGCATTCAAATCTCTGTAGTCCACACACATCCGCCAGGTGTTTGTCTTCTTAGCCACCATTACGGCATTCGAAATCCACTCTGGGTACTGTACTTCCTCAATATGCCCGGCATCCAACAGCCCTTGAACCTGTTCCCTAATTGCGGCGTCCTTCTCGGCACCGAAATGCCTTGTTCTCTGTTTCACTGGCTTAACTTTCGGATCCACATTAAGGCAATGTTCCGCCAACCCTCTGTCTATTCCCTTCAGATCAGCCGTACTAAAGGCAAATACATTCGCGTTTCTTCGCAAGCAGCTAATTAGCTCTTCTGTGGTTTGTTCATCCATGGAAGACCTTATCTTGGTCTGAAAGCCCTCTTGCCCCGGGAACAATTCTATCATATTGCACACGTCACTGGTGGAAACTAGGGCGGTCTTCTCTGCACTGTCCCGGTCTTTCAATAATCCTGCCAGCTCCTGACGTTCCTCTGCCGGGGCATTTACTTTGCCCACTTTTCCCTTTTTTCAGGTATCCGGTCCCTCTGTTATTATCTCCCTTTTTTGCCCCGAGGAGTGTGTAAGCATTTGTACAAGGCATGCTTTCGATGTTTTTTGGCCACCCCATACCTCGCCCACTCTTCCCCCTCCGATGGGGAATTTCATTTTTAGGTGGAACATTGAGATTATTGCCCTGAACGCCTTCAAGGCGGGACGGCCGAGTATCACATTGTAGGATGGTTTTGGCATATCCACTACCAAGAATCGTATTACCCTGGTTTTGCTAGCATCTGCATTGCCGAGACTTAACGACAATTCCACGAAACCTATTGGCATGACCATTTCTCCCCCGAATCCGAATAAAGGGGCGTTTGTTGGTTCAATGTGGGCTTCGACCCCCATATTCTGGAGGCACTCCAGATATAAGATATTTACTGCACTGCCCGAGTCTACGAAGACACGATGAATAATGCAACCGGCTATGTCTGCCATGATTACCAGCGCATCGTCATGTGGATACATGAGCGTTCGCAGGTCCTCTGCCCCGAAGCTGATGACTGGTTCCTCTGCCGCGCCCGTAATCTCCATCACTTGCTTGGGATAATACCCGGATTTTACTGCACGTACAACTTGTTTCTTGGCCCTGTTAGATGTGGGTATCCCATTTCCCCTGCAGATCATATGGACCTCCCTTCTGAACGGGAAAGGGGGTTCCCGTCCCTGTACTGCTCCTCTCCTGTTATCGTGGTTATCCTCTTGCCTACGGTCCCGATTATTCCCCTGCTCTTGTCGCTGTTCATTTCTCTGTTCTGGCCTCTGTGCCTGGGCTTCGTTCCCTCGAGCTATAAATTGATCCAAGTTACCTGCTCGCACCAAAAACTCCAACTGATGCTTCAGATGCCCGCAATGTTTGGTAAAATGCCCATAGGCATTGTGATACTCGCACAGTTTGTTGTTGGGTCCCTGTTGGGGCTGTCCATCTCTGTAAGTCCCAGGCGCCCTGAAAAACGGTTGATTCTTGATCAGATGGAAGATCTCCTCTTGTGGCTTGTTCAAAGGGGTGTACTCGTCGAAACGAGTAACTTCATTCACAGTGCGCTGTTGGCGGGGTGGTCCCTCTGCTTGGGGGGAGGTACCTGTTGGATTTGTATACTGAAAGCAAGAACTTTATGCTTGTATACAATGATTCCTGTTTTCACTATTCCTATCTCCTATCTGATTGTGTTCATGATTGCATATGTATGTTCTTTATCTCTGTATAAGTAGATTATATGGTGTGTTGTAGATCACAGAAGACCATATAATTGGAATAACCTTAAGAGATATAATATGATCACAGCCGAAATAACTCAAGGACAAGTTATTGGTTTAGGCTGCAGTATAGATGGAAGTAGTTTGTCTTGGCTACTTGTCTATACTGGTACGTCATTACGTATTGATAGGACCACAGTTTGAGATGTATTCTTCTATCTGACTTAAGTGAAGAATCAAGATCTCGGTGATTGATAAATCTTAATACTAATAAGTATTCAGATATATATATTAATTCGTATATCACTTTGACTTACTATGGGTGAAAGTTATATACTAACTCGAGTACTCTGTATCTTGGGTGATAGCGGTTAATATATGATATTTGATTATCTGTATTAGTACCCGTATCCGGTATAGGATAATGACATCCCCTTAAGGAGCTCAATAAGGTTTATTACGCTAAACCCTGCAGGTTGATTAAGTTCAGGCGTAATAATAAAGTTTGAGTGGTACTGCTTAAGGAATTATTAAGAGATTAATTAATTTAAGCTGTCAGAGCTCTAATTAATTAATGGATGTCGGATATTTTAAATACGGAGATTTAATAAGTCTAAATACAAGCCCCGACTCATCATCGGCAATAAAGGGGTAAGTCAGTATCGGTTCTCTAGTGGAATGAACTGATATTTATAAATTAATTATGGTCTGGGCTGACCATAGATAAATTAATTTATTTGAGGCCCATCTTTATTCCTTGTATCTGGTCCCTGGGCTGGCCCAATGTCTCCTAGCCCTAGAAGAGCCAGAAATCGTCCCTCACAAGAAAGGAGCGCCCCATACGTATTTAATTCTCTATTAAATACAGCTGTCAGCTCTCAGGAAAATACACTGATAAAAATTAGGGTTTTTGCGAGCAGAGGGAGGCGCAGAAACGTGAGTGATCTTTCTGCCTTGGGAATTTCCATAGCTCGTTGTCCATCCAACGTTGGGAATTGAGCGGGATACAGTCGAGAAGATCAGAGCTGGAGTCAGATTCTTTCGACACGATCATCAACAGTTTGTGCATCCGATTCTCAAGTAAGTTTTTTCCTAACACCTGTGTGCAGCTGTTAAATTCATAGGAGCATGTTAGGATTTAATCGTTGTATGATAAATTAATAATAACCAAGAAACGATCATCGGGCAAAGTGGAACGTTAATTCAATTTAATATTCCTTCAATTGGTATCAGAGCCCAGGATTAATTTCTTGGCTCTATTATTAATTTATGTACGATTAATAATGTGCGTTGTTTTTACTGCTGTTGTTCTTCGTGGCTTGTTGATTCGTGGGATACGTCGTTTTGACGTTGTAATTGTTTTTCACCACGAGAAAATCCGTGGTTAGACTAGATTTTTGAATTCTGTATTTTGTTTTCGAATGTAATCTGTAACTGCGAAGAACGAGGCGGAGAACAAGAGTTTTAGGAACGGATGCTGCTCTTGACTTTCCGGGCTCCCGCTGGTCGCCCGGCACCGGATTCCAGCAAGTGTCACCGCACCTCCGGCGAGCACCACCGCGCTGGACGCGCACAGACCCACTGGACTCGCGACTCTCTTTTTTTTCTGCTGTCTGATATGTCGTCTGTTGCTGTGCCATTCGTCGACGTCAAGGGCTGAGGTTGCTCCGGCAATCTCTCCTTGCTTGACTGTCGTGCAACGGTGGTCGGCACAGGCACGACGTATGGTGAAAAATCGGCAGCGGAAAGGCCCTGAAATGTGGCGTCGTTTTGTGCTGCTGTTTTTGCGGCGGCGCGTCGCCACAGCAGCAGCCGCTCCGGCATGCTGTGCAGGGGTGTCGACGGTGACAGGGGCAGGGGTGGTCTAGGCGGTTGAAAAAAAAAGATGGCACAGCAGGATCAGAGACGGCGGGGCGGCGCCTGATATCGGCGTGTGCTGGTGCTGCTCGACGTTTGTGCAGCGCGGCGGGGAAGAGGCTATGCAGCGCCGCGGCGCGCAACCCTAGGCGGCGCCTGGTTCTCTGCAAGCCCTAGCAGATGAACAGTGTCTGCGAATTTGGGCTGCTGAATGGGCTTGGGCGGCTGGGTCGTGGCTTTTGGGCCCAAACAAGGGCTGGATCAGTTTTTCAGCCTTTTTTAGGCGTTTTTGGGCATTTTTTGTCCATTTTTTATTTATTTTATTTTCTTTTAAAATAGAATAGATGTTGGGTTTCCACGAATGGGTCACGAAGAATTTTTAATTCTTTAATTATGTTCTTTGCATTTCGTGGTTGTTAATCCCTTATGCTCTTTACCTGCTTTTGCACGTCTTTGTTTATTAATTGCGCTTAGACGAGCATGCTAGTAGGTTTATCGTTTTCCTAAGCATTTTTTAGAATTCTGCGAGCATGTTTTACATGTTGCGTTCTAGAAAAGCATGATTAGGATTATGTGCTTGAGCATGTACAAACCTTTTGAAGTTAAAAAGACTAAGCAGTTTTAATAATTTTAAGCAATTAAAATTATTTTTAGACCTCCACATGCGGTCTCTAGACAAAGTGATTAGCAATGTGAGTAAACGTCCACCCATCGTGGCTTACTTCACATTTGTTTTTCATAAGTTTGTCAGAAGAGGTTTCTATAAAAATATTTAAACCATTAAAGTAGTGGGAGTTATGCAGTAAACGTCCACCCATCGTGGCTTACTTGTATAGTTTTCACAAGTACTTTGGAGAATGGAATTAAATAAGATAACCAAGAAAATTAAATTGAAAGCGACATGGTCCGCGTGAGTATGTTAATTTCGAGAATTTAATTTTCAAGGTTAAATTGTGGTCATTGCTTAGATATCATTTCAAGTACAATGTACAACTCCCCATCGGAGTCCCTTCTTGATAATGATATGGTCTAGTTAAGGTGCCAACTATTAATTTCCTTTGTCAAAAGGTTAAGTTGACATGTATGGAAATTAAACGACTAGGTTAATAGTCTGGTTGAGGAGTTTATGTGTAAACGTCCACCCATCGTGGCTTGCACATAGAATTCTTTGAGCCGTTGGAGGTTTCATTAATATTGTTTTATCAAAAGGTTACAATATTATTGTTACAAACTATATGAGTTTCATGTTCTTACATGTTTATTTGTTTACTTTCAGATATGTCTATGTCTCCGATAATTAACATTCTAGCAAACAATCCTCTCATCGGTCCTAATTATACCGAATGGAAACGCCATATTATGTACATACTTGACGCTGATGAGCACAGTTTTGTGCTTACCACTCCACGTCCCGTGGCCTTAACTGATGAGTCGACTGATGCGGAACGTGAGGCGCATAAAAGGTGGCACAAGTCGAATAATATGGCCAAGTGCTATATTATGATGACTATGTCGCAAACTTTGCAACTCCAGCATCAGGTCATGGATGACGCAGCGACCATCATGTTAAACCTCAAGGAGGTTTATGGGGAGTCCGAGAGGTCTGCTCGCTTTAACTTGATGAGAGAAATCTTATCTTGTAGGATGAGCGAGGGCAGTCCTGTGCACGATCATGTCATGCATATGACAAATTTGTTTGACAGGCTTGATCTGCTAGGAGGGGGTATCGAAGGCGAAGCCAAGGTCGATATCATCCTCAATACTCTCCCCAAAACTTTTGAGCACTTCCGTCTCAATGTCGTTATGAGCAAAGTCAACTACACTCTTAATGAGTTGTTGAATGCTCTAGTTGCGGCAGAGGGAGTGATGGGCCGTGGAAAAGAGGTCCTTGTTGCTGCCAAGGGATCTACTTCTTCGTCGAAAGGCGGGAAAAAGAAGTGGAAAGGTCCAAAGGGCAAGCATGACAATGAGGCTAGTGGGAGCGGTAAAGCCAAAGTTGATGGCCCTACCGGCGGCGTGAACAAGCCAACGGCCAAGGGAAAGTGCTTCAAGTGCGGCAAGGTTGGGCATTGGAAGAAAGATTGTCCAGTGCTCAAGACAAAGGGACAAGGTACGTCACAAGTTTTGGTAACAGAAACATGTTTAGCTTCGTTTTCTACTCATTCGTGGGTAGTGGATACGGGGGCAACTGACCATGTTTGTTACACCTTGCAGGGGTTCAACCCAACAAGGGAGCTAGCAAGTGATGAGATCACCATCTCCATGGGCAATGCGTCGAAGGTCGCAGCTGTTGCTATTGGAGATTTATCTTTATGTTTTGGTGATGACATTTTAGTTTTGAGAGATATTTTATATGTGCCGGATTTTCGGCGGAACATAATTTCTGTTTCAAAGTTGTTTTTGAATGGACATTCTGTTACTTTTGATGGGGGTGTCTCTATCATGAGAGATAACAAGATTATTTGTTCTGGAATTTTGAACAACTCTCTCTATACTATTACATGTCCAATGAATAACTCTGTCCATGTTGCATCTACATCACAAATTCTTCCAAATCCAAATAAGATGAAGTATTATTCTCATGAACAATATACACATGCGTGGCACCTAAGATTAGGCCACATCAATCTAAATAGGATCCAAAGGCTCGTTTCAAATGGAGTCTTGAAAGACTTTCAAGCTGTTCCATTTAGAACCTACGAATCCTGTATAGAAGGAAAGATGACGGCAAGGCCTTTTAAGGCCAAGGGGAATAGGGCCTCGCATGTGTTAGAATTGATTCACTCTGACTTGTGTGGACCAATGTCCACAAAGGCTCGTGGAGGGTATGAGTATTTCGTCACTTTCATTGACGATTACTCAAGATATGGGTATATTTACCTACTTCAACGCAAGTCTGAATGCTTTGAGAAATTCAAAGAATTCAAGGCGGAAGTGGAGAAGAGATTGGGTAAATCTATCAAGTCATTGCGGTCTGATCGCGGTGGCGAATACCTCGGGAATGAGTTCTTGCAGTACTTGTCAGATTCAGGGATTACATCCCAATTGACTGCACCGGGTACTCCCCAACAGAATGGTGTGGCGGAGAGAAGAAATAGAACTCTTATGGAAATGGTACGATCTATGATGAGCTATGCATCTTTGCCTATCTCGTTTTGGGGATATGCCTTGGAAACAGCGGTTTATTTGCTGAATCAGGTACCGTCCAAATCGGTTCCTAAAACTCCTATCGAGTTATGGTCAGGGCGTCAGCCCAGCCTGCACCATATAAAGGTATGGGGTTGTCCTGCATACGTGCTAGACAAGGAAGCGAAGAAATTGGAACCTAGATGCGAATTAATGCTGTTTATAGGATACCCTAAGGGAACGAGAGGTGGTTATTTTTATAATCCTAAGGATCAGAAAGTGGTTGTTAGCACCAACGCACGATTCTTGGAACAGGATTATATAGATAACCACAAGTCTAGGTCCGAGATTGTCCTTCAAGAAATCGAAGGCAATGGGCAGGCGATTCCATCACCCCAGCCAAGTGTGCAAGTGAATGCACCACAAGACACTGCATGAACCATTGTCACAGCTGTACCACCACCGCTTCGTCGTAGTGGGAGGGTTATAGTTCAACCCGATCGATTTATGTTCTTGGGAGAATCTTCGGATCTACTCCCTGTTGATGAACAAAAGGATGTCGACCCTGATAACTATAGACAAGCGATGAAAGATCAAGATGCAGATTCTTGGTACGAGGCCATGGTTTCTGAGATAGAATCCATGGGTGCTATGGATGTATACGAGAAGACCGAACTACCAGATGGCTTTTTAGCTATAGGTAGTAGGTGGGTATACAAGAGAAAGAGAGATTCGGATGGCGAAGTCGCAACATTCAAAGCTAGACTGGTGGCGAAAGGTTATACCCAGGAACATGGTATAGATTATGATGAGACCTTCTCGCCGGTTGCCATGCTCAAGTCTATCCGAATACTCCTTGCCATAGCAGCCCACATGAACCTTGAGATTTGGCAAATGGATGTCAAGACCGCTTTCCTAAACGGTTTCCTTGAAGAAGGAATGGACATCTATATGCAGCAACCTGAAGGGTTTGTGAAGAAGGGCGAAGAGCATCTTGTGTGGAAGCTTAAGAAGTCCATTTATGGACTTAAGCAAGCTTCGAGGTCATGGAACAAACGTTTTGACGAGGTCATTAAATCCTATGGATTTACTCGTTGTGAAAACGAAAGTTGCGTGTACCGTTTAGATGCCAATGGTGACGTGGTTTTCCTTGCACTTTATGTAGATGATATCCTCCTCATTGGCAACAATGTTGAGCTATTATCGGACATAAAGAAGTGGTTATCCGAACAGTTTCAAATGAAAGACTTAGGAGATGCAGCGTACATCCTGGGGATCAAGGTCGTTCGTGATCGCCAGAAAATGATGTTGAGCTTATCTCAAGCGTCTTACATTGATACTGTGATTGCTCGTTTTAGCATGCAAAATGCCAAGAAAGGCTTGCTACCTTTTAGACATGGCATTCCTCTGTCTAAGGACATGTGTCCTAAGACGCCTAGTGAGGTTGAGGAGATGAGGAAGATACCCTATGCTTCCGCCGTAGGTAGCCTCATGTATGCGATGTTATGCACGAGACCTGATATTTGCTATGTCGTTGGCATGGTTGCAAGATATCAGTCGAACCCTGGACCAGGACACTGGACTGCGGTAAAGCATATTCTCAAGTACCTGAAACGGACTCGAGATTATAGGCTAGTTTACCAGTCAGACAGTCTATTTCCTTTGGGTTACACCGATTCGGATTTCCAGGCTGACCGGGATGAGAAGAGATCTACCTCTGGTTATGTGTTTACCTTGGGAGGTGGAGCCGTATCGTGGCGGAGTGCAAAGCAGAAGTGCATTGCAGACTCCACCATGGAAGCCGAGTATGTAGCTGCTTCGGAAGCTGCTAAAGAGGCTGTATGGTTCCGGAACTACCTCTTGGATCTAGGAGTGGTCCCTAATTTGCCTAAGAGTATCATAATTTATTGTGATAACTCGGGTGCAGTGGCAAATTCTAAGGAACCCAGGAGCCACAAGGCGTCAAAACACATAGAGAGAAAGTACCACATCATACGAGAAATCGTAAACAGAGGAGATGTGCTAGTAGAAAAGATTGATACATTGGAGAACCTAGCTGATCCTTTCACGAAAAGCTTACCGCAAAAGACCTATGAGAAGCATGCTCGAGGGATGGGATTGCGGTTGATGCCACCCACTTAGAGAAAAACTTTCAGTATAAGTGGGAGAGATGAAGTGAAGTTTTTGTAATAGCTAGTATTTAGACACATTGTATACTAAAAGTTTTGCTTTAGTATAAGTGGGAGATTGTTGGATTTGTATACTGAAAGCAAGAACTTTATGCTTGTATACAATGATTCCTGTTTTCACTATTCCTATCTCCTATCTGATTGTGTTCATGATTGCATATGTATGTTCTTTATCTCTGTATAAGTAGATTATATGGTGTGTTGTAGATCACAGAAGACCATACAATTGGAATAACCTTAAGAGATATAATATGATCACAGCCGAAATAACTCAAGGACAAGTTATTGGTTTAGGCTGCAGTATAGATGGAAGTAGTTTGTCTTGGCTACTTGTCTATACTGGTACGTCATTACGTATTGATAGGACCACAGTTTGAGATGTATTCTTCTATCTGACTTAAGTGAAGAATCAAGATCTCGGTGATTGATAAATCTTAATACTAATAAGTATTCAGATATATATATTAATTCGTATATCACTTTGACTTACTATGGGTGAAAGTTATATACTAACTCGAGTACTCTGTATCTTGGGTGATAGCGGTTAATATATGATATTTGATTATCTGTATTAGTACCTGTATCCGGTATAGGATAATGACATCCCCTTAAGGAGCTCAATAAGGTTTATTACGCTAAACCCTGCAGGTTGATTAAGTTCAGGTGTAATAATAAAGTTTGAGTGGTACTGCTTAAGGAATTATTAAGAGATTAATTAATTTAAGCTGTCAGAGCTCTAATTAATTAATGGATGTCGGATATTTTAAATACGGAGATTTAATAAGTCTAAATACAAGCCCCGACTCATCACCGGCAATAAAGGGGTAAGTCAGTATCGGTTCTCTAGTGGAATGAACTGATATTTATAAATTAATTATGGTCTGGGCTGACCATAGATAAATTAATTTATTTGAGGCCCATCTTTATTCCTTGTATCTGGTCCCTGGGCTGGCCCAATGTCTCCTAGCCCTAGAAGAGCCAGAAATCGTCCCTCACAAGAAAGGAGCGCCCCATACGTATTTAATTCTCTATTAAATACAGCTGTCAGCTCTCAGAAAAATACACTGATAAAAATTAGGGTTTTTGATAGCAGAGGGAGGCGCAGAAACGTGAGTGATCTTTCTGCCTTGGGAATTTCCATAGCTCGTTGTCCATCCAACGTTGGGAATTGAGCGGGATACAGTCGAGAAGATCAGAGCTGGAGTCAGATTCTTTCGACACGATCATCAACAGTTTGTGCATCCGATTCTCAAGTAAGTTTTTTCCTAACATCTGTGTGCAGCTGTTAAATTCATAGGAGCATGTTAGGATTTAATCGTTGTATGATAAATTAATAATAACCAAGAAACGATCATCGGGTAAAGTGGAACGTTAATTCAATTTAATATTCCTTCAGTACCCTCGGGGGTAACCCTCTGAAAGGGGCCCTATCCTGGTGTCGCTGCCTCTTTGGTGCTTCCTCGGCTCTTTTAGCCTTGTGTTTGTCATGTTCAGCTTTCCTTGCCATCCTGGCATCCTCCAACTGTAAATACCCTGGTAGTCTAGACATGATATCGTCGAAGTCCCTGGCCGGTCTGATTTGCAGCTCATCAAAGAAGAGCCCCGGCTTGAGCCCTCTGACGTAGGCACAATTTTTGATTTGAGATTCCGCCTCTGGCACCTCCAGAGCAGCGAGATTAAACCTGGAAGTATACTCCCGCAATGTTTCATTCTCGTCTTGTTTGATATCCATCAGGGAAAGGGCTGACTTTCCAACTCTTCGCGAGCATGCAAACTGCCTTAGGAAACGCATTTGTAATTCTTCAAACGAACGGATGGAATTTGGGGCGAGCGTCCCAAACCACAGCTGAGCAGGTCCAGTCAGTGTGGTGGAGAATATACAACACTTGATGCCCTCAGTATACATGTGAAGAGTAACCAGTCCCTCGAACCGGTTGAGGTGTACTTCCGGATCAGTAGTACCATCGTAGTCCATAGAAATGGGTTTGTAGCTTCTTGGCAGAGTATTCGCCAGGATGTCATCGGAGAAAGGACTGCGGTTGTTGATGGGGTGGAACCTTGACGTCTTGGCCCTTTTGTGGTGATAAAGTACTTCTTACCGCCTATCGTTTCATAGTACACAAATCGGAGATACCCGATATGCATGTAGGGACAACGATAGAATCAAGGAATGCTATATTCTTTGAAAATATCTATCCCAATAAGGATAAGGTTGTATCTAACTCAAACAATGGAGTTGAGTGTGAAGCTACGAGTTCTAAACCTCTAGACGTAGCTAGTAGTTCTACACAAGTAGATGATGCCACAAGTTCTAATCCTGTACCACCTAATAGGAAAAGACCAAGGTCTAACCCTGTGGATGTAGAACCAAGACGTGGGGAACGAGTTAGAAAAGCTAAGGTCTATGGACGGGATTATGTTGTCTTAATGTTAGACGGCGAACCGGTGACGATCAAAGAAGCTTTGTCTGGCTCTGATGCAGCTCTATGGAAAGAAGCCATAGATATTGAAATTGATTCCATTATGCAGAATCATACTTGGGTGTTAGTGGATCTACCACCTGGAAGTAAAGCTTTAGGATGCAAATGGATCCTAAAGAAGAAGTACAAATCTGATGGTACTATAGATAAGTACAAAGCCTGACAAACGGAGCTACATATTCTCCACCTCTATCACTTCGAACCATCTTAATTCGACATCCAAGTTGATTCTCGGCTTCATTTTTGAAGTTCTTAAAAGCTTCAATAGCCTCATCTTTACTTTTCAGTAAGTAAAGGTAACAATACCTTGTGCAATCGTCTATAAAGGTGATAAAGTACTTCTTACCGCCTCTAGTTTGCACAAACTTTAAATCACAAACGTCAGTGTGAATTAGTTCTAATGGTTTAGTGCTCCTTTCAACCGATTTAAATAGCAACTTAGCCATTTTGGCTTCAACACAAACTTCACATTTCTCTTGTGAGTTATATTCATCAATTTTTAGTAAATTCATTTTTACTAGTCTTTTTATAGCATTTAGATTAACATGTCCAAGTCTACAATGCCATAAATCGGAACACTCAATCAAGTAAGCAGAAGAAGTAGATTCTTTCTTATTGATAGTTGCCTTGGCAGGCTTACAAGCTCTCACGCCAAGTTTGAAAAGCCCTTCGGAGGCATAGCCTTTCCCAAGGAACTTTCCCCACTTGCGAATTACAACACAATCAGCTTTGAAAAACAATTCAAAATCTTTCTTAGTGAGCTTAATGCCCGAAATCAAATTCTTTCGGATGGTGGGAACATGTAGCACGTCCTTCAAGGTGATCTCCACGCCTGAAGTGAGTTGAAGTACCACATCTCCCATGCCAAGGACTTGAGAAGTCCGCTCGCTAGCCTCCATGATCGTCTTGTTTTCCACTTCTTTGTAGTTGTGGAACAACTCACGATTGATGCAAATGTGGACGGTAGCGCCGGTATCCACGAACCAAGCATTTGGGCTATCAACATGATTCACCTCGGAAATCATCGCCGCAAGGTCATCTTGGTCCCAATCGTCGAAATCCTTCTCGACATTGTTGACGTTGTTCTTCGTCTTCTTCCGCTTGGGCTTACGGAAAACCTTAGCCATGTGACCATGTTTGTCACAATTGTAACATACACCATCAAACTTTGATGGTTGGCCTCCACCTTGTTTCCCTTTGCCCTTGTTGTTGGGGTTAGGGCGACCACGCTTGTTGGAAGGACCGCCTTTCTCGGTGAGATTGGCCTTTGCATCCATCGGCGCTTTGCCCTTTTGATCACGACTCCTCACGTGATCCTCCATTTGAAGCTTTGACACCAAATTTGCCACGGACATCTCCGAGCGCTCATGCTTCAAAAGGTTTTGAAAGCTCCTCCAACTTGGAGGCAACTTCTCGATGATGATCGCTACAAGTAGCGCATCCGCCAAGGGCATTCCTTCGGCTTGAACTTCATGTGAGAGAGTTTGGAACTCTTCCACTTGGTCCATCACGGAGCGGGAGTCGACCATCTTGTAGTCCAATCACTTGGCGACGACATACTTTGTAGTATTCGTCGTTTCCACTTGATATTTGAGATCAAGTGCCCCCCACACCTCTTTCGCGGTCTTATGGACCTTGAAGACGTTGTAGAGCCGCTCATCCAAGGACATGAGAACGGTGTTGCGGCACAAGTAGTCGCCTTGGCACCAATTCGCATACCCGGCACGAACCTCGAAGCTCGTCTCCTCTTCACTCGGGGTTGGAGGCGCATCCTCCGTCAATAAACCGGCAAACCCCACGGTTGTGAGGTAGAACAACATCTTTTCTTGCCAGTACTTGAAGTTCTTACCCGAGAAAATGGAGGGTTTCTCGGCAAGACCCAACGTCCTCGACGTTTGCAACGGGGCCATGGTGGAAGTGGAACCACCCGTTGAGCCAAAGGATGAGCCGAAGAAGGTGGACGAGGCGGAGCCGATAGTAGCGGAGGCAGTGGAGCCAATGGTGGCGGATGAGGTTGAGCCAATGGTGGCAGAGGCGGTGGAGCCGTTGGTGGCGGTGCCGGCAGCAGGGATGGTGGACGCCATTTCTCCAAGCAAAGGTTTTAAGTTTTGAAATTTTAATGTAAATTAAAAATCCAAACTCGAACGTGCGGCAGAAGCGAATAATCTTCTTGCGATTGTTAGAGACTGGGGCTCGGAGTTTGGAACGGGTCTGATCTGAACTCGCTGCTCTGGGAGGAAGTCGGTTCTGCTCCGGAAAGAGTAGGCTCTCTGGAAGAACTTCTCTGCTCTGGGAGAACTCGTTGCTCTGGAAGTCTGGAGGAACTCGCTGCTCTGGCCAGGAGGAACTCGTTGCTCTGGCCTGGAGGAACTCGCTGTTCTGGCCTGTAGGAACTCGCTGCTCTGGAGGGACTTCTCTGCTCTGAAAAACGGTTCTGCTCTGGAGTGACTTCGCTGCTCTGCACTGGAAAGAGAAAAGGTGAACAGGGAACGCCGAGTCGAGATGAATCTCTTCCCGCAAGAAGATTATCGCCCCGGTAGTGCTCACGGTGTTGGCGAATCTTCCCCAAAGGTAAAATGGCGACGTCTCGTTGGATGTAGCACCACAATCCGACGAGCTCCGGCGAACGGAATAGGATCAAGAACTGAGTGTTTATGCAAATGACGTGAGGGAAGTATGTAGTGTATTCTAGTATCTCTCCTACTTCTTAATGCGTTGCTCTAGATGCCTATTTATAGGCAACTCTCACACATATGGAGGATTAAAGCACAATCAATAGCAAAGAGCTGTTATGGATGTTACACAATTCAAATCTATTTGAATTGTAAGCTGCAAATTGATTTTCCTTCAATTTCATCATTCAAAGTGTTGTGCAGTTTTGAAACTGCCATTGCCACTCATTGCAGCCCTGGGCTGACCTTGGTGGGCTTCGATGGTTGGGCTGGAGACAAGCTCAGTTGGGTCAACAAGAGCCCAGTTCGCCCAACACTTCCAAGTGTTATTCCACTACTCAACATCTAAACTTCGATATACAATATCTCACTCACCGGAAATCGGTTTTGAGACTTCAAATATACCACGTTCATCTACTCGAAACGTAGATTAACATCCAACAATTATTTCAATTAAATAACAAATATTTAATTAAATAATTAAATTCACATATGGTCAAAACCATATTTCCAACAATATTGTTAGAGACTGGGGCTCGGAGTTTGGAACGGGTCTGATCTGAACTCGCTGCTCTGGGAGGAAGTCGGTTCTGCTCTGGAAAGAGTCGGCTCTCTGGAAGAACTTCTCTGCTCTGGGAGAACTCGTTGCTCTGGAAGTCTGGAGGAACTCGCTGCTCTGGCCTGGAGGAACTCGCTGTTCTGGCCTGTAGGAACTCGCTGCTCTGGAGGGACTTCTCTGCTCTGAAAAACGGTTCTGCTCTAGAGTGACTTCGCTGCTCTGCACTGGAATGAGAAAGGGTGAACAGGGAACGCCGAGTCGAGATGAATCTCTTCCCGCAAGAAGATTATCGCCCCGGTAGTGCTCACGGTGTTGGCGAATCTTCCCCAAAGGTAAAACGGCGACGTCTCGTTGGATGTAGCACCACAATCCGACGAGCTCCGGCGAACGGAATAGGATCAAGAACTGAGTGTTTATGCAAATGATGTGAGGGAAGTATGCAGTGTATTCTAGTATCTCTCCTACTTCTTAATGCGTTGCTCTAGATGCCTATTTATAGGCAACTCTCACACATATGGAGGATTAAAGCACAATCAATAGCAAAGAGTTGTTATGGATGTTACACAATTCAAATCTATTTGAATTGTAAGCTGCAAATTGATTTTCCTTCAATTTCATCATTCAAAGTGTTGTGCAGTTTTGAAACTGCCATTGCCACTCTTTGCAGCCCTGGGCTGACCTTGGTGGGCTTCGATGGTTGGGCTGGAGACAAGCTCAGTTGGGTCAACAAGAGCCCAGTTCGCCCAACACTTCCAAGTGTTATTCCACTACTCAACATCCAAACTTCGATATACAATATCTCACTCACCGGAAATCGGTTTTGAGACTTCAAGTATACCACGTTCATCTACTCGAAACGTAGATTAACATCCAACAATTATCTCAATTAAATAACAAATATTTAATTAAATAATTAAATTCACATATGGTCAAAACCATATTTCCAACATATGTATTGTTAATTTTTATAGAATCTATATATGATATACTCCTACTACTATGCTGATGATACATGGATGAACGAGTCAAGTCAAATAACTTATTATATGGAGTATGTCTTAAAATTTATTTTATTAAATAATTTTACACCCTTAAAATAAATAAGAAAATAAAATTTGCCAGTTTTTTTAGTTATCTCAACATTTATAATAGGAATTTGCTTGAATTATAGCTATATGTTCCCAAATGTTTCACGGCTAAAAAATCACAATATTTTTCACTAAGATATCCTCTAAAAACTAAAAATAAGTAAAAAGAAACAATTTCATCAATGTTTTTTTTTAAAAAAACTCTATGGAGTATATCACGATAAGTGCTTTTATTATACTAGCATAAAGTGGACCTAAGGGTTAATATAAGACCGTAATTTTCAAAAAATGACTATATGTTATGAAACTTAAAAATGAACACTATAATTTTTTTTAACATTTACACTCCTATTCGAGTCCAAAATCAATTATTCGGGTTTTTGGTGCCACCTAGAGCCTATTGCTGATGTGGCCATGCCATGTCAATTTTTTGGCAATTTTTTTGTTCTTTCTTTTTTGTATTTTTTTTAAGGGTTGGAGATGACGAGCATGATGATAGCATATTTGAAAGACTATATATTTGTTTTGATTAGGGCTGTAAACGAGTCAAGCTACTCGTGAGCTATTCGACGTTCGACTCGATAAAAGCTCGTTCGATAATTTAATGAACAGCTCGTTTAGCTAAACAAGCCAAGCTTGAACATGACGATGCTCGGCTCGTTAGCTCGTGAACAAGCTCGTGAAGTGATTTATCTTAAAAACACTATATGTAGTAATATTTGGATTAAGTATCTAACTAATATAATTTATTTACAAGAAAATAGTAAATATATTATATTTTTGTGAATAAAATAACTTATATATTTAAAAATTAACTTATGTATTAGGAAAATAACTAAAATTTTAAATAAATATTTAAATTTAAAAAGCTCGATTAGGCTCGGCACTGTATTCGACTCGATTAAAGCTCGATCGATAATTAATTAAACAGCTCGATTAGCTAAACGAGCCAAGCTTGAACAAGACACTATTCGGCTCGGCTCGGCTCGATTACACCCCTAGTTTTGATGCCATTTAAAGGGGCTTCAAATTTTGATGGCACAACCACGTTAGCAACGGGCTCTAGATGACACCAAAAGCTCGAATATTTGATTTTGGGCCTAAAATAGAATTGTAAATGTTAAAAAAAAAAAAAATAGTTATAGTCCTCATTTATAGCTCTAGATGACACCAAAAGCCCGAATATTTAATTTCTCAATGCAGACATAAGTTGTGGATGCAATTAATCTCTCCAATCCAATGTATTAATGCATGTATATTTTATTTAATATTAATTCATGATTCCATGGATTCATTAGTTTTTGACCTTTTGATTTCTCGCTATGTCATGCTCAATGATCTACTGTTTTTCTTTACCTATAATTTCATTTAGTTTTGCCTAAACTTTTCAAAGAAAATAAGAATGAAGATAGTTTCACGAATTTCCAATATCATGAGCTAAATAAAATTAATCCTGAGCTAATAAGAAGCGATATTATTTCTTCCAAAAAATTAAATGTAATTTTTTCTCTTTCCTTCGTTTAAGACAATGCTTTTCATTCCCATGCTTTGGACTAAGGTATTCTTGGGAAACAAAGATTAATAAGTAAAGTAGTAATTGCTCATTCTACAGAATCGATATTGCATACAGTCTGTGGCGGAGAATTCTTGAGCCACCCCAATTCCCAAAACCTAACCCAATTCATAATTATCTCCCTCTCATGCGCGCCTCTAATCGCCCCCAACCCAATTCCAGACCAGGGAGACGCCTCACACAGCCACCTGTACACACTCTCCTTTACCGCCGCCTCACCTGTAACCTTACTGCTGCTGCTGCGCGGCCTCCAGTCTCGGTTGGTCGGCCGGCCGAACCGACCGATGCTACAAAGCCACTATGAAGCTCAAGAAATCCGCCCCCCTCCGCCGCCGCACCCCAGCCTCTCCAAATTCAGCCCCCGCGGGGGCCGGGTGTCGCTCGTCTGCGACATCCACCGCTGCCTCCTGCGATCGCCCTCCTTCTTCCCCTACTTCATGCTCGTCGCCTTCGAGGGCGGCGGCCCCCTCCGCGCCCTCCTCCTCCTCCTCTCGTGCCCGCTCCTCCTCCTCCTCGACTACGAGACCAAGATGCGCGCCATGATCTTCATCACGTTCTGCGGCATGCGGCAGCGCGACGCCGAGAGCGTCTCGAGAGCGGTGCTGCCGAAATTCTACCTCGAGAACCTCAACCTCCACGCCTTCGCGGCCCTGGATTCCGCCGGATATAGGGCCGTCTTCACCGCCGTGCCCAGGGTCATGGTGGAGCACTTCCTAAAGGAGTATCTTGCCGTCGATTCGGTCGTCGGGACCGAGCTCCGCTGCGCCGGAGAATTCTTCACCGGCTTGGTCTCGCCCGCCGGCTTGGTCGTGAAGCACAGAGCTGTGAAGGAGATGTTCGGCGACAAGAGGCCCGATGTCGGCATCGGAGCCTCCACGCTTCATGATCATTTCATGATCTCTCTCTGCAAGGTACGCGTAAATCAAATTTCGCTCCTTTATTACTGGTTTTGGTGCATTTGCGATGATATTAATGTAAATAAATATAAGTTATAAGGGTAAAATTATCTAAATAATAGATATATATTCCTTAAAAATCTAACTAACATTAACAGATATGCAACAATTTCTTTTATGAACTAATCGTTATAATTTTTGGATGATGGATATTATTAATTAATTATACTATCTAATTTTTAAGTTAAAACTAATTAATTATTAATTTGTGAAAATTTAGTCTGTAATATATTAGCTAGGGTATCCAAAACTATAATATAATAATGAAATTAACACTATAAGTTATGAAATTGAAAGGAATATAACTAAGATAATAATTTATTGTAATATAATAGATTGGTTACGTTGTCTGGTTAATTTATAAAAATATAGTATAGCTAGCGCCAAAAACAAAAAACTATAAGGTATTATTGAAATTGAAAACAAAGAATAAAAAAAATTGAATTGGATGTAATAGTAAGAATATTGTCATACATTCACAACATTGTTTAATTATATATATATATATATATATATATATAAACTATAGTGTGGTGCAATACTTTGTAAGGTATTAGGGAAACTGAAATCATATCATCACCTAGAAATGTAATTGAAATTATAATTGTAAAATTTACCACAATAATTTTGTGAATATTGTCACACCTTCATTATATGGTCCAATTATTTTATAATTATACACTATATAAATTTTATAAAATAATAAGATAATAGGGGGTACATGTGGTCCCACACCGTACTCGTGGTCTGTGACCCGTGGCTCGACGTTCATCCTTCAAGGGTATAACAATGTATCTTTAGTGCATAAAATGATAAGATTTTAAAATATAATAATATAATTAATAATGTGGTCTCACGAATTATATCACCTAGCTAGTATCATATGTTATTATTAATTTCTTAATTCTGAACTATATTGCATAAACTTATAAAATTATAGGAAAATTAAACACTATAATTGTTTGAATATTTTCAAACTTTTATTTATGCACTATATTACATAAATAAAATAATAGGGGGCACTCAACCGCACGTGGCATCCGACACTCACCGGCTATCGCTGAGGGCTCAATACCCTATATATCCATAGTTTATAGAAAGATATATGAAAGTTAAAATTTTAAAAATATTATAGCTAGAAAAGAAATACTAAGTTTTGAGAATTATGTCACCTTAGTACTATATTATAATTTATTTAAAATATAGAGTATAGTGCACAAAATAATTAGATACATAGAGTTATAGAAAAAATGAATATAATTATAAAATAGTACAATTTTGATAAATATTTCACTGTAGTATATATATTAGTACTAGCATTTGCACCCCGTGCAATGCACAGAAACTATTTTATAGTTTTATATTTATATAAAATGAATTTTAACTGAATATATTTGAATTAAATATTAAAGAAATAAAAAAATAAAGAAGAATTTACAATTATAAAAATTAATTTTACGAAAGGCACAAAAAAGTTAAAAAATTTAAAATATATTTATTCAAAAAAAGATGAGAGATGAGAGAGAAATTTATAAAACTTTAATATTTAAACAAATTTAATTTTTACATTTTAAATCAAATATTTTCATAAAATTAATCGAATTTGATATGCATATTTAATATTTTATAATTAATCGAATTTCACAATTTTGGAAAGAAATGTAATAAATAAGAAGTTAAAGAAAATGAAAATGAAAATAAAAATATATAGTTTAAACATAAACCTTCAATTTTATTGCAACTACAAAATTGCCACTCAATTTTGAAATTGATTTTAAATTGGAAACTACCTTTTTAATATAGTATAGATAGATTAAATTTATTATTTTATACTAAAGTGTATAAAAGCATAAGAAATTAATCAAAAGTCTTAACACAAAACTCATGTGAAATCGGTTTCACCGTGAAATTGGCTTCACAATGAAACATACAATGACACTACTTTAAGTGTCATTGTATGTTGAAGTAGTGTCATTGTGAAGTCGGTTTTACAGAAGACCACCTAATTACTAGTGTTACCATAAGAAACCAAACTATATTACATAAAATAATAATTCATCATATTAAGTCTGCCAAATATAAATTATGATAAATTTTCTCTATCAAATTAATTGTGATATAATATTGTACATTTTTTATTCAAAAAATATAGTTTACAAAAAATGCTAAATAAACATATTAGTGTAATTAGTTAAATTAATTTATGGAGATAGGTCAACAACAAACAATGAATATTCTTTGATATATGGGAATTTAAATTGATAAATATCACATACTATATCAATATGTAATTGGATGTTTGAAAGATAGAATTAAGTTGGAATTTTTTTCTAAGTACAGAATATAAAACTAAGTTAAAATATGGAGTAAAATTTAGTGGGTTAAATTGGCGTAATTTGTTACGTTAATTTAATTATGGGAAAGAAATGTTTAATCATTAGGGAAAGATATTGAATTGAACTTTTGACATTTGAATTTCTATTTTTGATAATCTAATCTTATTTCTCGCCTAAGGCTATAAATGTAAAATACCAATTCACTTAATCCACATTAATGTTGTCTTAATAACTAATTATGTAAAATTACTAAAATATCTTATTATGTACATACATAATATGTATGAATAGCACTACTCTATTCAAAAATAGAGTATGAATTAATTTGGTAATTAAACTAAAAATGAAAAATATGCATATAATATGAGGATAAAGAAAATATAAAAGTAATCGAGAATTAAACCCTAGACCTGCCACATCCGGACAAAGGTTTCGAAATCAATTAACTTTCATTAACAAAATCAAATTAATGAATTAAAGTCCAATGATATTTGTACCTTAGATATTCTAATACAAGGAATCTTGGTTTTATTTTTATATATATAAAAAATTAATTAAGAGAATTGAACCCTAAACCTCACTGTTTACGTGGTCTAATTTGAAAAGGAATCATATGTCATAACAAGAGAAGACAACGCCAAAAGCAGCGCAATAATGCCAAGAAGCCGATACCCAAAACCCCTAGTCTTCCACGACGGCCGGCTGGCGTTCCTTCCGACGCCGGCGGCGTCGCTCGCGATGTTCTTGTGGCTCCCGTTTGGGATCCTCCTTGCCGTCTTCCGCCTCTTCATTGGCATCTGCCTCCCCTACCACCTCTCCATCCTCCTCGGCACCGCCACCGGCATCGACCTCCGTGTCTTCGGTGCCGCGCCACCACCGTCCGCCGACGGCGGGGGCGTCCTCTACGTGTGCAGCCACCGCACCCTCCTCGATCCGGTCTTTCTTAGCACTGCCCTCCGCAAGCCCCTCACCGCCGTGACCTACAGCCTGAGCAAGATGTCGGAGATCATGGCGCCAATCCGTACGGTGCGGCTGACGCGCGATCGGTGGCGCGACGGCGCGACGATGCAGCGGCTGCTGGCGGAGGGCGACTTGGTGGTGTGCCCCGAGGGGACGACGTGTCGGGAGCCGTACCTGCTCCGGTTCAGCTCGCTGTTCACGGATGTCGCCGACGAGATCGTGCCGGTGGCGGTGGACACGGAGGTGGGGATGTTCTATGGCACGACGGCCGGCGGAATGAAGTGGTTGGACCCGATCTTCTTCCTCATGAATCCGAGGCCGGTGTACGGCATTCGGATCCTGGAGAAGGTGCCGAGGCAGCTGACGTGCGCCGGGGGGAGGACGGCGCACGAGGTGGCGAATTATATACAAAGGGAGTTGGGGGCATCGCTAGGGTTTGAGTGCACCAATTTGACGAGGAAGGATAAGTATTTGATGCTGGTTGGGAACGATGGGGTGGTCAAGAAGAAGGAGACCAAGAATTCATAGATCATGCAATATTGTATTAATCATTTTTTTTTCTTTTTTTGGTTGGAATAGACTAATGTTGTTGGTAGTTTATCAGCAATTATATTCTCTCGCTCCGCAAATTCTTCAATCTCCGCAGATCTCCTTGCTAATTTTACTCGCCCTTCATCTCAGCATTCAAATTAGGAAACAATCTCCCTCTCCTGTCCATCTACAGATTCACGAATCGGTCTACATTCCAATTCCAATCTCAGTTGATCTCACGAATCTCAGAGATTTTCTCCAGCTTGTGCATTGCTTCAAGCTTGTGATAGGAACATCGGCATGGGGACTATCTTCACCTTCAATTGTGCATGTGACGGTATTCTTCATCATTTCATTTGATGCTTGGTGGCAGCATGCCAAAGAGCAATGTGGCCTGGAGTGAATTCCCAGCATTGGCTCAAGAAAAGTTGTCCAAAATCTCAAAACTTTATTGATATGTTCTTTTGTTGAGCCACTTTCTTGCATGAGTATTGGATAATCTTATAAACATCATTACGAATCTCAGCATAAGAACATTCAAACTCCTCTTTCTGCCTTTTCTCAGCATAATCTTATATCTACCACTAAAGCTGTTCGTTGGGAGCATGAAAAAAGGCAAATATCTTTGATTTGCATATAGTTGCCAAGGTGATTCACGGATAACTAAGCATTATGGGCCTCATGTCAATTGTACCATGTTAGAACTAAGGTTGCACATCAGAATGATGAAAAGTTTCATAGAACAAGGAAGTTGAATAGGTTTCCACAGTTCTTGGAACGAAAAATGCGATCATTAAATGGAAGTTTCATTTCAATACCTAATACCACCCCACCGTTTTGAGCCAGAGCTTTTGAGGGGTATTGTAGATTCTAGCTTTAATTAAACTGAATTGCTAAAAGATGTCTATGCCATGCCTTTCATTTCTGAAACAGGCTTTAACTCATTATAAGTATATCAAATGGCTTTATTCGAATTTATAGCAAGGCTTTCTAGAAGAGTTGGAAAGGAGTGTTGTGTTGCTTGCTTTTGAAGATGTTGTCAATTGCCTCGTTAGCAAGTTGTTGTGTAGTTAGTCCTTTTGAGTATTTTTGCTTTTGGTTTTCCTAAGTAAATTACGGATTAATGGTCCAGAAACTAATTACGGATTAATGGTCAACGAGTAAGGAAATTTTTTCAGTTTTATTTTAGTTTTTTTCGTTTTTTAAAAGCCAATTTATGCAATTATATTGCTTAACGTTGTATCTAATATGTTTTACATACCACTAACAATTGTATCAGTTATTGTTCGAGAATATGATAAAGAAATCAATGTCCCACTAGAAGTTGGACAACGGATGAAATCACATAAAACGTACAGTGTATCTATATATCATCACGATAATTAACAAACAAAATACTCAAAAATTATATTTTAAAGTGATGTCCCGTCGAATTTCGACGGGTAACACACTAGTGTATATATATATATATATATATATATATATATATATATATATATATATATACACACACACACGATGTTGTTTGTGCATCTTGATGGCAACATTTTTCAGCAAAGTTGAGCAAACTCAAAAAAAAAATATTATGGTTATAATTAAGAATAGCCCGACTGGTGGAAGTTTTCTAGTTTTTTTTTTTTTTTGGATATATATGTTGTAGAGGCGCACTTGCGTGTCTGCGGCCCGCGGGTCACCTCGACTCGAACTTGACTCGAATACGAATTTGGATCAAGGTTAGATTGAACTAGAGTCATCAGCCCACTAGATTGTAGGTTGAATCAGGTTCGAGTTGAATTTCGGTCAATGTTAGTTTGGGTTAGGTCGCATGAATGACCCAACCCGTAATAGGACCTAGCAAATGGCTACATTAAAAAAAATCATATATATCCTAAACTTTATACATTTTATTAATTATATACGAATATTTAAAATTTATTAAATCTATCCAATCTTTTCCATTTGTGTCAATATTCTAATCTCTTTTTCGACGAATGAATTGTGACGTGGTGAGCCAAATGATGTCACTTTAATTTTGAGTCATCGTGCCTCTCTTGTAAAAGGAAAGTAGTCGTGGAGTTTTTTCAGGCATACTAATGTTGCAGGATTTAATGTGGATGTAGTGAGCATAATTTTCAAGATGATAAAGTGAAACGAAGAGTAAGGAATTAATGGCAGAAATATAAATGGAGAAAGTCAAAACAAGAAAACATTGAGGTAAACGGGCAGCCAATGAGAGGAGTTGTGTGTACGTATATTTACTTATACATATCAAGTTAGGTACAAAAACATGGGCGAACACTCGTCAAAACCATGTTCATACAACTATTTTTGAAAAAAATTGTGTTGCATCATTTATTACCCTATATGAATTATTCACAATTTTAATATATACTATCTCGACTTCTTTTAATGTTTTCTCTTTTTAAATTGTGATAATATATAAATATATTGTGACCACATTTAGGACAATTCCAATGCAGCTCGTTTGGCCGGCTCGAGCTGCGCTCCAGCGAGCTTGCTATTGCTCCCGCGTCTAGAATGCTCAAGAAGAGGTTCTTTAACGCGAGCCGGATTAGGGTAATTTATATGAAGCGTATGTTGTGCACATGCATATTGTAAAAAATATTAAATAAATAAAATTTTATTTTTTAATTATTATAATTTTTTTAAATTAATGTAATGTTGAAATATAAATTTAATAAAATCATTATTTCAAAATCTAATATTTGTTTTAATTTTAAAATACATTTATTTTGAAAAAATAAAAATAAATTTAATAGAGCCCGATTTAAGAACTCCCACCGTGAAGGATGAGGTTCTTAAGTGAGGACCCTTTCCATAGAACCCCTAAAGTGGCTCTTAAATGGAGATGCTCTTATTATTGTACGTTTGAGAAAAAGATCAAATTCAATGGGTAATATGATCACTAATTTATTAATAAGTTATAGGAGTATTAGTATAATCTTTATCTTTATATATATATATAAAGCAAAGTAAATATAATTTAATTCAATTGCAAGGATATAATTGAAATTGAAAAAAAAATGAGTAGTTACAAAACAAATTCAATATATTGTGTTTGGTGCATTGGTTGAAGCCATATGAGCAAAGGTAAACGGACTTATACGGGTGTTTGGTGTCTGGATACACATCCCACGAAGCCCGGAAGAAAGGCTTGGCCCGGTGACTTTTCGCTGTTCCATCTATATTACCCAACCGATCCCCCCCCCCCCCCCCCCCCCCCTCCCCGCCGATACCGTTGCTAGCATAATACTAGCATTTATCAAAAGCTAAATTCTGCCTTAATTGCCCTCTAATTTTTCCTTCAAAATTCACCCAAGAAATTCAGCTACCCATTTCTACTATGTCCCGCCGACAATTTGGCAAGCTTTTGCAGAAGAAACTCCCGGCGATTGAAACTAAAAAATAATACCCCAAAATCTCAAACCAATGCAGATCAGATCTGCTTCATTTCGATCCCAATTTGACACCTGTTTCGAATGCGCACCCAAACCTATCGCCGGTGCTCTCCCATCTCAGCGGGAAGAATTTTGCCGACATTGACACAGTTTTTTCTCAAGAACCGATTTTTACGAATGAGTGGATTTTGTAAGAAAAATTGGTTGCAGAAATCACGTTAAAGAATTATGGTTTTTGGTGGGATCGGCGAGAATTGGAGGGAGGTGTTTGGGTTTTTGTGGGATCAAGATTTGGGAGAGAGTGTAAAGAAGTATTGAGCTAAAAAATTAGAAATCAGAGAAAGAAAAATGTGAAGAGCGACAATGGGATGGTGAGAAAAATTGTGAAATGGGGGTGGAGAGAGAAAATGGTGAAGGGGTGGTGGGTGTTGACTGTTGACCGATTTTTTAAAAATGTTTTCAATTTTTATTTATTTAAATTTATAAAAGATTTAAATTTGTAAAAGGATATAATTGTAATTTACTTATTTAATCTAGGATACCAAACAACTAATTCATAATATCTATATTTTAATCTTGATCTACCAAACATTGAGATATATTATTAGTCTCACTTTATATACGATACACATCTCACATTTTATCTATCGTGTCTTATCCCAAGAGAGATATCAAAGTAATTATGTGCTAGATAAAATATGTAATGTACATATTAAATTAAAGCTTATGAAATGAACTTTAATTTGATATATAATATATAAAAAATAAATTTAACATAAACAAGTTATGAAAATTTAAAGTTGTAATACATAAAATAATTTATATTTATAAATAAAATTATCTATTTTTATTGAATCAAAAGTTATAATAGATAAAGAAAATTATATATGACTGAATTTGTTCAAAATTATTGTTGCTTTCTAAATATAATAATTTTTTATTTTGAATTAATGTATGTATTTTTATGTTTACATACAATTATTTTTTATTTGTATTAAATTAATTTCAGATATCTTTACATGTCTATTAATATTTAAAAAATATGTGTTGAGATAATTAGTCAGGATTCGAATCTCATAATTTTCACAAATTCATTTTTTTTAAATTCATTATTTTCCATACCAAATTAATAGAAAACTATTTTATACAATAAATCTGATTTATATAATTATAGTTACTCCTTATACAAGTGATATTATATCTATGTTTAGACACATGTTATATTAAAAAATTAGACCACTTTCTAAATAATAAATTTGATATCAAATTTTAATTTTATTAGCGAGTTAAGTACCAATGCCCCAACGTTGACACCCCTATCGCCTTTAACACCTTAACGTCAGAGTTGGTTGTTTACTACCTCAACGTGTCAAACCTAAAGGAAATCACCACGTCACATTTTATTAATTATATACGAATATTTAAAATTTATTAAATCTATCCAATATTTTCCATTTGTGTCAATATTCTAATCTCTTTTTCGACGACTGAATTGTGATGTGGTGAGCCAAATGATGTCACTTTAATTTTGAGTCATCGTGCTTCTCTTGTAAAAGGAAAGTAGTCGTGGAGTTTTTTCAGGCATACTTATGTTGCTATGAATAAAGAAATAAGATCAATTTGAAATACTAATTAATAAATGGTATTTAAAACTAAGGTTAATTGCATATAATATCACGAACTTTTACCCGAAATCCATTTTCCCCACGATCTTTAAAAATTTCATTTTTTATCAAATACTTTGACATTTGTTCAATTTCCCTACGATTTTTTTTACCCTCAAATTGGAATCGTCGTGACGCTGATGTGGCTCACCGGCACACGCTATTCCGATAAATTAAACGATGTGTTTAAGTTTAAACATTAAAACCTTCGTTTCAGCAATCGGCGCACTGATTTGGAAGACTGGAAACACGAAGCAATCGGCGCCAACAATCAGCGAGTAATCGGCGCCACTGGTTTGAAAGACCTCGACATGAAGACTTCCACACTGGTCTGGAGAGTAACCCTTCAACAGAGGTAGTGGAAAGGAAAGCAATCGTTTTTTCCAGCGCCAAAAGCAATCTTAATTTAATTTCCTTTTGCCCAATAAAAATGAGAAATTAAAAGAAATTAGGGCTTTCTATTATGATTTAATATTATATGTGTAATTTAAAATTCATATATATTCCACGTCAGTGTTATGTGTAAAATTAAATTCACGTCACTGTTATCTCATTTTTCCGGTCATCGGAAAAAAAATCGTGGGGAGATTAAACAAGTGTCAAAGTATTTGATAAAAAATAGAATTTCTAAAGATCGTGGGAAAAATAAATTTCGGGCAAAGTTCGTGATATTATATGCAATTAACCCTTAACTGGGGCGCAGGATTTAATGTGGGTGTTAATTTTCAAGATGATAAAGTGAAACGAAGAGTAACGAATTAATGGCAGAAATATAAATGGAGAAAGTCAAAACAAGAAAACATTGAGGTGAAGGGGCAGTCAATGAGAGGAGTTGTGTGTACGTATATTTACTTATACATATCAAGTTAGGTACAAAAACATGGACGAACACTCGTCAAAACCATGTTCATATAACTATTTCTGAAAAAAAAAGTGTTGCATCATTTATTACCCTATATCAATTATTCACAATTTTAATATATACTATCTCGACTTCTTTTAATGTTTTCTCTTTTTAAATTGTGATAATATATAAATATATCGTGACCGCATTTAGGACAATTCCAATGCAGCTCGTTCGGCCGGCTCGAGCTGCACCCCAACGAGCTTGCTATTGCTCCCGCGTCTATAATGCTCAAGAAGGGGTTCTTTAACGCGAGCCGGATTGGGGCAATTTATATGAAGCGTATGTTGTGCACACGCATATTGTAAAAAATATTAAATAAATACAATTTTATTTTTTAATTATTATAATTTTTTAAAATTAATGTAATGTTGAAATATAAATTTAATAAAATCACAATTTCAAAATCTAATATTTGTTTTAATTTTAAAATACATTTATTTTGAAAAAATAAAAATGAATTTAAGAACTCCCACCGTGAAGGATGAGGTTCTTGTTAGGTCCTGAGGGTCTCGAATAGGTGTATGGGGGGGGGGAATACACCTATGGGCTATATTTAGCAAATCCTCAATCAGAGGGATCTCAGTCAGAGATCAAAACGAAACTTTACATGCAAACAAAGATGCTTGTTTTACTGAAATCAGTTTTGACCAAACAGGGTTGACGACTGATACTAAAAGCTCTTCAGTAAAGAGTTATCAGTTAAGTTGCTGGAACTTAACTGATGCAAGTAAGGGCTTCAGTCGAGTTTGCTAAAACAGAGATGATAACACTCTTCCTGACTATCAGAAGATAGATCAGTCAGACTGATATCATACGCAACGGAAATTAAACTTAGTTTCGCAATAGTCTCGGTGGAGCACGTTGTTGGTTATTCGGTTTCTCTTTGCAGTTAATCAGTATTAAGTTTATCAATTGAAATAACACAAGTAAGAACGTAAAGCTGAAAACTGTAAACAACACAGAGACTTTTACGTGGTTCGGAAAAACCCTTTCCTACATCCACGGTTGGTTGATCAGACCAACAATCCACTCCGCAAGTGCTTAACAGGTGCACTGCAAACCAAACCATGTGCTTGCCGGGTGCACACAACCGTACCACTGAAGAAAATCCTTCTTCAGGACCCACGCTTCACTCGCGTCGGATTTCTCTGCTCAACATAACCCGTGCTAAGACTTCTCACTCAGAGTCAGAGTACCTTCCTGAACTCCGAATCACTCAAACACTCTTTTGGGGAGGAGGTTTGAACGAGTGCCAACTATAATTACAAAGAACAAGTTCTATGAAGCAAGTTTGACCTTTGGCTTCTGGGTAAACAGAGGTTTGCCTAAGGTTTAAGAGAATGTGTGTAATCAGCAGTGACTGATTTTGGCTTTGGAATTCTCTTCTTCGATTCAAGCTTTGGGGAGATTAAGCTTTAGGCTGAGTAGCAATTTCGGCAGAGCTTCAGCTTATGTCGTTGAATCGGTGAAGGTTGAGTGATCCTCGAGCGCTATTTGTAGGAGAACTCTTGAATAGATCCGTTGGCGTAGATCGTCCTCAAGATTTCTTCCGTTGGAGAGCAATTCGAATTTGGGCTGAAGCTTCAATCTTCGAGGTTCCTTGTCTGGGTGGAAACGGCTCTCTTTGATGGATAGGAGATGTGACGTCTCTGAAAAGTAACCACCAGATAGGAATGACCTCTGCAGAGATAAGATCCTGAGATCTCTGCATTTAATGCGGTTGTACTTTGTGAGTACGTGGCTTACTCTGAACGTTGGAAGATCAGTCCGAGAAGGAATGTTCAACTGATACTTGACTTTAGTATCAGTCCATTGCGCGCATTAAGTAATCAGTCTTCAACTGATACTTCAGTTGGTATCTGCAGTCTTCAGTCTTCAGTCCTTCGTTCTTCAGTCTTCAGTCTTCGACACTACAAGCTAAACTAGAAACGAACTCTAACACTTGAGTTCAAAAACGATTCTAGTCTATTACAGTTAAGTCCTATGAATTTTGGTATCATCAAAACAAGGATTAGGATATTCCACAAGGTTCCCAACAGTTCTTAAGTGAGGACCCTTTCCATATAGCCCCTAAAGGGGCTCTTAAATGAAGATGTTCTTATTGTTGTACGTTTGAGAAAAAGATCAAATTCAATGGGTAATATGATCACTAATTTATTAAATAAGTTATAGGATTATTACTATAATCTTTATCTTTATATATATATAAAGCAAAGTAAATATAATTTAATTCAATTGCAAGGATATAATTGGAAATTGAGTAAAAAAATTATAAAACAACTTAACAAACTGGCGACTACTACTTCCTACAAAACTGTGCCTTTTTCCTTTTTTTAAGGTACAAGTCATTGTTTTGATTTAATTGAAAATTGTGTTTTAAATGTAGTCAATTGTTCTTCTTCTTTTATATATATATATATGGTGTTGTTCTATGAAAAATGCTACTATATATTTAGAGAATGGAGAATGGCGAATAAATCAATAATTTTTTTGACTAAATCAATAAAACTCATAAACAGACGTATCTATTTAATATGTTAAAAACATGTCCCCTCAAGGATTTGAACCTAGATGGAAATGTCTGTTCATGTGAAACCTTAATTTATTCGGAAAAATTATTGACTTATACGGAAGGTCACAAATTCATTCTTCATTATCTCAATATAGCGTTCTCTAATGAACCTCCCCCCCCCCCCATATGTAGGATTAGATTTCATGGAGAATTATATCTTTCGACATAATGGAGAATAATGAATAAATCAATAAATCCTACGAATAGACGTATCTAGTAAATATGGTGAAAATCTTGCTCATTTCAGTATTCGAACTCAAACAAAAATACTTGTTCATATGGTATATGGATTTGTTCATAAAAATTCTTATTCACTATTTTCTAACGAATTCTCTATTCTCTAAATATTTAGTATTTTCCGTGGAACCTTTCTATATATATTAGAATAGTATAAATCTATGCAGCAATATTGTGGCCACCCACACACTAATATAATAAGAATAATCTTGATTTATTTAATTTATTTTTTTAAATAAAAATAGGATTTAGTTATTTTATTATATTCTTTACATTATACTTATTTTTCTAAAAAAATTTTGCATTTTTTATTTTTTATTTATTTTTTAATTAAAATAAAAAGGTTACCAAAAAATTGCAAAAAAATAACTATAATGTAGAGAATATGATAAAATAACTAAATCTTATTTTTATTTTAAAAAACTAAGTTAAATAAATTAAATTATTTTCTACTTAAGTAAATTGTGGGTAGCCACAATGTGGCTGTTTAGCGTTACTCATTAGAATATATCTAACTTCATTTTTAGCTTTGATTATTCAAATTCCAAATTAGCATTTAATGTAGATCAAATGTAGTTAGTATTCTAATCCAACTTTAGTTAATAGGTGATGCAAGAAATGACTTCACTAAAGAGATTCCCATGCTTTCAACGAGTGGATATAATCATCGAACCTTCAAAATTCAGATTGAAGTCAAATTAATTGTAATATTGTAAATTGAATCTTTTATGCAATCAAGTGTGGTTTCAAATTATTCAACGCCCATTAATTTTTTTCGATATAGCCGGCCAAGTTGTCCTTTTCTGTCCGCGTCAACTTAAACATGGAATATTTGTCTCATCAGAACATTCACAATGGAAATAACTTGATAACTGATCTGATAGAATGGGAACCATATTGGATTAAGAAAGTTACATTGGGGTGACTTGATAGCTGATTTGATTTTTTTAGTTTTAATTTTTATATTTTTTTTATTTAAATTTTAATTGCACAAATTTACATAACACAAATTACTTCAAATTAAAATTGCATTAATTTAAATTACTAAAATTTAAATAGTATAAATTTAAAAATTAAAAAAAATTACAATAAAAATACAAGCCCAAACATTTTCAGTTTTTCTTTACTACTCATTTAAAATAGAAGTCCAAATATTTTTAACCTAATTATAATTTTAAATTAAAATTAATTAAAGTTAAAAGCCCAAATATTGAAAGCCCAATTATAGTAAAACCCTAAACTACTTTCTTCTTCCTTTCTTCAATGTTGCGCTCCACTTCATTTCTTCTTCCTCCTTCAATGGCGCCGTAAACCAGGTAAGTTCAGATTTTTTATTTTTAGTTTGATTTTTATTTTCTGTGCATGTACTACACGCATGGAGGAAAAAAGAGAACGAGTCTCACCCGATAAATCGGGTCTCCCTCGAGTCCTTCATGGCCATAGTGGAGGACACGATCAGTGGGTGACTCAAGTGGGTGCGATCGAGCCATCCACTGTAGGTGTTCTTAAGCGCGTATTAACATTAAATATCTATAACTTAAAAGGAAAATGGTTAGTTGTAGTTTCTATTCAGATATTTTATACATTCTATGTACCATGTATAAAGGTATAATAGAAATAAACACGAAGATTAAGAATAAGGTGTTAAAAATATAAAATATGGATATAAATTATTTATTTGATAAATTGAATAGAAATCACATACTATTATTTTTAGAAAATGACATTATAAATGAGACAAACTAATTAACTAATTTTAGTCTTCTTGTTCGATTTACTTACGTTTATCATTATCGTGTCGCATACAAAGAAGACTATATAACCAATTTAATATTTTATTGTATTCTTCTTTAATTAGTGATAAACACTCATTTATATTGTTTTCTAGTACTTAAAGTGTTAGGATTATACCTATTTGTGATACATTTTGGTTTGAGTTGTATATTCTTTTGTGATATTATGTTTGGGTATAATTTTAACTATTTTGTTATAGATTTGAGTGTTTTAGAAGCTAAATATGGGTAATAAAGATCCAAGAATCGAGTTTCAAGTGTTTCGGGTGCAAGAATCGAAGAAACAAGCTCAAGAACTCAAAAAAAGAGGAAACGGGACGAAGCAGAGGCCGCCGACGATCGGCGCGCATAAGAGTATTTGTGCGAAGATGGCGGCGATCCATCCGACGCCCATCGCCTGGATCGCCGGAAACTCGGTGTCAGCGGCGAGCGGTCCGACGACCGCCGCCAGGAGAAGAAAATTTGTTCTGCAGCCGGCCGCTGCTCGCTGGACCGCTGCGCGTTCGACTGCCCTTATTTTATGCGTTTTTCTGAGCTCTGTACTGTATTTTCCTCTTGTGACTAAATATAGGTCCTTTAGTTTACCTATTAGACATCTCTTCTCTCCCACTTTTCTTATTTTTCAGTTTTACATTTAGAATTTATAGCTTTCATAGACTAGGTTTATTTTCCTGCAAGGTTGAAGATTTCAACATTCAAGCTATTATTATTTTCGGGTTTTATCAATTTAAATTCTTTTATTGCTTTCTTCTTCATTATGTCTTTGACTTATTTAATTATGCCTAGCTAGTTCTTTATCTGATTCTAGGGTTTGTAAATAGCCAATTAAATTTATGTGATTAACTTGTTAATATCTTTTTGCCTTCCAATTTATGATTCATAATTCCCGGTGCTTAATTTTTTGTGGATTATCTGACCAATAATTTGCATGTGTAGCTATTCGCTTTGAGTCCTAACGGAGATAACTATTTAGTGGATTCAGGAATGTATGATATGATTTTAACCTTGAGACCTATCTCTTATGTGCTATTGGGGAGTTAGTAGATTTTCTTGAGACCTAACAGATATATATAATTTACTAATCTACTGTTATTGATGCGATTTTGGATTAAAATGGTAAATTGGATTAATAGGTTAATTATGTGATTTTGATTGACGACTTTACATTCCTAGGATCAGTATTTTATTATCTGATTGTTTATTAAATTCTTATTTGTTCTGTTTTATTATTCATTCGTTCAAAATAGCGTTTTGCCTGTATATTGCTAGAGTCTTGATAGGATTATTTAAAGTACTTTCGTTTATCAGTCCTCGTGGATACGATACTCGACTTGCTATTTATGTGCTACAACTATACTATTTTAGTTGCAGTTTTGTCGCTAATAAAATAGTGATCACCTTCTTCTAGGCGTAGAGGTATGCATCTTTATATAGAGAATGGTAGATGGCCTTGGGCCAGGTCCATGAAGATTAGGGTTTTTGGGCGCAGCAACTAGGGTTTCTAGGTACGACGGCTAGGGTTTCTGGGCGCAGCCAAGTTTGCTTAGATTTATTTCCATATGTGTTTAGCTCAATTAGATATGCATCCCATACTTTGACAAGTAAATCAGGTCAGATCCCTCTATATAAGGTAAGTGGATCTCCGCCTCCTTCTTTCCTACTACTGATGGGCGCGTGCTTTGCCCTTGTACGCCAAGTTTTACCCCAAAGTCAACATCATATTTCTGCTCAGTTTTTGCTCGAGCTCTGACTTGCCGCTTTGCCGTTGAACACCAGTTTTTGTCGCTCTACATCAAGTCTGTGCTCAGTTTCTGCTCAAAGTTTGGGTAGCCGCTTTGCCTTGGAACGCAACTAGATCCCGCACGATACTTGGTCTGGGCAAAAGTGCCCATGAATGATCTCAAGACCTTGTCTCTTTTGCGGAATGCAGGCTGCTTTGCCCAAAATATGTCCTCCCAAACATAAAAGTCACAAAACACACAAAAAAGAAGACTCGATCTAGGCCTAAACGATGCATAAAAAGAGCACGAAAATCAGGCTCGTCACCCACCCATATATATATATATAAGCAGCTTATGCAACACTATATGCTAACTTATGCACTATTCTTATTTCTTACAAAAAATAGCATTATTAATATAACTCATGCACACACACACACACACACACACACACATATATAGGATAGAGTTCTATGGAGACCATAAAAAAATCGAAGAACGAAGACCAAATCCTGTGCGTCGATCTTGGTATATCCAAGGGTGATGATTCATCTGGTGAAGATTTGATATTTTCTTTAATTGTCATAGATATAGGCAATCAAATCTTTTATTTATGGAATATTAATTTGATGAAGAGTCTGTTACGTGAATAATGCATCCACATATTATGTTCATTAATATGTTCGTAGAAAATACTAATGAACATACTAATGTTCGTTGATATGTTCGTAAAAAAATAAATGAACATACTAATTTTCGTTGATATGTTCGTAAAAAATAAATGAACATACTAATGTTCGTCGATATTTTCATAAAAAAATAAATGGACATACTAATGTTCGTCGATATTTTCGTAGGAAAATAAATGAACATAATAATGTTCACATATTATGTTCATTGACGGATTAGGTCCCAGAACAGGAAGTTTCGAAAATTCCTGGATTTATTCAACGTGATCCCAGATTTCAGTGGATTTAATCAACCAATATTTAATTACTGGTGTTTACGGAACCAACACCTAAACTATAATATGAAAAGTAAAAGCTATACCTAGAGATGATCGGAAAGAGTGAAGTAAAGCAATCGGAAAACTGGAGCCCAAGAGAAAAACTGACTGTTGTATTTGAAAATATGAGATAGCGTAAAAAATAATACACGAGCTCGGGCCCTATTTATAGATTTACAAGCGGAGGGGTAAAATAGTAAAAACATCTTCGGTGCATGCGTCCTGCGTGGTGGAAGGGTACGTTGGTAATTTCGATAATACGCGGGAGACCTTCCCGCGCGTTTATTGGCTCCTCTGATGGAAGTGTCTTCTCTGGCGAAGGCGTCTTCTCTGGTGATATTGACATCTCTGGCATGAAGAACTTCCCTGGAAAACACGTCTTCTCTGGCAAGGGCGTCTCCTCTGGCGGTAATGACTTCCCTGATGGAGTTTGACTTTTCTGGCGCGGATGATTTCTCTGGAGGAGAGGGCTCCTCTGTCAAGAATGACTTCTCTGGTGCGGATGACTCATCTGGCTAGAGTCATTCCTCTGATGGATGAAATCCTTCTGGTATAAATGGTTCTTCTGACCCATACGGCTCCTCTGATGAGAGTGGTTCCTCTGATTTGTACTCTCTCCCTACTCTGCATGTATTGCTCCTCACCAACCACTCCCCCCTCTAGTCTGGTTGAACCGGGTATTCTTCGCGTTCAACCAGTGGTGTGTTATCAGCATCAAAGCTTTGTTATTTTCCTTGGCCCCTGTAAATCATAAAGACATAAGCATTTTGACATTATGAGAGAATAAAAAGAAGCCCTGTAAATTGTTCTCTGGCGTTTTTGTTACTCCCACCCCCTGGTCTGGCTAGTTCACTCTGGAGAGATGCAACTAGTCAGAGGACTCGCCCGCGTGGATGACGTCATCCGCATTAAATGTCTGCCCAGTCTACAGTATTTTCCCCGTACCCGAGGTTACTTTTTAACCTTTGCGTCCTTTCGCCTTTCCGTATAAATTCCCATCCGTTGATTTCTTCCGTATGCCACGTGCCGTTCATCCCGCGTGCTGGTGGTTACCCGCGTACAATCTTACTTAGGCGATTCGAACTCCCCTTTTTTCGCTATTCTTCTTCTCCAAGTTTACCGAGCGAATTTTCTGCATTTTCCGGCGATTTCCTCACTGTTCCGGCATTCTCCTACGACCCTTCCGCTCCAGGTTTTACCGTCCATCTTTTTCCGGTCTAGGTAACTCGCGTATCTTCTTCGCTGCAATTTTATATTTAATCGTAGTGTAGTGGTATAACTGTTGGTGCTCTGATTGAGCGTGCTAGAAACCCTAGGGTTGGTATCTCCCATCATGGCCTGCACCTCCGCCCCTCAACCCTCTCGCTCGCCCTCTCCTTCTGCCCAAGACCCTTCATCTTCCTCCCCATCGCGGCCAGATCCTGAAAATCTTCCTTCCCCCTCTACTTCTGACGAATCTCAAACTGCACCCCCTCCTTCTCCACCTAGGAGAAAAGGGAAAAAGCCCCGCCTACCCCCCAAACGTATTCCTCATTCCCGTCTTAATGTCGCAGAGGTGGGGAAGTTGAGAAACAAATGTAGGCGTCCTGATGGTTTAAAATTCGAGGCCTTTTGTAAGGATTCAACGCCTCCTGAAAGCCTTCGTCATCCCAAGGTGATAGTTGTTTGGAAAGCTCAAATAGATGCTGGTTTGAGACTCCCTCCTCCTACTCTGCTGGTTGATGTTTGTAACTATTTTCACATCCCCTTTTTTCAAGTCGCTCCTTCTGCCATTCGGAGATTATATGCCTTTCATGTTTTGTGCCGAGCTCACGGTGTTGGGGACACCGCCAAATTGTTCTGTCAGACCCAGACCCTCCGCATGCAGGGCAATCCCCTGTATAGCTTTGCTGCTCACCCGAAATATCCTACCACCTTCCTTTCCTCTCTGAATTCTTTCGATAAGGGTTTCCTGAAGCATTATTGTTATGTGCGCACCCTTTTCGGCACCTGGCGCGACTATCACGTTTCGGAACTAGAATGGCATACAAGTCGCACTACTTATAAGCCAGCCTCTCCCGAAGTCCCCTCCACTCGCGACCTGAGTATTATAGCTCATCTTAATGCTATGAATAAGGCCCAACCTCTAGACTGTAGGTATCTGGCCGAGAACAACTCCTCTCTGGCATATAATGGTCTGTTTCCCCTGTATCCAGCGAGATCAATAGGTAAAAAATATACATTAGAAAACACATTAGCTTTTGTTACCCTGCTTTTAATGTTGTGAAATTTTGGTTTGCAGATATGTCTTGGAGATCAAAATGTGGGGACAATTTGCCTGACACCCCTTCTCTTGCTGGCCATGGAGCACATGGCTCGGGCGGTTCTGCTTCCGGAACAAGTCCCTCGGAGCAACCTGCTGGGTCCGAACTGATCCCTATTCCCCCTGTAGTTGAGATCCCAGAGAGAAATGTGGAAGCTTCGCGCCCCTTTGATGCGGAGGAAGTTGATGCGGGGGCCCTTGTTCGCAGGGGTAGACACTCCAGCGTTGGTGATGTCACTGGCACCCGTGAAGAAGATATCCAAGTCGTGGATATTACTGATGAGGTTCCTTCGCCTGATTCGGCTCCCGATGCTACCCTTGCCGACCTTACGAAGAAGAGGAAGAGAGGTTCCCTGATCTCTGTGGGTGAGAAGGAGAGGCAGGAGGGCCTAAAAAAGGTTGGCAAGTTCTCAGAGCCAGCGAGGAGGTCTGCTGGTGGTGTGAAGATTCTCCCTCCTACTGGGGACAAGGGCAAAGGGCCAGCGAAGAAGTCAGCTGGTAGTTCCAAGGCTCTCCCCTCTGCCGGTGGAAAGGGTAAGGGCAAAGCTGTGGTGCCCTCGGCTGACGAACCAGAGGATCTTGTTCCTGGGCCGATTTCGAGTCTGACGGGGCAGAAATTAATTGATGCTTTGATAGCTCGTGTCCATTCTCAGGATCAGGAAAAGATGGAGGCGCTGACGCGCGGGGCTTTGGCTACTAAGTTGTGCCAGCTGGCTCTTCAGGTATCCTGCCTCTTGTATTTTTGTTATAGAAAATTTAAGTTACTAACCTTTTGATTGCTCTGTCATTACCCATTTTGTTTTCCTTGCAGATGGAATCCGGGATCTGGGGAGCTGTCAAGTGTATTCATGATTATGATGTGTCTGAAAAAGAGAGAGAGAAAGAGCAAGCGGACGTCGCTAAACGCGATGATGATGTTGCTGGAGTTGTGGAGCGCCTAAGCAAGGCTGAAGCGGAGGTTATTGAGTTGAAAGCTAAATTAGCTCAGATGGAGGTGGAGAAGGCGTCCTTGGCCTCCGAATTGTCGAGGGCCACAAAAGAGGGCCATGAATGCCTGGCCAGGTTTAAAGCTGGTTATGAAAGAGACTACGAAGAAGCCAGGCGGGGCTGGAAAAGGATACTTGTGGAAGCTCAGAACCGTGCGTACGTCCTGGGGGCTCGAGATCAACGCCTGGAGTACTTCTTGTCTCCACGAGGCCAACACTTCCTGGGGATGATGCTGGAAGGCACTCTGGAGTCTTTCAAAAAGACTCCCGAATACTTGGAAGATTTCGGACCTCTTTTTGCTTATGTGATAGAGCAAACAGCTTCCAAGGCATTGGAGATGGCGGGGGCCACCCCAGAACAACTTGCCACTTTGAATTTCAGAGCCCTGATGGATAACCTCCAAGACGAGGAGATAAACAAACGGATGGGCATTTCTGAACACTCTCCAGAGAAGCCAGAGTGGTGGTATCCAGTGCTAGAGAAAGCCATTCCCTACTTTTCTCTTGGGATTGGATCTGACTCGCTGCCCTCTGCTCCCATATATGCGCCTGCGTTCTCTGCTTCCCTGATGAACTTTGTGAACCGGCTATGGGATCCCTCTGGCGAGAGCACCCGAACATTCTCTCAGTTCGGCCTAGAGCCCCCTCTGCCCTCTGACTTAGCGGCTTCTGCCTTCACCGACTCTGTCTCTTCCTCTGCTGCGGTGGAACAGCTGTTCGACCTGTATCAAGATGAGGATCTATATGTGCAGGAAGCTGCCAAGTTGTTGGATTTGGGAGTGCGTCTTCCCCAACCGGTGGAGACTGGTCCGTTGCCCGTGTTCACAGAGAAGACCGTTTCTGGCCATGCCTCTGCAAGTGGTGCCCCTTCCCCAATTCCATCTGCTTCTGCCCCTGTCTCCTCTGCTGTTGCCCCAGCTGTCTCTGTTCCTCCCTCTTGACGCTCCTTATCCCTTTCCTGTCTTTACCGAAAGAAATTTTTGTAACTCTTTGATTTGTATAAGCTGAATATTTACCTTCAAATTTTGGTGTATAGCTATGCCCTCCGGGCATGTTTTAGTGAAATTTCCTTCCCTTCCTTGCTCCTTTTATCTTTATTGCCTATATTTGTTTTCGTTGCTTGTTGATGACTCTTCTGGCGAAGGTTTTGATAACTCCTCTGGCGAGGATTTTGTTGGCTCCTCTGACGGGGATTCTGATGATTCCTCTGACGAGGATTTTGATGATTCCTCTGACGAGGATTTTGATGACTCCTCTGACGAGGATTTTGGTGACTCCTCTGGCGAGGATTCTGATGACTCCTCTGTCGAGGATTCTGATGACTCCTCTGTCGAGGATTTTGATGACTCCTCTGACGAGGATTCTGATGACTCCTCTGGCGAGGATTGCGATGACTCCTCTGACGAGGATTTTGATGACTCCTCTGACGAGGATTTTGGTGACTCCTCTGGCGAGGATTCTGATGACTCCTCTGGCGAGGATTGCGATGACTCCTCTGACGAGGATTTTGTTAACTCTTCTAGGAAGGATTTCACCGCCTCCTCTGACGAGGATTTGGTTGATTTCTTTGCTGGCGATTTCGTGCTTCCCGTCCACGCTGCTTCCCATCCATGCTTGAGCACTCTGCGCGGAGCATGGAAGACCCGGAGGGTGCAACCAACTTTCGCGGCTTACGATTACATAGTAACCCTCTGCGTGGAGTATGGAAGGCCCGGGTGGCGCGACCAACTTTCACGGCTTACGATTAAAAAGTAACCCTCTGCGTGGAGCATGGAAGGCCCGGGTGGCACGACCAACTTTCACGGCTTACGATTAAATGGTAACCCTCTGCGTGGAGCATGGAAGGCCCGGGTGGCACGACCAACTTTCACGGCTTACGATTAAATAGTAACCCTCTGCGTGGAGCATGGAAGGCCCGGGTGGCACGACCAACTTTCACGGCTTACGATTAAATAGTAACCCTCTGCGTGGAGCATGGAAGGCCCGGGTGGCACGACCAACTTTCACGGCTTACGATTAAATGAACACCCTGCACGAGGCTTGGTAGACCCGGGGGGTGCACACCACCTCTCGTGACTTACGGTTAAGGACAACCTCTGCGCGGAGCATGGAGGACCCGGGGGGTGTAACCAACTTTCGCGGCTTATGATTATGTGCCACCTCTGCGCGGAGCATGGAAGGCCCGGATGGCGCGACCAACTTTCGCGGCTTACGATTGAATAGTAACCCCCTGCACGGAGCATGGAAGACCCGGGGGGTGCGACCAACTTTCGTGGCTTACGGTTAAAGGTCCACCCTGCACGGAGCCTGGAATACCCGGGGGGTGCAACCAGCTTTCATGGCTTACGGTTAAGTGGACACCCTGCACGAGGCTTGGCAGACCCGGGGGGTGCACACCACCTCTCGTGACTTACGGTTAAGGACAACCTCTGCGCGGAGCATGGAGGACCCGGGGGGTGTAACCAACTTTCGCGGCTTACGATTATGTGCCACCTCTGCGCGGAGCATGGAAGGCCCGGTTGGCACGACCAACTTTCGCGGCTTACGATTGAATAGTAACCCCCTGCACGGAGCATGGAAGACCCGGGGGGTGCGACCAACTTTCGTGGCTTACGGTTAAAGGTCCACCCTGCACGGAGCCTGGAATACCCGGGGGGTGCAACCAGCTTTCATGGCTTACGGTTAAGTGGACACCCTGCACGAGGCTTGGCAGACCCGGGGGGTGCACACCACCTCTCGTGACTTACGGTTAAGGACAACCTCTGCGCGGAGCATGGAGGACCCGGGGGGTGTAACCAACTTTCGCGGCTTACGATTATGTGCCACCTCTGCGCGGAGCATGGAAGGCCCGGTTGGCACGACCAACTTTCGCGGCTTACGATTGAAAGAACACCCTGCACGGAGCATGGAGGACCCAGGGGGTGCCACCAACTTTCGTGGCTTACGGTTAAAGCAACCTCTGCGCGGAGCATGGAAAACCCGGGGGGTGCAACCAACTTTCGCGGCTTATGATTAAGTGCTATCTCTGCGCGGAGCATGGAAGGCCCGGATGGCACGACCAACTTTCGCGGCTTACGATTGTCAGCAACCTCTGCGCGGAGCATGGAGGGCCCGGGCGGCACAACCAACTTTCGCGGCTTACGATTGTCAGCAACCCCTCTAACTTGTTGAGCGTGACCCCTCTGCTCTGGTGGAGCGTGACTTGTTGAATTTAAAAATTGGGATCTACGGGTATACACCCTACTCCCCCCTCTGGTGACATGTGCAATACTCTGTTATGAACATGTTGTCCCATTTATTTCTTACTCCTTCCTCGGCCCATAAACTCGCGTAGGCCCATTATTTCTTAGCCCATTTTCTAAGCCCAGTATCGCCTCTATATATATCCTCTTCCGATCCTTCAAACCCTGGGTCTGTTGATGTTTTGCCTCCCTAGATCGGTTGTATGGCACTCAAGTAAGGGAATTTCCCCTCTAAACACTCACATCCCTGAGGGCTCCGCCTTTTTCCCCTGTGCTTCTGGTGTAGATCCCTAACTTTGTGGTTGTAACGAGTGGAGTTCCCTTGCTTGAGTGTTTTATAACCAGGCTCCTCAGATCTAGACGTTGATTTCCCAGATCTGGGCGTTGGGTTTCCGGATCTGAGCGTTGGCTCCTCAGATCTGGGCGTTGGGCCTTGTTCCTCCTCTGTATTCTTTCTTTTTGGCATTTTGACTTGTTTTTCTTGGTATTCTGCAGACACAAAATGGAGTTGAAGTAGATCTGAGAGGTGAGCGTGTCCCAGCCACGAAAAAGAACTCGGAGTGTTGGATCATGAAGGAAGAGACGTCCATCCCTGATGCTTGTTTTCCCTTTGGCCTGCTAAGAAGCAGTTTTTGTATTTATTTCTCCCTTGTCCTGCTAAGAAGCAGTTTGCATTTTGAGTTTGCATTTTGAATTTAAAAATTGAGGATTATGGGTATACACCCTACTCCCCCCTCTGGTGACATGTGCAGTGCTCTGCACGAACATGTTAGGTAGCATATGTAACATAAGAAAACAAAAATTGAAATAAACAAACACCACACCAGGGAATTCCCTAGAACCACATATCTGTTTTATTGATATTATGGCCCCGAACCTCGTTAAAACCCCTGTGGGGAAAAAGAGTATCCGGTCTACAAGTGATTACTCCTGCTAAGAAGCAGTTATACATAGAACTTTTTGAGTGTGTTTATATTCCATGGTCTGGGTAGAGCTCTGCCGTCTGAATCCGACAATATGTACGCACCTCCTCCCAAAACCTCTATGACAATGTATGGCCCTTCCCAATTGGCTTCGAACTTACCCACCGCCTTTAATGCGTCAGCTCGCTTGAGAACCAAATCTCCCTTCGACAATTTCCTCACTCTGACCCTTTTGTCATATCCCGCCTTGATGATGCCTTTGTACTTGGCTGCTCTGATACGGGCTTCCTCCCTCTGTGCTTCCACCAAGTCCAGCTCTGCTCGGCGGAGCTCCTCATTGTGCTCAGTGTCATACGTGGTAATCCGGTATGATTCTAGTCGTGCCTCTGCTGGTATCACCGCATTGGATCCATACACCAGCGTGAATGGTGCCTCCCCTGTCGCCGTTTTTGGACTGGTTCGGTAAGCCCAAAGAACGGTATCCAGCTCCTCCACCCACTTCCCTCTGCTCTGATTTAGCCTCTTCTTGATGCCCTCACATATGGTCCTATTAGCCAATTCTACTTGTCCATTTGCCTGTGGATGAGCCACCGAGACAAAACGCTGTGTGATATCCATTCGATCGCAGAAGTCTGCAACCCGTTGCCCCGTAAATTGAGTCCCATTATCAGACACGATGATGCGTGGCACTCCGAATCTGCAGCAGATATTCCTCCAGATAAAACGTTCCACTGTAACTTCATCGATCTTGCTCACGGCCTCAGCTTCGACCCATTTGGAAAAATAGTCCACTGCCACAATGAGAAAGCATTTCCCTCCAGGTGCTGTAGGCAGCTTCCCAACTATATCAATGCCCCATTTATCAAACGGACAAGCGGCGTACATTACACCCATGGGCTCCCCTGGTATGTTGATTTTCCCGGCATGCCGCTGGCAAGCTTCACACTTGCGGACAAATTCTCTGGCTTCCTGGTTGATGTGAGGCCAGTAAAAACCTGCCCGAATGATCTTGCGCACAAGGTCTCGAAATCCGGTGTGCCCGCCGCAGCAACCTGCATGAATCTCTTTCAGAGCAAAGTTAGCTTCCTCTGGCGATAAACATTTTAGCAGAGGTTGAGTAAAAGATCTTTTGAAGAGTTGATCATTGATTAGGCAGTAATTTTCATAGCGAGCCCTCTGGTTGGACTCTCTGCTTAGTCGTTCCCCTGTCTTCAGAAAGTGTATAATCGGAGCCCGCCAATCATCTCTGATCTCTACCGAGAATACCTGCGAAGTTTCCATCTCTCTGGTGTCACAAAGTAGAATAATCTCGTCGCTCCAAGTTTGCTCTACTGCGCTAGCCATGCGCGCCAGTAGGTCGGCCTTCGTGTTCTCTTCCCGAGAGATCTGTTCGAGCTTGAACTCCATGAATTTTTCTTTCATTTCGTTAATTTTGGTATGGTACGCCTTCATCCTCTGATCCTTGACATTATAACTTCCCGAGAATTGTTGTGCAACCAACTGGGAGTCTGTCTTTATAATGACACACTCAGCTTTAAGCTCTGACAGGATATGAGCCCCTCTGACCACGGCCTCATACTCCGCCTCATTGTTAGATAACCGACAGGTGAATTTGATGGCGAACTGGTATGTCCCATAACCTGGCGAAGTAATATAAACCCCGATTCCGCACCCCTCTTTTGTCACTGACCCATCCACATAAGCCACCCAGAACTCTGGTATGGGACGACGAGTTGTTTCTTGTATGAAGTCTGCCAATGCCTGCGCCTTGATCGCCGTTCGTGGCTCGTACTCTACATCATATTCCCCTAGTTCCACAGCCCATTTGACCATTCTTCCCGACAAATCTGCGCGCCCCAAAACTTGTTTAAAAGGTAAAGACGTGCGCACCACCACTCGATGTGAAAGGAAATAAGGCCTCAGCTTTCTTGCCGTGATCATGACCGCCAGAGCCGCCTTCTCGATCTCTGTGTAGTTGAGCTCAGGGCCCTGAATAATTCTGCTGACAAAATAGATAGGTCTCTGATGACTTCCTTCCTCTCTGATTAGCACAGAGCTGATTGACTCCTCCCCCATAGCTATGTATAAATACAACGTTTCTCCCGGGACCGGCTTGGTCAGGGTTGGGAGTTTCGCTAGGTATACTTTAAGATCCTCAAATGCTGCGCGGCATTCCTCTGTCCACAAAAACTTGGCTCCCTTCCTCAACACTTTGAAAAACGGCATGCTCCGTTCTGCCGATCTCGATATAAACCTGCTTAGGGCAGTGATACGCCCGTTCAGGGTCTGCACCTCCTTGATTCCTCTAGGCGGTGTCATTTCCAAAATAGCTTTGACCTTGTCGGCGTTGACCTCAATCCCTGCTGGCGTGACTTTATACCCCAAGAATTTCCCTGTTGTGACCCCAAAAGTGCACTTGGCTGGGTTCAACATGAGTCTGTGATCTCTGACTACCGTGAAGATTTCTTCCAGATCTGCCACATGGTCCTCTGCCCTGTTACTCCGTACGAGCATATCGTCTACGTATACTGAGATATTCTTAGCAAGCTGTTCTTTGAAAATTTTCTCCATCATCCGCTGATATGTGGCTCCTGCATTCTTCAGACCGAACGGCATACTCTTCCACCCATATACTCCGCAACAGACGGCAAAGGCCGTTTTGGCTATGTCTCCCCTGTTCATCTTTACCTGATGATACCCTTGGTACGCATCCATCATGGATAATAAGGCACATCCTGAAGTGGAGTCCACTAATTGGTCAATCCTCGGCAGAGGATAGTGGTCCTTCGGACAAGCAGCGTTTAAATCTCGGAAGTCCACACACATCCTCCAGGTGTTTGTTTTCTTGGGTACCATCACTGCGTTTGAAATCCACTCTGGGTATTGCACTTCTACAATATGCCCAGCTTTCAATAATTCATAGACCTGCTCTCTGATGGCAGCGTCCTTTTCAGCCCCAAAATTCCTTGTCCGTTGCTTTACCGGCTTGACCTTAGGGTCCACGTTGAGGCAATGCTCCGCCAACCCTCTATCGATTCCCTTCAAATCTGAGGTACTAAAAGCGAACACATCCGCATTTCGTCGAAGACAACCAATGAGCTCTTCTCTGACTTGATCACTCATGGCCGATCCAATCTTAGTCTGGAAACCCTCTTTCCCTGGAAATAACTCTATCATATTGCAAACATCGCTAGTGGACACCAGCGCGGTTTTCTCTGTGGAGTCTCTGTCTTTTAATAAATCCGCCAACTCTTGGCGTTCCTCTGCTGGGGCATGCACCTCGCCCACTTTCCCCCTCTTCCGGGCGTTCGATCCCTCTGTCCATCTTTCCCTTTTCTGCCCCGCTGACTGCGTGAGCATTTGCACGTGGCATGCTTTTGATGTCGTCTGATCGCCACAAACTTCTCCCACTCTTCCACCCTCGATTGGAAACTTCATTTTTAGGTGAAACAAAGAGATAACTGCCTTGAATGCCGTCAAGGCAGGCCGGCCGAGTATGACATTGTATGAGGGTTTGGGCATATCCACCACTAAGAAACGTACCATCCTTGTTTTATTGCCCGACACTGTACTGCCAAGGATCAACGGCAGCTCTACATACCCTAGGGGCATGACCATCTCTCCTCCAAACCCAAACAGAGGAGCATTTGTCGGCTCAACATGAGCGTTAATTCCCATATTTTGGAGACATTCCTTGTACAAGATGTTTACAGCGCTGCCCGAATCCACGAAAATTCGGTGAATAATGCAGCCGGCGATGTCCGCCGTGATGACCAGCGCATCATCATGTGGATACATTAATGTGCGTATATCCTCTACTCCAAAAGTGATTGCCGGCTCCTCTGCCGCGCTGGTGATTTCCATGACCCTTTTAGGATAATACCCTGCTTTGACTGCTCTGACGACTTGCTTTTTAGCCCTATTTGATGTGGGCATCCCGTTTTCCCCACAAATCATGTGAACTTCCCTCCTATATGGGGGGGGAGGAAGATTTTGTCTATCTGCCCCTTCTCTGCGATTATCCTGGTTATCATCGAGCCTGCGATCTCTGTTGTTATTCCCCTGCTCTCGTCGCTGATCCCGGTTATTTCTTTGATCCCTCTGATCTCGCTGATCTCTCTGATCCCGCTGATCCCTCTGATCAGTCCTCCTCTGACCTTCATTTCCCCTGTCAATGAAGTGGTCGAGACATCCCTGGCGCACCAATAACTCCAATTGGTGCTTAAGGTGTCCACAATATTTCGTGTAATGCCCGAAGGAATTGTGATATTCACACAACTTATTATTAGGCCCTTCCTGCGGCGGCCCAGTCCGGTAAGTCCCCGGTGCCCTAAAGAACGGCTGATCCTTTATTAGATGAAAAATTTCTTCTTGTGGTTTAATCAAGGGCGTGTATTCGGTAAACCGCGTTACTTCATTCACTGTGCGCTGTTGATTAGATGGCATTCCTCCCTGGGGTGGGAGTACCCTAGGAGGCAACCCTCTGAATGGGGCCCTATCTTGCTGTCTTTGTCGTTCGGGTGCTTCCTCAGCTTTCTTGACTCTGTGTTTCTCATTTTCCACCTTCCTCGCCATTTTGGCGTCCTCCAACTGTAGATACCCCGGCAGCCTTGCCATGATGTCATCAAAATCCCTTGCTGGTCGAATTTGTAATTCGTCAAAAAAGATTCCTGGCCTGAGTCCTCTGACATAGGCGCAGTTTTTAATTTGCGATTCTGCCTCTGGCACCTCCAGAGCAGCAAGATTAAACCTTGCTGTGTACTCCCGAAGCGTTTCTCCCTGCTCCTGCTTAATATCCATCAGCGAAAGGGCTGATTTCCCTACCCTCCGTGAACTCGCGAACTGACGCAAAAAACGAGTCTGTAATTCTTCGAAAGAGTGAATGGAATTTGGGGGCAGCGTCCCAAACCATAACTGGGCTGGTCCAGTAAGGGTAGTGGAGAAGATCCGGCACTTGATGCCCTCCGTGTACATGTGCAACGTAACCAACCCCTCAAACCGATTGAGGTGTACCTCCGGATCGGTAGTGCCATCGTAATCCAGTGAGATGGGCTTGTAGCTCCTAGGTAAGGCATCTGCCAAAATATCGTCCGAGAAAGGACTGCGGTTGTGGATCGGGTGGAACCTCGATGTCTTAGCTCTCTTGTCCCCCTTATGCCTCCCCTGTTCCCTTCTGTCCCTGGGTACTTCATGAGCGTGGCGCTTGTGGACTCTATATTCATGTCTGCCAGAGGAATACTCCGGCTCTCTTTCCTCTGACCTCTCTGTGTAGCGTGATTTTTCCGATCGATGGGACTTTTCCACCCGGTGCGATTTTCCTGACCTTTGTTCCCTGTCCTCCCTTCGGGATTTCTCCCTCAGTGATTCCTCCAGATCCTGGAGTTGATGTTTTAGCTGAGACACTTGGTTTTTTAGCCGAGCTTTCTCCCTCGGTCTCTCTTCCTCGAACACCAAAGAGACGGATTGACTATCAGACTCGTCAACCCTCTCCTTTCTCACCACACTGTTAAGTCTGACCCGGCTCCCCTCTGGTCTTCTTTCCACTTCCCTGTCAGCAGGGTCCCCTTGTACTTCCAGAGGCACCGCAGCTTGTTTGTTGATTGCTAAAGTGTTTACCTCCTGAGTAGCGGGAGGTGGGGCCTCAGCGCCCTGCAGAGTAGCCGTTCCCACCAGTGGAGCTACAGTGGGAACAGCGGACAACATGGGAGTTCCTAGTGCCTGACGCACAGCGGAGTAGTGAAGCAGCGCCATCATCTGTTCCATCGATCCAAACGTGATTTGTCCCGCTCCAGACGCGGGAGTTAAGCATGGCATGTCAGATCCTGGAGTCACCAAAGCAGATCTCTGGAGACTTGCATTCAACCCTGTCAACGGAGTGGCGGGGATAGCCTGAAACCCTGGTGGGGCAGTGAAGGTAGCATTGCCCTGGAGGCCCGGGAACAATGAAGGTGGCATCTCCGTGGTGAGAGCAGCGGAGTCGAACTCCCTTTCTAGGTTGCGGTGAGCATCTGATGATCCCATGGTACCTACATGTAAACAAAGTGAGAAATGATATCGAGGACGAAAGAACAAAACCCTCCGCTACCGACGGGAATTCCGGTATAAGAAACCCAATAAAAAATCCCAATCACCGGTACGAAGACCGTTAGAATATTCCCTTCCAAGTAACCCTACACTCTGAGAAATAAACCCAGAGTATAGTTTGAGGAAACAGAGCCCTCAGTAAAATCCAGCAGATGCAAGATACCCAGAGACAAGTACAAGCAGAGCAACCATCAGAAGACATGTTAGCACGCTTCATTAAACATGATAACAGAAGGAATTATGTAAAATGCTACTATAATATGAAGATTAGTCAGGGAAAACATGGAAAGCATAAATAATCATTTCCCATAAGTGAAGACCGTCCCCAAAACAACAATGCAAATCTCACCACAACAAATACGCATCCATGCCGGTAAATACCCTCGAAATCGAAGATTAGCCACGAAAACCCATAGATCCGCAGTAAAAAACCCCAATATGCCAGGAACAGAACATAATTTCCCCACTCCATCATCGGAATCGAAGATCAACCACGAAAATCACGAAAAACACCCATAAAACCCCTCCCTTAAACGAAAAAACGTCTATAAACCCCCGGCACAGAGCCAACATAGCAAGAACAAAGCATCAATTCCAATCCAACGATATAGAACAAAGATTTATCATTCAGACAAAGGAAGTAACGGTAATTATCGAACCCCAGTAAAGAAGACCCACGGATTTAACAGCATGAACCCAAACACAGCAGAAGTAAAGTACTAATCGACGTATTATCGATGCAGACCCATGGATTAACAGTAATAGCCACACGCTTGACTGAAAACAGTACAACATTCGGTAAATCCCTAGTATAATTCTAAGATTATCGGAGGAAACACGTAAATCGCCCACAATTATCACATTGACACGTAAAACACCCATGCACAAGTGGCATATACTCAAGATATCGAAGATCCATAAGAAAACGACGAACATAATTGGAACAGAGCACCAAATTATAATTTCTTCATGCAAAACACTGGATCGGTGAAGAAAACGTCAATTCTACGAGAGAATCCCTTATTTACGGACAACTAGTCCGGATCAACGGTAAATAAACGTAAATTTCCCCCGATTCATGTTTCATACCCGTCGCCACCTTTCCTCATGCACTCAAAACATAAATCAGCGCAGATTAAAGAAAATTAATGACATATTGACCCGGAAAACACAATTTAAACAATCAAAAACAACTAGTTGTCCCGATTATCGGACCCATCGGTGCCGACGCCCACAAATCCGATTGGATTTACAGATCTGCGTACGCCGGCGACCGTAACCTCACGTCTTAATTCAGTAGCTTTCCCACAGACGGCGCCAGTTGGTGTTTACGGAACCAACACCTAAACTATAATATGAAAAGTAAAAGCTATACCTAGAGATGATCGGAAAGAGTGAAGTAAAGCAATCGGAAAACTGGAGCCCAAGAGAAAAACTGACTGTTGTATTTGAAAATATGAGATAGCGTAAAAAATAATACACGAGCTCGGGCCCTATTTATAGATTTACAAGCGGAGGGGTAAAATAGTAAAAACATCTTCGGTGCATGCGTCCTGCGTGGTGGAAGGGTACGTTGGTAATTTCGATAATACGCGGGAGACCTTCCCGCGCGTTTATTGGCTCCTCTGATGGAAGTGTCTTCTCTGGCGAAGGCGTCTTCTCTGGTGATATTGACATCTCTGGCATGAAGAACTTCCCTGGAAAACACGTCTTCTCTGGCAAGGGCGTCTCCTCTGGCGGTAATGACTTCCCTGATGGAGTTTGACTTTTCTGGCGCGGATGATTTCTCTGGAGGAGAGGGCTCCTCTGTCAAGAATGACTTCTCTGGTGCGGATGACTCATCTGGCTAGAGTCATTCCTCTGATGGATGAAATCCTTCTGGTATAAATGGTTCTTCTGACCCATACGGCTCCTCTGATGAGAGTGGTTCCTCTGATTTGTACTCTCTCCCTACTCTGCATGTATTGCTCCTCACCAATTACATTAAAAATCAAATCAGGAAATTATATGAACCGTTAGATTAAGCAAGATCGACGCACAGGATTTGGTCTTTATTCTTTATGTAGGGGAGTGGTCTCCATAGAAGCTATATATATATATATATATATATATATATATATATATATATATATATATATATGTGGTCCAATTCAATAGAGAAAGGTAGATGTGGCCAAAAAAACCGGAACAGGGAACCGAACCGGAAAATCGGACCGTCCGGGACGGTTCTGGAACCGGAACCGTGATACACGGTTCCGAACCGAAACCGAAACCGTGCTCGGCCGGTTCGGATTTCTTAAACCGCCGGTTCCCGGTTCCAAACCGGAACCGAATCGTGGAACCGGGAACCGGAATGGAACCGTGCCAGAACCGCCTTGGAACCGTGAACCAAAGGTTCCACGGTTAGAACCGTGGAACCGTAGAACCGTGGAACCGTGGTCTTTATGCTTATTAAAAGTAATTATTGTAATAAGTAATTATTCACATGAAGAAATTTAATATTTCAAAATTATTACTTTTTTCACGAAAATTGTTATTTTTAGTCATGAAAACTTGTAATTTTAATGATTTGGTCAAGTAATTATAGTTGTAAAAAAAATAATCATTGATATTAATAAATGTAATATTTTTTAAAAATGTAAAAAAAATAGAAAAAGAGTAATTATTGACTTAATAAAAATTAATTATTCATATGAAGAAATATAATATTTCAAAATTATTAGTTTTTTTCACGATAATTGTTATTTTTACTCATGAAAACTTGTAATTTTAGTTGTAAAAAGTAAATTAAATTGCCTTAATTTTATTTTAGCATTCAAATGTTGTAATTGTAAATTTTATTTATAAGAGTTGTAAGGTGTAACTTTGAATTATAAGTTCAATTTAGAAAATAATGTATATGGACTTTATATTTTCTTGTGCCATTTATTTTATTAAAGCAAATTTCATTAAATTTTACACAACAATACATAAAATAATACAAATTACATAAAAAAAAAATCGAACGGTTCTAACGGTCCGAACCGGAACCGGCGGTTTGGAATCGGAACCGGAACCGCCGGTTCACGGTTCGGAACCGAAACCGTGAGGGTTATTTTTCGGTTCGGTTCTGGTTCCAATTTTTGGAACCGGGAACCGGCGGTTCCGATTCCGGTTCGAACCGGGAGCCGAACCGTGGCCACAGGCCCTTAGAGTTAGAAATAAGAATAAATCAATACCATTGATTTATTGCTATTTGCTAATCGACGGTCAAGATTAGACATAAATTTATGATTTACCAAATAATAAAACCTATTTTAGAAGGCATAATTTATTCCAAAAGGTTATTCTGGTAAAATTAAAATTCGTCAGATTTTATTATAGAATCGAATTGCACGATTTGCTCGCATTCCTTATAGATAATGATTTGTAAAGATTTACAAGAAATTGATTTTTGTATATTAGCAGACGTTCCTTTATCGTTCGATATTTCTTTGTTAGCTGAACATTTGACGTTTAAATTGTGAGAAATGAATTTAAATTAACTTCAATTTAAATTTGTACATTCTAGACATTTTGGAGCAGAGGCCCGTGGTCGGGCCCGTGGCCACTACCGGGACCGCGGGGTCCTGGGCTCTGTGCGCAATCCGCTTGTTCGGCTCCGTTCTCCCTCATCCGAACTCTGATTTGGTCGCCGTTTGTGCTCACGGATTCCTCTCGAGATGTACTTCAACCTCATGTTATCAAAATTCTCAAATTGATCTTTGATTTTCCCTGAAATCACTCTAAAAATCTCAACAAAACTCAAAATTGGGATACAAACACTTATTCACAATCAATTCATGGGGGAAAAATGATAACAATTCATGCGATATTGAGGTACGAAAACCATGTTTGTCATTCTTGAAAGCTATCAATCCACGCCTTCCCTATATTTATTCTCCAAATTGAGCAAAGGTGGCTACTTCTCGATATTGTGCCAATTTTAGTTTTAAACTCCCGCAATTTCATCTTAGTTCATTGCGCCAGTGGGTTCAACCAGTCCTAACTGGAGGCTTCCACTCAGTAGCTAACGAAGCTGCTTCAAATTGATTATCGTGAAAAGTATATTTTTCATGAGAACGTTTAAACAATGCACTGAATGTATAAAGTTTGTACATTCGATGTTAAATTTAATTCGCTAAAAGAAATCACCCCTCATGGTGATGCTTCATTCAACAAAATGATACATTCACCATAAATATTTGAGATCGAGTGACTAAAAATGGTTCTCCATTTTTACAATAATTATAGTTCTTATTCAAATCCTTTCATGTGTATACAATATTGGTTCTTTTAACTATTTTGATATAGTTAATGCATACTTTATGACAACGGTAAATCATATAAGAACTTAGGGGAGAGAGCATTCGGATTTCAGATCGAATTTTTGCCTAATTCGATTTGATTCGAAAATAAATTTTTTTCCTATAATTCAATTTGATACGAACCATATTATCCGGAATTGAAATTAAAAAATACGAAAGATTTCGTACAAAATCCGATCCGAACCGAAAATTTTATAATGTGAAAAAAAAATCGAAAAAAAAAATCAAACACATATCAACCTAACCAATTAGATGATTAAGATTCAATTAAAGTCCTAATTAACAAACCATTATTTCTACTCAACCAAGATGAGAATGTATGATTAGAATTTAGAAATATTTATTTAAGAACTAATATATGTGTGTGTGTGTGTGTATATATATATAATATATATAATATTATATATAATAATTTTTATATTATAAATATAATTCAAATTTCGGATTTTTTCAAATTTTAAAATTATCAATCCGATCAGATCCGATTCGAAATTTACTTAAAAATCAATTCGATTCAACTAGAAAATTCAAAAATTTCGAACCAAATTTTAATTTTAATTTAATTTAGATCGAATATTCAGATTTTACATATTTTACTCACTCCTATAAGAACTAATAATTTAATTTAAGTTTTAGTCAGCACACAAAAATTTATATTGAACCCAGAAGAAGTTATTGGATCCCAACGATCACGTATAATTTATATTAGCAATATTATTCTTCCCAACAAGTCGAGGCTACCCAACTCCTTAATTATTATGTTCTTTATTACCATATTTACAATAATAATACTTAATTTTTAGAAATATGATGTGACCTTAATAAAATAAAAACACAAGAGATTGCGTACCATATCAGATCAAATGACGAATAAAAACACATTGTGGTACAACTGTATGAGGTAGTTGTCAAAGATATAATGCGCTTTTCAACTCTTATCACTTAATTAATGCTAATCATATTCCATATCGTGTCTAGCAAGATTTGCCACCTTATTTTTGTGCAAATCTCCCCCCTTTCGTCGATTGATTTTTTTTTTATCGGGAAAAGATCCATATTATAAATAAGCAAAAAGGAGCCGGCACCAGAGATGCCCACACCCAAAAAAAATTTACAGTAACACACTCCACCGAAGGAGCGACAGGTGTCCCTCACCACCAAAATAGGACAGAAGGGAAAATCTAGACAAACTAAATTTTCGCATCTAAAAACCAACTCCTGAAGTCCCTTGGGTTCGGCTGCTTGGACAAAATCGAGACCCAACCCCACGTTCTTGTTTTGATTTCTGCCAGAACTTTTTCATCCTTCCATTCTTCCTGTTCAAACTTGCACACATTTCTCCACTTCCACACGCACCAGACAAAGCAGAGCCAGATAGTATTCAAGAGAAAAGTGTCCTGCTTTTTCCCCAAATTCCTGAAAGCCTCCATATGATCCTTTGCTCTGTGTGGAAGTACCGATTGTTTTCCAACCCATTTGAGGATGGCGTACCAGAGATTTGAGGTCAATTTACATGAGAAGAACACATGATCTGAGGTTTCGATCTCTTCCTTACAAAGAATACAGGTGGCATCATCATTGGAATTTATCACTTTTCGTCTTTGTAGATTATCGCACGTTGCCATCCTTCCCTTCAATATTCTCCATGCTGTTGTTTTGGCCTTGAGCGGCACTTGTGCTTTCCAGACTGTTAAAAAATCCGCCTCTTGACCTCCGCAACTGTTACTTCCTACTGCCAAACTAAGCGCCTTGTACGCCGACTTAACCGTGAAATTGCCGTTCGGCTCCAAGCTCCATCTCCATCCGTCTGGTTTACCTGCCGAGACAACAACAATTTGAAGTATAGATTCAAGATTAGACAGGTTATCCAAATCCCTACCCCTTAGCTCCCTTATCCAATTCAACTTCCAACCCCAACGCCCCTCCACCCACTCTCCCATATCTTTGATAAGCCCACCTTGCGATCTACTAAGTCTGAACAACCTTGGGAACCCCTCTCTCAGACTCTGTCCCCCAGTCCAGACGTGGTGCCAGAACAGGAAGCCGTCTCCCTCCCCAATCTGGGTAGCCAAACTATCTCTCAACCATTTCCCATTTTCTCCCCGACTCAAATCCAGCACCCTCTTCCACCATCCCGATTTTAAGGATTTATTATCTTGTAATTTGAATCCATTCTCATCCCAAGACACGTTCCCCCAGCACTCTCTAACCACCCTTGCCCAAAGAGATTCACGCTCCGAGAGGAATCGCCACAGCCATTTGGCCATAAGTGCCTTATTGGACCACCCAAGATCTTTGATGCCAAGTCCCCCAAGACCAACCTCCCTACAGAGATCCTCCCACTTGACCCAATGGATCTTTCTGACCTCTGGATCCACTCCCTCCCCCCAAAGGAATTTTGCCAAAAGAGATCGGATTTGAGACATTACACTTTTATTCATCAAGTTAAAGGACAGGTGATAAATTGGGATAGACGTCAAGACTGAACGGATAAGAGTGAGTCTCCCTGCAAATGAGATTTTTCTATTTTTCCACCTTTCAATTTTACTTCTAACCTTTTCCACCACAAATCTCCAATCTGCCGAACGAGAAAGGTAAGCTCCGATCTTCACTCCGAGGTACTTAACTGGTGCACACCCCGACTGGCAGTCGAGAATTCTTGCCATACTGTTACTGATATTCTCATCAATTCCGATTCCTACCAGCTGACTTTTGTCGAAGTTTACTTTTAATCCCGACAGAGACTCAAACAATTTAAGAATGCTTTTGAAAGCCCAAGCGTTTTCAATATTTCCAGTTGCAACAAACACCGTGTCATCGGCATACTGCAGGTGAGAGATACAAGTATCTCCATCACCAACAGTAGCCGGTTCCAGTAGCCTTTTGGAAACAGCCCTCTCAACCAGCAAGTGAAGCCCTTCGGCTACAATAAGGAAGAGAAAAGGGGAAAGGGGGTCACCTTGACGAAGGCCTCTTTCGAGTTGGAACTCTCCAGAGGGACTGCCGTTCACCAAAACATTTGCCGTAGCCGATCTAATACAGCTCGCGATCCACCTTCTCCATCGCGAGCTAAAATTCATCTTTTCGAGCATTAAATCTAGGAAATCCCAATCAACGGAGTCGTAAGCTTTAGCAAAGTCAATTTTGAACAACGAGATACCCCTCTTCCTCCTCTTTGCATCTTCAAGGACTTCATTAAGGATCACCACCCCATCAAGAATGTAACGCCCCTCAACAAAGGCACTTTGACAGTCTGAAATAATGTTGGGCATTACTCTTCTCAATCTAGTTGCGAGCACTTTTGCGATGACTTTGTAAAGACAGTTAATTAGGGATATTGGCCGAAAATCTTTCAGATGTACCGCTCCTTCTTTCTTCGGAATAAGAGTGATGAAAGACGGATTACTTCCTCTAACCAGACTTCCGTGAATGTGAAACTCTTTCAAAGCACCCACAAGGTCTTCCTTAATAATCCCCCAGCTTGTCTTCAGAAAATTGAAATTGAATCCGTCGGGTCCCGGACTCTTCCCCCCGTCGCAGTTCCACACAGCACTCTTGACTTCGTCCTCCGTAAACGGCAAGTCAAGCCAATCCTTGAGTTCGTGTGGAATTCTTTTCAGAACAAAATCATTAGGAAGACAAGGCTTGACTCGCGATCTGCTTCGAAACTGTGATTGGAAGTGAGTTTTGGCCAATCTTTTAACCTCTGACGGCTCTTCGATCCAGCGGTTATTCTCCCAAAGACCAACCATCTCGTTCTTACTTCTCCTTCCGTTAATGACCTTGTGAAAAAAACTGCTATTAATATCTCCATCAACAAGCCAGCGGTTTCTTGATTTTTGGGCAAGAAGGCTGTCCCTGTTCTTCAATTGAATGATCAAATTAGCTGTATCTTCATTCCTGCAGATGAGCTCTCCTTCTTCTAACCCGAGAGTATCGTCGATTACATCCCACTTTTGAATATCTTGCTTAAGCTTTGTGATATTCGCCTCAATTGAGCCGAAAGATGATTGGTTCCACTTCTTGAGGTCAATCTTCAATCTCTTCAACTTTTCTTTAAACACAAAAATTTTCCACCCCGAAATACCAGGCCTTTCCCACGATTCCTTCACCACCTTCTGAAAGTCGTTATGACTGATCCAGGCATTTAAAAATCTGAACGGTTTAGGGCCCCAATCAATCGTCTTTGTTTCCAAAACCAAATGGCAGTGGTCGGATACTGTCCGTTGCAAGCCAATCACTTTTGATTGCGTCCATGTCTCCAGCCATTTTCCATTCACAAGAAAACGATCCAATTTTGATTTACAATGCCCATTTGGTTGATACCAAGTAAATGATCTTCCTTGTAGCCTAACATCCACCAGATCATTCACCTTAATGAAACAATCGAAAGCTACAACATCTCTAGGTTCAAATTGCGTTCCCCTACCCACTCTTTCAGATTCATGTCGAATAGAATTAAAATCCCCAGCCACACAAACACAAGAATCACGATACTGATTAATAACCATGCCAAGACAGTCCCAAAGAACCTTTCTTTCGCTCAGACTTTGGGGCGCATAAACGTTAATCAGACAACCATGAAGATTAGAAGAAAGCCACTTACCATTCACAATAAGGGCGCCCGGGACGTCCCAAGTACTCGAACAAGAGAAAAATTCTGAATTCCATATGGTCAAAATTCCACCAGATCTTCCCTCTGCTTTTCGGCTTGCAAACCCAAAATTTTCAGAGCCCCAAAGGCCTCTCAAATCGCCTTCACTGAGCTTTTCCATCTTTGTTTCTTGAACAAAACAGCAGTCAATTTCCTGTTTCTGTATGATCTCCCTCAGTTCTCTCTTTTTGATTCTACTCCCAAGCCCTCTAATATTATAAGAAATCATCTTCATGGGGAACTCGGTTCAGCAATCTCCTCGCCCTTCTTAGAATCTGACTCTTCCAGCAAATGTTTGGCCATCTCTGCATCCTCAAGGTGACTATACAACCCAATTTTTTTCCCAAACTCCCAAATTTTAAGGCCTTCATCAGGGGCTTGATTCGGCGTAGAGAGATTAACCCTTCCCGTTTCTTGAATCTCCAGTCTCGGGGAGCTTCTCCTTTCCGCGTTCGAAGTTTCCCCAGAAATTGAGTTCCTCGGTTCTGAAGTCCTTATTGCAATGGTGAGCTGAGTTTTGTGGGAAGTTTTCTTTTTTCTTTGGTGGAGAAATCGGTGGAGCCCCAGCTTTAGAGGAACATCAGCCCCCTTTTTTCGCCTAGAATGGTTGAACCTTTCCCCCAAAATTTTATTATTTTCTTTAGCTAAAGCTTCAGTGGGTCTTCTGCTGCCAGGAGGAAAGCAAACAAATGACTCTAACCGCGGGCCCTCTTCTGTTTGACTTTTGGTAGGAGATAGGGCCGATTGTGATAGCCAATCACGCTGGGGTCCTTCCTCTTCATACTCAACGGATCCATTGGGCATGTTAGGACACGAATAGGAAGTAATGGGCTGAAAAGTCTCTGATGGGCCAAGTGGAGAATTAATTTTGTGGACAATTTCGAGTGGGGCCCTAGACATCAAAGAAATTGATGCGGCTGTCTCTGGAACCAAGGAAACGAGTGATTGAGAGGGTAGAGTCCGCGTGCAAACCTCGTCGGGGGAATCCTCTATGTCTGCGCCTTTCGGCGGAACCGAAGACTTTTCTGCTCCTTTCGGCGAAAATGAAGAATTTTCTGGTTTTTGGATTGACTTCGACTCAGAGACGTTGTCGTGTTCATCTCCGATCTGAGCCTTCGTCGGAAAAACGTGGTCGACGTCCTCTACATCCTCCGGCGAACTTTCATCAGAACAATCCGAGTTAACTTCTGAAAAAAGAGTGTCGCCCTCAGCCATAAGCTCCACCGATTCTTCAATTCTAATCTTGAAGTGGGCTCCTGCTATTCTACATTCAACCACTCTATTTAGCGTCTCCAGTCCAGTAGACATTTGGATCCATGCCACATCCAATCGACTTCTAGAAGAAGTTTTTTCATGAACTTTCAAGACCATTCCCATCCGAGCTCCCACGTATTCAAAGAATCTGGAATTCCATGCTTGCAACGGGACTCCAATCCATTTCGTCCAAACTGTTCTTTGTGAGCAGACGTCGACATACGACCACGGTCGGATCCACTCAAACCAAAATTTTGACCATTCGTCAAAATCCAACAGGAGATCTTTCACCGGGTTTTTATTTAAACTTTGTAGAAGAACCAAGTTTCCTCCCAACGTTGAGACTTTGAGGATTCCAGCACATTCACTGTTAATCTCATCTTCGAACTCGTCCCATTCAAATTCCGGTTTAACATAACCTGTGAAAGATTTCCTCGCCCATTCCATCTCCTCCTCATTTGGCTGAAATCCAAGCATTTCATCAGCCGGAAGGTCATCGTTTTTGTTGGTCGTCCCTCGAAGAGCTTCTACAAAGGTTTTACCTTTTTTCCTTTTGTTATCTGGAACTTGAATCGTAAACCTCCTTCCTCCGTTGACAGTGGCACGTAGGTTGGAATTGCCTCTTCTAACTCCGCTATCAGTGCGAGTCCCATTATTACTGTCTTCTCTTTGTTGTCTTTCAAATCTGGGAGAATAAGCTCTGAGTTTAAAGCTCCCAAACCAGATATTATTCATCTCTCTCAGAAGCGCTTCTCTATCCGAACATTCTTCAAACCGAACGAACCCGAAAGGCTTTCCTTTGATGTCTCGTTTGTGTGGGCGAAAAATGTCAATGACTTTCCCTATAGCTTTGAATCGTCTCTCCAGCGTTTGGAACCAGGTTCCTTCGGGGAAATTATTGAAGAAAAAAGTGACTCCAACGTCATTGTTTTCTGCTCCAATCCTGTGACCAGCTTGCTCGGAAGTGGGGAAAACCCTAGATATGGGTTGTTTTGTTTTCCTCACCGGGGGACGCTCGGAACGGTTTGGACCAACCCTTCTTCTTCTCACCACTCTCCATTCGCCGCCGGCCTCCATTCAAACTTGCGGTGGTTGGCGTTTTGCCTGCTGTGCTGTCGGAGCTCGGAGGCGTGCTGACGCGCGGTGGCCGGTGGAGGCCTGGAGTGTTGTTGTGCTGTCGGAGCTCGGAGCTTGGAGGCGCGAAGAGGGACAGCCGCAGAGGGGGGAGCCGTCAGCGAGTGGAGGCGCGGGAGGGCGAGGGACGCCGGCGCGCCTCTGGGTCGCTGGATGGTAGGCTGGAGGCGGGGGTTTAGATAGGATCTGGTTCCATTGGAAGAGCTTAACTTCTTAAATCTTAAACGCTCCATCGTTTTTGCCCCACTCCCAGCAAAAATCCCAAAATTATGCTCCTATATTCTTCCTTAAAGTTTCCCTATTTAATTTTAGGATCTCGATTTTATAAATGCATACACCAGATCTCCTATTTTCTACATAAAAACAATAATTATGTGTGGGCCCTACTAATTATAAGCTTAAAATAAATTTAGGGTGGGTGTAAATTTAAGATTGAATTTAGGTAGGTGTAAAATTTTTTGTGGGCCCCATCCAATTTAGGGGATCTGCTGGATGCATTTTTTATCTCATTTTCAATTGTTTTAGCCTAAATTTAGAGTTAGTGATGCATTTAGGTGATCTGCTGGGAGTGCTCAATCTCCACACTAAATTAACAACATATATGAATAAAATAAAATATAGTATTCGTATTAAATTTACTACACTAATTTAACTCTCCTTAATAATTGTGTCCAAAAGAAATAGGACAAGCCTAATGGGACGGATGGAGTATAATGCTAAATTTTAATTTAATTGAAAAGTACATTAAAAATAAAGATAAAATAAAAAAATTAATAGTCCGAATGTAGAGAGCCTCATAGTGAAAAATGAGCTTGGAAAAAATGGAGACCATTTAAGAGCCCCTTGAAGGACTCACGATTGTGGATGTTATAAGGGAAGAACTAAGATAAGTAGTGATTATACATATTTGTAAAGAACTAAGATAAGTAGTGATTATACATATTTGTAATATCTGAAATTTCATGTTAAAAAGACATCATGGGATCAAAGTTTGGGTATTATTATTATTATTATTATTATTATTATTATTATTATTATTATTATTATTATTATTATTATTATTATTATTAGGTGCCCTCCAATGAGACCCTTATTTTTTTGTGAGATACTGAGACCCTTATATTTCAATGAATAAGACATATATACTGATGAACAAGCCAGTATATACTGATGAATAACAAAATTTAAAATATTTCACTTCCTCCAGGATTCGAAACCTGAGAAAAATATTCGCACTCTAGATACAATATCAACCATAAGATTGATAAAATAAATGCATGAGATCGTGTCTCAGATCTCACTAAAAATAGGGGGTCTCATTGGAGCGCTTCCCTATATATGGGTGGGCTAAAATAAAAACACCTCATAGAATATAAAACAGGAACAATTTTCAGCCTTTAAGAGTTGTTCGTTACTTTGTGATACACGTTCAATACGCTAGATAATTCATAAACTTTTCGTGAAGAACTCAGTTTAGGAGTATAAGAGACATAAAGTCATTAATATGTACCGCAAATAATTGAATAATAATTAGAATCTTATCTTCCTAAAATAAAATGGATTTGATTATGAGTATTTAGGGTAGTAAACGAATAATCATGTAAAGTAAATGACTAACTTATTCTTTCTTAACATTTGGACGCATGAATTATAGTTAAATGTTGTCCGTTTGATAGAGAGAATTTGATGGTTGAGATTATTTCTCAATTCTAACAATATTTGCATTTTTCAATTGAACTTTTTCCTATATATATATATATATATGGAAGGGCTAAAATAAGAGCATTTATTAAGATATAAAATAAGAATCATTTTCAGCTCTTAGATCATCAAGATCTACGGTTGATTCGTAATCCTGTAGGATAAATTTATGGTCCTGAGTTCGAATCCCAAAGGTAGCAAAAAATTATTTTTCACAATTCATAGCTTTATACAGCGAATTCATACGTGTTCTACATAAAATTCATACATTAAAAATTGCTCTTATTTCTTATTTTAAGATGTGCTCTCACGGTAGCCCACCCATATATATATACATATATATATATATATATATATATATATATATATATATATATATATATATATGGTCAAATTCTATGGAGACACAATATTAGATGGAGAATGGAGACGTTGGTTCGTCAGATCAATCTTGATCAAAGGCTGAGATTAGAAGTTAATATAATTAAAATTGGTAAGATTCATAATATCCCTTAATTTACTCCCTTCTCTCTCCTCTCTCCTCTCTCCTCTCTCCTCTCTCTATCTCCCGTCACCCCTCACCTCTCTCCTCTCTCTCTCTCTCTCGTCCCCTCTCTACTCTCTCTCTCTCTCTCTCTTAAAATCAAAATACATAATTAAGTTCATGAAACTAGGGCTGGAAAGTTCGGGCTCGGGTATCGGGTACCCGATTACCCGACCCGAAAAAATCGGGTATCGGGTACCCTATACCCGAAAAATTCGGATTCAGGTTCGGGTTCGGGTATTTAGGGTGTTAGAAAATCGGGTATCGGGTATACACCAGAAAATTTATTTAATATATTTTAATATATTTAATTATATTTAATACTTATAAAACAGCTGTCATGTACTCATGTTCCCTTCGGCGGTTCGGCCCTTCCCAATGTTCCCATTTCCCAAGTTGACAAGTTCCCATTTCCATTTGGAATTGGAATCCCAGCGGCGACCCCAAATTTCAATCCCAAATTCCAATTCCAATCCCAGTGGCGACCCCACTCCAGAAGTCGTTCCCGTCTCTGGCGACCCAGCGGTAGCCCCTCGCCCGCCCGCCGTCGCCGCCGTTCACAAATCGCCAGTCCCACCGCGACCCTCGCACAGTCGAGCCCTCGTTCCGTCGCCGAGCTTGTCGCCCCACAGCAGCTGTGCCGCCTCCGAGCTCCGACGACCGTCGACAGCCGAGCTTCTTCTTCTTCTTCTTCTTCTTTTTTTTTCATACAGATTTCGATTTACAGAATTTTTGGTAAATGTTTCTCCATTTATGATGTAGATGAAGTCTCTGTATTATATGAATTCATAGATTCATTTCCGATTTAGGGATTTACGTTTTTTTGAATTTTGACAGTGGAGTGAATTTTCCAATTTCTGGCAGCGTATTTCATATTCATCTTGGTCGGGTAATTTAGGGTACCCGAATACCCGATTCGGGTACCCGAATCGGGTATTAGGCTACCCGATTTCAAAATCGGGTTCGGGATCGGGTAGGTGTTTTGGTCGATTTTCGGGTTCGGGTACCCTCGGGTACCCGAACCCGACCCGATTCCCACCCCTACATGAAACTATATCTGAAAGTTCGTAAAACTGTATTTGCAAGTTCATAAAACTATATCTGCAAGTTCAATCCTACTCTCCCATCTACCTCTTTCTCTCTCGCGATTTTCCCCCATTAAACACCAGAAAACTTCAACACCATTCAAGACAAGTTCAACACAAGTTCATAAGTTCAATACCACAAATTCAAAAGTTCACAGAATTATACGTATAAGTTCAATAAAATTATTTACAAAATCTGCCGCCCCCTTCCTCTTCTCCGACGAATGTTCAATGCACGGAGAAGGGGGCGGCGGCCGGAGTTCAAAAGGCGGCGGTGGTGGCTGAACTTGGGGCGTTCGAAGGCGGCGGCGGTGGCTGAACTTGAGGGGGTTCGAAGGCGGCGGTGGCTCTGAACTTGAGGCGGCGGTGGCTCTGAACTTGGGGGCTGAACTGGGGCGGCGGTGGCTCTGAACTTGCGGGCTGAACTTGGGCGGCGGTGGCTCTGAACAGAGAGAGGACGAAGGGAGGCGGCAGTCGAAGGCGGCGGTGGTGGTGTGGAGAACAAAGAGATGACGGAGGAAGACGGCGGTCGAGGCGGCGCCGCGCTGAGGGATTCGAACCCTAGGCGGCGCGGGTTGGGGCGTTCACGGTGACAGGGGGCGGCAAAGAGGGATAAGAAGAGATAGTGGAAAAGGCGGTGGCGCGGGTTTGGGGTTCACGGTGACAGGGAAAAGGAGAGAGAGAGAATGAGAGAGGAGAGAGAGGACGGGCAGATCGTGAGAGAGAGAGAGATGAGGGAGAGAGAAAATGGAAATGAGTAATTTTAGGGATATATGAATCTTACCAATTTTAATTATATTGACTTTTAATCTCAGCCTTTGATCAAGATTGATCTAACGAACCAGATTGCGTCTCCTTTCTCCATCTAACTTTGTGTTATCATATAACTTTCCCCTATATATATATATATATATTTGACTGTTCACGATATTACTGTCTCTTGTTCATATATTTTATTATTTGTTCATAATTCTCCGTTCTCACGAAAAGATGCGGTTTTCACTTGATCTTTTTTTTTTAATAAAAAACAACACCCAAGGGGGCAAGGGGTTAGGCAGACCCATAACCTATAGATAAATCATCAACCAGTGTCTCATACATAACGTTGCCCAAAAGTGACAACGCCAAACGGAAGCAATAAGGAGAAACAAAAAATAGACCGAACAAAAACATACAGAGACATAACCCAAAAATGACTGCATCCACAAGATAAAAGAAACGAAATTAGAAAGGAAACAAGTCAAAACAAACTAGCTATCAATATGAAAACTGAATCTAAAATTATGATAGTCAAGTTGATCAATCCTAACTAGAGCAAGAAATTGCCGAGGAGCAGAAGAACAGTCAAAAGTAGTCAGTGTTTGAACCTGATCCCCTCTCCTCATCATAAAATCACTTGGTCGATTTTCCTCGCGAAGGATGTGAATGAAACGGACTCGTCGAAGCTGATTAAGCAGTCAGATCCAAGCAAAAATACGCCGAATACTAGCATGACCGTGACGCCCAGCAGACATGAGCAACACGATCGCCGCCCCATCCATCTCAACCCAGATATGAATAGAGAAGGTGATAGTCAATCTAATACCCTCGAACATGGCAGCTAACTCAGCGTCAAAATTAGAAGTAGCAGCACACAGTTCTTACTTGATCCTTTACCTATTAACATTTTAATCTGCTATTACAATTTGAACATAAAACGGCAGATGTACTAAAAGCAGGCTAACTAAATTACAATCATGGATAGAAGATGACTAGTCATTAGGTGGAAACTCATTGTCACAAAATTTTATAGCTTAAGGCACGTACTACCTCTTTGATGTAACTCATCAACTTGATCATATGTATTGCCTCAATTTCGATATTCTAAGCATAATATATATTCATAATTAGTGCATGTTTTAGTATTTCATCAATTTATTAATTTTATCATTGCACTATATAGGATTAAAATTAAATAAAAACTACGAATTATTTAATTATACTTAACATATAAAGTAGCTACACTTTTATGGTCCCGAGTTTGAATCTCATATATGAAGCACAATTATAGTACCACAAAACTACAAATTATTTATATGTTAAATGCACTTGCTCTATAAATAAATGTAAAATTTATAATTTTTACGAAAAAACAGATTTTACTACTATAACCAAATCCGAACCACATCTACTCATAGTATTACCATATATATCGACCACATATTATAGTTGCCATGGTTGATATATTTGCTCGCTCGTTTTGATTCATTACAATATTCAAATATATAACGTCTTACAAACCCAACATTAAAGCTTTTCATTCAATTTTTTTGAGTGTTTCTTAGATTTAAGGGATGAGTCTGGAATAATTCACAATTAAATTTCTTACTTTGTATGGCCTAAAAACAAATTCTAACTATATACTTAGGAATAAATTTAATATAGCATAAGCACATCAACAAAAGATATGTTTGTCTTCTAATAATATGAAATAAATGGTGAAAGTCTTGTACGTGCAAAACATGAAGAAAATAACGCGTTAGCTAACTTAAACCGATTTTGCTCGACACTTTTAGCTATAAAATATTTGTAATCCAGAAAGTAATAAAGCATTAGGTGTTAAACTCCTCACCATACGTGTGGCCGCCTATTGTTTTCACTTATTTATTTATTTGTGAAAGGTATATAATTTAATCAATGTGGTGAACTTGCTGGGATTATTAAATTAATTAGTTGCCTAAGCAAGCACGAAAAGTGAGGATTGTAATTTTTAATTAAATTAATATTGAGTACACGTTAAACAGTTTTATACATCCTTAATCGACCAATATGTGGCTAGGAGAAGATTAGAGCAACCAATAAAATATAGGGACTAAGAAAAGAGCATTGGTAGCCCCACATGAAATTAACCACACTATATATGTTTATTAATGTTTGAGATATAAATTCTTATATAACTTCTAATTTTCTTTTGGATGTTTCTATATAGTTCCCCACTAAATCGGCTATATATGTTCAATTAATGTTAATCAATTCAAGGGTGTCTACTGAAAATAACACGAATTACACAATATTTATTAGAGTTTGCAATTTCCGCGCAACAAGTAATTAAAACGTTGTAATTATTATAACACCAGATTTTTGTTTTAGCAATTACAACGCTCTTCATTTTTTTTTTCAATAATAAAGCTATATTGTTACATCTGTAAAACAAAATCGTCTCAGGATGCAAATTGTACAAACTTTGCTAGAAGAAAAAGGTTGGCGGTCAGCAAAATAATTGAGGTTGCATTGTAGTTACAACGTCTTACAAGTTATATGAAAATTATAAATTCAAATAATATTATAATATTGAGATCATTTTCTCCTTAAAATGTCTGATAAGGAAGAGGATACTCTAAACTCCAAAGTAATATATTGACAATAGCTAATGATGGATTCAAAATTTATACTTGGAGAGGTGCGATAAATATTTACATAAACATACACGTAATATTAAAAACTAGAAAACATATATCTAATTAAATAACCAAATAATCATTTAAATGTTGATTACTCATGCTATTTTGCAATTTATTATTGACATAAGTCATTTTGAAAAATATTACTAATTAAGTAGCAATTTATTATTTATAGCAATTGACATGAGTAAAATCACTAAAGGATAAATCATCTCTATTTGTTTCAACAAGTTTCACCAAAAGACATGCATAAGGGTAACAAATAAAAAAATAGAAGGACTTTTTTAATTTACGCGTACTAGCAATGTTTTTTCTTTTACAAAAAATAAATATATAAAAAAATTGGTGGTACCATGTTGGCTCTGCCACTGACAATAGGACCTTTATCAAGTAGATGTTGGACAAATTGGATGATTTCAACATACAAATATTGTTTTATTTCCAATAACTAATTAACCAGCATTATACCCATATTATATAAATAAAAAAATAGAGATTTTCTAAACTACCCAACTTTATAAATATATGTGCCAAATTTACCCACTTTTTTCATTTGCTACATCCTATGTTCACCTTCATTTTTTAGTAGTATATATTTGTTTGGAATTTAAAAGGTGTTTTGTGTCATACAGAGTACAAATCTTTTGATTATTATTTTAGAATCTGCATTATACTTATATTCTCTCATTTGTTTTATTCGCAGGCAAAGTATGTATGCGGGTAGTATAATTACGCGGTGAAAGTATTATTATGCACATAATAGTATTTATGCGCCTTATATATATATATATATATATATATATATATATATATATATATATATATATATATAGGGGGCGGTTATTCAATAAACCATCCTTATTTTAAGAATTACGAACCAGCAAAAATGCATGAATTTTATGTATAACACGCATGAATAAACTGTATAAAGGCATGAATTGCGAAAAATAATTTTTTGCTACCTTTGGGATTCGAACTCAAGACCATGAATTTATCCAATAAGGTGATGAATCAACCGTAGATCTTGATGATCTAAGGGCTGAAAATGATTCCTAATTTATATTTTAAGAAGCGTTCTTATTTTAACCTTCCCCTATATATATATATATATATATATATATATATATATATATATATATATATATATAGGGTGCGGTTACAATTATCGTGAGAACATAAGAACCAATAAAATTACTACATCTGCTATACAAATTAATGCATCCGCTATTAAATTTAATGCATCCGAAAAAAATAATTATTTTGCTCCCTTCAGGATTCGAACCCAGCACATGCATCCATCCACCAAGATGATGCATCCACCGTAGATCTTGATGATCGAATGGCTTAAAATGGTTCTCCGTTCTTATTTTATTAGTGGTTCTTATTTGAACCTCTCCCTATATATATATATATATATATATATATATATATAAAGAAGTTTATTATTGTTACAATTTATGTGCAAATGAGCCTTGCTTCTTACAATTGATGCGCCTTGATGAAAGAATTTATGTGCATATAATTTTGCGGTGAAATTAGTATTATGCACATAAAAGTATTTGTGCGCATATATATATATATATATATATATATATATATATATATATATATATAGGGGAGGGCTACGGTGAAAACACTTCTTAAAATATAAATATAAACGTTTTTTAATGTACGAATTTTATCCAACAGGGTTACGAATTCATCAAACATGGTTACGAATTGCGAAAAATAATTTTTTGCTACCTTTGGGATTCGAACTCAGGATCACGAATTCATCCAACAGGGTTACGAATCAACCGTAGATCTTGATGATCTAAGGGCTGAAAATCATTTATATTTTATACACTTAAGAGTGTTTTTATTCTAGCCCTCCCCTATATATATATATATATATATATATATATAAGAGGTATTTATTATATAATCAAATAAAATCACTTGCACACAGGCGATACCTTTATACCACACAAAAGTGGAAAATAACCAAAATCAAGAGGGACCACTACCACACATAGGTGAGAAAATTACACCGCACGCAAGTCGGATTGAACCCAAGACCTCTCACAAGTCACAAAGGAGAGTCTTTTAGTGCATCAACTTTATTACTTCAGCTAGGCATCATTGACACTTATGCACATATAATTATGCGTATTGTTTAAATAAAAAAAAAATTATTGCTTATTCTTACAATTATACGGTGCCTCAACTTTGTTACTTTAGCTAGACATCATTGACATTTATTTATAAGCATATAATTATGCGTATTGTTTAAATAAAAAAAAATTATAGCTTATTCTTACAATTATACGCAAATGAGACTTGCACATTTATGCGCATAATAGAATTATTATACCAATTTTGCGCATTTATGCGCATAATTAAAATGAATATTAATTATTATACCAATTCTTACCAGTTATGCGCCTAATAAAATTATTGCGCATAATAAAATTATAATGCATATAAAAATTGTTGATTATTATTTCAGTTATGCGCATAATAAAATTATTGATTATTATACCATTTATGCACATAATAGATTTCATGTGCCTTTATAATTTTATGCGCATAATATAATTTATGCGCCTTGGGCTAAGAATTTATGTGCGTACATTATGTTATTCAATTACAAGTAGTTGGAAGAAATAAATTGAGTCAAAAAAAATTTTTTATGACATTTGTACTTTATGGAGCAAAAGTACACACATGGTAGCAAATACGCTCTTCGTGTGATGCACAAACAAAAACTTATTTTATAATTTTAAATTATACTTCATCCGTCTCATTATAAATGTCTCATTACTTTTGGATATGGAGATTAAGGAAGGTGTAATAATTAGTAGATAAAGTGAGTTGATGAAAATTGTTTAAATATTAGATTTTAAAAATAGGTATAGATAGAGAATATGGTAGGTGGGCCCATTAAATTCCTTTAATTAATTACCAAAAAGGGAATGAAACATTTGTAATAGGATGAAGAGAGTATAAAAATTTCAAAATATTAAAAACTGTTTTTTGTTGATTTAAATATTATTATTTTATTTTTATACCAAATTAAAGATTTTGTAACGATCTTCATTTAAAATGAATATTGGATATTTTTATCAATCTAATTTGACAATTTTTTAAAAAGGATCTAAATAAAAAAAGAGGAAAATTTAATAAAAAACAGAGAAAAAATTGGTAGAAATAGATAGAGAAATTTAAAAGAAGAAGAGAGATGGTCGTGTATGATGGAATGAGTTAGGAGAGATAAAGTATTTGTCGAGAAAAAATAATCGCTTAAAATTGTGGTTTTATATATTAAATAGATATAGATATAGGTAGATATAAAATGTAGAAATTTATAAAGTAGATATTTTAATAGATAGTTTTGAATAATTGCGTAGTTTTATATAATCCCAGAAAAAGATATACTAGTATTTGGGGTTTGGTGAGATGTAGTGAGAATGTAGTTAAGGTATAGTTTTCAAAGAATGGTTTCAAAGGTTCGTGCTCAAGTGTCAATGCTTGCTTAATATTGTGAGCTGCTTATATCTTAGCGTAAACAGCTGGGCTCCAACCCCAACCCAATCCACTACGCCACGTCATCAACCAACCTCCCCCCTTTTTAAACCAAGTCCAATTAACACTGTCTCCCTCTCTAAAACAAACTAACTGCAGAGAGAGATGGAGGGCTTGATTCCATTAGTGTACAAAGCAATAGTGCAATACAGAAATGGAGGAGGGATGATCGGAACGTGGCTAGATCACGACACGCAATCGCCTGCCTACATGAGGCTTCCCGGCGACTCGGGGCGCTTCGCCGCGGCTTCCGATATCCAGATTTTCCGGCAAGACTACGGCTTCTCCTCCGCCTGCTCGCCGCCTCACTCCGCCGCAGAGAGGGCCGTATCCGCCGCGGGCAACCACCATTTGATCAAGTCATGAAGCCGCCCCGACAACTTTTTAACGTGCCCAAAACAAAGGCGAGGACACGTCAAATTAAGTTTGGTAGGTGTGGTAAATGAAGTAAAAAAAATTAAGCAAATCTTTTATTTCTTTCTTTAAATTTGTTGATTCCGTTCGTGTCTTGCCAAGTTTGATAAGTTGGGGTGTAAATCGTCTGTGCAAAAAAACAAAAAAATTGGTTTGTGGAAAACCTAATGAAAGGGTCCATAAACTGTGTGTTTCGTGTAAGAAAGCAAAATTGTATATGATGCATGTTTGTGCTTCTGGAAGGAAAAAAGAAGGATGTTTACTACTTAAATGATTTTAATTTGAATATTGTCGAATGTGTTGAAGCCATCAGTAATGTATAATTCAACGTCAATACGTAGATTTTGATTTATTTATTTGTAAGGTACTATTTTACTTCCGTTTTAAATTAGTGAGTTTACATGCGTGAGAGATGATGAAACCATTTTGATATTAAGAATTCTAGATTGGTCGGTTTCCCAAAAATAATTATAGATTGGAATTTTGTTCTCTTGTTCTTGTTCTTTTTAATTTTTAAATTTTTTTTAATGTGTCTAATTTGGACAAATATTTTGGATGACACCGTTTTAACAGATTTAAGGAGAGAACGTCATAAAATTAGTTAAGTACTAAAATTGAGAATTTAAGTACTCATGAAAGTCCTTATTGACGTGTTTTGTTCTATAGATAATGCATACTGTATTTTTTAAATATTATAAAAAGTAATTAAATTTTACAAGTAGCTATAGAACACACATGATCTACTCAACTTGTAATGAACAATTTGAGTTTATGGGATGGTAAATTAATGATTGGAAGGCCAGAATATTTATACAAACTTAGTAATTATTAAAATAAAAAATATAACTAGCATTTCATTTTATCTAGTTTTTCGATGAAATTACATTCGCTAAGAAATTTCACCGTAATTAAAATTTTAACTAATTATAATTACTCCATTAAAAACCGTCGAAGCTTGCAGACAGCGGCACACGTCTTTGTCTTTGTAGTAGTAAATAAGAATTTAAATTCATTCTAATATGAAATTCGTAAGCCAAGTTCAACGAACTTATCGATAAAATTTGGAATTATTAGCATGGGTTCAGATAAAACCTAATGGTTCTCTTAAAATTTAAGGTCTCAGTCAAACGAAATTGCTAAAAACTTCTTTGAAAAGTCAATTTTCAGTAGCGATTTTATGTAATAAGAAGGAAAACTAATAACAAAATACATAGATTAATACATAGTATATCATTGTTAAATCGATAGTTAGTATGCTTTAATCAAGGCATTTTAGTCATTGGTGATGAAACTGAAAATGACTAGTGGTCTATCCAACCGATAAATGTGTTCACTTATTTTAATTATTTTCTTCTTTTGGGGTTATTTTCATTTATTACGGCTTTTGCAAATTTGCAATAGTCAACGTTAAACGTCTAGGAATATTGACTCTATATATAATGAATTTCGCAATGAAGGAGAATCGCATTAAGAGGGCAAGATTCTCTTATACCCTAATTCTTATTTTCATTTTGCGCCAAGTAAAATGTAAAATAGTATGACTTGCCAAATATAATAAACTTGAAACAGTAAAGATGTAAGGTTTTTGGTGTATTAGCTACATTTAATCAAATGAAAATTGATATCGACTAAAAAACAATTAATTAACATCCACAATCATTATCATCATCATCATCAAGCCACTTAATCCAGACTTTAATTATCTTTGCTCTTAAAATTCAAACTTCGTTTCCGGATAACTTATAGTTTTATTAATACTTTAGACTAAATTACCTAAGAAAAAGTCAAGTTTTGGCGTTTTGGGATAATTAGTAAGTTTAGCTAAACTTTTAAATATTGCAAATTTTCTCACAATTTATTTAAGTACAAATTCTACACAACATTGAAGTGCTAAAATAGTGATCAAGAATACTTGGATACACAGTGCAATGTGATCTTATAATAAAAATTGCATTTTTCATAAAAACGTGAGAACTATTAAAATTATTGCATTTGCTATAAAAATTGATGCATCGGTCGTTAGAATTAATGTACTCAAGAAAGAAAGAAAAAATTGTTTCCTCCAAAATTCGAACCTTAATGATATCAAAAAACTAAAAATAATTTCTGTTCTCATTTTATCTATGATGCACAGATTCTTCAAAAATTAGCATGTACGGCGAATCGGATTCTTTTAGGGTGCGATTCTCTCGGATTCTCGTCGGATTCGCACCCGATTCGCCACATGACGTATCTTTTAAAACAATTTATAAAAATAAACCGGATTCGCAAATTTCATAGGCGAAATTCACGTATCTCGTGCACGAAAGGCCTACACAAGGTTATTAATTTTGATAATTTTATTTTCAGTTATGACTTATATATTGGACTAATAATATTTGAATCGTTATATTGTTGCTCAATTAACTTATATAATTGAAAATGCTTAACTTTTGAGTAAAATAAAATGTAAATTACATATAATTAATTTAAGAAAATTTAAATTGTATATAGTTTATAATTAGTTTATATATCATAAAATTTTAATAATTAGATGTATCCTTGCCGAATCGCACCCTATAATTTTTAAAAATTCGTATCCCCGTACTCGTATCGTATCGCCCCCGCATCCGCACCCCGTACCTATGCAACATAGCATTTTATATAGTGGTTTTTATTTAAACCACTCCTCATGAAGTGCTACACAATATTTATTTTTGGGATGTGAAAAATTACATATTCAAATTAAACCAAATGATGACTGAGGTAGAGGATTCCAGTCCAGCTTCGAAAACCCAAAAAAACAAAGCTAAATAAATTGGATCTTATTTCTACAAGTTCCAATTGACGATAACTAACTAGTTGCCATTTACCAATCCCTAGAAATTCATGATCAATCCCAAAGAAAAAGAAAGATATAAAAATAGTGAGCCCAACACATGAAAGAGCTATGTTAGTGTTATTCATCATTACATTCTGATCACACAAGCTTCCCCAAAAATCGCTGTCTGGTTTCTAAGAAGCCCTATAAACATTTGAATTCTACAAGTTGACATTCAAGACTCCTGTCCAAAATCATATCTTTAAAATTCATCTGCACATATCAATGCATGGAAAATCCCAAACATCAAATTCCTACGCATCCCTCTTGATCCGTACGAGGTTGAAACAGACAAAAACCTCCATCACCATGAAAAATATAACTAAGTAACTAACCACACCACATACTACTCTACTTGAGCTCCAATGGTGACTTCTCCATTTCTCCTCCTAGCAATAATATTTCCTCCTTTGGCAGCCGCCGTCATGCACTGCGGGCAGTGCGGCAAGACCCCAGTGCCCTACCCGATGAGCATCAGCCCGAGCTGCGGCGACCAGGCCTACAAGATCAAGTGTGATCCAAACACAGGCACCCTGCATTTCATCTCAAAGCCCGGGAGGCTCTACCCGATCACATCCATCGACACGAGGTCCCAACGGATGGTGATCCGCCCCCCGTCCGTGCTCCCGGGCACGTGCTTCTCCGAGGACTTCAGCAGCGAGGGCTTCCAAATCGACGACTCGCTCCCCTTCAACATCAGCAGCAGCAACACCATACTCCTCTTCAACTGCACCGACAACATGTTGCATCTGCAGGTGCCTATCAACTGCTCCTCAAACTGCCCTTGCCACACCTACATCGACAACACTCCTTCGGCAGGCGTCTGCAATAAGCAGAAGCTCTGCTGCTCGTTCCGGACGGGGGGATCGCAGAATGCGTACATCATCCGTGTCCACGCGGACGGATGTATGGCGTACCACAGCTACGTGAACTTCGATCCCAGCCTCCCGTTTGCCAAGTGGCCGGCGCCCGGGCTGGAGCTCATGTACGTCTCCCCGTTGGAGCCGCCCTGCAACACTACGTTGGGCTGCCGTGAGCTGCCCTTCTCGAAGTGCTTGGCCGATTCCGTCGACGGTGGCCGCAGGAGGTGCCTCTGCAAGAAGGGGCGCTACTGGGATCCTGCAACAGGATATTGCCAAAGTAGGTCACTTCCATCTTTTCTGATTTTTCACCAATTTTTTTCATTTTAATTTATTCTCTTATAACTGTTTATAACTACTTTTATCCACGAATTAGAATGTTGTAACCACCTGCATTTGTTGTTGTGTTTACAGAGTGCCGACATGGTACAGGCTGCAAGATACATATCAATCACACTCCTGCTATTGGAGGTGAGTCACTAAGAGAGTGTTTGGCTAAGCTTATTTTAAAGAGCTTATAAGCTTGTGGAGCTTATAAGATGTTTCAAGAGCTTATAAAATATAGTTTCTTAAGAACTTATAAGTTGTCAAAGTTTTTGGATAATTGAGCTTATAAGCTAGAGAGAGAAAATAGAAGAGAGATGAAATTATAATGATATATGATGAAAATAAAGTCATAATTGAGTTATTTTTATAAAATGAGTGTTGCTTATAACATAATGACAAAATAAGTTGGGGTAGATGGACTTATTTTTGGGGAGCTTATAAGCTATCAGAGCTTACTTTTACAGTTTATAAGCTCTTTAGAAGCTTATTTTGTCAAACACTTTAAATGAACTTATAAGCACAGCCACCCTCTAAGAGGGTGTTTGGCTAAGCTTATTTTAAAGAGCTTATAAGCTCTTGGAGCTTATAAGATGTTTCAAGAGCTTATAAGATGTAATTTTTAAGAACTTATAAGCTATTAAAGTATTTGGATAATTGAACTTATAAGCTAGAGAGATAATTTTTTTGCTAAAGAGAGAAATATTTTTTTAGAGAGAGAAAATCGAAGAAAAATGAACTTGAATGATATATGATGAAAATAATAAATTATAGTTGAAAAATATTTGTAAAAAGATTGTTGCATATGAGATTATAAAAAAATAAGTTGGGGTAGAGAAACTTATTTTTTGGAGAGCTTATAAGCTCTTGGGGCTTATTTTGGGAGCTTATAAGTTGTTTAGGAGCTTATTTTGCATACGAATTAGCATATACTATGTTTAACTATCTAGGTTAATACTCAAAAGCAAATGCTCCCTATATTGAATAAAATGGTTACCTCTCTGCAGCGACTACGGGCGTATTCCTTCTCCTGCTTCTGACCGCATTCCTCGTGTACAGACAGCGTCAATACACAAAGAACGCGGCAAGAAAGACACTAATCAAGCAAAGAGAGCATATCTTAAATTCTCACAACAGCGGCAAATCAGCCAAGATTTTCTCAGGCAAAGAGATCAAGAAAGCAACCAACGACTTCTCTAAAGAGAACCTGCTCGGCACCGGCGGATTCGGGGAGGTTTTCAAAGGTACCTTAGACGACCGGACCGAGATAGCCGTGAAGAGGGCGAAGCCGGGGAACGCCGCGGGCACGGCCCAGGTCCTCAACGAGGTCAGGATCCTCTGCCAGGTCAACCATCGGAGCCTGGTGAGGATGATCGGCTGCTGCGTGGAGCTCGAGCAGCCCCTCTTGATATACGAGTACGTCGCGAGGGGGACCCTCTTCGAGCACCTGCACAGGGCGGAGGCGCGCCAGACTCCGCCCCTGGGCTGGCTGAGGCGCCTCTTCATCGCCCACCACGCGGCCGACGGCCTTGCCTACCTCCACTCGTCCGCTGTGCCCCCCATCTACCACCGGGACGTGAAGACGAGCAACATACTCCTAGATGAGAACCTCGACGCTAAGGTGTCGGATTTTGGGCTGTCGAGGTTGGTCGAGCTAAGCGAGAGGGACTGCACCCACATCAACACCTCAGCTCAGGGGACGCTCGGGTACCTCGATCCCGAGTACTACGTGAACATGCAGCTCACGGATCGGAGCGACGTGTACAGCTTCGGCGTCGTGCTGCTGGAGCTGCTGACTTGCAAGAGAGCTATTGATTTCAATAGAGAGGAGGAGAATGTGAACCTGGTGGTTTACATGAAGAGGATGTTTGATGAGGACAACCTGATGGCCGTGCTCGATCCAGCGATCAAGCAAGGGGCGACGGAGGTGGAGCTCGAGACGATGAAGGCAATCGGGAATCTGGCTGCAGCTTGCTTGGACGAACGACGGCAGAATCGCCCTTCCATGAAGGAGGTTGCAGACGAGATCGAGTGTGTTATCAGCATTATCACCGGCGATGATGCTTCCAAAATGTAGTCAATTTCAGGTGTTTTATTTTGTGTTTTTTTCTTAAATATACTGCTAGTTTTGTCTGAATTAATTTCCAAGGATTTGAAAATGAATCTCGAATTCCTTAAAATGGGAATATTACACATGAAATAGTTTACAGGCCAAACTTGATGGGAACAAAATACAGATATTAATTTAAGGCGACAAAATCTAAAATCAGAATAAGGACATTAAAAAACTATTCCAAGATGATGACTGCAGTTCAGATTTACCTGTGAAAATTGCTGGGGAGAGAAATGGGGGAGAAAAACTTGAATCTGAAAGAAAAGATTTTAAACTGATGCTAATATCCAGAACATGATATGAGACGACATGGCGATGAGGAACCACGTAACGAACGCCATAGCTATGGCCAGTTCAAATCTGTGGCATGGGAGATGCGTTGGACCTGTACAAAATTTTAAGTCTTTTGCATACAAAACTGCTATCCCAGCTGACGAGCATGCAGCAGCAAGTGATAAGGTAGCTGTCACCTGCATTCGGTATATGATACTTTGAGTAAAATCGGGCAAAAAGAGCTACAATTCAAGTCATGAGGTTTAAACAGGAAGCTGAACAACATAGAGATATCTGGCCTCATCAGAAAGATAAATTTGAAAACTTGATGGATGTCAGATGGCTAAGCCTCAGGTTTGAGATGAGCAGTAGTAGCTAATAGTTTAGAAAGTAAACTTCGACAAAAATGAGAAAAATCTACAGCCACATCCAAACATCCAGATCAAGTTACTAGACATAATCTTACATGAGAATAACAGTGTCAAATGCAGAAATCGACAAACAAAATTGCATAAGTTGTACTTGGATGAAAAGTTCACTGGACTATCCAACAGCCATTTTCAATTTGAGCAGAAAGAGTTGCAGATATAACTGTCGTAGCATCATACCACACATTTGCAGATAATAGGGAGAGCAAATAAAAGCAAGAGTTAGAGGAATTACCCAATCACCAACAACAAACAGGCTAACTAGGACTGGATTGCGGAGGTCTCTTTTTATCCGCAAAGCATAGATATCAAGACATGCAAGTCCAAAGCTCCATAACACTTGAAGCCCCATTGATGCAATAAGGTAACTGAATCCAAAAACTATGGTGTCAATAGAGACTTTATAAAACACGCTTGACATCGATTATGACAACAGTTAATTGCCCACGATCGAACAGGCGTGCAACATATTTGCATATGAATAAAAAGGCAAAAGAAACACCAGATCAACAGAATATCTATTTTCAAAGAGTCTGCATGATGCTATATGCTAATTGCCTGCTAAGTAGCTTACTAACTCAGACCATTATCCAGATTTTGAGATATTAGATTAATCTAAATCGGGAACTAGCAAGAAATATCAGGCACTTAGAGGAAGATGTAAACACATAAGCATATTCTCTAAGCCAAAAAGTATACTTTCCTAGCAAAGAATGTCCCCATTAACAAGCATAAAATTTTCCATATGAATATTAAATGCATCCCACTTGATTCAAGTGTTAATTTATCAACAAGAACCATTTCCTGACCAACTGAGAAAAGAAAATTCCCAAAATCTAAATCTAACAAATTTCAAATCCAACAATATCCAAATCCGAAACTAAACAGAATCAGATTCATCCTTCCAAAACCTCCAAATTCAAGAAAAGGATAACTCATGCAGTTATAGATCCACCATAAAACCAATAATTCAATCCAAATAAATTATTTTGATTTAATTAATTGCCATACATAGAATTCCCAATTAATTTCAGATACAAATGGATACCAACCATTTTTATTGCACAAAACGCACCAACCACAAATAAATGGCATTAAACTAAAACGAAGAATGAAAAGATAAAATGAAAGTGAATACATACCAATAAGCAGTGAAATTAGAAAACCCAGCAGCAGAAACCATAACTCCAATGGAACCAGCTGCAAACAAACATTGCCCAATCCTCAACATCAATCCACACACAGTTCCAGGGCTACCCAGTAAATCCTTCATTTTTCTTCCTCTCCCTCAAAACTCTGGGCCCTTTTCCCCAAATTCAAAAAAGGGCCCCCTTCAAATCCCTAGATTCCATCTATTTTCCCCATTTTTCACCCCTGCCAATGCAAATCTCAAAAACTCACTGTGCCCACTATCACGTTCGAGCGAATCTTCAACGGTATAAATTCAAAGGACTTCTTCGCGCAGACTGAGTCGATTTGGACGTGTTTAACCGAGATTGAATCGAACACTCGCTCAACCACGCAGCCAGCTGAACCGTTGAGCTGAAAAAGGGTCGTGTAAAAAAATTTCTTTTGGAGGATTTATAATAATAATTTTTGAAGGAAGTAGATTATGATGGGGAGTTTGTTTGTTTAATCAGTGGATTAGCAGCAACGGAAGGCTGTGAGTGGGATTTATAATAATTGCACGATGTGACCCCGACATTAATTCCTACGTGGACATCTTTAATGACGTTTGAACGAACGTTTTTCATTTTTATTTTTCTTTCTAAATTTTGGTAGTTTAATTGTCGGAACCTACTTGAGTGTCGTCTTGTCCGCACCGAATCTTTTTGTGCCATTTCGGATATATGTCCACATCACCAAATAACACTCTATCTCGAAAGAAAAGAAGAGAGAAAAAAAAAAAAAAAGGCACTCAACACTCCAACTCTAATTTCATATATGAACCCAACTTATAAGATGTGTCCCTAAGCAATATTATCATTATGATTCTTTACACTAATTGGGTAATATATAAAATGATGAGGGGTACGCAAGTTCATGTCATTTTGGTGACAATATGAAAAATTAGTCAATTTTGTATAGTAGGAGTAATTCTTTTAACCTACAAATATAAAATACTCCCTTCGTCTGCGATATCGTTTTCATATTTGTCATTTCGATCCGTCCGCGATATCGTTTCCACTTTCATTTATAATTGTGGGATTCACATAACACTTTATTTTCTTACCCTTATATTTTCATCAAAAAATACTTTTATTATGGGGCTCAAACTTCACTCACTACAATATCCACTATTATCTACTATTATTCACCACTTTTCTTAAAACTCGCATCGTTCACAATGTGAAAACGATATCGCGGACGGAAGGAGTATAACAACGTATCCGCTTTCATCTTACATCTTAATTCTCCGCCCTCCTGGCCTTTGCTGCACCCTTTCCCTACTCAACTATGCATCACCTTTTGATTGAATTATTTTGAAATGAATTATTTGAAAGTAATGTGGTGTTTGAATTTGATTTCCATTATATATTTGACCATATATGTCGTAATTTGTGTTTGTTTTTGTTGACATATGAGTTTTGATATTTGTACTGCACGAAAAATAAAATATTATACTCCCTCCGTCCCATCGAAAGTGGTGTGTATTCCTTTTTGAGTTGTCCCACCGAAGGTGTTGCATTTTTTTTTTGGTAATAATTTTACACTACAAACAATGTGACCCCACACACATTTACACACCTTTACACTACAATCTTATTCTCCTTAAATCAAGTGCCCAAAAGAAGTGCACCACTTTGACCGGGACGGAGGGAGTAATAATTACGTCTTTATTAATTTAATCGTGTAATATCATAAATTGTATTTTGACCTTCATTCAATCATAAAAAAACACGAATTCGAATTCTAAATTTCATCGAAGTCGTATGAACTTCCCAATCCCCATTAATAAATTTTTAAGTGTGTGGTTGAAAATAAAATCCTTATCTAAAATATAAAATGATTGTTTTTTTGAGAATAAACATAAAATGATTGTCAAAAGCATGGCTTCATTGAGATATCATAACTACTCCTAAATTAGGCCTCAAGAAGCATGGCCCAGCCCAACCTAAAGATTGGGTTTGACATCTTTTATTTTGGTAAGAGAATACTGACGCAGTCTCTTTAATTGGGGTGTAATTAATCTTTTCCAAAATCTCTGAGGTGTATCTAAAAAAAACTGAGATGTAATTAATTTTCTATAACTTTTTTTTTTTTGATCAGGAAAAAGAGGGATATTATAAAGAGAAAGATGGTGGTACCAGTAGTACCAGCAAGTTACAGAGACAACGAAAACAAGGAAAAAACAACGAGGAGCAACATTCTCAAAAACGAGAGCGTCAGTTCTCGAGATTAGCAACGATGAACCAAGAGCTAAAATCCTCAGATGCAGTGGTCAAGTTATATGCCTGTTTCCAACTCCACATTCTCGATTTAATTGCTGCCAAGAGTTTTCCTTTATCCCACTTACCGTCATTAAACCGGTGATCATTCCTTTCATTCCAGATACTCCAAACTGCACAGATCCACACTCCAACCAAAAAATTAGTGTCTTTTTTGTTACCAAGATTCGTGAAGGCCAAGAAATGGTCTTTCGCTTTTGAATGAAGAGCCGACCATTTTCCAAGCTAGGAGAGAAGATCGTACCAGATTTCAGTCGATCTTTGGCAGGAGAAGAAAATGTGACTGATATCTTCGGGCTGCTCTTGACAAAAAACACAGAGTTGATCTTGGTTCGGAAAAGGCACCTGTCTTTTCAAAAGGTTGTCCATTGTCGCCATTTTTCCATTCATGATCCTCCACGCTGTCGTTTTAGCTTTGTGCGCTGCCGGAGCTTTCCAGATAATGTTGAGGTCCAAACCGTTGTTCCTACCTCCAGTTGGCCTTAGATCTTTCACGAAACTTTGGTATGCTGATTTGACCGAGAAGGTTCCCGTTGGATTTGCTTTCCATTTCCAGCCGTCGGGTTTACCTTCAGAGACCAAGAAAGTGTTGATGATTGAAAAGAGTTCTTCCACCTGCCCCTTCTCTCTATCAAGCAGTTCGCGGCTCCATTGCAATGATCATCTCCAGATTCCTTCCAGCCAATTCCCCATGCTCCGAATTGTTCCATCCTGATTAGTGTTGAGGCGAAATAATCTTGGAAATCTGTCCCTAAGGCGCTTATCCCCTATCCAGCAATGATTCCAAAAGGAAAAAGACCCTTCGTCACCAACTTGCATATTCCTTTGAAACCATCTTCCATTAATTTTCTATAACTAGTAAATCCTCCCGTTCGATGCACGGCGAGCATTGAAATTAAGAGACATGTTTAAATAAATAAATATAAATATTAAACAAAATTAAAATATAACCATTTGTAAATATATTTTACAAAATAAAATAAAATAATCCACATCAATTACTGAATAAAAATTCGAATTTGAAAACGTAAATTTCAACTTTATATAAAGTGTAATGATAATTATAGTATATTAAACAATTGAAAAATATTTAATAATAGATAAATTAGCATTAAAAAATAATTAATTCAAATATTATATTTATTTATTTTATTAGATTAAAGAGTTCTAAAATTAATGAACCAATATAATTTTCTACACCTTAGTTGATTTTAAAAATATTTACAATTACAAATTATGTAAAATTCAAAATTGTATAACATTTAATTTTAGATTTTCAAATAGAACTAATATGAAATAAATTATTAACGATTCAAACATACGACGAAACATACGATAACAATTAAGTGCACTATCTCTCTATAATGAAAAAAATATATAAATAACACAAAAAGAAATTATTAATACCTGATAAAAAAATTAAAACCTGAAAGTAGTGAAAAAAATAAAATAGAAACTCATTTGATACACGCTCCAAGTGAGAGGAAAGGAAATAGTGCAAATAATTCCAGTATTGCACAATAAAATTTCCATAATTATGCTTCAATGATTTCACAAACACTCCAAGTAAATAACAAAAAGAAAACAAAATTGAAAATTAAACTTCAATAAAACTAACTTGTATAAAATAAGAGAGAGGAAAGAGAAAAAAATGTTTACTGTAAATTTGCATAATTTGCTTAATTTAAATATATTTTTATATATTATATATCAAATTAAAGTTTTTGTGACGATTTTTAATTTGATACGCATATTAAATATTTAATTAGTAATCAAATTGCACAATATTTTAAAACAAAAATTCTGAAAGCAAAAAAGAAACTGAAAAAGAGAAAATAAATTAAAGTGGAAAATCAAGGAAGAGAAAAAAACAATTAAAAAAATAAAGAGAGAAATTCTGTCAAATTCAACTAAAAACTGAAAACATTATTGTTTTGCTGATGTAAATAGATGCACGCTCTTTTGAAATAAAACTAACTTTTGGCGCAAATTATTTTTGTTAAAAACTATATTTTCACACATATATATATATATATATATATATATATATATTATTATATTATTATTATTAAAATAAGATTTTATTAAAAGGAAAAAGAAGTTTTTTTTTATTAAAATATTTTTTTTCCATCTCCCTTTCATATATATATATATATATATATATATATATATATATATATATAATTGGTGGAGATTTCTTTTTTATATTTCAACATGTGAATTGAATTTTCCATTATTATTCTATGAATTTCAGGGAGCATGGCTGTTTTTTTTTTCTTCCGCATTTTACAATGTTTTTGAAATTAAGCTAGAAGAAAAATAAAAACAAATCTTCTCTCTAAGTGAAAAAGATTGTTGGAAGATTTGGTGGAAGATCGTGGGTAAATAACTAAATATTGAGCCGAAAAATTAGGAAGAGTGGTGGAAAGAAAAATATAAAAATTGAAGTTACCGTATTATAGTGAAAAAATAGGATATTGAAATTGAAAAAAGAGTAGTGATTTTTAGACACCAAGGTGTCTAGACACCTAGGTTTTAACCGGTTTTTATGTGGATTTTTGATTGAACCGGTTTTTTGCTAATTTATGGTTTTACTAAAATATCCTTTCCTTATATTTCTCAAATATTTATAATCTACTCTAATTTTTTTTGTATTTTTGTTCTTTTCAGTATTGTTTGCCGTTTTTTTTGCCAAATGTTTTTTTCTTGAAAAATATATATTATTTTAATTGTTTTTTTCGAATTTTGTTATTTTTATATTAAAATATTATTTTTTAAATCCCTCAACTACTTTTAATCTTATCCTATTTATTTAGTATTTTAGTTTTTTTCCCTATTTTTTTGTTTAAATTCCTCAACTACTTTTATTATTTTTTTCAAATTTTTATTTATTTATTTATTTCTGAGATTTATTTTTTTTCGATGAAATTATGAATTGTTGTAAACATAATCCTATAGTAATTATTTTTGCATATATTATTTTTTTATTGTTCAGAAAATAATTTTTTTTTCGAAAATATTTTTTTTTAATTTATATCATTTGTTTTTCGAATTTTATTTTATTTTTTTCGAAAATTTATGAATTGACTATGTTTTCTTTTAAATTTGTTCGATTGTTGAGGGTTCTATTTTCAGCCAATTTTTTTTTCTTCCGAAAATTGTTTTAATCTTTTTGATTTGTTTCCATTAGAATATCCTTTCCAAAATGATCTTATCCGTTTTTAGTATTATATTCGATTTTAATTCTTTCTGTTATTTTTTCTTCTGTAATTTTATTTTATTTTTTCGAAAATTGTATTACTCCCTCCGTCTCACAAAAACATGAACAAATGGAAGTGGCACGGGTCTTAAGAAATGTTAGTTAAATATTATTGTGAATGGAAAATGGGTCCTACTTTATAAAGTGTTTTGAGAGTAATAAGTTAATTGAGGAAAAGTAGTGGTGGGCCATGATGGTTTTTTTGTGAATAAGTATGAAAAGTAGGGATAAAAAATAAGGAAATAATGTATAAAAATGAAAATGTTCATGTTTTTGTGAGACACCCCAAAATAACAAAATGTTCATGTTTTTGTGAGACGGAGGGAATATTATTATTATTTTTTTTGTTTCCTTTAATATGAGGATTCTCCTAAAAAACAATTAAATTTGTTTCCACACATATTATATGTTCCAAAATTTATACTATTATTTATATTTTTCGACTATATTTTATTCATTTTTTTATATTTATTTTAGGATTCTCTTAAAAATAATTGTAGATTGTTTTCCATATGTATTATTTTTCTTGAAAATTCTATTATTTATTTTTTTCAAAAATGGTGATTTTTTAATTTTTCTCCACTAATAATTAAGTACGATTAATACTTGTAAATAATAAAGGAATTATTAACACACGACTAACTAATCATCTAGGTTTAATTAAGTAAATAGTAAAAGACAAATATAACCTTTGTATGATTCAGTTTATAATTATTATATCACGTTTAGTAAATTATATGTTATTTATTCTTTCGAACAATGCCCCTTTGTATGATCCAGTTTATTATTATTTCTAACGGTTGAGTAATGCGGTTGCCACTATCGGAGAAGGTGGCAAAGTATCACTCACATATTATTGAGGTATCAGGTTCAAATCCCCCCAAGCACCCTTTTTCTTGTTATTTCTATTTTTTTTAATTCGAAAAAATTATATAAATGAAAACGATTTAAAAAAAAAATTCGAAACAAATTTATAAATGAAACACCTTTTTCTTGTTATTTTGGTTCTTTGTTTTTTAAATCATTTTCGATTTTTTTTTAAATATTCGAAAAAATTATACGAATGAAAACGAATTTTTTTAAATATTCGAAAAAATTATATAAATGAAAACGATTTTTTTTTAAAATATTCGAAAAAAAATTTATAAATGAAACACCTTTTTCTTGTTATTTTGGTTCTTTGTTTTTTAAATCATTTTCGAAATGTTTTTTTTTTAATATTCGAAAAAAAATATATAAATGAAAACAAATCTAGGATTATTTTAGGAGAATCCCTAAATTAGTGGAATCAAATCTGAGATTATTATTTGGAGAAATTAAAATCTCTAAATTAGTGGAATCAAATCTAGGATTATTTTAGGATAATCTCTAAATTAGTGAAAATAAATAAAAATAACATAATTTTCGAAAAATAATAAAAAATATTAATTTCGAAAAAATATCAATTGCAAAAAAAACAAATCCGAAAAATAAATAATACTAAAAATTTGAAACAAATAAATATTAATTTCGAAAACTAAATAATAAAATCTTGAAACAAATAAATAAAAAAAATCTGCAATTAAAACTCATAAATTCGAATTATTATATGATTTATAAAATTTTTGAAAATAAATAATAGATAAATAAGGTAACAACAAAACCTATAATTAAGGAAACAATTAAAAACGAAAAAGCTGGAAAACAACCGGAAAAAAAATAGAGTAAAATTAGGTTGGATACTTTAGTAAAATCATCAATTAACAAAAAACCGGTTCAATTAAAAAATCATAAAAAACCCGGTTAACACCTAGGTGTCTAGACACTTAGGTGTCTCAAAATCATTATTGTTGAAAAAAAGGAACAGAATTTTAAAAAACGGAAATGTGATTTGAACACCGAGTGTCCAATACACTCGGTCAAAACCGGGTAATTAGCCAAAATGAGCCGGTTTTAATTGATCTGTGTATTTACTTATTTATCCCTCATTAAGTTTCCTATTGTTATTGTATTGTATTTTCTGTTTTTTAATTCTCGAAATTTATAGATAGTTCCTTATTTTTTGGTTTTTTTGTTTCCAGTTTTTTTTTCGAAATTAATATTATTTATTTTTATTGATTATTAAATTATTTATTTTTATTCGAAAATTATGTTTTATTTATTTGTTTCCACTTATTTTATGATTCTCTTAAAAATAATCCTATTTTTGTTTCCACATATTTTTTTTTATTGATTCGATTTTTTTTATTTATTTGTTTCCACTAATTTGGATATTCTTCTAAAAATAGTCCTAGATTTGTTTCCATTAATTTAGATATTCTCCTAAAACAATCATGAATTTGTTTCCACTAATTTATTGATTTTCATTCTCCAATCAATAATCCTTTCAACATATATTTTATTTTTCGATAATTATTTTGTATTTTTTGAATTGTATGTACAAATATACATTTGTTCATTTTGAAAACAATATAATGGGGCATCGGTCGAAAAAATAAATAACATATACTTGGATTAAATGTATTATAATAATGCAGTAAACGCGGTATAATAATAGGAAATAAATTTTAATTAATTAATAGAAATAAATTAGTGAAGGTTGGAAAAAAATGTGAATATGATGTGATTTTGGTTGGAAAACTATATACATTTTAGACAATGTATTATAATTTAGTATTAAACGCGATATAATAATAACAAATAATTATAGTCAATGAAATAGAGTTGAATTAATTAATTGAAACAAATTAGTGAATTTGAAAAAAAAAATTAAAACTATATTACATATACTTTATATTATAATAAAGTATTGTAATCGATATGATGATAACAAATTGAACCACGATCGTGTGAGTAACGAAGTCGAAATAGTTATACTCAATGAAAAAAAAATTAATTAATTAGTTGAAATTATATAACAATATACTTGAAGACCATAAATTATAATATAATATTAAAGTCGAAATAATTAAACTCAACATTCATCAAATTTAATTATATAATTGAAATATTATTAAAGTTGGAATCAAAAATAAAGTATAGTCAATCGTATGCAAAGATTTTTATTGGAATCTATATAACATATAGTTGAATACAATGAATTATAATATAGTATTAAATGAGATAAAATAATAAGAAATAATTATAGTAAATGAAATTTAGTTGTATTAATTAATTGAAATAAATTAGTGAATTTGAAAAAATCAAAATAAAAATAAAAATGAATCATACGGTGGTATTTTGGTCGGAGAACTATATAACAAATATTTGAAGACAATGTATTATAATATAGTATTAAGCACGATATAATAATAATTTTTTGCAATGTAATAACTATTTTAATTATTAAATGACGCTTTTATATAAAAAAAGGAAAGAAAAAACCTAAAAAAAAAACCCTTGAAAGCACAGAAGGAGCAGACTAAGGGCCGAACCTCATTAAAACATTTTCACTGAAAACCCAGAGGGAAAAACCGTGAAAAGGAAAAAGAGTACTCGTCTAAACACAAAAAGAAAGTAGGGAAGAGCGGAAGGGAAAGTTTCCGGAACTCCGGCGTAACCATCGTCCCCAAACTAGCCCGGCTCTCACCCCACGAAAAAAACTAAACGGGCGGTTAGAACCAAACAGCCACACATCAGCCCCAACTACCGTTTCTTACGCAGATGGCTATGCGAATCCATGTCAAGACGAACCGCAGCCCTAATCTCCTCAATCTCGTGCGGCCACCACCCTTCCGAACGTTGTTGGTTAGCCATTAAATCGGCCGCCTTGTTTCCTTCTCTAAAGATGTGAGAAACCTGCAGCGAGAAATCATCTAACATCTTTAAAATCCTATTCCACGCCGCCTTAAAACGCCAAGGCACATTCAAAGAACGAGAATTAAGAATGAGTATCACGTAGGTGGAATCGGCTTCAATCCAAAGTCTGTGCCATCCACGATTGTGAGCAATTTGAATCGCCGAGATAACTGCCAGTAGCTCTGCTTCAAAGGCAAAACCCGAGCCACCTTTGAAGTGAAAACAACCACGCACCACATTCCAGTTATCTCTAAACACCCCACCTGCAGCAATAGTGCCCGGAGTTCCCGTCGCTGAACCATCAGTATTCACTTTGATCCACGGCGCCACCGGTGGCCACCAATGTACCTCCACAAACTCCGGAGGAGGAGCACTCCTGGTATTAACACCCACTGCCCGGAGAATCAGATAATCCGACCAAGAATTCCACATGTAGCCTAATTTAGCAAAGTTATTATCAATCTCTTTGAAAGCTACTTTCACAGTGTGGATGACACGACGTGCTTCGAACTTTTGATTATCAAAGATACAATTGTTTCTCTGCATCCAAATGGCCCAGATGACCGTGATGATACCCGCTTTCCAGAAATTACCGATGAGGGGACTAAGTTTATACTGCCAAGCTACCACCAAAAAACTATGAATATCACTCTCTTGCAACCCTTGATTGAAATTGAACCACCCAAGGAACGTTACCCAAATATTCTTCACACGCTCACAATTCCAGAAAAGGTGATCCTGAGACTCACTTCCTTTTAAGCAAAGCAAACAAACGTTAGGCGTGATCATACCGTAGCGGATAAGGCGATCATAAGTCGGCATTCTATTATGAAGAAGACGCCAACATATCAAGGAACGTCGAATCGGAACAAAGGATTCCCAAAGCCAAGAACCCCAAGACACCTTCGGAAAATGATGACAATGCTTGTTGAAGGCCAGCGCAGTAGTGACATTCCCGTGCAACGAGGGTTTCCAGAAACGCACATCTTCGTCAGTGCCCAGAGGAGTGAGCAAAATATCACACACTATCTCAGGAAAAGCATTAACAAAGGCTTGCGTGAAATGCCAGACCCCATCATAGAAGTAATCTGCCACCGATTGAGTAAGAAACGGAAGCATGAAATGTGGAATACCGCATTTATTCAAAAGATTATACCCAAGCCAGTCGTCATACCAGAACGAAGTAGAAGCGCCATCACCAATATACGAGTACGAATCCGCCACCAAACCATCAATTTCCTCACGTAAGCTCATCCAGATAGTAGAAGCAGCCACCAGAGATTTACTACGCCCAAAGCGATCGAGATATCTATCTTTAATTAAATCATATCCGAACTCACGCCCACCAACCACCTTCCACGCCATTTTCATGAGATAGCTCTTATTCATGAGCTCGAACGACCTTACCCCGAGACCGCCCTCCTCCTTAATCGAGCAGACCCTTTTCCAACTCACAGAACAAGACGGCGTTTGCTTGATGTTGCCAGTCCAAAGAAAATTACGGCAGCACGCATCGAGCTCCTTAATAAGAGCTGTCGGCCATCTATAAACCATCATGGAGTGCGTCAGGGAGCTTTGGATAACCGACCTGATCAGGCACATCCTCCCAGCCATCGACAACTGTAATCCCTTCCATCTCGCGAACTTGTTGATCACACGATCATGTATCGGTCGAAGATATGAAGCACGCACACGGCCCTTAAAGATAGGAACCCCAAGGTAAGAAATCGGAAAATTGCCTTGAGAAAACCTCAATATGCTTCGTATAGCCCTGCAGGTCTGAGATGGAACTTTGCTCGTAAAAAAAATTTGTGACTTATCCTGGCTAACAATTTGATCAGAAATTTGACCATAATACTCCATAATTTTCTGAATGGTATGAGCGTTCGTGACCGTGGCATGACAGAAAACCAGAATATCATCCGCATATAAAAGATGAGTGGGAAAATTAATTCCCTGTCTCATTTGCATCGGTGTAAGGGTGCCCGCGCTAACACAATTTGCAAAGAGCCTACCAAGAATATCCTCGGCGATTCCAAAAAGAATCGGAGAAAGAGGATCGCCCTGACGAACACCCCTTGAACACGCAAAATAGCCTTTAAGCTGACCATTGTACAGAATAGAAATCCTAGCCGAATGAAGCAGAATCTCAATCCAACTAATGAACTTTGGATCATAGCCAGCAACACGAAGAACGTTAAGCAGAAAGTCACAGTTAAGAGTATCAAAAGCTTTTTTGATGTCAATCTTGCAAGCCATGTTTTGACCACGGCTCGTACGATGCATACAGTTCACTCCTTCCGACCCAATCAAAATACAATCGTGAATGGAACGGCCGCTAATAAAACCAAACTGATGACGGGAAACATAAACAGCAGCAACCTGACTCAGTCTAGACGCCAACACCTTAGTAATAATCTTGTAAAGAAAGTTGGACAAAACAATCGGTCTCAGATCCGAGACCGAATTGACGACATCTTTCTTAGGGATCAACACCAAGGTATTAGAATTACAGCCTTGAGGAAGATAAGAATTCCTGAAAAAAGCTTGAACAGCACACCAAATATCCACTTTAATAATCGACCAACAATGCTGAAAGAACTTACCCGAGAAACCATCTGGCCCTGGTGAGCTGTTCGGCTCCATCTGAAAAACCACAGCAGAAATTTCCTCTTCATCCGGCAAACGAATGAGCGAATTATTATAACGATTTTCAACCATCTCCTCAATAACCGCCTCCACTGCCGTAATATCAGTATTAGTATGGCTGCTAGTCGAAAACAAAGAAGAGAAAAAATCCACGATATGATCTCCAATAGCCGTCTGATCATAATTCATAACACCATTGATCTCCATGTGAGAAACGATGTGAGGTTTACGACGAAACCTAAGCATTGCATGAAAGAACTTCGTGTTCCTGTCTCCGTCTTGAAGCCAAGACACCCGACTTTTTTGCTGTAAAAGCGAGCTCTGCCTGGAAAGCACAACGTTGATCTTAGCTTGGGCCTCCACTTCTTTATCAAATAGATCCTCCGTGTAACCATCCCTGGCAATCTGATCTTGAATCTCCAAAAGCTCTTGTTGAGTATTCATGATACAAGAATCCACATTTCCAAAAACATTCCGATTCCACTCGCGAAGAACCTGCCGAAGACGCTTTAATTTATGCATAACTTTAAAAATCGGGCAACCAATCTCGGTATCCATATGCCAGGACCCTTCCACCGTATTGAGAAAATCCGGATGTAAGGTCCACATGTTAAGGAACTTAAAGAAACGATGGCGAGGAGGATCATCCACCATGCAATGAAGAACAAGCGGCGAATGATCCGAGGTAATACGTGGAAGAGCTTGAACAAAAACCGAACTCCAGAGATTCGCAAAAGAGTCAGCATAAATCGCTCTATCCAGACGAGACTCCACATGGGTTGGCATAAATCTACGACCAGACCACGTATAATGCAGACCAACCGTAGGCGCCTCAATGAAACCGGAGGCTTCAATGAAATCACAGAACTCCGCACAAGAAGTAGAGTTAGGCATACAGTCACTACTTCTTTCATGGGCGCCTTTCACCGCATTGAAATCGCCAATAAAGACAACATTACCATCAATATGATCCAGAAGATCCAACCACAAACGACGTCTGCCAGCATACGTGTTAACGCCATGCACCACCGCGATTTTAAAATTCCACGTCGACCATCTGCAGTTCATGATAACCACCTGCTCCGAGGAGAAAATCACATCATGAGTAACAGAAGGATGAGAAAAAACCCAAATATTCGAACTCATGTTGTGTCTTGAATTTTGAAAACAAGGAATAAGATTCAGAGAACGCCAAAATCTTGAATAAGTCTTCTTGAGATTCGTCTTAGGCTCAATAATCCCAACAATCACAGGGGAGAAGGAGTCGCAATGCTCCTTTAAAACTCGTTTGGACTCGTCCGTAAGGCCCCGGACATTCCATACGAGGACATTCATCATAAAGACTGAGAATTCGTGTTCGGGTTTTCACCCGATTCCACTTCAGCTGCCCAACTCTTGGCCGCCACATTATTCAGGGCTCTATCATTCTTCGAGCTCCCTGACGTAATAATGAAATCTCGAGGTTTATCTCCTGCTTCCCAAGCTTTGTAAAGTTTATTTTTGATGAAATCTTCAGCCTGTTGGTTAGGTTGCTGGTTAGGTTGCTGCTCCACCGACTTTCGGAGACGACTCTTGATACTATCTTCCCCACGAATCATCGGTTTCTTTGCCGCCAAATCTTTCGGCGGTCTCCCCCTTTTTTTCACCTGCGCCTCCGCCTCGCAATTCCTGAAAGTTTCCACTATCCGCTGAGCTTTGATAGCGCTTTCCATCATCCTTTCCTGTTTCTCCCAATTTTTATCCTGATTGTCCGAACTTTCATAAATAACGATCTGTTGTGAATTTGCTTCAGGCAGTGTATTGCCAACATCCGACTGCCCATCAGACTCGTCTCCCCAATCTCTCTCTTCCAAAACCGGCATAGTGATCGCCTGTAAGATATCCGGACCCGATGTCAATCTATCTCCATTGACCTCCTCAAAATCAATATTCCTATCAATTAAAGCCAACGACTGATTGTGGTTCTTTGTTCCCCGCGGTGTCTGAATCTGCTCTTCTTCAACAGCAACCTGTTCCAAAACCCCCAACTGATTTATAATCTGCTCTTCTTCGACAGCCACCTGTTCCAAAACCCCAAACTGATTTTCAGTGATAATCTGCGGTCTGTGAGCTTGGGCAGTCCTATTCTGGTCCCAAGATTTAGGCTTCCAGTTAGGTGCCCTAACATCCTTGGCAGCTCCCTTATTAATTATTTCATTGTCTTTACCCAGCGGCATGTCTTTGGCCTTCCCCTTCCTGCTGTCCTCCTTGTAATTGTTCTTCATTCTATTGCAGTTATCAATAGAATGTCCAGTGATCTTACACTTAGAGCAGAAGGCCGGGAGTTGTTCGAATTCAAATTCGACGTGAAAGGAACGTTCTTCCCCGTCAACCAGCAAAGCCTCCGGAAGAGGACGCGAGAGATCAATTTCCAACAAAATTCTAGCATAATGACCAGCAGCACCACGTGCAGAAGCCCCATCAACTTTAATAGGCGATCCCATCGCCCTTCCAATACCCGTAATGACATCCAGAGTCCAAAATTCTAAGGGCAAATAATAAATGCGCATCCAAACTTCACAAAGTGAGGAAATTTCTTTATAGGGATCGAAGAATCTTACCCATTCGCGTAAACGCATGGTTCCGAAAGGTAACTCCCAAGAGGTGCTTTTCTGAACTAACGCCTTGTCTTCAGCGGTATTAAATTTAATAGTGTAGAAGCTCTTTCCCATGGGGATGATTTGCCAATCATTGTCAAAATTCCAAGCCACCTGAAGATCACGTTTAAGATCCGTGAGGAGACGCGGCTTCTCTCCTTTCCTAAGGAGAAGACGACCAATTAAAGCATGCTCAAATTGATTTATCTTGGGCAGCAGATGCTCTTTTGGCACCCTAAGTGTTGGTATTTCACCAGAGAAATCCGGTTGCAGCGAAGTGAAGCGATGAACAAGCACATCCGGCGTACGTTCAATTTGTCGGGGTCTCCTCAGAAGCGAAGCAAAAGAAGTGGTGCTCGGCCGATGAAGCTCCGTCGCCGATGCATTCTTAGTATTGTTTTCATTGATCAAATTCGGAACCCTAGTATTCGATGTCGTCGGCGTAGATTCCTCAGCCACACCCTTAGTAGATTCAGCAGCAAATTTCTCTTTGTCGTGACATTCTCCATGGCTATGACTAGAGAAATTATTGGAAACTTTCGGCAGATTCAGCCCTGACTTATCAACCAATATCGACAACTGTTGTTGGTTGATTTGCATGGTTGGCGTCGATGACTTGCTCGTCGACGTTAGCGGCATCGGTTGGTCGTTCGACGGCGTGCCGGCGATCTCAGCAAAGAAATCCATTTTCCTGAAGGGAGCGGACCTTCACCAATGGCTGCAGGGCGGAGGCGGAGGTGGCGAACGCCGGGTGGCGGAGCCACCAGATCGGGCCACCAGAAACACCAGCCAACACCCACCAGAACGTGTATACTCGACGGGATCCGAGGGCGAGCAGATCCCCTTCAGATCGCCACTTTACCTGAGCAGCTGAGCCTTGAGCGCCGGTGGAGAGTCTGGAGTCGCGGCCGGTCGAAGAAGAGCCCTCGCGGTGGGGAGTCTGGATCGGCAGGCGAGGACTCCGATCTGGTTCCAGTGCGCGGATGGGCGAATGACGAACCAGCAGCAGCAGCTCACGATCCAGCAGCTCACGATCCAGCAGCAGCTCCAGCAGCAGGCAGCGTGGCGACCGGTGCAGATCCAGCAGCAGTAGCGCGGCGACCGGCGATCAGGAACGGTCGGACTGGTCAGGCGTCGATGAAGGTCAACGACTTGTGCAGATTATTCTGCTCTGCTGCAACGGGACCGGAGAGACGACGCCGACTGCTGTTGCTGCTTGCTGCAACGGAGGAGATCTGCTCACGCCGGCTGCTGCAACTGCTCTGCTGGTCACGCCGCTGCTCACGGAGAAGGGACTGCGGACGCCGGAGCTTGGAAACGGAGGCGAGCAAAGGCAAGGGCTGCTCGGTGTCTGGGCCGCGACCGAGCGTCTCGCGTCTGCGTCTGGGTCTAGCTCGGCGGCACTCCGATGGGAAGAGGCGGGTGGCGCTCAGGTGGGAAGTGGCGCGGTGGCCCGGCGGAAAAAAGTCTTCGCAGCTCCGCTCAGGAGAGAGGAACTTTTACCTCAATAACTCAATCAATGTGCAATGTAATAACTATATACAATGTAATAAAGTTGAATAATATAATTGAAATAAAGTTTTGAATTTTTTAAAAATAAAGTATACGCAATGAAATAAAGTTTAAAGAATTAGTGATTTTGAAAGAAAAGAAAAAATAGGGAGGTTGCGCGGTAAACTTTATAACATACACTTGAAGACAAAGTAGTATGTTATAGTATTGTAATTAATACAATAACAAGAAAATTGACTACCATAGTGACAGTGTGAATAGAAAAGTCCAAATAGTTAATCTCAAAGAATCATATACTTGAATTATAATTTAGTATGAAACGCGATATAATAATAATGAATAATTATACTCAATGTAATAAAGTTGAATTAATTAATTGAAATAAATTAGTTAATTTGGAAATTAAAAATTAAATAAAATCAACCATGAATCATAAAAAATAAGCTTATATGTCTTGCTTAATCGTAAAAAAAAAATGAACTACGATTGTGTGAGTAACGAAGTCAAAATAATTAAACTCAATGCAAACAAGTTTAATTGATAGTTGAAATTAATTAGTGAATTTGTAATAAAAAAGAATGAATCATATGATGGGATTTTGCTAGAAAAAAGTATATATAACGTATACTTTATTAAAAGCGACATAATAATAAGAAAATGAAATACTATAGGGTGAGTAATGAGAAAAAATTAAATAAGATAAATCATATGCAGGTATTTTGATCGTAAACCTATATAGCATATTCTTTATTTGAATATAATATAAGCAAGTATTGTAATCGATGTGGTAATAGCAAAATGAACTACAATTGACTGAGTAACGAAGTCGAAATTATTATATTCAATGAAATCAAATTTAATTTATTAGTTGAAATTATATAACAATATAACGATATACTTAAAGACCATATATTATAATATAGTATTATAGTCGAAATAATTAAACTCAACATTCATCAAGTTTAATTATATAATTGAAATAATAATAAAAATTATATTATTAATTAAACCCGGTATAATAATAAGAAATAATTAAAACTCAATGAAATAAAGTTGAATTAATTAAATGAAATAATGTAGTGACTTTGAAATAAAAATTAATATTCATGAATCATACGATGGAATTTTGCTCGGAGAACTACTATAGTGTGTCTAATGAACTCGTATAACTATACTCAATGTAATCAAGTTGCATAATATAATTGAAATAAATTAGTGTGAATAGCAAAGTAGAAATACAATTACTCAGTGATTCATACGTAGGGAAATCGTGTGAAAAAACTGTATAACATATATATTTTTTGAATGTGTTACATTTTTTTGTGGAGAATGAGAATATCTAAATTAGTGAAAACAAATCTATTATTTTTAGAAGAATCACCAAATATATTGGAAACAATATATTGAGTATATTTATCAACGGATAATTAGTGGAAACAAATAAAAATAACAAAATTTTAGCAATATAAATATCCAAAATAATAACATAATTTAATATTAGATAAAAAATTATTTTTATCTTATAAAAAAATCTAATTTTCAAAAAATTTAAAAATAATATCCGAAAACAAATCTAGTACTTATTTTTTTTAAGGAGAAACACAAAATCAATTGAAACAAATTAATAAAAAACAAATAAACACAAAATTTAGGAGTAATAATTTTTGAAAAATAAATAAATAATATTAATTTAAAAAAAAAATTCGGAAACAAATCTAGAATTATTATAACAAGAAACACTAAATTATTGGTAACAAATGAATAATAAAATTTAAAAACAAATAAATCAATAACAAAACCGAAAAAAAAAATATATTCGAATTATATAATTTATAAAATTTTCTGAAATAAAAACATAAAAATAAGGAAACAAAGTCTTCAAAAATTAAGGAAACAAAATGGAAGATTTTGTGAAAATTAGAAACAAATTAGCTGAAAAAAAGGAAAGAAAATGGACGAAAAATAAGGAAAGAAAATGGACGAAAAAATCAAGGGAGAGAGACTAATTTCAGATATATATACATGGAAAAAATCAAGGGATAAAACAGTAAAACCAATAAATCCCTAAAACCGGCCCACTCTCTATCCACCAAAAAAACCGATTTTTTACCAGGTGTTCAGTACACCTGGTGTCCGTTTATCACTACTCTTTAAAAAATTGGCGGCAAAAATTAACCGTTAAACTGCACTTTTATATATTATATACTCCCTCCGTCCCCAAAATAAGTTCCTCTTTGGGGACAACACAGGTTTTAAGGAAAATGGTAAAGTGTATTGATAGTGGAGAAAAATATGTTATAATTAATATTGAGAGTGGTGAAAATGTGAAAAAGTGGTATAATTAGTATTGGGAGTGGTGAAAAAGTGAAAAGTAAGAATAAATAAAGTATTATTAGTGGTGGGGTAGTTGTCCAAAAATAAAAAGAAAAAAAGAGGAACTTATTTGGGGGACGTCCCAAAATGGAAAAAGAGGAACTTATTTCAGGGACAGAGGGAGTAGATTATTATCACGAAATACGGTCACGTGAACACAAATACTGGATGAAATTCTCTATTCCAAACTCTATGTCACGTTATCCTGTCCCATTATTTTTTTTAATATTTATTGTTATAAAATAAAATTTTACTATTGTATTATAAACTCCAATTAATATTTGTTACAAAAAAATGAAATTAAAAAAATAATATACCCTAATTTAAAAAAAATAAACCTAAATAATTATTTTTAAGCTACAAAATTACATATTAAATATAAAAATAAATTATAAACCTAAATTGGATGGGTGAACTGGTAAGGGTGAACTAGGGATGGCAACGGGCCGGATCTGGACCGGATCTCATCAATCCCAGATCCAGATCCGTTTTTATCTATCAGATCCAGATCCGGATCCAGATCCACGGATCTAAAATTTTTGGATCCAGATCTAGATCCGTCAGATCCGCGGGTCCGCGGGTCCAGATCCATGGATCTACTATTTTTAAATTAAATTTAAAAAAAATCAAAAATTCACATAAACATGGTTGAATCTGTCGACAATGGCTGAAATCAACAATTTATCTAACAAAACTAACAATTTAATGGCTGCCAAATTAACAAATCTAACAATAAGTTTCAAATATAGTCATAAATCTAACAATTTATCTAACAAAATGGTTGAATTTCAAATACATCAATGCCTCAATCTAACAAATTTCGAACACATCAATGGCTAACCATAAATTCTGAGCATCCTGTGGTGAAAATCAACATACGGCCGACGGCGAAATAAAATACACAAATGCTCAGAAGCACTCCCTACTCATTTCTCTCTCTCCGCGAAGCTGAAATCTTTGTAGTAGTTACCGAAAATTCTCGCTTCGGCTGCATATTGCGGTCATCAGAGGAAGAAGCTCAAGCGTTGCTCAAGCTTTTAACGGCAATCTCAAGGCAAGTCTTCTTTGTATTGTGGTTATGGGGTTTCGAAGAGAGAGCGGCGACCTGTAACTTCGCCGGCGAACTGGATTACGAGGGAGGCCGGCAGGGTGAGGCCGGCGGACTGGAGGGAGGCTGGGAGGGAGATGGGCAGGGACGCAGGGTGAGGGAGGCTAAAACGAACTGGAGGAAGGTTGTAACTTCGCCTTCGCCGGCGAACTGGATTGAGAGGGAGGGCGGCGACCTGGCAGCTGGAGTGGAGAGGCCGACGAACTGGAGGGAGGCTGGTGAGGGAGGGCGGCGACCTGGCGGCTGGAGTGGAGAGGGAGGACCGAGAGAATTGGAGAAAATAGAAAGTAGGGTTTGTAGCTCTTATTTGTGTATTATCATTAATTTTTAATATATTTAATATTATTACTAAATTAAATATAAAAAATAAATAATATATATTTAAATAAATGGGTCCACGGGTCGGATCTGGGTCGGATCCGGATCTAAAATTTTAAGATCCAGATCCAGATCCGTTTTAAAAAATGAGATCCAGATCCGACCCAGATCCGTCGGGTCCAAAAAAATGAGATCCAGATCCCTAAAAACGGATCTGGATCCACGGATCTGGACCGGGTCCAGGATTCATTGCCATCCCTAGGGTGAGCTAATACTTGTAAAATTAAACTGATTCACAATATATTAAAATTAAAAAAAAAATTAATAAATCGATAATGATGCATGTAATGAAACGCACACTAAAATTGGAAATGGAGGAATAGGATTCCAAATGCACAAATAGTAGCAAACAAGACGGCCTAAAATCTGCAACTAAATATTTATTTATAAATCCCAATGGCGAAACAGATTCGACTTTTCCGGCTGAATAACGGCGCCAAAATCCCATCGGTCGGGCTCGGCACGTGGAAGGCCGATCACGGCGTCGTCGGCGACGCCATCACCGCCGCAATTAAGGTTTCTGTGGACTCACATCGTTTTACATTTTTTCTCGCAACTCGTCACGACTATCCTATACTAGAATGTAGCTGTGGCTAGATGCACCTTTTCTCGTTTATTTTAGCAAACCAAAGTCGAATTAAGTTTTAATTTGGTTTTGATGTAGTATGAAAACCTCCGGGCATATCGATCCGTTGCTTTTGTTTGAGAACGCAGCATGCAAATTCAAATGAAAAATTTAATAGAACACTTTGGGGTTGAAAATGTATAAATTTATGCAGTACTATGAAGGGATTACTTGTTCAGATCCTGAAATTCGTAATACATATTGACATTAGAAATTCATGATTTGTTCAATTTTTTGTTATGAATACGTCGTGAAAATTCAGGCAGGATATCGGCATATTGATTGTGCTCAAAGATATGGCAATGAGAAAGAGGTACTGTTCCCAATCATTCTCCATTATTCATGTAAAATGTATATTTTATAGATATTCAATCCTCGTACAAGCAACTTGTGCAACTATATAACACAAATAGATTAAAACTTCTTTTTCTTGTATCTCAATTATGAGTTTATGACACCTTGTTGTAGATTGGTAACACCCTCAAGAAGCTGTTTGAAGAAGGAGTAGTGAAGCGCGACGAACTATGGATTACTTCTAAACTCTGGTTTGCCATGATTGAAAATTGTTGCAATTATCTATCTTGATCAGTAACTGATCAAAGATGAACCACTCTTCTTAAATCCCAAATCTGCAGGTGTTCTGATCATGCTCCAGAAGATGTGCCTTTGGCCTTAAACAGAACCTTGGGAGATTTGCAGCTTGACTATGTTGATCTTTATCTGGTATATATGCTAAGGCTAATATTCTGTTAGTTATATATGGCTTCCAATTTGAGTAGTGATGGTGCTAATCTTGTCCGTGGCCGGGTGCATATGAAGATGCACTGGCCTGTTAGCATGAAGAAAGGATCGGTAGCATTTGAACCGGAGAATCTCACTAGCGTCGACATACCAAGTACGTGGATGGCAATGGAATCACTCTGTGATGCTGGCAAGGCCCGAGCGATTGGTGTGAGCAATTTCTCGTCCAAGAAGCTCGGGGACTTGCTAGGCATTGCACGTATTCCTCCAGCTGTCAACCAGGTGGAATGCCACCCGGGTTGGCAACAGCAGCAGCTGCATAGCTTCTGTGAATCAAAAGGAGTTCATCTATCTGTTAGTATATATATATATATATATCTGGTGGCACAGTAATTATCATCAGCTCTTGATATATTCTGTTTTGTAACAATATGATTTTCTATGTTGTTTTGTTTAGGGATATTCACCTCTTGGCTCCTCTAGCAATCATGGAAGTAATATGCTTAAAAATCCAGTACTGAATTTGGTTGGTGAGAGATTGGGGAAGACTCCTGCACAAGTTGCTCTGCGCTGGGGTTTGCAGATGGGCCACAGTGTGCTCCCAAAGAGCACTAATGAGAAGAGGATTAAAGACAACTTTGATGTGTTTGATTGGTGCATTCCTCAAGATTTGTGTGACAAGTTTACTGAAATAGAGCAGGTAAAGTCGCCACCAAATACATTCATAAATCACATTTTCTATTGCAACAGTAGGTGGGGAGGTACATTTTGAAAATTTTAGTAATATATTTTGATAAAAAAATTACTATGTTGCTTGACTACCAAAAGATTCCCGTGACTAGAAAACAAAAGCTGCGTTTAAACGAAATTTGGAGCTAGTGATGACTGATGACTCTCTTTGCAGGTGAAGTTAATCACGGGGAATACATTTGTGCATGAGACGTTGGGTTACTACAAAACAATAGAAGAGCTCTGGGATGGTGAAATCTGAGAGGGAAGTGCTATATAATTTCACAATTGAGAGAGAGCGTGTGAATTATGGGTTAAAATAATAAAGGTGACTATTTCTTACTATCTTTTTATGTTGGCAACAGTTTATTTTTAAATGATAGTAGTATTTTATTAGCTCACTCAATATCGTAATGTTTTAGTTGGATGTTCAGCGAAATCTACAGAGAATTTATATTTATGTTTTATGGTATCGGTTGAAGTAGTTTAGTCTTTTATTTATATAATCTTCAAAATTTCGGTTTCTATTTTGTTTGGTAATGGGAATTATGCTGTGATGACATATTTAAATATAAAGAAATATAATCATATGTTCAAAATTATATTCCGGTTGTGTGATTCAAATACTCGTTGTACAAATTGAGCACTTCACTTCACAATATAGCCAAACAATTTTCCCTCTTGGAACGACTTTTCTTAACATCCTTCGAATCACATATTTATAAAAAATGTACGTCTCAACTGCATAATAAATGCTTAAATTAACTATATTTCTTAAGAATTGTTGACGCCTAAATATATAAACTTTAAACTTTGGGTCATTTTAGTTTCTACAAATTTTGAAAGTTGTAAAAAAATACACGAACTTTGATTCATTTTATTTCTTCCCACAAATTTTGAAAATTATCAAAAAATACACGAACTTTGGCTCATTTTATTTTTTCCCACAAAATATATTGTTATAATTTTTAGTAATTAACAACAAACACCGCTTCACTTGAGATTAGGCATTCAAAAGTTTCTCAATCACATAATCATGTGATGAATATTTCATGTCATTAATTGGATGGGGAAATGCTAACTAGAGTTATACAGTTGGGCAATAGGTAATCATAAAATTTAAGTCATAATTGAATCTAAAATGACAATAGGTAATCATAAAATTTAAGTCATAATTGAATCTAAAATGACAATAGGTAATCATAAAATTTAAGTCATAATTGAATCTAAAATGACGTTGACGTAACACGACTCTAATTAAAATGGCTTCGTTTTTTATTACAAAATGTATTTTATTTTATTTTAGAAAAAATCATGTCTCCCATGAATAATTGTCATCTATCATTAATTAAATTCATTAAGATAGCTAGTGAAAAGATAATGAGACATAATGAGTGTATAATTACCTATCGCTCAATTATATAATGCTAATTAGCATTTTTCAATCCAATTAATGGTATGCTATGATGCACGGATTCTTCAAAAATTAGCATGTACGGCGAATCGTATTCTTTTAGGGTGCGATTCTCTCGGATTCTCGTTGGATTCGCACCCGATCCGCTATGTGGCGTATCTTTTAAAATAATTTATAAAAATAAATCGAATTCGCAAATTCCATAGGTAAAATTCACGTATCTCGTGCACGAAAGGCCTACACAAGGTTATTTTGATAATTTTATTTTCAATTATGACTTATATATTGGACTAATAATATTTGAATCGTTATATTGTTGCTCAATTAACTTATATAATTGAAAATGCTTAACTTTTGGGTAAAATAAAATGTAAATTACATATAATTAGTTTAAGAAAATTTAAATTATATATATTTTATAAGCATTATATATCATAAAATTTTAATAATTAGATGTATCCTTGCCGAATCGCACCCTATAATTTTTAAAAACTCGTATCCGCATACTCGTATCGTATCGCCCCTGCATCAGCACCCCCGTACCTATGCAACATAGATGGTATGTAATGTTCATCACATGATCATGTGATTGAGAATCTTTTCAATGTCTAATCTCAAGTGAAGCGGTATTTATTGTTAATTATAAAAGAATTATTTAAATCATTTTTTTATAACAATATATTTTGTGGGAAAAAATAAAATGAGCTAAAGTTCGTGTATTTTTTGATAATTCTCAAAGTTCGTGGAAAGAAACAAAATGAGTTAAAATTCGTGTATTTTTTAACAAATTTTAAAGTTTGTGAAAAAAACCAAAGTAAGCCCAAAGTTAATGTATTTAGGCACCAATAATCTTTTTCTTAGTGGACGTGATTTTATACCTAGCTTCCATTTTACTCGTTATTGCCTATGTGGCCCATATATATAAAAAAATATAATATAATAATAATAATAATAAATATATAACTCCCTCTGTCCCATAAGAATGTACATCGCATTTTATTTCACAAAATTCAACTGATTTTTTTTAATAAATAACCCTACAAAATATAACCCCATCACAAAATAATTTGGCCAACTTCAACGGCCGGAATTTATCATAGCATTCTAAGCTTTAACAGTAACTATAAAAACTCAGGAATCTCCACATCTAAACAATCCACGAGCTATTATCAATTAATTTAATCTCAATTATTAAGAAGTGGATTACAATGAATGGATGTACAGTTGAGGCATCTACAACCATAAGAAAGTGTTCTTAAAACACAATAAGTAAGGTAATAATCCTTTTGTTCTAAAATTTTATTGAATCTCATAACAACAAGATAATACACATGTTTGTCCTCAAACTCCAACCGTGAAAAAAAGGGTTAGCTATGTAGAGTCATTTTCTCAGGCAAAATGGAAACCATAACATTGAATATTGTTATTTACTACTATTAGTTATTTAATTTGAAAGTTATGGGTTATTAGAAAATAATGGAGTTATGTATATAATCACCCAATTATTTATTAGTTATTAATTTTGAAGGTTTATTATTAATTTTGAAGGTTATGGCTGAAGAGTAAAATAGTAAATTTGATTACTATTTATTATTATTATTAGAAATTATGAACAAAAATCGCCTTTTTCTTAAATGAGGTGGTCTCATGTTTGTACCCGATTCGGATCAATTGATCAAGTTGAACTATTTTGACCAATTTTTTCTTAAAATGACACTAACACTAACACAATCTTGGAGTAACACTAACACTATTTTGTTTTACAAATGACACTATTACGAAAATAACACTAACACTATTTTATTTTACAAATGACACTATTTCGAAAATGACACTAACACTATATTGAAATGACACTAATACTATATCGAAATGATATCAATACTTGACATTCGAATATAATAGTCCAATTAAATCAAATTCGGGTCAAGATTCGAATAGGATACTATTCGGGTGTCCGGATGATTTTGTGCTCTTAAATTGTGTATTTAATAAAATCGTTGCAAGTCGTCCAATAAATTTGGTTGCGAGTCATTATGTACATTTTGGAGCTTTAATTTGTCGCTGTCCTTCATAACGCATACATCTCTAGTCAACAATGTAATAAATAGTAGTATCTCATTAATTTAAATATATTCCTAATCATTGTAACCATTAACCAATGTCTATAAATAAAGTTTCCTCAAAAAAAAATGTCTATAAATAAATATATAAATATCTGATGAAGCGACCCCACAAAATCAGTAATTTGCCTAATGGGCCTGTAAAACGAATCTTCGAACTGCCGTTCCAGTCCACAGAAACGGGTCCGCGTCGAAACGACACCGTTGTGACAGAGGAAAATATAATTTTGGCTTCTCGACTCTCATATTTAAAGGTTGGTTGGTGGTAAGTGCCAACCATCATCACTCTTCACACTGCAGTTTCATTTTGTTTTCTCGATAGTTCTCGCCATTTTCATCCCATTTTTTCTGTCTGATCTAGAGAGTAGAGAGTAGAACGAAAGATGCCGAAGGAGATATTATACTTCGAGTTGAACACAGGTGCCAAAATTCCATCGGTTGGACTTGGTACGTGGCAGTCGGAGCCCGGCGTTGTCGGTCAAGCTGTTGAAGCTGCCATTAAGGTATTGCCTGCATGAGCTCTGTCAGTTCAATTTCAATTTATCTAGTTCTAATTAGCTTTTGAATCGAATCAGATCTCATCTGCGTTTCGTTGATCTAAGTCGTGAAAAATGTAATTCAGTGTTGTTTGAGTAAATTAGTCTTGGACTCATGGGTACGGTTTCCATTTATTTGTGCAACATCAGTCATGGACTCATGGTTACGAGATAGTGTACATATGTGATTCATGAGCTTTTCAGTGTAGCGTCATTCAATTTCATGTACTACTTCTTTGTTGCAGATTGGGTATCGCCACATCGATTGCGCTCGAGCTTATAACAATGAGAAGGAGGTATATATATATACTACGCACTCTCTGATTTGTGATAGAAAGATTAATGTTATTTGAGTTATAGGCTGTTGCACTTAGACATAAACTACAAAACGAGAGCACTGATGTGTTGTTTCTGATGTGAGAATGGCTTGGAAATAAGTGATGTTCTCATTAACCTGAACCATGACATACAAAATGATGAATACATACAAAAACAAGTTCAAGGGGACAATAATTATGTGTATATAATATAATATAGACTTATCCAATTTTCCTTTCCAGATTGGTGGTGTTCTTAAGAAGTTGTTTGATGATGGAGTTGTGAAGAGGGAGGACTTGTTTATTACCTCCAAGCTCTGGTAATAAATTTTATTTCTGTAGAGTTAATGCCTATGTACAATTTGTACAGTTACTTAGTGATTTAATGCCCGCATTGTTATTGTTGTGTATTGAATACTCTATGGCTATATGTGAAGGTGATATGCCAAATATGCTGATTCGATCAGGATGATTATAATTAATTGTTTTTAAAATTGAGATTGAGCTTAAGAATATGATATAATATTGTGAAGTTGCATTCTTACTTTGGCAACTTCTATTTGGTGGTAGTTTTATAATTCTGTTTTTGCATCAATCTCTTGATTTTAAGCTGTCAATCTCTGAGGTCAATAACTTGACCTTCCAAATTCTGTAGGTGTAATGACCATGCACCAGAAGATGTACCTGTGGCATTAGGAAAAACACTGGAAGAATTGCAACTTGAATATGTTGATTTATACCTGGTAGGTTTTAAATCAAACTAATTGTACGTGCCAACTCAGTGATAATGGAAAAGTGGAAACTATTAATCGTAACTATTGTGATACTCTGATCTTTTTCTAAAAGTTGGTAGAAAATTATTGCCAGTGAGTGGTTTATGGATAAAACTACAACTATATGATTTTGCAGATTCATTGGCCTGTTAGGATGAAAAAGGGCTCTGTTGGCTTTGCACCTGAAAACCTTGTTCCTTCGGATATACCTAGCACATGGAAGGCTATGGAAGCACTCTATGATTCTGGGAAGGCCCGAGCTATTGGGGTTAGCAATTTCTCTGTAAAAAAGCTGGGTGATCTATTGAGTGTAGCACGCATTCCTCCAGCTGTCAACCAAGTTGAGTGCCATCCCTCATGGCAGCAGCCTAAATTGCATGAGTTCTGTAAATCCAAGGGAGTTCACCTATCTGTGAGTTTTCAAAATCTTCATTGACTTCTTCATTCAGTTTATGACTTGTAGAATTTCTATTGTCCATGGATTGAGCTGGATGTCGTATAACTAGAACTTCCATAACTCTTAGGGTTATTCACCACTGGGTTCTCCCGGCTCGACATGGCTCAAAAGCGAAGTCCTCAAGCATCATGTTCTAGTTGCTAGTGCAAAGAAGTTGGGCAAGACTCCAGCTCAGGTTGCTCTTCGTTGGGGACTGCAAATGGGTCATAGCATACTTCCAAAGAGCACGAACGAATCAAGGATTAAGGAGAACTTTGATGTTTTCAATTGGTCCATACCAGATGATTTGTTTGTCAAGTTCTCTGAAATTCAGCAGGCAAGTTATGCTCATTATCTGTTTAAATTACACTTGGATGCATTTAAGCACTTGCAATTTTCAACCCCAACTTACATTGGGAATTTCTGTGATTTTTGTATTTGCAGGCAAGATTGCTTAGGGGTTCCGGGTTCGTCCACGAGACACTCAGTGAATACAAAAGCTTTGAAGATCTTTGGGATGGAGAGATCTAAAGCATTCTTTCATATCATTTCTTGCATTTCTATCCCCCTGTTAATTGATGCTGCACAATAATTATCAAGATATCTTGCTATCACACCGCCTCAGTGCCATTAGAAATCTCAATAAAAAGATCCATACATGACATGTGAAATAATGGAAGCTATTGGAGAACATATTACATAACAACAATATTTTGCACTTAATTTTAAGAAAAAGGAAGACCTTAATGTCTCCTTCCTATCAATCCAGTTAGCTCCATTAAAATACAAATGCGAAAAAGAAGGCATTGTTGTTTCAATCTATTTAAAGCACTTAAAAATAAAAATAGAAATAAAAAACAAAAGTCCCCTTACTTATTTTCCGGAAAGGAAATAACCAGGCCCGCCTGCTTTGGACAGATTGCAGAAGAAACTAATTCTTCTCCCTCCTACTAAAATAATGGAAGATAAATGGAGAACTATTATTGATCTTCTTAAAAAAAATAAAAAAAAATTTACAATAAACAAAGGTGCCGCTTTCTCTTGTCGTTTCTGGTTTTCATTTTCACACTCGCTTAGATACTGACATTTCAGCATTCAGCATCCGATTTCCCTCTATAAAATCAGAAACTTAAAGAAAAAGAAGAGGAAAAACAAAGAGAAGTCGAGAATGGTTCAAGAGATTCGATACTTGGAATTGAACACCGGAGCTAAAATTCCGTCGGTCGGGCTTGGCACGTGGCAGTCCGAACCCGGCCTCGTCGGTCAAGCTGTTGAAGCAGCAATCAAGGTAGAGACTTTTTTAGGTCAACTTTTTTTGTTTAGATTGAACTTGATTTCTTTTGATGGCTTTCCGAAATTTCTGAATCGTGTGTGGTGTTTATTGTTCTGTTCCTAATTGCCTAAAGGAAGAGACTGTGAAATAAGTATCGAAGAAGTCTTTTACTGACTGTGCATCAGAAATTCAGAATATATTCCTATGTCTACGATCTGCCCTACCGCGTGAAAGATGAGATTTGATAATTATTTTGTGGAGATATTTTAAAGTTTTGTGTAATTTAAGAAATGATGTTATCAGCTATGGTGTGACTGCTAAGTTTGACTCTGGTCGAAATAGTGAAAATGTCTCTTCTTCATTTTATGGAAATTACCATTCTTTGATGTCTTTCAATTTCTATTTGCAGAATGGATACCGTCACATTGACTGTGCTCGAGCTTATAACAATGAGAAAGAGGTAAGGAAATTTGTTCTACTGCCTATTTAACAATCAAGATCAGCTTTTATGATTGTCGGGGAAGATTCATTATTCAAAATATTCATAATAGCTAATTTTCTGTGCAAGTGACTTGTCATGGGCAAAGAATTATGCTGGCATTTAATGGTGATATGCAAAGGAAATGACACATTTTTTTTTTTTAGGAAAGGACACAGATTCTTTTTTATTTTTTAAGTATTCAAGAATTAGTGTGAGTCTTTTTTGCTTCTAGACACAATATGTTTATAACTGCATATATAAGAAATCATCTGTTAAGGATGTGGTCCTTGCTTTGCTTGTTGCTACAATTTTACTCGGTCTTCAATGAAAGTCTACTTTGAAGAAAACAGAGAAAATAAATACCTATGTTCTCATAGGCTGCGTTTACTTTGATGGATAAATTTATCCATGAAAAATGATGGATAACAAGAATTTATGCCTTTAAATATCTCCTTTTTTTCCAACATTTGACACAAGAGCATTTTTCCTTCCTTATTATCACTTCAAGGGTGGATATTTCTTGTTATCCATCATTTTCCATGGATAAATTTATCCATCAAAGTAAACGCAGCCATATAGTTATCTAAGCATTTATTAAGACATCTGGACATGGTCCCTTTTTGTTCAGGAATAATGCTTATGGAAACATAGAACACAATAACATACACAAGTCTATGAAAGTAATTAATTTTTTGTAATAAATGGGGATACTTCATCTATGTTTTTTCCTTCTCAGATTGGGTTGGTTCTGAAGAAGCTGTTTGATGATGGAGTTGTGAAGAGGGAGGATTTGTTTATTACCTCCAAACTCTGGTAAACATGTCCAGATAAACAATATTTTTGGGATTTGTTTTGAATATTTTTTTCTTGTTCTTTCAATGTGAAACGAGATGGTGAAGTTTTGTATATAGACCAATGTATTCTTGATTAAACACTCTTATAATTGCAGGTCTAAAGACCATGCTCCTGAAGACGTACCTGTGGCACTGAACAAAACGCTGGAAGAATTGCAGCTTAACTATGTTGATTTGTACCTCGTATGTAATTTTAACAGTAATGTTTATCAAGTTCTTTCCATTCTATACTGAAGAAAATGGGGGTGTTCATGATCAATTGTTTTTAAGGTATAGATCAACAGAATGATCATATTATGCCACTTTGAAATGATGTTATTGACTTATGTCATCTGTCGCTGTCAGTGAATGTGTGACTATTATGCTTCTTAGAGTTGATAAATAAACTGGTTGATTTGCAGATTCATTGGCCACTGCGGTGTAAGAAGGATTCCGTTGGCCTTGCTCCCGAAAACTTTTTACCTACTGATATACCTGGCACATGGAAGGCGATGGAAGCGCTCTATGATTCCGGTAAGGCCCGGGCTATTGGAGTTAGCAATTTCTCATCAAAAAAGCTGGGTGATCTGTTGGATGTTGCCCGTATTCCCCCTGCTGTTGACCAGGTGGAATGCCATCCTTCATGGCAGCAGGCCAAATTGAGGGAATTTTGTAAATCCAAAGGAGTTCACCTATCTGTGAGTTGATTACTTGATGAATTGGTTGTTCACAATTGTTGACGTTTACTTCATTTGGTAGCCTTGTGGGACTGAAATTTTATTCATTATTGAGCTACTATGCTATATTTGATTTTAGTCACCTACTGTGACCTTGAATCTTCTGCTCGTTATATCTTTTCAGGGATATTCGCCGTTGGGTTCTCCTGGCACTTCGTGGCTCAAGAGCGAAGTGCTCCAGCACCCTGTTTTAGTTTCTGTTGCTAAAAAACTAGGTAAGACTCCTGCACAGATTGCTCTGCGATGGGGTTTGCAGATGGGTCACAGCGTACTCCCCAAAAGCACTAACGAATCAAGGATCAAAGAGAATTTCGACATTTTTAGCTGGTCCATACCAGATGAATTATTTTCCAAATTCTCTGAAATCGAGCAGGCAAGTTCTCAAATTTTCTGTTCCAACTTCTATATAACTTCCAAATCTTTATACTAGTTTTGGCGATGCACTGTTGTTGAAATACTTATTGCCCAATTCATTGCTCGAATGTGACAGAATATGATTTAGAGTGTTGTTCTTTGTTGTAAATTTATCATGAGAAAACGAGGGATAAAAAAATATCTCCCTTTAGATCCCTCATTTCTTTTACACCATTTTCTACAAAAGAAAATTTCACATGTTCTTATTCCTCCTTTTCAGAGAGAGGGTGAATTATAGAAAATGAGGAGAAAAAAGGAGAGATTCAAAGAGATAATAACTTTACAACCAAAGAGAACATACTCTTAAATGTTGTACATATTAAGTCATTCTCTATTTGTGCATGTGATGTGCCGTAAATGTTTTCCTTGGTTTCTTGGATCCTTCTTGCTTAGATACCTTACATGAACTCGATCTATCGTTTAAACTATGTTGTACGACATCTAATTACTAACATAATCATCGTTGTTTTCTAATTTGCAGGCGAGATTGGTCAGAGGCACTTTTTGTGTCCATGAAACCCTCAGCCAGTACAAAACAGTTGAAGAACTGTGGGATGGAGAGATCTGAGTGAGCTGTAGTTGATTTGCGAAGATTTATGATTGTGTCATGTTTTAATTACTCCATATTTAGGGGAGGAAGTATGGTCATGAACTGGGCTTGTCTAAACGTTATAGTCTGCTGGCCTGAAATTATAACAATTTAACGACCAATTGGCTTTGCTCCATTTTATTTTGTGTAGATTGTGTTTCACTTCAAATTCATTCCTAGGTATATGATGCTATTTTGCTCACATAATTACAATTGAAGACAAGTTTGAACATCTATTGCACCTTATAGGGAGGGCTTACTCGACTATCAGTGTGATATAAATTTAGAATTAAATATATCGAAAGAAGGTTTATAAATATTGAAGTTAGCCGTAACAGCGCGTATATCCAAATAAATAATATTGCAAGTAGATTCAAATTTTATGGTTTTAACTTTAAATCTATATCTATATACTATACCAGGGTGTAACTCGTTGAAATTCGACGAGGAATCACTTTATATTGTAATTATCATTGTACATTATTTTTTATTATAGCATATGAAATGATTTTTATATAAATTATTTTTAAATTTTAATTTTATTTGACCAAAATAATTACTTGTACAGTTCAAGTTATAATATCTCAATATTTTTTGTCAGTTATATGCTATTTTTTTAAGAGTTAAAATAGATTGCCTTTTTATATAAATTTTTATTTGTTGAAATTTCATAAAAAAATTGATGTGAGGTTGGAGATTTTAGAAAAATAAGAAGAAAAAGATTTAGGCATATTTGACATATGATATGATGAAGGATTGACACATCGTATTTTTTGTTAATCGTATATAGGAAAGATTTACTAATTTATAGGAGTATAATTTTTATAAATTGATAAACAAAATTTAAGCTACGTCTTATATATGAACATCATCTTGAACTTTACAAGACTTTTGAGTATCGTTGTAACAACCCGGTTCCAAACTTGACGGTTGTCCCCACAGACCAACACGAGTCTTTTCTAGCGTGCTTTGTCTTCACTTGCACGCTTCCCGAGAAACTTCCCAGAGGGTCACCCATCTTGAAATTGCTCCAAGCCAAGCACGCTTAACCTTGAAGTTTCTTCCACATGGGCACCAGAAAAAGAAAATGCATCTTGTTGATATGAGTAGCACCTATCAAATTATTTAAGCTCTCCTTGAATATGCAGTCTCATACCTGCATATTCTCAAAATCCCTTTCGTTCGGGTGTGTTCCAGTTTATCCCTGTACCCCTCTGCTTGAAAGTCTTAATCGGAGTCGCTCCTTGTCCGTGCCTCTTTTTGCACCGGCGATCACTCCGTACTTCGCCCCCGGGCATCACAATCGTCTTGTCTGTAGCTTGCAATATCACATTTGACTTTTGTACGTCGAACTTCTAATCATTATCTTATATGAAGCTTGTTATATAAAATTTGTCTATAATTTGAGAGACCGGAGCCGGGTTCTAAGCATCACTCATTTGGAGCTTGAAATATCGGAGCTGAGTGCTAGGCATTATTTGTTGGGTCCCGGAAGGTCTAGAATAGGTGTATGAGGGGAATACACCTATAGACTATTTTTGTCAAACAATAAGCACAACCTTTTTTGTTAAAGAAATAGTTAAGGAAAACTTTGGTTCCAAAGGTTGAAGACTGATACTGAATCTCTCTTCAGTAAAGAGATATCAGTTAAGTCCAAGACTTAACTGATATGCGTTAGGCTTCAATCTAGTTTGTAAAACAGAGAAGTGTAAAGAATCCTCCTAACTATCCAAAGATAAATCAGTCAGACAAATAACACTTGGCAGCGGAAAACTTTTCTTTAGAAATAGCGTTTGTGATTAAGCACTTTGTCAAGATTTAGTTTCACTTTGCAGTTAGTCAGTTTCAGTTAACAAAAAGATTTTGCACAAATAAGAAAGTAAATTGTCGCAGCCCGTCATCTAGCCAGTGATAGCGTAGATTGGGTATCGATACGACTAATAAAAAGATAGGGTAAAAACAAGCGAACTAGAAGACTCATCAAGCGGAAGTTACTAATAATTCAAGTTAAAGCAATAAAATATCATCAAACTAAATAGAAACATGGTCGGCTTCATACATTCAAATGTGTCAAGGTTCTAGTCAACGAAAACAAAGGGAGTATAGTTAAATATTTACAATGATTTATAATGTTCAGGGTAGCACAGCATAACGTGATCAGACTATATGTATGAAGACATATAGCTGAGAGTAACAATCCTAATTAAGTTCATAGCTAGTCTTCAACTAATCACACTACCGTATAGGAGTGAAATACGGTACTAGAAAGGTCGTCGATGAACAACAGCCCTCCAGCGATCCCCCAATCTCTCTCCTTGCTTATCCTGCACATTTAGAAATACATGCAGGGCTGAGTATAAAATACTCAGTGGACATAAGCCGAAAATAAACAAGCTCGCTCTTAGAGCTATACAATTAACTTGCCATTTATACATCACACAGGAGTTTTTCTTTAAAAGAACCTGTGTAAGCAATTGATAAATTATAAGCATCATAAAGTAATGAAAAATAGATTGCAGTCATAAATACTTAGCATGTAGTACCACTTCTACAACTTATCATCATCATGGTACTGATAAGTAGGCCTCCTTCTCAAGCACCGTAACCGGCCGACCTGACAGTCGGCTCACGGTCATTTCTGACCGGCCAACCCGGTATACAGCTCACAGTTACCTCCGTGTACACAATCCCGCCTTTGGCAGGACCCGAAATCGTTTCATCCGTAGAGGGTAACATACAGGCTCGTCGTCATCAAAATTCAGCAAGTTAATTAGTTCAAACATCAATTTATCATCAAATCATCTTAAAACTTATAGACATCATCAAAATCATTATTTAGAAAGCCTGTAATAGAGGTATTAGAAAGTAATGCCCACCTGGAAATCTTAGCTTTGGTCCTCGTACTTCGGAGAAATCCTACTTATGCCCTTGACTCGTGTCTTCAGATATCATCATTGGCATAGACGATTCATGTAAAATAAACGTCAATCAGACAAATCCTCACTAGGTTTACTATTCTCATCTAAGTACTAGTCTTCCCTTCTCATTGCTTCCTTGTAACTAATCACTCTTCATAACCAAAACACTTTTATAATAATACTTCCTAATTATTCATTGATTCCTTTATCAACTACATACCAAAGTTTTAAGTTAATCTGTTCATTAAGGAAAGACTTCTAAATACACAAACCCATATAACCTTTAGCAATCACAAACTAAAGTTATGAGGTTATATCACATTCTTTAATATATACTCGATAATTCACATAATGCTTAATGATATTACTAAGTGGTTTAATATCTCAAGAGAACCAATTTGGTTAAGTAAATTAAACTCGGAAAAAAAAATGGTATATATATATATATAAACACACATATATATATATATATATATATATATATATATATATATATGTATCCCATTAGCATTTTTATGAACTATTAAGGTGTATAGTTATCGTTATTAACACATGCAATTTACTAATTCAAAGGTAGGTGTACTTTGTGAAAAAACATACTTGACTTCATATACTCTGTCCCAACTTCAAGCAATAAACTGCTTTACCTCGGAACTCTCCTGGGTTTGGGACTCATACCGTTTGAAACCTCTTGACGTCTAGTTTCATTTAAAAAAAAATTAGGTTGCAAAACTCTAAGTGGTTTAAGAGATATGACCATTTTCCTACAGTTTACCATTTTCGACAGTTTTGTGCAACTGAAATATTTGATTTTAGAAAACTAGTAGATCTTGTTAAAAAGACTTAAAATTTTATGGCTAGCTAGATAACATGCTCATCGTGCTCATATAAAAATTTGGAAACCATAAACTCACGGAAAACTATTAGAAAAGTGGCTCTTGTATCTGTTTCTTCCACACTTTCGGTAGAAAGTTGCAGTCGGAGTTTCATAATTTAAAAGGGTATCAAACGATGTCCAAAAGACTTCAAATTTTACATGAACGTTCCTAACACTTATATATACTTACCATAAAATTTTCAAGATTTTTGGGTATCGAAAACCCCGTCGAAATCAATCAAGTCAGTAGCTTAAATAAGCTAGCCAATTCACTTATCAACTAGTCCACCCTAAACATATAGCTAAGCATACTTTATTTCTTATCAAACCAATTCATCATAATCTTTATCAATCATCATTTTAATCCATCAACAATCATAGCTACAATCTCATAAGCTCATTTTTTTATACTCTAGCCCTTACTTTCTTCATGAATTTCAACTTTCCAACATCACACATTATAAACCATATCTTAAAATCAAATCATGATTTTCACTCAAAGACCAATAATTAACACCTCAATAGCATGCATATACTAGTTAGAAGACGACAAAATTTTAGAAGACTTCCAACCCTAGTATTTTCGAAAATTACAAAGAAAAGATAAGGTGGTGTTTTCATGCTTTGATCCTCCATTTACATGTTTATCAAGCTTAAAAAAAAAGGTTCATGTGTTTAGAAGCTTACTCTATGATTTTTGAAGAGGAAAAGTATAGCTCCTCCTTCTTGAAACCAAGCTTTCTATCACACTCAAGCTTTTGATTTATGGAGATAATGATGTTTTGAGCATGATTTAAGAGCTTTCTATGGTGTAGAATTGATCTATGGAGCTTTGGTTATGCCCAACAATGGAAGGTGTTGATGGAGAAAGAGAGAGAAAAGTGAGATGAAAGGGACTGCTGCTATGGTGAGGATGAAAGAGAAAGGTATTATACATATATAACCTCATTTACTTAGCCATCAAGTATTGGATAATAACACATGCTTAATTATCCACTTGCATAAATATCTTATCCATCTATCCACTTGCTTTGACTTCTTCCGCACCAGAGCAGAGCTCAACTCAGCTCTGCCTCCAGAGCAGAGCTCAACTTCAGCTCTGCCTCCAGAGCAGAGCTCGTCTTCAGCTCTGCCTCCAGAGTAGAGCTCGTCATCAGCTCTGCCTCCAGAGCAGAGCTCGACTCAGCTCTGCCTCCAAAGCAGAGCTCGACTTCAGCTCTGCCTCCAGAGCAGAGCTCGACTCAGCTCTGCCTCCAGAGCAGAGCTCGTCTTCAGCTCTGTCTCCAGAGCAGAGCTCGTCATCAGCTCTGCCTCCAGAGCAGAGCTCGACTTCAGCTCTGCCTCCAGAGCAGAGCTCGGTTTTAGCTCTGCTGCCAGAGCAGAGCTGACTGACTCAGCAGAGCAGAGTTAACTGACTCGGCCAGAGCAGAGCTAACTGACTCGGCAGAGCAGAGCTAACTGACTCGGCCAGAGCAGAGCTAACTGACTCGGCTAGAGCAGAGCTCAAATTTTAGCTCTGTCATCAGAGCAGAGCTCGGGTTTTCAGCTCCGTCTCCAGAGCAGAGCTAGGCTCAACATCAGCTCTGCTTCCAGAGCAGATCTCGGATACGCCATAGCTCGGCTCGCCAGAGCTGCCACCTACTAAAGAAAGAAAAGAAAAATTTTAACTTCTTCAAAGTTCAAACAACATCTCTATACATCTTTAATTCCTCAAAGTATTTCATTCTCCAATCTTATCATCGAAAATATAATAGCTCAACCTATTAGAAATCTCATCTCATCAATAACTTATTTTTATATCTTGGTGCTCTTAAAAATAAATCTCAAAAAAAATTTATAATCAGGTAAAAAAATGCGGGGTGTTACATAAATACTGAAAGCGATAAACGATAAAAGGGATTTTTACGTGGTTCGGAATCCAATTCCTATATCCACGGTCAGTAGATCACACTGACAAACACTCTGGGCTTATGCTTACGGGTGCACAACAAAGCTTGAACTGAAACCACACGTTTCAGCACCAACACACTGGGTTGGTTTCTCAAACACACTTAGCGCGCACTGGGCACTAAGATCTCTTTGGAGTCAGAACACTGGTCTGAACTCCACACAACTTCAAACACTCTTTTCGCTCAGTTGAAAGGAGGTTCGAAAACTACCAACTAGATCACAGAGAACAGACTCTCTGTAATCAGTAACTTAGGATTTGGATAAACAATATTTGCCTAAGGTTCTAAGAGAATATATGTAATCAACAATGGATTGATTTTGGCTTTGTGATTCTCTTCTTCGATTCAAACTTTGGAAGGCTTTGATTGGCTGAGTTGCAATTTCGGCAGCGTTTCAGCTTGTGTATTTAAATCGGTGAAGATTGAAGTGATCCTCGTGCTCTATTTATAGGAGAGGCCTTGAATAGATCCGTTGGCGGCGATGGTCTTCAAGAGTTCATCCGTTGGAGAGTAATTCGAATTTTGCTGAGGCTTCAATCTTCGAGGTTCCTTGTTTGGTGAGAAACGGCTACTCAGGTATAGAAGGTAAGGCGCCTCTGAAACGGTAATCACCAAAAAGGAATGCTCTGCAGAGAAATGACGATCCTCTGTATCTCTGCATTTAATGCGGCTGTACTTTGATTGTGTGGCTTCCTTTTAACATTGGAGGTTCACTCCGAGGAAGAATGTCAACTGATACTTGACTTTAGTATCAGTTCGCTGATTCCACGTAGCCAGCATTAGATGAATCAGTCATAACTGATTCTTTAGTTGAGAAACTCGTTCTAGTCAAATATCAGTATTTGACTTCTGCCTTTAATTGCGAACAACAGTTGAGTTATTCAATCTTCAGTCTTCAGTCCTTCGGTCTTCATTCTTCATTCCTCCGGTTTTCAGTCTTCAGAACACTAGCTAAACTAGAAAAGAAACTTCAACACTTGAGTTCGAAATGTTCTAGTCTATTACAAAGAAGACTTAAGGATTTTGGTATCATCAAAACTAGGGCTAGGATATTTCATTAAGTTCCCAACTGTTGGGAACCTTGTGGAATATCCTAACCCTTGTTTTGATGATACCAAAAATCATAGGACTTAATTGTAATAGACTAGAATTGTTTTGAACTCAAGTGTTAGAGTTCGTTTCTAGTTTAGTTTGCGGTGTCGAAGACTGAAGACTGAAGACTGAAGAACGAAGGACTGAAGACTGCAGATACCAACTGAAGTATCAGTTGACGAATCAGTTGAAGACTGATTACTTAATGCGCGCAAAGGACTGATACTAAAGTCAAGTATCAGTTGGACATTCCTCCTAGGACTGATCTTCCAACGTTCAGAGGAAGCCACGTACTCACAAAGTACAGCCGCATTAAATGCAGAGATCTCAGAATCTTATCTCTGCAGAGGTCATTCCTATCTGGTGGTTACTTTTCAGAGACGTCACATCTCCTGTCCATCAAAGAGAGCCGTTTCCACCCAGACAAGGAACCTCGAAGATTGAAGCCTCAGCCCAAATTCGAATTGCTCTCCAACGGAAGAAATCTTGAGGACGATTTACGCCAACAGATCTATTCAAAAGTTCTCCTACAAATAGCGCTCGAGGATCACTTCAACCTTCACCGATTCAACAACACAAGCTGAAGCTCTGCCGAAATTGCTACTCAGCCTTAAGCTTAAACTCCCCAAAGCTTGAATCGAAGAAGAGAATTCCAAAGCCAAAATCAGTCACTGCTGATTACATACATTCTCTTAGACCCTAGGCATATATCTGTTTACCCAGAAGCCAAAGGTCAAACTTGCTTCAAAGAACTTGTTCTTTGTAAGTATAGTTGGCACTCGTTCAAACCTCCCCCTCATAAGAGTGTTTTGAGTGATTCGGAGGTCAGAAGGGTTTTCTGACTCTGAGAGTCTTAGCACAGGTTGTGTTAAGCAAGGGAAATCCTAAGCGAGTGAAGCGCGGGTACTGGAGAAGGGTTTTTTTCAGTGTACGGTTGTGTGCACCCGACAAGCACACGGTTCGGTTTGCAGTGCACCTGTTAAGCACTTGCGGAGTGGATTGTTGGTCTGATCAACCAACCGTGAATGTAGGAAAGGGTTTTTCCGAACCACGTAAAAGTCTCTGTGTTGTTTACAACTTTCAGTTTTACATTCTTACTTGTGCTATTTCAATTGATAAAACTGAACACTGACTAACTGCAAAGATAAACCATAACCAACAACTTACTCTACCGAGGCTATTTCGAAACTAAGTTTAATTTCTGCTGCGTATGATATCAGTCTGACTGATCTATCTTTCGATAGTCAGGAAGAGTGTTATCATCTCTGTTTTAGCAAACACGACTGAAGCCCTTAGTTGCATCAGTTAAGTTCCAGCAACTTAACTGATAACTCTTTACTGAAGAGCTTTCAGTATCAGTCGTCAACCCTGTTTGGTCAAAACTGATTTCAGTAAAATAGGCGTCTTTGTTTGCATGAAAAGTTTCATTTTGATCTCTGACTGAGATCCCTCTGATTGAGGTCGGTAGATTAATTTGAAAATAGCCTATAGGTGTATTCCCCCCCCATACACCTATTCGAGACCCTCATGACCTAACAATAGGTATCAGAGAAGGTTGTTCACAAGAACTACCTGTATCTGACTAGTTCTAATTGAACTAGATCCTTTTTCTTAAAGGTCTCGAAAAAGTTCTCTCTTTCTTTTTGTGCTTGCTATCTGTTCTATCTGCTGTTATCTGTTCTCTCTTTTTTGATGGAGACTAACCACAACAGATTATCTTCTCTACCTATGTTTAGTATTGAAAAATACGACATATGGAAGTTTCAGCTTGAAAGCTTCCTCACCGCCCAACACTGCCGAATGTGGGAAGTCATCACCAACGGACCAATCACCATCACCGAAACTGTCAAAAGAGTTCCTGTTGATCCGCAATAAGATCCTTACGATGAGGTCCAGCCTAAGCAAAAAGCAGACTTCACCACCGAAGAAAGGAAGCAAGATGAGCTAGACAACCTCGCCAAAAGCATCATCTCCGGCACCGTTCCCGACAAGCATGTCATGAAGATCATCAAGTGCGGAACTGCAAAGGAGATGTGGGACATCCTGGAAAGAATGTGCGTAGGTTCTGAGGAAATCAAGGAGCATAAGCTATCTATAGCTTGTCAGAAGTTCGACTCCTTCCTCATGCTCAAGAATGAATCTGTCGAGGAAATGGAACTTTGATTCAACCAAATTTTGAATGAAGTTCAATCCATTTCTAAAGACAAATACACTCAACGAGAAATCAACCTGAAGATTCTTCGAGCACTGCCACGTGGAGAATGGCAGATCTACTCAGTCGCTCATCAGCATAAGCCAGGATTCAGTCAGCTCCCGACAAACAAGCTTTTCTCCGATCTCATGGCAAATGAGTGCGACCTTCTGAGAAATCTTGGAAACAAGAAGGCTGGAGGATCTGACGAAGATGGTCCATCAACCTCAAGAGGAGTTGCACTGAAAGCCTCAACAAGAGAAGGCAAGAAGCAGATCAAGGAACCAACGGAACTCAACCCAGAGGACTTCTTCAGTCAATATGCATTGTTGACTGAAAGATTCAACAAGATGGAGTCCAAGTTCCGGAAGTACAGAAGGTTCCACAAGCAGCACTACAAAGGAAAGGAAAGAGAAAGCAACCCCAGACATTCCACAGATCGAAGCGCAGAAAGGAAGTCAGCCGCTTACGACATCAAAGACATGGAATGCTTTGGATGTAGAAAGAAAGGGCACTTTCGATATGAATGCCCTGATCTGACTCAAGCTGAGCGCAGAGAACTGAGAGCTAAGAAAGATCGCAGCTTTTCGAAGAAGAAAGCGATGGTTGCTGACGATGCTGATTCTTCCAAAGACACTTCAGAATCATCCGACTTCGACAGTTCCAGCTCAGACGATGAGAGCCGAGCCCTGATGGCCAATGAATCAGAAAGCGTGGCTGACAACAGCTACGACAATGGAATGAATGGCTCAGAGGTAATCTCTCACTCGAAAACTCCTTATACTGATAACTTCCTGATGCTTTCAGAAGACCACTCAGAATCTGGAGATAGCTCATCCTATGAAACTGACGAGTTTGATCAGCTCATGACTGATCACTGTCAGTTGAGGAAAATGTTCGAAGACCTCTTCAAGCAGAATCAGAAATTGGATAAGGAGATCAATGATGAAAGAGCTAAGAATCAGACAATCATCTACTTTCTGGATGAAACTTGTCTTGATCAGCTAATCATGGAGAACAGCCGACTGGAGGAAAAGCTCAGAAACTCCAACTCAGAATGTGAGAGAGCATCTCATGAGATCAAGAGGCTCAATCACAAGCTGAAAGAAACAGTCAAGAACTGCATGATGCAGTCACCCATGATGAGCAACTTTCCATCGAAAGGCCTTGTTAAAAGCATTGGAGGAAATGTTGCAGCTGACAAAGGAAAGAAGATCATGATCATTTCAAAGGACGATCCTTCTGAAATCACAACATCAGAAGAATCAAGAGATCATGATATGGATGAAGTTCGCAAGCGCAGACTGATGGCTAGATCAAATGTTCCACCGCCACGAAGCTATAGACGAGCAAATGAGGCCCATAACCAGATCATCTTACTGAGAAGACTGGAAAGCAAATTTCAGTCAAAGATCGGGGAAGGAACATCAGGAGTCAAAAAGAATCTTCCTCACCAATCCAGGGGGAAGAAAGGCCACGACAGTCAGAGACTGACATCAGTTCAGTTTCAGAATGAACAACATCCATGGAGACCAAGCAATGCTGAGTCCAGACGAGCAAGCGACATCCACGACAACAAGCATCTGGACATCAGTCAAGTCTCCATAAGTCTATAAAGACTCGAGTATCTCAAGGAAGATACTTCGCCGAGCAAAGAAGACCTCAACCACTCATCAGACATAATTGCTACAAGAGTGAGGCCTTCAAAAGGATTTCTCAACAGAAGAATGCTCATGTGCCAACTGAAGCGCCAACAACGTCAATCAGACAATCAACAAAGCGCAAGAGATCAGCCAGACCAATTCTGAAGCAGATATGGGTTCCAAAGGGAACTCGAACTAACATCGAAGGACCCAAAGCTTGATTGGGTGCCTGAAGCTACTCTTCCTTGCAGGTCAATGTCAGGAAACACAAAAAGAAGGAAGAGGTCAAAGCTTCAATCAGAACGTGGTATCTGGATAGTGGCTGCTCGAAGCACATGACAGGCTATAAAGAATATCTGTCTCAGTACGTTGAGAAAGCTGGATCCAAAGTTGCATTCGGAGACAACTCAATCGGAGAAACAAAAGGCTACGGTGTGCTCATAATGGGTAACGCCAGTATCAGTAATGTTAGCTTTGTTTCTGGTCTTAAACATAACTTGTTGTCTGTGAGTCAATTTTGTGACAGCGGTTTCACAGTGAAAATCAAGAAAGATGAATTCACTGTTAGAAACAGTCAAAAGAAGGTGGTTCTGAAAGGATTAAGACAAGGGAGTCTCTACGTCATTTCTTGGGAAGACAGCCCACCAGAAACCTACCTCATCAGCAAGAACAGCTCGGAGCTCAACTGGCTGTGGCACAAGAGACTCAACCATCTCAACTTCAAGACGATCAATAAGCTTGCTAAACATTAACTGGTAGAAGGCCTTCCTTCTATTGTGTTCCAGAAGAAGCAAGAATGTGAAGCATGCCAAAGAGGAAAGCAGACACGAATGTCATTCAAGTCAAAGTCAGGACACTCCTCTGAAAGGGTTCTGCATCTACTTCACATGGATCTGTTTGGCCCGATCACTCCAAGAAGCTACAATGGTAGGAAGTACACCTTAGTAGTTGTGGATGATTATTCACGATATACTTGGTTTATCTTTCTCTTCAAGAAGAAAGAGACGCTGGAGGAACTGCCAAAGCTGCTGAGAAGACTGAGCGTTGAAAAGAAAGTCAACATCATCAGCATCAGATCAGATCGTGGGACTGAGTTCCTCAATACTGTCATTCGTGAGTATTGTGATGAACAATGAATCAGTCATCAAACTTCTGCAGCAAGAACTCCACAGCAGAACGGAGTTGCAGAAAGAAGAAACTGGTCTTTGAAGGAAGCAGCAAGGACTATGCTAGCCGAATCAAAACTCCCCTTGAAGTTTTGGGCCGAAGCAGTCAACAACGCATGCTACACGCAGAATCGCTCCTTCCTCACCCAGAGACATGGAAAAACTCCATACGAGCTATGGAAGAACAGAAAGCCTTCAATTGCCTACTTTCATGCTTTCGGTTCTAAGTGTTTCATCCACATCAATGAAAAGAAGAGGTTAAACACTTTCGATAGTAAAGCTGATCCAGGAGTCTTCCTTGGATACTCTGGAACAGAACGTTCAAGCAAAGCATATCGAGTGTTTAACTCTCAAACTCTTTGTGTTGAAAAAACACCTCATGTGATCTTTGATGAGTCTACAGATGATTTCAGGAAACATGAAGCTGAAAAGTGTGTCCAAAACACTGAAGGTTCCAAAGCTGAAATCCACAACACCGAGCCCTCTACTGTCTTGGTGTGGGGACCAGGCAAAGATGAAGATACTGAGATGCTTCAGTATCAGAAGATCAACCAAAGGTCTGAAGTTCAGACTGGAGCCAATGCAGATGGCATCAGTCAAGGGGGAACTCCAGTTGCTGAAGATCGAGTTGAACGTGGTGAAGCAGATCCAGCTCAACTCTCCCCTGCTCCAGAAGGTGCTCAACACCTCAGAACTATTCTGACCGAAGAAGCCCCACCATCTCCAGAAGAGATCAAGAAGTATCGAAGATGGTTTGAACTCCACTCAAAGGAGAACATCATTGGAGAACCATCAGATGGCATCAAGACTCAGAGATCAATGTGCAACCTCGTCTTCGACATCAACCAGAACTGCATCAACGAAGATAAGATTTTCAGTTGTTTCTTATCATCTACAGAGCCCAAGGATATTGAAGAAGCTCTGAAGTCTACTCATTGGGTCATCGCAATGCTAGAAGAACTAAATAAATTCAACCGGAATTCAGTTTGGGAGCTTGTGGATCGACCAGACGATGCAAATGTGATTGGCTTGAAATGGATTTTCAAGAACAAGAAAGACGAAGAAGGAAACGTTGTGAGAAACAAAGCAAGACTTGTGGCTAAAGGATACAGTCAAGAAGAAGGAATCGACTACGACGAGACATTCGCTCCAGTTGGTGGTGTGTGATTTTTTTTTAGTTAATTGTTGCTCCATGAGATTTCTGGTAAGATGCCAATGATGATTTCTGTGGAAAAAAAATTAGAATTTGATTTTCTTTGATGATTTGAGCATAATTAGAACTAATTTGCATAATTCTAGAGTGATTTTGACCTTGACTTTTAGACGTTGAATAAACCTGTGAGATTTTGAGCTATAACTGTTTATCATACACAGTTTATTCTTTGTTGTGAGTTTTGTCATGCATGTGGTGATCTTCTAGAACTTGCCATGGTTTCTGTGTCGAGGTTGTTGTTGTGCCCAGGATTATGAGATGATTTTAGGCCATCTTTTGTTAGCCACAATTTTTCCCAAACACTGTCCTTGAAAAAAATTATCCTTTGTTATCCACTTTGAGCCTATTTAGCTTTTATTTTTTAGCCGGATGATAGGGGGTGATGAAGTCTATGGGGATCTTTGTGTGGAGTAGGTTGTGAAAAAGAAGAGATGATATTGTATTACTATTTACTCTTATAAGCTCTAGAAAGTTGTTGAGAAAAGAAAAAAAAAAAAGAGAAAAAAAAAGAAAAGAAAAAGAAAGGAAAAAAAAAGTATAAAGTCAAGTGTATATTGAGATATTTGTTTGAAAATCGACTTTGTGTGTTGGAAATAAATGGAGAGCATAAAAGAGTATTTAGTTCTGTTTTGTGATGATTAAATCCCTTGAGTTGTGTTGATTATGGTGATATAGTTGGGTGGAAGATGGAATTTATTCCATGCTTGATTAGTGAAGCTATAAGGTTGGTGTTCTTGATCTATTTGAGTCACTTAGCTTATATTTCCCTACCTTAACCAATGTCCCTACATTATAACCCGAATAAAAAGACCTTTTTGATCTTAGTCCTGGCACACTATTAGCGATGGAGATTGTAGACGATTGGCAAGCCTATGGTAAGAGATCTGCATTGTATTGAATTTCGATGAGAGTATACACGTCCTATTCCATCAAATTGAGAGTTGAGTGATACATATACCTTGTGAGATTCAATTGTTTGGAATGTCAAGGTTGATTTTGCTATAGGTTGTGTTTATTGGTGAATTTTGTGCTTAATTATTGAGGATTTGAGAATTCTATTATTCTTTATTATTCGGAGGCATCGATGAACTAGATTTCTTACCCATTCGTGTTATTGATTTTATTCTTCCCATTATTCGAGGACAAACAATGGCTTAAGTTTGGGGGAGTTGATAACACTCATGTTTCCATGGTTTTAGTGTTCATATGATGTCAATTTTATAGGAAACTAAGTGTTGGATGATTGTTTTATGCTTAATTTGCTTTATCTTTTGAAACATGTTTCTTACTCAAACTTTGAAGGAAATTTCAGGTTTATTGAGTTCGAATTTGGAAAACTTACCTGAAATAGAAGTTGTAGATCGTCTCGATACGAGTTCGTGAGCGCAAACGGATCATAAATCGGAGTTTGGACGACAAAGTTATGACCAAAACAAGAAAGTCGCGCGCAGCAGCGAAACGGCGGCGACCCCGCGGCGACCGCCGCCCGAAGAAGGATATTTGGGAAGGAGCCGGCGACCGGCCGGCGACCGCCGGGCAGCCCGCCGAGTTTTCGGCGCCACCTCCATATTTTTGCGTTTTTAGGCGTTTTTCAAGTCCTTTTCGAGCTCAAACTCTGTATTTTACCTTGGTACTATAAATAGGTCTTCTTTTGACCTATTTTGGGTTCCTTTTTCAGTTCCCAACTTTACTTTTTCAATTTCATAACTTTAGAATTTATTGCTTTCCAGTTTTTATTGCTTGGATTGGATTTCCACAAGATTGAAGATTCAAGCTGCTACAATCGTTCTTAATCAGTTTTTATACAATTTAGTTTTTATAATTGCATTCTTTTTAATTATGTTTATGTTTTATTTCGGTATGTCTGGCTAGTTTCCTTTAGCTGATTCTAGGGTTTGTAAATAGTTGATTGAATTTATGTGATTTATTTGTTAATACCTTTGTACCTTCCAGTTTATGATTCATAATTCCTGGTGCTTATTTTCTTGTGAATTATTTGGCCAATAGTTTGCATGTTTAGCTATTCGGTTTGAGACCTAGCGGAGATAATTGTTTAGCGGATTCAGGAATGTATGATATGATTTTAACCTTGAGACCTAGCGGAGATAGGTGGATCATAGGGAGCTATTCTTATGAGCTATTGGGAGTTAGTAGATTTTCTTGAGACCTAACGGAGATAGATAATTTACTAATCTACGATCGTTGCTGCTCTAGCGAGAGTGATTGATTAATTAAGTGATCTCTCATCATAACTGGATTAAACTGGTACATAGGATTAATAGATTTATTATGTGGATTTAGTTAATGAATTTACTACCCTAGGATCAGTTGTCTTTTTATATTTGAATTTTTCCTACGTGCTTTTATTTATCATTATTTGCGTTTTAGTTTAAGTTAATTAAACCTTCCTGCTTTCCTTTACCTGCATACTGTGAGAGTCTGTTTAGGAGATAGATAAAGTAATTTCGTTTTACAGTCTCTGTGGATACGATACTCTGCTTGCTATTTCTGTGCTACGATTACACCGTGTTAGTTGCGGTATTTTTGTTGCTAATACAGTCTCTGTTGAACAAGGTTTCAAGAAATGATTTGTGGACAGAACTCTGTTCACTCTCAAAGAAGGAGAAGATCTCTTGCTTGTTCAGATTTATGTCGATGACATAATCTTCGGATCCAAATCCGAACACATGTGCAAGAAGTTTGCTGACATCATGACCAACAAGTTTCAAATGTCCATGATGGGAGACATGAATTTCTTTCTCGGATTGCAAGTCAAGCAGACCAACGAAGGAATACTGATCAGTCAGTCCAAGTATGCCAAGGAACTGATAGCCAAGTTCGGTATTCAGCACATGAAGTCAGTCAAGATTCCAATGAACACAAACTGGAAAGTTGATCCAGGTTCAGAAGGAAAATCTGTCTCTTCGACGAAGTACAGAGAAATCATTGGATCTTTGCTGTATTTGACTGCGAGCAGACCAGGCATCGCATTTGCAGTCGGGGTATGTGCGAGATATCAATCAGATCCAAAGGAAGCTCATTTGGATGCAGCAAAGCAGATTCTAAGATATCTTAAAGGCACACCCAATCTAGGATTGTGGTATCCAGCAGACGACGACATCAAGCTCACCGGGTACTCAGACTCAGACTTCGGTGGATGCAAGCTTGATCACAAATCAACCTCCGGAACATGTCAATTCCTAGGCAACAAGCTCATTTCATGGTTTTCAAAGAAGCAGACTTCAGTCGCCACCTCTACAACTGAAGCTGAATATGTTGCTGCCGGAAGCTGCTGCTCACAAATCCTGTGGTTAGTCCATCAACTAAAGGACTATGGGATCGACGAAAAGGAAGTTCCTATCTATTGCGACAGCTCCAGTGCTATTGCAATCTCCCAGAATCCAGTTCATCACACCAGAGTGAAACATATTGCTATTCGACATCACTTTATCCGTGATCATGTCGAAAAGAAGAATAGCTCTGTGGAATGGATTCCCACTGCTGTTCAGAGAGCGGACCTGCTGACCAAGGCTCTTCCAGAAGAGAGGTTCATTGATCTATGTGGAAAGATCGGTCTCATTAACCCTGAAGAGTGATGCTGTGTTTGAAGATTTTCTCAAACAGTCATGTTGACTGGTGGTCACCAACTGCTGATTCTACGTCGTGGAAAGCAATGAAGTCTGAACGCTCATCTGAAGAAGAAGACATCCTGATGAATCAACCAGGATCAAGTGGTATCAACTGACTACAATGTTCAGTTGATCAGTAAGTATTTTTAAAAGCTTACTTTTTAAATCAGTTATTTCAGTTTAGAGTTCTGTGTTTTTAGTTCAAAAACTTTTCTCTAACTGATCAGTTTCTTTAAAAAACTTTAACTGATTGTTGGAAAATGGAATATCCGAGAAGGACAAAAATCTTTAAAAAGGGGAAATCTGTTTTAATTAAACTTGTCCTGATCTTTTACCAAAAATCTTTCCAACCTTTTTGCCTCTGCAATAAAATTTCTTGAGAAGCTCATTGACATGACAGAATGCAATGATGCCTTTCAACTTTTTGAAGACACAGTCCCTCGCAGTGACGGCGGACGCGAACTTTTTCTTCAAATGCATTTTAGGCACAGTTTTTGAAAAACTTTTCATCTTCTCACATGGTTCACATCTTGTCTATTTATACCATGTTGTCTTCTCAATTTTTCTGCATCAACTAACAACTCTCCATAGCCTTCACTGTGAGAAATTTTTTCAATATTTCCAAAGTTGCAGAGAAAAAATGTTTCGACGAAAGGAGAAATCTATGACTGCAAAGTCATGGAGTGGAGGAATGACGCTCACATACCTGGTCTTCACCGGACCCTTCCACGGGATCTCAACGTCTCTCCGACGTCAAAGTTTGCTCCACCCTCACTTGTATCCAGCGAAGCGAGTGTCTTCCATTCTCATGCCTGGCGCCAAGAAGCTTCACAGCTTCTGGAGGAGATCTTCCTTATCGCATATATTGCACTCCTCCCTAGCTTGCAACAAACAACGAGACCTCTCTCGTTGTTGGCCGGCATCTTCAGCCGCACCTGGTCTATTCTTCAAAGACCCAGTGTCGGCGAATCGACGGTGTTAGTCTTCTCAGCTGCCACCGCTTTGATTCTTCCTTCTCACGTCCATCTTTCTCTCCTCATTTCTTTCCAATTCACCAACCTGATCTTCTCCTCATAAGGCAGCCCTCGTCTCCTTCAAAGGCAGCCTTCTTCTATCTTTCGTATTCTACGCTTTCTTGCCCTCTTCCACTTCTCCGTCCTTCTCATCTCTTCACCTCATCACTGGCGTTCTTCTCTTCTGCATTTCTGGACTCACCCTGTTCTCAAATCTTCTCACGAGATTCTGAGACTAGGAGTTGGGTACCGTTTGATCATAGCTTCCATCATCAACTCTCTTTTTGATGTTGCCAAAAAGGGGGAAAAGTCAGAGATGGAGTCAGTGAGCAACCTTCCTTTTCGATAACGTTGCTCCTGTCCTCTATTTCTTGACTGTAGATGGGACAACAAAGGATCACCAGAAGTTGTAAGGACGACGTTCTAGTAAAGACCTCAAATCAACGGAACACAAGTGAGAGTGGAACAAGCTTAGGAACATGAAGACACGAAGACATAAGATGAAGATCAAGAAGTTCAAGATGCAGCCAAGCAGACTGCTGGAGTCCATGGGTTTCCCATGATGTTTTTGTTTTTCTTTTTACTCCAATGTAAGTCGTGCTCTGTACCGAGACTGATGACTTATCAGTCTTTTATTAATAAAAAGAACTTCTTTTTTATCTCAACCTGAAGACAATGACTCTTTGTCCAGGCTCTGATTATGGTTTTTCTGTCTTCTCCTTGTTCTGTTTTAGAACTGTTTTCGTTCTTAACTCTTAGTACAAGTTTTTAGGTTCTATTGTTAAGGGAGAACTGTTTTCACCCCATGTTTAGAACTAGTACTGTGAGTTCAGTCTTTTTGCTATCTAGAACTGCTGTGTGGTTTTGGCATCATCAAAAAGGGGGAAATTGTTGGGAACCTTGTGGAATATCCTAACCCTTGTTTTGAACTCAAGTGTTAGAGTTCGTTTCTAGTTTAGTTTGCGGTGTCGAAGACTGAAGACTGAAGACTGAAGAACGAAGGACTGAAGACTGAAGACTGCAGATACCAACTGAAGTATCAGTTGACGAATCAGTTGAAGACTGATTACTTAATGCGCGCAAAGGACTGATACTAAAGTCAAGTATCAGTTGGACATTCCTCCTAGGACTGATCTTCCAACGTTCAGAGGAAGCCACGTACTCACAAAGTACAGCCGCATTAAATGCAGAGATCTCAGAATCTTATCTCTGCAGAGGTCATTCTTATCTGGTGGTTACTTTTCAGAGACATCACATCTCCTGTCCATCAAAGAGAGCCGTTTCCACCCAGACAAGGAACCTTGAAGATTGAAGCCTCAGCCCAAATTCGAATTGCTCTCCAACGGAAGAAATCTTGAGGACGATTTACGCCAACGGATCTATTCAAGAGTTCTCCTACAAATAGCGCTCGAGGATCACTTCAACCTTCACCGATTCAACAACACAAGCTGAAGCTCTGCCGAAATTGCTACTCAGCCTTAAGCTTAAACTCCCCAAAGCTTGAATCGAAGAAGAGAATTCCAAAGCCAAAATCAGTCACTGCTGATTACATACATTCTCTTAGACCCTAGGCATATATCTGTTTACCCAGAAGCCAAAGGTCAAACTTGCTTCAAAGAACTTGTTCTTTGTAAGTATAGTTGGCACTCGTTCAAACCTCCCCCCCCATAAGAGTGTTTTGAGTGATTCGGAGGTCAGAAGGGTTTTCTGACTCTGAGAGTCTTAGCACGGGTTGTGTTAAGCAAGGGAAATCCTACGCGAGTGAAGCGCGGGTACTGGAGAAGGGTTTTCTTCAGTGTACGGTTGTGTGCACCCGACAAGCACACGGTTCGGTTTGCAGTGCACCTGTTAAGCACTTGCGGAGTGGATTGTTGGTCTGATCAACTAACCGTGGATGTAGGAAAGGGTCTTTCCGAACCACGTAAAAGTCTCTGTGTTGTTTACAACTTTTAGTTTTACATTCTTACTTGTGTTATTTCAATTGATAAAACTGAACACTGACTAACTGCAAAGAGAAACCATAACCAACAACTTGCTCCACCGAGACTATTTCGAAACTAAGTTTAATTTCCGCTGCGTATGATATTGGTCTGACTGAACTATCCTCTGATAGTCAGGAAGAGTGATATCATCTCTGTTTTAGCAAACACGACTGAAGCCCTTACTTGCATCAGTTAAGTTCCAGCAACTTAACTGATAACTCTTTATTGAAGAGCCTTCAGTATCAGTTGTCAACCCTGTTTGGTCAAAACTGATTTCAGTAAAACAGGCGTCTTTGTTTGCATGAAAAGTTTCGTTTTGATCTCTAACTGAGATCCCTCTGATTGAGGTCGGTAGATTAATTTGAAAATAGCCTATAGGTGTATTCCCCCCCCTCCATACACCTATTCGAGAACCCTCAGGACCTAACACCAACATTATCTCTCATTTGAAGCTTCAAAGGCCGATTAAGTTATGAACATCATTTTGTTTGGAGCTTGACAAACCACTTCTAATTTTGTGAGCATCATATTGTTTGGAGCTAAAATACTCGTAAGACCATAACTGGCTTGTGAGCATCATCACGTACGGGGCTTGAAAGACTATAACTGACTTGTAAGCATCATCTCGTAAATAGTTTGATAGATTGGAGGTGAGTTCTAAGCATCACTCATTTGGAGCTTGAAATACCATAGATGAGTGCTAAGTATTATCTCATTTGAAGCTTAAATTAAGGACCAAAATTTAATTATAAGCATAATCTCGTTTGAAGTTTGACAAACTACTTCTAAATTATGAACATCATATTGTTTGGAGTCAAAATTGAGTTTTGGGTACATCTCGTATGAAGTGACCACCTCTGATTTTTTAACATTATCTCGAATGGAGTTTGAAATATTAAAAGTGAATTTTGAGAATCTTCTCGTCTCTAGAACTATAAACACACACACACACACACACACACACACACACACACACACACACACACATATATATATATATAGTGGAAATGCTTATAAATTAATTGATCAATTTGTATTGTCATTAATTTAATACAAATGATAATTTTGCCACGTTGAATAAATAAAAAACTTATGCAAACATATCAAGATGAATTAGTGTTAAGTATATTAAGCCAAATTTTTACTATATTTTAATTAATTTATATAAATATAAATGTTTAGAAAATCGTCTTATGTTTAACAGACAATTAGAATTTTCAGTTTTCTCAATGTTAGTAATGTGGTAAACTCGTCATTTTTTAAAAATTGAATTAGATAACTAAAATTTAGAGTTTTCACATTTATGCCAAATTGAATTTCCCTCGAACCTACATCAAATAATTGAATTTTTCAACTCGATTATTGGTTCATCCAATTAAACCAAGTAACATATTTAGTTCTGAAAAGATCAATAATAATTAATTCGTACTGTAATTGATTGATTTGATTTTATAAGAAATAACAAAACTAAATTATTTGATTTTTTTATAAATATAACTATCTATTGACCAACTAAACATCTTCTTTACAATAAGATAATTTGACTAATTAATTAATTAGTTGACCAAACAAATAGTTATATTTTTCTATCAAATTTTTTAATTTAGTTTGACTAATAATAATTCAGTTAACAACTAAGTTTGTCAAACAATAAAAGTCCATATATTATAAAAATGAACTATTAATTTTTCTTAAGTATAAATTTAATACACTTATCATTGATAGAATATGTAAGCTTGTCAAATTTGATAATCTAGTTTGGAATCAAGAATCTTAAGTAGAATCCCAACTAATCACTCTTCAATTGAAGAATCATAACAATATTATTTAATAATCTAGTTTGGAATCAAGAATCTTAAGTTAATCACTCTTCAATTGAAGAAACTTAACAAAATTATTCAATAATCTAGTTTGGGATCAAGAATCTTAAGTAGAATCTCAACTAATCACTCTTCAATTGAAGTTTAGTAGAATCCCAGTAAATCACTCTTCAAATGAAGAAACTTAACAAGATTATTCAATAATCTAGTTTCGAATCAAGAATCTTAAGTAGAATCTCAACAAATCACTCTTCAATTAAAGAATCTTAACAAGATTATTCAATAATCTAGTTTGGAATCAAGAATCTTAAGTTAATCACTCTTCAATGGAAGAATGTTAACATGATTATTCAATTATATAGTTGGGAATCAAGAATCTTAAGTTTATCACTCTTCAATTGAAGAATCTTAACAAGATTATTCAATAATCTAGTTTGGATTCAAGAATCTTATGTTAATCTTCAATTGAAGAATTTTAATAAGATTATATATTCACTAATCTAGTTTGGAATCAAGAATCTTAAGTAGAATCCCAACTAATCACTCTTCAATTAAAGAAACTTAACAAGATCTTATTCAATAATCTAGTTTGGAATCAAGAATCTTAAGTAGAATCCCAACTAATATTCTTCAATTGAAGAATATTAACAAGATTATTCAATAATCTAGTTTGGAATCAAGAATCTTAAGTAGAATCTCAACTAAAATAAGGACGTAAACAAATAAATTCAAAATACATTACAATAACCAATTTAAAATACTTATGGTGTATAAACTAGATTGATTATAAAAAAAAGATTATTCAAGAATCTTAAATTAATCAAGAATCAAGAAATACTTATTCAAGATTAAAAAAATACTCAAGAAATAACCTCTTTGTTAATACTTATTCAAGACTAACAAAAAAAACTAAAATTAAAAATATTAATAATAATAATAAATTAATAAATAAATATTTTTCCGACATAAAAATAAGGACGAAAACGAGCCCGATCCGTAATTAACAACATCTCTTGGATATCATCTCAACATATTCTAAGGTTATGAATATATATGATATTGTATATTGAAGTAGACTTTAAATGAATTAATAGGTACTAGATATATCAATAATACGAGTGTTCTGTATTGGTGACCACTCAAAAAGAACTTCAAGGTTAAGCGTGCTTGACTTAGAACACAATTAAGATGTTAGACCGACTGGGAAGTTCGTCTGACTTATGCAATACTGTATAAATATGCAAATAAATTGTGGATATACAATAAAATAAATAAATAAATTAAAAGATATTACCAATTAGCGACGACATTTTGCCGTCGGTAATACCTCGGCCAAGTCCGGCGAGTGCGCCACCGCCGTCCGGTCAAGATTACCGATGGCGTGGCGCCAACGCTAATTAGCGATGGTATTTGCCGTCGGTAATTTTCCGTATTTGCCGTCGGTAATTTTCCGGCAATTCTCCGCCGTCCGCCGATCAACGGCGACAATGCCGGTAGCGTCCGATCGCCGTCGGTAATGGCGTTACCTAGGGGTGTAAATGAGCCGAGTTGAGTCGAGTATTGACATACTCGAGCTCGAGCTCGGTCTATATGTATCAAGCTCGAGCTCGAGCGATCGACTCGCTTGAGTTTGAGATTTTTGAGCTCGAGCTCGACTCGATTGCATATTCGATGTGCTCGAGCTCGACTCGGTCCGGCTCGATTATTGAATCTTAATCGAACTTGAGCTCGTTTAGGCTTGGTGAGCTCGAGCTCGTTTAAGCTCGTCTCATACATGCTTCAACAAATTGTATATATTATGAGCTATATTAGTAATTAAGCTATAATATAGGGATAAAATCGTAATTTGTTTGAAAGCTCGATTAGGCTCGTGAGCCTAACGAGTCGAGTATGATGAAACTCAAACTCGGGTTCGATACCTAGTCGAGTAGCTCGACTCGACTTATACCGAGTCGATTTCGAGTAATTTTCGAGTCGATCCTTAGTAGCTCGCGAACTAGCTCGACTCACTTACACCCCTAGCGTTACCGACGTGGAAATCACCGATGGCGATTTGCCGTTAGTAACGCTGCCAACAATGCTTTTACCGACCGTCGTGCCCTCGTTACCGACGGCAAATCACCGTCTGTAATCTCCGTTACAAATGAATTTCTTCTAAGGAGCAACACTAGTCTGAATGTTAATAGAAGCAATGTGTGTGTTGAATGTTGATGAGTTACTGAACTTACTGTGAGTATGATTTATATCTAACGTCAAAACTCATGCTGGAGTTCAAAACGCAATGTATGGAAATTAGATATGTGCCGCTGATCTTCTTTAATGACATAAAGTAGCTAACTATTTCATTTATGTAAAGAAATGTTGTGCTATATGTACCAAAAAAATAAAAAAAAATAAAAGTATTGTATTATTACTTTATCCATAATTACGCCAAAACTCATGAACTTTGGGTCAATTTTCAATTTTTTCATGATTTTTTTTTTGTATCAGCGATTCTTTGAATTTAAGGGGTTGAACAATTTTTCTATGATTTTTTGCTCCAGTAAAGCTCCGAGCTGATATGGCAATTTTTAGGCAATTGCGAGCTGACATGGCTACTTGGACTGAAAATTGACACATGAAAAATAATTAATAAACAAAAAAAAAATTAAGGTTTCTGAACCTAGGGTTTGCGCTGCCTAGGGTTGCCCCCCCTTCGCGCAGCGCCGCCACCTGACCTCGCTCGACCGTCGCCCTTGGTCCCGCGTCCATCTCCTATTCACTGCCCGCATCGTCGCTCAATCTCTTGCTTTCTAGCCGGCATGACGACTCGCTGCTGCAAATCAGCACCACACGAGAACGGGTAGTAGCAGCACCGTTATTTCACACCTTCACCGCTGCACTGTAACTCCGACGTGACTTCGCCACTTCTCACATAGCAGCAACGCCTCACGCCGCCGGAACAACCGTTCTCCTTACCGTGAGGGCCGCCTGCGTGAGTCCGGCTAGGGTGCCCTTGCTCGCCGACGCTGTATTGTGGCAGATTCCGGCAGAATCGCTGCCCCTTCACGGCGGTCGAGCAAGTAGAAGTCGCCGGAGTGACTCCAGCCCTCGATGCCAAAGGGCAGCATGCATGCTACTGTTGCCGTGAAAGTTTTGCCGGAGCTCCGGTCGTCAGTTTTCCAACTGCGAGGCATGGTTGGGGCTCAAAACGACGTCGTTTTACCTTTAACTAGACAACGTCGTTTTGGTTTCCGTCCGGCGATGCCATGACATATTTCAGGTCACTTAAAAAATGCCATGTCAGCTTTGAATTTGGGGATTTTTAGAAAGTACGAAAAAATTGTTCAACCCCTTAAATTCATGGAATTGTTGATAAAAAAAATAAAAATTCATGGAAAGTTTGGAAATTGGCCCAAAGTTCATGATTTTTGACATAATTAACCCAAATACTCCCTCCGTCCCTAAAATAACTTCCTCTTTTTCCATTTTGGGACGTCCCCCAAATAACTTCCTCTTTCTTTCTTTCCATTTTTGGAAACCTACCCCACCACTAATAATACTATATTTATTCTTACTTTTCACTTTTCACCACTCCCAATACTAATTATAACACTTTTCACAACTTCCAATAATAATTATATCACTTTTTCTCCACTATCAATACACTTTACAACTTTTTATTAAAACCTGTGCCGTCCCCAAAGAGGAAGCCATTTCAGGGACGGAGGGAGTAATTTTTAATTGTCATTTTCAAAAATTCAACAAAAAACTTTCTACCTATTTTTGGGCTATACCCCACCATTTATAAAACTCCATTTACCCTTATTTTTTATAGTTTCACAATTTTCAATACTAATTACAACACTTTTCACTATTTGCAATACATTCAATAACTTTTTTTTTCAATACACTAAACAATATTCTTAATATTATTTATAATATTTTTTCATCATTTTAATACATTTAACAATTTTTTCTTAATTCTAAATATACTCGATAATATTTTTTTAAAACACGTCTTTATTATTATTATTGACGAAAGAAATATAAACTAAACGAGAATGGTGCTCTCGTATCGTATGCAACAAAGAGAACGTAAATCATATATCCAATTAAGTCAACTACAAGTCTATCCTTACATAGAGAAGCCGATATTTGGAAAGGAAACAAGGTAACTCTTTCTTGCTTACCAAGGCAAACTAAAACCCTATGCATCCCATCCTTTAAAAGCCTACCCATCACCATTAATTACACAATTACCAATCAAAGCCACCCACCCAGAGCAAAGCAACTAATAATTAAGCATGCTTCGCGCAGCTTCAACTAAACTATTTCGCGCCAGAAATACATTCTCTAATCCTCTCCTTTGCCGCCGCCGTTTCTCCGCCGCTGCCCCATTCGAGCGCTACGTAATCGACGCTCACAAAATCCTCGCCGATGCATTGGATTCCGAAATCAAACACACTCAGATGATCTCCTTGGTAATTAATAAATAAATCACTCGTTAATTGTCCTCTTAATTTCTGTATAATTATTAAATCTTAAATCACTCGTTAATCATCCTTTTTTTCTGTGTAATCAATGGTGTGCAGAGGCCAGCAGCCCCAGCTGATTTCCCTTTCAAATTGCAACACACTCCCAGCGAGCGCGTCAAGCTGACGAGGGAGCTCGACGGAGAGGAAATTGAGGTCATGCTACTTGGCAACGACCAAAATCACGACGCCGATGAAGACGACGGCGCCACCACCACCGACAGCGACAGCGATACAGATGACTGCCCCGATTCCGATGAGGAATCTCCCGCGAAATCTGCAACTGATCTGATAATTAAAATCTCCAAACCAAATGGAAAATCAATGAAGTTTTTCGCCACTGCATCTAGATCTGCTGATAAAATTGAGATCCAGAGATTGACTACTAAGGATGGTGATGGTGATAATAATGTGGTCTGCTCTCAGCTGTTCATCGCGTGAGTTTTTTTTATCAACATCATCCTTTTTTATTTATTGAACAGTAATTTGATTGTATTTTATAAATATACGTGTCTGTATACACAGGCCAGAGAGCGAGTTGCAGATGGCGTTGAGAGAGTTTCTCGAAGTGAGAGGGATTAAGAAATCGATTGCTAAATTCTTGTACGATTATATGAACTGGAAATCCAAGCTTCCCTATGATGGCGTACTGAGATCTGTTGAAGCGTATTCGGCCGAAAAATCCGTTCAGGACAAAAATATTAGAATGCTGAGGAAGCTGAAGAAAATTATTAAGGATTGGTGAAAGATTTTAATCGAGATCGCCGCAGCTATTTATTTCATTTTATGTTAATGGATTAGTTACGTTTGGTTTTATTCAGTGAATGTTATTCACTTTTAAACTCTTCTTTGAATATTTTTGCTCAAGAATTACTGGCACAACTACGACTACCGCGCGCATGATTGACACAAATAAAAACATAAAAGAATAATGGCGAAATGTTTTTTTTTTTTTGTGACAAAATTAATTAGCTAGCTAGGGTTCATTATTTTTCATCAAACAAAACCTCTACCGAAAAATGTGAACAATATAAACTATAAAATCTACGTATATAAACAATGTTTGCCTTAAAAAAGTACGCAATAATAATAATAAACTGATAAAATGGACTTATTGAAAATAAATAAAAGTGAGGGAGTACGAGTTGTATGTATAGTTAGACTTCTTTTGGCAATAATCTAATGAAGGGTATTGTGAATATTAGTTGTCTAAATTAATGTGAGGCGAGAAAATGTTAAAACAAAACAGGAAGACCACAATTGGAAAAATTAGACCGCTATACATTTTCATTGCATCCAGGGCCGGCCCTGACATTTCGGGGGCCCTAGGCGAAAAGGAAAAAAGGGGCCCCTAAAAGAAGAAGCTTGGAGAAGTTGGAGTAGCAAATTTGAGATAGCTGTAAACCTGTAATATTGATCATAAAGTGCAATAAACTAGAAAACAATGATAAAATAATTATAAAAATAACTTGAGATAGCAAGACATTTCACAACAACAATAATTCTTACTAAAACTAGTTTCCAATGTTCTTTCTCTTTTTTGATGAGTGCTTGTAAATCTTTATCAATTGTTTGATTATGTTGCAATCTAATATGCAAATCAATCTAAGTCCTCATATTATTAATATGCTCAATACTATTCTCATGTTTTTTTAGCGTATCATTTATATGCTTCCAATCATTCAAACCTTCATTTGCTAGCAAACTAAGGTTTTGAAGTGATCTAAATAATTTGCAACAAAAACAATAAACTTTATTTGCATCTTTTGAGTACACCAACCATTTTCTATCTTGATTCTCACCAATAATAAGAATATGCAAAATGTCTACCAAGCTCATCTATAGGGAACGTGAGATTGTATTCTCTTAAGGGGCCTTTCTCTATCAAAATATCTCTAGTTTTGTTATCAAGATTATTCCAAGTTCTTGGATCAAAGATATTCAAAGAATCATTTTTATTTCTCACATCATCAATTTCTTCATTCAAAGCATCATCCTCATCCTCATCTAAATCAATTTCTTCATTCTCAATATCATTAACTACTTCAACTTCATTCAAAGCATCAATTTTTTCATTCTCAATCACTTCTACTTCTTTCACCGAAGAACTAGAACTAGATATAAGAAATTTATCAAGAGCTCCTCTTTGAGTTTTAATCACCTCATCAATTCTTTTTCTTTTATTTCTTTTTTGACTTCCTGAGGAATATTTTCTAGGCAACATTTTCTAGGCAACATTTTATAACCTTACAAACTAATAAAATGCCTCCTCTGAATTCTTGTAAATAATAAAAAAAATACCTTCCTTTTTCGAAAATGAAGCAAAGCTGCAAAGGCTGAGCAGCTGAGCAGAGAAGAATACCCTTTGGCCTTTGATTTCAGCCCAGGCAGAGCCGCAGAGGCAGCCGAGGCCCGACCGCCGGAGCAAAGGCTGAGCAGCGGCGCAGCGAGCAGAGCAGCGGCAAGCAAATTGAGCAAATTGAAATTGAAAATAGAATGAGAGAGAGATGGATGGGCACTGGAGAATTAGCACAGAAAATAGGAAATTAGGAATGAGCAGCAGAGTAGCGCGATTGGAGAATTGGGAGAGAAGAGAGACGTTAGACTTTAGAGCTATTCAGCAAGGAAAAGAAAAAAAATAGAGAAAGAGACGTTGCTGCTGTTTTGCTGATTAGAAATAGGTTAGGTTGTAGATAATTTTTTTTTAATAATTGGGCTACTAATATGTAATAGCCCGCTCTTTTATTCTATGATTAAGATAAGTAAATGCGATATTTATTTATCGCATTCTTCAGTAAATGAAATCCAGTAATTATTTATGTTTAAAATTCAGCTATGATTCTAAATTGTATGTATACTATGCCTATTACTCCCTCCGTCCGCCAAAAGTAGACCACTTTTACTATATTGGGCGTCCGCAAAGAGTAGACCACTTTCCTTTTATGGAAATGGTCCCACCACCCACTTTAATCTTTTATCCTTACAAACACTCTTTATTTACAAAAAAACCACCTCAAATTCAATCTCAACCACACATCTCATAAAGTGGTGGGACCCTTTCTCCACTACATCAAAATCATCATCAATTTTATTAAATCCCGTGCCCAACCAAAGTGGTCTACTTTTGGCGGACGGAGGGAGTATTATTTTAGTTGTGCTTATTAACTCGAGTGAGAAAAACCGCAATATAAATTATTGAGCCAGTCAATAATTTATATTTTCAGATTTATAATTGACTTAGCAAAGTCAAGTTAAAGTTGTTATTTTATATGCGATAGAGATTTTATTTCTATTAGTTACTTGAAAGTCGTGATTTAGTTCCGACTAATGAGAACGAGTTAAATTAGTTATTTAATTCGTAGAGATGTTACATCGAAGCATAGTTATTCAGCAAAACCTAGAACCAATTTTATAGATATGCGATGATACAAAGAAATTAGATTTTCAGATACAACTTTACACAATGACTGTAGGGAATTATTTACATCACCACTATTCCCTACTTACAATCAAAACCTATCACTATCACAAAACACTACAGCTACATACCTACAAGCATGCGGGAGATAACGCGTGAGTGTAAAAAGAAGAAAAATGAGAGAAGACCAATCGGCTCCTCCCTTCAATTAAGCCAACCACCATCTCCAATCCTTTGACTTTACAGCCAACAACTCACGCATTAAAGCACCAGCCTAACACTTCATTCCTTCTCTCATACACCAACCACCAGAAAGGGAGATGAAGAGAAGTTAATTCCTGCTGCCAACTGCCAAGTATCGAGAGTTCCTTCCCCATTGAATTCAATAATAACAGCAGCCAATCAAGCACAAAATACACAAGGTATTTACACCATCTCAGTTCAGTTCAATTTCTTGCTTCATACAATCATATCAAGCATATGTTTTCAGTTGTATGGAAATACAAATATTACAACTATAGAATGATAGAGAACTAGATGATTAGCTCAACCACAATTTATATATGCTTCTTCGCTAGATAAACGATGAGAATTCATATGACAACAGAAGAAACTTTTGCCTAGTTTTAACTCTTGCATACTCGAGCAACTCAACATACTAAGCACAACAAGGAAAATCAAGTCTTTACAGTAGAGTTTTCTGAAAATTATTCAAATTCACAAACCTCCTATGGAGTGATAAAACGAGAGGGAGGAGAACGAGTCGGACTCCGGGGAAGGGCAGCTCCAACGGGCTGGCCGCTGTCGGCAGAAGCTATCTGTCGTCCCTCGTCAACTCTGGAACAACGACGCCGGCGGATCCAAGAGAGACCGCGGCCGCCGAGACTCCAGTTGACGACGGCGGCGGTGGCTCTGAGCGAGGCGGGCTGCTGGAGATCAGACCAGCGACCTCGATTCCGGGCAAAGCAGCTGCAACTCCGGGCGGCGGCGTTACCTCAGCAGCGGCGACGTCCGGCGATAGAGCTTCCAGGCGTGTCGGCGGACGGCGGCGGTTGCACCAGATCTTCGCTGGTCTTCCAGAGGCGGCGGCGTCGAACCGTGATGAGATGAGAGAAGAAGGCAGCGATTCTTGAGAGGGGCGGGTGGCCGAGGACGGCACCCTCAGCCGGACACGGCCTCGCCGGGGCCGTTCGCGGCGGAGCTGCGGAGGCGGCGGAATTTCGAGGGAGAAGGGGCGGATATGGCGGAACCAAGGGAGAAAGAGAAAAGCTATGTGCGTGTGAGTGAGCGGCTGAAAGGGGGGGAGAAAAGGGCTTGAAGGCTAGGTGTTGGGCTTTGAGGCTTGGGCCAATTGGGCCGATTTTTTTCATTTTTTTTTTATTTCAGTTGGGCTTCTTATTTGGGCCGGTTTTCTTTTGATTTAATTTATCAGCTGGGCCTTTATTTTAATTGCTTGGGCTGTAAAATTTTAAGAACTAGCCCTACATTTGGGTAGTCCATAAATTAATTAATTTGACTATAATTAGTTTGATTAATTATTTTAAAGATGATTTGCATAAAAATATTAATATTATTATGTGCATATTTTAAGTTATTACTTATTATATGCTAAGCATGACATGCATTTGCATATGCATTTTGCAATAAAAGTATTTATGATTTAATTGGTTTTAATTATAATTCCAATTTTTAAAGAAAATCGAGTAAGAATATTGTTGGTGTTCTTAACTCAAGAGAAATGTTTTCAATTATTTATTCATTAAATTTTGAAAACCCGGCTAAGTGAATCATAGAATGTTAAGCACTACACCATGACTTAATATTAGATTCAAGGAGATCTATTAAGAATAGAATTTCTTGTAGGCTTTGTGACCAGGGGGATTAGCGCTGCTTTCCCAAGACAGGTTTTTATGTGTATGATCTTCAGGCTTTGCCTATCCAGGTGGGCATTACTTTTACTATACGTATATAGAGATCCCCTGCGTGTCGTAGGCCTCTTATATGAATGAATGCATGAGATGATTTAACTGTTAATTTCAGTTTTATATATCTATCAAATGAGTTTAATGTTACATTTGAGCAAGTTATTTCGTTACAAAATATTTGAGTTAAAGTTATTTCAAGTATTGTCTTGCCATAAAATGTTTAAATTTTAGTATGATATCTATCTGCTTTGGCTTTGCCAATGATGCAATCGAATTCGGGTCCTGAGCAGTTGATAGCTATCCTGCCAGGGCTAGTGTACACCAGTGACCGTGAGTCATCTAGCGGGTTGGCCGGTCAAGTGACCGTGAGAGGTGGCCACCTCTCCGGCACACAGTTTCAGATATGATAGATTACAAAAGAACTTAGTCTGATCAGACGAACTTTAAGAATCACAAATGAACTTAGTAAGCTTGGGCCTTTTTAGCGAAAAACCCCCTTGTTGTACTATTTATGATGGCATGACAGTTTACAGTCTTTAAGCATGTATTTTATACCTAGGCATACGTGCCCACTGAGTGCTTTTGTACTCAGCCCTGCATATGTTTTCTAAATGTGCAGGTTGAGCTGATGTGATGATGGTGCTGCAATGAGCGGAGTTTCCAGGGTTGTTAATAAATAGTTAACCTGTCTAGAATATGTCTTCATACATATGTCTGGCTACTTTCCGCTGCAAGATGTTGTTGATGTTATAGTATGTTATGTCATACTTTGAGTCTTAAGAGAATGGTTTCATATGATGTATAACTTGATTAATGATATTAATTAAGTTTTATGCTGTCTTTCATAGACTATTTTCAATTGAGTATTCATGAATAAAAATGACGAGTTTTATTAAGATGAGTAAGTTTTACGGCTATAAATGACGCCCCTTTTCTTCCCCTTCTTCTTTAACCCCATCCCTAGTCATAGATCACTCGGCTTAACTATCCTTAGTTAGGGCGGGCTGTGACAAAGTGGTATCAGAGCGAAGGAAAGCTCTGAATTATAAGTCTTGAGTTTAGTCTAGAATGAGTCACTAGACTAATAGTTATTAACAACCGTGAGCTCAGCGCACCATCACACCAGACTCAACGAGGTATGTAAAATTTCAAAGTTTATTTGACATTAAATTTTGAAGAGCATGATGTTGAGGTTATATGATGAGTTATGATGTTATACTTTGAAGATGCATAGTTTGAGTTTGAGGATTACAACATGATTAATAATGAGTTATTATGTTATAAAAGCATATGTTGACGTTACATGATGAATCATGAGAGCGTTTATATCATATGATGTTATATGATTGAGGATGCATAATTATGAGTTATGATGTGATGTATTTGAGATGTTTTGTGATGAGAATTGTTTGAGCAGTTGTGATAAGTCACAATGATTTAGATGAAGGAATCTAATGTCATTGTTAAGAGAGATTTTCTACTCAGTAGAAGGATGAAATGAGAACTTAGAGCTAAAGCTTGAGAGAATTAGCAATTGCTTTAAGTACTTGTTTGTATGAGTTATGAGTTTGAGTTATGAGCTTGAGTATAATAGCATGATTAATGATGAGTTATTAACATGCTGCAATGAGATATTGTACGATATGTTTGAGATGTTTTATGACGCGAGTTTTGCTCACGCAACCTTAATGGTACTTAAGGAGGTATCATGAGCCATAGTCTTTGGAGATGGCTTTGAGAGAGAATTGTTGAGTTGTCTTACTGAATCACGATGATTTAGATTAAGGGATCTAATATCATTGTTTAGAGAGATTCCCTACTGAGTAAAGATGGGACGAGATGAGAATTTAGATGTTTTGAGCTTGAGTTTTAAGATAACAGTACTACTTAGTAGGAGTTTTGCTAAGTTATGTTTTGTTTATTTCTGTTGCTGGAGCCAAGTAGAGTTAGTTCCTAGAGTCACCTTTAAGTTCTCCTTATAGGTTGGCCAGGACTGTTGGCACTGCACGAAAGTGGACTGTTGTGAGATCGAACTCAGGAAAGATCGGATACGAGGATGAGGCGTACAGTATGTGGTACAGAGATACCCTAGCATATTTTCAAACACATGTTCATAGACTATGAAAGGATGAAAGCCTTATGGTTGTTACTAGACTGGATGGCATCGTGCACCTAGTCCCCTTGCTACCAATCGAGTGGTAGGATTGAGCAAGGAAGAAAGCCTCTCAATATGATGGGACGTGTAGTCTTGAGTGCTGGACCCACAGGAGATGAGATTTATTACAGATGCCCAGATTTTCTATGCGGATCTACTGACCGGATGCCTGTTTTCTACCAGGGACTCTAGAAGAGTGTAGTAGATATCGAGTCGATCCTTGGGTATCAGTTACCAAAGATGATAAATGATAAACGATAATGAGGATGAGAAGTAGCCGAGGAGGGCTAGAGTTGATGAGGATGAGAAGAAAAGTCGATGTAGACTAGAGTTAAGGATGATCTTGAGAGTATGAGCGGTACACCCTCGTTGTTGATTAGTTTCAATTACATTGCGATGTATATAACTTACTTAGGAGATACTGGTACTTGAGCTTTTGACATGCTGATAGATAAGCATGCAAATATAGTACCCTACTGATGTTAAATAGATGGATGTTCCTAGTGTGCTAAAGTAGCAACTAGATGAGTTAACTGGTAGAAACTACCGTAAGAGGTCCAGACCGAGACATAGTACTATTAATAGTGTCGGTTTAGAAGGGACATTACGATAGATACTATGGTTTTTTTTGTAGGGTTTATATAACCCCTTTATGTAAGTCCTCTAAAAAGAGGCATTCTACTGATGGATATAATAGGTTGACCAGAGTGGTCTTTTTGTTAGCATTTCGTGAGTGCTTATTGCCTTACAGATGAATGTTAAGGTGACCGTGAGGGTTTCCTTAAAGTTGAGTTAGTAAATTGAACTTGAGTTTCGAGGATGCTTAGAGCGTTGGTCGTTGTGATTTCAAAAATGCCTCAAAGATGTCATCAAGAGTGTGATGTGAAGGATAGGCGGGATAATACTCCGCCACCACCACCGCAACATGAGAGGAGAGTCAAAAAAAAAAAAAAATATTGAACTTTCGAAACAAGAGTCTAGAACATAGGACCCTAAGTTTAAGCTTTTAGCTTGCTGGTATGAACTTAAGTTTTGTTAAATATAGTATGTTGAGGGTTTAGAAGACACAGAATTTCCAAGTTCGGGATAGTATATCCCGTGTGACTGGGGAGTGATTATGTTGGACCTGGCCAGTCCGCATGATCCAAATCTCAGTAGACGTGTTTTGGGTTTATAAACCCATGTGTTTCAACTTTCGGTTGAAAAGCCAGATGGGTTCTTACTCTAGGTCATTTTTGTTCGACCTGGTAGTTACTTCATTCTACCCTCTGGTCATTCATTTGAGTCTCTTGAACAATTTGTTTTGATGTCATTCTAAGGTTGAACTCTTACAACTTTTGAGTTATCCTAGTAGATTCTTTTGATGTATAAGACTAGTGAGAGGCACGTCAGAGGACTTTAACACCCGAGCAACTGGTAAACTACACCTGAGAACAATTCAAGGCTACTCTTGAGAAATATGTACCGAGGAGTACAGTAAGCAGCGAGAGACTTATTATCGAAGTTTGATTCAAGGAAAGAAATCGATTGTAGAGTATAATTGAGAACTCTGTGAGCTATCACGTTCGCTCATCAGAAGATGGATACTGATGAAGAGATGTTTGAGTTTTAAGTGCTGGTTTAAGGTAGGACTTTAAGGTAGTATGGGCAAGATATTGGATGCACCAGTTAGAATCCTGTTTAATACAGGAGCCTTGCATTCTTTAAGTGTTTGAAGCATGTTACCTTCAAACTCGAACCAAAACGAGCTAGTCCCAAGTTGAGAGTAATCACTCATGTAGGAAGAGCTACTACAGTTTCTCACATGATTTCTAAATTAGAGTTTGAGTTAGGACCACTAAAGATGAAAACAAGAACCTTGCACTTAATGCCTATGTGGAACGTAGACATTATTCTAAGGATGGACTGGTTAGCAGAGAACTTTGCCCCGATTGATTGTAAGAAGAGACAGATAACTTTCCAACCACCTGGGAAGGAACGGACATATTTTCACGGCATTGATAGAAAGAAGAGAGTTCCAATCGTTTCGGCACTTCAGGCGTCGAAATTAGTAAAGAAGAAAGGAGCACAAGCTTACTTAATTTACTTGAATGATGAAGAAGAATCAAGTAAAAAAAAAAAAAACTTTGAGGATGTAGCAGTGGTAAGGGAATATAGAGATGTATTTCCCGAGGTCTTACCAGGATTTGCCACCAACAAGACAGTTGGAGTTCACTATCGACCTAGAACCTGGATCAGCACTAGTGTCGAAGGCACCCTATGGAATAGCGCCTAAGGAGCTACAAGAACTGAAGATTCAGCTACAAGAATTGCTCGAGTTAGGTTTTATTAGATCTAGTGTATCCCGTGGGGAGCACCAGTCCTTTTTGTCAAAAAGAAGAATGGCACGTTGAGAATGTGTATAGATTATCGAGAGCTGAATAAATTGACACTCAAGAACAAATATCCTTTACCAAGGATAGATGACTTGTTTGATCAATTACGAGGAGCGACTTTTTCTTGAAAGTTGACTTGAGATCATATTACCACCAGTTCAAATTTTGACAGAAGGATACACCTAAGACAGCTTTTCAAATGAGGTATGAGCACTATGAGTTCATAGTTATGCCATTCGGTTTGACGAAGGCACCAGTAGTTTCATGGATCACATGAATCGAGTGTTCCATCAATAATTGGATAAATTTATCCTAGTTTTCATAGATGATATTCTCATCTATTCGAAGAATAAGAAGGAGCGCCAAAACATTTGAGAACGATGTTGGAAACGCTAAGAGTTGAGAAGTTTTTGTCAAATTCACCAAGTGCGAGTTTTGGTTGAACGAAGTAACTTTTCTAGGACATATTGTATCATCCGAAGGAATTAAAATTGACCCCGCCAAGGTACCAGCTGTACATGAGTGGAGATCACCAACTACGCCTAACGAGATTCGCAACTTTTTAGGCTTAGCAGGATACTATCAGAGGTTTATTAAAGGATTTCCCATGATAGTAAGACCGAGAAAAGAAGTTAAGTACAATTGGAAAGAAGAGTGTAAAGAGAGTTTTTAAGAGCTTAAAGGAAATTGACTACAGCACCAGTGCTGCTAGTCTCGGAAATGGATAAAGAGTATACCATCTACACAGATGCGTCAAAGAATGAACTAGGATGTGTTTTGATGCAAGAAGGAAGAGTTATAGTTTATGCATCAACTTAGACCCCACGAGATAAATTATCCAACGCATGAATTAGAGCTTGTAGCCGTTGTGCATGCCCTGAAAATTTGGAGACATCATCTCTACGGAGTTAGATGTGAGATTTTCACGGACCACAAAACTTTGAAATATTTTTTCAAGCATAAGGATATTAACATGAGGCAAAGGAGATGACTCGAATTAGTAAAGGATGTTAACTGCGACATTAACTATCACCCTGGCAAGGCCAATGTAGTAGCCAATGCATTGAGCCGAAAGGTCTCGTCAAAGTAAGGATGTCTTCTCACGAGAGAGGATGAGCTTATAAAGGACTTTGACAAGATGAGGATAGAGATGACAAAACCACCAGGGACGATAGCGAGTATTGTTGCGATGATGCCTAGTTTGAGGAAAATGGTGATTGAAGCACAAGGAAAGATGAGACAATGAACAAGTTACGAGAAAGGATAAGAGCATGAGATCTCAAGAGTTACCAAAAAGCATCAGACAATGCTATCTTATTTGAGGGAAGAATATGCATTTCCCGCGATGATGAACTTAAGAATACGATCATGAGTGAGACTCATGACACGCCTTACACCGCTCACCAGGCACAAAGATGTATCAGGTTGTGAAAAATAGATTTTTGGGGGACAGAATGAAATGAGACATAGCTTCGTTTGTAGAGCGATGCTTAGCTTGTCAGCAAGTGAAAGCGTTACACCAACGACCCTATGGGAAGTTAAAACCGTTGGAGATTCCCGAATGGAAATGGGATCACATAGCGATGGATTTTGTGATAGCTTTACCGAAAAGTCAAAGAGGAAATACAGCAATTTGGATGATTGTAGATCGACTAACAAAATCTGCACATTTCATACCGATCCTATTCGCGTATGGACCAGATAAGTTAGCACAATTGTATGTTCGTGACATTATAAGATTGCATTGAGTACCGGTGTAGATCACCTCAAAAAATATATATATATATATATATATATATATATATATATATATATATATATATTACATCACGTTTTTGGATGAGTTACAGAAAGAGTTGGGTACAAGGATGAATTTTAGCATAGCAGACGATAGAAGATATGATAGAAACTACTATCCTTGATAGAGGAGTAAATCGGGAGAATGTGTTGCCACTAATTGAGTTTGCCTATAAGATGTGAGACAAAGTTTCGAGATAGGAGACAAAGTTTTCTTGAAGGTTTCACCCTCAAAGGGGATGAATAGATTTGGAGTTAAAGGACAGCTTAGACCCAGAGTTATAAGTCCTTACGAGATATTGCAAAAGATAGGTCCAATAGCGTATAGGTTGGCTTTGTCACCTAGCTTTGGAAATTGTGCGTTCCACGGTATGCTCGTGTCAATCACTTTGGACTGAGATTCAAAGTTTTCATCTAGATTCTGTATGAACTTGAAGAAGAAATTAGGCACAAGGTTAGATTTCAGTACCACCTTTTGCCCACAAACATATAGATGGTTGAGAGAATAATTCACTCTCGAAGACACGTTAAAAGTAGTACAAGGAAAAAGGTGAAAGTGATGAACAGTGATGTCATTGATTGAGTTTGCCTACAATAATAGTTATCAGGCAACAATCAATATGGCGCCTTATGAGGCAATGTATGGAAGAAAATATAGATCACCACTCTACTGAGATAAAGTAGGTGTAAGGAGAATTTTAGGACTAGACACGATGAATGAGATGATTGAGATAGTCTGACAGAAAGCAAGATGAGAGAAAAATATCATAACTTTTGTGATGATATGCAAATTTCGGGACGAAATTTTTGTTAAGAGGGGTAGTATGTAATAGCCCGCTCTTTTATTCTATGATTAAGATAAGTAAATGCGATATTTATTTATCGCATTCTTCAGTAAATGAAATCCAGTAATTATTTATGTTTAAAATTCAGCTATGATTCTAAATTGTATGTATACTATGCCTATTATTATTTTAGTTGTGCTTATTAACTCGAGTGAGAAAAACCGCAATATAAATTATTGAGCCAGTCAATAATTTATATTTTCAGATTTATAATTGACTTAGCAAAGTCAAGTTAAAGTTGTTATTTTATATGCGATAGAGATTTTATTTCTATTAGTTACTTGAAAGTCGTGATTTAGTTCCGACTAATGAGAACGAGTTAAATTAGTTATTTAATTCGTAGAGATGTTACATCGAAGCATAGTTATTCAGCAAAACCTAGAACCAATTTTATAGATATGCGATGATACAAAGAAATTAGATTTTCAGATACAACTTTACACAATGACTGTAGGGAATTATTTACATCACCACTATTCCCTACTTACAATCAAAACCTATCACTATCACAAAACACTACAGCTACATACCTACAAGCATGCGGGAGATAACGCGTGAGTGTAAAAAGAAGAAAAATGAGAGAAGACCAATCGGCTCCTCCCTTCAATTAAGCCAACCACCATCTCCAATCCTTTGACTTTACAGCCAACAACTCACGCATTAAAGCACCAGCCTAACACTTCATTCCTTCTCTCATACACCAACCACCAGAAAGGGAGATGAAGAGAAGTTAATTCCTGCTGCCAACTGCCAAGTATCGAGAGTTCCTTCCCCATTGAATTCAATAATAACAGCAGCCAATCAAGCACAAAATACACAAGGTATTTACACCATCTCAGTTCAGTTCAATTTCTTGCTTCATACAATCATATCAAGCATATGTTTTCAGTTGTATGGAAATACAAATATTACAACTATAGAATGATAGAGAACTAGATGATTAGCTCAACCACAATTTATATATGCTTCTTCGCTAGATAAACGATGAGAATTCATATGACAACAGAAGAAACTTTTGCCTAGTTTTAACTCTTGCATACTCGAGCAACTCAACATACTAAGCACAACAAGGAAAATCAAGTCTTTACAGTAGAGTTTTCTGAAAATTATTCAAATTCACAAACCTCCTATGGAGTGATAAAACGAGAGGGAGGAGAACGAGTCGGACTCCGGGGAAGGGCAGCTCCAACGGGCTGGCCGCTGTCGGCAGAAGCTATCTGTCGTCCCTCGTCAACTCTGGAACAACGACGCCGGCGGATCCAAGAGAGACCGCGGCCGCCGAGACTCCAGTTGACGACGGCGGCGGTGGCTCTGAGCGAGGCGGGCTGCTGGAGATCAGACCAGCGACCTCGATTCCGGGCAAAGCAGCTGCAACTCCGGGCGGCGGCGTTACCTCAGCAGCGGCGACGTCCGGCGATAGAGCTTCCAGGCGTGTCGGCGGACGGCGGCGGTTGCACCAGATCTTCGCTGGTCTTCCAGAGGCGGCGGCGTCGAACCGTGATGAGATGAGAGAAGAAGGCAGCGATTCTTGAGAGGGGCGGGTGGCCGAGGACGGCACCCTCAGCCGGACACGGCCTCGCCGGGGCCGTTCGCGGCGGAGCTGCGGAGGCGGCGGAATTTCGAGGGAGAAGGGGCGGATATGGCGGAACCAAGGGAGAAAGAGAAAAGCTATGTGCGTGTGAGTGAGCGGCTGAAAGGGGGGGAGAAAAGGGCTTGAAGGCTAGGTGTTGGGCTTTGAGGCTTGGGCCAATTGGGCCGATTTTTTTCATTTTTTTTTTTATTTCAGTTGGGTTTCTTATTTGGGCCGGTTTTCTTTTGATTTAATTTATCAGCTGGGCCTTTATTTTAATTGCTTGGGCTGTAAAATTTTAAGAACTAGCCCTACATTTGGGTAGTCCATAAATTAATTAATTTGACTATAATTAGTTTGATTAATTATTTTAAAGATGATTTGCATAAAAATATTAATATTATTATGTGCATATTTTAAGTTATTACTTATTATATGCTAAGCATGACATGCATTTGCATATGCATTTTGCAATAAAAGTATTTATGATTTAATTGGTTTTAATTATAATTCCAATTTTTAAAGAAAATCGAGTAAGAATATTGTTGGTGTTCTTAACTCAAGAGAAATGTTTTCAATTATTTATTCATTAAATTTTGAAAACCCGGCTAAGTGAATCATAGAATGTTAAGCACTACACCATGACTTAATATTAGATTCAAGGAGATCTATTAAGAATAGAATTTCTTGTAGGCTTTGTGACCAGGGGGATTAGCGCTGCTTTCCCAAGACAGGTTTTTATGTGTATGATCTTCAGGCTTTGCCTATCCAGGTGGGCATTACTTTTACTATACGTATATAGAGATCCCCTGCGTGTCGTAGGCCTCTTATACGAATGAATGCATGAGATGATTTAACTGTTAATTTCAGTTTTATATATCTATCAAATGAGTTTAATGTTACATTTGAGCAAGTTATTTCGTTACAAAATATTTGAGTTAAAGTTATTTCAAGTATTGTCTTGCCATAAAATGTTTAAATTTTAGTATGATATCTATCTGCTTTGGCTTTGCCAATGATGCAATCGAATTCGGGTCCTGAGCAGTTGATAGCTATCCTGCCAGGGCTAGTGTACACCAGTGACCGTGAGTCATCTAGCGGGTTGGCCGGTCAAGTGACCGTGAGAGGTGGCCACCTCTCCGGCACACAGTTTCAGATATGATAGATTACAAAAGAACTTAGTCTGATCAGACGAACTTTAAGAATCACAAATGAACTTAGTAAGCTTGGGCCTTTTTAGCGAAAAACCCCCTTGTTGTACTATTTATGATGGCATGACAGTTTACAGTCTTTAAGCATGTATTTTATACCTAGGCATACGTGCCCACTGAGTGCTTTTGTACTCAGCCCTGCATATGTTTTCTAAATGTGCAGGTTGAGCTGATGTGATGATGGTGCTGCAATGAGCGGAGTTTCCAGGGTTGTTAATAAATAGTTAACCTGTCTAGAATATGTCTTCATACATATGTCTGGCTACTTTCCGCTGCAAGATGTTGTTGATGTTATAGTATGTTATGTCATACTTTGAGTCTTAAGAGAATGGTTTCATATGATGTATAACTTGATTAATGATATTAATTAAGTTTTATGCTGTCTTTCATAGACTATTTTCAATTGAGTATTCATGAATAAAAATGACGAGTTTTATTAAGATGAGTAAGTTTTACGGCTATAAATGACGCCCCTTTTCTTCCCCTTCTTCTTTAACCCCATCCCTAGTCATAGATCACTCGGCTTAACTATCCTTAGTTAGGGCGGGCTGTGACAAAGTGGTATCAGAGCGAAGGAAAGCTCTGAATTATAAGTCTTGAGTTTAGTCTAGAATGAGTCACTAGACTAATAGTTATTAACAACCGTGAGCTCAGCGCACCATCACACCAGACTCAACGAGGTATGTAAAATTTCAAAGTTTATTTGACATTAAATTTTGAAGAGCATGATGTTGAGGTTATATGATGAGTTATGATGTTATACTTTGAAGATGCATAGTTTGAGTTTGAGGATTACAACATGATTAATAATGAGTTATTATGTTATAAAAGCATATGTTGACGTTACATGATGAATCATGAGAGCGTTTATATCATATGATGTTATATGATTGAGGATGCATAATTATGAGTTATGATGTGATGTATTTGAGATGTTTTGTGATGAGAATTGTTTGAGCAGTTGTGATAAGTCACAATGATTTAGATGAAGGAATCTAATGTCATTGTTAAGAGAGATTTTCTACTCAGTAGAAGGATGAAATGAGAACTTAGAGCTAAAGCTTGAGAGAATTAGCAATTGCTTTAAGTACTTGTTTGTATGAGTTATGAGTTTGAGTTATGAGCTTGAGTATAATAGCATGATTAATGATGAGTTATTAACATGCTGCAATGAGATATTGTACGATATGTTTGAGATGTTTTATGACGCGAGTTTTGCTCACGCAACCTTAATGGTACTTAAGGAGGTATCATGAGCCATAGTCTTTGGAGATGGCTTTGAGAGAGAATTGTTGAGTTGTCTTACTGAATCACGATGATTTAGATTAAGGGATCTAATATCATTGTTTAGAGAGATTCCCTACTGAGTAAAGATGGGACGAGATGAGAATTTAGATGTTTTGAGCTTGAGTTTTAAGATAACAGTACTACTTAGTAGGAGTTTTGCTAAGTTATGTTTTGTTTATTTCTGTTGCTGGAGCCAAGTAGAGTTAGTTCCTAGAGTCACCTTTAAGTTCTCCTTATAGGTTGGCCAGGACTGTTGGCACTGCACGAAAGTGGACTGTTGTGAGATCGAACTCAGGAAAGATCGGATACGAGGATGAGGCGTACAGTATGTGGTACAGAGATACCCTAGCATATTTTCAAACACATGTTCATAGACTATGAAAGGATGAAAGCCTTATGGTTGTTACTAGACTGGATGGCATCGTGCACCTAGTCCCCTTGCTACCAATCGAGTGGTAGGATTGAGCAAGGAAGAAAGCCTCTCAATATGATGGGACGTGTAGTCTTGAGTGCTGGACCCACAGGAGATGAGATTTATTACAGATGCCCAGATTTTCTATGCGGATCTACTGACCGGATGCCTGTTTTCTACCAGGGACTCTAGAAGAGTGTAGTAGATATCGAGTCGATCCTTGGGTATCAGTTACCAAAGATGATAAATGATAAACGATAATGAGGATGAGAAGTAGCCGAGGAGGGCTAGAGTTGATGAGGATGAGAAGAAAAGTCGATGTAGACTAGAGTTAAGGATGATCTTGAGAGTATGAGCGGTACACCCTCGTTGTTGATTAGTTTCAATTACATTGCGATGTATATAACTTACTTAGGAGATACTGGTACTTGAGCTTTTGACATGCTGATAGATAAGCATGCAAATATAGTACCCTACTGATGTTAAATAGATGGATGTTCCTAGTGTGCTAAAGTAGCAACTAGATGAGTTAACTGGTAGAAACTACCGTAAGAGGTCCAGACCGAGACATAGTACTATTAATAGTGTCGGTTTAGAAGGGACATTACGATAGATACTATGGTTTTTTTTGTAGGGTTTATATAACCCCTTTATGTAAGTCCTCTAAAAAGAGGCATTCTACTGATGGATATAATAGGTTGACCAGAGTGGTCTTTTTGTTAGCATTTCGTGAGTGCTTATTGCCTTACAGATGAATGTTAAGGTGACCGTGAGGGTTTCCTTAAAGTTGAGTTAGTAAATTGAACTTGAGTTTCGAGGATGCTTAGAGCGTTGGTCGTTGTGATTTCAAAAATGCCTCAAAGATGTCATCAAGAGTGTGATGTGAAGGATAGGCGGGATAATACTCCGCCACCACCACCGCAACATGAGAGGAGAGTCAAAAAAAAAAAAAATATTGAACTTTCGAAACAAGAGTCTAGAACATAGGACCCTAAGTTTAAGCTTTTAGCTTGCTGGTATGAACTTAAGTTTTGTTAAATATAGTATGTTGAGGGTTTAGAAGACACAGAATTTCCAAGTTCGGGATAGTATATCCCGTGTGACTGGGGAGTGATTATGTTGGACCTGGCCAGTCCGCATGATCCAAATCTCAGTAGACGTGTTTTGGGTTTATAAACCCATGTGTTTCAACTTTCGGTTGAAAAGCCAGATGGGTTCTTACTCTAGGTCATTTTTGTTCGACCTGGTAGTTACTTCATTCTACCCTCTGGTCATTCATTTGAGTCTCTTGAACAATTTGTTTTGATGTCATTCTAAGGTTGAACTCTTACAACTTTTGAGTTATCCTAGTAGATTCTTTTGATGTATAAGACTAGTGAGAGGCACGTCAGAGGACTTTAACACCCGAGCAACTGGTAAACTACACCTGAGAACAATTCAAGGCTACTCTTGAGAAATATGTACCGAGGAGTACAGTAAGCAGCGAGAGACTTATTATCGAAGTTTGATTCAAGGAAAGAAATCGATTGTAGAGTATAATTGAGAACTCTGTGAGCTATCACGTTCGCTCATCAGAAGATGGATACTGATGAAGAGATGTTTGAGTTTTAAGTGCTGGTTTAAGGTAGGACTTTAAGGTAGTATGGGCAAGATATTGGATGCACCAGTTAGAATCCTGTTTAATACAGGAGCCTTGCATTCTTTAAGTGTTTGAAGCATGTTACCTTCAAACTCGAACCAAAACGAGCTAGTCCCAAGTTGAGAGTAATCACTCATGTAGGAAGAGCTACTACAGTTTCTCACATGATTTCTAAATTAGAGTTTGAGTTAGGACCACTAAAGATGAAAACAAGAACCTTGCACTTAATGCCTATGTGGAACGTAGACATTATTCTAAGGATGGACTGGTTAGCAGAGAACTTTGCCCCGATTGATTGTAAGAAGAGACAGATAACTTTCCAACCACCTGGGAAGGAACGGACATATTTTCACGGCATTGATAGAAAGAAGAGAGTTCCAATCGTTTCGGCACTTCAGGCGTCGAAATTAGTAAAGAAGAAAGGAGCACAAGCTTACTTAATTTACTTGAATGATGAAGAAGAATCAAGTAAAAAAAAAAAAAACTTTGAGGATGTAGCAGTGGTAAGGGAATATAGAGATGTATTTCCCGAGGTCTTACCAGGATTTGCCACCAACAAGACAGTTGGAGTTCACTATCGACCTAGAACCTGGATCAGCACTAGTGTCGAAGGCACCCTATGGAATAGCGCCTAAGGAGCTACAAGAACTGAAGATTCAGCTACAAGAATTGCTCGAGTTAGGTTTTATTAGATCTAGTGTATCCCGTGGGGAGCACCAGTCCTTTTTGTCAAAAAGAAGAATGGCACGTTGAGAATGTGTATAGATTATCGAGAGCTGAATAAATTGACACTCAAGAACAAATATCCTTTACCAAGGATAGATGACTTGTTTGATCAATTACGAGGAGCGACTTTTTCTTGAAAGTTGACTTGAGATCATATTACCACCAGTTCAAATTTTGACAGAAGGATACACCTAAGACAGCTTTTCAAATGAGGTATGAGCACTATGAGTTCATAGTTATGCCATTCGGTTTGACGAAGGCACCAGTAGTTTCATGGATCACATGAATCGAGTGTTCCATCAATAATTGGATAAATTTATCCTAGTTTTCATAGATGATATTCTCATCTATTCGAAGAATAAGAAGGAGCGCCAAAACATTTGAGAACGATGTTGGAAACGCTAAGAGTTGAGAAGTTTTTGTCAAATTCACCAAGTGCGAGTTTTGGTTGAACGAAGTAACTTTTCTAGGACATATTGTATCATCCGAAGGAATTAAAATTGACCCCGCCAAGGTACCAGCTGTACATGAGTGGAGATCACCAACTACGCCTAACGAGATTCGCAACTTTTTAGGCTTAGCAGGATACTATCAGAGGTTTATTAAAGGATTTCCCATGATAGTAAGACCGAGAAAAGAAGTTAAGTACAATTGGAAAGAAGAGTGTAAAGAGAGTTTTTAAGAGCTTAAAGGAAATTGACTACAGCACCAGTGCTGCTAGTCTCGGAAATGGATAAAGAGTATACCATCTACACAGATGCGTCAAAGAATGAACTAGGATGTGTTTTGATGCAAGAAGGAAGAGTTATAGTTTATGCATCAACTTAGACCCCACGAGATAAATTATCCAACGCATGAATTAGAGCTTGTAGCCGTTGTGCATGCCCTGAAAATTTGGAGACATCATCTCTACGGAGTTAGATGTGAGATTTTCACGGACCACAAAACTTTGAAATATTTTTTCAAGCATAAGGATATTAACATGAGGCAAAGGAGATGACTCGAATTAGTAAAGGATGTTAACTGCGACATTAACTATCACCCTGGCAAGGCCAATGTAGTAGCCAATGCATTGAGCCGAAAGGTCTCGTCAAAGTAAGGATGTCTTCTCACGAGAGAGGATGAGCTTATAAAGGACTTTGACAAGATGAGGATAGAGATGACAAAACCACCAGGGACGATAGCGAGTATTGTTGCGATGATGCCTAGTTTGAGGAAAATGGTGATTGAAGCACAAGGAAAGATGAGACAATGAACAAGTTACGAGAAAGGATAAGAGCATGAGATCTCAAGAGTTACCAAAAAGCATCAGACAATGCTATCTTATTTGAGGGAAGAATATGCATTTCCCGCGATGATGAACTTAAGAATACGATCATGAGTGAGACTCATGACACGCCTTACACCGCTCACCAGGCACAAAGATGTATCAGGTTGTGAAAAATAGATTTTTGGGGGACAGAATGAAATGAGACATAGCTTCGTTTGTAGAGCGATGCTTAGCTTGTCAGCAAGTGAAAGCGTTACACCAACGACCCTATGGGAAGTTAAAACCGTTGGAGATTCCCGAATGGAAATGGGATCACATAGCGATGGATTTTGTGATAGCTTTACCGAAAAGTCAAAGAGGAAATACAGCAATTTGGATGATTGTAGATCGACTAACAAAATCTGCACATTTCATACCGATCCTATTCGCGTATGGACCAGATAAGTTAGCACAATTGTATGTTCGTGACATTATAAGATTGCATTGAGTACCGGTGTAGATCACCTCAAAATATATATATATATATATATATATATATATATATATATATATTACATCACGTTTTTGGATGAGTTACAGAAAGAGTTGGGTACAAGGATGAATTTTAGCATAGCAGACGATAGAAGATATGATAGAAACTACTATCCTTGATAGAGGAGTAAATCGGGAGAATGTGTTGCCACTAATTGAGTTTGCCTATAAGATGTGAGACAAAGTTTCGAGATAGGAGACAAAGTTTTCTTGAAGGTTTCACCCTCAAAGGGGATGAATAGATTTGGAGTTAAAGGACAGCTTAGACCCAGAGTTATAAGTCCTTACGAGATATTGCAAAAGATAGGTCCAATAGCGTATAGGTTGGCTTTGTCACCTAGCTTTGGAAATTGTGCGTTCCACGGTATGCTCGTGTCAATCACTTTGGACTGAGATTCAAAGTTTTCATCTAGATTCTGTATGAACTTGAAGAAGAAATTAGGCACAAGGTTAGATTTCAGTACCACCTTTTGCCCACAAACATATAGATGGTTGAGAGAATAATTCACTCTCGAAGACACGTTAAAAGTAGTACAAGGAAAAAGGTGAAAGTGATGAACAGTGATGTCATTGATTGAGTTTGCCTACAATAATAGTTATCAGGCAACAATCAATATGGCGCCTTATGAGGCAATGTATGGAAGAAAATATAGATCACCACTCTACTGAGATAAAGTAGGTGTAAGGAGAATTTTAGGACTAGACACGATGAATGAGATGATTGAGATAGTCTGACAGAAAGCAAGATGAGAGAAAAATATCATAACTTTTGTGATGATATGCAAATTTCGGGACGAAATTTTTGTTAAGAGGGGTAGTATGTAATAGCCCGCTCTTTTATTCTATGATTAAGATAAGTAAATGCGATATTTATTTATCGCATTCTTCAGTAAATGAAATCCAGTAATTATTTATGTTTAAAATTCAGCTATGATTCTAAATTGTATGTATACTATGCCTATTATTATTTTAGTTGTGCTTATTAACTCGAGTGAGAAAAACCGCAATATAAATTATTGAGCCAGTCAATAATTTATATTTTCAGATTTATAATTGACTTAGCAAAGTCAAGTTAAAGTTGTTATTTTATATGCGATAGAGATTTTATTTCTATTAGTTACTTGAAAGTCGTGATTTAGTTCCGACTAATGAGAACGAGTTAAATTAGTTATTTAATTCGTAGAGATGTTACATCGAAGCATAGTTATTCAGCAAAACCTAGAACCAATTTTATAGATATGCGATGATACAAAGAAATTAGATTTTCAGATACAACTTTACACAATGACTGTAGGGAATTATTTACATCACCACTATTCCCTACTTACAATCAAAACCTATCACTATCACAAAACACTACAGCTACATACCTACAAGCATGCGGGAGATAACGCGTGAGTGTAAAAAGAAGAAAAATGAGAGAAGACCAATCGGCTCCTCCCTTCAATTCAGCCAACCACCATCTCCAATCCTTTGACTTTACAGCCAACAACTCACGCATTAAAGCACCAGCCTAACACTTCATTCCTTCTCTCATACACCAACCACCAGAAAGGGAGATGAAGAGAAGTTAATTCCTGCTGCCAACTGCCAAGTATCGAGAGTTCCTTCCCCATTGAATTCAATAATAACAGCAGCCAATCAAGCACAAAATACACAAGGTATTTACACCATCTCAGTTCAGTTCAATTTCTTGCTTCATACAATCATATCAAGCATATGTTTTCAGTTGTATGGAAATACAAATATTACAACTATAGAATGATAGAGAACTAGATGATTAGCTCAACCACAATTTATATATGCTTCTTCGCTAGATAAACGATGAGAATTCATATGACAACAGAAGAAACTTTTGCCTAGTTTTAACTCTTGCATACTCGAGCAACTCAACATACTAAGCACAACAAGGAAAATCAAGTCTTTACAGTAGAGTTTTCTGAAAATTATTCAAATTCACAAACCTCCTATGGAGTGATAAAACGAGAGGGAGGAGAACGAGTCGGACTCCGGGGAAGGGCAGCTCCAACGGGCTGGCCGCTGTCGGCAGAAGCTATCTGTCGTCCCTCGTCAACTCTGGAACAACGACGCCGGCGGATCCAAGAGAGACCGCGGCCGCCGAGACTCCAGTTGACGACGGCGGCGGTGGCTCTGAGCGAGGCGGGCTGCTGGAGATCAGACCAGCGACCTCGATTCCGGGCAAAGCAGCTGCAACTCCGGGCGGCGGCGTTACCTCAGCAGCGGCGACGTCCGGCGATAGAGCTTCCAGGCGTGTCGGCGGACGGCGGCGGTTGCACCAGATCTTCGCTGGTCTTCCAGAGGCGGCGGCGTCGAACCGTGATGAGATGAGAGAAGAAGGCAGCGATTCTTGAGAGGGGCGGGTGGCCGAGGACGGCACCCTCAGCCGGACACGGCCTCGCCGGGGCCGTTCGCGGCGGAGCTGCGGAGGCGGCGGAATTTCGAGGGAGAAGGGGCGGATATGGCGGAACCAAGGGAGAAAGAGAAAAGCTATGTGCGTGTGAGTGAGCGGCTGAAAGGGGGGGAGAAAAGGGCTTGAAGGCTAGGTGTTGGGCTTTGAGGCTTGGGCCAATTGGGCCGATTTTTTTCATTTTTTTTTTATTTCAGTTGGGCTTCTTATTTGGGCCGGTTTTCTTTTGATTTAATTTATCAGCTGGGCCTTTATTTTAATTGCTTGGGCTGTAAAATTTTAAGAACTAGCCCTACATTTGGGTAGTCCATAAATTAATTAATTTGACTATAATTAGTTTGATTAATTATTTTAAAGATGATTTGCATAAAAATATTAATATTATTATGTGCATATTTTAAGTTATTACTTATTATATGCTAAGCATGACATGCATTTGCATATGCATTTTGCAATAAAAGTATTTATGATTTAATTGGTTTTAATTATAATTCCAATTTTTAAAGAAAATCGAGTAAGAATATTGTTGGTGTTCTTAACTCAAGAGAAATGTTTTCAATTATTTATTCATTAAATTTTGAAAACCCGGCTAAGTGAATCATAGAATGTTAAGCACTACACCATGACTTAATATTAGATTCAAGGAGATCTATTAAGAATAGAATTTCTTGTAGGCTTTGTGACCAGGGGGATTAGCGCTGCTTTCCCAAGACAGGTTTTTATGTGTATGATCTTCAGGCTTTGCCTATCCAGGTGGGCATTACTTTTACTATACGTATATAGAGATCCCCTGCGTGTCGTAGGCCTCTTATACGAATGAATGCATGAGATGATTTAACTGTTAATTTCAGTTTTATATATCTATCAAATGAGTTTAATGTTACATTTGAGCAAGTTATTTCGTTACAAAATATTTGAGTTAAAGTTATTTCAAGTATTGTCTTGCCATAAAATGTTTAAATTTTAGTATGATATCTATCTGCTTTGGCTTTGCCAATGATGCAATCGAATTCGGGTCCTGAGCAGTTGATAGCTATCCTGCCAGGGCTAGTGTACACCAGTGACCGTGAGTCATCTAGCGGGTTGGCCGGTCAAGTGACCGTGAGAGGTGGCCACCTCTCCGGCACACAGTTTCAGATATGATAGATTACAAAAGAACTTAGTCTGATCAGACGAACTTTAAGAATCACAAATGAACTTAGTAAGCTTGGGCCTTTTTAGCGAAAAACCCCCTTGTTGTACTATTTATGATGGCATGACAGTTTACAGTCTTTAAGCATGTATTTTATACCTAGGCATACGTGCCCACTGAGTGCTTTTGTACTCAGCCCTGCATATGTTTTCTAAATGTGCAGGTTGAGCTGATGTGATGATGGTGCTGCAATGAGCGGAGTTTCCAGGGTTGTTAATAAATAGTTAACCTGTCTAGAATATGTCTTCATACATATGTCTGGCTACTTTCCGCTGCAAGATGTTGTTGATGTTATAGTATGTTATGTCATACTTTGAGTCTTAAGAGAATGGTTTCATATGATGTATAACTTGATTAATGATATTAATTAAGTTTTATGCTGTCTTTCATAGACTATTTTCAATTGAGTATTCATGAATAAAAATGACGAGTTTTATTAAGATGAGTAAGTTTTACGGCTATAAATGACGCCCCTTTTCTTCCCCTTCTTCTTTAACCCCATCCCTAGTCATAGATCACTCGGCTTAACTATCCTTAGTTAGGGCGGGCTGTGACAAAGTGGTATCAGAGCGAAGGAAAGCTCTGAATTATAAGTCTTGAGTTTAGTCTAGAATGAGTCACTAGACTAATAGTTATTAACAACCGTGAGCTCAGCGCACCATCACACCAGACTCAACGAGGTATGTAAAATTTCAAAGTTTATTTGACATTAAATTTTGAAGAGCATGATGTTGAGGTTATATGATGAGTTATGATGTTATACTTTGAAGATGCATAGTTTGAGTTTGAGGATTACAACATGATTAATAATGAGTTATTATGTTATAAAAGCATATGTTGACGTTACATGATGAATCATGAGAGCGTTTATATCATATGATGTTATATGATTGAGGATGCATAATTATGAGTTATGATGTGATGTATTTGAGATGTTTTGTGATGAGAATTGTTTGAGCAGTTGTGATAAGTCACAATGATTTAGATGAAGGAATCTAATGTCATTGTTAAGAGAGATTTTCTACTCAGTAGAAGGATGAAATGAGAACTTAGAGCTAAAGCTTGAGAGAATTAGCAATTGCTTTAAGTACTTGTTTGTATGAGTTATGAGTTTGAGTTATGAGCTTGAGTATAATAGCATGATTAATGATGAGTTATTAACATGCTGCAATGAGATATTGTACGATATGTTTGAGATGTTTTATGACGCGAGTTTTGCTCACGCAACCTTAATGGTACTTAAGGAGGTATCATGAGCCATAGTCTTTGGAGATGGCTTTGAGAGAGAATTGTTGAGTTGTCTTACTGAATCACGATGATTTAGATTAAGGGATCTAATATCATTGTTTAGAGAGATTCCCTACTGAGTAAAGATGGGACGAGATGAGAATTTAGATGTTTTGAGCTTGAGTTTTAAGATAACAGTACTACTTAGTAGGAGTTTTGCTAAGTTATGTTTTGTTTATTTCTGTTGCTGGAGCCAAGTAGAGTTAGTTCCTAGAGTCACCTTTAAGTTCTCCTTATAGGTTGGCCAGGACTGTTGGCACTGCACGAAAGTGGACTGTTGTGAGATCGAACTCAGGAAAGATCGGATACGAGGATGAGGCGTACAGTATGTGGTACAGAGATACCCTAGCATATTTTCAAACACATGTTCATAGACTATGAAAGGATGAAAGCCTTATGGTTGTTACTAGACTGGATGGCATCGTGCACCTAGTCCCCTTGCTACCAATCGAGTGGTAGGATTGAGCAAGGAAGAAAGCCTCTCAATATGATGGGACGTGTAGTCTTGAGTGCTGGACCCACAGGAGATGAGATTTATTACAGATGCCCAGATTTTCTATGCGGATCTACTGACCGGATGCCTGTTTTCTACCAGGGACTCTAGAAGAGTGTAGTAGATATCGAGTCGATCCTTGGGTATCAGTTACCAAAGATGATAAATGATAAACGATAATGAGGATGAGAAGTAGCCGAGGAGGGCTAGAGTTGATGAGGATGAGAAGAAAAGTCGATGTAGACTAGAGTTAAGGATGATCTTGAGAGTATGAGCGGTACACCCTCGTTGTTGATTAGTTTCAATTACATTGCGATGTATATAACTTACTTAGGAGATACTGGTACTTGAGCTTTTGACATGCTGATAGATAAGCATGCAAATATAGTACCCTACTGATGTTAAATAGATGGATGTTCCTAGTGTGCTAAAGTAGCAACTAGATGAGTTAACTGGTAGAAACTACCGTAAGAGGTCCAGACCGAGACATAGTACTATTAATAGTGTCGGTTTAGAAGGGACATTACGATAGATACTATGGTTTTTTTTGTAGGGTTTATATAACCCCTTTATGTAAGTCCTCTAAAAAGAGGCATTCTACTGATGGATATAATAGGTTGACCAGAGTGGTCTTTTTGTTAGCATTTCGTGAGTGCTTATTGCCTTACAGATGAATGTTAAGGTGACCGTGAGGGTTTCCTTAAAGTTGAGTTAGTAAATTGAACTTGAGTTTCGAGGATGCTTAGAGCGTTGGTCGTTGTGATTTCAAAAATGCCTCAAAGATGTCATCAAGAGTGTGATGTGAAGGATAGGCGGGATAATACTCCGCCACCACCACCGCAACATGAGAGGAGAGTCAAAAAAAAAAATATTGAACTTTCGAAACAATAGTCTAGAACATAGGACCCTAAGTTTAAGCTTTTAGCTTGCTGGTATGAACTTAAGTTTTGTTAAATATAGTATGTTGAGGGTTTAGAAGACACAGAATTTCCAAGTTCGGGATAGTATATCCCGTGTGACTGGGGAGTGATTATGTTGGACCTGGCCAGTCCGCATGATCCAAATCTCAGTAGACGTGTTTTGGGTTTATAAACCCATGTGTTTCAACTTTCGGTTGAAAAGCCAGATGGGTTCTTACTCTAGGTCATTTTTGTTCGACCTGGTAGTTACTTCATTCTACCCTCTGGTCATTCATTTGAGTCTCTTGAACAATTTGTTTTGATGTCATTCTAAGGTTGAACTCTTACAACTTTTGAGTTATCCTAGTAGATTCTTTTGATGTATAAGACTAGTGAGAGGCACGTCAGAGGACTTTAACACCCGAGCAACTGGTAAACTACACCTGAGAACAATTCAAGGCTACTCTTGAGAAATATGTACCGAGGAGTACAGTAAGCAGCGAGAGACTTATTATCGAAGTTTGATTCAAGGAAAGAAATCGATTGTAGAGTATAATTGAGAACTCTGTGAGCTATCACGTTCGCTCATCAGAAGATGGATACTGATGAAGAGATGTTTGAGTTTTAAGTGCTGGTTTAAGGTAGGATTTTAAGGTAGTATGGGCAAGATATTGGATGCACCAGTTAGAATCCTGTTTAATACAGGAGCCTTGCATTCTTTAAGTGTTTGAAGCATGTTACCTTCAAACTCGAACCAAAACGAGCTAGTCCCAAGTTGAGAGTAATCACTCATGTAGGAAGAGCTACTACAGTTTCTCACATGATTTCTAAATTAGAGTTTGAGTTAGGACCACTAAAGATGAAAACAAGAACCTTGCACTTAATGCCTATGTGGAACGTAGACATTATTCTAAGGATGGACTGGTTAGCAGAGAACTTTGCCCCGATTGATTGTAAGAAGAGACAGATAACTTTCCAACCACCTGGGAAGGAACGGACATATTTTCACGGCATTGATAGAAAGAAGAGAGTTCCAATCGTTTCGGCACTTCAGGCGTCGAAATTAGTAAAGAAGAAAGGAGCACAAGCTTACTTAATTTACTTGAATGATGAAGAAGAATCAAGTAAAAAAAAAAAAAAAAAAAAAAAAAAACTTTGAGGATGTAGCAGTGGTAAGGGAATATAGAGATGTATTTCCCGAGGTCTTACCAGGATTTGCCACCAACAAGACAGTTGGAGTTCACTATCGACCTAGAACCTGGATCAGCACTAGTGTCGAAGGCACCCTATGGAATAGCGCCTAAGGAGCTACAAGAACTGAAGATTCAGCTACAAGAATTGCTCGAGTTAGGTTTTATTAGATCTAGTGTATCCCGTGGGGAGCACCAGTCCTTTTTGTCAAAAAGAAGAATGGCACGTTGAGAATGTGTATAGATTATCGAGAGCTGAATAAATTGACACTCAAGAACAAATATCCTTTACCAAGGATAGATGACTTGTTTGATCAATTACGAGGAGCGACTTTTTCTTGAAAGTTGACTTGAGATCATATTACCACCAGTTCAAATTTTGACAGAAGGATACACCTAAGACAGCTTTTCAAATGAGGTATGAGCACTATGAGTTCATAGTTATGCCATTCGGTTTGACGAAGGCACCAGTAGTTTCATGGATCACATGAATCGAGTGTTCCATCAATAATTGGATAAATTTATCCTAGTTTTCATAGATGATATTCTCATCTATTCGAAGAATAAGAAGGAGCGCCAAAACATTTGAGAACGATGTTGGAAACGCTAAGAGTTGAGAAGTTTTTGCCAAATTCACCAAGTGCGAGTTTTGGTTGAACGAAGTAACTTTTCTAGGACATATTGTATCATCCGAAGGAATTAAAATTGACCCCGCCAAGGTACCAGCTGTACATGAGTGGAGATCACCAACTACGCCTAACGAGATTCGCAACTTTTTAGGCTTAGCAGGATACTATCAGAGGTTTATTAAAGGATTTCCCATGATAGTAAGACCGAGAAAAGAAGTTAAGTACAATTGGAAAGAAGAGTGTAAAGAGAGTTTTTAAGAGCTTAAAGGAAATTGACTACAGCACCAGTGCTGCTAGTCTCGGAAATGGATAAAGAGTATACCATCTACACAGATGCGTCAAAGAATGAACTAGGATGTGTTTTGATGCAAGAAGGAAGAGTTATAGTTTATGCATCAACTTAGACCCCACGAGATAAATTATCCAACGCATGAATTAGAGCTTGTAGCCGTTGTGCATGCCCTGAAAATTTGGAGACATCATCTCTACGGAGTTAGATGTGAGATTTTCACGGACCACAAAACTTTGAAATATTTTTTCAAGCATAAGGATATTAACATGAGGCAAAGGAGATGACTCGAATTAGTAAAGGATGTTAACTGCGACATTAACTATCACCCTGGCAAGGCCAATGTAGTAGCCAATGCATTGAGCCGAAAGGTCTCGTCAAAGTAAGGATGTCTTCTCACGAGAGAGGATGAGCTTATAAAGGACTTTGACAAGATGAGGATAGAGATGACAAAACCACCAGGGACGATAGCGAGTATTGTTGCGATGATGCCTAGTTTGAGGAAAATGGTGATTGAAGCACAAGGAAAGATGAGACAATGAACAAGTTACGAGAAAGGATAAGAGCATGAGATCTCAAGAGTTACCAAAAAGCATCAGACAATGCTATCTTATTTGAGGGAAGAATATGCATTTCCCGCGATGATGAACTTAAGAATACGATCATGAGTGAGACTCATGACACGCCTTACACCGCTCACCAGGCACAAAGATGTATCAGGTTGTGAAAAATAGATTTTTGGGGGACAGAATGAAATGAGACATAGCTTCGTTTGTAGAGCGATGCTTAGCTTGTCAGCAAGTGAAAGCGTTACACCAACGACCCTATGGGAAGTTAAAACCGTTGGAGATTCCCGAATGGAAATGGGATCACATAGCGATGGATTTTGTGATAGCTTTACCGAAAAGTCAAAGAGGAAATACAGCAATTTGGATGATTGTAGATCGACTAACAAAATCTGCACATTTCATACCGATCCTATTCGCGTATGGACCAGATAAGTTAGCACAATTGTATGTTCGTGACATTATAAGATTGCATTGAGTACCGGTGTAGATCACCTCAAAAAATATATATATATATATATATATATATATATATATATATATTACATCACGTTTTTGGATGAGTTACAGAAAGAGTTGGGTACAAGGATGAATTTTAGCATAGCAGACGATAGAAGATATGATAGAAACTACTATCCTTGATAGAGGAGTAAATCGGGAGAATGTGTTGCCACTAATTGAGTTTGCCTATAAGATGTGAGACAAAGTTTCGAGATAGGAGACAATGTTTTCTTGAAGGTTTCACCCTCAAAGGGGATGAATAGATTTGGAGTTAAAGGACAGCTTAGACCCAGAGTTATAAGTCCTTACGAGATATTGCAAAAGATAGGTCCAATAGCGTATAGGTTGGCTTTGTCACCTAGCTTTGGAAATTGTGCGTTCCACGGTATGCTCGTGTCAATCACTTTGGACTGAGATTCAAAGTTTTCATCTAGATTCTGTATGAACTTGAAGAAGAAATTAGGCACAAGGTTAGATTTCAGTACCACCTTTTGCCCACAAACATATAGATGGTTGAGAGAATAATTCAGACTCTCGAAGACACGTTAAAAGTAGTACAAGGAAAAAGGTGAAAGTGATGAACAGTGATGTCATTGATTGAGTTTGCCTACAATAATAGTTATCAGGCAACAATCAATATGGCGCCTTATGAGGCAATGTATGGAAGAAAATATAGATCACCACTCTACTGAGATAAAGTAGGTGTAAGGAGAATTTTAGGACTAGACACGATGAATGAGATGATTGAGATAGTCTGACAGAAAGCAAGATGAGAGAAAAATATCATAACTTTTGTGATGATATGCAAATTTCGGGACGAAATTTTTGTTAAGAGGGGTAGTATGTAATAGCCCGCTCTTTTATTCTATGATTAAGATAAGTAAATGCGATATTTATTTATCGCATTCTTCAGTAAATGAAATCCAGTAATTATTTATGTTTAAAATTCAGCTATGATTCTAAATTGTATGTATACTATGCCTATTATTATTTTAGTTGTGCTTATTAACTCGAGTGAGAAAAACCGCAATATAAATTATTGAGCCAGTCAATAATTTATATTTTCAGATTTATAATTGACTTAGCAAAGTCAAGTTAAAGTTGTTATTTTATATGCGATAGAGATTTTATTTCTATTAGTTACTTGAAAGTCGTGATTTAGTTCCGACTAATGAGAACGAGTTAAATTAGTTATTTAATTCGTAGAGATGTTACATCGAAGCATAGTTATTCAGCAAAACCTAGAACCAATTTTATAGATATGCGATGATACAAAGAAATTAGATTTTCAGATACAACTTTACACAATGACTGTAGGGAATTATTTACATCACCACTATTCCCTACTTACAATCAAAACCTATCACTATCACAAAACACTACAGCTACATACCTACAAGCATGCGGGAGATAACGCGTGAGTGTAAAAAGAAGAAAAATGAGAGAAGACCAATCGGCTCCTCCCTTCAATTCAGCCAACCACCATCTCCAATCCTTTGACTTTACAGCCAACAACTCACGCATTAAAGCACCAGCCTAACACTTCATTCCTTCTCTCATACACCAACCACCAGAAAGGGAGATGAAGAGAAGTTAATTCCTGCTGCCAACTGCCAAGTATCGAGAGTTCCTTCCCCATTGAATTCAATAATAACAGCAGCCAATCAAGCACAAAATACACAAGGTATTTACACCATCTCAGTTCAGTTCAATTTCTTGCTTCATACAATCATATCAAGCATATGTTTTCAGTTGTATGGAAATACAAATATTACAACTATAGAATGATAGAGAACTAGATGATTAGCTCAACCACAATTTATATATGCTTCTTCGCTAGATAAACGATGAGAATTCATATGACAACAGAAGAAACTTTTGCCTAGTTTTAACTCTTGCATACTCGAGCAACTCAACATACTAAGCACAACAAGGAAAATCAAGTCTTTACAGTAGAGTTTTCTGAAAATTATTCAAATTCACAAACCTCCTATGGAGTGATAAAACGAGAGGGAGGAGAACGAGTCGGACTCCGGGGAAGGGCAGCTCCAACGGGCTGGCCGCTGTCGGCAGAAGCTATCTGTCGTCCCTCGTCAACTCTGGAACAACGACGCCGGCGGATCCAAGAGAGACCGCGGCCGCCGAGACTCCAGTTGACGACGGCGGCGGTGGCTCTGAGCGAGGCGGGCTGCTGGAGATCAGACCAGCGACCTCGATTCCGGGCAAAGCAGCTGCAACTCCGGGCGGCGGCGTTACCTCAGCAGCGGCGACGTCCGGCGATAGAGCTTCCAGGCGTGTCGGCGGACGGCGGCGGTTGCACCAGATCTTCGCTGGTCTTCCAGAGGCGGCGGCGTCGAACCGTGATGAGATGAGAGAAGAAGGCAGCGATTCTTGAGAGGGGCGGGTGGCCGAGGACGGCACCCTCAGCCGGACACGGCCTCGCCGGGGCCGTTCGCGGCGGAGCTGCGGAGGCGGCGGAATTTCGAGGGAGAAGGGGCGGATATGGCGGAACCAAGGGAGAAAGAGAAAAGCTATGTGCGTGTGAGTGAGCGGCTGAAAGGGGGGGAGAAAAGGGCTTGAAGGCTAGGTGTTGGGCTTTGAGGCTTGGGCCAATTGGGCCGATTTTTTTCATTTTTTTTTATTTCAGTTGGGCTTCTTATTTGGGCCGGTTTTCTTTTGATTTAATTTATCAGCTGGGCCTTTATTTTAATTGCTTGGGCTGTAAAATTTTAAGAACTAGCCCTACATTTGGGTAGTCCATAAATTAATTAATTTGACTATAATTAGTTTGATTAATTATTTTAAAGATGATTTGCATAAAAATATTAATATTATTATGTGCATATTTTAAGTTATTACTTATTATATGCTAAGCATGACATGCATTTGCATATGCATTTTGCAATAAAAGTATTTATGATTTAATTGGTTTTAATTATAATTCCAATTTTTAAAGAAAATCGAGTAAGAATATTGTTGGTGTTCTTAACTCAAGAGAAATGTTTTCAATTATTTATTCATTAAATTTTGAAAACCCGGCTAAGTGAATCATAGAATGTTAAGCACTACACCATGACTTAATATTAGATTCAAGGAGATCTATTAAGAATAGAATTTCTTGTAGGCTTTGTGACCAGGGGGATTAGCGCTGCTTTCCCAAGACAGGTTTTTATGTGTATGATCTTCAGGCTTTGCCTATCCAGGTGGGCATTACTTTTACTATACGTATATAGAGATCCCCTGCGTGTCGTAGGCCTCTTATACGAATGAATGCATGAGATGATTTAACTGTTAATTTCAGTTTTATATATCTATCAAATGAGTTTAATGTTACATTTGAGCAAGTTATTTCGTTACAAAATATTTGAGTTAAAGTTATTTCAAGTATTGTCTTGCCATAAAATGTTTAAATTTTAGTATGATATCTATCTGCTTTGGCTTTGCCAATGATGCAATCGAATTCGGGTCCTGAGCAGTTGATAGCTATCCTGCCAGGGCTAGTGTACACCAGTGACCGTGAGTCATCTAGCGGGTTGGCCGGTCAAGTGACCGTGAGAGGTGGCCACCTCTCCGGCACACAGTTTCAGATATGATAGATTACAAAAGAACTTAGTCTGATCAGACGAACTTTAAGAATCACAAATGAACTTAGTAAGCTTGGGCCTTTTTAGCGAAAAACCCCCTTGCTGTACTATTTATGATGGCATGACAGTTTACAGTCTTTAAGCATGTATTTTATACCTAGGCATACGTGCCCACTGAGTGCTTTTGTACTCAGCCCTGCATATGTTTTCTAAATGTGCAGGTTGAGCTGATGTGATGATGGTGCTGCAATGAGCGGAGTTTCCAGGGTTGTTAATAAATAGTTAACCTGTCTAGAATATGTCTTCATACATATGTCTGGCTACTTTCCGCTGCAAGATGTTGTTGATGTTATAGTATGTTATGTCATACTTTGAGTCTTAAGAGAATGGTTTCATATGATGTATAACTTGATTAATGATATTAATTAAGTTTTATGCTGTCTTTCATAGACTATTTTCAATTGAGTATTCATGAATAAAAATGACGAGTTTTATTAAGATGAGTAAGTTTTACGGCTATAAATGACGCCCCTTTTCTTCCCCTTCTTCTTTAACCCCATCCCTAGTCATAGATCACTCAGCTTAACTATCCTTAGTTAGGGCGGGCTGTGACATAATACTAGTGGGCTTTATATTTTTTGGGGCCCCTTAAATTTGGGGGCCCTAGGCCATTGCCCCATTGGCCTAATCAAAGGGCCGGCCCTGATTGCATCCCCTGGCGGAGCGAGGAATTTTTACGGCGATTTTTTTTAGGTGTTCCGTATATTTTACGTGTTTTTTTATTTATTAAAATACAAGTATAAGTATAAGAGAAATAATAAAAGAACTGATCTTGGGTGCAATCGGTTACACCGTGCAACCGGGTTGCACCCTAACCTGCACCCTGACCAAAACCCGCGCACCCTGATCCGAACCATGTAAATGACACTATTTGGTTACTGACACTGCTTGTAATTGACACTATTCGGTTATACAAATGATACTGCGTATAAATGACACTGTGTATAATTGACACTATTCGGAAAATGATACTTTTCTGTAATTGTCAATATAAGATTGTAAATGACACTATAATATTTTAAAGGGATTATGGCCAAAAAATACACGAACTTTGAAAAAAATTATAGTTTTCACATGAACTTTCAATTAAGCCAAAAAAATACATGAATTTATATTTTGTTGTAATTTTCACCCAAGTTTGACTTTCAATGAATTTAGAGCTTAATTGATGGTCGAAATGATGTCAAATATATTAATTTTTGCCTTCTTAAACCTCCGAACTACTAAATACCTCATCATCATAAGTTAGACCAACATCAGGTGAATTTTCGACTGCCAACTAAGCTCTAATTTCGCCGAAAGTCAAACTCAGGTGAAAATTGCAACAAAAATATAAATTCATGTATTTTATGGCTTAATTGAAAATTCATGTGAAAATTGCAGCATTTTTCAAAGTTCGTGTATTTTTTTTCCATTACCCCTATTTTAAATGACACTATAAGATTGAAAATGACACAATAACATTTTAAAATGACTTAGTGTCATTTGTATAACTGAATAATGTCAATTATAATATCATTTGTATAAATGAATAGTATCACTTATAAACAGTGTCATTTGTATAATTGAATAGTGTCAATGATAGGATGCGGGTTCGGATATATGCGTGTTAGAATGCGGGTGGGTCAAGATGCGGGTCAGGGTGCAACCGGTTGTACCCAAGTTTTTGTGGTAATAAAGAACAACATTTTCATAGATTATATAATTTCAATACATTATAAATTTTTTTGGAGCATTTCATACATTTTAGGCATTTTTTTATTAAAAGGCAAGTATAATAATAACAATGAACAACATTTTCATGGATTATATAATTTCAATATATTACAAACTAGTTTAATATATTAAAAAAAATTGGGGCATTTCCGTACATTTTAGGTATTTTTTTTATTAAAAGACAAGTATAATAATAATAAAGAACAAACCTTTTCATATATTCTATAATTTCAATACATTGGAAACTAGTTTCAATACATTATAATTTTTTTTTGGTATTTCGTACCTTTAGGTATTTTTTTATTAAAAGAAAGTACAATAATAATAATATTAATGAACATCATTTTTATAGATTATATAATTTTAAATAACACAATTAACCTTAAATAAATCTTAGAGTTAATATATAAAACTATCCACTTTCATATTGTAAAGATAAAAATTGTCCACTAAGATAAAAATAATAAAAACTGTCCACTTTTTAATTGAAAAGACAGAAATACCCTCATTTAAAAATATGTACTCTCTCTTCCTCTCATTCTCTTCTATCTCTCCACTCTCTTTCTCTCTCTTCTCCCTCACGGTACACTCCCTTCCCCCCTCTCTCTCTCTCACGAAAAACAGATCAATCCCCTCTCTCTGTCGTCGATCTGTCTTCGCCATGGCCACCGCTCATTCCAGCCAGAACTCCGCCGTCGATCTCCCCCAACCGTTGATCTTCCTCCCTGCAGTGTGTTGTGAAGCACGCCGTCGCGGTGTGCCCTAGCATCGCCTCCTGCGACGCTCACTCCGCCATCCTCCCCGCGAATTCCTCGCTGTATGTCGGCTCCAGCCCTCCGTCAGCCCTAAGGTAGCTCCAGTAGAATATGTGCCGACAATTCGCCAGTTGTCGGATCTTATCCTCGTCGTGGAATTCGTCCAAGCAGATTGCAGATTTCTCCAGCCCCTGCTGCCAAATCAGAGAACTTCACCATCGGCAGCAGCTCGTGGATGAGCGCCGCAGAGACGGAGCGCGATTCAGAGGCAAAATGTTGGCGGAGCGGGTATGATGCAGATCCTGGATTGAGGATTTTAATATTTGATTTTCTGGATTAATTCTCATTTTTCTGGCGGAGCGGGTACAAAGAGAGAGTGTTTGTGTGTGTGTGAGAGAGAGAGAGGGTGTGTATGTGTGTTGTGCAGAGGAAGGGGCAGGGAGGTGGGAGTTGGTGGTGGGGTGATGGCTGAGTTTGGGAATTGTAGAAACACAGCCAACATAAAAGCCTGCCACATCAAATCTCACCCCAAACATGGCAAAGCTTAGGAATTGACCATACTTTTCCCATTCCGATCTGCCCCTTCCCCTGCCCCCTTTATATTTCAATCACCATCTCCATTTTACACTACATTTCATCAATATGCCTACATTATGCCCTAATAGTTAGCAGATTTTCAGTTCGATTCCCACTGCGGGCGAAGAGAGAGAGAGAGAAGCTGAAGAAGAAGCATTGTTGCATGGAGCGGCGGAGATGATTAGATCCTGGCAGCCTCTGAAACTTGTGCTTTCCACTGCACTTCCCTATTGTCAATTGAGAGTTGTGATATGAGATTTTGCTCTTCCGTATTGTCAATTGTGAGTTGTGATATGGGAGTATGGTTTCGTGATTTTATGAGTCTAGTTGCTGCTGCTGTCTTTTCAATTGTAGAACTCATTGAGATTGTTGCTACTATCTATTTTGAAATCAAATGATACTTCATTTCATATGAAGAAAATCAACGCCATAGTAATATGGGTCTACATAAAGCAGTGCTAAAAAATAATGCACACCAAGTGTATATATTATATTCAAGAAATCTCAAATTTTAATCCTTAATCTGGTTGCCAATTTGGACAAAGCCTATCCAGATTTGTTGTCAACCAAATTGAAATATGCGAAGGCACAACAGAAGCTAAATAATAGCTTTCTTTCACGGTGTAGAAAGCAATTAAAGATAATTAATTACCAGAGTTGATTCCATTATGTAGAAAGCAATTAAGTGGATGATTTACGAATTTTATTTTAATTGATTGAAAGAGAAAAATAGATTTTGGATAATTGATTAATTATCTTGAATTCACAATAATTCACAACTTAATTTTCTTAAATTCACAATCAGCTCGATGAATTCACAACTTAATATTTTTGAATTTACAACCAAATTTATAAATTCACAACCAAAATAAATTCTAGTTTTAATTGTAAATTCAAACTTTAAAAACCCCAAATTCACAACTACTTGAATTCACAACCAAAATAAATTCATGTTGTGAATTAAATTTTAATTGTGAATTCGACTGGTTGTTAATTCACAATCAAAATATTCTGATTGTGAATTAAATTTTGGTTGTGAATTCGACTGGTTGTGAATTCACAACCAAAAAATTATGGTTGTGAATTAAATTGTAGTTGTGAATTCGACTGGTTATGATTTCACAACAAAAAAATTCTGGTTTAGGGTTTAGGGTTTAGGATTTAGTGTTTAGTGTTTAAGTTTAGGGTTTAGGGTTCACAACTAGGGTTTACAGTTTTAGTTCAGTTCAGTTGTGAATTTACTGTTTCAGTTCAGTTGTGAATTCACAATCATAATAATTCACAACTAGGGTTTAGGGTTTCAGTTTAGTTGAGTTGTGAATTTACTGTTTCAGTTCAGTTGTGAATTCACAATTGTAATAAATCACAACTAGGGTTTAGGTTTAGGGTTTAATGTTTCAGTTCAGTTCAGTTGTGAATTCACAATCGTAATAATTCACAACTAGGGTTTAGGTTTAGGGTTTAGGGTTTCAGTTCAGTTCAGTTGTGAATTTACTGATTAAGTTCATTTGTGAATTTACTGTTTCAGTTCAGTTGTGAATTCACAACTAGGGTTTAGATTTAGGGTTTCAGTTCAGTTCAGTTGTGAATTACTGTTTCAGTTCAGTTGTGAATTCACAATTGTAATAATTCACAACTAGGGTTTAGGTTTAGGGTTTAGTGTGTCAGTTCAGTTCAGTTGTGAATTTACTATTTCAGTTCAGTTGTGAATTCACAACTATGGTTTAGTTTTAGGGTTTAGTGTTTCAGTTCAGTTCAGTTGTGAATTCACAATCGTAATAATTCACAACTAGGGTTTAGGGTCAGTTCAGTTGTGAATTCAAAACCAAAAAAATCTGGTTGTGAATTAAATTTTGATTGTGAATTCGACTGGTTGTGAATTCACAAACAAAAAATTCTGGTTGTGAATTCGATTGGTTGTGAATTCACAATTCACAATCAGTGTGAATTGCGGGATTTTTTAAAGGGGTGAAGTAAAGTGGACATTTTTTTAATTTTTAATGTGAAGGGCATTTTGGTAACAGTGAACATTTTTTAAGTTTTTTATTTTAGTGGACATTTTTTATTTTTACAATATGAAAGTGGTCATTTTAAAAATCAACTCTAAATCTTATATGAGAGAATATAACAAGCAATCAATTTTTATAAAACAAGATTCTTTTATAATTAAGGATAGATACATACATACATACATACATATATATATATATATATATATATATATATATATTTTAAAATTAAAAAAAATCTCAAAAAATTGCTGATTGCATCGTTCATTTGCTGTTTCTTCATTTTTTTTATTTTTTTTAAAGTTTTATCCTCCATATATTGAGATTACAATTCCATTATTGCTGGATCTTTTTTATAATTTTAACATTATAAAATGTACTTAAAACTCGCGCATTCGTCTAAAAGAAGAGCATTTTAATGGCAAGACACGTACGTAAATGCATATATACAGACTTTGATTTTATATGTAATTAACTTATAAAATAAATTATCTCAATAACAATTTAGAAATATTAGAATAAAAATAAATGTATAAAATAAAAAAGATTAATTATAAGATTTCTCCATATATATAATATTCGAACCGGAGTTAGAGTGACGAAGAAGTACTAGTTTTGGTCTTAATTAATTAATTGTAGCTCTAAAAGTAAGAATAATTGTTATAAAATAATATGTTATTTGAAATATACATATATATTCCAAATTAATTGATGCAGAAAAGCCAAATTAAAACGTTCCATATACATGTAAGTAAATATTTTGCGAAGGAACCCGAATAAAATTAAAACGGACATATAGAAAATATATACAAGATGATATATTATAGAAACGATTGGACATATGCATGAAATCAAATAAAGCAGATTCTATCCCTTAAATTCTCAAATAGGTTTCTTGATTATCAAGCCATCCAAACCCTAAAACTTGTTCTATAAGTTTAGCATTTAAAAATTGCGCATCACTAAAGCTTGCCACTCATATTACAGTAGTCGAAAATATGCTCACAGTCACCATGCTTCGCTTAGTTTGTACCTCTACAGTTATTCCCTTCGCTGCAGTTGGTGCAATCGCCTCTCCGAAAATTCGCTTTCTATCCATCGGTAATGCTTTGAGAGAGAGCCCCATCGTTTCCGGCCGCCACTTCTCCTCCGATTCTGGCAACCTCATTGGCCGTAGAATCGTCGGAGCCATAAAATCCCAAATCAAATCCCTCGAGTTGGACATCGTGAAAACTGTCCGTATTCTATTTATCCTTTTGGGTAAACAACACACTAATATTTATCAAATTTTGTATATATGTTGCTACGCAGAGTGGTTTGCCGGCCGATCTCCCGTTCACGGTCGAAGACGACGATCGATACTGCCACATCATGTTGAAAAGGGAATTGGGGGATGAGAGAATCGAAGTCACCGTGAACCCGGTCCACGACGTACCACAAAACAACTCGTCAGAATCCGAGGCGCCATCCGTTCGCATAAACGTGTCCATCTCAAAAGAAAACAAGGGAACATTGGACTTGGGAGCAAATGTCTGTGCTGATCTAGTTTCTGTGAACAAAATATCATTTTCTGAGCCCAATACCTATGTTCCTTCCCTCAGCTATCACACGTGCGTTATTACTTGTTCAATTAATCTTATAGTAATGTTGAATTTGGTTTTGTTAATTAATTTTGGTGAATATAAATGCAGGGAGGCGGCCGAGGCTGATGACTTGGAGGAAGCTTTGTATTGGTTTGTTAGAGATAGAGGTATTGAGGCATCAAATGTTGGCTTCTTGTACAAATATATGGTGGAGAAACGCAGACGTTGGGGTACGGTGTGGGTGCCCGGCCGGAAGCCGGAAACCGATGACCTCAAGAAATTGATGAAATTCGTTGAGGATTGGCACAAGACTACTACTACATCTACATAGACCATACGAGTATTTAATTTATTGTGTATCTAGATTTGGTTTTGCTCATTTTCGCAAGTATTGTCAACTATTGGGAAGCTGTTCCGCAAGCATTTTATGTGTTTGCTAAGTTGTTAACTGAAATGATGTTTTAATTAGTCAATATTGAGCAGCAAACTCGACCAACTGTAATCTTATATCCAAAAGAAATCTTAAGCAAAAATATTGTTTTCTGGGATGCTCTTCTCACGATCGGCTTTTGCATTGTAAGCAGCAACTTGATTTCTCATAAAATAGATTCACTTCATATTTAATATGAAAAATGATATAGTTAATACCATTATTTATACGGTTAAATCCCATTCTTGGAGTGGATGGGGAACTAATTACTAACATCTAACATGACTTTGCCCGATCAAAAAAAAAAAAAAAAAAAAAAAAAAAATCCCATTCTTGCGAACAAGTCAACTTCAAATTCTAAAACATATATTTGTCCAAATGTTTATTGTTGGGTTATATTCAGATGTTAGTTATTTTATTTATTTATTTTTTTTTTCTTGAGGGGAGTTGGGGAAGGGGAGCAGTGGGGAATGAGATCAGTGTACCACATTATATCGCACTTTGTGTCCCACTTTCAATTCTGTTTAATTTCTTATACTATATATTTTCTTCAATTTCAATTTTATATGCTTTAGTTTAATTTTGTAATTATTAACTAGGGTTTATTCCATCAATCTAGGGTATATAAATATTTTTTATCATTTAATTTCACTTTTATTAGCTAATAATAGGTTGATAAATTCAAAGTGATGGTATATACTTTTTAAAAAATTTAAATTTTTGAAATAAATATTAAATATAATTCATAATATTATAATAAATTTTATTTTTATAAAAAATATTTTTAAAATAATAGATATAAGCATGGGACATAGATATTAAAATATTTTTCTATTATTTTTAAAATAATAGAAAAATATTTTTTCTAATTTGTACAATATACATATCACAATATATTTAGTGACATAGTAAATTGTAATTAAATTTTACTATCTTCAAAAGTGTATGTACTAATATAACTAAATTTGTTTAAGTGAAATTGTAAAATATACCCCTTAAAAAAATGTAAAATATAAAATAATGTACAAAAACTCTTCTCTTTTTTTTTTTGTCAAAATTGTTGTACATGCATTACATTATTACATAAGTAAAAATTGGATGAGAATTGGTATTGTTTGTTTCTCTCTCTAGATAACCTATTGATTCCCGATCATTACTTCTTTCTCTCACTATATGTTTCTTGATTTCTGTTTGTGTTTTGTTTGGCAATTTTTTAATTAAATTATAAGTTTACAAAATATTTTTTTTAGAATATTCACAAAAATTAATTCATTTTTCATAATTTTCTATAATATGATCGATGAGCCCTTTTCTTCATTTACATATAATTATTTAGCATTATTAAAATTATTTTTTAAATGGATCCTTTCTTAATTCACAATATAATAATTATTTTTATTAAAATCTATATAGTGTTCTTTAAGGATTTTTTTTTTTTAGTGTGTATATATTGGCCAAGCGATAAAGCTTAATGCTTAAGGCCAAAAATCTTGGGTACGAGTATCATGTGACGCGATTTTTAAATTTTCTTATTTAATTGTGTTAATTTTTCAAGAAAGAAAAAAAATGAGTTTTCTTTTAGACTTTCAAAATTCGGCGCCGTGATTCAAAAATGAAGTTTTGAATGCGTAGCTTTGTTCGTCTCTCTCTACTTTCTTTTTCCAGATGAGTAGGTAAAACTTCTTCATTCGAGCTACCTTCTTATTTGAGTTCCTCCGCTGCACTAACCTAAGAAAAGCCCTAACTTGCTGCTGCACTGCACCACCGCCGCCGTATCCTCGCCTCCGTCGCAAGTTCTAGTTTTACATTTCAATTATTGCGTTATGAGGCAATATTAAAGGTAGATTATCAGTTAGTTTTGATTTTGTTTGTCAATAATTGAGATTTTCATTATTGAGGGAAAAATTATTGAGCTAAAGTTTAGGCGCAGATTGTCTTCTTTAAGATGATGCACTTCAATTTCACTGCACATGTTTTGTTAGTAATTTTTCATTGTTTGTAATTGTGATGATTTCGTTTCGTGTTTCTTCTTACCTTTCTAATATGTGAGAACAGGATATTAACTGATATTTTTCATGTTCACTCTTATTTGTAACAATTTATAGTATATTTTAACATCTTCCTGGTGCTCTATGAGTTGATCTTCTTTCAATTACTTTAGGATGGAGCACCATTAATGCGTTTCAAAGTCTTTTAACATCAGATGCTTATTGTTTTTGCTATTTTCCCAAATTTAGGACTATATTCTTTTCCTGCAATCCACTTGTTCACCACCTTCGAAATAGGTTCTTTGAAGAACTTTATTATACTTGCTCCCTACTTTTTTTTTACTCTAAAAAATTATCCCCTGTTGCTGACATTTGTACTCTGAATTTCATTCTAAAGCTTCTATTGTTACAGACTTACAGTCAGTCAATGATTCAATCTTTTGAGGTCACAGAACTACCAGTTGCACATTTTGAATTGATTGTGTTTTTCTATGTTTTTATTTTAGCATTTCCCTATATATATACTCCCTCCGTCCCTAAAATAACTTCCTCTTTTTCCATTTTGGGACGTCCCCCAAATAACTTCCTCTTTCTTTCTTTCCATTTTTGGAAACCTACCCCACCACTAACAATACTTTATTTATTCTTACTTTTCACTTTTCACCACTCCCAATACTAATTATAACACTTTTCACAACTTCCAATAATAATTATATCAATTTTTCTCCACTATCAATACACTTTACAACTTTTTATTAAAACCCGTGCCGTCCCCAAAGAGGAAGCCATTTCGGGGACGGAGGGAGTATATATATATGGTTGAGTTTAACAAAGAATGACCCTATGTATAGAGATTAAAGAATAAATCTCATCCAATTTTAATTACCAATTAAAATGAACGAAATTATAGTTTAATTAAGAAAAGAGCATAACAGTAACTACATTTGGGTTAAAAAACTACGCCAAAAAATGAGTTAATTACGCCAAAAATCATGAACTTTGGGCCAATTTCAAAAATTTGTCATGAACTTTTTTTTTTAAATAAAAAATTCCCTGAATTTAAGGGATTGAACAATTTTTCCATGCTTTTTTGCTCCGGTGAAGCACCGAGCTGACATGACACCGACATTGCGCCTACTTTGACTGAAAATTGACACATGGAAAAAAAGAACAAACCCCCCCCCCCCCATCGTCTCCCCCCTTTCCCCCACCCGCCAAACCCTAATTTCACCTCCTTCCACCGACCGCCGCACTAGATCCAGCGCCCCTGCCGACGCCGCACCAGATCCGCTGCCCAGTCTACCCACCAATCGTAGGAGTAAAGCCAGTTGCCTTCGCCCCCCACCCACCCCCGCAGATCCACCGCCTAAGGCGCCGAGGTGCTTGAAGAAGCTGTACCATAACAAAAATTCCGCCAGAGGCAGGAGGATCCGAGAACGGCGTTGGCTCTATCCTCGAATAGCCTGGTTCGATCCTCCGACGACGAAACCCTCTGCACATGTTTTTACGAGATGGAGCATTACCAGACCAGATCTGTCGCTCTCTCCGTTGCCTTTCCCCACCACCACACCAGATATGCCGCCCCCTACGCTGCCTTCCCTCACCACCACACAAGATTCGCCGCTTTCCTATTCCCCCAACCAACCCTGCAGATCCACCGCCTCCGCCACCAAACGTTTGCTGATTCCATCAAATTCCTATGTGGATGTCGTCGGTGGTGAGAGACGAGGGCGTGAAGGGGCCGACGAGAAGGAAAAAGGGTGCGAAGGGGCCGTTGGCTTTGGGCTCGGTGAACTACCGCCGCTGCCCCTAATTTTAGCAGACTTCTTAGTCGCGAAGAAGACAAAGGAAAACGAAGCAATTAAAAGGTGAACTCTGGCTCATCCCCTACTCCGATTCGCGGTAGGCAGCGGCAATAGTTGCGCCTCATCTTCACACAACAGCAACTCCTATTCGCGGCGACAGCGTCAATTCTAGGAGAGAGAAAGTGGAGAGAGAGAGACAACACACATGACAAAAATGACGTCGTTTTATCACACCTAAACGACGTCGTTTTATTAATCGTTCGACAATGCCACATCATTTTTTCAGTAACTTAAAATATGCCATGTCAGCTTTGAATTTGAGAATTTTTAGAAAGCATGGAAAAATTGTTCAAGTCCTTAAATTCAGAGAATTTTTTATAATAAAAAAAAAATTCATGGCAAGTTTGGAAATCAGCCCAAAGTTCATGGTTTTTGGCGTAATTAACCCATCTTCAATTAAAGATAAATGCAAGATCTTTAATTTGGTATAAAAATTATCAAATATGAATTTAAAACAAATAAATTATTATACTTTAAAATTTTAAGATGTTTATTTTTTCTCTCTCCTCTTTTTTTTAATCAATTTTTCATATTTTTTGTCTTTTCTTATTTATATGGTTGTTTTAAGGTTATCGTTATTATTAATATTTGGGAAAAGGTACAGATGCACCCTTGTAGTGGTAGCCCCTATAGCGTATAGCTCATCTTACTCACTGTGTGTGCAAATAGGCCCCCAAAGTCCAAAAAATCGGTCAATTAAACCCCTTTGACTAACAGTTGTTAGTGAATTTTTTTCAACCCCCATTTTCTTTCTTCTTTTAATTTCTACCCTCAATTTCTATCCCTAATTCCAATTAAGTCCTCGCCGATATCTTCATCGGCGCCGCAGGTAGCCTCTTCCTCAATCCGGCGCTGCCATCGCCGCCGCCACCACCACCGAGGTGCAAGAAGCACGCCGCCAACCTCATCGTCACCACCCCGAGGTTTTCCGCATTTCAATTACGATTCTCTGCAATCTCTCTTCCCCCAAAATAACGGTGATTAGATTTGTGTGAATTTTGATGCAATTGCTCGCAGCTGGTTGTTGGAAACCACCGCCATGCACGACGGCGACCCCCGCCACGGTGGCGATGGAACGCTTGTGCTCGACTTGAAGAATCTGAAGGTGATATCGTCGCTCGGTAGAGGAGCTAAAGGCGTCGTGTTCCTCATTCTGACGGAGAGTGGAGAATTGCTCGTGCTCAAAGCAATCCTACGTACGATCTTCCGTCGAGAAGAAGAAGATTTCGAGCGTCGGAGACGACGACGAGTACGAGAGAATCTTCTTCGAACGAGATGTGTTGGCGTCGTTTCACCATCCTCTGCTGCCGAGACTCCACAGAGTTTTGGTTACTGATAAGATCGTCGGATATGCGATCGATTACTGCTCCGGCCGCGATCTGCATTGCTTGAGGAAGAAACAGACTGAGAAAATGTTCTTCGATGCTCCAAGACAATCATCTCCTTGTGAATGCGAGATGCGACGAAGCGTCTACCCACCTCGGTGGTGGCGGCGGCGATGGTGACGGCGAATTGAGGAAGAGGCTACAGGCGGTGCCGATGGAGATGTCGGCGAGGGCTTAATTGGAATCGGGGATAGAAATTGGGCGTAGAAATTGAAAGAAGAAATGAATTGGGGGTTAAAAAAAATGACTAACGTTTGACTAACAGCTGTTAGTCCAAGAGGTTTAATTGATCGATTTTTCGGACTTTAGAGGCCTATTTGCACACACAGTGAGTAAGGGGAGCTATACGCTATAGGGGCTACCACTACTAGGGGTGGGAAGATAGGGTTCGGGTATAGGGTACCCGAATACCCGACCCGAAAAAATCGGGTATCGGGTACCCTATACCCGAAAAATTAGGGACCGGGTTCGGGATCGGGTATTTAGGGTGGGGAAAAATCAGGTATCGGGTATACCCGAAATACCCGGTTTTTATTAAATATTATTAAATTATTTAATTAAATTTTAATTCCTTAATTTCAATTTTCAAATCAAAGGAGTGAACTACTGAACTGTAACCCTACCTACAAAATTTTCAATTTTGATTTGATGTTATATATTATTTATTAATACAGATTTTCGATTTTTTTTTTAAAAAAAATCGGGTATTTTCGAGTATTAGGGTACCCTAATACCCGATTAAGGAAAACCAGGTACCCTAATACCCGAAATACCCGATTTTACACAGTTTGACCTGAAACATGTAATTTTGACCGGGTAATTAGGGTACCCGAATACCCGACTCGGGTATTAGGGTACCCGATTTTTTTTCGGGTTCGGGATCGGGTATCGATTTCCCATCTTAATCGGGACCGGGTACCCGATTTTTTCGGGTAGGGTACCCGATCCCGACCCGATTCCCAGCCCTAACCACTACAAGGGTGCATCTGCACATTTTTTCTTAATATTTTTTCTCTCTCATTCTCTACTACAAAATTTTGTTTCTACTCTCTTCTCTTTTGATAAAAATAAATAAATATCATTGAAACATTATATTTATATGTTGGATTATTTTATTAAGCATAACATAAAGATACTTTAAATTCTTTTGTGGAAATATCACATCTCCTTAATACTAAACAAACGTTTACTTTTCTCTTTGGTTTTACTGTATATAAATTTAGTGGCCTTTGCACATCAATTTTGAAATATATATTAAAATTATCCAATTATTATATATTTTTTATTTTGCATACTCGCTTATTTTTTAGTCAAATTTTGTGTTGAAATACTATATGAAATTCTACGTACCATATTTGTCGATTACTAATACAATGTTAATTTGGGCATATTAAAACAACGTCATTTACGTTTAAAATTAGCATCTAACTAAATAAATTAACAATTGAAGTATTAAATTGAGAGAAAGTGAGATGAATGAAGCTGATGAGAGAAAATGACAAAAAGTAATCCAAGAAATCAAAGTAATAGATAGAAACTCTTTTTGCTGCAACAAATTAATTTGATTAGATATAAGGATTAGGAGAAAACGAAAATAGGAATGAAAATAATTTTAGGTTTTTTAATTGTCTAACAACCTGAAACGACGTTGTTTCCATCCAACTGACGTTATATCTATTTTACCACACAATTATATTTATGTCAAGCTGAGATTATATGAAAAATAGAATTTCAAAAATATTTTTTTTATGATTGTGAATGAGGGTACTTAATTACTATATAATAATAATAATAATAATGTGTGATGTCAATTTCCATTATAAGTAATTTAAATAGTTTACAAATAATTATAAATATACGTTTATATACCATGTTCAAAATTATAATCAATAAAATTTTATAAACTTTGAAATTATACCTTTTCGGCAAAAAATTGATTTTAGAAATGTATTTAAGTATGTTTAAAAGAGAAAGCTAAAGCAAAATGATATATTTCATTTTTATTGGGATTTGTTTTTGGCATCAAATAATTATTCAATTCTTTTATCGGTATTCTAAAAAATTCTAATAATAGAATTTATTTTCCCACTGATCAATTGAAACTTTTCTAATAATTAAGATGACATAGGTAATGAGCAAACTTAGAAAAATAATTTTATGCACGATTAGCTCATGTTTTAAAAATATATATTGTGATGTGAATACTTTTTTTTAATTATTATTTCTTAGTTTCTTTTAATTTGATTGATGTGTTTATTCTATAATTTTAGGGAAGAAAACAAAGTTTTCCATCAAATAGGTGAAAAATTAAAAATGATACTTTTGAAAATTATAAAATAAAATTAAGGATCTTTACTGAGTAATTGATGAAGATTATTTTATTTTTTAAGAAAAAATAATTTACATTTACTTATATTCTAACTATATTTAATATTTACTTTTTTATTTATTTGATACATCATTTAATTATTATTTTTTTGATAAATTAATACGATTAAATAAAGAAATTTAAAGGCCGCGCCACAGGGGGCTCGATCCCAAGACCTTTGGTTTTAGACATTAACCCCTAATCGCTTAGCCGATACACACACTACATCATTTAATTTTGATGCAAAGCTATGTTCCCCGTGCATTGCACGGGCGAGTGTACTAGTATAAATTAATCAATAGTTTAACAAGTAATATTAAAAAGGAAAATGTTTGGCAAAAAAATATTAAAAAGGTAATGAAAAAAAAAGACTTGCCTAAAAGTAACACTCGTTTAAGAGCAATATGGTGGTATACACTAAATTATGGGACATAAAATCCCATCAGTTATCTAAAAGCGAAAGAGTGAATAAAAACAAAAGAGAGAAGAAACTTATTTACCACGTAAGCCGGCTTTTTTCTTTCTTCTCCGACAAGTCAAACAAAAAATTACTTAAAACCCTAAATCTCCAATTCCCGTCACTCAAGAATATCAACAAAGATGCTTCGCGTAGCTGCTTCCTTTTCCTCTACAGTACTTCCTCGTGCAGTGGTCGGTGCAATTACCGATTTGGAATTCTCTCCCAACCCATCCCAAATCCATTGCCCCGTTCAGAAAATCACCTCGTTAAGAGAAATTTCCCAAACCAAATCCTGTGCAGAAATTTCTCTACAGTTTCACCAGACGCGTTGAAAAAAGTCGATCAGAAACTCAGCAAAGCGCTCAAACATGAAATCAGATCTCTTGATCCTTCCACCATACAAGTAGGGCATCATCGTTCCCTTTCTATTTCCCCCTTTTTGTCTCTTCAGTAATTCCAAATTTCCGTAATTATTTGCAAGTCCCCGAAGCTCCAACCGGTTTCCCCTTCGAAATCGAAGATATTCCCGGGAAAATCCTGATCAAATTGAAAAGAGAATTTGAGGGGGAGAAAGTGGAGGTGGAAGTATTCGACCCTATTTACCCAGACGAAGACGACGGCAGCGACGGAGAAAAGAAGCAGCCGGAAAATAAATGCTGCTGGTACCCCGATGAAGCGCGCATCCAATTAAATATAAACATCACTAATACGAGTTGTATTAATAATCACGTTAAAGAGAACATGAAACTCCTTCTACCCTTGCGATCACGCAAGAACAGCCGACTCAAGTCTAATTTTCTGCATAACCTAGCCAAAATGAATCCTTAGCCTTTTATATAGGAAGGCTTAGGGAACAAGAAACATAAGCTATTGTAATGGGCCTTAACAATTAAGCTAATGTAATGGGCCTTAACAGATTGGGCCTATTAAGTAAATAAGGATAGCTATTCATTGTAACGAGTGGGCTTGCGAATATCTCGACGCGGGCGTCGCACAGCAAGGCTCGGCTCCAGATCGACTTGTACCTCAGCTTCCTCTTCGCCAACCTCAATATCTTCGGTGTGGACATGGTCAGCAATGTCGATGGTCGTATCAACTCTCCCCTCGTCAAAACCACCTTGTCCTCAAGGTGAAAATCCGGAAAAGAAGCCCGAAAAGAATCTAGCGGCTCCCAAGTAGCAGCATCAGGAGGAAGGCCCTGAAACCGTTGCTTGTGGAATGTGCCCCATAAGCGGAGGGAGCGTGGTTGAGTGGAGCCGGATAGAGAATGGAGGCTAGAGACGTCGGCTAGAATGACACCATCGTCGGGAGGATGTTCTCCAAATTCAGGCAATTCTGGCTCTTCCGAAGAAGGATCAACATCATCGCTTGCAAGGAGCATAACAGTGTGGGAAGTCTTGCAGCGGTGGGATGGGTTCCATTTCTGGTCGCAGTGGAAACACAACCCGCGCTCACGTTACTCACGCGTCTCTGCTGGGGTGAGGCGTCAAATCGGAATGGTAGGTGAGTCGCGTCGAGCTGTAGAGATAGGTGAGGTGGTGAGAGGCGGTCGAGGCGAGGCGGGAGGAGCAGTATGAGTGGTGGTTGGGGAGGATACCACTGTTGTGGCAGGAGGCCGAGAGAACGAGTGGGCAAAAGTTCGAGTCTCGGATTGGGTGTCCAGATATTTGCTCTCGAATACATGAGATAAGGCAAATGTCTCATCCAAGGTTGCTGGCCGATTCAGTTGGAGAGCCCGGCGAAGCGAAGGCTTGAGGCCTGAAATATAGAAAGAAATAAGCAAGGGTTTAGAGATGCCCTTAGTGCGACCCATCAACGATTCAAAAGTCGACTGATAATCGGCAACACACCCTTGCTGTGTGAGTTTGGCCAGAGTGCCCTCCGGATCATCAAATTGATAATTACCAAAGCGAGATTTAACACGACCCAAGAAATCCGACCAAGAAGAGAGCAAGTTCTGTGACTTCAGCCATTGAAACCACGTGGAGGCTTTGCCATCAAGATGGAAAGCAACTATTTGGAGGCGTTGAGCATCAGGGGTGTTGTGATATTGGAAATACTCTTCAATCTTGAAAATCCAAGTATGAGGGTTGTCGCCGTCAAAACGAGGAACATCGAGACGGACTGTCGGGCCACGTGGCATCGAGTTGTCGACGATGGCAGAGGACGAAGTGGTATGAAAGGATTTGAACAGAGAAACAAGTTCATCGATCTGTTTTTGGATGATGGCGTTGTGGGCGTCAAGGTTTTTCTTCCATTCGGGTACATTGGAAGCCATGGGAAGAGCAATGAAAGCACCAATTAATACGAGTTGTATTAATAATCACGTTAAAGAGAACCTGAAACTCCTTCTACCCTTGCGATCACGCAAGAACAGCCGACTCAAGTCTAATTTTCTGCATAACCTAGCCAAAAGGAATCCTTAGCCTTTTATATATGAAGGCTTAGGGAACAAGAAACATAAGCTACTGTAATGGGCCTTAACAATTAAGCTAATGTAATGGGCCTTAACAGATTGGGCCTATTAAGTAAATAAGGATAGCTATTCATTGTAACGAGTGGGCTTGCGAATATCTCGACGCGGGCGTCGCACAGCAAGGCTCGGCTCCGGATCGACTTGTACCTCATCTTCCTCTTCGCCAACCTCAATATCTTCGGTGTGGGCATGGTCAGCAGCATCGATGGTCGTATCAATCACCAAGGAAGATACATGGAGAGAAATTGATGATCATGCTGTGGGGAGTTGTCGGCTACGTTGGCTACCCGACTATGTTTTATGTCAACGGGGTTCATCTTAAGCGCGAGTACGGCGTCGTTTTGCAGCTTCTTATATTGATTAATTAGTCTCTAATCAAATCGCATGCGGTTGTGTTTATTGATCGTTAATCATAGTGCTAAATTAATTTTGATTTTTGCAGAATGGTCGATTTTGATTGGCTAAAGATCATTCGAGCAAGAGGGATCGATGATTCCATGGCGGAATTCTTGATGGAGTACATGAACAGGAGACCGGATCGTGACCTGTTGGCTTACTTTGAAGAAATTTAGGGAGTTTGTCAAGGCGTGATGATTCTTGAGGATGAAATGTTACTGTTGAGAATGCATTATATATCTACTTTTCATCCCTCTTTTCTTTGGTGAAGAACTCGAGCTCATGATTGGTGATGCATTATAGATTGCACAATTTTATTTTCTTTTTTTTTCTTTTTTTTTGTTGCACAAAAATATTACTATTGTAGTTATTATAGAGAGTGTGCATGGTTTCCAATACTTACGTCGTTTATGGAATGCTTTTTTATTGAGTTGGAATCCCTTCTATGGGAATAAATTTGAATGAAGGGACAACACATAGGAGAAAATATATGGGGAATCTAACTACATAGTAAAGTAATGTGTGAAAAACCGGTAAAGGATTAGTGCATGATCGATAATCTCATTCATGCATACCCTTAAATTATGTTACATGCGCAGTCTGTTGGTAAGACGCTTCCCCTCCAACCAATAGGTCGGGGGTTCGAGTCACCTTAGGAGCTAGAGTGTGAGTGGGTTTTTTCCTTTCTTTGGTTGTAACAAATTTAAAAAAAAAATGTTACATGCGAATAAGCATTTTATGCGTACCTTGAAAGATGCAGACGCTCTCTCTTGATAACCTTGTTTTCTTGCCCTAGCCGCCTCTCTTCCGGCGGATGTCATGACAGGTCGGCTCTTAATCTTCCTCTTATTTCAAGCAACTTCTCTCCGGTTCATCTGCAAAAGATTGCGAATGGAAATACCACTTCCTTGCGTGGGGGTTCCGCTGATAGAATTCTTGCTAGGGCTTCGTCCATGAACTCTATACCGTTGATGGACAACATGGTTCAACAGTACTAGGCGTCTGAGGTATCTTCTTTCAGTGGGGGTCATGCGACGCATCATGGCAACTCTTCTAGGGTTTTGCCCACCAAAGCTCTCTCGCTGGGTACTGGTTCTCCCAATCTTGAATCTCAGACTGCAGCTATACCTACGGAGGTCGCTTCCAGTACCCTTAAACCCTCGGCCCGTGTTGACAATTCTGTCCAACGTCGGTTCTTACACCACATCGTTTTGCCCAATTATGTTGACAATTCTGCCCAGATCTTCTTAACGCACAAGTTCACGACTCTTTCTATGTTGAGTTCGATTTTGAAACGTTACCTTTGTTTTGATCGAAATGTAAAATCACGGGTCATAATATTGATACGTGCCGCAAGATTTTATCTGCGACTTTAAAGCTTTCTCCGACTCACATTGGAGAGCAAGCTGCTAATCTGTCTCAAGATCAGCGACATCCTGAGGGGGTTAAGAAGTCCACGACAAACTGGCATTCTAAAGGCTACGATAATAAATTCGCGGCGCGGAACAAGGCTGCGACTCATTTGGAAGAGGGAGCCGGGCAACACAATGCTGGTTGCAGCAGCTCAGCGGCCATTGATAGGGCTGTTCCGACAGCGATGTCTGGGCCAGATTTGCTCAAGGAAATTTCAAAGCCGGTTGCTGATCCTGGGGTTTCAGCTATGATGAGGAATGATGATCAGGCTTCAGACGACATGCCAACTCTTGAGGATATTATCGAGCAGGAGGAGTTCAACGACCATGAAGCGGTTCAACAGGAGGTTTCGGGAAACAAGAGGTACGTGGTTGTTCTGGTGAGATGCAAGAGCCCATCAAAATTTTAGAGGTGGAGACAATTCCACAAAATGTAGAGCGTGGCGGGGGTGTTTCGCATAAAGGTAGATAGGTTCGTCCACTCCAGAGGACATTGCTACTCGCATTAGTAGACTAGAAGAACAGGTTAGCCAGGGGATGCAAATGCTTTCGGAAGCCCCGACCAAGCGAGGACGAAAGGGCATGGGAAGTGAGTCTGTGCTTGCAATTCCAGAGGGTAGCATAAAAGGTCGCCTAAGGAATGCGGAAGAAATGGGCTACAAGCCGAGGGAATTTGTGATTGACCTTAGTAATAGTCCTAGTATGCGTGCAATGAATAATATCGTCCACGGACGTTGGTTGGCTGAAATGGACGACTATCCTGAGTTTCGTTATTGATTTGATGTTTTTGTTTTGTTTTACGATTCTCTTTCGAGTTACGTGCCCTAAGTCTGCGTCTTTGTGCTTTCAAGGATTGTTTTCTTTTTTCTTTTTCTTTTATAATAAACCTCAATTTCATGTTACATGGATATCTAAAACTTGTCGTGCCGACGGAATAGTGATGACAAAATAATGATCGATTTTAAAATAAAATAAAAATTCAAACAAATAAATATCATTGTTATTTTAAAAGAAATAATATTATAATTACAAAAAGTTTATGAAATTACCATCAATTTTAAAATAAGAAAAAAATATAAAAATAAAATCAATTTTAAATTAAATTAATAATTATCGACGGATTAATGAAGATAATAATAATAATAATAATAATAATAATAATAATAATAATAATAATAATAATAATCATCATAATAATAATAATTTAAACAAATAATGTTATTTAATTTAATGTCTCGCTATGTGTCTCCTTATCATTTTTTTCTTCAAATTTAGTTTATTTGAAAAGTGTCATTATAAGTAGAAAAAACTAAAAAGGTAAGTGTGCCAAGATAATGGAATGGAGTGAGTATTAATTAATCCATATATACTATAATTTTTTCAAGTTTCAATTCTTTATACAGATTAACCAACTTCTCGGTACAAAGCACACCATATATATTCTTCAAAAAGTATACATATTGAAACTATAACAATAACAAAACAAAATAAAAAGACCTTAGAAAACTAATTAATCAAATTAAACCATACACCTCCAAGCATCGTTCATCATCCAAATTAATCTCCATGGTCACACCATCACACTCGGGAACTTGCACGACCCATGACCTGCAAAAACAACCCCCCAATTTCAAGCAAAATTAATATCCTTCAAAAATATTTGAACATATTATATCAACAATAAAAAAGTGCTTACTGGGATCGACAGTGGTCTGAACTGCAAGGCCATTGAAGTAACAAGAGGCACCATCACCTCTGAGCTTAGCCCAATAAGAGCTGAACGCATAGCTCGCATGAGATACGATCGACACCGGCTCGTAGCATGCACCCCCCGGAGCCAGTTCTTTGCAGGTGCCGTTGCCTTGCAGGCAGGCGAACTCCACGGCTGACGCCAACTCCATTTCCCTCGCCGTCGTCTTCGCCAAAACGCACCATATCTTCCCTTTGTAAGGCCGGTTGTTCACCGGCTTCGCCAAATGTCGTGCTCCGCCTTTATCTCCGGCGGGGCATGCCCCGGACAAATCCATCTGCAACACATTAGTTTTCTGCTTTATTTGTGTGTAAATATACGAACATTGAACATTTTCATTTTTACCAACTTTAACTTTTGAATATAAATACAAGAACTTAATTTGTGCTCGTCTGATTTTTCCCAAAATTAATGCTGACGTGTCTGTGGAAATAGCCACCGTAGAATGACCGGCCGATGATCTTATTTTTTTGAGTCATTTGCGTGTAAATACACGAACTTTCGGCATTTTCTCCCACGAACTTTATATTTTTTCTGTTTTTTCCCACAAAATTCATTTTCCTTATATTTGTCACTCAATGATGGAAATTTTGAATACAAAGTAACATACTCCCCCCGTTCCCCTATAAATATGCATAGTTGACCTTGATACGAATTTTAATAAAAAGTTGGTTGAAGATAGTGGAAAAAAGGTCCCACATTGAGGGAATGGTCAAGTAGATTATGGGTAAATAATGTAAGTTAGAAGGATAAAATTGTAAAAATTATGTGCAGAGTAGTGTTCAAAAATAGAGTATGCATAAATTTTGAGTACATACCAAAAAGGAAAGTTATGCATAAATATTTAAGTTTTCCAATTTCTCACAACAGAAAATTTAAAATTAATATTTTAACGATAAATAATTAGTTAAATACAAACTTGAGAAATATGCTATGGTATAATTTTTTGATCTAAATATTATTTTCAAGCTTTTCAATTTCTCGACAAAAAAAAAAACAACTATACTCACATTTTAACCGTACCATAATCAATATTGCAACACAAACTAATTGAGAAATACGAGGAAAATGAATTTTGTGGGAAAAAATGAATTTCGTGAGAAAAACAAAAGACTAAAGAGTATTAAGTTCTTAAGAAAAACTAAAAAATACTGAAAGTACTGGTATTTACACGCAAATTTATAAGCCTAGTTTTATTTTATGAGTAGCTAGGGTTTGTAAAACACGATACCTGGTGGATCGATCGCCCCCTGCTGTTTAGAAGACCCCAGTGCCTCTCGGTGCCGCGCCCGGGCTTCTGATTCTCGTCGTAGAGAGAGAAAATGAAGGTCGGAATCTCAACTCCTGGCCTAGCCGGCGTCCCAAGCGGCGGCTCGTACGACATCTTGGCTGCGAGGTTGCAGAGGTAGGTATCTGAATTGTGTTCGTTGGCGCCGGGTTGATCGATGTCGCCTTCATGAGGCCACCCGGTCTCGGCGATCACGATCCTAACGTCGTGGAAACCGATCTTCTCCATGGCGAAGTTGACGGAATCAAGCATTTGATCGAGAAGATTTGTGTAGATCAATCCAGTGTTTGGGTCGATGTAAGTCCCATTCCCTTCCTTGAGCAACGCAAAGTCGAGGCTCATGTTCGTTGGGTTTTCCGACCACGGGAAGAAGGGGTACACGTCGAGGAAGAAGAAGGATCTCGTTCCGTTCAAGAACTTCACCACCGACGTCATCACCTCAGCCACGTCAGGCCGGAATTTCCCGGCTGAGGGCGGGAAACTCGACTCGAGCACGTCCATGGCCACGGGGGTCCCCACTTTGATGTTGTGGATGTCGTGCTCGCTTAGGGATTTCCTAATGTATCGCATCGCGGGCGCGAGGTCCAGCCACATGACCCGTTGGTCGTTGTGGCTGAACACCTCGTTCCCCACGAGCACGAACCTGATCTTCGTGCTCGGGTAGTAGGCCAGGACGTTTTTGTTGACCCACTCGTCCGCCTCGGACCGATTCGAGGCGATGCGCGAGATCTGGTCGTTGGGGACCATGACCGTGACGTGGATGTTGATGCCCGAGAGAAGCTTTAGGACTTCGGGGTCGGAGTCGTAAAGCTTCACGTGTCGGATGTTCATCGATTGGAGAAGCTCGATGGAGCGGTAGGGCGACGGCAGGTTGTTTCCGATCCGGCCGTAGTTTATGCCGATCTTGTCCGAGCCTAGTAATGCAGCTGAGGAAAAACATATAAGTGTTCAAAATGGTAAGTATTATGATCGAATGAAATTAATTACCATATATGATTGAGAGAAGAACAAGGTATTTACATGAGAGAGAAACTATATAACATAGTGAGAGAGCGAAAATAGTCTTCTTCATTGTTGCTTTTCCTCCTGTTTGTGTGTGTCAAAATGTGATGTGAGTAATCCTACATATATAGTGGGAAACTATGCAGAAAGTCTTCAACTTCCGAATTCAAGAGGATGCTGCCCAATGGTCTTTGTGTCATGTAGGATAAAAGAAAGATGAATACTTTTTGGTTGGAGAATAAGGCAATAACAATCTATGATAGGAGATGAAGATTGTGACTAGTAAATAATTGGAACATTCGGACCGGTTGATTTAGGTTAGGTTGTCATGTTTTAGGGGTTAATTGTTAGGAAAATAAAAAAGAAAACTAGACACCAAAAGTGTGCTACATAATATTAGATGAAATTTAATGTCCCACAATTTTACGTGTGATATGGCATTACACTATTATTGTTATTGTTCTAATAATATTTTTATTAAATTAATTTTTTTTATAACATTATGAATCCCTTCTTTTAAGTAAATAAATTTGAATGCATTGCATGCAGTGATATATAGGAGAAAATTTACGTGAAATCAAACTTATCAAACTACATAGTATGGCACCGTAATGTGAATGTAAATATAAATAAAAAATAGTAGTAATTAAGACAAAAACTTGGGTCCATTAATTATATAATAAATAATATAATGGTAATTATAAGGTTATAATTAAGAGGTGGTCTTAGGTACAATCGAGTGTATCGTACAACCGGATTGACCCGCATCTAGGCCCTGATCTGCATCCTGATCCAAACTCACAGCCTGACCCAAATCGTTTAAATGACACTATTTAGTTATACCACTACAAGAATTCAACTCATAGACAACATATTTTAATAAATATGTTATTAATTATTATATAGACAACAAATATGGCTAATTTTGTTATCTATAACCATTAAAAAAGGGTTAATTGTAGTTTATGGCCCGAACTTTTGAGCCATTTGTAAATATGGCCTGAACTTTAAAAAATACAAAAAAATAGCCTGAACTTTGAATTCATTTGTAAAAATGACCCAAACTTTAAAAATACAGAAAAATGGCATGAACTTTGTAGTCATTTGTAAAAATGGCCTGAACTTTAAAGTCATTTGTAAAAATGACATGAACTTTGAAGTCATTTGTAAAAATAGCCAAACTTTAAAGTCATTTGTAAAAATAACACGAATTTAAAAAAAATACAAAAATAATTTGAATTTTGAAAATTTGTAAAAATGGTATGAACTTTTAAAAAATACCAAAAATAATTTGAATTATGAAGATTTGTAAAAATGAAATACCGGTGGCGAGGCTCCGCCAGTACACTAGTCACCGACGAGTGAAATACCGGCGGCAAGGCTCCGTCAGTGACCAATTTTTTTGTAGTGTTGGGTATTTCATATAATTCATAATAATTCCAATCACAAGTTCACTTTGCGACAAACTGAGATAGAAAAATGACCCATCAAAGTTGATTGGTACAAACAAATTGAGTGGAGAAAATGACCCACCAAAGTTGATTAATTGGTTGGGTATTTTATAATTATTGAGTGTAAATGAGATTTAAAATATAAGGGCATCCACTATAGACAGTCAAGGTGGGCTCTTAAATGTGGTCCCCGCCATTTAAGAGCACATTTAAGAGCCCATCGGGAGAGCCACAACCCCAACTCTTTAATTTTGATTTTTATTGTGTATTTATTTTTAATGTTTGTTTCAATTAATTTTAACACTATATTTAATAATATAAATTTCATTAAAATTAAAAATTAATCCTACATTGATTGAAATTGAAAATTCAATAAAATAAAGACCTAAATTACTTCAATTTTAAAGAGCATAAAAAAAACTATGATAAATTGTTGCGTTTCTTGATATCTCCCACCAACTTCAAGTGGTGAGCCAACTCGTTGGGTTTCATGCCGGAGGTATCCTTACCCAAGATGATGTTGTCGGCGAGGTCGCGTTGGGCTTGGGAGAAGATGCCCATAACCTTGACCATGTTCTTTGGTGAAACAAGGAACCAACACCTAATCTAAACAGTAATAAACGACGCTGATTATACCTAGTTGCAACTGATCGGAGAAAGCAAAGGAAGAATGCTAGAACACGAGAGAAACTTGCTGCTATATTCAAAAATAAGAGATAACGTAAATCTACAATGCACAAGCTCGAAGCCTATTTATAGATTACATAGGAGGGCAAAATAGTAAAATCGATGCTAAGGCATGCATTTGGCGTGGTCGAGGGGCATATTGGTAAATTCGCCTTCACGCGGGAAATCTCCCGCGTTTCTGGCGATTCCGCTGATGGAGACCGTTCCTCTGGCTCAAACTGCTTCTCTGGTGAAGGTTACTTCTCTGACGAAGGTGACTTCTCTGTCGTGCGTGATTCCTCTGGTGAGTAAGATTCCTCTGGTGAGTAAGATTCCTCTGGCGAGTGAGATTCCTCTGGTGAGGATGTTTCCTCTGGCAAATATGATTCCTCTGGCGAGGATGATCCCTCTGACGAGTGCATTTCCTCTGCCATACTTATTCTACTGGCGGGTTCGATTCCTCTGATTTACATCATTTCTCTACTCTGCACATACCTCATCATTCTTCATGGCCTCGCAAGCTCGAGTTTGCGCCTTCTTCTTGCCTTTGTCTTTCTTTATCGTCTTTTACCCTTGGGGCCTTGTGGACACACTTTGCTCGCTAGAGGTGGTTGTATAGCGACCATTCGAGCCCTTGGAGCGTTTGGAGGAGTGGACATCCTCGCCAATTGTTGCGAATTTTTTACATTCGTGAATCACAAGCCATGCATGTAGGTACTTAAATATAGCACCATACTCGGAAGTGTACATTTGTTGAGCTTGAGTAGTAATTTGCTCATCGCTCATGCCGGAGCCCCAATTATTCCGGCACTTGTCATAGATTGCTTCCCACAACTTGACCTCATTTTGCACGCGTTGAAAGTGAGACTTTATTTGTTTCACGTCGCGTACAGTTGTGCCTAGGGGCCGTTGATCATTGTACTTCTTGACGATAGAGCCCCAATAGTTGGCTCCGTTTTGCTCGGACCCTTTGACCGCATACAAACGACACACAAGTGTCGTTTCTGTCGGAGTGTAGCCACCACGTTGTTTGATGGACGACGGCATATAGGCTATCTCCTCCACCTCGGGGTCGGCCATCACCACAAATTGGGCATTCAAATTGATTCCCTCAATACCCACCGCTTGAAAGGCGTTTGAAGATTGAGAGAATGGCGAGAGCGCATTGCCGGGTGAATTTGGATTGCTGGGATTGGGATTTTGGGAGTGATTGCTCCAATATTTTGCCCAACTCTCATCCATTTTTTTGGGAGCAAATTTTTTTTATGAAAGATAGAAAGAAGATGAAAAAAAAGAGATTGAATAGTGTGAAAAAATAATAGAGAAGCATCTCAATTTATAGAAACAAGTTTGTAGTTAAAAAGATTTTTTTAAAAAAAGGATGAAAGAGTTGTTTCCCAACAGTTCTCTTCCAAAAGGGCCGTTTCATCTCAATTTTCAATTTTTATTTTATTTTTAATTTTTTTAATTTTCGAATTAGGCGCGTGTCATGCACACGCCACCAATTTTGCCCTCTGCACCGGGCACGGACAGGGGAAGCTGGAGCAGACAGACAAGGCGCGGCAATTGGGAGGGGGGTGCGCACTGGCTTCCGCACCCCCCATTGTGGATGCCCTAAGGTGTAGTTTCCAAAAAAGAAAAACATACAAATTTTGTGGATTGAAGAAAATAGTTGTAAACATACAATTTTCATGTAGACGGTTGTTTATTAAGATGGATTGAAATTTTAGAATATCTGAAGGCCGTTAATAATTTCTATCTTTTGAGCTAATTTTGATTTATTCTCATTAGTGAGATTGGAGATAAATTAGTATGAGAATAAAAATACTTAATTATACATTTTATCAATCATAAAAAATCTCTCATTGGTGAGATTGGAGATATATTAGTATGAAAATAAAAATATTTAATTATATATTTGATCAATCATGAAAAATACTCTCTCCGTTCATCACTTTTGGTGAATACGAGTTTTAATTAAGAAAATACTCCCTCCGTCCTCATAATAACGTCCCGAATTTCCTTTTTGGGGTCCCATTTATAATGTCTAAACCGAAAAAAATGAAATAATTTACTTTATCTATTTTCTCTGTCTCTATTCTCATTTACTTTATCTATCTCTTTCATAATTTATTTTATCTCTCTTACTTTATCTATATTTTCTTAATTTGAGTGTCCAATTTTTTGGGACATTATAATTGGGACGGATGGAGTAGTTGGTATATGTGTGTTATAAGTAGAAATAAGTTATTGTAATTGAATTGAGTGTGAGGCCATATAAAAATGAGTGATTGTAGTTAAAAGGAGAAAGTGAAGTCATACCAAAAAATAAAAGTATTACACTCTTTATGAAAACTCGATCAAATAATTGTGTTATATTCTTGGTGGACGGAGGGAGCAAATGCTAACTATGTATGTTGAGAAATTGAATGAAAATTAATAAGTGGCCAAGATACCTACAAATGTGTATTACATTACAAAAGAATAATGATTTCTAGTGAAAATTAACCACCTTCATATCAGGTTCAAATTATCAAACAGCATTTTCCCACCTTCCATATACAACACAAGCCCTTATTTCCCTCACTGAAACCACATTCTAGACAATCATGAATCAAACTATATCAACATTAAAAGACTTTGAAATCAAATCATTAATGACAACATCAAAAGCAACAACAAAAGAACCACATAGTGTGGAGGTGTCTGAAAACGGCCAGCATTCGGCAGCCTCGGATAATCATCGGGCGACGGCATCACGCAATCCTGACCGTTAAAAGAAATCTTCCTCGGAAATCCCCACCCTTCCTTAAATGTGAAGTCTTCATCTTTATGCAGAAGTATCTCTGTCTGCACATTCCCATTCTTCCCTGACTGCAGAAGCATGTCATTGTAATATTGTATCCCATAAAACACCCCACTATCATCTGAAAATTCAACAAAAAAAAATAAAATCAATATTCTCAATTCATTAATTGATGAATAAAAATTGCAACTATTGGAAGATATAGTATGTAAATAAATTGATGCGCGCTCACTTATGTTTCCATAAACATTGAGAGGCTTGTAATTGAAGCTGAAGACTTGTTCAACACTTCGGAGATTAGGGTGCAACACCACCAAATTCCAGTCGCTATAATTCCTGACGTAGTTTAGGTTGGTGACGGTGACTTTCACCCTCCAATAATGCGTGTAACTGAGCTTGATGTGCCAGTGGACCTTTATCGGGCACATGTGGTTCGTGCACTGCACCACCGGCTTTGCTGGCTCGTTATGACTTAGCTGCAGCTGCGGAGGCGACCACTCCCCTACCCTGTACATTCAAATAAGAAAAAGGATTAGTTGTATGTAAATACACAAACTATCGTCAAATTTTGATTTTTTACCAAATAAAAAATACGCACACATTATATGTTTTTGAATTTGGTTCGAGTCTAATATTCACTAGCCAATAACTCGATTATTCATAGTCTGATGATGGACAATTCAAAGGTATTATTAGACAGTAGCTTACTAATGGTGCGTGTAAAATTCCGGCAGAAAGAGAAAAGATATAAAGTTTCGTGGAACCAACTTTAAAGCCATTTTCCACACTTTCAATGACCAAACTCCAACTATATGGGTACCATTGAAAAGCTACCGTCGAGTGTTTTCCAATAATACCTTTGGATTGTTCATCAAACATCGAAAAATTGAGTTATTGGCCACCGAAATTCAGACTCTTGCCGAATTCCGAAACATGCAAAGTTTGGATAAATCTTAACCAATTTTGGAGCTAATTGTTAAAATAGGACCATAACTTTCAGTGTTTTTAAAAAGAGGACTATATGTTACGAAATTTTAAAATGAGGACTAAAGCTTTCATTTTTTACATTTACACTCCTATTCCGGGCCGTGATGGAAGCTATAGTTCTCATTTTGGATGTGACAAATAGGAGTGTAATTGTAAAAAATGGAAACTATATATAGTCCTCTTGTCAAATTCCGTAACTTATAGTCCTCGTTTTCAAATTTCGTAACATATGGTCCTTTTTATGAGAACATTGAAAATTACAGTCCTGTGTTAATAATTAGCTCACCAATTTTGTCGTAGGTTGTGTATTTATAAGCAATTAATCCAAAAAAAAACATACTTCACACACTGAGTTCCAGCTTGTTCCTGGCAAGCACAGCTACACTGTGGGCACTTGACAATGGTCTGATTATAGAAAGCAGACAACGAAACGCAGCAACTCGGCGCAGGCGACGCACGAAACTGCGAATACGTGCACGTCACGTTCCACGTCTCTGCAGCACAAAAATAAAATAAACAAAACGATAATATTTTTTGAGATAAATATACATACTTACATACCAAATGCCTGCGTCCTTCTACGGCCTTGATCCTCAGCGAATTTGGTGGGGGGTACTTGGACGGCCTCGCCGCACGTGTAGCCCGGGGCGCCGAGGGAGAAGGCCGTCGGCATCCCGGGCTTGGACGAGGGGCCGTCGGCGTCCGCGGTCCCGATGTGCATCTGGAAAGCGGAGATGTGTTTGGCGGGATCTTGAGTGACGGATGTGAGGATTCCGCCTCGGCAGCAGTTGGCGACCTGCTTGTTGTAAGGGGCGGCGGGGAGGAGGTCGATTATGACGGGCTCCCTTTCGCAGCAATGCGGCAGAACTTTGCCTTTGAATAAGGAGCAGTTTCCCTGCTCAGTCGCCTCTGCGCCCAACATGTTCCATATCACCTCGCTGCCTCGCCATCTCCAGCTTAGCTTCCACCCCGGCTGCTCCATCTGCCGGAATAGCTGGTAGTTCACGATCGATATCCGTATCTGAAGACCCAGGATTTTGATTTCGGGGATGCGGATTTACAAACACACACAAATTGCATATCAGAAAAGGAAAAAAAAAATAGTATAATTTACAAATGAGTTGGACATTTTGTCGAATAGGTTATGTGCACTACAAATTGTACCGAACTTAAACGAAGAAAGTGTAATAAGACGAGGAAGAGGACGCACGAAGAGAAGATGTTTTTATCAAGCTCTCGCCTTTTCTATCTATTCTCTAAGTTGAATCAGGCTGTTTCTCACTCAACTCTCTTTTAAATTTTTATGCTGCGCACCCTGAGTCGGCTTCCAACGAAACGACGAAATGGTGGAAATTTTTTTGGGCACTTCATCTTCCACCAACTTGATTGCTATGAATGCCAACTTAAGGAATCATCATGTCCCTACCTCTGCGATCTGTTTCTGGTGTAATAAGGATTGGGGTACGACAACACATGGGCTTATTTGGTGTTATGCTGTGAGGAAAGCTTGGAAAGAATCGAAGTTTTGGGGTGTTCTTAAGCGCTCTAAAAGTTTGGCTTTGGAAGATATTTGTCGAGCTATGGTGTTTGATTTAGGTGAGGAGGCTCTTGAGAGATGATTTTGCTCTTGAGAGATGATTTTTCTCCCTCTGGTTGGTGAGGCACCTGTGTGAGGTAAAGCATGGTTCAAGACCAAAATCTGATTTGGTTGATGTTTGCGGGGGGGCGCGGCAGCTGTTAGCATTCTAGAGTGCACGCTGCCAAGTGGGTATCGATGAACGCCTTCTTCCTCGGGAAGGAGCGGCGAACTGGTACCCCCCGCCAAACGGCGTGTTGAGGGTTGATGTTGATGTCGCTTACAAAGATGATGGATCCAGGCATGCCGTGGGTTTTGTGGTGAGGGATTCGGCAGGGATTCTGGTGGCTACTGGATCTCAAACTATTGGACACACTGAAACAGTTTTGCTTGGGGAATTACACGCTCTCCTTATCGCGATTGGTTTTTGTATGGAGAATGACACGGGCCCGGTGGTGGTTTTAACTGATTCATTGTTGGTTGTTCACGTTCTCCAGGACTCCTCTCATGGCTCAGACTCTCTCTGTGACGATTTATGGGAAACGTTTGCTCATGCGAGAAATTTCATTGTGGTGGACTTCATGCACATGCGGCGTGAGACTAATAGAGCGGCTCATGAGTTAGCTCAATTTGCTTGTTCTGTTTCTGATGTTTTTATTTGGAAGGCCGATTTTCCTAATTGGCTTCTAAATATTGTTCTTTCTGATTCGTCTTAATATTATCCCGTTTGTTTCAAAAAAAAAAAAACTCTCTTTTAAATTTTTTATTTTTTAGTTTGAATACATGTTCGTCTTTTTTAATTTAGGTTGAGATAAGGAAAATACCAAAGCCCTACAAAAGTAACGGCGGAAGGAAAGAGCACAATTAATAATACTAGCTTTATCCATAAAAAATAATCCTAGAATGAGATCATACTCAATTTCAATAAAAATTGTAGTAGTTGAGTAATTGTGGGTGGAGAAATGAACCCAACAATCAAAAGTTTCTAAAAATGAAAATTGACTAATTATTATGGATGTTCTAAAATATAAAAAAAAAATTACTCCCTCCGTCCACTAATTGTTGTCCTAGGGGGACAACAATTAGTGGACGGAGGGAGTATTATTTTGTAGACGGAGAGAATACTATTTTATTGGCAACGGTATAACTTTACCCCACCGCGCCCCTCTCTCAATCCGTCAACATTTGACGCTGGATATATGGGCGTGGTTCAAATAAAAACCTAGCTTATTATTTTGAGAATTTTGCATTGAACCTTATAGGTTGCTGCACTGAAACTCTATTAGATTCGACAAATATCGTGAATTCACCATGTGCACAACAATTATTTGTGATTTGCACTAAAAGTATAAGTTACTAAACTGCAATTAGTTCTAATCATCTTACAAATAAGAAGGTTTTTTTTATACGATCACATAGGCAAAGATCAAGTAGTTAGTGATTGTTTTAGTTATTTCTTTGGCACTTCCTCGTCCACCAAAAGATGACTTCAGGCAATGTGGCATGGGTAAGAAAATTTGTGTTATTTATTTGGTGGGTGGAAAAAGGGCGCACAAATTAAGAAAATAGAAAAAATTAATTTAGTTAATGAGTTGACAAAAACAACCACAAATTATTTTAGACATCTTTTTATGGACGTATCAAAATGATAAATTAAATCATTTTTTTGTGGACGGACGAAGAACTATATTATTCTAGCTAAATGGGTTAAGGCCTAATGTTATTTCTTGATACAATGGGCTTACAAAAGGAGGCCCATAGCTTAGGATTATCTTACTTTGATTTGTCACTATCTTTTGTTTGCTTTCAGGTATAAGAGAGAGATAAGTTACATTTACCACCTTATACCTCGTTTGTTTTAATGTATGAAAAAAATCGGGCAGATTGTATAATTTTTCGGACAGCTCCTTATCCCTTGGAAAATGGATAATTTTATACCTAAGAAAGTGTGATATAATTTTATACCACTTTATAAGGAGTGAATAAATATATTATTCTTCAAACCAAACAAGATATTAATATAAACTCATTTGGAAACGTTTGCTGGTTTTGGCCTTGTGTGTGGGAAAAGTGATAGAGAATCAAATAAAATCAGATGTATAATTAGGATTAACTAGCATCCTACAAAAGCTTTTTGAGTCTCTTTTTTTTTCTTTCTTTCTTTTAATTATTGATTGACAACTTCAATTAAATTGGATTGATTATAAGGCTAATTCAAGCAGTAAGTATTCGCATCTTCTGAACTGATCAGTTAAAAGGTATGAAAAGAATAATTCTCCAATGCTCAAATTCATAGTTAAATAGCCACAATAACAGATAAAGGCGCTAGCTGTGCATCCACAACGAAAATTTAAATATAAATATATAATAGAAAAATTAAAAATCATGAGCATATATATTTGAATAAAAAAGTTGATAGAGAGATGAAATCAATGTGAGGATACTTACATCTTTTGAAGAATCGTCGTTTTCTTGCAAGACATCCCATCTGATGGTGATGTTCCCATTAGGATCCAATGGATCATACGCATCTGCATTGCAACTGAAACTCACTATCATAACAGTTTAACAATGAATTTTTTAAATATCAATTGAATTTGTTTCTACACCAACACCAAATTAATTCAAACCCCAAAAGGCTAAACTCACAGGCTGGTGACATAAAAATCGCACAGCAGAATAAACTAATCACCAAGATTATATCTAATAATCTGTGCTTCGTAACAAACCAACATAGCATCACCTCCATTAATCTGACTGCTCTCTCTCTCTCTCTCTCTCTCTCTCTCTCTCTCTCTCTTCTGGTTTACTTTTCTCTTCTTCTTTTTTTCTTCTAATCAAATGTGATGCGAAGTGTGTGTGTGTAGGACAAACAGTGAAAAGCTGTAATATTTTTGAAATACAGTTTTGTCTGCAATGAATTAGTCGGAAAATTCACATTAATTAATGATTTGGGAAATCTAAATTTGCGAAAAAATTATAAGAAAACATTAATTGTGATGCCATAAATACAAGGTGGGGTGGCAGGAATGTGTCTATACGAGAATTATGCATTCAAAGCTCATAAATCTCGGTGGCTGCCGTTTTGGCTTAAGTTTTTCCAACTTTGAATACTTTTTTTTCCTTCGTTTCTTCTTTTAATTTCGTTTTTTTTTTGTTAATTTTTTTTTTCCATACTATTTCTGTAAATTATAATTTAATGCTTGTAATAACTCGTATTTTTTGTAATTGAATAAGAAAATGGTAATTATGTCTGTTATGATCCAGTAGTCTTTCTGACAAGATTTGTAAATAAAGGAAACCAGCTGCATTAGTGCCTTAATCACATGATTCCATAATCTTCTTTTGGAAAACAAATATTTGGCCCTCTAAATTTATTTTACTTTTCTATCTCTTGTATTTACTGTTTTGATAAAAACTCATCTACTTTTTATATACAAGAACATCATCAAGATAATTAATTACATCTACTGAAATGTGTCTGATAATAAAAAACAAAACATGGGATCAGCAGCCAAATTATGATCTTTTAATTTTTCCTATACATTAATAATTTAGAAAAATCACAATTATAGTAGTATAAAATCTGAAAAAAGCATTAACTGATGCATTCAATTATGCATTCTAAACGAGAATTATGCATTCAATTCAAAGCTCATACATTTCGGTGTGTGTAAGTGTGTGTGTGAGAGAGTGAGAGAGAGAGAGAGGGAGGGGCCGAAGGGGAGATCTATACAAATTTATTTTCTGAATTACCAATGTATTTCGAAGTCCAATACGCAAAACACTTTCCTACCAATATAGTGTGTGTATAGATTACATGAAATGGAATCAGCCAACAACGAGCAAAGGATATTTGATGTGCATTCTATATCCGGCTACACAAAATAAGCTAATTAAAACCAAGAATTCCTCCTCAAATATGCAATTAAGTTACACATTAACAAGTAATTAAAATAGCCCAGATACATCCACTCCAAAAATCATATTCGAGATCACTCCAAATCCAAGCTGTCTTACTAGACCAAACATCGACTTACCCACTCTATTCCCATTATTATTATTACTCACCTGCAAATTTTGCGCCTGTTGCGGTGCAAAATTTCCAGGTGGATACATGTTTGGACCACCACCGTAGTACATATTAAACCCAGGCCCATAACTCGGGTAACCCGGGCCATAAGGGTACCCGTAAAAGGGTGGAAAATGTGGCGGGGCCTGAAAGGGAATCCCCGTGTTATGATCAAACGTGGGGATTCCCCGTTGACCAGTATTAAAGTCGTGTTGCTGGAAACCCACTACGGGTTCCAGCACACACTCCAAGTGAATGTCGACCCGACAAGCGCCACACCCATAGCGCCACCCGCTGCACGGGCGCCTACACACAGCGCAGGCGCCTGCAGCGGGCGGGGACCGGAGGATTAAAGGATGGACCTTGTGAAGCGCATGCTTGAGCTTCTCCGGAAGCTGCGTACACAGCGGGTGCACGTCGAACTCGCACTCCTTGCACCTGTAGAACAGCCCGTCGACCGATTCGCGACAGACGTCGCAGACACGGTTGACGGCTCGCGCGGCGCCGGGCTTGGCAGGCTTCCGCAAGACGAGGGTGAGGGCGTGGTGGTGCATGAAGGAGGGGAGGGAACGGGGGCACGTGCCGCAGTAGTCGTGGAGGTCGAAATCGCAGGCTTTGCATCGGAATCGCTTCCCGATTCCGATAGTCTTGCAGCCGTCGCAGGAGAATTCTTGATCGTCGTCTGCGGCTGCGAGAGGGTGGGCGTGAGTGAAGTGGTCTATGGAGTTTTTTGGTAGAGGAGCCATGGAATTGAAGCCTTGTTGAGAATGTGAATCAATCAAGGATAAAAACAAGGCTTTTTCTTTGCAGGCCTGCATTGATTTTGATGTTTGTATGTTTATAGTATTATTTGTGAGGATTGTCAATAAAGAAAGACTTTGGATTAGATTAATGTGAGTTGACTTGCTGGAATTCAAGGATTGGATGAATCTTAATTATCTACCTGTCGTGTATGAGTATAATTTTTAGGTCGTAAAATTAATTCGGTGAATGATCGAGTGATCGAGTGATCAGATCGGGCAGATCTCATCTATTTTCATTAGAAAATTCAAGGAATTTTATGTGATTTTACACGATATAAGAGGAAGCAATCGAATGTCAATTTAATAAACAATGGTTTATGTGTTTGTTGAAACGGTCAAAAAAGAACGAAGGAGACAATGTATATTGATATAGTAGGTTTATACTAACAGTTGGTGAGTAGTGTATTTATATATATACTTCGTATATTCTTTCATTTTTTTTTCCTTTTCAATGAAGCACTTGGTAAATACTTTTTTTATGTCCCATTGATAATGGCTTATTACTATTCTATATAATTATTTTATAAAAAAATTAAATGATAAAGTGATAGAAAATGGTGATTAATTTATGAAAGATTATGGTTTTCTTGTTTGGAACAGGCCATTGTCAACAAAAAATGAAAGTTGTTGTTGTCCATCCGAGAGGAGAGATGGTCGACAATGGCTTGCTGCTCTTCCGGTGGGGGTAGAGGAAGTCTAGGCAGCTCATCGAAAGAGAGAATTGAAGGATAAAGAAATTTAGGAATTTAGACAAAATTAATAGGAAGTTTGGCAAATAAAATCACGAATTAGTTCGAGATTACAATTTTAATGTGACTTTTGAAGTGTGGCGAATTAAATCATCACCTTTTTAATTTTTATAAGAGTGGATTTTGAAAATAGCCACTTTTATATAGTAAAAATAAATTTTACCCACTAATATAAAAACTTTAAAAAATACCCACATTTACCATTTTACCCTTACATATAAAATTTTACAAATACCCACTGTTCACTGGTTGTGAATTCAACTCGAATTCACAACTAAATTCAAGTATTGGTTGTGAATAACAAGTGTTGGTTGTGAATTCGCGTGAATTCACAACCAACATTATTTTGAGTTGTGAATTCACAACCGATAAAACTTGAATTCACAACCAACATTATTTCAAATTGTGAATTCACAACCAACGCTGATAATTCAGTTGTGAATTCAAGAACATTTGTACAAAATTGCGCGATTTTCATCAATTTCTTCATTGCTTGTATGTTTTTTCAATTACGTTCAATTGAATTAGGGAGAAATTTATCCAATCTGCAGAAATTCATTCCAATCATTCTCATCGGCAATCATTCTCATCGGCATCAAAATTCATCCCTAAATTCAAAATTCAAACATGAGGAGATTTGCAGTGATGGAGAGGAGCAGAGATTTACGAAGAGAGAGAGAGAGAGATGCGATGCAATTTTCAGATAGGGAAGAATGGGAATAGGGCAGCGGTACCCCAGCGAAACCAGCGGCAGAGGCATCGGACCTTCGCCGGTCCAAGGCGGCGGCGACAGAACAGATCGAGAGGGAGAGAAGATATGCGATGAGAGAGAGAGCGAGAGGAGAGAGAGAGAGAGAGAGCGGCGGCGCCGGCATCAGACCTTCGTTGATACAAGGCGGCAGCCCCCGCGGAAGAAGAGACAACGGTCACCCCCACACATCTCCCTTCCCCTCGCTCGTCTCTTTCCCGCTCCGATCTGAACGACGGTAGGGCCGCCGCCGCCAAACCCTAGGCTCCCAAATCCGGTCTCCTCTCAAATCCCGATGACCACAGTACAACCAAACCCTAGCCGCCACTTCCTCCGCCTCATCTACGACACGCAGTCGCCGCTGCCATAGATCTAGCAGATAGAGAGAAAAAGAGGAGTGCGAGCACAAAGAAAGAGAGAGGAGAGACAGAGAGCGAAGAGAAGAAGAAGAGAGACACGCCGAGATTGGAGATGAGGAGAGGAACGCGCCGGCGGAAACGCCGATGTCGCCATCGCCGCCATCGGCCGCCACCGCCGTGCTCCAGTCGATCCGCCGCCTCCAATCGATCTGCCACCTTAATCGTCTGAGAGAGAGAGAGAGAGAGAGAGAGAGAGAGAGAGAGAGAGAGAGAGAGAGAGAGAGAGGGAGCGCGGGTGGGGGGAGGAATGAGAGAGAGAGTGGCGAGAATTGCAAATATTTAAGGAGGGGTATTTTAGTCTTTTCGTTCAAAAAGTGGGTAAAATTTTATATTTTTATCCTAGTGGGTAAAATTTATTTTTGCTATATGAAAGTGGGTATTTTTATATATTGACACTTTTTATAATTCCCTCCCCCCAATTTTTTTTTTTAGTCTAAATTGGAGCTTACGTGGTAATGCGTGGAGGTTCGAGTGTTGCTTTTGCTGCCCTTTCGAGTTTGTTATGCTCTTCTCTTTGTTTATTTTTTATTCTGCGAGCCAAGATTGTCTGAAGGTGATGGTTAGACTGCAGCTCTGAAGTCAATCCACTCCGCTTTCTCGGCATTTTTCCCTTTCGGTTTTATCTTTAGACGATCACTCTTTTTCCTCTTCTCGCTTTTTTCCTCGCGGGTTTTTCTTGAAGAGGTTTTAATGAGGCTCAGCCCTTAGTTTGTTCCTCTGTGCTCTCAAGGGTTTGGATTTTTCTTTTTTCTTTTTTAATATAAGATCTATTTAATTAATTGGAGCTTACGTGGATTTGTAAAGATGGCGTCGTTTTTGTGAGGCTTAAATGTCGCCGTTTCGTACAATTTCAATTAAAAATTTCCTCAACTTATAAAGGAACTATACCCTGTTTTTGCACCTTAATTTCAAATATTCAGCAGTTTTATTGCAAACAACGTTGTAACATGAATATTATGTGACAAATTAATCCACGTAAACTCCAACCCAATAATTCGGCGATCAAAAAAATGGAGGAACAAAATTACAAAAGTGGAGATTTAATTCGCCAAACTTCAAAAATCACATTAAAATTGTAATCTCGAACTAATTCGTGATTTTATTTGTCAAAACCCCAAATTAATAATGTAAAAAAAGTAATTAATTTAATTAATAAATTGAAATTACAAAATTGATTAATTATTTTTAATTTGGACATAAATTTAATTTAAAATAATTAATTATTTATATATCTCCTTAACCATAAATCTACAAACATACTTAAATAATTAAACACTATCTTCTACAAATATAATTAAACAGCTAAATATTATCTCCTTAAATTTCGTGCGCAAAAGAAACACTATTTTCATAATTATGATGGACGAAGGGAGACAGAGGGAGTACATATAATAAATTTCAAATATATTACTGTTATTTATGAATTTTATGTATAACACGTACGAATTTACTGTATAAAGGTATGAATTGCGAAAAATAAATTTTTGCTACCTTTGGGATTCGAACTCAGGACCATGAATTCATCCAACAGGGTGATGAATCAACCGTAGATCTTGATGATCTAAGGACTGAAAATTATTCTTATTTTGTATTTTAAGAAGCGTTCTTATTTTGAATTCCCCTATATATATATGGTTAATTAAGATCAAAGTCTTAATTAAGATCAAATTCATTGTGATGTGGTCATTAAATTTCTTTGTTTCATTGTTAATTTATAAAAAAATAAAAAATCTAATTTAGTTGCACCACATTCAAATAAAATACTATCTTAAGACTCCATGTGTATAGGAGTAAAAACAGCTAGCTAGACAAGTGACTAAACGACTTACAAATGAACTAGAATTGTAATAAGAAGCTACCAAAGTATTTTAAAGTCAAAACAATAATATGTGTAATACATAATATTAAACTCCTGAACAATACTTGGAGAGGGCTGGGCATGAACATCAATCGCTGCTGTAGTGACGCACTGTAAGCTCTAATGCGTTGCCTTTATTTATGCAGAATACTTCTGAGGCATATTGTCCAAGATTATTGTCCAAAAAATCGTCTTCATCATCGTTTCCTATGTTTGAAAAATCTTTTTTCTTGAGATAAACACAGAGCATGACGAGGAACGCTATAAGATTGAGACTACACAAAGTTGTCAAAACCCAGTAATATCGATCCAGACGACTCTTGTTCAACGTGTACTGAAACCAGTTGTTGCTGTCTCCCGCCTCACTCACTTTCCCAACAACATAAATTGAGAGCGCTCCGCATAGGAACCCCAAACCACTCACTCAATCCTGGTACCTCTTCATCGATTTAGGCGCCATCGATTTAGGCGCCTCGCTCTCGAGAAACGACGCAAGTCCGTATTCAGAAAACAATTCCACGGCGGCCAAAAATCCGATCTGGAAATACAGCCAGGCGGCGCTCATGGGAACATCGCCATCATCAGGCAGGTCAAGTAGATTATGCCTTCTCAGCACGTGAACTCTTCGTCTCTCCACGGCAGCATAACACAGAATACATAATAGCCAACAAACCACTTGGGATAGCTCCATATTTCCCCAAGATTACTTTTATCTTGGCCATCTTTGACATGAGAGCATACTTAACCAAGGTGAATACTAGAAGCAGCAGCTGAAGAGGAGGCTCCCACTTCCCTATTCTGGAGTTCATATGACTCGCTTGTTCTATGAAGTAAGTGTTTCCGATTGAGGCTACCACGCCGCACATTATGAAGCTGCTCATGAGTGGAACCATACGGATCAGAATTTTGACGGATTCCACTTGCGACACCGAGCAGACTCTCCATGATTTCTCACCGGGTACTATAATGGCCGCCTTATGCAGAAACCTGCCATTAATTATGCGCATTAATTTATCGATCAAGATTTATAGGTGAAAACTGTGTATAATTACCCGAGAAGAGCAGTAGGAGAGAGTGACTTATATTCCTCGCTATCAATGCTGTGGAGCCGCGAATTATCATGTTTGGGGAATGGTTGGGATCTCTTGAATGCAGCGGCTACGAACACTCTGAGGAAATCAGTAATGGGGTTGCTGCTCTCTGGTTTTTGTTTGGGTTTTTTGTAGGAGCAGACACCCAGCAAGTAGAAGAGGGTTGCAGAAGTGGTAATACAAGCGGAAACTCCAAACAGGACATACCACTTTTTAACGTATGGAAATGCGATAATCACAGTTACTGGCGTGAAAAAGAATACGAGCAGGCATATGAGTATCCACCAGATTGGTGGTGTCCATTTCTCCTTTATCGTAGCATCCTTATGATTGTTGGTCTCATCTTCTTGATCGTTATTGTTAGCCTCGTCGTCTTGTTCAGTGTCAGCCGTCTGATCTTCTTGATCGCTATTGTTGGTCTCGTCGTGTTCAGTGTTAGCCGTGTGATCTTGTTGGCGCTTGGGCTTGAGATGTTTATTGTTGGTCTGATCGTGAATGAATGGTTCGGTGGAGGCAAAGCGAGCGCCCCTCCCTGAAGCTATCAAGGCCAAGCCGAGCATGAAGAGAAGCTTTTCGGTATGGGCAACACATTCAGTCTCCTCCATGTCTTGGCATCTGCGGCCTCCTGAAACTATATGCCCAAACACTGGCGCTGTTGCCACTGTGATAAGGACTATACCCTGCATCCATGATATATATATATATAGAGAGAGAGAGATGTATCAAATGAGAATGTATATCTTTGGTGAAAAATGATACTCCTTCCGTCCCGCACCAAAAATAATAGGGTAGAAAATTAAGAAAATATAGATAAAATAAATGAAGATAAGTAAATTAATGAGGAGAAATAAAGAGTATTGAAAAAGTAAAGGAGAAATAAAGTAAATGAGTAGAGAGGGTAGTTTTTTTGGATTGGGACGTTATAAATGGGACAGGGGAGTAATATAATAATAAATCAGTAAAATCTATGAATCTGACATGAACAAATCAGTGTAATATATGAACAACGCATTCAACTAAGGTGATTATTCATGTGTTGCATTAATTTATTTATGTCGATTTATATATCTCGCGGATTTATTTATGTGTGATTTTCATTGGATCCAAACCATATATTGATATTTTATTTAAAATTTGAAAAATATGTCTAAACTTTTGTTAATAGTCAGTGGCAAAGTAAACAACACCATAAACAATAGTAGACTAAAACAAATTCACATATGATTAATAAAAACAAATAGTACTTCCTCGTTCCATTATAAATGTTCCATTATTTTTGGGCACGGTGATTAAGGAATGAGTAATTAGTAAATAAATTAAGTTGATGGAGAGCAAAATATATTGAAATTTGTAAAAGTATGTATAGAGATAGTAAAGTGGTGGGCCCATTAGTTAATTAGTATTGTAATTATTCGTCAAAAAGAAATGAGACATTTGTAATGAGACATTCCATAATGAGACATTCCAAAAATAATTTATCTTGGTGAGCAACTATATTCATGAATATACAAAATTTAATTATTATCAAATAAAATTTATGCAAACTTATTTTCAAATGAAAGATATATTCCAAGGTATATTTATATATGCTCCCTTTGTCTCGCTATTTGTGGTTCATTTTTAATTATTGGCATAAAAATTAAGCAGAATGTGTGAATTGGATAAAAATAGTGAACCCAACAATTTCATGAGCTAATTGTTGTCTTTCATAAAAATAAGCTATTTTTAGTGAGATAGGTCAAAATAGAAAACGAGTCAATTTTTAGCAAAAAGAATTGGTGTATATAATAGATGATCCACAAACCCCACTATATATACATAATATATTCAAATTTGAAATACCCTCCCGCATATGTTAGTAGGCACCTTCAACATGATCATTCTCAATAATATAATTTGGTTTAACATAAAAAAAAATGTTATTTTTTATATAATTTTATTTGAATATATTGTATCGATCTTAAATCATTAATTTATGTTAAACTCTACATTCTGGCCATAACTTTCTCGCCAAATTTTTTTATTACAAGTGCTATGGAGTCATGGATAACTATAAAAATTTTCATATTTATTTTATTTTATTTTATTTTATTTTATGTTATGATGTGATAGTAGACTCAAACTAGAGACATTTGACTTTAAATTTATACTATAAAAGATGTTTGTATGAACTAACCGCAGTGCTGGATATGCCGGAAAGTGCAAGAGTGACCAAATTTCCAAGAAGAGTGTCAGCAAGGAAGAGAAAGAAAAATGGAAGAATTCTGTAGAATCCACCCCATATATTCAGAATTGTAGCAGCGTTGGTGAAGCTTAGCTTCCAAACACTTGTGAAATAAGTTTGCATGATGAAGAAGACTCCTTCCATCACTGTCTCCGCCCACACCAGACCTTTAATCAAGAAAAACAATTAAGGTTCATAATTATATATGTTAATCAGATATGTATATGACGAAATTAAGGTTCTATTTTGTTTACCTGCAACTCTGAGGATACCATCCTTGTAAAAAGAATATTAATCACTTCGTCTATATATTCTCTGCACAACCACGGAAATATATGGATTGTAAACTACAAGTATGGAAATTAAAGCAAAAATAGACAAAAAATTATGTACTTTAAACTAAATAGTTGTGTGAAAATTGAAACATATTTAGAGAAGAAATTTAAAGAAGGGAAATTAAAATTTGTGTATTTTAAGCAGTTAACCACAAAAATAAATCAAAAAAGAAGAAGAAAAGCCTAATCCACTTCACCTCCATCGTTTAGCTCTATCATTTGCAGATTTGATATGAAAATGACAGTAGAAAATACGTACATTAATTGCAGAGAGAGAGGACGAAACAGTGCATGTCACATTTGTAGTTAATAAATACATATATATATATATATAATATGTATATACGTTGAAAGGTAAAACAATATAATTAACGTTGTTCATTTAATTACCTCCACTCCCCAATGCCAGAGCCTTTTGATCTTCACTCACTTGTTATTTTACACACGGGGAAAGAGAGAGAGGTTACCTTGAAAGATATTATGGACTAGATTAGGATATATTTGATATATTCTAATACTAAGTAAGACAGTTCAAGTGTGAATTACTTAGTCGTAATTGTTGACTCAAGTGTGAATTCCTTAGTCGTAATTGTTGACTAAGGAAGACAAGACAATTTAGAATTGTCTTCTTCGCTTATAAATAAGGAAGCTTGGTCTTACGAATAACATACGAAAACATACGAAAACATTAGCTTAGAGCTTTTGGTTTGCAAACACTAAGAGAGCACTATAGTTTCAATCGGAGATTTCCTAGCTGTCAACGATTGAATCGTGCACTTGGAATAGTTCCTGCATCGAATCGACATACACGTGGATACCTTAGTAGTGGATTCACGGCACGAATCGAGACGCACATTTACCACATAACAAGTAAGTTATTCTTATTGTTGTGTGTCTATCTCTACACATGATGCATTTGTAAATCTAGATCTAATCCTTGAATATATATTCCGCTGCGTATCATTAGATGATGTCAAGGATAACCAACAGTGGTATCAGAGCCCGGGGCTCGATTTACAATTGCTATTGTGTTCTAATTGTTTATGGGTTAAGAAAAATCTGATTTTAGATATCTGTTTTCGAAAATCGAAATTTAATTTGGAATTACAAATTTTCGAAATTTGTTTTGAGAATTGGTTTTCTGAAATTGGATGTTCATTGGATGAACCTACGAGCCTTTCGCCTGCTGCTGCCATCGACCACCGCCGATGCAGAGGGCGTGGGTGATTGACGAGGCGGTGCAGGTGGGTCGGGGCTCGCCGGTGCGCCGCGCCCGACCACTCGCCGCCGTCTGCGTCGCACCTCGATTCAGAGACGCCGCTGTCCCTCTGCAACGCGTCCATATCGCGGGCTTGGAGTCCGGAAATGGAGGGTGACTGATGGTGGAGGTCTTGCACGCCTCCGGGCGGTGAACGGCGACAAAGGAGCTTCGAGCTCCTGCCGGAATGACCGAGAAACCGTGAGGACGCAGGGAGGCGTCTGGAGAAGTCGCCGCCTTCCTCCGACGCAGCTTTGAGTTGCGGCCGACGAGGGTACGTCCGGCGAGGCCGCGCGACGTCGTCTGCGTCGTTGCTTCGCGCGCGGCGGCGGCGGGCTGACTGGCGAAAAGGCGGCAGCAGGGCTCCGATCGCGGCTGACGGGAATCGAAAGGGGGCGCTGCTGTTGCAGCTGTAAACCCTTATTTCTGGTCTGGAACATGCAATTTGGGCTTTGGTCTGGGCCTGGGGCTGCTGGGCTGAGGTCTCTAAGGTGTTTGGGCCCGGTCTGGGTCTGATTCTATGGGCTGCTGTTATTGACCATTTGTGGGCTGCAATATGATTTATTAAAGGGGCTGGGCTTGTTTTAATAAATGGCCCAGTTGGGCTAAAACAGATTTTTAAAAAAAAAAAAAAACTTTTATTAATTTAGAATTAATAATTGAATCCCAATTTCAGAATTAATTTATTAATTGGATTAATAGATTTAAATTATTGTTATTAGTTTAGAATTAATAATAATAGAAATAAATTTATATTAATTTAGAATTAATATAAATTGATTAATCCATATTTAATTAGAGAATAAAATATTAATTTGATTAATGATTTTATTCGTAGAGATTTTATGTCTTTATGTGATAAGCATGTTATTTGATTTTATGCTTATTATTTAACTATAGTAGTTAAAGACCGCATTTATCTTGGGTAGGCGGCGCCCAATATATGTAGTTCGCTTTGCTATGTATGGGTAGGCGGCGCCCAATATGTGTGGTCCGCATTTTATATGCCTGGGTAGGCGGCACCCAGTAATTGTTTTGCTATTTAATATTGGATATTAAATATAAGCAATTAGTATCACATACTAAATCCCCATTAAATATAAGTCTTTGTGTAAGCACAAAACGCGTCGTCCATCATAATTGTCTGAGCAACCCATCCTTTTCGATCAAGAGTATTTACACCCAAGTGTTTGCTCTAGTCTACAAGGCCAAGGCTCATTCATAGGTTGGCACCGTGTGATGGGGTTGACTTGCTTGATCATTTGTGGCGTGAAACTCGACCAAAGTGATTTAAGGACGCAGATTAATTAGATTAATCAACCGAGAGTTGCAAAATTGTTGTTGCAATTGGCTTAGAGGCCTATTAAGTAATATTATTGCAGTCATCAGCCCAAGCAGAGGCTGCATAATATTGACTTGGATCTCGGACCACTAAGATTTATATAACATATAAATCCGTATTTTACGTTGGGGGCGTAAAATATGTCAAAAATTAGTGGGAGCTAATCAATACGATAGCCCATTGTTTGATTAGTGATACAATGTGATCATAGTTTATTCTTTCTAATTTGCTTTTCTTTATTTATTGATCAGATAATATGTCGAATTTGTCATTGAAATGTTTGATGGAAACAAATAAGTTGACTGGGTCAAACTTCACGGATTGGCTCCGTTGCTTGCGTCTGGTCTTAAGGCTAGAAAAGATTGAGTATGTCTTGGACAACCCAATCACTGTCATTCCTGACAAGAAGTCTGCTGAGTATGCATCATTTGATGAGGCTGCTCACAAGAAGCATGTCGAGGATGCAACATCGGCACAATGTGTGATGCTGTCCTCTATGACTACGGAGTTACAGAGGCAACACGAACACATGTTCCCTTATGATATGCTGAAACACTTGAAGAGTCTGTATGCTTCAGAAGCTCAGACTATGGAGTATGAGATACTCCGAGATCTTTTCAAGTGTAAGCTTCATGATGGGGGTCAGGTTTCTGATCATGTACTGAAGATGATCGGGTTGATTGAGAGGTTGGCATCGATTGGAACGATGCTACCCGCTATTGTCTTTGTCAATCTGATTCTGCAGTCTTTGCCTGCCTCATTTGAAAACTTCATAGTGAACTTCAATATGAACGGCACGAAGGCAAGCCTGCCTGAGCTTCACAACATGTTGAAGACCTATGAGTCTTCCACCTCTAAAGGCAAATCTGTGCTCATGGTGAGCTCTACTGCCACGTCTTCCAAAAGGAAGTACAAGCAGAAGAAAAAGCAGAAGAAGGCATTTGATGTTGGTTTCAAGCCTAAAGGTAGAGGGGCTCAGAAAAGGCCGAAGTTGCCAAAGGATGAGTGCCTATTCTGTCATGAAAAGGGGCACTGGAAGAGAGACTGCCCGAAATACAAGGCACAAGGTGCATCGGGTATGAGCTCGGGTATGTTTGTTATTGAGATAAACATGTCTATTAACAATTCACAATCTTGGGTATTAGATACAGCTTGTGGCTCACACATTTGCAATAATGTGCAGGGCCTAAGTGAAACCAAGAAAGTGAGGCCCGGAGAAGTCGATCTACGCGTGGGAAATGGAGCAAGAGTTGTTGCCGAATGCGTAGGGACTTATAGATTAGATCTTCCTTCGGGAAATAGACTAGTTTTAAGTAATTGTTACTTTGTTCCTTCTATTTCCAAGAATATTATTTCCATTCCAATGTTAGACATTGAAGGTTTTTCCTTTCATTTTGGAAACGGTAGAGGTTCATTTTCATTTAATGGATTGTTTTATGGAAGTGCCTCTCTTTTGAATGGTTTATATTATCTTGAATGTGAAAGAAGTGTTCTCAATATACAAAACAAACGACCTAGGCTGAGTAATACGAATAATACTACTTATCTTTGGCATTGTAGACTTGGTCATATCAATGAGAACAGGATAGCAAGAATGAGAAAGTTAGACTATCTCACATCATTTGACTTTGAGTCATACGGTGCTTGTGAATCTTGTCTCAAAGGAAAGATGACTAAGAAACCACTTTCTGGGAAGGGGTTACGAGCCAAAGACTTGCTAGAACTGATTCACACCGATGTGTGTGGACCGTTCCCTACACAAGCAAGAGGTGGATATTCGTACTTCATAACTTTTACTGATGATTTTTCGAGGTATGGATACGTGTATCTCATGAAACACAAATATGAGGCCTTTGAGAAATTTAAGGAGTTTAAGTTAGAAGTCGAGAAGCAACTTGGGAAAAGTATCAAGACTCTTCGATCAGATCGAGGAGGGGAATACTTAAGCCATGAATTTCTTGATTACTTAAAATGACATGGAATTCGGTCGGACTGGACACCTCCGGGAACGCCTCAATTGAATGGGGTATCCGAAAAGAGAAATCGAACTTTATTAGATATGGTTCGATCCATGATGAGTTTTGCAAGTCTCCCTTTATTCCTTTGGGGCTATGCTCTACAGACCGCTGTTTATATTCTGAATAGAGTTCCTTCGAAATCAGTCGAGAAAACACCATATGAGTTATGGTGTGGCCAAAAGGCGATTCTTAAACATATACGGACCTGGGGTTGTCCTGCGTATGTTAAAAAGATGATGACTGATAAATTGGAATCTAAAAGTGAGAAATGTTATCTTGTGGGATATCCTAAGGAAACAAGAGGGTATTATTTATACGTTTCCGGTGATCACAAGGTGATCGTTTCACGGAATGTGACGTTCCTAGAAGACATTTATGTCTCTAAAGAACAAGGTCACAATACGATAGAACTTGAAGAAATTCAAGAACCACAAAATAACATAGAGGATGAAAACTTGTCTAATGGTGTGGACAAGAATTCAGTGGGAGTATTTGATGATCTATTGGGAAGGGGAATATCTCTTAGAGAGACACCTCAAAACAATGAGATGCATCAAAGGCATGATGATACAATAGTTGTATTACCACCACCTCAAGAAAATCTTGAGGAAATCCCTGAAAATTCCGAAACTGTTGAAACATTCAACACAGAGGAACCTCCTCACGATCAGAATGTACAACCTGAACAAACGCAAGAACAACTCCATAGGCCTCGTAGGAATCGTCGAGCACCTGAAAGACTTAATCTATTGGTTGAGAACCAAGATGATGAAGTTGATCTGGATGATGATGAACCTAAGACCTATACCGAAGCGGTGTCGGGCACCGACTCGGAGAAGTGGCTTGAAGCCTTAATTTCCGAAATGGACTCGATGTACTTCAATCTAGTCTGGGAACTAGTTGATTTGCCAGATGGGAAATATCCCATAGGCTGCAAATGGATCTTCAAAAGAAGAGAAATGCAGATGGCATAGTACGAACCTACAAGGCTAGGTTGGTGGCAAAGGGTTATAGTCAACGCGAGGGCATTGATTATGACGAAACCTTTTCACCAGTCGCAAAGATCAAGTCCATTAGGATTTTACTTGCTATAGCTGCATACTATAACTTTGACATTTGGCAAATGGATGTCAAAACCGCATTTCTCAATGGAGAACTTGAAGAGGAAGTCTATATGACTCAACCTGAAGGTTTTGTATCCAAAGAAAGGCCGAATGCAGTATGTAGGCTAAAGAAGTCCATTTATGGACTTAAGCAAGCTTCTAGGAGTTGGAATATTTGCTTTGACAGAGCTATTAAATCGTTTGATTTTGTCAGAAGCAAAGAGGATCCATGTGTTTATAGTAAACGCAAAGATGGGAATATTGTCTACCTTATCATATATGTTGATGACATTTTGATTATGGGTAGTGATCGTTCCATGATGCAATCCGTGAAAGATTGGTTGGCTAGCTCCTTCATGATGAAGGACCTGGGTGATGCATCCTATATCCTTGGGATAAAGATCTATCGGGATAGACCTAATAGATTGTTAGGATTATCACAATCCACCTACATAGACAAATTGCTAAAGCGCTTCTCAATGGAAAATTCCAAGAAAGGATTTCTTCCTATGGGACATGGTATTATCTTGTCTAAGAAGGGTTGCCCTTCTAATGACCAAGAGATCGAATACATGAAAAGGATCCCATATGCTTCTGCTATAGGATCGATAATGTATGCCATGACATCTACTAGGCCAGATGTGGCATATGCGCTTAGCATGACAGGCAGATTTCAGCAAAATCCCGGTGAGGTACATTGGAGAACTGTCAAGACTATTCTAAAGTACCTTAGAAGGACTAAAGAATACTTATTAGTCTATGGTGGACAGCCAGAGTTATCAGTTACTGGGTATACTGATGCTAGCTTCCAAACAGACCATGATGACTATAAGTCACAGTCTGGCTATGTCTTCATCCTCAATGGTGGAGCAGTTAGTTGGAATAGTTCCAAACAAAGCACTACTGCCGACTCCACCACCGAAGCCGAGTATATTGCTGCATCTGAAGCTGCCAAGGAGGCTGTGGCTCTGTTAGAATTCGTGAAAGAACTGGGTGTCATTCCAAGTACCAATTGTGCAATACCGTTGTATTGTGACAATACTGGTGCAGTTGCGCAAGCAAAGGAACCAAGACCCACGAATAGAAACAAGCACATTCCTCGAAGATATCATCTGATCAGAGAAATAATTGAAAGAGGCGATGTGAAATTAGAAAGAGTACCCACTGATGATAACTTAGCTGATCCTTTCACCAAGCCATTGTGTATAGCAAAACACAACAAACATTTTGAGAGCTTGGGTGTTAGACATGTTGGAAGTTGGCTTTAATTTAGTGGGAGTTTTGTTTGAATGTCTTAGAAACAATTTATAATGAGACATCCTTACTTGATCACATTTATTTATATGTTATTTGATTTCATGGGCTTGTGCATTTATTGGAATAATTTGTTTTATTGTTTGACATTATTCTTTTATCTGTTCCCTTGAATTATCACTGTTATTAATGATGTGAGACATTAATGATATAAGTGTAATTCTAAAAGTGCCCTAACCAATGGTCATCAAGAATGGGATATTGATGACATGCGATAGGTTAGCATGTGGTCTGCATCATATTCTTAGAGAATGTAGTTGATCTCACAACTACGAGTAATTTGATTCTCGTGATGGACACATGGATATTTTGGAGAATATTGATATACCCTGCTATTAAATCATTTGTTCTAGTGTCTATGATTTAATAGTGTATGGAGTATGTAATAGTCCTTTGACTTGAGGTCAATACTCATTTTGTTTGTTGAGTGGTGTGCTTTGACCAAGTACAATGCTTGCATTCCATCAAAGGGGTAGATACGGCTTGTGTTGGGTACATCATGAGGCAAATGGAAATGGTAGTTGAGCCAAGAATAGGATTCATTCCTCGATTTGAATTTCGAGAGAACATTTCAAATTCTCTATATTATTTGACCGTTAGTCATTGGCCAATGCAAAGATATATTCAATTAGAATAATTGAATATGATCGGAAGGGTCATTTAATAAAGATGAGATAAAATGATTGAGCTATTGGGATAGACACATGGCAGATCCTAGGCTCAATCGAGTGGTTCGTGAATGAAGGGATATTACATAAACTTCATATAAAGGTTTGTTTACAGAATCCACGTAAACGTTCTTCATATATCGAGTTCGCTACACAACGCAGTCTAGGAGTTTTGTGTAGACTTTAATTTGATTATCGTCGATAATGGAGGCCTAAAGGGTCACACTTTATGTGTATTGTTGATTCGCTTAAGAGTGCAAAGTTAGTGCTTGGTGTTTAATCTAATGCTAGTCCAAGTGGGAGATTGAAAGATATTATGGACTAGATTAGGATATATTTGATATATTCTAATACTAAGTAAGACAGTTCAAGTGTGAATTACTTAGTCGTAATTGTTGACTCAAGTGTGAATTCCTTAGTCGTAATTGTTGACTAAGGAAGACAAGACAATTTAGAATTGTCTTCTTCGCTTATAAATAAGGAAGCTTGGTCTTACGAATAACATACGAAAACATACGAAAACATTAGCTTAGAGCTTTTGGTTTGCAAACACTAAGAGAGCACTATAGTTTCAATCGGAGATTTCCTAGCTGTCAACGATTGAATCGTGCACTTGGAATAGTTCCTGCATCGAATCGACATACACGTGGATACCTTAGTAGTGGATTCACGGCACGAATCGAGACGCACGTTTACCACATAACAAGTAAGTTATTCTTATTGTTGTGTGTCTATCTCTACACATGATGCATTTGTAAATCTAGATCTAATCCTTGAATATATATTCCGCTGCGTATCATTAGATGATGTCAAGGATAACCAACATACCTTTCTTAAATACCATACCCAAACTTGCCCAGATTTCTAGGTTTTTCATTTAAAATTTCATCGTTCACATATAACCACCAAAATACTAATATAGTAATATAGGAGTAATTAATTACAGCTGACACAGAGTTTACTTCCACAAAACGTCAAACCAGTGCATTTGATAAATTTCAATAGAATTATTAAGGATGAGCAAGGAAAACCAACTATCACTAAACAAGTTTTTTAACTAATAGGACTCGCACACAATTTTAAAAGTATGATGTTGATGATGACGACGATGACGACGACAACAATGATGATGATGATGATGATAGTTTTCCAAAAATGTACTCTCTCCGTCCACGAAATGAGTACCCATTTGTGGACGGCACGGGTTTTAAGAAATGTATTGAGTGTAGTGTAAATAGAATAAGGGTCCCTCTTTTTTTAGTGTATTAATTAAAGTGTTGTGTGTGATACACTTGCCAAAAAAGGAAATGAGTACTCATTTCGTGGACGGACGAAAAAGAAAATATGAGTACTCATTTTGTGGACGGATGGAGTATATAACTGCCAGCTTCTAATATAGTAATACAGTTGACGAAGACTTTGATTCGACAAAGAGCAAAAATGAAGGAAGTAAATAATTGAACATAAAAAACAAAAGATATATATATATATATATATATATATATATATATATATATATATATATATCTTACTCAAACCAGCTCATACCTTACTCCATTTCATCAGCCCCGTTCCTGACATTTCAGGGGCCCTAGGCAAAAGAAGATAAAAGGGCCCTTTATATAATAAATAAGTACAAAAATGTCAATATCATAAAAAGCGCTTTCTTCGAGCTTTTGCAGATGCAAAATCATTAATAATTACATCAATGTTAATATGTTCTAACATATCTTTCTCAATAGCCAAAATTGCCAAACCGTTCAACCTTTCTTGCGACATTGATGATCTCAGATAGGTTTTTATTAATTTAAGCTTTGAAAAGCTTCTTTCGGCAGATGCTACAGTCACAGGAACAGTTAATAAAATTCTAAAGCAATCGAAACATTCGGATAGCAATCTGCAGATTTGACAAATGTAAGAATCTCAATGGCAGACAATAAATTAGTAGGCAAAGTCAATTGTAACACTTTCAATTCTGAGTAAAGATCATCTAAATCAATATCAGATAAATTCTCATGAGAAAAGGTAGAGTGAAAATTAACACAAGAATCTCTTAATTCTTTCTCACCTAATGACTTTAACTTATTTGAATCATATAAAAAACCGAAAATACCTTCAAAAGTTTTCAGTTCCTCAAATCTATTCTTTAAAGAAACAATTGTCATATCCACAACAACCAAAAAATATCTAGTTCTGAATAACTCTTCAGGTGAATGATCTTCTTCTTCCTCATTATTCTCACCAAAGTACTTTTTCCTAATGATACGACGTTTAATTGGAAAAATAGGCTCTACATCCATTTCAAGTGCAACACTTTTAGCAACATTCATACTTGATATAAAACCTTCTTCTCTATACTTTTCAAAAAATGATAATACACCTTCTAATTGCTTCATAGTAGCATCGATGCACATAGACTTAGATTGTAACTTTTTGCTTACCATATTAACAACAAAAAGAATTTTCATACCTTACTCCATTTAGATTTCATGTGCAAAAGGAAAATCTCAAGCGTAACCACTTGAAGATTGAAGTTTTCTCTGTTTCTGTAGATTAATTGCTTACTCAGAGGATTACAGGATAGTAATTGAGTCGGTTGTTTTTACATTGGTGGAGAAAGGTCTTAGTTAATTAAGTACTTAGTTATTTTTGTCTTATATTCGTTACGTCCATAAAAATTACAATGTAATTTGAAGATTACGAATTTTAATAATTGAGAGATGCATATAAAATATAAAAAGACGACCCATTAAAATTGAGTTGAGAAAAGAGACCTGCCAAAATTAATGTATTAAATGATTGGATATTATGTAAATATTCAATGTGAATGAAGTTTAATTTTTTTAAAATATAAGGAATAGTTTCAAAAAAAGAAAAGAGTACAATTTTTATGAACAGACGAAAATAATAATATTTTACAATAAAAAGAAAAATATATAATTTATACATAAACCTTCAATTTTATTATAACTACAAATTTACCACTCAATTTTGAAATTCATTTGAAATTTTTTCAAATTGGAAACTCTCTTTTAATATAGTATAGAACTATAGATGTATGGGTTGGAACTTGGAAGCCTCGTACAATTCAAACAACACGATGTTGTTTTCCTTAAAAAAACAAACTAAATTTATTTTTTTATCACCGTACTACTTCGTCAAAGAATGTTATTTTCATGTATTATTTTGAATATATACTCAAAACACACAAAATTTAGATAATGGTGTGTGAATTGGGCAAGCAGTGAAAGACATTATGGACTAGATTAGGATATATTTGATATATTCTAATAACACTTAATTAATTGGGAATTAGTTGGACTATTGGACCTATTAATTGGAGTAGTATTGGCTTCCTTAGTAAGACAACTCTTTGGCTTATAAGAGAAGTCATCTCTTTGGCTTACAAGGTAAGCCAATGCTTTGGCTTATAAGAAGGAGTTCTTAGTCTTACTAGGGTAAGAGCTTTTGCTTGTAAACACTAAGAGAGCACTATAGTTTCAATCAAAGATTTCCTAGCTGTCGAAGATTGATCGTGCACTTGGAATTGTTCCTGCATCGAATCGACATACACGTGGATACCTTAGTAGTGGATTCACGGCAAGAATCGAGACGCATGCTTACCACACAACGAGTAAGTTATTCCTTTCGTTGTGTGCCTATCTCTACACATGATGCATTTGTAAATCTAGATCTAATCCTTGAATGTATATTCCGCTGCGTATCATTAGATGATGTCAAGGATAACCAACAGTGGTATCAGAGCCCGGGGCTCGATTTACAATTGCTATTGTGTTCTAATTGTTTATGGGTTAAGAATATGTGATTTTAGAAATCTGAAATTGAAAATTTGGGATTAAAATGTTCGAAACCATTTTCTGAATTTGGGGTGAAAATTGCTGGGCAATATTTGTATCACACTCGCTGGATCTGAGCCGACCGCTTTCTTGGACGAGGCGGCGACGGTGGCTCGGGGCTCGCCGGTGTGCAGCGCCCGCCCACCGGCCGCCAGCTGCGTCGTGGCTTCAAGCCGATGCGCCGCTGCACCTCTTTAGCAGTCCCGCCATCTCGGGCTTGGAGTCCGAAAAATGGAGGGCGACTGTTGGTGGAGGTCTTGCGTGCTGGAGGCGGCGGATTCACGGCTGTGAACGGCGACGAGGAGCTTCGTGACGGTGAGGACGCGGGCAGGCGTCTGGAGACGTCGCCGCTTACCTCCGACGCGCCTTCGAGCGGCGACCGGCTGGGATCCGTCCAGTGAGAGCGCCGCTTCTTCCTCCGCTGAAAACGCGTCCCCTCCGACGCGGCTTCGAGCCGCGACCGGCGTGGTGACCTCCGGCGTGGACGCGCGACGTCTGATGGCGTCGTTGCTTCGCGCGCGCGCGGCGGCGGGCTGACAGGCGAAGAGGCGGCAGCGGGGCTCCGGGCGAGGCGACGGGAACGAGAAAGGAGGCGGCAACTGCTGCTGCAAATCCTTTTCTCCAACCCTTGCTGCTGAAAATTGGATTTTGGGCTTTAAGTGTTTGGGCCCAATGTGGGCTTGTTTATTTGATTAAATGGGCTGCTGTTGTCGACCTTTTGTGGGCTGCAAATATGATTTATTAAAGGGGTCTGGGCCTGTTTTAATAAATGGCCCAAATTGGGCAGTAACAGTTTATAAAAAAAAAATCTTTTATTAATTTTGAATTAATAATTGAACCCCAATTTCAGAATTAATTTATTAATTGGATTAATAAATTTAAATTATTGTTATTAATTTTGAATTAATAATAATAGAAATAAATTTATATTAATTTAGAATTAATATAAATTGATTAACCCATATTTAATTAGAGAATAAAAAATATTAATTTGATTAATAATTTTATTCGTAGAGATTTTATGTCTTTATCTGATAAGCATGTTATTTGATTTTATGCTTATTATTTAACTATAGTAGTTAAAGACCGCTTTTATCTTGGGTAGGCGGCGCCCAATATATATAGTCCGCTTTGCTATGTATGGGTAGGCGGCGCCCAATATGTGTGGTCCGCATTTTATATGCCTGGGTAGGCGGCACCCAGTAATTGTGTTGCTATTTAATATTGGATATTAAATATAAGCAATTAGTATCACATGCTAAATCCCCATTAAATATAAGTCTTTGTGTAAGCACAAAACGCGTCGTCCATCATAATTGTCTGAGCAACCCATCCTTTTCGATCAAGAGTATTTACACCCAAGTGTTTGCTCTAGTCTACAAGGTCAAGGCTCATTCATAGGTTGGCACCGTGTGATGGGGTTGACTTGCTTGATCATTTGTGGCGTGAAACTCGACCAAAGTGATTTAAGGACACAGATTAATTGGATTAATCAACCAAGAGTTGCAAAATTGTTGTTGCAATTGGCTTAGAGGCCTACTAAGTAATATTATTGTAGTCATCAGCAAAGCAGATGCTGCATAATATTGACTTGGATCTTGGACCACTAAGATTTATATGGATTATAAATTCGTGTTTTACGTTGGGGGCGTAAGATATGTTAAAATTAGTGGGAGCTAATCAATACGATAGCTCATTGTTTGATTAGTGATACAATGTGATCATAGTTTATTCTTTCTAATTTGCTTTTCTTTATTTATAGATCAGATAATATGTCGAATTTGTCACTGAAATGTTTGATAGAAACAAACAAGTTGACTGGGTCAAACTTTACGGATTGGCTCCGTTGCTTGCGTCTGGTCTTAAGGCTAGAGAAGATTGAGTATGTCTTGGACAACCCAATCACTGTCATTCCTGACAAGCAGTCTGCTGAGTATGCATCATTTGATGAAGCTGCTCACAAGAAGCATGTCGAGGATGCAACATCGGCACAATGTGTGATGTTGTCCTCTATGACTACGGAGTTACAGAGGCAACACGAACACATGTTTCCTTATGATATGCTGAAACACTTGAAGAGTCTGTATGCTTCAGAAGCTCAGACTGTGGAGTATGAGATACTCCGAGATCTCTTTAAGTGTAAGCTTCATGATGGGGGTCAGGTTTCTGATCATGTACTGAAGATGATTGGGTTGATTGAGAGGTTGGCATCGATTGGAACGATGCTACCCGCTATTGTCTTTGTCAATCTGATTCTGCAGTCTTTGTCTGCCTCATTTGAAAACTTCATTGTGAACTTCAATATGAACGGCACGAAGGCAAGCCTGCCTGAGCTTCATAACATGTTGAAGACCTATGAGTCTTCCACCTCTAAAGGCAAATCTGTGCTCATGGTGAGCTCTACTGCCACGTCTTCCAAAAGAAAGTACAAGCAGAAGAAAAAGCAGAAGAGGCATTTGATGCTGGTTTGAAGCCTAAAGGTGGAGGGGCTCAGAAAAAGCCGAAGTTGCCAAAGGATGAGTGCCTATTCTGTCATGAAAAGGGGCACTGGAAGAGAGACTGCCCGAAATACAAGGCACAAGGTGCATCGGGTTTGAGCTCGGGTATGTTTGTCATTGAGATAAACATGTCTATTGATAATTCACAATCTTGGGTATTAGATACAGCTTATGGCTCACACATTTGCAATAATGTGCAGGGCCTAAGTGAAACCAAGAAAGTGATGCCCGGGGAAGTCGATCTACACGTGGGAAATGGAGCAAGAGTTGCTGCTGAACGCGTGGGGACTTATAGATTAGATCTCCCTTCGGGAAATAGACTTGTTTTAAGTAATTGTTACTTCGTTCCTTCTATTTCTAAGAATATTATTTCCATTCCGATGTTAGACATTGAAGGTTTTTCCTTCCATTTTGGAAACAGTCGATGCTCGTTTTCCCTTAATGGATTGTTTTATGGAAGTGCCTCTCTTTTGAATGGTTTATATTATCTTGAATGTGAAAGGAGTATTCTCAATGTACAAAACAAACGACCTAAGCTGAGTAATGCGAATAATACTACCTATCTTTGGCATTGTAGACTTGGTCATATCAATGAAAACAGGATAGCGAGATTGAGAAAGTTAGACTATTTCAAATCATTTGACCTTGAGTCATATGGTGCTTGTGAATCCTGTCTCAAAGGTAAGATGACTAAGAAACCTTTTTTCTGGGAAGGGGTTACGAGCCAAAGACTTGCTAGAATTGATTCACACAGATGTGTGTGGACCGTTCCCAACAGAAGCAAGAGGTGGATATTCTTACTTCATAACTTTTACTGATGATTTTTCAAGGTATGGATATGTGTATCTCATGAAGCATAAATCTGAGGCCTTTGAGAAATTTAAGGAGTTCAAGTTAGAAGTCGAGAAACAACTTGGGAAATGTATAAAGGCTCTTCGATCAGATCGAGGAGGAGAATACTTAAGCCATGAGTTTCTTGATTACTTAAAATCACATGGAATTCGGTCAGACTGGACTCCTCCGGGGACACCTCAAATGAATGGGGTATCCGAAAGGAGGAATCGAACTTTATTAGATATGGTTCGATCCATGATGAGTTTTGCAAGTCTCCCTTTATTCCTTTGGGGTCATGCCTTACAGACCGCTGTTTATATTCTGAATAGAGTTCCTTCTAAATTAGTTGAGAAAACACCATATGAGTTATGGTGTGGCAAAAGGCAAGTCTTAACCATATGCGGACCTGGGGATGTCCTGCTTTTGTTAAGAAAATGATGACTGATAAGTTGGAATCTAAAAGTGAGAAATGTTATTTTGTGGGATATCCTAAGGAAACAATTGGATATTATTTCTACGTTCCCGGTGATCACAAGGTGATTGTTTCCCGGAATGTGACGTTTCTTGAAGACACCTTTGTCTCTAAGGAACAAGGTCACAATACGATAGAACTTGAAGAAATTCAAGAACCGCAAAATAACAAAGAGGATGAAAACTTGTCTAATGGTGTGGACAAGAATTCAGTGGGAGTATTTGATGATCTATTGGGAAGGGGAATATCTCTTAGAGAGACGCCTCAAGACAATGAGATACATCAAAGACATGATGATACAATAGTTGTGTCACCACCACCTCAAGAAAATCTTGAGGATGTCCCTGAAAATTCCAAAACTGTTGAAACGTTCAACACAGAGGAACCTGCTCGCATTCAGAATATACAACCCGAACAAAGAGACGCCTCAAGACAATGAGATACATCAAAGACATGATGATACAATAGTTGTGTCACCACCACCTCAAGAAAATCTTGAGGATGTCCCTGAAAATTCCGAAACTGTTGAAACGTTCAACACAGAGGAACCTGCTCGCATTCAGAATATACAACCCGAACAAACGCAAGAACAACTCCATAAGCCTCGTAGGAATCGTCGAGCACCTGAAAGACTTAATCTATTGGTTGAGAACCAAGATGATGGAGTTGATTCGGATGATGATGAACCTAAGACCTATATCGAAGCGGTGTCGGGCACCGACTCGGAGAAGTGGCTTGAAGCCTTAATTTCTGAAATGGACTCGATGTACTTCAACCTAGTCTGGGAACTAGTTGATTTGCCAGATGGGAAATATCCCATAGGCTTCAAATGGATCTTCAAAAAGAAGAGAGATGCAGATGGCATAGTACGAACCTACAAGGCTAGGTTGGTGGCAAAGGGTTATAGTCAACGCGAGGGCATTGATTATGATGAAACCTTTTCACCAGTCGCAAAAATCAAGTCCATTAGGATTTTACTTGCTATAGCTGCATACTATAACTTTGACATTTGGCAAATGGATGTCAAAACCACGTTTCTCAATGGAGAACTTGAGGAGGAAGTCTATATGACTCAACCTGAAGGTTTTGTATCCAAAGAAAGGCCGAATGCAGTATGTAGGCTAAAGAAGTCCATTTATGGACTTAAGCAAGCTTCTAGGAGTTGGAATATTTGCTTTGACAGAGCTATCAAATCGTTTGATTTTGTCAGAAGCAAAGAGGATCCATGTGTTTATAGTAAACGCAAAGATGGAAACATTGTCTACCTTATCATATATGTTGATGACATTTTGATTATGGGTAGTGATCGTTCCATAATGCAATCCGTAAAAGATTGGTTGGCTAGCTCCTTCATGATGAAGGACTTGGGTGATGCTTCCTATATCCTTGGGATAAAGATCTATCGGGATAGACCTAATAGATTGTTGGGATTATCACAATCCACCTACATAGACAAATTGCTAAAACGCTTCTCAATGGAAAATTCTAAGAAAGGATTTCTTCCTATGGGACATGGTATAATCTTGTCTAAGAAGGGTTGCCCTTCTAGTGACCAAGAGATTGAATACATGAAAAGGATCCCATATGCTTCTGCTATAGGATCGATAATGTATGCCATGACATCTACTAGGCCAGATGTGGCATATGCGCTTAGCATGACAGGCAGATTTCATCTGATCAGAGAAATAATTGAAAGAGGCGATGTAAAATTAGAAAGAGTAACCACTGATGATAACTTAGCCGATCCTTTCACCAAGCCGTTGTGTATAGCAAAACACAACAAGCATTTTGAGAACTTGGGTGTTAGACATGTTGGAAGTTGGCTTTGATTTAGTGGGAGTTTTGGTTTGAATGTCTTAGAAACAATTTGAATTGAGACATCCTTACCTGATCACATTTATATATGTTATTTGATTTCATGGGCTAGTGCATTTATTAGAATATTTGGTTTTATTGTTTGACTTTATTCTTTTATTTGTTCCCTTGAATTATCACTACTATTAATGATGTGAGACATTAATGGTTTGAGTGTAATTCTAAAGATGCCCTAACCAATGGTCATCAAGAATGGGATATTGATGACATGCGATAGGTTATCATGTGGTCTGCATCATATTCTTAGAGAATGTAGTTGTAACTCCCCGCTTTTACCTAGATAAATCTAGAGTAAATTTGAACTTTGAAGTAGGACGATTCACGTCGGATAAAGAAAATGAATTTATTTAATTCCAACAAAAATGATTTACAAAAGCTTTTGTAAATATTTAGTTATTCAAATTTTTGTGCATTGCATATTTATTTAAATTGAGCATTTACACGAGCCATATAGTTAGAGAACCCTGAAGAATTATTACAGTTCGATAAACCAACACAGATATTTTATTAGTCAAATCACCTACACCCTATATCTCCCATCAGCCACCCTATGCCAACTTTATAGCTTCTTGAATAGGGATGGCAATGGATCCAAGACCCGGTCCAGATCCACAGATCCAGACCCTTTTTTCCGGATTTGGGCCTTGTAAAATTTGAACCCGGCGGATCTGGACCGGATCTGGATCACTCTCTAAAATATCGGATCCGGATCTGGAGTAATTGATAGAAAACCCAGATCCGGTCCAGATCCGAATTTGGACCCGGATATTTAAATATATAATATTTTTATTTTTTATCCAACCCTAATCTAAACATAAAAGCCTAACTTCACAATTCAAATTGAATTCCTACTTCTCGGCCCACCCCCCCAGCGCCGCTCCACTCCACTCCACTCTGCAGATCGTAGTCTCTGACTCTCCGACACTGATTGAGCGGCTTCCGGCCGTCCACCTCCGGTCTCGGCGGCTCGGCCACTCCCCACCCGAATTCCCTCTCGGCCACTCCCCAGTCCCCACCTGAAACCCCTCTTGGCTCCTCTCCGCGGTTTCTGCCCAATCCCCAATCCTCACGGTGAGCAGCTTCTCAGCGGTCCGGCGCCCACCTCGGCCCCTCCGACGCTGTGTTCTTCTCCAGCCCACCGTCGTTCGCTGCGCCAAGTCGCCAACTCCGGCCACTGCAGCAGGTAAACCTTGGACTTCAAACAATTTATTTACAGAATATGTTTAAAGCTATACTTCGATCTGTATTGGCATGATTCGCATGAAATATGTATTAGTATTGTTTTCCTTGGATTATTATTGGATTACATATATTGATTATTGGAGCTACCGAACTACCGAAGCCTTGTTATTGGATATTTGGATTACATATTGAAATTCTATATTGGATTAATATTGTTATGTGGCATAGTGGCAGTTTATTGAAATTTTAGCTTGTTTTATACCTAAATATCGAAGATGGTGAACAATAAGCATTTTACATTTTTTACAATTGAAATAAGTTTTATTTCTCATTATTTCTTGTTCTTAATTTATGTAGGATGTCGATGATGTTGAAAGTAGCTGGAACATGAAAGACATCTTTGAGGATTACAGAAATTGATCGTTTCAATATTAGGATTATTATGTTATTTCTTATTTTGGATTGTTTGGTTTTAAATGAATTATGATGTTCTTATTTATTTTGGATTGTTTAGTTTTAAATGAATTATTGTGTATTTTTTGTTCTTGCATGATTGTTGAAACTTTAGACAATTGTTATAATTTTTATTTTAATGTTTAATTAGCTAAGAATTTATTTTAGAAAAGAAAATACTATGGATCCGGGTCTGGACCCGAGATCCTGTGGATCTTATGGATTTGGGTCTGGATCCCATTTTTTTGGATCCAATGGATCTGGACCGGATCTGGATCTAAGTAAAAAAACATGGATCTGGATCTGGACCAATCAGGATCCGGTCCAGATCCGGCCCATTGCCATCCCTATTCTTGAAGACTTAACATCACCATGTCTTTCTCTGCAAAGACACCCCATTCATCAATAAGTTATTTCAACCATGCTTTCCATTTCACCTCACACACGATTCATTCCAGAATTTACCAAATTATCTCTCTCAAGAAAAAGCTCAATCTTAGACAAAATAAACAGCAGCAACATTCAACCAAAGGCCTCTTTCCTTCATCCACGCAAATTCATTTTCATGAGGGAAAACTCAAAGCCAAGATGAAACAAGAACATCCGTCTAGCCCATTCTCCTTTCCAACAAGCAAGTAGGATCAAATACTCACTTAAATTTCTCACAAGGTAATCACCTACTATTCTCTGCTTACCTCTGTTCATACATAGTGCTTCAAGCTTCAAACTTGTCCAAATCATGTACAAATTCGATATATACACAGCAACACATTTCAAACTTTTGAAAAATGACATTCATATTATATATATATGCATACATATTCTGAGCATACACGCATGTGTTTATATCAAAGTGTCAAATGATTTTACATATTCGGCGAATGTATAGAAAAGAAGAAAAGAGAAAAGTCTGGAGTCTTGAACTTGTTTGTGCTTGAGCCGTTGATGTTGTCGGGTGGCAGTCGTTGTCGTGTGTCGGGTCTGAAAGGGATCGAGGGAGGCGGCGGCGACTCCGCCGCTGCCAAGGGAGGAGACAGCGCAGGGGGCGTCTGTGTGGGAGAGAAGATAGTCAGTCAGGGGAGGCCGAGCCTAGGGCTCCGGCGGGCGGTCCTGTTGCTGTCAGTCGGAGCGAGGGACTAGGGTGGTCAGTGGCAGCCCTCGCTGCTTTCGACCGGAATTGAGTGGTGAGAGAGAGAGAGATGGAAGGTGCGGTCGACGGCGGTGACTCCGCCGTTGTCCTGTTCAGAGGAAGAGGGAGAAGTGGAGGCGGCCGATTTGGGGTCTCGGGTTTGCTGAGGGCTTGAGCGGAGAAAGGCGGAACGGCGGCTCGTCGCTGCTGCAGTCGCCGGAGGAGAGGAGAATAGACGGAGGCTAGGGTTCTCGGTCAGTCGAGGGAGATGGTGAGGGTGACCGGAGACGGTGCTCTTCGCCGGAGATGGGCCTTGGCGGCGGCGTGAGATGAGGGAAGAAGAGAGGAACCGAAGCAGAGAGAGAGAGTTTCAGCGTGAGAGAGAGAAACGAGAGGAAATAAGGGAGAAGAAATTGGGGGTTGACTTTACTTTTGGGCTTGAGCTTATGGGCTTTGCTTTTCTTTTTGTTGGGCCGAAAATATTAAAGGTTTGGGCCTTGGCTTTATTTCAGTTGGACCTTTTATTTCAAAAGAGTTGGGCCCGATTTATTTATAATAAACTTGGGCTGCCCTTGTATTTTGGGCTATGAAATTTTATAAAAATGGGAGAGTGTCTTTGATTTAATTATTTTAAATGGGCTACCCAATATTTATTAATTAGACTTATAATAAAGTTTGATTAATTATTTTAAAAAGTTATTTGCATAATAATATTATATTACTTTTATTATGTGCATATTTTAAGAAAGTACTTATTATATGTTTTAAGCATGACATGAAATAACACTTGCATTATGCAATAAAAGTATTTATGATTTAATTGGTTATCCAATTAATAAAGAAAATCGAGTAAGGATATTGTTGGTGTCCTTGACTTAAGAATTTTTGTTTTCAAATATTTATTAAATTTTGTAAACCCGGCGTGATGAATCATAGAATGTTTAGCACACTCACTAAGAAGTAAGATTAGCTTCACGAGACCTATTAAGAGTAGAATTTCTTGTAGGCTTTGTGAACCAAGGGGATTAGCGCTGCTTCTCCGAGATGAATTTATGTGATTATGATCTTCAGGCTTTGCCTAACCAGGTGGGCTTACTTTCCAAATGTATAAAGTATGATTGAGTTATTAAGCTCTAAATGTTTCAATGAAATGCAAATTGTTTATTTAATAAAATGCAAACTGTTTATCCAATAAAATGTTTATGTGCGCTCTGCTCTGTTTAAGGCTCGCAATTCATGGATCGATCGAGGTTCTCTTATGGCCTAACACGTTATTTGAGAATTGTGTACACTTGTTAGTTGTTTCGGTGAGTTGATCTCCATCGGGCACTAATTCATGTAAGAAGCGTTATAAGGGTGCTTGGCTGGATGTGTTCCGGAGCATGTATCATGTAAGGCCTGCCTGGGTAGCGTCCCGAGGTCAATTCAACTTGTCTGAGTTACGTCCTCAGGGCAAGTGCAATGGGAGAAATGGATCCATCGGTGGCTAAAAGGTTCGGGATCACAGCGAGTAACAGAAAGGGAGTGTGACATGTGCGCACAAATGAAAGAAATGTTTTAACATGCTTAGAAGTTCTTTCAATTTAAAACCTTCTAAGTTATGTCAAGTATGATTGGATAAACTGTCTTTACGAAAATATGAAATGTTTATGAAAATGCATGCCCACTGAGTACATTAGTACTTAGCCCAAAAATACTTTCAAATGTTTTCAGGTTGGCTGGCTGGTGCTGACGGGACTGAGCTGAGGCTAATGTTCAATTTCTATATAGACTTCCGTTGTAGTAATAATTCTTATACACCTTTTGTTTTCTCAACTTAAGATGACTTCATGTTGAGCTTCAATTTCAAATTTCTAGTTGTATGTTAATGAACGTCGGTTGTCAGAAACATGAAACAAAACTTGTGATCCAAAGGGGCCTAGCCCGACTCTCTATCTTATTATTCGGGTTTTAACAAGGTTGTTCCTTGTTTATTTCTATGAATTAGTTGCACATCGATTATATTTATTCATTCAAGAATTGAGGTGTGACAGTAGTTGATCTTACAACTACGAGTAATTTGATTCTCGTGATGGACACATGGATATTTTGGAGAATATTGGTATACCCTGCTATTAAATCATTTGTTCTAGTGTCTATGATTTAATAGTGTATGGAGTATGTAATAGTCCTTTGACTTGAGGTCAATACTCATTTTGTTTGTTGAGTGGTGTGCTTTGACCAAGTACAATGCTTGCACTCCATCAAAGGGGTAGATACGGCTTGTGTTGGGTACATCATGAGGCAAATGGAAATGGTAGTTGAGCCAAGAATAAGATTCATTCCTCGATTTGAATTTCGAGAGAACACTTCAAATTCTCTATATTATTTGACCGTTAGTCATTGGCCAATGCAAAGATATATTCAATTAGAATAATTGAATATGATCGGAAGGGTCATTTAATAAAGATGAGATAAAATGATTGAGCTATTGGGATAGACACATGGCAAATCCTAGGCTCAATCGAGTGGTTCGTGAATGAAGGGATATTACATAAACTTCATATAAAGTTTTGTTTACAGAATCCACGTAAACGTTCTTCATATATCGAGTTCGCTACACAACGCAGTCTAGGAGTTTTGTGTAGACTTTAATTTGATTATCGTCGATAATGGAGGCCTAAAGGGTCACACTTTATGTGTATTGTTGATTCGCTCAAGGGTGCAAAGATAGTGCTTGGTGTTTAATCTAATGCTAGTCCAAGTGGGAGATTGAAAGACATTATGGACTAGATTAGGATATATTTGATATATTCTAATAACACTTAATTAATTGGGAATTAGTTGGACTATTGGACCTATTAATTGGAGTAGGATTGGCTTCCTTAGTAAGACAACTCTTTGGCTTATAAGAGAAGCCATCTCTTTGGCTTACAAGTAGGGATGGCAATGGGCCGGATCTGGACCGGATCCTGATTGGTCCAGATCCTGATCCATGTTTTTTTACTTAGATCCAGATCCGGTCCAGATCCATTGGATCCAAAAAAATGGGATCCAGACCCAAATCCATAAGATCCACAGGATCTCGGGTCCAGACCCGGATCCATAGTATTTTCTTTTCTAAAATAAATTCTTAGCTAATTAAACATTAAAATAAAAATTATAACAATTGTCTAAAGTTTCAACAATCATGCAAGAACAAAAAATACACAATAATTCATTTAAAACTAAACAATCCAAAATAAATAAGAACATCATAATTCATTTAAAACCAAACAATCCAAAATAAGAAATAACATAATAATCCTAATATTGAAACGATCAATTTCTGTAATCCTCAAAGATGTCTTTCATGTTCCAGCTACTTTCAACATCATCGACATCCTACATAAATTAAGAACAAGAAATAATGAGAAATAAAACTTATTTCAATTGTAAAAAATGTAAAATGCTTATTGTTCACCATCTTCGATATTTAGGTATAAAACAAGCTAAAATTTCAATAAACTGCCACTATGCCACATAACAATATTAATCCAATATAGAATTTCAATATGTAATCCAAATATCCAATAACAAGGCTTCGGTAGTTCGGTAGCTCCAATAATCAATATATGTAATCCAATAATAATCCAAGGAAAACAATACTAATACATATTTCATGCGAATCATGCCAATACAGATCGAAGTATAGCTTTAAACATATTCTGTAAATAAATTGTTTGAAGTCCAAGGTTTACCTGCTGCAGTGGCCGGAGTTGGCGACTTGGCGCAGCGAACGGCGGTGGGCTGGAGAAGAACACAGCGTCGGAGGGGCCGAGGTGGGCGCCGGACCGCTGAGAAGCTGCTCACCGTGAGGATTGGGGACTGGGCAGAAACCGCGGAGAGGAGCCAAGAGGGGTTTCAGGTGGGGACTGGGGAGTGGCCGAGAGGGAATTCGGGTGGGGAGTGGCCGAGCCGCCGAGACCGGAGGTGGACGGCCGGAAGCCGCTCAATCAGTGTCGGAGAGTCAGAGACTACGATCTGCAGAGTGGAGTGGAGTGGAGCGGCGCTGGGGGGGTGGGCCGAGAAGTAGGAATTCAATTTGAATTGTGAAGTTAGGCTTTTATGTTTAGATTAGGGTTGGATAAAAAATAAAAATATTATACTCCTTCCGTCCGCCAAAAGTGTACCATTTTTACTATATTTGGCGTCCGCAAAGAGTATACCACTTTCCTTTTTTGGAAATGGTCCCACCATCCACTTTAATATTTTATCCTTACAAACACTCTTTATTTACAAAAAAACCACTCCAAATTCAATTTCAACCACACATCTCATAAAGTGGTGGGACCCTTTCTCCACTACATCAAAATCATTACCAATTTTATTAAATCTCGTGCCTAGCCAAAGTGGTACACTTTTGGCGGACGGAGGGAGTATATTTAAATATCCGGGTCCAAATTCGGATCTGGACCGGATCTGGACCGGATCTGGGTTTTCTATCAATTACTCCAGATCCGGATCCGATATTTTAGAGAGTGATCCAGATCCGGTCCAGATCCGTCGGGTTCAAATTTTACAAGGCCCAAATCCGGAAAAAAGGGTCTGGATCCGCGGATCTGGACCGGGTCTTGGATCCATTGCCATCCCTACTTACAAGGTAAGCCAATGCTTTGGCTTATAAGAAGGAGTTCTTAGTCTTACTAGGGTAAGAGCTTTTGCTTGTAAACACTAAGAGAGCACTATAGTTTCAATCAGAGATTTCCTAGCTGTCGAAGATTGATCGTGCACTTGGAATTGTTCCTGCATCGAATCGACATACACGTGGATACCTTAGTAGTGGATTCACGGCAAGAATCGAGACGCACGCTTACCACACAACGAGTAAGTTATTCCTTTCGTTGTGTGCCTATCTCTACACATGATGCATTTGTAAATCTAGATCTAATCCTTGAATGTATATTCCGCTGCGTATCATTAGATGATGTCAAGGATAACCAACAAGCAGTAGGTGGTAATGTTCAAGACCTAATTAGGTCTTGAGTTCAAGTCAATGTGTGATCTTTAAAATTTCTTTATTTACTTGGATAATTTTATCAAAACTAAAAGTAAAATTCATTTGATTCAACAATTTAGCAAAATTAAACATGCCACGACATTAGTAAGAAATGCATAGTGATCAAAGCCTTTTTAATTCTTGAAAAATTAAAGAAATGCATAGCAAAATTTAGCAAAGTCATAAAGTATAAATGGATGCACAAGGACAAACCTATATATATATATATATATATATATATATATATGGGGAGAGGTTCAAATAAGAACCACTAAATAAAATTAGAACAGAGAACCATTTTAAGCCATTCGATCATCAAGATCTACGGTGGATGCATCATCTTGGTGGATGAATGCAGATCCTGGGTTCGAATCCTGAAGGGAGCAAAAATTTTATTATTTTCTGATACATTAAATTTAATAGCGAATGCATTAATTTATATAGTAGATGCATTGATTTTAATAGTTCTTTTGTTCTCACGATAAGTGTGGTTCTCACTATAACCGCACCCTATATGTATGCATTCATCTATCAAGAATCTAGAAAAGATCATGTTATAATCATATACATGATTAGCAGTTTTGCTTCTTCTTCCTATTTGATTTTTAAGCACGACGGTATATACATATAAGTGTTAATAGCTGTAAATAATTGGATTTAATATTACATGGATTATTTTTTTCACCGGTATTCTTCTGCTGTTATGATTATGATCAATATTGATTAGCTAAAATTTATCCAAACATATATATGATATAACTAACTCATTGTTAGCAATTTGGCATGTAGACAAATGTTTCGCTATAAAATCGCAAAAACTTGGGTGAGGTCAACCTCACCCTATGAGACGGGTTTGACCCGTTTGACCCGACCCGCGATATTTAATATACATAATCGAGTTTTTAACAAAAGAACATAAAAGTCTGAACTGGTGCAGTGGTAATAGTCACCTACTTTTCTGATGCCAAAAGGTATAGAGTTTGAATCCCTTTACCCCCACCATTTTATTCATCTTCTTTTCTTCTTCTTTTCCCTTTCTTTTTTACGTTTTTTGGGTTTTTATATTCAGTATTTTTTTTCTTTTTAGCATTTCTTTTTACTGCTTTTCTTCTGCTTTTTTTTTACTGTTTTTCTTTTGCATTTTTTATATATTTTTGTGAAAAATATAATAATTTTAAAATATTACATTTCTTCGTAACAATAATTACTTTTTCTGACGACAATAATTACTTGAGCAAATAACTAAAAAGTATAAGTTCTAGTGAGTGAATATAACAATTATTGTGAATTTTTCTAAATTATTGATGTGAAGAAAAGTAATTTTATTTTCACTGGCTAGAATTTTAAAACTTAACTATTCAGTCAAGTAATTATTGTCATAATAAAAAGTAATTATTATTACAATGAAATGCAATGTTTCTAAATTATTACATTTGTTAACTATTATTGTTACTTTTATTTTTGTGAATTTATACTTTTAGTTATTTGATAAAATAATTATTATTGTAAGAAAATGCAGTTATTAATATATATATATATATATATATATATATATATATATAAGTAATGTTATTTTTATAATTTGTAATTTTGTATATTCGGTCAAGTAATTATTGTCGTAAGAAAAAGTAAATATTGATGATAAAAAATAACATTTCAAAAATGTTACATTTATTCATGTCAATGTTTTTTTTTCATTATAATAACAATAGTTATTTTGAATAACGTAGAAATAAATAATAGAATAGCGAAAAAATAATCAATAAATTATTCAAGTAATCATTGTCGTAAAGAAAAGTAACTATTAATATGAAGAAATGTAAGTATTTTAAATTATTAGATAAAAAAGGTAATGTTTCGAAAACATTATTTTTCTTCATGTTTATTATTACTTTTTATCACAACATTATTTACTTTGGTTTGAAATAATGTAGAAATAAATAATTTTATTTATTTGGTGAAATAATTATTTTCTTGAAAAATAATATTATTTTTATTCGCGAGAACTTGTACTTTTAATTATTTTGTCAAGTAATTAAGCATTGTCATAAGAAAAAGTAATTATTGATATGTATAATACTTTAAATTGAATAAAGGTAAATACTTATATTAACATAAGTATATATTTGTGAGAACAAATGTATATTTTATGGTTATTAAAAATAAATATTCATATTATGATTTAGTGTTCAGGGTTTTGAGTTTAGGAAATATAATACTTTATATTGAATGAAAGTAGATATTTATATTAACATAAGTATACATTTGTTAGCACAAATGTATATCTTATGCGTATTAAAAGTAAATATTCTTATTAGAGTTTAGGATTTAGTGTTCAGGGTTTATGGTTTAGTGTTCAGAGTTTAAGGTTCAGAAAATATAATACTTTAAATTAAACGAAGATAAATATTTATATTAACATAAGTATATATTTGTGCCAATAAATGTATATTTTGTATTTATTTAGGGTTTAATATTCAAGGTTTAGGGTTTAGTATTCAGTGTTTAGGTAATTATAAAATATAGAATGACAGGAAATACTTATAGAAACATAAGTATACATTTGTACAAAGAAATGTATATACTAGCCTAAGTAAAAGTAAATATTTCTGTTAGGGTTTAGCATTCAAGGGTTAGGGATTAGTATTCATTATTTACAGTTTAGTATTCAAGGTTTGGGGTTTAGTATTCACTATTTAGGGTTTAGTATTCAGTGTTCAAGTAATTACAAAATATAGAATGACAAGAAATACTTATAGAAACATAAGTATACATTTGTACAAAGAAATGTATATGTTAGACTACACAAAAGTAAATATTTCCATTAGGGTTTAGTATTCATTATTTAGGGTTTAGTATTCAAGGTTTAGGGTTTAGTATTCAGTGTTCAGGTAATTACAAAATATAGAATGACAGAAAATACTTATAGAAACATAAGTATACATTTGTACAAAGAAATGTATATGTTAGACTACATAAAAGTAAATGTTTCCATTAGGGTTTAGTATTCATTATTTAGGGTTTAGTATTCAAGGTTTAAGGTTTAGTATTCAGTGTTCAGGCAATTACAAAATATAGAATGACAGGAAATACTTATATTAACATAAGTATATATTTGTGCTAAGTGCTAACAAATGTATATTTTATATTTATTAAAAGTAACTATTGTCTTAATAAAAAGTAATTATTCATATGGAGAAATGTAATATTTCAAAATTATTACTTTTTTTTAAAAAAATGTTATTTTACTTACGAAAACTTGTAATTTTAATGACTTGGTCAAGTAATTATAGTTGTAAGAAAAAATAACCGTTGATATGAAATAAATGAAAAAAAGTATATATAAAATGTTAAAAAGAAAAAATTAAACGAAAAAGAAAAAGAAAATAAATAAAACACTTTACTAAAGTAATTATTATTGTAATAAAAATTTACCATTGATATGACAAATAAAAATACAGTATAAATGTAATAACAGAAAAAAAAAATGCAATAAGAAACACAAAAAACGCTAATGCAAAAAGAATCATTTATAATAGAAAAAAAAGGAAAAAAAAAACGCTAATGCAAAAAGGAAAATAGAAAAAAATGGAAAAAGAAAAAAAACAAAAGGTAAAACAAAACGCAAAAAAATGAAACACTACAAAATGTTGTTGTTAAGATTCGAACCTTGGTAGATAAGAAAAGGAAAATCTTCCCCAACCACTACACCACATCTAACTTTGTAATTAAGAAGGAAACAATGTTTATATATTATATTCGAGCCCAGACCCGCCCATCCGATACCTTAACCCGCCAGACCCGCGCCCAAACCCACCCGACCCAAGACCAACTCCTATAAAATTGTAAGATTCCGAAGGTAAATAAAGTAGAAAACAAAAAAGAACTATAATGAATATACTCAATTAATATACTCCATATTGATAAAGATTAATGTACTATACTAAGATAAAATTTCCAATGAGAGCAAACTATTAGACCTTTATAATTAATCTGAATCTGATGTCGAGTTCATCGAATTGACGACATCATAGTTATTGTTAATCTTTTCAGTTCAGGGCGGTTTTGGTCCGGTTATTGGTTCGCCCCTTAGAAACACAACACAACCACCGCAACCACTGTTTTTCCTCACCTCCACCATAACCACCACTACAAAAATTCCACCACCATCATTTTGCCAAAGAAAATCAAAGACCAAAACTTACCGCGGCGGCGCAGATGTAGAGGTTTGTTGCTGCGACGTCGATTGCACGGGGCGGTGGAGTCGCTGGCGAAGATCTAGGGCTCGGTGGGGGATTTGGGGGTTTTGCAAACTTGGTAGATCTATGGTAAACTGAGAAGTTCGTGGCGTGGTGGTGGAAGGCGGCGGCTGGAGACAAGGCCGCGCTGTGCGGCTAGCCTGAGCGGTGGTGGTGGTCGACGTTTTACAGATGGAAAAGGACGGCAGAAACGCGAAAATAGCACTGCAGCTGCGACATCCGGTCGCGATGGTGGTAGAGGCGGCGCAATGTCTGGAAGTTGGAGGTGAGGAGGGCAGAGGCGAGCCCGTCTTGTGGCGAGGAGGGCGGAGGCGAGCGGCGGCCGGCGACGAACTGGAGTGGTGGTGGTGAACTGAGGCAGGCCGCTGGTGCAAGGAAGGAGGCGCTGCTGGTTTGGGAGTGAAGAGGAATTAGGGCTCAATTTTGATTTTCACGTTTTTTTTCCCTTTTTTTTTGAATGCCGGTGAGTCCACGTCTGAAAATTCCGGTGCCACGTCAACTCCGATCAAAGTGGTGGTCAACGCGTGTGCAATTTGCAACAAAATTAAAAGGTAAGGTATTCTGAGGTTATTTTTGAAGGTGATGTGCAATTTGCAAATTTCGTGAAAGTTCGTGTATTTTTCGGCTATTAACCCTATTATTTATTATCTCGTCATCTAATTTATGTTCTCCATTAGATCACATTGGCATCAGATGAAGAAAAAGAACGATTTCATGAAGGTTTAGTACACTTGGCTAGTGATCCTGATAAAAGAGTAACTCATTGTGAGGGTTGTATAGTGAATGGGTTGCGGTTTAATACTAAGCGGCATGATTTGGGAAAAAAAATTCAAAACTGTGGTGTGGTTGTGAAAGTTGAAGATGACGACATAGGATTTCAAGAATACTACGGCGTGTTGGTGGATATAGTTTAGTTGGACTATTTCGGAAATAATCAAGTGACGTTGTTCCAGTGTGATTGGTATGAAGGCAAGTAAGTGCAAAATGACAAATACAATTATACAAGTGTCAACTTATCAAAACCATGGAAGACAAATGAGCCATATGTGTTAGCAATTCAAGCAGAACAAGTTTATTATGTTAATGACATAAAACTTGACAATGATTGGAAAGTTGTTATCCGAGCACAAGCATGCAATATATGGAATGTGGTTGAGAATAAGGAGGATGAATGTGTAGTGAGTAATGAGTCTTATCAGCAAAATGAATCACATTCTACAGTTGGCATGATTCAACCTAATAATGATTTTGTTGAATGGTGTCGAAATGATGTCCCGGGATCAACCATCTCCACAACAGCAATAACACTAAGAAAAAAGCATCCTCAAGCAGAAGAAGAAGAAGAAGAAGAAGAAGGAGATGAAGATGAACAAGAAGATGATGATGATGATGATGATGATGAGAAGGAGAAGGAGGAAGATGAAGGGAAGGAGAAGATCGACGACATCGAAGACGATTTATGATGTTTTTTAATTCTATTTTAATATATTTCTTGTTACAAGAATTATTTAAACAAGATTGACTCTTATTTCATATATAATAAACGTGATCACATCTTCTGAGCAATACTCTTATTCATAATAAGCGTGATCACGTCTTCTGAGCAATACTCTTATTTCATAATAAGCGTAATCACATTTTTTGAGCAATACTCCTTATTTCATAATAAGCGTGATCACGTTTTCTGAGCAATACACATATTTCATAATAAGCGTGATCATGTCACGGCGGCTATGCGTCAAATTTTTTTGCAAAGCTATCATATGGGCATACAGTGCCAAGTATCTTCGACGCCCTACACCGGCGGAAGTCACAGACAGCTTCAAATGCACGAGCTGCGACACGAATTTCTCAGGATGCTTTAAATATACGAGCATGCATTCCTCTCGGTGTTACCGGATCAAACAATGATATAAACGTTCTCAACCAATTGCTTCTATTTGCCGACATCATAGAAGAAATGGTATCACCGGTGATATTTGAAGTCAATCGACACTATTATCAGATGGACTACTACTTGTGTGATGGCATCTACCCTGAGTGTCTAATGTTTATCAAGAGCCCACCGATGGCGAGCAACCCAAAAGAGGCAAGGTTCAAGAAACTGCAATAGGCGGCACGAAAAGATGTCGAATGAGCCTTTGGAATACTTCAAGCTCAATGGAGTATCATTAGAGGTCCGGTCCAACCTTGGTATATTGAGCCATTACAAGAAAACACGCGTTTAACGACCGAAATTAACGACCGAAAATTTCGGTCGTTAATTTTTCGGCCTTAACGACCGATTTACGACCGATTTTATTTTTTATTTATTTTTATTTTTTAACGACCGAAAATTCGGTCGCTAATTATTTTTTTAATATTTTAATATTTAATTTTTCTTAACGACCGAATTTTCGGTCGTAAAAATTATTTTTTAATATTTTAATTATTTTTTAAATTTTAACGACCGAAAATTCGGTCGTTAATATATATTTTTTTATTTTTTTTTTATTAAAAAATTATTTTTTTTTAAAAAAAAATTTTTTTTTTAACGACCGAATTATTCGGTCGTTAATATTATTTTTAATTTTTTTTTTATTTTTTTTATTTTTTTTAATATTTTTTAAATAAAAAAATATTTTTTTTAATTATTTTTTTAAAGACCGAATTTTTCGGTCGTTAAAATTATTATTATTATTTTTTTTATTTATTTTAATTTTTTTATTTATTTATTAACGACCGAATAATCGGTCGTTAATTTTATTTTTTCAATTTTAAAAATTTTCAATTTCGTTTTTATTTTTATTTATTTTTATTTTTTGATTATATATATATATTTATATAATTATTTTTTATTAATTTTCTATTTAATTATTATTTTCAAATTATAGAGAATGTTTTAAAAATGATTGTTATTTTCATAATATTATTCTATAAAAATAGATAATATTGATTATTAATAAAAATGTGATATTATTTGCAAATAATAATAAATTATTAGACTTATTATAATAAATTATTAGACTTATTGAGGAAAGAGAGATGCCGAGCTTTCTCTCTCAAAAAGACTCGCCACCAGCCGGGCGTTGACTTCGTGGCCAGCCACCAGCCCGGCGTTGCTCACCGCCCGCCGGCCGCCCGTACGCTGCTGCTGTGGTCAGCCAGCCATCGCCGTGCTCGGAGCAACGACGCCGCCGCCGGACAGCAGTGATTTGATATCAGATTTGAACGGCCACCAGATCTGAATCGTTCCACGCAGCCCCCCGGTCGCTGCCTCAGCTGCCGCTGCCTCAGCCACCGCCTGCATCTGCCGCTGCCTCAGCCACCGCCTGATATCAGATTTGAAAAGCCTCATTTTCGGGAAAATTTAACTTTTGGCTGACCATAGAGAGCCTCTACGCCACGCTTAGCTCCGGCAACCAGCAGTCATACAGCCGTCCAACGGCACGCCGTCGCCCGATCCAGTCGCCCGACCGTAGGACGCTTTCGCCGGCATCCAGTCCTCGCCGGTCATGGAACCACAGACGACTATCGTGAAGGCGACCCTTGATTCGGATTCTCACTCGGTCTCGGAGGCAGCCCTTTCTTCGGCTTCTAAAGAGCCGCAGAATGGTTCCGGTACTCCCTCGCCGGTCACGGACAGATCCGGCCTCAATCTGCCGAAGGTCTCCAATAATTTCATAGCTTCGAGTATTTCTAGTTCTGGGAAGGCGGCTGCGACTACGGGCGTCCTCACGCAGAAGTCCTTGTTGCCGCCGGTTAAGTCTTTGCCTGGTGATGGTTCGGCTGACAGGCAGCGGCCAGACGCCGTTGGGCAGTCACTTGTCTCTAGCGCAAAGGGAGGATCGATGGCCTCTGGCGAAAAAGGAGAATTTCTCCCGAAAAATATTTTTGTGAGTAATGGTGTTCAGCGTGGCTCTTATGCGGGGGTTGTTGCCCCTCAAGTTTTACGACGTCCGGACGTCTTCACTCATAAATTCACGGCGCTTCAAGCCCAAGATTCTGGTCATGGCTTCACTCTTACCTTGCCTTCTGAATTTTGCAAGGAACGATTTGAGGACTTTCAATTCTCGATTATTGGAAGATTGCTTTTGAAGAAAGGTGATAAGCCTCGTTCGACAGTTGATCTTAAGCAGGAACTTCAATCACTTTGGAAACTTTCTTCGACATGGAAGCTGATTCCTATGTGCAAAGGTTTTTTTATCTTAAAGTTTCAAACAATGGAGGAGAAAAATCTTGTGAAAGCACGATCTTTATGGGAGTTATCTAAGGGCTCTCTCCGTATAAGAGATTGGGTGAAAGGTTTTAATCCTTATAAGGAAGTTTCCTCGCTGAGCCAAATCTGGGTTAGAATATATTGCCTCCCGGTGGAGTTTTGGCACCCGGAAGTCATCACGGCCATTGGCAACGTGATAGGCACTTCTATTAAGATTGATGGGGCGTCTGCCCATGCAGACGTTGGGCATTTTGTTAGATTGCTCGTTGAAGTTGATTTTTCCCTTCCGCTTCAAGAGTCGATGCACGTTCAAGGTGACGATACTTCCTATCACGTTGAGTTTTATTATGAGAAGTTGCCTCTTTATTGTACCCACTGTAGGATCACTGGGCATAGTGTTGATAAATGTAATAAGGTCAAGAAACAGCCTCGGGATGAGGCTGAGAAGCTGGAATCAAAGGATGCTACTCATCCTGGAGTTTCTGTGTCGAAAAAACCGTCATGGCAGGCCAAGGCTAGGGACAATTTTCGAGTTTTGGAGGAAAATGAGGTTGGGGAAATTGTGGTGGAAGGGCCTGAGATTGATTCTTCAGCGCCAAGATCTGCGGATTGGTCAAAGGTTACCGAACAGGCGGTTAAAAAACAGATTGCTGTTCCGGTTATTGAGAAAGAGGCTGTTGAGACGCGGAACGCTTTTCAGGCTCTTGACTTGGAGAATAATGCGGAGACTGTTTTGGATATGGGTGTTGATCCTATTTCTGGAACGTCTTTCGGGGTTCATTTATTTGGGCCGAATTTGTTGGAAAAAATCTTGGTTCCGGTTCAGGGGGATAAAGATGTGATTATTAAAGATAGTGACTTGGTCATTAACGAGGAGGACTGACTCATCCAAAAACACCTAGCGGATGGACTCGAATTTATACGAGGTCGTCCTAGGGCGGTAAGGTGACTCAAGTCGTCTCACAAGGAAGACTTAGCAGGGCTCTAATCGTATTGCTCACAAGAAACAGAAATAAAACCTAAACACTCTAATCGGATAATTGGGGCTGGCACTGACTAACGCTCTAACACCGGTACGTAATTGAAATGAAGCAATAAACATTAACTAATGCAGAGACATGTACGAACACATATAAGAACTAAGAACACGGCATTTAAACATTAACGGAATCAACTAGGGTTTCAATCTTGAACTCTGAACCAAACAATCATAAACTCGTAAGCATCGACGATTAATTACTATCTAGGAAAGAAACTAAATCAAGCATCCAATTCAAACTTAAGAAAGCTTCAAGACCATTAAAAAGATTATTAAACATCCACCAATAAGAAAATCTGAAAGCAACAATTATAAACCAACGATTCTAACAATTTAAACGAGATCAAACGTCATCAATCACAAAACATCACATTCACCATCATCACAATCATCAAAGCATTAACTAAGAATTCAAATAAAACCAACGATTCAATTAACTAAGGAAAATAGAGAAGTTCTTACACAACGTAGCAATCCAATGAAAAGTGATCCGATGAAGTGATAGTTTGAATCACAAACAATCCGATGAATCCGAAAGCGAAAATCAAAGTTTAGAAACTCTAAAAATAATGAAGAATAATGGAAAATCGCCCCAGAGGCTCTGCTGATCGGAAGTACGATTTTTCGATTAAAAACCCCTTTCTAGGGTTTTACTTTATCATTCTCGTCCCCAGCAGCACCCAGGCGATTTTTCCCTTGCTTTCCCTTAGTTTTAGAGTAGTTAGAAACATCATAAACATCTTGGATTCATTGGATTGCTTTGGATGTCAATTAACATTTCATCGGATTGGATTTCCTTGGATTGCTACGTTTTGTAAGAACTCATTTCGATTCTCTTGGTTATTTGAATCTTTGTTTCTTGCCTTTGATGAATGTGATGATTGAAGATCATTATTGTTGATTCTATATTTTCTTGGTTATATGAATCTTTTGGTTAATTGAGTTTTATGTTTTATGCTTTGATGAATGTGATGATTGAAGATTATTATTGTTGATTCTATATTCTCTTGATTTTATGAATCCTTTGGTTAATTGAATCTTTGTTTTATGCTTTGGATGGATGTGATGATTAGAGATTATTGTCGTTGAGTTTAGATAATCTATGTGATTCGTAGTTCGTTGCTATTGCTTACGTTTTTTCCCTTCTTGTTGGTGAAAGTTTAGAGATTTCTTTTTATGGAGATTAAGATTTTCTTTGCATTCGAATTTGATCATTGATTTAGTTTCTTGCCTAGGTGTTAATTAATTATTGATGCTTATGAGTTCATGATTGTTTGGTTCATAGTTCAAGATTGAAACCCTAGTTGATTCCGTTAATGTTTAAATGCCGTGTTCTTAGTTCTTATATGTGTTCGTACTTGTTTCTGCATTAGTTAATGTTTATTGCTTCATTTCAATTACGTACCGGTGTTAGAGCGTTAGTCAGTGCCAGCCCCAATTATCTGATTAGAGTGTTTAGGTTTTATTTCTGTACTTGTGAGTAGCATAATCGAAGCCCTGTTAAGTCTTCCTTGAGAGACGACTTGAGTCACCTTACCACCCTAGGACGACCTCGTATAAATTCGAGTCCATCCGTTAGGTGTTTTAGGATGAGTCAAATTTTGGCGCCGTTGCCGGGGAAGGCTTTAGGCATTTGATTGTGTTGCATTGTTTTCCGTGTTTATTTTTGTTTCTTTCTTTTGACTTGGTTATTTTCTCCCTCCGGTGCATTTGATTTGGTTTGCTAGTGTTGTGTATGCAAGGTCGCCGTAGCTTGAAGAGAAAGCTAGTGCCTTACTTTGACAACATTCACCGACCTCGTGAGGTCCTTTTAAACCTGGAGGAGGAATTCGATTCCAGTTCGAGGAACTTTGTGGAATCACAGTCTCAAGAGGGAGAACGTGACGAGAGAATCGCTTCCAATCCCATTCTGGAAGCCATCAAGGATACACCTCCTTTGCACTCGGAAGGAGAAGAAGAAGTTCGGCCTAATCCTGACCAAGAAAACATGGCAGAGCAGAACGTACAGTATATGGGGGATTTTTCCAGGCCTGTTATCGGGAACACTAGCACGTCTGCAATAGTGTTTCCCACGGCAGTCCGGAATTATAATCTGAAGCCCAACGACTCAAACTTGCTGCCGCTCTTTTATGGGATGCCCAGTGAGGACGCCTTGCAGTTCATCCGTGACTTCTGCTCTCAAGTGCAAACCTTCCCACTGTCGGGACTCACCGAGGATCAGTTGAGACTCAAGTGCTTACCTTATGCACTCAAGGACCGAGCTAGGACGTGGTTACTGTCCCTGCCGCCGAACTCCATCACCACATGGGGAGAGGCATGTGAGAAGTTCATGCTCAAGTACTATCCTAGCCACAAGACACAGGACATTAGGAGCCAAATAATGAACTTCATGCAAGGAGCTGACGAGCCTTTCCACGAGGCTTGGGAGAGATTCCAAGAGCTCCTCCGCCAGTGCCCACAGCACCAGTTAGCATCCGTCATGTTGATGCAGTTTTTCTATGACGGATTGATTCAGACGGCACAATTTATGGTGGACAGTACAGCAGGGGGCAACATTGCCCGGAAGACACCTGATGAGCTCAAGGAGATTTTCAACACACTTGCAGCGAGTTCTCAACAGAAATCAGTTAGAGGAAGGAGGGTCGAAGCCAATGCCGTAGCCCCAAATAATGAGCTGCAGAAGCAAGTAGCAGAATTGATGAGGCAAGTTCAGCACCTCAAGATGAGCCAGGCAGAAGCCCCACCAGTTCACGCGCCACCAGCAGAAGGATGTGGAATATGTGGCGATTTTGGTCATGGAACCAACGCGTGCCATCGCATGGGGGGATTCACACCTGAAGGAGAAGCAGAGGTCTATGCTGCTCAGAGCTATCCGGGGAGGCCTCAGTTTGAACAGAGGCCTATCTTTAATCAAGGGCAACAAAGCTCCAATTCGGGTTGGAGAGCTCAGCAGCAGAACTACACTCAAGCTTATCAGCAGCAGCAGCCCCCGCAGTATCAGCAGTATCAACAGTTCCCTATGCAACAAGGGAATTTTCAGCAGCAGCAGCAATACCAGAATGCCCCCCAACAGTTTCAGAAGCAAGCTCAATCGCAGAAGCCGTCTCTCGAGGACACCATGCAGTCCTTCATGGAGATGACCAAACAGAACATGGAGTCTCAGAGTGCTACCATCAAGCGCCTCGAGACTACAGTTGGGCAACTAACAGGAGCCCTGAATCAGCTGCAGCAAGAACAGCCGACCGGAAAGTTCCCGAACCAGGACAAACAGCCGCATCAAGCTCATGCCGTTGAGGTAGTCAAGGACAAGGCCCCAATAACCATGGGGAGATGGAGAAGCAAAACTGTGCAGGCAATCAAGGCTACCCAATGCCCCAGTGAGCCACTGCCACCCGTCACTGTTGCACTAGACCAACCACCACCCAAGCAAGGAGATCCAGGTAGCTTTATTTTTTATATTAGCTTAGGTGGGGTTGAAAAGGTGTTTGGAATGCTTGATTTGGGCGCGGCAGTCAATTTGATGCCGTTTGATATTTTTGAGAAATTGGGTAATAAAAGGCTGAAATGCACGAATATGAAGATAGAGCTAGCTGACGGCTCTATTAGTAGCCCACGGGGCCTTGTTGAGGATGTTGAGGTGGTTGTTAGGGGGATTAGTGTCTTGGTTGATTTTGTTGTCCTTGATGAGGGAAAAGGGATTAGAGGCGAGAATGGGCATCTCGTGCTACTTGGCCGACCCTTTATGGCTACCACCCATACTCGCATTGATGTGGGTACGGGAACTGTAAGTATGGTAGGGGCAGGTAGAGCGGTAACATTCTCTGTTTTTGATCAAAAACCTACTACCCCCACTCCCTTAATTCAAATCTGCTCTTATGTTGAAACATTTGATGCTTTGGATGAGGATTGTATTGTGCAGGACTTCCTTAATAAGCTACAGGAAGAGGACGAGATCGTGGAAGAATTTCTTGCTAACTTGCAAGATGAAAGTGAGATTGAGAGAGAATTCCTGGATAAGCTACAAGAGGAAGATGATAAAGAGCAAGGCCTTCTGTGTGCCTTGCTACTGGAAGAGAAGCTGGATGAGGTTGGGTCACTAAATTTCGTTGGATGTGTGGATAGAGGGCCATCCCAGGATATGAGCATGGAGCACTCATTTGGAGGACCCGCAGCTGCAATTCAAGAAGATGAGTTTACAAGGGCGTTAAGGCAGCTGGAGCTTCAATCGGATTTTGGTTAAGGGACCTTCTTAGTCGGGCTGGCGACTTAAAAACTAGCGCTGCATGGGAGGCAACCCAAGTTTTCTTGCTTTTTCTGGTTTCATTTTTCTGTCGTTTTGTCTGTGTTGTGTTTTGTTGCATCTGTTGTTTGGTGCAGGTTGTTGCGTTGGAGACTGCTTGTTCTTTGGATGAGAGAGAGGCAGACATCGTGGGACACTACAGACTCACCACTGGATCGATATTCAGGGATGTTTTTCTCTTTCACCCCTATTTTTGCGAGCACTGAGGACAGTGCTAGATTTTAAGTGTGGGGGGTGTTTGTTGATCCTTTGGGTGCCTTTTTGTTGTGTTCTTGGGCTTTCTTGTGTGGGGCAAATGGTCTCCTTTATCTTGATTGTTGTTTGGCTTCAAGTAATTATGCACACTTTGATGATTTGTTCACAAGTAAATTTCATGCTTTGTGTTGGCTTGGTTGCTATCTTTGTCTCTCAGACTATGCATATTCCTCTCTTGATGTAAGTTGTTTAATGTTTTGGATGCAACACCCTTATGAGCTATTCTTGACGTGATTTGTCCGGTAGATGCTAGAGGGAGTGTTTTCATTGTGATAGCCTACGATCTTATCCCTTGAGTTTGAATGTTGGTTTGTTGTGAAGTTTTCTATAGCTTTGGGTCTCTGCTCCTCTGACAGTAGTGTTATGAGCATGGAAAACCACGTGAGAACATTTTGGATTACCTCCAAAAGTGTTGATCTCACGAAAGTTGGCCCATCTATTGAGAATGGAATAACATCACCTTTAAAAGAAAGATGTATAAAATTTGATTTGGTTTGATTGTTTATCATCTTCAAGGAAAATGGGATTTGATTATAAAGGCAATCACATTAGGGAATTCACCTCTAGCGGAGAATTGGGTCTGATCGGATTGAATTGTATCATGTGGTTGTTGCTTCTTAAAATCTTAACAATGAACATCTCGTGAGGAATGTGAAAGGCTAAGAGACTTAGATTGGTTGGAGACGTGAATGGTGAGGAAGTTTTCTTGTGAACTATCTTTTGGTGTCGTGACTTTGCTTGAGGACAAGCAAAGGATCAAGTGTGGGGGGGTTGTTTAGCCCTATTTTGTGATGAATCTCTGGGTGTTTACGTGTTATATTGACTTTTATTTTGGTCTCTTTCACTTAAGAGTTGAATGATTTGAGCTTTTGTGCTAATTTTGTTGTCTCAGGATTTTGTGCTCACATTGATTGATATGTGAACAAAATTAAAGTCAGAATTTAGTTGAATGGTCTGAAGAAGAATCAAAGTTCGTCTCGATACGAGTTCGTAGGCGAAAACGGATCTAAAATCCGACTTGAAACGAGGGAGAACAGACCAAAACAAAAACGCTGCGCATTGCAGTCTGCGAAAGGCATACACGGCGGCGCCGTGGCACGGCGCGCGCCGTGCACGGCGGCCGCCGTCCCACGGCGCCGCCGCCTCTGTTCAGATCCGAAAGTACGATTTTTCGATTAAAAACCCCTTTCTAGGGTTTTACTTTATCATTCTCGTCCCCAGCAGCACCCAGGCGATTTTTCCCTTGCTTTCCCTTAGTTTTAGAGTAGTTAGAAACATCATAAACATCTTGGATTCATTGGATTGCTTTGGATGTCAATTAACATTTCATCGGATTGGATTTCCTTGGATTGCTACGTTTTGTAAGAACTCATTTCGATTCTCTTGGTTATTTGAATCTTTGTTTCTTGCCTTTGATGAATGTGATGATTGAAGATCATTATTGTTGATTCTATATTTTCTTGGTTATATGAATCTTTTGGTTAATTGAGTTTTATGTTTTATGCTTTGATGAATGTGATGATTGAAGATTATTATTGTTGATTCTATATTCTCTTGATTTTATGAATCCTTTGGTTAATTGAATCTTTGTTTTATGCTTTGGATGGATGTGATGATTAGAGATTATTGTCGTTGAGTTTAGATAATCTACGTGATTCGTAGTTCGTTGCTATTGCTTACGTTTTTTCCCTTCTTGTTGGTGAAAGTTTAGAGATTTCTTTTTATGGAGATTAAGATTTTCTTTGCATTCGAATTTGATCATTGATTTAGTTTCTTGCCTAGGTGTTAATTAATTATTGATGCTTATGAGTTCATGATTGTTTGGTTCATAGTTCAAGATTGAAACCCTAGTTGATTCCGTTAATGTTTAAATGCCGTGTTCTTAGTTCTTATATGTGTTCGTACTTGTTTCTGCATTAGTTAATGTTTATTGCTTCATTTCAATTACGTACCGGTGTTAGAGCGTTAGTCAGTGCCAGCCCCAATTATCTGATTAGAGTGTTTAGGTTTTATTTCTGTACTTGTGAGTAGCATAATCGAAGCCCTGTTAAGTCTTCCTTGAGAGACGACTTGAGTCACCTTACCACCCTAGGACGACCTCGTATAAATTCGAGTCCATCCGTTAGGTGTTTTAGGATGAGTCAAATTTTGGTTGGTGGGGCTGCAATCCTTGTCCATTCTCATGGACTTCTCCTATCTCAAGCACAACAAAATCGACAGGCACAATCAAACCACCCACTTTAACTAGGATATCCTCAATAACTCCGCGAGGATACCTAACTGATCTATCTGCCAATTGTAAGCACATTCTAGTGGGTTTTAAATCGCCTAACTCTAATTGCTTAAAAATAGAGTACGGCATCAAATTAATCCCAGCCCCCAAATCAAGCATACCCGAGGCCTCCTTACCGTTCCCCAAAGCAATATTGATAACAAAACTACCTGGATCTCGTTGCTTGGGTGGCAAGGGCTGCTGCATGATGGAATTGGCAACCTCGGACACAAGAATCTTCTCGTTGTCCACAAACTTCCGGTTTTTGGACGCCAACTCCTTGAAGAACTTCACGTAAGCCGGGACATTTCTGATCACGTCCAGGAGTGGCAGGTTCACGTTCACCTTTGCCAACATGTTGTAGAAATCGGTGAACTGTTGGTCCAGCTTTTCATTCTTCAACCGGTTTGGGTAGGGAACCGGTGGCTTGTATGGCTTGGCAGCCTTGTGGAGCTTCACCTCGGGCTCCTTCTCCTTCTCCTTTTCCTATACGAGGTCGTCCTAGGGTGGTAAGGTGACTCAAGTCGTCTCTCAAGGAAGACTTAACAGGGCTTCGATTATGCTACTCACAAGTACAGAAATAAAACCTAAACACTCTAATCAGATAATTGGGGCTGGCACTGACTAACGCTCTAACACCGGTACGTAATTGAAATGAAGCAATAAACATTAACTAATGCAGAAACAAGTACGAACACATATAAGAACTAAGAACACGGCATTTAAACATTAACGGAATCAACTAGGGTTTCAATCTTGAACTATGAACCAAACAATCATGAACTCATAAGCATCAATAATTAATTAACACCTAGGCAAGAAACTAAATCAATGATCAAATTCGAATGCAAAGAAAATCTTAATCTCCATAAAAAGAAATCTCTAAACTTTCACCAACAAGAAGGGAAAAAAACGTAAGCAATAGCAACGAACTACGAATCACGTAGATTATCTAAACTCAACGACAATAATCTCTAATCATCACATCCATCCAAAGCATAAAACAAAGATTCAATTAACCAAAGGATTCATAAAATCAAGAGAATATAGAATCAACAATAATAATCTTCAATCATCACATTCATCAAAGCATAAAACATAAAACTCAATTAACCAAAAGATTCATATAACCAAGAAAATATAGAATCAACAATAATGATCTTCAATCATCACATTCATCAAAGGCAAGAAACAAAGATTCAAATAACCAAGAGAATCGAAATGAGTTCTTACAAAACGTAGCAATCCAAGGAAATCCAATCCGATGAAATGTTAATTGACATCCAAAGCAATCCAATGAATCCAAGATGTTTATGATGTTTCTAACTACTCTAAAACTAAGGGAAAGCAAGGGAAAAATCGCCTGGGTGCTGCTGGGGACGAGAATGATAAAGTAAAACCCTAGAAAGGGGTTTTTAATCGAAAAATCGTACTTTCGGATCTGAACAGAGGCGGCGGCGCCGTGGGACGGCGGCCGCCGTGCACGGCGCGCGCCGTGCCACGGCGCCGCCGTGTATGCCTTTCGCAGACTGCAATGCGCAGCGTTTTTGTTTTGGTCTGTTCTCCCTCGTTTCAAGTCGGATTTTAGATCCGTTTTCGCCTACGAACTCGTATCGAGACGAACTTTGATTCTTCTTCAGACCATTCAACTAAATTCTGACTTTAATTTTGTTCACATATCAATCAATGTGAGCACAAAATCCTGAGACAACAAAATTAGCACAAAAGCTCAAATCATTCAACTCTTAAGTGAAAGAGACCAAAATAAAAGTCAATATAACACGTAAACACCCAGAGATTCATCACAAAATAGGGCTAAACAAGGACTCGGATGTGGAGGAAACTTTGGAGATGGAGGCTCCGGATGGCCCGGATTTGAACAGCCCGATTATTGACGACACAGTTGTTGCTCTCGAACGTGACCCAACTTTGGACAAAAGAGAGGGTGTTTCGCATGAAGGTAACAAGGAATTGTCCGCTCTTGGCCCGGACAATATTGCTAGTCGCATTAGTCAGTTAGAAGAGCAGGTTAGTCAGGGGATGAAAATGCTCTCGGACAAGACGACCAAGCGGGGACGTGGCCGCCCAAAGGGCACGGGAAAGGGCATGGGAAGTGAGCCGATGAAAGCGGTTCCGGAAGGTAGCATAAAAGGTCGTCTCAGGAATGCAGGGGAAATGGGCTACAAGCCGAGGGACTTTGTAGTTGATTGTAGCAATAGTGATAGCATGAGGGCAATGAATAATATAGTACATAGACGTTGGTCAGATGAGATGGACGACTATCCTGATTTATGGGATTGCTAGTGTCTTCAGGTATCTTAGCTTAACGATCTCTTTTTGAGTTTCGTGCCCTTAGTCTGCGTTTTGTGCTCTCAAGGGATTTTTATCTTTTTCTTTTATAATAAACCTCATTTTAATAATAAATTATTAGACTTATTAGATTTTCTAAATTATTAGATTCATTAGTTTCAAAATATTAATAATTTTATTATTTTAAAATTATAAAATTATTTTTCAAATATTAATTTTATTAATTATGATTATTTGATTTAATATTGATTTTGTTGTATATTTGATTGTTATTTTTCATACTCATATTTTCTTTTCTTTTTTTAATTACGATAATATTAATTTTTTATTATTTTAAATTCGATCGTATATTTATCGTCAATGTTTCGCCGACACCACAAATCTTAGTTATTATCTCGACATATTATAAGGTTATGAATGATTAATGATATTTTATATTGAATTAGAGTTTAAATGAATTAATAGGTACTATATATATCAATAATACTAGTGTTCTGTACTGGTGACTACTCGAAAAGAACTTCAAGGTTAAGCGTGCTTGACTTAGAGCACAAGTGAGATGGCTGACCTACTGGGAAGTTCGTCAAATGGTATGCAATTAAAGTCAAAATACATTAGAAATACACTAAAAATACTTGTGGGATACAAAGATAAAAAAAAAAAATATTTTTTTTATTAATTTTTAACGACCGAATTTTCGGTCGTTAAAAATAAAATTTCGGTCGTTATTTAAAAAAAATAAAAAAAATAATTTTTTTATTTATTTTTTCTCTTTTTAACGACCGAAATTTCGGTCGTTAAAAATAAAAAATCGGTCGTTAAATTTAACGACCGAAAAAACGGTCGTTAAAACTCGGGCGACGATGCAAACAACGACCGAAAAAAACGGTCGTTAAATCGGTCGTTAAAAATATTAACGACCGATTTTTGGGTTTTAACGACCGAAATTTCGGACGTTAGAGCCGCATTTTCTTGTAGTGAGCATCTCAGTGAGATCATGATGGCAATTAAGTATCATTCTCCACAACATGATTGTGAAAAATGAAGGAGAAGGTGCTCTGAACTGAAGAGATAACAATATGGGGAACAAAGCGTCTAGCAATAGCTCATTTGATGCTTCTCGATCCGCCCCACCTAATCTCCAAGAGTACGCAAAGAGAGATATAATTCTCAGATAGAAAGTGTAATTTGTACTCCGTATTTATATTCTCACGACTTGTGTAGTATAGATTGGTGAGCATGGAAGAAAGTGTAATTTATGTAAATCAATAATGATGCAAGAAATAATTTCGTGCACAAGTAATATTTCTGATATTAATTATAGTTGATTTAGATCACTTTGGTGCATAGGTATATGGAATGCAGATGGGATCCTCTGTCCCAGAATATAGTATGTACCACGTGTACCACTCTTCATTTCTTTATTTTATAAATAATTTTTTATAAAAATAAAAATTATTATTATATTATAAACTCTAATTGATATTTATCATTGAAAAATTAAAACTTAAAAAGTTATATAACTTTACTTTGAATTAATGAACCCAAATAATCTATTATTAATTCAAATAAATATAAAAAATAATTATAAACCCTAAAATGGATGAGTGAACCCTTGTTAATTATCTTTATATTATATAAAAGCATAATAAATTAAAATTAAATAAAAAATAATTAAAAATTATAACATAATAAGAATGGTACACGGTGATACACATTATATTTTGGGACAGAGGATCCCATTTGATATAGAATGAGCATTTACTGTTATTGTAGCTTTACAAAGTGGGCCACAATAACAAAAAATATGAAAGAAAAAAGTCAAAGAATATGAAACTAAACAAAGAATAATTATATGCAAAAGTCGATTCATAAAAAAAAAGTTATATGCAAAAGTAAATGGAAAAGGAAAATCTCAAGCGTAATCTATACTAATAGAAAAATAGTATAAGGCATCTTATGACATAACTTATGGATTGCATATTTTACCTTTATTACATATTTTATTTTAAAGTTATTTTACATATTATATATTTATAAGAATATATTAATTCATTAGATATTACACTTAATCTATGTGATATATATATATATATATAGCTATTGATAAGGCTTATAGATAAATATATTCATTCAATAATGTATCTAATAAAAGTAATGAATTAATAGATTTTCTATAGTAATAGATTATCAAATAAAATAACATTAAAGCTGCGTTTACTTTGATGGATAAATTTATCCATGGAAAATGATAGATAACAAAAATTTATGCCTTGAAATGTCTTCTTTCTTTTCCAACATTTAACACACAAAAGAGATGTTCACCATTTTTTCTTCCTTATTAGGAATTCATTTTTGAGTGGTTCCTTAAAGGAAAAATGGTGAACATCTCTTTTGTGTCAAATGTTGGAAAAGAAAGAAGACATTTTAAAGCATAAATTTTTGTTATCCATCTTTTTCCATGGATAAATTTATCCATCAAAGTAAACAAACGCAGCCTAATTACAAGTTGATGAAGTTTTCCTGGTGGATTAATTGCTTTGTCAAAAACCAGTTGGTTTTGCCTTGTCTCTCTCACTCATCTTCATTGTTTCCAAGATTTACTATTGTTGGCAAACCCCACAAGAATCCAAAGTTCCAATATAGTTGCACCACATTCAATAGAATAAAATCCTACCTTAATTAGGACTCCATGCATATATAGGAATTATAAGAGCTAGACAAGTGAGTAAAGACTCACAAACCAATAGAATATGTACAATAGGAAGCTACCAAAGTATTCAAAATCCTAAACAATACTTAAAGAGGAATGGGCTTGAACATCAATCGCTACTGTAGTGACGCGCTATAAGCTCTAATGCGCTGCCTTTCTTTATGCAGCATACTTCTGAGGCATGTTGTCCAGCATTTTTCTCAAGAAAGTCTTCCCCATCTTCGTCTTGGTTTGACTTTTCCTTTTTCTGGTTATAAATGCAGAGCACGATGAGGAACGCTATAAGATTGAGACTACACAAAGTTGTCAAAACCCAGTAATATCGATCCAGACGACTCTTGTTCAACGTGTACTGAAACCAGTTGTTGCTGTCACCAGCCTCACTCACTTTCCCGACAACATAAACCGACAGCGCGCCGCAGAGGAACCCCAAACCACTCACCCCCTCCACGATACAATCCTGGTACCTCTTCATCGATTCAGGGGCCCCGCTCTCCACAAACGCCCAAAGCCCATATTCAGTATACGATTCCACGGCGGCCACAAATCCGATCTGGAAATACAGCCAGGCGGCGCTCATGGGAACATCGCCATCATCAGGCAGGTCGAGTAGATTATGCCTTCTCAGCACGTGAACCCTACGTCTCTCCACGGCAGCCGCCACCGCGCAGCATACCACAGAGTACATGGTAGCCAGCATACCACTTGGGATAGCTCCATATTTCCCCAACATTATTTTCATCGGAGCCATGCTACACATGGTGGAATACTTGACCAAGGTGAATACAAGGAGGAGCAGCTGAAGAGGAGGCTCCCACGATCCTATTCTGGAGTTCATATGACTCGCTTGTTCGATGAAGTAAGTGTTTCCGATTGAGGCTACCACGCCGCACATTATGAAGCTGCTCAATATTGGAACCATGCGGATCAAAATTTTGACGGATTCGACTTGTGAAACCGAGCAAACTCTCCATGATCTCTCATCCACCTTCCCGTCTCCTCTTCTATCACCGGGCACTACAATGGCCGCCTTATGCAGAAACCTGCCATTAATTACTTACATTAATTAATTTATCATATGTGAAAATTCAGTGCGCGCGTACTAGTAATTACCCGAGAATACGAGTAGAGGAGAGTGATTGAAATTCCTGGCCATCTATCCTATGAAGCTGCATGTCATCATCTTTGGGGAATGGTTGGGATCTCTTGAATGCAGCAGCTACAAACACTCTGACGAAATCAGTAATGGGGTTGCTGCCCTCTGGTTTCTGTTTGGGTTTGTCGTAGGTCCAGGCACCCAACAAGTAGAAGAGGGTTGCACAAGTGGTGATACAAGCGGAAACTCCAAACAGGACATACCACTTTTTAACATATGGAAATGCAATAATCACAGTTATTGGAGTAAAAAAGAAGACGAGTAGACATATGAGTACCCACCAAATTGGTGGTTTCCATTTCTCCTTATTATTGTTGGTTTCATCTTCATCAGGGCTATAATTAGTCGTCTGATCCTTATTGTTTGTCTCATCTTCTTTATTGTTAGCCGTCTGATCATCTTGGTGCTTAATGTTGGTCTGATCTTCAATGAATGGTTCAGTGGAGGCAAAGCGAGCAGCCCTACCTAAAGCTATCAAGGCCAACCCGATCATAAAGAGAAGCTTTTCGGTATGGGCAACACATTCAGTCTCCTCCGTGTCTTGGCATCTGCGGCCTCCTGAAACTATATGACCAAACACCGGCGCCGTTGCCACTGTGATAAGGACTATACCCTGCATCACTTCTACTAGCTCCTTTAATATGATCATTTTCATTATTGTAATATGATTAACTTAATATAAGGGTTAATTATCAAATACACCCCTCATATAGATACACCTATACTAGACATAATCAAATACACTCATATCACGTCTAGCCCCCTATACTAGACATTAGAACAATCAAGCCCCTAATATCTGGATTTCGGTGCAATTAAGCCTCCCCCTAACGGCCGTTTAACTCCGTTAAATATTTTATTTTTATTTTTATTTTTATTTTTTCGTAAGTGGTGGGACCCACCACTAATTTCGATGCAATTAAGCCCTTCCACCCTTTCTTCTTCGTCAAGCTCGTCGGAAAATTAAAATGCTGCAGATATCTATCATAAGATATGAGTAGAGCTCCACACAATTCCATCATAAGATAGAGCTCCACACAATTCCATCATAAGATATCTGCAGAATTTTAATTTTCCAGCGAGCTTAGCAAAAAAGAAATGGTGGAAGGGCTTCATTGCAATGAAATTGGTGGTGGGTACCACCACTTACGAAATAAATAAATAAAAAATTAAATACTTAACGGAGTTAAATGGCCGTTAGAGGGAGGGTTAATTGCACCGAAATTCGGACATCGGGGACTTGATTGATTTAATGTCAGTATAGGGAGCCGGACGTGATAAAGGTGTCTATGTTAGAGGTTTATTTGATGCTTAACCCTCAATCCTTATATCTTTGACTTCAGACATTAACTACAATATCACGCTACTATTTTTTGCCTAAAATACTTGACCTACAATAGTTCATATTGGGGGGGAAGGAGGGGGAGTTGTATCAACTGACCGCGGTGCTGGATATGCCGGAAAGTGCAAGCGTGACCAAATTTCCAAGAAGAGTGTCAGCAAGGAAGAGAAAGAAAAATGGTAAAATCCTGTAGAGTCCACCCCAAATATTAAGAATTGTAGCAGCGTTGGTGAAGCTCAGCTTCCAAACATCTGTGAAATAAGTTTGCATGATGAAGAAGACGCCTTCCATCACTGTCTCTGCCCACACTAGGCCTTCAATCCAATCATCCCATGAATTAAAACATATAAATAAGTGCTAGCTTTCAGAACTCATCCCTAATCTTAATCATATACTAAATTTATATATACATTATGTAGAGGTTCTATATTGTTTACCTGCGACTCTGAGAATACCCATCCCTGTAAAAACAATTAATCACTTCTACTCTTTGTAGAAGACAGATTATTACCTACAAACACATCAATTATACTATTATTAGTTATATATATATACTATCTTTTATTTCAAAAAGTTAAAGTATAAAAAATTATATACCCTAATGTTGGATTTATCATGCATCATTATAATCAATAAAGACGAAATTACCTGATAAAAAGTACTAATTATTAATCATTATAAATTAAAATTTGAACATCCAAATATTGAAGATGAAGAAAAAAAAAAGGTAAAAGAAACAGAAGAATCAGAAACAATGCGTGTCATGAAATTTGTAAACAATTAATTATGGACGAAGGTAAAACATAAGGCTTTTCCCTTTACCTCTACTCCTCAATTCCAAGCCTTTTGATCTTCACTCTTGTTAATTTACGCATAGAGAAGAGAGAGAAGGTTACCTTTCTTAAATACCATACCCAACATGTACAAACTTCCCCAGATTTAATTCTAGTTTTTTCATTTAAAATTTAATCGTTCACATGTAACCACCAAAATACTAATATAGTAATTACAGTTGACACAGAAATAAACTATGGAGGGGAACCGGGGAAGGGAAGAAAATACTTGTATATCCAACTCAACCACTGCATTTGATAAATTTCAAGAGTTATTAATTAAGGTTGAGCATCCATATCGATCGAGTAATACCAACTATCACTAAACAATACTCAGTAAACAAGTTTTTAACTAATAGGGCTCAGCCGCACACAATTATACAAGCCCGTGATTATAAAAGTATTATGATTATGATGATGTTGATGATGATCATGATGATGTAATAGTAGCTCAAAATGTATATATATAACTGCCACCTTCCAATATAGTAATGCAGTTGACGAAGACTTTGATACGACAAAGAGCAAAATGAAGGAAATATAATTGAACAGAAAAAACAAGATATATCCAACTCAAAGTCTCAAACCAGCTCACGCCTTATTACTCCATTTCAGCAAATTATATTTATATACTCACAAGTAGAGGTGGCCAAAAAAACCGGAACCGGGAACCGAACCGGAAAACCGGACCGTCCGGGACGGTTCTGGAACCGGAACCGTGATACACGGTTTCGAACCGGAACCGAAACCGTGCTCGGCCGGTTCGGTTACGGTTCCGATTTCTCAAACCGCCGGTTCTCGGTTCCGAACCGTAACCGGAACCGGGAACCGAGAACCGGGTTGGAACCGTGCCAGAACCGCCTTGGAACCGTGAACCGAAGGTTCCACGGTTAGAACCGGGAACCGTGGAACCGTGCCTAGAACCGCCTTTTAATTTTAGTTATTTGGTCAAATAATTATTGTCGTAAGAAAAAAATAACAATTGATATGAATAAATGTAATATTTTTAGAAAAGATGAAATAATTGGGAAAAAAGAAAAAAATATAAAAAATGTGAAAATAAAAAATTAACGAAAAAATAATGAAAATAAAGAAAATCATTTACTAAAATAAAATAAAGAAAATATTTGGTCAAATAATTATTGTCGTAAGAAAATCCTTTACTATTAATATGATGAAAGGTAATCTATAAAAAATATTACTACAATTTTTCATATTGATAGTTATTTTTTATCATAATAATAATTGCTTTGAAATAAATAAAATAAAATAAATATTGTAAAAAAAGAAGAATAGAAATAAAAAAAATGAAATAGAAAAAAATGAAAAGAAACGAGCAAAAAATGAAAACAAAAACGAAAAAAAAAATGTTGTAATTTGTAAATTTTATTTACAAGAGTTGTAAGGTAAAACTTTGAATTATAAGTTCAATTTAGAAAATAATGTATATGAACTTTATATTTTCTTGTGTCATTTATTTTATTAAAGCAAATTTCATAAAATTTTACACAACAATACATAAAATAATAAAAATTACATTAAAAAAAACGGACGGTTCTAACGATTCGAACCGGAACCGGCGGTTCGGAACCGGAACCGGAACCGCCGGTTCACGGTTCGGAACCGAAACCGTGAGGGTTAGTTTTCGGTTCGGTTCCGGTTCCAGTTTTTGGAACCGGGAACCGGCGGTTCCGGTTCCGGTTCGAACCGGGAACCGAACCGTGGCCACCTCTACTCACAAGTCACAGCTTGTGTAAATTGGTAAGCGTGGAAGAAAGTGTAATTTCTGTAAATAAATAATGATAAAAAATAATTTCGTGCACAAGTAACATTTTATGATATATTAATTAGGGGTAACTGCCTGTAAATCCATAACATTTACACTGTTTTTGCTCCTATTTTGAAAAATGTGGCCCCTAAATACATAGCCTTCCATTTTGTCTCGTTTTTGTCCGGCCGCCGATTTTTTCTTACGCCGGCGCCGGAAATGACACGGTGGCAGCCGGAATCGATAAGGTGGCAACCAAAAATTGACACATAGGCGTATTATTGACACGTGGAATAATAAAAAAAAAATTCCCACAACCCCATCGTCTTCTTCCCCTTCCTTTTCTCCCCCAACCCGCCGCCACCACCCTCTGCCGCCGTCGGCGGCGACGGCAGAAGAGAACAAGTCAACGGCCCGGAAGACGAGCTCCAGGGCTCATCGGCCACTCGGCGGCGACGTGGTGGCTATTTCACCGGAGGGGAGCCGTCAGCCCTCCCCACCAACACCACCAAATTCTGTCAGCCCTTTTCACCACCAAATCCACCATTTTCACCCCATTGTCGAGGGAGAGAGCTTCGCCCCCCGCAACTGGGTATGGAAATGTTGGCTCTCTAATTTGGCAGAGCTTCAGCGTATGTCTTCGAATCGGTGAGATTGCAGTTGTTCCTCAAGCTCTATTTATAGGCGAAGTCTTGAATAGATCCGTTTGAGAGATGGTCTTCAGGATTTCTGCCGTTGTGAGAGGATGTTGCTTCTTGGGCTGAGGTGGCAATTTTTGGATACTCCATTTGACAGAGTTTTGAATTGTCTTGTCCTCAGAGTATGGTGTTTTTGCATCTTTACACGCAAATGGAAGCTTTGGTACTTGGCAAGAACTTCTTGCAAGGACGATATTCAAATCTTCGGCATTTGATGCTATTATACTTGAGCATTTGATGCAGCGCCGGTACTCTTCTCTTCAGTTAGATGCAGAATGTCGACTGGTACTTGAGTAGTCTTCAGTTCAATGCTGATATTGAGTTGTGTGAACATCTACGACTACGACTGATTCTGAAGACTTCCAGTCAAGATGCGTCATTCTGTTCGTTCAGCAATGTGTGCTTCAGTTGTGCTGTCTTTGATCTTCAGTCTTTAATTCTTTGTCCACCTGATCTAAAGTCTTTGCAGCTTTAGTCAAGGCCTGTAAGAACTGAAACCTTTGGACCTGCAATAGAAGTAAAGACAAGTGAAACAGATATTCTAATGGTTTTGGTATCATCAAAACTAGTTGAATATCTTTTTATGTCTCAACATTTATAATAGAACAACTCAAAGTGGAAAGTGAGTCATTAATATGGGATGGAGGGAGTATATATACTTATTACTCCCTCCATCCCATTTTTATGGCCTATGCCTTTTTGGCACAGAGATTAATGAGAACAAAATTAGTGGAAAATTAAGGTGTCCCATTAGGAGAATAATTTAAAATTTTACTTAAAATTTTTCAGCTTCTTCTTTCTTTTTGCCCTTATACCTATGTTTCCTATTTGCATTTTGGAATCAAACCCACCAGTTGTGGACACATCTTTTTCTTTGATAATCCTACGAGAGAGAGAGAGATGTGTGTATGAATATGTGAGAAAATGTGGCTCTAACGACCGAAATTTCGGTCGTTAAAATCCAAAAATCGGTCGTTAATATTTTTAACGACCGATTTAACGACCGTTTTTTTCGGTCGTTGTTTGCATTGTCGCCCGAGTTTTAGCGACCATTTTTTCGGTCGTTAAATTTAATGACCGATTTTTTATTTTTAACGACCGAAATTTCGGTCGTTAAAAAGAGAAAAAAAAATTAAAAAATAAAAATAAAAAAAAATTATTTTTTTAAAATAACGACCGAAATTTTATTTTTAACGACCGAAAATTCGGTCGTTAAAAATTAATAAAAATAATAATTTTTTTTTTCGAAAAAAATAAAATTTTTTTTTTTAATCTTTGTATCCCACAAGTATTTTTAGTGTATTTCTAATGTATTTTGACCTTAATTGCATACCATTTGATGAACTTCCCAGTAGGTCACCCATCTTACTTGTGCTCTAAGTCAAGCACGCTTAACCTTGAAGTTCCTTTCGAGTAGTCACCAGTACAGAACACTCGTATTATTGATATATATATAGTACCAATTAATTCATTTAAACTCTAATTCAATATAAAATATCATTAATCATTCATAACCTTATAATATGTCGAGATAATAACTAAGATTTGTGGTGCCGGCGAAACATTGACGGTAAATATACGATCGAATTTAAAATAATAAAAAATTAATATTATCGTAATTAAAAAAAGAAAAGAAAATATGAGTATGAAAAATAACAAGCAAATATACAACAAAATCAATATTAAATCAAATAATCAATATTAATAAAATTAATATTTCAAAAATAATTTTATTATTTTAAAATAATAAAATTATTAATATTTTGAAAATAATGAATCTAATAATTTAGAAAATCTAATAAGTCTAATAATTTATTATAATAAATCCAATAAATCTAATAATTTATTATTATTTGTAAATAATATCACATTGTTATTAATAATAAATATTATCTATTTTTTTAGAATAATATTATGAAAATAACAATCATTTTTAAAATATTCTCTATAATTTGAAAATAATAATTAAATAGAAAATTAATAAAAAATAATTAAATATTTATATTAATAATATTTAAATAAAAACGAAATTTAAAATGAAAAATAATCAAAAATATTAAATATTAGTAATCAAAAAATAAAAATAAAAATAAATAGAAATAAAAACGAAATTTAAAAATTTTAAAAATTGAAAAAAATAATATTAACGACCGATTATTCGGTCGTTAATAAATAATAAAAAAAATTAAATAAATAAAAATAATTTTAACGACCGAAAAATTCGGTCTTTAAAAAAAATTTAAAAACATTTTTTTTATTTAAAAAAAATTAAAAAAATTAAAATAAAATAACAAAAAATTAAAAAAATATCGTTAAAAAAAATTTTAAAAAATTATTTTTTTAAAAAAAATAATACTCCCTCCGTTCCGGCCAAGACGCTACATTTACCTTTCGGCACGGGATTTAAGGAGTTGTAGATTAATGTTTTAAGTGTGTAATAATAAAGTGATAAAGTAAGAGAAAGAAAGTGATAAAGTAAGAAAGAGAAGGTAATAAAGTGATAAAGTAGAAGAGACGAAGTGGTAAAGTAAGAAAGAGAAGATAATAAAGTGATAAAGTAGGAGAGAGAATGTAATAAAGAAATACTTAATTAGTGTTAATTAAGTGTTTAAAATTTCTTATTTTTGCCAAATATAGAAATGTAGCATCTTCGTTGGGACGGCCCAAAAAGGAATATGTAGCATCTTGGGCGGGACGGAGGGAGTAATTTTTTTTTAAAAAAAAATAAAAAATATATATTAACGACCGAATTTTCCGTCGTTAAAATTAAAAAAAAATTAAAATATAAAAAAATAATTTTTACGACCGAATTTTCGGTCGTTAATAAAAATAAAATATTAAAATATTAAAAAAATAATTAGCGACCGAATTTTCGGTCGTTAAAAAATAAAAATAAATAAAAAATAAAATCGATCGTGAAACGGTCGTAAATCGGTCGTTAAAGCCGCAAAATTAACGACCGAAAATTTCGGTCGTTAATTTCGGTCGTTAAACGCGTATTTTTTTGTAGTATAGTAACATCAAAGTCGGTGATGTAACCGACTTACCTAGTCTAGGATTTTCTAGTTGATTCTATAACTCTCTAAAATAATGCTTGCATTTTAATTTGTTAATTAGTTTAGTATCTAGATTTTTCTACTTATTTCATATGTTCTATTTTTCATTCTTAATTCTAGATTTTTCCTTACAAAATATCTTTACATTACAAATCAAGTTCATATTTCAACAAACCTATCTTCTAGATATAGGGACAAAGCCCAACCCTATGCAAATCCACATTCTCCGTTTCATTCAGATGCGGTAGACGGCGGGCAGATTTGGTGTCCTGCCGCTGCTAGGATTTCAACGCATTCAAGGGGGAAAAGGCAACGACGGAGTTGGAGTTGGTGGTGGCGGTGGCGGTGGCGAATGAGGCAGAAGAGAAGAGATGAAAGTAGGGGTGAGGCAGTGAGAAGAAAAGTGAGAGAGTAAGAGAGCGCGAGATTGGAAAAAAAAAAAGGCTTAGGGTTGAATAGTTTGTTTAATTAAATTTTTAATTAAATTCTAATTATAGCCCAAAAAGGAAACAAATGATATTAGTTGAAACGATCCAAAAAAAAAAATACAGGCCATGAATAATGAGACGGATGAAGTAATAAATATGTATAAACCATGCAAGTGCTTAACTTAAAGCAATTGGCCAGTTTAAAATAACAACAAATCTATGCAATCACATTATGACTAGCCATAATTAAACTAGTCAAATAGAAAAAAACCTTGATTAATGTGCGTGTATTGGCTTCGCGGTGGAACGATTAGTGCATGAGGTTTAAGGTCTTGGGTTCGAGTCCATCGCGGTCTTTAAATTTAATTATTTAATTTATCAAACAAAAAACTTGATTCATTTGATTTATTCGTTTAAATAATAAAAAAGATTTAATTACTTTAAAGTATTGTCCATATTGTAGTACTTTTTATTTAAAAATAAAAAATTAAACAAAAAAATAGCTACAATATGGACAATACAGTAAAATAGCTAAATCCTTTTTTTTAATGAATCCACTTCATTATTCTTTCTTTAGTTTCCATATTCTTCTTTTTTCTTTCATAGTTTTGGTTAGCGCGGTCCTTTATAAAGCTACAGTCAACATGCAATAACAGTAAATACTCATTCTGTATACCTCTATACTAAAGTGATCTAAATCAACTATAGTTAAGTAATTTCAGAAAAATAAATTAATTTTTGTCATTATTTATTCACAGAAATTACATTTCTTCCACGCTTACCAATTTACACAAGTCGTGAGGAGATAAATATAATTTGCACATGAAATGGAGTAAGGTATGAGCGTTTGAGTAACATATATATATCTTTTGTTTTTTATGTTTAATTATTTGTTTCCTTCATGTTTTGCTCTTTGTCGAATCAAAGTCTTCGTCAACTGTATTACTATATTAGAAGCTGGCATGTTATATACATTTTTGAACAACTATTATATCATCATCATCATCATCTCCATCATCATCATCATCATCATCATCATCAGCATCCTCATACTTCACGTTCAACTGTTCAAGCTCGACTTGTATAATTGTGTGCGAGCCCTATTATATAAAAAACTTGTTTACTGAGTATTGTTTAGTGATAGGTGGTATTCCTCTATCGATATCGATGCTCAACCTTAATAATTCTATTGAAATTTATCAAATGCAGTGGTTTGAGTTGGATATATAAATTATTAGTAGTATTTTTCTTCCCTTCCCTTCCATTGTTTATTTCCTTCGTTTTTGGCGTTTTGTGGAAGTAAAGTCCGTGTCAACTGTAATTACTATATTAGAATTTCGGTAGTTATATGTGAACGATAAAATTTTAAATGAAAAAAATTAGAATTTTGGTAGTTATATCTGCATGTAATTAGCATATATCTTGAGGAGTTAAGTGCAAATAGGGATGGCTTAAAGGATGAATGTGCAAACCCTTCAAAATCAGTTACAACAGCCTCAACGGCTCCTTTACTGTTCTGTTTTTCGAGGAGCATTTTTCCATCTGCTAGTTCTCAATTGCTTTTCTCCCTTCATATAAATAGTTGAGTTTAGTTGTTGTTTAGATGATGATAGCTTAAGTTTTCAGTTACAAGAAAGCATAGTTGTGAGTGAAGAAATATAGTAATCTTGAGAGATTTGTTAGCTATACACTTCTTCTAGCTTTGAGAGTTCTCAAATTGTAATCTGTAAATCTTGAGTGTTTTTAGTGGAATCATTAGCTTCTCTTCCGTGGATGTAGGATTGAAAAATCCGAACCACGTAAATCTCGTTGTTGATCGCTTTTACTTCTGCTTCAATTTATCTTGCTGCGTCGATCATCTTCTTGAGCAATTCCGCAACAAGTGGCGCCGTCTGTGGGAAAGGGGGAGTTCGACGCGAAGGCTGCCGGAAGAAGTTCAGATCCAATCGGTGAAATTTTCTGATTTGGAGAGAGATCAACAGATCTTGCAATTTCTTGCTAGATTCCTGGATTGGTAATCAACCAATGTCGACGGCGAAATTTGATACTGAGAAGTTCACAGGGAAGAATGATTTCTCCCTGTGGAGGCTGAAGATGAAGGCTATACTGGTTCAACAAGGGCTCGCTGATGCCTTGAAACCAGAGAAGACCATGAAAGAAGGAGAGGCCAAGGTGAAACATGAGGAGATGTTGCAAAAGGCACACAGTACCATCATCTATGCCTAGGTGATAAAGTGTTGAGGGAAGTGTCTAGGGAGGAATCTGCAGCTAGTGTATGGGCTAAACTAGAAAACCTATACATGACCAAATCCTTGGCCAACCGCTTATACATGAAAAGGAGGTTATACTCTTACAAAATTTCAGAGGAGAAGAGTATCTTGGATCAACTCGATGACTTCAATAAAGTTATTGATGACTTAGCTGATATTGAAGTGAATCTTGAAGATGAAGACAAGGCTATCTTACTTCTTAATGCCTTGCCAAAGTCATTTGACAATCTCAGAGATGCCATGTTGTATGGAAGGGAAACTTCTATAACTCTAGAAGAGGTGGTGAATGCTTTGAGATCCAAGGAATTGCACAAAGCCTCGGAGAGCAAACAGGAAGTTGCTAGTGAAAGTCTCAACATCAAAGGAAAATTCAGTAAAGGAAAGAACAAGAAACAATGGAAAGATGGCAAGAAGGCTGGACAAGGAAAGAAGGAAGATGATGAGAAGGAAATCAAGAAATGCCATTACTGCAAGAAGCTCGGGCATATCAAGAAAGACTGCTACAGCTGGAAAAGGAAGCAAACTCAGAAAAGCTCCACAGATGCAGCAGACATAGCTGAAGAATTCCAAGAAGCTGAAGCTTTAAACATCATATCTTCTAAAATTGAGAATAAGTGGATTTTAGACTCAGGCTGTTCTTTTCATATGTGTCCCACCTTGTCTTGGTTTTGTGATTTACAGATGAAGGAGTTGGGGTCAGTGGTCTTGGGATTGGTTCCATCAAGCTAAAGCTCCATGACAATTCTGTGAGATTTCTAACTAATGTTAGATATATCCCTAGCCTTAAAAGAAACTTAATCTCCCTTGGATCCCTGCAATTGAAAGGTTATGAGTTCAAATCATGTGAAAATTATTTGCATGTTTTAAAGGGGGACAAAACTGTTATGAAAGGTATTAGGAAACAAACTTTGTATCATCTATTAGCTGAGACCATTGTTGGTGAGTCTAAAAATATCTTATCATCTGATATTGAATTGTGGCATGATAGATTAGGTCATGTTAGTGAAAAGGGGTTAACTGAACTCAGAAAACAGGGCATATTAAATGTTTCTAATGATGTTAACTTGAGCAACTATGAAGCATGTGCACTAAGTAAGAGTAAGAAATTGTCATACCCTGTAGGCAAGCATGTGTCATCTATGCCACTTCAATATGTACACTGTGACTTGTGGGGGCCCTCTAAGACCACCACTGTAGGTGGAGGTTCTTATTTTATGTCTCTAGTAGATGATTTCTCAAGAAAAGTTTGGGTTTACATTTTAAAGCACAAATCTGATGCATTTGACAAGTTTGTTGAGTGGTGTAGTGCTATTGAAAATGAAAAAGGATGCAAATTGAAATGCTTAAGAACAGATAATGGCTTAGAATTTACCTAAGAAAAGTTTCAAGATTATTGCAAACAAAGAGGTATAAAAAGGCACAAATCTGTACCTGGCAATCCCCAACAGAATGGGGTTGTAGAAAGAATGAACAGAACACTCTTGGAGAGGGTGAGATGTATGCTCACCAGCTCAGGGTTACCAGCCAAATTCTGGGGTGAAGCAGTGACTACTGCTGCATACTTAATCAACAGGTGTCCATCAGCAGCTATAAAGTTCAAAACTCCTGAGGAAAGGTGGAATGGCAGGGCTGCGGATTACTCAAACTTGAGAAAGTTTGGATGCTTGGCCTATATGCATATTAGGCAAGATAAGCTGGAGCCCCGAGCTTTAAGATGTGTTATGATGGGCTACCCAGCAGGTGTAAAAGGATATAGACTCTGGTGTATAGATCCTGGGAAAGGGAAAATTCTAGTGAGCAGAGATGTGGTGTTTAAAGAGAATATTATGCCATTAAAGGATCAATCTGCTGCTAGCAATAAGGGTACAGAAGTTGAAGTGAATGTGGAAAAGGATAAAAACAACACAGCTACTGATATTGAGATGCCAAGAGCACCAGAAGTTATAGGTATAAAACAGGAAGATGATGACCAACAGATGACAGAAGCTGATGATCTCAGTGAGTACCATTTAGCTCGAGATAGAGTTAGAAGAGTTATCAAGCCTCCAGCCAGGTACTCTGAAGCAGACCAAGTAAGCTTTGCATTCACAGTAGCTGAGGAAGTCAACTACAAAGAGCCTAGAAATTATAAAGAAGCTATTCAGAGCACTGAAAGCAAGCAATGGATCAAAGCTATGGAGGAGGAAATAGAGTCTTTATTGAAAAATAAGACTTGGATTTTGGTTGACAGACCTAAGAACCAGAAATGTGTAACATGTAGATGGTTATACAAGAAAAATGTGGAGGTTCATAATGGTGCAGAGATCATCAGGTATAAAGCAAGGTTAGTTGCTAGAGGTTTTTCTCAGCAAGAAGGTATTGATTTTAATGAAATTTTTTCTCCTGTTGTTAAACATTGTTCTATTAGACTTATACTTGCTCTAACTGCACACCTAGATTTAGAATTGCAACAGATGGATGTTAAAACAGCTTTTCTAAATGGTGAGTTAGAGGAAACTATTTACATGAACCAACCAGAAGGTTTTAAGATAGCTGGCTGTGAAGGTCAGGTATGTCTCTTGAAAAAATCTTTATATGGGTTAAAACAAAGCCCAAGACAGTGGAATAAAAGGTTTGATGAATTTATGATAAGTATAGGTTTCAAAAGAACTTTGCATGATAGATGTGTATACTTGAAAGAAGTTAGTAAGTCTGTGGTTGTGTACTTGCTTTTGTATGTTGATGATATGCTTATTGCTAGTAGTTCTAGTACTGAAATTAATAAAGTAAAGCAATCACTGAGTGCTGAATTTGATATGAAAGATCTAGGGGTTGCTAGAAGAATTCTTGGTATGGATATCAAGAGAGATAGGAAAAATATGAAACTTATGCTTGTTCAATCTGATTACTTGAAGAAAGTATTGTTAAAATTCAATATGAATGAAGCAAAAGTTGCTCAGGTCCCTATAGCTCAAAATATCCAATTGTCTAATAATCAATGACCTGTTACTAGTGAAGAACTTAAATACATGAGTGTTATTCCTTATGCAAATGTGGTAGGAAGCATCATGTATTCTATGCTGTGTACTCGGCCTGATTTGGCTCATGCTGTAAGTCTTGTAAGCAGGTTCATGGCAAATCCTGGTAAGGCACATTGGCATGCATTAAAAGGAGTATTAAGATACTTGAAAGCAACTGTTAATAAAGGACTTATGTTTCAAGGTGGAGCTACTAATTTGGAACAAGTTTTAGTTGGCTTTACTGACTCGGGTTATGCAGGAAGTATAGACACAAGGAAGTCTCAATCTGGCTTTGTGTTTACACTCTATGGTACTGCAGTAAGCCGGAAGTCTACCCTCCAGTCAGTTGTTGCTCTTTCTACAACAGAGGCTGAGTTTATGGCTGTTACAGAAGCTGTAAAAGAAGGCATATGGCTCAAAGGTATGCTGGCAGAATTGGGTGTTAACCAAGAAAAGGCAGTTATTCTCTGTGACAATCGGAGTGCCATACATCTAGTAAAGCATCAATCTTTCCATGAAAGATCAAAGCATATAGATGCTAGATTTCATTTTGTTAGAGACTTAGTTGAAAAAGGAGAGGTGATGGTGAAGAAAGTATCAACTGAAGACAATGCTTCAAATATGCTAACTAAAGCATTACCAGTAACTAAGTTTCAAAAGTGCTGCTCCCTCATAGGTATGAGCTCTCCTGTGGAGAGCAATATTTCTGTTTAAATTGTGCAGGTACATGAAGAGAAGTTAGTGTATTCTACTTACATGCAGATAAGGTGGAGAATTGTTGTTATATCTGCATGTAATTAGCATATATCTTGAGGAGGTAAGTGCAAATAGGGATGGCTTAAAGGATGAATGTGCAAACCCTTCAAAATCAGTTACAACAGCCTCAACGGCTCCTTTACTGTTCTGTTTTTCGAGGAGCATTTTCCATCTGCTAGTTCTTAATTGCTTTTCTCCCTTCATATAAATAAATAGTTGAGTTTAGTTGATGTTTAGATGATGATAGCTTAAGTTTTCAGTTACAAGAAAGCATAGTTGTGAGTGAAGAAATATAGTAATCTTGAGGGATTTGTTAGCTATACACTTCTTCTAGCTTTGAGAGTTCTCAAATTGTAATCTGTAAATCTTAAGTGTTTTTAGTGGAATCATTAGCTTCTCTTCCGTGGATGTAGGATTGAAAAATCCGAACCACGTAAATCTCGTTGTTGATCGCTTTTACTTCTGCTTCAATTTATCTTGCTGCGTCGATCATCTTCTTGAGCAATTCCGCAACAATTTTCATATCTAATCTGCAAATGATAAACTAAACGATGGAGGTGAAGTTCTCTTCTCCATGTTTAAATTATCAAACAATTTAGTTTTAAAGTACATAAATTTTTGTCTGTTACTTGTAATTTACAATCCATATAATTTCCGTGGTTATGCAGAGAATATATTGAAGTGATTAATTAATATTTTATTTACAAGGATGGGTATCCTCAGAGTTGCAGGTAAACAAAATAAAAAACCTTAATTTCCTAAGGATCACTGAAAGCTAGTTCTTGTTGTTTTTCATGATATTGAAGGTCTGGTGTGGGCGGAGACAATAATGGAAGGAGTCTTCTTCATCATGCAAACTTATTTCACAAGTGTTTGGAAACTGAGCTTCACTAATGCTGCTACAATTCTGAATATATGGGGTGGATTTTACAGAATTTTGCCATTTTTCTTTCTCTTCCTTGCTGACACTCTTCTTGGAAATTTGCTCACGATTGCATTTTCCGGCATATCCAGCACGGCGGTCAGTTCATACAAACCCCCTTTATATTACTATAAATCTAAGATCAAATTAATTAATGTCTCTATTTTGAGTCTACTATCACTTCATGACGAGATAATTTTTTTTAGGGAAATTGTTATAGTAGTTAAGTACTTAAGATGGATATAATAGTCAAATAACATTAGTATATAAAAAATAACATAATTTTATGTTATATCAAATTACATTATTGAAAATTATCATATTGAAGGTGACATTGTAACATATTCAAATTTGAATATATTAATTATACATATAGTGGGATCCTGGGTCATCTATTACATATATCTATACCTATTATAAAAGAGCCTTGTTTTATAAAATTTGATTTATCTATTAAATTCTTCATATATATAGTTAATTCAAGGTCAACTGTGTAATTTGATATATTATACATATAATAAATCTAAAAATATATTATGATTCATATTTTTATTTTTAATAGTTATTTAAGTAGTAGTATTCACTAGTACTCTTCATCATAAGTTACTATTCTTTATTCTATAAATTTAATAATTTAGAATTACAATACAAATACTTAATAGTTTTATTAGAAGTTATTTATTATAATTATTTTTATGTACGAACGCACGTCATCTTTGCTAGTATATATATAAATATACTTTAAAATATATATATATATATATTTATTAGAAAAGAAGTTTACATATATTTTTATTTGATAGTATATAGTTGCACACCATTTTATTTTTTTGGAATTACTTTATTATTTTTTGTTAATTATAATATGTTATGTAAATTAATTTGTTTCAGTCTACTAATGGTTTGTGGTGTGTTTACTTTGATATTACGATTAACAGAAGTTAATATATATTTTTACAAATTAAATTAAAATATCAATATATAGGGTTCAGATGCAGTAAAAATTACACATGGACAAATTCATAAAATTTATGAATCCGACATGAACAAATTTAATTAAAATATCAATATATAGGGTTGAATGCATTGTTCATATGTTACATTAATTTATTCACGTCAAATTCATGAATTTTACTGATTTATTCGCTTATTCTCATTTCGAAATATATTCATTATCACTGGATCTCATTCTCTTTATTAGGGTATAATATTTCGGATGAGATCCAGTGTACCCAAAATTGTGTCCCACTCCATGTCCCACAAGTAAAACTACGTAGTTTTGATTGTAACTTAAAATTAAAAATTATACTACTGCATATGAAATCTCGGCTCAGCTTGACGGCTTGGAGAATCTTCTCCATTCACTGATAGATATGCTTCAACCGTATGAGAAGGAAAATTTCCGAATTTCCGGCAAAAATCATCAAGCCATGGAAATTAGATATCCTTTCTCTTCCCAATTCATTCGTTCTCCTACTCATATCCAAAGTTTGGGTCTGAATCTGGTTTTAATCTCTTTCTGCAATCACGGTTCCACCAAATCTGAAGGAAAGTTTCCGAATTTCTGCCAAACATCATCTAGCCATGGAAAGTAGATATTTTTCTCTTCATAGTTCATTCGTATCTCCTACGCAAATCCAAAATTCAAACATGAATCTGGTTTTACTCAATCTCTCTCCAGCCCTTTTCTCTCGCCATCCTTTTCTGCGGCACAACGGATACGACAATCGAAATCACGCCGGTGAGTTTTGATGTATTTTTATTAGAGTAGATTTTGGTATTCGAATTTTTATTTCTGAACCATTCTTGTAATTAGTCATATTTTTTGCAAAAACCCAATTCGAACAATCGTTGAGATAAAGATTTTACTTTTGATTTCTGTACAATTAAGGTTGTTTTTATTTTTAGTTATAGCATCAATAGAATGTTGAGGATGTGGCCTTGGTTGAGTCAGGGGAAAGTCGATAATAGGTATTTGATTCGAACTGATCATGGTGAGGGTTTGGTTTCCATGGGTTTATTAGATAGGATAGTGTCAATTGAAAGTAGTTTAACATGAAGCAGCTGAAATGATGTGAATGTAATTTTTCTTCATATTTAGTGGTCTGATTGGAAGTTAGGATTTCTTCATATATTTTGTTGCAACATGTTTTAGAAGCTTCTAATTTTATTTATGCTTCTATTTTATTCTTGTAAACTGCAGTCGTTGCCGGAGTGCACCTGTCTCTTAAACATTGTACTAATGTTTGCATCTGGCTTACTCGTAAATGGACCTACTCACTAATAACAATCGCATTTGTTGCTGATCTTGGCACCCAGAGCAGGATAAGATGGACTTTCCCTGCATTAGCTATTGTTACAGCAATCACAGATGGAACCGGTTTTATAGGTGTTTTTTTCGGTCCTCTTCTGGCTAGATGTATTTCGACTAGAGGGTGGTGGAACAACATTTGTTCATGCTTATTATTTCTTGTGCTGCGTGTTTGTTGATTCTTGTTGTTATAAATGAAATTAAAATGAAAGCTGAATGAGGGTAGATGGCTATGGCTCAGCATAATTGATAGGTGATCATGGCCTTGTATTTTTTAATTTTTTCCTTAGTATTGATTGTTGACTGTATAATCCCTCCGGATGGTCGGGGATGATGGACATATATATATGTATCCAGCTGTCCACTTGAAGAATGAATGGAGATCATCATCGTGTATATTTTCCTGAACTTTTGAGGGCACTACTCTTTATAAAAATGTATAAATTGATGACCATCTCATGTATCTTATCGCGCAGGTATTGCACTTGAATACCATATATTGGATCAAGATTTAATATGACTAGTTTGGTATCTTCTGCTGTTAGAACCATAAGTGACATTTGAGATTGGTTTGTTAGTTTTCATTATTAAGGATTTTCTCTTCCTGTTTCTGCCAAAAAAAAATGATTGTTGACTGTAGCTTATGTTAGGAAATGAGAGAATGTATTTTTACAGAAGCATACAGAGATCTGATTTTGGAGATATGAATACATAAATATTGGCTGGTGTATATTTTCTTCTTGTAAACATTGGCTTATATAATTGTCATATTACATTGAATCATCCAATTTTTCCAAATAACCTTTCGATCATATGTGTCCTTCATTTTTCAGTTTCATTTTTGTTATTCTAATCTTTGCTCTTCCATTTTAACTAGAGCGATAATAAATTAAATTACACGTAAGTTACTAAGTTATTTTAAGTTGTTCGAATTTATTTATTCTAAGCATGCTCGTAAGTGATTTATCTAGAAAATTTAAAATTGCCTGACATTCTATACTACGATTAAGACTCGTTTGGTTGTTTGATACAAGTGATTATGTTGAAATGGCTAATATGATATACTGTGAATCATGAATAGCAGACACCTATTTGGAAGAATACAAAATGTCCTCAATTGAGACATAATACAACATTACCTGATACCTTTTGAAAATTCAAGACCACACTCATAAACAGAGCTCGTGCTTTTTTTTTTTTTTGACACAAGTTGAATATCATTTCATCAGTAGAGGTCCAACTAAGACTTTAGTATAAAGAAATGCTTTGATGGTGGTGGAAGATGGCGAAAGAATTCACAGCAAAACTAGGCTTAGTGTCTCAAAATAATTACTAATATTCTACGTGTATATAGGATTCCTCGCAGCAGCAATAATGCAAAACCAGAGGCAATAAAGAACACAAAGAGATTGATCACTATAGCTAATAAAATTCCTTGGCCATATCCCTAAAGAATACCAAAACCTCTCCAAACCTCTTCCAAAATAAATGAAACAACTTCACTTTTTTTTTAGAATTGAACAACTTCACTTTAGTTAGCCGTAGTACTCACTTATATAGGTCATCAAAACCTATACAGCATATACATCAACAAACCTTAAATATTGTCAAACTACAAAAAAAAAGCTTAAAAATGCCTTGGAAGCTAACATCCATGATACAAATTTCAGTTGAGCCTTTTTAAATCACATTCAAAATGAACCCATGAAGATAACTCCAATACGACCACAAAATTATAAATAAATATATTTAAGATTTAATAACGGGACCAAAACCACCACCAAGCAGTCTACAAGTTCCAAGACATTCTAACTTTAATCATTCTTCAAAGGAAACTAAAAAATAATAATTTATCATCTAAAAGAACAAAAAATTTGAGGGGAAATAGAGAGCTGATCGTGAAAGCAGGCATAAACTCTGATCTTCAACTATTCATTTGGTTGTGAGTTGTTTGTTCCTGAAGATCCAAAGTTAAGTGGTTGTTGTGCCTGTAACAAAAACAATAAAATGAGAAACAAAAAAGATATATACTTTATATTCTCCTATAACAAAAGTAGTGGTGTTATGAAAAAAAAAATACCAATAATAAGCTTGTCATGTTCATAGGAAATGACAATTCACACAGACTTTGTTGGCTTGAACTTGTATAAAATTCCTTCATCAATAAATAAAATAATAAAGTTAGGGGTTTGCTATATTAATAGGTAAACTTTTATTCACAAGACTAAAACAAACCTCAAATGTGTTGGGCATTTGATATGGTATAGCAGATGCTATAGAAGTAGTGTTAAGATTTTCTTCTCCACCCTATTTCACAATAAAAATAGACATATAATTACACTTTATATTTAGGAAAAACATATAAGAGTAAACAAATTTATATGCGCCAAACCTCATTGGAAGATAACAACGGGGATGAACTTGTGACAGCAATTGAAGGTAGATTTTTTCCCCGTCTTCCTCTTCTTTTCTGTGAAGCTTTCTCTAAGCCACCTCTTGGTCTCTTGCCTGAAGTTGTCTTGTTCTTTGATTTTATACCTTTGGCTCCAGAATTGTTTTTTACTTTAATATGTGGCTCATCCCCAATCAATGAATGATTGTCAAACTCTTTACCATGTACCTCATTATCTGTTGATTTCATACTTTGCAATCTGCCATCCACTATATCAAACATCTTCAAAATTCTATCTTTAACAATTATATAGGTATATTCATTCTCTGATGCTTTTGTAACCAATTGAACATACAATCCACACAGTTCTTTATATCGCACATTCTGAAGCACTTTTGGATCTAAGTTGCATGTGTTAAGATTCGAATCTCCAGTAAATCCAACTTTTGCTTTCCGCGTCCACCTTTTTAGGATGTATTCTCCTGGGATATTCGTAATGCTTTTCATTGTGAATACCTTCAAAATATGAGAACATAAAATCCTGGCAAATTCAAATTTTCTGCAACTACAATTTACCTTTCCACTCGATGAATCAAATGCAACTATATGGTGATGACTCTTGTTATAAGGAGTAATTTTGTAACTCACTTGTAATCCCCCATCATCAGAGCATTCCACACTACAATCATGTGATTTATACCACTCTTGTTCAAAGATTTTGTATACCTCAGGGGTATAAATACCTGCTGCCTGCTTTAAAACCTGAACCGGATATATCAAATGTGGAACACTTGTACTTGCTTTAAAATCGACTTTTATCTCCTCATATCGACGATCATCAAGAAGCCTCTGAAAGTGCTTAAAGAATTCAAGAAACTTATGCTTGTAATTTACATATCTCTTCACAACACTGTTCACACTCTCACTCCTTTGGGTGATAGTCATGTCAGCACAAAACATTTGTCGTCCATAGACTAAGGCCCATTTTTCCTTCAAACTAAACAAACGCTTCAACCAATCATTTTCTTTAAGTGCATACTTATCCAACATTCGTGTTGAAATATAAAATAAACTTGATTTTAGAAAATATTAATTTGTATAAGAAGTATCTAGAATTAAAAAGAACAAACTAGAAAAATAAAAGCAATATTAGTGCATGTGCGAAATAGGAATTAATTAGATTAAGAATAATCTAGAAAAGTGTAATCCTAGACTATTCTAGCACCTAATTAAGTAGACTATTCTAGCTCCTAATTAAGTCGGTGACTTAACCGACCTTATACAAGTATATATATGTGCATTTGTAATGTTGGGAGGTGTAGAAAAAATAAGCAAATTTGCTTTCATAAGTTTTTCTCCAACATATACACACGCACACACACGTCCACATAGTACCCAAAATTTAAAGAAATCCATTCCTCCAATATTTATTAATCTCTCCACTTATTTTTTTTGTACTCCAACAAAGTGGTATCAGAGCCACAAGATTCTACTTGTGGTATGGCGAATTTACTGCTGAAATAGAAATTTTATTAAAAAGAAAGAAAGAAAGAGAACGGGACCTAAAAACCCATGGGAGCACAGGCGCAAACAAGGGGCCAGATCACAAAGAATCCGTGAAAAAACAAAACAAATTCAGACAAAAACACCCACAAGGAGGTCAAAAATCTAAAGTGTCGTCCTCATCCAAAGAAACTCCATCGTCCAACATATCTCCCCATTTTTTCTTAGGGGAAGGAGAATGAATCATTACACCTCCAGCCACGGCTGACATAGCTCTAGCTGCATTAGAATGAGAGTGAACCACAAAATTCTGTATAGACGCGCCTCCAGACTGAGCTTGTTGTACTTTATTCAAGAAAGCCATCAGAGGGGTGTCCAGAACGACGCTCTGCATCACCGCACCAGCAACACTGCTAGTTGCTTTCTGGAAATCCGAAGACATACCATTCTTGATTATACGCCGAAGCCGATGCTTGATAGAAGACTCAGAAATCTTCCCCTTCTTGGTAACCCCCTTCGGACGCCCACGGCCTCGAGTGGGGGGAGCCTCCATCGTGGTCGTTCCTGGCGTCACAACCAAAGGCAGATCAGGACCGGTAACAATAGTCGTATCCATCGATTGCCGGGGTGGAGACGTAGCCCTCACCAACGGGTCCTCCATATCATCATCTACCGAGCATTCAGTGTTGTCCCCATCATCCACATCTTCTGCAACCCCCTCTGGAAAGGTATTAGAAGTGGGAATGTTGACCGTCGGATCTTCCCTCCCGACAGCTTTGGGGGGACCCAAATCCTCAATCAATCCATCTTGTAGAGGCTCCATCTCATTCACCTGATCGGTCACGAGATCCTTGGGCTGCCAGGCAACCGTGACTTTCTGTTGTTCTTGTCCGGAGTTAAGGTTCCCTGTCTCAAACCTGACGGGATCCTTGGGCTGCCAAGCGGCTTGCTGCTCCTGTCCAGAGTTAAGAGCAGCAATCGGTTCTGCAACTCCCATCACACTGTTGCCTTTAGCAATGCCCGATGTACTATCTTCATTAGAAGTAGCTCTTCGACATTTACAAGAGCAACTTCGACAATTGGAGTATCAAGATGAAGGCGCTATTAGGAGCCCACGACATTTGGGAGATCGTGGAGAACGGCTACGAAGAGCCGCAGGACGAGGCCGCACTATCCCAACAACAAAACGATAGATTGCGAGACGCAAGAAAGAGAGACAAGAAGGCTCTCTGTCTCATTTATCAAGCGCTAGGGGACGATGATTTCGAGAAAATCTCAAACGCGAGCACCGCCAAGGAAGCGTGGGAGAAGCTCCAGAACGCGTGCAAAGGAGCGGAGCAAGTAAAAAAGGTACGACTTCAAACTTTAAGAGGAGAGTTGGAGTCTTTGCATATGAAAGAGTCCGAATCAATTTCGGATTATTTTTCAAGAGTCTTGGCGGTTTCTAATCAAATAAAAAGAAATGGTGAAAAATTGGAGGATGTAAGAATTATGGAGAAAATATTATGGTCACTAACCCCAAAGTTTGAGCACATTGTGGTGACGATCTAAGAAACTAAAAATTTGGAGGAGATGACAATCGATCTCTTGTTGGGGTCATTGCAAGCATATGAGGAGAAGCAAAAGAAGAAGCAAGAAATTTCAGAGCAACTTTTAAAGTTGCGAGTAAGCCCAAAAGAGAAAGAAGAAGATTCGAGCAACAGCCGTGGACAATTCGGGAGAGGACGTGGCCAAGGACAAGATCGAGGCAGAGGCCGTGGACGTGCACGTGGTCGAGGACGAGGAGGCTTCGTCAATAATGGTGAATGAAATGAGTTTACAAGTGGTCGGGGGAGTAGCAACCCGCAGTCGAGGTACGATAAGTCTTCAATAAAGTGTTATAATTGCCATAAATTTGGGCACTATGCTTCCGAGTGCAGAAGTGAAAAAGTAAGGATTGAAGAAAGGGCCAATTATGCCGAGAACACGAGCGAAGCAAATGGTAGTGTGCTTCTAGCATATAAAGGAGAAGCTAGAAGAGATGACACGTGGTACCTCGACACCGGTGCAAGCAACCACATGTGCGGGAAGAGAAGCATGTTCGTGGAGCTCGATGAGTCGGTAAGTGGCAACGTCTCCTTTGGTGATGAATCTAAAATTCCAGTTAAAGGAAAAGGGAAAATTTTAATTCGCTTGAAGAATGGAAATCATGAATTTATTTCCAACGTTTATTACGTGCCCAATATGAAAAATAATATCTTGAGTTTGGGACAACTCTTAGAGAAAGGTTATGATATTCACATGAGAGCTTATAACCTTTCAATAAGAGATGGCAAAAATAATCTTATTGCCAAGGTGCCAATGTCTAAAAATAGAATGTTCTTATTGAATATTCGAAATGACATGGCAAAATGCCTGAAAGCGTGTGTAACACCCCGCTTTTTCCTAGCTAAATTTAGAATTTATTTTAAACTTAGATTTAAGATGATTCACGCCGGATTGAGAAAAAGAATTTATTTTAATTCCAACAAAAGTGTTTAAAAAAAAACACATTTATAAATTTAGTTATTAAATTTATGTGCATCGCATATTTATTTAATTTAGCATTCAAAGCATTTTTTTACGAGCTTTTATTTAAGCAAACACTGAACGATTATTACAGTTTTCATAGTACAACCTGGAAGACTTTTTATTTTATTTTATCTTATTTTATTTTATTTTTATTCCTACACCTACTCCCACCACTAACTCCTCTACTGCACATCACCAACTTCCCTACTGCAATACACCCACTACACCTACTCCTTTACAGGCAATCAAGCCATGCCTTTACAGTCAGACTCCTCATCACCCACTACACCTACTCCTTTACAGGCAATCAAGCCATGCCTTTACAGTCAGACTCCTCATCTGTAATACAACTATACATCAACCAAGTTTCTGGCTTTTTTCCATTAGGCACAAATTAATTGATCACTCACCACATATCACTTCGCAAGAAAGAAACTCAGATTCATAAGTCTATACAAAATATATATTCCAAGCTCATCTCCTTCAACAATTCAGCAGCAAACGATCAGCCCTCTCATTCAAGGTTTACCAACTTAAATTATGTTTTACTTTAGCTTTATAAATCACACTAGAAAACCAACAAATACAAGTTTGAACTGCATAAGCTTCAATGTTTCAATAAAAGATGAGTCTTGAAGCATGATTTTCCCTTTATGTTAAAACTGCATACAATCTGTGTACATATATACATATATGAAGCATGATTGAGAAGAGAAGTAGAACCACAAAGCTTGAATTTTTATTCTTTATTTCTGAACTTGCTACGTTGAGTCGGGAAAACTGATGGTGGTGGCGTGGAGCCACTGACCGCGGCTGCCGGACCTAGAACAGGGGCGGCGTTGTTGTTGTCTGCCGGAGACAGAGATGTGAGGCGTCGGGTCGGGCAGTCTAGTGAGCCGAGAGAGAGAGTTCCGAGGGAGGCCACGGCACGGCAGTGGAGCTGCTGTCGCCCGGCCACGGTGAGAGAGCTTGAGGGCTGGGAATCGGCGGCACCTGGTGGCTGGTCGCGGTAGCCGAAGGAGAAGAGGGGAGGGGTGAATTTTCTATCTGGACTTTGGGGTCTGGGTTCTGAAACGGCACGGCGGCTTACCGCTGTCGGTTCGCCGGAGGGAGATGGCGGCCGGGGCCTGTGTGCACCGCCGTTTGTGCTTGTGTGTGTTGCGTGTCTGACCACGCGAGAAAAAGGGGGTGAAGGGAGAGCCGAGGGTGGCGCGGCTTATCGCCGCTGCTCCTCCGGCGAATTCCGTGGCGGCGCAGCTCGTGAGAAAGAGATCAGCGTGGTGTGTGTGGCGGATTTGGTGAGGAACCGTGAGAGAGAGAGAGGGACTTGCAGTCGAATATTGAGAGAGAAAAAGAACTGATATGTGTGTGTGCGCGTGAATGAGGAAGGAGAAGAAGGGTGGAGTGTAGGGTTGGGCTTGAGAATATGGGCCGAAAATTTTAAAGGTTGGGCTTTGCTTTTCTTTGGGTTGGGCCGATTTTTGCATTGTTTTAATTTTCAGTTGGGCTCTTTAATTGGGCCGAGTTTTGTTTATTTAATTCAGTTGGGCCCTTAGTTTTAATAATTGTGCTGGGCCTTAATTCATTCATTTAAAAGATGGGCCCTATTATTGTTTTATTAAATTGGGCTTTCTTATTTTTAATTAATTGAACTATTATTAGTTTGATTAATTTATTTAAAGGATAATTTTCATAATAATTATGTGCATATTTTAAGTAAATTACTTATTATATGCTAAGCATGACATGAAATTGCATTATATTTTGCAATAAAAGTATTTATGATTTAATTGGTTTTATTTATAATTCCAATTATTTAAGAAAATCGAGTAAGGATATTGTTGGTGTCCTTAACTCAAGAATTTAGTTTTCAAGTATTTATTCATTAAATTTTGAAACCCGGCGTGACGAATTATAGAATGTTAAGTATTTTCCCTAAGATATTAAGTTAGCTTCACGAGACCTATTAAGAATAGAATTTCTTGTAGGCTTTGTGATGACCAGGAGGATTAGCGCTACTTTTCCAAGACAGGTTTATATGTGTATGATCTTCAGGCTTTGCCTATCCAGGTGGGCTTATTTTCCAAATGTATGGTTTAGCTATTGAGCTTAAATGTTTCAATGAAATGAAAACTGTTTATCCGATAAAATATTTTGTGCACTCTGCTCTGTTTAAGGCTCGCAACAATGAATCGATCGAGGTTCTCTCTTGACCTAACACGTTATTTGAGAATTGTGTACACCTATTAGCTGACCTGGTGGGTTGATCTCCATCGGGCACTAATCATGTATGAGGCGTTATAAGGGTGCTCGACGGGATGTGTTCCGGAGCATTGGGTCCCAAATGGGAACTTGACTGGGTTACGCCCTCAGTTCAAGTAAAGCAGGAGTAATGGATCCGTCGGTGGCTAAAAGGTCCGGGATCACAGCGAGTAACGGAAAGGGAGTGTGACAATTGCGCGCAATATAATAAAATGTTTTAACATGCTTAGAAGTTATTTCAATTTAAAACCTTCTAAGTCATGTCAAGTATAATTGGATAAACTGCTCTTATGATTATGAAATGTTTATAAAAATGTTAGCCCACTAAGTACATTAGTACTTAGCCCAAAATTACTTTCAAATGTTTTCAGGTTGATTGGTCGGTGCTGACGGGGCAGAGCTGAGGCTAGGGTTCAACTCCGTATTTTGTCTTCCGCTGTTGCATTAGCTCTTATTTGTCTTATGTTTCTCTATCTTAAGACCTTTATGTTAAATTTTGAATTATGTTTCTTATCGAGTGTAGACTCTCAACTTCTAGCTCTATGTTATTTAACGTTGGTTATCAGAAGCATGAAACCAAACTTGTGATCCTGAAGTTTAGAATGTTGTTGATTGATTAGTATCACTTGATTTCTATCTTTCTTCATTCAAAGGGCGTTGCCCAACCTTTTATCCTATTATCTGAATTTCACAAGGTTCTCCCCTTGTTTATTTCTATGATTTTAGTCGCACCTCGATTATAGTTTATTCCTTCAAGAATTGGGGTGTGACAGAATGGTATCAGAGCATGAGTTTTCTTTCATGACTCTGATAACCATAAGCTTTTGATGTCGAGTCTAGAATAGTATCTCTAGACTTCTAAGAATGTCAGTAGCCCTCAGCTCACCGTCACACTGCCGCAACCAAGGTACGATAATAGTTTCAAAAATATACATATATGTATTTCAGATGTTATGAAAGTTTTCAAGAAAATGTGCGCCTTATGTTTACGATGCTATGTGAATGCTTTTTGTCGTGTTTGGGACTAACCGAACCCATAACGACTCAATGAATGTATTTCGTGTTTGGGACAACCCGAGCCCTTAACGAATCAATGTATGTATGTATGTATGGTCGAGTTAGATTCCTTGAATCTTTCCGGCATAAGCAAAGTTTTTCATAAAAGGGACATTTAATGTCCATATGACTCAAAATTTCAAAGAAAGCAAATATATGTATGTATGTATGTATGTATGTATGAATGAATGATGAGAAAGCTTTATGTTATCATTTTAGGTTCACTGCCTATATGATTAGAATGATGAGTTCTTTTACAAATCGTTTGAGAACCACCCAATAATGTCTTACGAATGTTAGTCGTGATAGCACCGCTAGAACGACATAGAATGGACCTATATGATACCAAAGATTTATGATTGAAGTACTTAGAAGTAAGTGCTTTAAGTTAGAAGTTGACTTAGAGCTTTATAAGAGATAAGAAGTTGACATGATTGGGGGCGAAGCTCCCATTTGACTGAGTGATTCGTTGTGCTGGGTCTGGCCAGCCCACATGACTAAGATCTCGGTGATTGTCAATTTAGTCATCCCAATGTATAAACTGTACTATATAGTTGTCCCAATAAGATCTTCTTTGATCACGATAAGCATAGTATGATTAGAATGAGTTCATTTGTCAACAGTTCTCGAGACATGAGACGTAGCATTCTCACGATTAGAAAATGTGATAAGCATCAAGCTATGTAGCCGCACTGATAGTGAAGTCTAGTATCCCAAACTAGATTACCCAGATATGCAATTTCGAGGACGAAATTTTTATAAGGAGGGAGGGATGTAACACCCCGCTTTTTCCTAGCTAAATTTAGAATTTATTTTAAACTTAGATTTAAGATGATTCACGCCGGATTGAGAAAAAGAAGTAGAACCACAAAGCTTGAATTTTTATTCTTTATTTCTGAACTTGCTACGTTGAGTCGGGAAAACTGATGGTGGTGGCGTGGAGCCACTGACCGCGGCTGCCGGACCTAGAACAGGGGCGGCGTTGTTGTTGTCTGCCGGAGACAGAGATGTGAGGCGTCGGGTCGGGCAGTCTAGTGAGCCGAGAGAGAGAGTTCCGAGGGAGGCCACGGCACGGCAGTGGAGCTGCTGTCGCCCGGCCACGGTGAGAGAGCTTGAGGGCTGGGAATCGGCGGCACCTGGTGGCTGGTCGCGGTAGCCGAAGGAGAAGAGGGGAGGGGTGAATTTTCGATCTGGACTTTGGGGTCTGGGTTCTGAAACGGCACGGCGGCTTACCGCTGTCGGTTCGCCGGAGGGAGATGGCGGCCGGGGCCTGTGTGCACCGCCGTTTGTGCTTGTGTGTGTTGCGTGTCTGACCACGCGAGAAAAAGGGGGTGAAGGGAGAGCCGAGGGTGGCGCGGCTTATCGCCGCTGCTCCTCCGGCGAATTCCGTGGCGGCGCAGCTCGTGAGAAAGAGATCAGCGTGGTGTGTGTGGCGGATTTGGTGAGGAACCGTGAGAGAGAGAGAGGGACTTGCAGTCGAATATTGAGAGAGAAAAAGAACTGATATGTGTGTGTGCGCGTGAATGAGGAAGGAGAAGAAGGGTGGAGTGTAGGGTTGGGCTTGAGAATATGGGCCGAAAATTTTAAAGGTTGGGCTTTGCTTTTCTTTGGGTTGGGCCGATTTTTGCATTGTTTTAATTTTCAGTTGGGCTCTTTAATTGGGCCGAGTTTTGTTTATTTAATTCAGTTGGGCCCTTAGTTTTAATAATTGTGCTGGGCCTTAATTCATTCATTTAAAAGATGGGCCCTATTATTGTTTTATTAAATTGGGCTTTCTTATTTTTAATTAATTGAACTATTATTAGTTTGATTAATTTATTTAAAGGATAATTTTCATAATAATTATGTGCATATTTTAAGTAAATTACTTATTATATGCTAAGCATGACATGAAATTGCATTATATTTTGCAATAAAAGTATTTATGATTTAATTGGTTTTATTTATAATTCCAATTATTTAAGAAAATCGAGTAAGGATATTGTTGGTGTCCTTAACTCAAGAATTTAGTTTTCAAGTATTTATTCATTAAATTTTGAAACCCGGCGTGACGAATTATAGAATGTTAAGTATTTTCCCTAAGATATTAAGTTAGCTTCACGAGACCTATTAAGAATAGAATTTCTTGTAGGCTTTGTGATGACCAGGAGGATTAGCGCTACTTTTCCAAGACAGGTTTATATGTGTATGATCTTCAGGCTTTGCCTATCCAGGTGGGCTTATTTTCCAAATGTATGGTTTAGCTATTGAGCTTAAATGTTTCAATGAAATGAAAACTGTTTATCCGATAAAATATTTTGTGCACTCTGCTCTGTTTAAGGCTCGCAACAATGAATCGATCGAGGTTCTCTCTTGACCTAACACGTTATTTGAGAATTGTGTACACCTATTAGCTGACCTGGTGGGGTGATCTCCATCGGGCACTAATCATGTATGAGGCGTTATAAGGGTGCTCGACGGGATGTGTTCCGGAGCATTGGGTCCCAAATGGGAACTTGACTGGGTTACGCCCTCAGTTCAAGTAAAGCAGGAGTAATGGATCCGTCGGTGGCTAAAAGGTCCGGGATCACAGCGAGTAACGGAAAGGGAGTGTGACAATTGCGCGCAATATAATAAAATGTTTTAACATGCTTAGAAGTTATTTCAATTTAAAACCTTCTAAGTCATGTCAAGTATAATTGGATAAACTGCTCTTATGATTATGAAATGTTTATAAAAATGTTAGCCCACTAAGTACATTAGTACTTAGCCCAAAATTACTTTCAAATGTTTTCAGGTTGATTGGTCGGTGCTGACGGGGCAGAGCTGAGGCTAGGGTTCAACTCCGTATTTTGTCTTCCGCTGTTGCATTAGCTCTTATTTGTCTTATGTTTCTCTATCTTAAGACCTTTATGTTAAATTTTGAATTATGTTTCTTATCGAGTGTAGACTCTCAACTTCTAGCTCTATGTTATTTAACGTTGGTTATCAGAAGCATGAAACCAAACTTGTGATCCTGAAGTTTAGAATGTTGTTGATTGATTAGTATCACTTGATTTCTATCTTTCTTCATTCAAAGGGCGTTGCCCAACCTTTTATCCTATTATCTGAATTTCACAAGGTTCTCCCCTTGTTTATTTCTATGATTTTAGTCGCACCTCGATTATAGTTTATTCCTTCAAGAATTGGGGTGTGACAGCGTGTTACCAAGATAAGTCTTGGTTGTGGCATCTTCGGTTTGGGCACTTGAACTTTGGTGGTTTGGAGTTGTTATCAAAGAAAGAGATGGTGAGAGGTTTACCATCCATCAAGCATCCCGATCAACTCTGCGAAGGTTGTCTACTCGGGAAGCAGTTCAGAAAGCCATTCCCAAAGGAGTCAAGCTCAAGAGCTCAAAAGCCACTGGAGTTGATTCATGCTGACGTGTGTGTGCCAATAAATCCAAGCTCCCTCGGTAAAAATAATTATTTCCTGCTATTCATTGATGATTTTTCTAGAAAAACGTGGGTATATTTCTTGAAGCAGAAGTCAGAAGTATTTGATGCATTCAAGAAATTCAAAGCTACCGTCGAGAAGGAGAGCGGACGACAAATCAAGGCCCTGAGGTCCGATCGAGGCGGAGAATTCACATCAAAGGAGTTTCTAGAATTTTGCGAAGTAAATGGAATTCGGCGGCCCCTGACAGTTCCGAGATCCCCCCAATAGAACGGAGTGGCGGAAAGAAAAAACAGAACAATCATGGAGATGGCAAGGAGCATGCTAAAGACGAAAAATTTGCCTAAGGAGTTCTGGGCAGAAGCAGTGGCATGCGCAGTGTACCTGTCCAACCGATCGCCGATAAGGAGCGTGTGGGGAATGACTCCACAAGAAGCCCGGAGCGGGAGAAAGCCTGGAATTTCCCACCTAAAGGTATTTGGGAGCAAAACCTACGTGCATGTACCAGATGAGAGAAGGAAGAAGCTCAACGATAAAAGTGAAGCATTCATCTTTATCGGGTACGACTCTAACTCTAAAGGTTATAAGTTATATAATCCAAATACCAAGAAAACAGTGATAAGTCGAGACGTGGAGTTCGACGAAGAAGGAGCCTGGGATTTCAGCTCCAGCGGTGACTTCACCTACATCCCACAGTTAGAAGAACAAAGAGCAGAAGAGCAAGTTGGAGAAGTCCAACAAGAGCCAGTGACTCCACCAGCTTCACCAGTGCCAGTCACTGAAGACTCGCCACCATCTTTCTTAAATGAAAGAGCCACACCACGAGCAAGGAGTTTGGGCGAGATATATGAGGAAACTCAAAGGTTAGAAGATCTTACCTTATTTTGCCTATTTGCTGATTGTGAGCCTGTTAGCTTTGAAGAATCAGCAGCTAGTGAAAATTGGTGAGTCGCGATGGATGAAGAGATCAAAGCCATAAAGAAGAATGATACATGGGAGCTCGTGACACTACCAAAAGGGCACAAGGCCATTGGAGTCAAGTGGGTGTATAAAGTTAAGAAGAATTCCAAGGGTGAAGTGGAAAGATATAAAGCGAGGCTTGTCGTGAAAGGATATAGTCAAAGAGCTGGAATCGATTATGATGAGGTATTTGCTCCAGTCGCTCGCTTAGAAACTATTAGACTAATACTCTCTCTTGCAGCCTAAAATAGGTGGAAGATTTATCAAATGGATGTTAAGTCAGCCTTCTTGAATGGGTATATAGACAAAGAAGTCTATATCAAGCAGCCAATGGGCTACGAGGTAAAAGGGCAAGAAGATAAAGTCTTGAAGTTAAAGAAGGCCCTATACGGATTAAAGCAAGCACCAAGGGCATGGAATAGCAGGATCGATAAGTACTTGGAGGAGAATGATTTCACCAAATGCCCTCACGAGCATGCTCTCTACGTGAAAGTCAATGGAGGAGATGTCTTAATTGTGTGCTTGTATGTAGATGATTTGATTTTCACAGGAAATAATCCAAAGATGATTGAGGAGTTCAAGAAGGCCATGTCAAAGGAGTTTGAGATGACAGACATTGGGCTGATGGCGTACTACCTCGGCGTGGAAGTCAAGCAACTCGAAGATGGGATCTTCATCACACAAGAAGGATAGGCCAAGGAAATTCTCAAGAAGTTCAAGATGGAGGACTGCAAAGCAATCAACACGCCAGTGGAATGCGGGATAAAATTATCCAAGAATGATGGAGGAGAAAAGGTGGACCCGACATTGTTCAAGAGCTTGGTTGGAAGTTTACGGTACTTAACTTGCACAAGGCCGGACATTTTTTATGCGACATGACTCGTGAGTCGCTATATGGAGAATCCAACCACTACGCATTTTAAGGCGGCAAAGAGAATTCTTCGCTACCTCAAAGGTACGCTCAACTACGGCCTATTCTATTCAAATACTCATGATTATAAGCTTGTTGGCTATAGTGATAGCGATTGGGCTGGAGATAATGATGGCCGCAAGAGTACGAGCGGGTTCGTGTTTTTTATGGGAGACACTGCTTTCACCTGGATGTCCAAGAAGCAACCCATAGTCACGCTATCAACGTGTGAAGCTGAATATGTGGCTGCTACATCCAGTGTTTGCCATGCAGTTTGGCTACGGAGTTTACTGGAAGAGCTTGGATGGCCACAAAAGGAGCCAACAACTATTTGTGTGGATAACAAGTCGGCAATCGCGCTCTCAAAGAATCCGGTTTTTCATAATCGAAGCAAGCACATAGACACTCGCTTCCACTATATCAGAGAATGCATTGCAAAGAAGGAGGTTCAAGTGGAGTATGTAAAATCACAGGATCAAGTTGCCGACATTTTTACCAAGCCGCTCAAGTTCGAGGACTTCGCCAAGTTCAGAAATTTGCTCCGAATGATAAATCAAGTTTAAGGGGGGATGTTGAAATATAAAATAAACTTGATTTTAGAAAATATTAATTTGTATAAGAAGTATCTAGAATTAAAAAGAACAAACTAGAAAAATAAAAGCAATATTAGTGCATGTGCGAAATATGAATTAATTAGATTAAGAATAATCTAGAAAAGTGTAATCCTAGACTATTCTAGCACCTAATTAAGTAGACTATTCTAGCTCCTAATTAAGTCGGTGACTTAACCGACCTTATACAAGTATATATATGTGCATTTGTAATGTTGGGAGGTGTAGAAAAAATAAGCAAATTTGCTTTCATAAGTTTTTCTCCAACATATACACACGCGCACACACGTCCACATAGTACCCAAAATTTAAAGAAATCCATTCCTCCAATATTTATTAATCTCTCCACTTATTCTTTTTGTACTCCAACAATTCGGTCCCATGCTGCAATAAACTCATCTTCTTCTTCGAAATCATAAACACATGCTCCAAAGTCTTTGGCGAAGTCTTTGAACTGAGAAAAGACACTACTCAAATGAATTGCAGCATTTTGAAAAATGTGCCAAAGGCATAAACGATGATGAGTTTCAGGCCATATAGAAGCTAACGCCTTAGCCATTGCTGCATCTTGATATGTAAAAATGGTTATCGGTCTTTTCTCACGCATAGCTCTAGTAAATGTCTCAAACAACCACTCAAATGTCAAAGCTGTTTCATCATATAATAGTGCAACTCCAAAAATCACAGATTGTTTGTGATGATTTACACCTACAAATAATCCAATGGGACGACCTTCATTATTTTTCCTGTAGGTTGTATCAAAACAAATGACATCGCCGAAATTTGAGTAATCTGCTCTCATCTTTGCATCAAACCAAAAAATATTTGTTATCAAGTCATCTTCATCAACTTGAATGGCATAGAAAAAATTTGAATCATCAAATTGCATCTTCTGCAAATATTCTAATACTCCTCCTGTATCCCCTATTCTTGTATCTCTTGTTCTTTTGGATCGCAAATAGTTTCTATAATCTTGAGGAATGAAGCCCAAATTCTCTCTCCCTCCTACTTGTCTCACCATAAGATCATGAGAAGCTTTAGGTGCAATGCCAACATCATTTGCCATTTGAATTTGTAGAGCTGCAGAAGGAGCAATCTTTCTATGACATCTATGTAGATGTGTTTTATTCGGACTTGAAAGATAATGATTATGGTCTTCAACAAACTGAACCACACGAAACTTTCCAGTTTCACGACTGCTAACTTTCATTTTAGCTTGACAATCAAATCTAGTCTCTGGACAAATCTTCTTCACACCAATATCATGCTTCTCATTCATCCTTTTCCCTTGAGCACTGCAACAAAAAATTATGTCCACTAATTGACCAAATTTGTCATTATGGCTCTTGCTCTTTCTTATACCAAAACCCACACGTTTTGAATACTTTAAATAAAAGTCATAAGCTTCTTGTTCAGTGTCAAAGCTCATCCCAATTTTCGAAATATCTTCCACATTGAACATACTTGTAGCAATCGCCAACTGATTGTTGTTCTGATCATCAATCTTATCATTGACATGTTGAATATGTTTTTCATTAACATCTTCAAAACTCAAGCGACGGCAAGATACTGATCCGCTTTCCATGGTACTATTTCTTTCGCCTTCAAAAAAAATAATGTAACAAAAAATTATGACATGCAGAACATTGTAAAAGGATCACAATATATATGCTTGCATATGAATATTCAGCTCTCACAGTAGCCCAAACCATAAAGGAAAACAAAAACTCGGGAGACCACAGTCTAAGGTAAACTAAACAGATAGATATAATACTCAAATAGAAACACCAATTTTTAATGCATAAGCTGGTATATACCACTGTGAAGTACTATATAAAGCTAAAAATTATGTTAAGCTGTAGGTAGTTGGATTCACATTTCAAAATAAATAAAACAAGCTAAAAGAATTAAATGTCGAATGATTCTCGTAAGTAACTCATAGTTGTAACTTGTATGAAGTTTTTTTAGACAAAATGTCAAAAGAGCAACCAACTTAGAAAAAGCACTCCATCACAGTCGTGCAATAAATTTCAGAATTGTTTCAATCAAATGTGCATTCCCTCCTTTTCTTTGAAAGACCACAAATAAATTTCTCATAGTAATACTAAAACGAGCATAGCCTCTGATATTCTAGATTACACAAGCATGTATCCAAGAACAATTTCCAACAAAGTGCAACTTCTTATACAGCTATACTCACCCAAACATCACATACTAATAACAACCCCATCTATAACATCAAGAAACCCACAGATACCAATCCATTACAATGTTATCGTCATTCTTCACCGATAATTCGAATTAGGTTCTTCCCACTGTAATTGACTAATTACAATCAATGTTCTGAAATAAAAATTCGAAAATATGTTCTCAAATAATAAAAACATCACAACTCACCGGCGTGATTTTGATTGTCGTCTCCTTCGGCGTGCCGCAAAAATGAATGGCGAGAGAAAAGAGTTGCAGAAAGAGATTAAAACCAGATTCAGACCCAAACTTTGGATATGAGTAGGAGAACGAATGAATTGGGAAGAGAAATGATATCTAATTTCCATGGCTTGATGATTTTTTCCGGAAATTCGGAAATTTTCCTTCTCATACGGTTGAAGCATATCTATCCATGAATGGAGAAGATTCTCCAAGCCGTGAAGCTGAGCCGAGATTTCATATGCAGTAGTATAATTTTTAATTTTAAGTTACAATCAAAACTACGTAGTTTTACTTGTGGGACATGGAGTGGGACACAATTTTGGGTACACTGGATCTCATCCGAGTGGCAACAGCGCCAATATTTGGTGATATAGTATGAGGAGGCAGATGCCAAGGCAAGGAAGAGACTGAATGTGTTGCCCATACCGAAAAGCTTCTCTTCATCATCGGGTTGGCCTTGATAGCTTTAGGAAGGGCTGCTCGCTTTGCTTCCACTGAGCCATTCATTGATGATCAGACCAACAATAACAAAAATAAGACGATCAAGAAGAAATGGACACCACCAATTTGGTGGGTACTTATATTGGTACTCGGATTCTTTTTTACGCCAATAACTGTGATTATCGCATTTCCATACGTTAAAAAGTGGGTATCTGGACCTACGACAAACCCAATAACTGTGATTATCGCATTACCACTTCTGCAACCCTCTTCTACTTGCTGGGTATCTGGACCTACGACAAACCCAAACAAAAACCAGTGGGCAGCAACCCCATTACTGATTTTTTCAGAGTGTTTGTAGCAGCTGCTTTCAAGAGATCCCAATCATTTTCCGAAGATGATGACACGCAGCTTCACAAGGTAGATGGCCAGGAATTTCAATCACTCTCTCCTACTGGTAATTATGCACAGTTTTCACCTATATATATTGATTGATGAATCTATACCAATATTAAAAAGAGAATATGCACTCAATTTTTGGTCATCCATCTTAAAAACATAAATTATAGCTATTTTTTACAATTTTAGTCCAAAATACCCTTGACTCCGAGGATCCTGCATAAGGCGGCCATAATAGATAGAAGTGGAGACGGGACGGTGAAGGAGAAATCATGGAGAGTATGCTCAGTTTCACAAGTCGAATTCGTCAAGATTCTGATCCGTATGGTTCCACTCATGAGCAGCTTCATAATGTTGGGCATCGTAGCCTCAATCGGAAACACTTACTTCATAGAACAAGCGAGTCATATGAACTCCAGGATCGGAAAGTGGGAGCCTCCTCTTCAGCTGCTCCTCCTTGGCAAAGTATAGTCTGATGTCAAGCATAGCCCCCATAAAAGTATTCTTGGGGAAATATGGAGCTATCCCAAGTGGTGTGCTCGCAACTATATATTCTGTGTTATGCTGCGCAGTGGCGGCTGCGGTAGAGAGACGAAGGGTTCACGTGCTTAGAAGGCATAATCTACTAGACCTGCCACCATGAGCGCCGCGTGGCTGTATTTCCAGATCGGATTTGTGGCCGTCGTGGAATTGTTTTCTGAATACGGACTTGCGTCGTTTGTGCATCGATGAAGAGGTACGCGGATTGTATCGTGGAGGGGGTGAGTGGTTTGGGGTTCCTATGCGGCACGCTGTCGGTTTATGTTGTTGGGAAAGTGAGTGAGGCGGGAGACAGCAACAACTGGTTTCAGTACACGTTGAACAAAAGTCGTCTGGATGGGTTTTGACAACTTTGTGTAGTCTCAATCTTATAGCGTTCCTCATCATGCTAGGCATTTATCTCAAGAAAAAAAAATCAAAGATAGAAGACGAAGACGATGACGAACTTATTGGACAATATGCCTCAGAAAGGCACCACATTAGAGCTAATAGTGCGTCACTACAGCAGAGGTTGATGCATGTTCATCCCCATCTCTCACCCAGTATTGTTTTTTAATATTATGAATCACACATAGTTGTTTAGAGAGGTTCTTTCTTCTAATGGCCTTTCCCGCTGGTGGGCTATATATGTTGTGTTTCTGTTTTTTGCATGGGGTGGCTCGATGGATCTTTTACAAACACCCGGTGCGCTGGGGTTTGGGTCTGATGCGTCATCGACTTTTGGCCCATTTGGCCCTATTTTTCTCTTTCTTTTGTTTTGTTTGAGTCCTCTAGGGGAGAAAACAAGTATTCAGGAGGAAGAAGGCTCGGTCAAGGGCATATGCACGAAATGTGGTCAGAATGGGCATTACCGGAATAAAACTATCCAAACTTCCAGAAGTGAAACTTACCAGGAAGAGAGCTCGGCGAAGTACCCCTCAGAACCATTCGAGGCGCGGGAATCTCCGAAGTGTACCACCTGGTGTGAGGCTAACCGAAGGAAGCAGTTGGTAAGGCCATAACAGCAGTCGCAGTCAGCACAGATGAGCTATATATGAACCAGGAAGAGAGCTCGACGAAGTACCCCTCAGAACCATTCGAGGCGCGGGAACGTTCGAAGTGTACCACCTGGTATGAGGCCAACCGAAGAAAGCAGCTAGTATGACCATTCCCGTCAACAGCAGTCAGCAGCTGGAGCTATATATGGAAAGACGTGTGGAGGAGATTGTCCGGAAGATTCTGGCGAATTCTAGCAATGGAAGGATCTAGAATAATGTGGAGTCAACCCCAAATCCGCTGGATATCCATTATCTATCAAATCAAATCAAGGATCAAGCTAAATATGGATGGAAATAATCTTCCAGATTTGGTCTGCCGGCTAGGGTTTACCGAATTGCTATATAAACTTCAGCATGTGTGGCTGGCAGAGGGCAGTTTTAGAGGAGAGTGATCCACGAGTTTTTCATTACTTACATAGTATTTTTAGTGCTCTTCTAGACTTAGATTTTAGTTAGTTCACCAAGAAATAATTTATTTTAGTTCTTTTACATTTTTCGCACCAAACGATTTAGTTGTTTTTCGTATTTCAATTCCGTTGAGACGAACAAAGCCAAAGTTGTTGCCTTAGGTATTTTTATATTAAGTATTTCAAATTTACTTTCATTCATGTGTTCATTTTATTTTGCATTTATGTTTTCCATTATGTGTGAGTAGTTCCCTTGGTGAGGTTTAAGGGGTGGAAATAATTGTTGTCAATATGTAAACATTCGTGAGGCATTTGTTCTTTCGGTTGAGTCTCGTGGTTCCAGACGGATCTGTGCCAAACCATGGACAGTAGGGGCCTAACGGGTGATCTTCGTTCGGTAAAATGCTGTTCGTGTTAAGCAAAGGCCAGGGCATACCAGGGCGTGACAACCGGTATACCCATGACCGAGTAGCTGAGCAGCGTCAACAAAAGGCGTTGTAGATCCGGAAGGTGAGGAAAGGATTGATGGGATACACTGTCCTTCCTCAGTCTTGGGCTTCTCTAGAGACTATCCATCAACTGTGACGAGGCATAAAGCTATGATTATCAAACGAGGAAAGCAATCTCGGTGCCGTAGCATGTCTATGACTGGTCGGCTGACAAAGCCGGAAATGGTTGTGTCCAGGAGGCATGTGTCACTCAAAGTGTGGAGTTGGGGACCTCGGGAGAGAAGGTTGGTAAGGGTCATACTTGGTGAGTAACGGGTATGACTACTATCTAAGGAGGAGTGAAGCACTGCCTTGTGACCGGGGAATGTGTGACCTTCGGACCAAGTGATCACAATGGACTCAACCATCCTAAGTGTGAAGTATGATCTCTCGAAACGCCCCAATGTCTTTGGGCCACGCCTTGAGGTTATATGGATCATGGACGGATCATCAGTATGCCTATGACCGAAATAAATATTGACAACAGTTATGACCTAACCGTAAACCTTACCCCTTGTTATATTTGATCTTTGTTTAAATTTAATTGTGCAGATAAACAGGTTGAGACCGTGACAACTCAATTTGTGCACCCGAAGAGTAAAGTAGTTCCTCACTCTCCGTGGGATCGACCCTATACTTGCTGCTAAGACTATTCTTTGGTTGCAAGCAATAGGAGCGTGTACTGTCCGTCTAGGGCATACACAAAATATTTTGATACCGCGCGCGCGTTCTATCAGGGTCCACTCTTGTCAGGACCCGTTTTGGTTTGGTTTTATAATTAGATGAGATCATTTATAATGTACTGTGTCTCACTCCTGTCTCTCCATTTTATTGTAACTAGTAGAGATTACGTGCGTTCGCACGTAAAAAAGAATTATTTTAATGAATAAATTTTTATATAAATTTATATTTTATTTTATTTTGTAGCAATATTTATCATTTTAATGTATTTTTTCAACCAATTATTGATTAATATTTTAAAAGTATAATGTTATTGAACTCATAAAATAATAAAATAGTAACTTATATGATGAAGAGTCCTAATGGATACTAAACCATAATATATTTATAGATATATTATATGTATAATATATTAAATTACACAATTGACCTTACATTAAGTATATATATGAGGGATATAATAGGCAAATCAAAATGGATCAAAATTTAAAATACCCACCTCCATAACTTATCTATCAAAAATACCCACTTTCATAAAACATATATCAACCATATCCAACTCATAATTAATGACAAAACTACCCTTTAACAAATCCTCTACATATTCATCATAATACAATTCCATGTTCAAATTGGAAATAGTCGATGAAGACTTATCAGGCCCAACATGCTTCCGTAACACTTCAAAAATAATCTTAACATAAACCAATATTATACCTTTAGTCGACTGGTCTTCTTCAGGAGTCAGTGCTTGTTGCGTTTTACGGACCGTCTGCCCCTAAGGCTCCATCCAACCACGCGATCGCAAGGGATGGTTGCAACCTTCCTCCTTCACTAAGTGCCGATGTATAATACTTTATTGGAAAATGAAAGAAAATTTTCTACTAAACCGGAAAGTTGAACAAAAACAAAACGTTTATAGAGGAATTATAAAATACTTAATTTATTTCATAAAATTCTCCATTAGGGAGGAGACAAACTTGTTTAGCTACTCATTAGTAGCTAATACTTGTATACATAAAATTAAAAGAACTCAAAACTAAAAAGGAAAAACTTTGGAAACAGAAAATTAAAAAATTACAAAGATAGTTTTCTAGAGAGAGAGTGTGTTGTGTGAAATGGTTGTGAATTTTCGATGATTTCTTCTCTCCAGAGCTCGGGTTTATATAGAGGTTTGATACCATCTATAATTGCTCGGTAGTTGGCCTTGGATTCCTTCTTCGTGGCCAGCTAACTTGGATGGTGACAGCCACCTTCTTTTGTCGGCCATCATTGCCGACACTAGTTAGTGCCTTCACATGGGGTTGAACCTTCCTTTATCTTTTTGTGATAATGGTTGGTGAGGTCCAGCTACTTTTTCCTCCACTCAGCTTTGTTTTCTGCTTTCGGTGAGTGGTGCTTTCTTGGTCCCATACTTCATTATTCCGCTGATAATGCTGTGAGGGGCCTGCAACTTTTCCACCATCCTTTGTTTTCTTTTGATGAGTGGAACTCCTGTAGAATTACCCACCTCAGTCAGTGGGTAGTTGGTCTGCATTATTATCCACCCACTTTCGTCGTTTTCTTTTTAGTGGGTGGTCCTCCTGTCCTGAGTCACATGACTCTCTTTTCTTTGTCGGCCCTTTACTTTTTTGGTGCCCGCAGTGCTCGTCCCTGTGGAGTCTTGTGCTCCTCATACTCGTCGGACCGGAATTTCTTCTTGTTAGGCTTTGGAAAAAAACCTTTTCGAAACTCTGGTTCCTTCTGCGTGGGACACTCCGCGCAGATGTGATCTATCCAATGGCCTAGATGGGCCATGTTACAGAACTTGTGACGGGTTTCTTTGCTTCCCTCCACCTTGTTGCGCCAGAGAGTCTGCCTTTTTTCTTCGAAGGCCTTCTCTGCGAAGCTTGTGGTTTTTCCTGTCATAGAATTTAACAAGAAAGATCCAAGTCCTGCATTATGAGAGAACTTGAATTGGTACTTTACTTTGTCCATCTCCATGAGACAGACCCATAGTCCCCATGCACGTCTTATGGAGATTTGATCCTCCGTAAAAGTGGTGACGATGGAGATCTGGTGATCTGGTGCTTTAATTCTGTTTAAAGCCTCCGTGTCGGGTCTCCGAAGCTTAATGAAATGAAAAGCTTCATGATTCCCTTTGCCTGTTGGTTCTGGAGCTGCACTGAGAAAATATAACTCCAGGACGTCTCCTCTGTTTAGAGACGGATTGTTCGACCAAGCATCATAAACCGTTTCTTGGATCCACCTTGGTAGACCCTTGATTTCGCTGAATGCTGGCAAAATAGTATAAACTGAGGCTAGCGCCCCGAATTCATACCACTCCTTGACCTCCTGAGGATTGGCTTCAGTGGTCATCCATACACGAGGATATTTTCCTCTAACATCAACCCGGCAATAGTTCGGATTAAGTCCCTTTCTGGTATTAAGTTTCTCCCACCTGGATTGGTACATCTGCCAAACAGGAGAAATTTCAATAATGTTAATATCAATCTTAGATTTTCCCGTCAATGGCCTAAGACTGATCTTTCCCTCTTTTACCCCAGAGGTGGAGGGTTGACATGTTGGTTCGGGCGGTGAAGCCTTAGCAACATCTTTTTCTTGAGGATCCGGCTTTGACACCTTAGCCTCAGAACTTGTGCTAGGGGTATTTGAATCCCCTGCTACAGGTAATCCGGCCTGTACGGTAATGCCTGCTTCGATCATGGGAGCCATGATCCTTTTGAGACATTCTCGTATACGGTTAGACACTTTGGATTCATCATCCGATTGTATCCTTCCCGCTTGTTTGGCATGGAGTAAACACTCTTGCCATTCTTGTTGTAGCATCTCCAGGTTGTCCAGGAGCTGCCTCTGGTTTTCCATGATGGTGTCAACCTCAGTTGGCTCTATCCCTCGTTAAGAAATCTGCAAGAACATTTTCATCAAATTTCAAAATGACAATATTAAAATCATAATATTGGCACTCAGCTTGCCATCTAAGTAATCTAGCCTTTTCAGGCTTAGATTCTATTTTCTTGGTTAAGAAAGCTTTAACATTAGTGTTATCAACTTTCAAAACGAATTTCTTCGCAAGTAAGAATAGCGGCCATTTTTTGAACGCCTTTCTAACTGCATAGAACTCCTTTTCGTTGATGTGCCATCGCACAGCTTCATTGTCGGAAAAGAGACCGCTACAGTATCTGCATGGTTCTTCTCCATAAGGGGTGATCTTTGTAAGCACGGCTGCCCACCAGGAATCACTCGCGTCGGTGTAGAGGACCAGGTCATCCTCGTCTTGTGGTATTGAAAGTTTTGGGAGATTTTTGCAAATCTCCTTCAACTTTTTCATACCTTCTCGATGCTCCTCCTTCCATATGAATGGAACATCTTTCTTCAGTAGTGGACTGAAGACTTTTCTATGTTCTACAAGGTTTTTGATAAACATCCCTGCAAAATTGACAACTCCGAGAAAACTTTGGAGCTGCTTCTTCTCCTTGAGATCCTCCGGGAAATTCTGGACTTTTTCCACAATATGGTCTTGTAGAATTATTCCAGATTCATCGATCTCAATTCCCAGAAACTCCATTTTCTAGGTGGCTATGACTGCCTTCTTCTCAGACAGCACTAGTCCTTCTTGTTGACAAACATCCGCAAAGGTCTCCAGATGTCTGACATGTTCATGAATATTTTTTGATGCAATAAGAATGTCATCAATATAAACAAACATAAACGAAGAATAATCCTTGAAGAGATTATCCATCTTTCTTTGGAATATCTGAGGAGCGTTAGCTAACCCCATTGGCATGACATTCCAGACATAATGTCCTTGTGGAGTTGAGAAAGCTGTGAACTTCTTACTCCCTTCCTCCATGCGAATCTGGTAAAATCCTGATTTGCAATCGAACTTTGAGAATACCTTTGCACTTCTTATGCAGTTAATAAGGTGTTATCTGCTCGGGATGAAATATCCATCAAACTCAAGAATGTCATTAATCCCTTTGTAATTAATGACCAATCTCGATTTTCCTCGCTTGATCTCCCCATGATTTCTCACCAGAAATCCAGGACTGCTGTAAGGAGAATTCCCTGGTTCGATCAACTTTAAATCAAGGTGCTCCTTGATTATACTCCTCATATCCTGCTAATCTTGAGTGTTCATCAGGATAGGTCTGAATCTCACGAACTCATGCTCCTTTCCAGTTTTAACTTTCAAGGTCGCTTTGAGCTGATTCTTGTCCCACCATGCCAGAGAATCCTCGTGATAACACTTTTGGATTCTCCTTTTGACATCGGCTATGGACACATGTTCTTCTTCCCTAATATCTTTATGTGATATCAAGGAAACTTTGAGGATCTGTGTTTCTTCCTCGGAGAGATCTGGGAATCCCTCGATTCTGCATTTGAGCAAAACATCTCTGAATCTCCTTTGATCCTTCATTTGTGGTCTCCGGAGTCTGCCATCATCACCACGCTTGTTGCGGAATTTTAATGGCATCGAGCGATTAAAAGCTCCTTCGAGCCTTTGCACAATGATTTTGTGGTCACAATTGGTTGTGAACACCAGCCTCCTGGCCTCATTGTCCTGTGTGTATCGCTTGAAGTTTTGCAGAAAATTATTTCCGAATAATATATCTACTCCGGTATCATGGAAATATATCGGTGGAGTCTTGACCTTGTACCAAGGTGTTTGTCCTGCACCGCCGATCAATATTTCCGTCTGTTTTACTCCCTTTGATAGGAGCAAAATCTTTTTGGAGAAATCCCTTCCCGCAATTTGAGGCAGTTCTTCTTCAACTTCTGTTGGAACGACTCCTCTTTTTGCCGTACAGATTCCTGCTCCTGAATCGACATAAGCAGCAAAATATTCTGCTTTGAATTTCTCGTATAACATCCCCACAGAGATGTAAATCGAGAATGGACTTGTCATTGGATCAGCAACCGCTTTCCTCCCATTGTGATCTCTACTCCACTCGCTTTCCTTGACCATGGTTGATAATTGTCAAGGAAATTTCGCCCTAAGATTAGGACGTCTGCTTCTTGTCCGGCTTTGCCTTCGATCTTGATCTCAAAGCCTCCAATCTCCAGAATTCCAATATATCGACCGCTTTCTGGATTATCCAAATAATACAACGTATTGCAAGGAAATTGATTTTTCCTTTCAGTTGTATCAATTTATGTGGAAACATTTCTCCATCCTTCAGGGCATTTGAGTTTCACTCTTATGCCTAGAGCTGATGTTTCCTGGATCACCCTTCTCTCGTAGGAATGAGAGAAGCTTCTTTCTAAAGGCCTTGAGGTCAGCCTATCTCCTTGGAATGATAGCCTTGGTGCTCCCAATCTAAGACTTTGATTATGTTCCAGCACCTGCTTATCTCCAACTTGGATGTCGATCTCCCCTATTTTTGGAATTTCGACTCGGTCAAGGCTCACTGCCTTGGCTACTTCTTTGAATATTTCGGGGACCTCAATAAAATCCTTCCCCAGAAATAAATCCGTGTGGTGGGAATTTGATAGGGCATACGATACTTGATATGTGATCGAGTATGGCCTATTTCCTCCCGTCAACAGATCCTTCCTCTTGTAGTCCTGGTAGAGTGTCAGGGCTCGACTGAAGGATGAATCTTGAAGATTATAAGCGATATGTGGATATAATTCGGCTATAATCTTCTTAGCGTACAGATTGCCTGAAAAGGCTCCCAATACTGAATCTTTTGTGTCTGTGACCCTTTTATCACAGAGGGCAACATCAATTGGAGTATCCGTCCCTGGTTTAAGTCCGGACTTGATCACCAACTGAATTGCTCCAATATGAATCCATTTCATCGTTTTGGCGACTTCTGGCTTCATTTTTCTGAGATCCCTCCGCACATCTTCGGCTGGGACTAATTGGATCTCCACCTGGTTGTTTGTTATCTCTATTGGAAGCGTCAATTCTCGACTTGTAGTGCCGAAATAGACATGATGCTTCCTTTTGAATGGACTCAAGCTTTGTATGACTTGATTCATTCTTCCGCCTGAAAACCCTTAGAATGTTTGTACATCCATGGCTTTGTCTTTAAGCTTTTTCACAAGCTTATCTACCACCTCCTTTTGAGCAATCAAGAAATGGCTGGTAAATCCTTCTTGATCTTCCTTTTGAGAGTGGAAGGCCTCGTTTTCCTCCTTAGTCTGGCTCGTCTCCGGATGATCCATAACTCGTATCCGAATCTTCAGAGCTAAAGACTTCTTCTTGCTCGTATATACTCTCATCAGAGGATATATCTTCGAACCGATAAACTGGCATCAGTTCTTGGTTGTAGATGGCATCTTCGATATCCGGTGTGGATTCGAATCTCCTCATCCCTTTTTTCTCGTTGTCGGGGCAATTGGTAGAAATATGCCCTTTTGCACCGTACGTCCAGCAGTTGCAATCTTTGAAACTTTCATTTGATTTGGCTTGGGTACGCCTGAAAGTTTTCCTTGCTGGGACTCGCTTTTGAGATGAAAACCGGCTCCTCGATGGTCCGCTCCGTTGGCCTGATTTGTAGGATCGGGCCTTTTGCTTGGACCACATAGTCCTGGGTTTCCAAGAACCTCGCCTAGTTCTTGGTTCTCTTCCATAGGGTTGGAACCTATGTTTCTTTGTCTTCTTCCTTTGATATAATAATTCTCCACCTATTTCTGTTGGTAGATCAATATTGTCGCAAATCAAAGGAGTTCTTTGGTTGATTTTTCTCAATTTCTTGAGATCCCTCTGGACTTTCGCCTGCTGACACCATTCTGACAGCTTCTTGTGAACATAGGACATTCTCCTTGATGTACTATCGAGGGGGAATGCTCCGGGTGACTTGTAATCGTTGATGAAAATTTCTCTCCATGGACTTGGAAACTTCAGAAAGAAGAGATCCATGGCAATCTGATCATCGACTAGCCCCATATGTGTGTATAAGGCATATAAGCGTAAGAATTCGTCGAGAGCTTTTGGCTCCAGAACTACCAACTTCAAGCTGTAGAGTGCTTGTTGGTATTTGATACGCTTTTCTTCTCCTGCACCTTCAAAGAATCCCATTCCAAGAAAGTGAACTTTGAGATACTCCGTTGCCTTATCCAGAATGTCCTACGGAGAAACCTTGGTGAACAGATCGTTCTTCTCATTTGTTTTGATGTTGTCCCAAAACTGTTTTGCCATTCCAGCAAAACTTGCCTCGAAAATTTTGATAAATTCATTTTTATCATATTCCACGGTGGCAATTATGATCTTCATTGTCGATGCCCATTCATCAATGAGTGATTCCCAACTTTTGAAGCTTGCTTCGTCAATGTTGAGGACTAACCCATATGGATGGATTGGCTCGAGTATGGCCTTTCCTACCGGAGTTTCCTGTAGTCTACGCCGTCTTCTGATTCGTTGGAGGCTACCTGCTTCGTCACGAACTTCAGCCCTCCGGGAAGATGTGGATGGCTCTTCTTGTGGGATTTCGACTTTGGGCTCGAAACCTCCTTGGTTCATCTTTAGATCAACCATTTTCAAATTAGCAAATGATTCTGCTAATTCTTGAAGATCTTCTAGTCCGATTCTTTCGAGGTTATTCATGATTTTTTCCTCTTAAGAATCGAGCTATTTCTTCTGTCTACAGCTTTTTGGGTGCTGCATTGACTGGTAGAGGGTACGTCGGTTCTCTGGACCATGTATTCCAAATTTTTCCGGAACATGGTTTTCGCCTTTCGATCTCCTCCACCCTTCTTTTGATATCATGTAAGAGGATTAGCATTTCCTCTTGTTTCATTGATATCCGACTCATCTCCAGCGGTAGATCATATAGCTTGTTGCCATAGTATTCCACCGTCTTTTGGATTTCCCGTAATTCAATATTTACGGAAGAATCCAGCTTGATAGGCTGGTACTTTGGGTAGACAGCTCCTGCCTTGTCCTTCTGTTCCATCAAATGTGTAATTGATGGAGGTTGGCTCTGGCTCGTTCATTTGCCGATTTGGCTTCGGCATTCTCCAGTAGGGCCTCAAGACAACCCTGTATGTTCGTAATAATCTCACGAACAGTCTCTTCGTCCTCGTTAATGTGATTCGCTAGGAATCGCCAATACACTCGTAATTCACCTATTAGGTGACTGTTTTCTCTCTCCAAATGTTGGAGAGAAACCCTGTATACAAGACATCTCGGACATTCGTCCGGATCCATACAAATTTTTATGGAGTCTCCTCCCACACATAGGTTAATCATAAAATAAATTAAATATAATATAATTCCTCTATAAAAACCTGCTCGGATACCAATTTTGAAAGCCCGAATTAATGTATAAGATGAAGTATTAAGAGAGATATAGTATAAGGGTAGGAATGGAATTTCACTATGAAGTGGGTATTTTTCATAGATGTTTTATAAGGGTGGGTAGATTTGATAGATGTATTATAGAAGTGGGTATTAAAAACCATTTGCCCAATCAAAATTTGTAAAATAAGGCTCTTTTATAATAGGTATAGATAATTAATGGGCTCAATTAGCCCTTTTTGGATAAGAAAAAGAAAAAATGTCCACCTCAATAAAAATATGAAAAAACAAGCATTTTTTAATGTAAATGTACAATTATACTCTTAATACTGTTACACACTTTTTCAGAAAAACTATGTAATGATGTAAAAGTGTGTTATTGTCAAAAAGTGTGTAACAATGTAAAATACATTGTTACGCACTTTTTCAAAAATCGTGTAATAATTACGAAAATCGTGTAATAGTGTATTTTACAATGTTACATACTTTTTCACAAAAGTGTGTAATAACGTAAAAGTGTGTAACAATATATTTTACACTCTTACACACTTTTTCACTTCTGAAATGTGTGTAATAGAGTATTTTACATTGTTACACACTAAAGTGGTATTTTAGTCAAAAATGCTATTATTTCCATATTTTTATTTGTATGGCTAGAATTTCCTATGACTAAAAGATTTTGGCTAGAGTAGGGTGCTGCGTCTAACGAATATTTATCACTAAAAATTAATATTTAAATAAAATTAAATATCTTAACTTTGAATTAATTAATCCAAATAATATATTATTAATTCCAATATTTTCCGTGCCATATAGATAGATCGATGGCAGGGCAGTACTTCGCGAGGGAAGAGCATGAACATCAACCGTAGTGACGCAATATAAGCTCTAATGCGCTGCCTTTCTTTATGCAGAGTGCTTCTAACTTATATCTATCAGCACTTTCCTCACCAAATTCGTCTCTGTCTTGGTTTGGCCGTTCCTCTTTTTGGCGGTAAACGATGAGGAACACTATAAGATTGAGACTACACAAAGCTGTCAAAACCTAGTAATATCGATCCAGACGACTCCTGTTCAACGCGTACTGGAACCAGTTGTTGCCGCCTCACTTTCCCGACAACATAAACCGAGAGTGCACCGCACAGGAACCCCAAACCACTCACCCCCTCCACCATACAGTCCGCGTACCTCTTCATCGATTTAGGGGCCTCGCTCTCCACAAACGCCCAAAGACTGTATTCAGAGAACGATTCCACGGCGGCCACGAATCCCATCTGGAAATACAACCACGCGGCGCTCATTGGGACCTTACTGTCATCGGGCAGGTCGAGTAGATTATGCCTTCTAAGCACGTGAACCCTGCGTTTCTCTACGGCAGCTGCCACCGCGCAGCATACCACAGAATACGTAGTAGCGAACACACCACTTTGGATAGCTCTATATTTCCCCGTCCTTACTTTCATCGGGGCCGTGCTACACATGGCGTAATGCTTCACTAAGGTGAATACAAGGAGGAGCAGCTGAACACGATCCTATTCTGGAGTTCATATGACTCGCTTGTTCTATGAAGTAAGTGTTTCCACTACGCCAAAAACGCACATACATAACGCCTCATAGATAACGGATATTTAAAATATCCGTTATGTATGTGCGCCTTTTTGCATAGATAACGGATATTTCAAAAATCCGTTATGAAGAAACTGTTATCTATGATCTTTTATAACGCTTTTGAGTCTTACGTTATCTATGAGTGTTATTTATGTTCATTTTTAATAACGCATTTTTAATACTGTTATGCTTTGTGTTATGTATGTGCACACTTTAATAACGGTAAATATTAGCGTTATTAATTCTGTTATGTATTAATTTTTATTTTTATTTTAAATTAAAATATATTGGGTCTTCTTAATTAGGAATATCTCAATAACACGAATTCATTCATGAAAAGTATTCCCTTCTCCTCCAACTATTCCTTTCTTCTCTGCGCTGCCGTTCGTCCACCCGCCGCCGTTCCTCCGCCGCCGGCATCCTCTTCTTCGCGCACAGCGATGAAGCCCTAAAATCCCTAAATCCCCAAATTCGTCCTCCCACCTAAAATCCCCAAACCATATTGTTGACGCCGACGACCTCCGCTCCAGAAGCCACTGCATGCGCCAGTATTTATCTCTCTCTCTATGTCCCTCCAACCTCCTCTACCTCTTCCGCCACCTCTCCCCATGTTTAAACCCTTAAGAGCTATGTTATTAGGGCTATTACAGTTCGCAAGATTGGAACCATACGGATCAAAATTTTGACGGATTCGACTTGTGAAACCGAGCAGACTCTCCATGATCTCTCCTTCACCTTCCCGTCTCCGCTTCTATCATCGGCCACTATAATGGCCGCCTTATGCAGAAACCTGCCATTAATTACTTACATAAATTTATCAATCAACATATATAAGTGAAAATTGTGTATAATTACGAGTAGAGGAGAGTGATTGAAATTCCTCGCCATCTATTCCGTGAAGCTGCGTGTCATCATCTTTGGGGAATGGTTGAGATCTCTTGAATGCAGCGGCTACAAACACTCTGACGAAATCAGTAATGGGGGTTTTTGTTTGGGTTTGTCGTAGGTCCAGACACCCAGCAAGTAGAAAAGGGTTGCAAAAGTGGTAATAAATGCGGAAACTCCAAACAGGTTTAACATATGGAAATGCGATAATGACAGTTAATGGCGTGAAAAAGAAGACGACGAGCACCCACCAAATTGGTGGTTTCCATTTCTTCTTGATCGTCTCATCCTCATTATTGTCGTTGTTGGTTTCATCTTCTTCATTATTGTTAGCCGTCTCATCTTTATTGTTGGTCTGATCGTGAATGAATGGTTCAGTGGAGGCAAAGCGAGCAGACCTTCCAGTGGAGGCAAAGCTATCAAGGCCAGCCCGATGATGAAGAGAAGCTTTTCGGTATTCAGTGTCTTCCTTGCCTTGGCATCTGCCTCCTGACACTATATCACTGTTATAAATACTATACCCTGCACCCATGTATACATTTATAGTAAATTTTGAAAAATATGTTTTGACTTTTGTTAACGCACCACAATAAAGAGTAAATTGAAACTTACAAGTGCACGTAACATATTTAGCAAATATTATATTCTTATGATGCCAATATTATAGAAAATTAAGTATTTGATAGTTGTGTTGTGCTTATATTTTATCTTATGAGATAAGATATTTGTTTATACATTGATGGATTTACATAAATATGAAGCCCGAATTAGGTTGAGTGATTTGAATGGAAATTGTATTTCATCCCAACACGAGTTCATGTGAACGGATTGTAAATCGGAGTTTAAATGAGGAAGTTATGACCAAAATTAAAGTTGTATATCATCTCGATATGAGCTCATGAGCGCAAAAAGATTGCAAATCGGAGTTTAAACGAAGGAGATATGACCAAAATAAAAACATTGTATGAAACAATGCAAAAACGGCAACGGAAACAGTGAGCGCTGTTTTCGTCAATATTCATGAACAAAAATGGCAGGAGACAGAGTTGGTCGCCGTTTTTGTCCGTTTTATTTTTTATAGGTTGACCGAAATGATAAAATAGACATACTTTTTATGGACGTAGAAAGTATTTTTTATTAAATTAAATAATACTTTATATAAAAAATTGGTGATATTGCTATTTTTCGTGAGAAGTGCGAAATCCATCATTTATTATATCGATGCATTTTTCAAAATTGTGATACTCTCTTCGTCCTATAAAAACATACATAATTTGGAACAGCACGAGTTTTAAGAAATCTTGTAAAATATTATAGTGTAAGTAAAGAAAGAATCCACGTTGATTGTGATATTTAGTGTGAGAATTATTTCTATAAATGGGCTATGCATGTTTTTATGGGACGGACGAAAAAGAAAAACTATGCATATTTTTATAGGGCAGATGAAATATTTTTTTTATTTACAAATAATCTCATAAATTCTCTCTCACTATTTATAAAAAAATACTGAGACTCAATCTTCACTCAAACACAACTACTACTCCCTCCGTCCCCAAAATAAGTTCCTCTTTGGGGACGGCACGCGTTTTAAGGAAAAATGGTAAAGTGTATTGATAGTGGAGAAAAATATATTATAATTAGTATTGGGAGTGGTGAAAAAGTGAAAATAAGAATAAATAAAGTATTATTAGTGGTGGGGTAGTTGTCCAAAAATAGAAAGAAAAAAAGAGGAACTTATTTGGGGGACGTCCCAAAAAGGAAAAAAGAGAAACTTATTTCAGGGACGGAGGGAGTATATTATTTTCTTAAAATTCGTGTTATCTTCATTGAATCACAATTTTTCGAGACAAATGGAGTATATATTAAGAGGACATATATACTTCTTAAAAAATGCATATGACAGTGAAACTCAAACCTCAAATATTTGGTCTAATCTTTGGTCTTTAAGTATTAACCTAAAATATATAAACTATAGTAGCTCATAGTTTATGCTATATATAAAAGACTGGTTTGTATCAACTGACCGCGGTGCTAGATATGCTGGAAAGTGCAAGGGTGGCCAAATTTCCAAGAAGAGTGTCAGCAAGGAAAAGAAAGAAAAATGGGAGAATCCTATAGAATCCACCCCAAATATTAAGAATTGTAGCAGCGTTGGTGAAGCTCAATTTCCAAACACTTGTGAAATAAGTTTGCATGATGAAGAAAACTCCTTCCATTACTGTCTCCGCCCACACCAGACCTTCAATCATCCAAGAAAATATAGATATATATAATTAGGTTATAGTGAGATTGCTATTTTTCGTGAAAAGTGAGAATAATGAATTAGCTAGTATATGAATAACGATATTATAAAAAAATTAGTAAAATATTCGCTCCCTCCAAGATTTGAGTTTAAGGGTGCGTTTACTTTGATTGTAAAATTTTCATTGGAAAATGATGGATAAGAAAAGATGAGAAAATATTATTTTTTTTCTCATTTTTTTTTATCATATGTTTACTAGAGATGTAAAGATGAGAAAATGTTGAAAAATATTTTCGTACCCCTACTTTAGGATATTATTATCCAACATTGAAGAGAAAGGAGTGAAAAGGGACACAGCCGAGAAAATATTCCACCCTGCCCGGAGAAAAATTTCCATCACAGTAAACATGTGAAAATTATGAAAAATGAGCTAAAATATATTTTTTCTCTTATTTTTCCATCAAAGTAAACGCACCCTAGGTAAAAAATAATTATCCTCCAAATAAATATTAGTCATATGATACATTAAATCAAAACTTACACATCAATCTAAAATCACACCATATGTGAGAGATTTCATTGGAACCGTTCCCTATATACATATATGTGAGTAAAGTATCTACATACAATTAGTCTATACGTTTTCTCTGACCTCGCCAGAGAAATGAGTTGCCAGCGGAATGGTGATTTCGCTGCTCTGACTCTGATTTCTCTGGCGATGCTTTTCGCGGCTCTGGACTTGATTCCTCTGGACCTGATTTCTCTGGTGATGCATTTCGCTGCTCTGACTCTGATTCCTTTGGCGTCTTGATTTCTCTGCTCTGGCATTCGATTCCTCTGACTGGTAGAATATGCAAGGGTGTTTAGTCTATAGCTGAGGGATCAGTTAGCAAATATGCAAGAGTTAAGGGAGTTCTGTTTTAGGGTTAATAAAATTAGTTAAAACAGATCCAACGGATTTGTTCCTTCATTCAAGAAGTCAGCGCGCAGCTCAAATCTTCTCAACTGTTATTTCTCTTGTTTAAATACCTAGATTAGTTGTTGAGTTGTTGCTTAAGATTTTCATTACTGTAAACTAGTTGAGAGTGAGGATACATAGCAATCTTGATAGATTTGTAGGCTATACACTTCTTCTAGTGTTGAGAGTTCTCAATTGTAATTGTAAAGTTCTTGAGTGTTCATAGTGAAATAGAGTGGATCGTTTCTTCTCCGTGGATGTAGGATTGAAAAATCCGAACCACGTAAATCTTGTTTGTGTTCATTTCTTTTCTGTTCTTGCTGCGTTGATCATTCAAGCAATTCCACAACAAGTGGCGCCGTCTGTGGGAAACGGAAGATCGACGCACACCAACTGTTTGAGATTTGAATCGAAGGAAATTTGAATCGGAGGAGTTCTTGATCGGTGGAGGAATCGCCATTCTTTTCACTACTACGACGTGCTGAATCTCAAGACTGGAGATCTACCAAATGTCGATTGCTAAATTCGACACCGAGAAATTCACAGGGAAGAATGATTTCTCCCTGTGGAGAATGAAAATGAGGGTCGTTCTCATTCAACAGGGCCTTGATGATGTTCTTACCATAGAGAAGGCACCTAAAGAAGGAGATAGGAAGGTGAAGTTTGCTGAAATGGAAAAGAAGGCTCATAGCACTATCATCCTGCATCTGGGAGATAAAGTGCTGAGAGAGGTGTCAAAATAAGACACTGCAGCTGCAGTATGTGCTAAACTGGAGAGCCTCTACATGACTAAGTCTCTGGCAAATCGGCTCTTCTTGAAGAAGAGGCTGTATTCCTTTAGAGTTTCAGAGGAGAAGAATCTATCTGATCAACTGGATGAATTCAATAAAGTCGTTGATGATTTGGCTGATATTGATGTAAAGCTAGAAGATGAAGACAAGGCAATCCAGCTCCTTAGTGCTCTGCCCAAATCCTATGACAACATGAGGGATGCCATGTTGTATGGGAGGGAGACTGCTATCTCCCTGGATGAAGTCATGAATGCCTTGAAATCTAGGGAGCTGCAAAAGGCATCTGATGGCAGGCAAGAAACCGCAAGTGAAAGCCTCAATGTCAAAGCAAAGTCCAACAAAGGAAAATTCAAGAAGTCTTTCAAAGAAAAGAATGGAGGATCAGGAAAGAAGGAGGATGATGAGAAGGAAAACAAGAAATGCCACTACTGCAAGAAGCCAGGGCATATCAAGAAAAACTGCTACAGCTGGAAAAGAAAACAAGCTCAAAAAGGCTCAGACACTGCAGACCTTGCTGAAAATTTCCAAGAAGCTGAAGCTTTAAACATCACATCTTCTAAAACTCAGAATAATTGGATATTAGATTCAGGGTGTTCTTTCCATATGTGTCCTAACTTGAATTGGTTTGTTGATTTGCAGATGAAGGACCTGGGATCTGTAGTTTTGGGGAACAACCAAGTCTGCCCTGTCAAAGGCATTGGTGCAATCAAGTTAAAGCTACATGATAATTCTGTAAGGCTCCTAACTGAAGTTAGATATATTCCTAGTCTAAAAAGGAATTTGATATCCCTTGGATCTCTACAAATGAAAGGCTATGAGTTTAAATCATGTGTTAATGATATATATGTCTTAAAAGAAGATAAAGTTGTGTTGAAAGGAACCAGAAAACAGACTTTGTATCATTTAGTTGCTGAAACTATTGTTGGTGAGTCTGAAATTGCCTCTACTTGTGATATTGAATTGTGGCATGAGAGACTTGGGCATGTTAGTGAAAAAGGATTAATTGAACTAAAGAAACAGGGTATACTGAGTTTATCTGCTGATGAAAAACTGAACACTTGTGATGCATGTGAATTAAGTAAAAGCAAGAAACTTCCATATCCTGTTGGCAAACATGTCTCATCTGCACCACTTCAATATGTTCATTGTGATCTGTGGGATCCATCCAAAACCACCACTATAGGTGGAGGAGTATATTTCATGTCTCTAATAGATGATTTTTCTAGGAAAGTCTGGGTTTACATTTTAAAACACAAGTCTGATGCATTTGATAAATTTGTTGAGTGGTGTAGTGCTGTTGAGAATGAAAAGAGATGTAAGTTGAAATGTTTAAGGACTGATAATGGCTTAGAATTCACCTCTGAAAAATTTCAAGAATATTGTAAAGATAGGGGAATTAAAAGACATAAATCAGTACCTGGAAATCCCCAACAAAATGGGGTTGTAGAGAGAATGAATAGAACTCTCCTTGAGAGAGTTAGGTGTATGCTCTCTAGCTCAGGTTTGCCACCTAAATTTTGGGGAGAAGCAGTCACCACTGCTGCTTATCTTATAAATAGATGCCCTTCTAGTGCTATTGAGTTTAAAACTCCTGAAGAACTGTGGACTGGTAGGGCTGCTGATTACTCAAACTTGAGGAAATTTGGATGCTTAGCATATATGCATGTTAGGAAGGATAAGTTGGAACCCCGAGCATTGAAATGTGTTATGGTGGGATATCCAACAGGGGTTAAATGGTATAGGCTCTGGTGCATAGAATCTGGAAAGGGAAAACTTCTAGTCAGTAGAGATGTAGTGTTTAAAGAAAACATAATGCCTCTAAAAGAGCAATCTACTACTGAGTATACTAGTAAAGGAGTTGAAGTAAATACTGATAAAACTAGTGATAACACACCTATTAATGATGAAATGTCTAGAGTATCAGAAGTGACAGGTATAAAACAGGAGGAAGATGATCAACAAAAGGATAACACTGAGGATCTCAGTGATTATCATCTAGCTCGTGACAGAGCTAGGAGAATTACCAGACCTCCAGCCAGATACTCTGAAGCAGATCAAGTTAGCTTTGCTTTCTCAGTAGCTGAAGAGGTAAATTACAGAGAGCCTAAGTCCTATAAAGAAGCAATTCAGTGCTCTGAAAGCAAGCAATGGATCAAAGCTATGGAGGAGGAAATAGAGTCTTTATTGAAAAATAAGACTTGGATCCTGGTGGACAGACCTAAGAACCAGAAATGTGTAACATGTAGATGGTTATACAAGAAAAAGGTGGAGGTTCACAAAGGCACTGAGGTAATCAAGTATAAAGCCAGGTTAGTTGCTAAAGGTTTCTCTCAGCAAGAAGGTATAGATTTTAATGAAATCTTTTCTCCTGTTGTTAAACACTGTTCTATTAGACTTATACTTGCTCTAACTGCACACCGAGATTTAGAATTGCAACAGATGGATGTTAAAACAGCTTTTCTAAATGGTGAGTTAGAGGAAACTATATACATGAATCAACCAGAGGGATTTGAAGTAGCTGGCTGTGAAGGTCAGGTATGTCTCTTGAAAAAGTCTTTGTATGGACTGAAGCAAAGTCCAAGACAGTGGAATAAAAGGTTTGATGAATTCATGATAAGTATAGGTTTCAAGAGAACATTGCATGATAGATGTGTATACTTGAAAGAAGTTGATAAGTCTGTGGTTGTTTACTTACTCTTGTATGTTGATGATATGCTTATTGCTAGTAGTTCTAGTACTGAAATTGATAAATTAAAGCAATCATTGAGTGCTGAATTTGATATGAAAGATCTAGGGACTGCTAGAAGAATTCTTGGTATGGATATCAAGAGAGATAGGAAAAATATGAAACTTATGCTTGTTCAATCTGATTACTTGAAGAAAGTATTGTTAAAATTCAATATGAATGAAGCAAAAGTTGCTCAGGTTCCTATAGCTCAACATGTTAAGCTGTCTAGTAGTCAATGTCCTGTTACTAGTGAAGAGCTTAAAGACATAAGTGTTATTCCTTATGCAAATGTGGTAGGAAGCATCATGTATTCTATGCTTTGTACTCGGCCTGATTTGGCTCATGCTGTTAGTCTTGTAAGTAGATTTATGGCAAATCCAGGAAAACCACATTGGCTTGCATTAAAAGGAGTATTAAGATACTTGAAATCAACTGTTAATAAAGGAATTATGTTTCAAGGTGGAGCCACTGATATAAATCAAGCTCTAGTTGGCTTTACTGATTCTGATTATGCAGGAAGTATAGATACAAGGAAATCCCAATCTGGATATGTATTTACACTTTATGGAACAGCAGTGAGCTGGAAATCTACATTACAATCTGTTGTAGCTCTTTCCACTACAGAAGCTGAATTCATGGCTGTCACAGAAGCAGTGAAAGAAGGTATATGGCTAAGAGGTATGCTATCTGAGTTAGGTATTAATCAACAGGTAGTCTCTATTCTTTGTGATAATCAAAGTGCAATTCATCTTGTTAAACATCAATCTTTTCATGAGAGGTCTAAACATATAGATGTTAGATTTCATTTTGTTAGGGATTTAGTTGAAAAAGGTGAAGTTGTAATAGAGAAAGTGTCAACTGATGATAATGCTTCAGATATGCTTACCAAATCTTTACCAACTGTTAAGTTCCAAAAGTGTTGTTCTTTGATTGGTATGAGCTCTCTTGAGGAGAGCAAGTTGTTTGTCTAATCCATGCAGGTAGCTCGGTGTATTCTAATTGTATTAGATAAGGTGGAGAATTGTGAGTAAAGTATCTACATACAATTAGTCTATACGTTTTCTCTGACCTCGCCAGAGAAATGAGTTGCCAGCGGAATGGTGATTTCGCTGCTCTGACTCTGATTTCTCTGGCGATGCTTTTCGCGGCTCTGGACTTGATTCCTCTGGACCTGATTTCTCTGGTGATGCATTTCGCTGCTCTGCCTCTGATTCCTCTGGCGTCTTGATTTCTCTGCTCTGGCATTCGATTCCTCTGACTGGTAGAATATGCAAGGGTGTTTAGTCTATAGCTGAGGGATCAGTTAGCAAATATGCAAGAGTTAAGGGAGTTCAGTTTTAGGGTTGATAAAATTAGTTAAAACAGATCCGTGATCTGTTCCTTCATTCAAGAAGTCAGCGCGCAGCTCAAATCTTCTCAACTGCTATTTCTCTTGTTTAAATACCTAGATTAGTTGTTGAGTTGTTGCTTAAGATTTTCATTGCTGTAAACTAGTTGAGAGTAAGGATACATAGCAATCTTGATAGATTTGTAGGCTATACACTTCTTCTAGTGTTGAGAGTTCTCAATTGTAATTGTAAAGTTCTTGAGTGTTCATAGTGAAATAGAGTGGATCGTTTCTTCTCCGTGGATGTAGGATTGAAAAATCCGAACCACGTAAATCTTGTTTGTGTTCATTTCTTTTCTGTTCTTGCTGCGTTGATCATTCAAGCAATTCCACAACAATATAAATGCTAGCTTTCAGAACTGATCCCTAATCTTAATCACAAACTAAGAAGGTGTTTCGCTAAATTTATTTTAAAGAGCTTATAAGTTCTTGAAGTTTATAAGATGTTCAAGAATTTATAAGATGTAGTTTTTTAAGAGCTTATAAGTTGTCAAAGTGTTTGGATAATTGAGCATATAAGCTAGAGAGATAAATTTTTAGTTACAAAAAAAAATCTTAGTTAAAGAGAAAAAATCAAAGAAAGATGAAATTAGAATAATATATGATGAAAATAAAAAATAATAGTTGAATTATTTTTGTAAAATAAGTGCTACTTATAAGATAATGAAAAAATAAATTGGAGTAGATGAACTTGTTTTTTGGAGAGCTTATAAGTTCTTTAAGAGCTTATTTTTGCCAACCTTTTTGAAGGAGCTTATATGAGCTCCTAAACAACTTATAAATTGTTTTAAAGAGTTTATAAACTCAATCAAACACCCTCTAAATTTATACATACATATATATGTATATCAAAGATTCTAATTTGTTTATCTGTTTTCCTCACAAAATAAAATAAAAACAAAAATTGTTTACCTGCAACTCTAAGAATGCCCATCCTTATATGAAACACTAATAACTTCTATATATTCTGCAGAAGACGGATTACCACCTACGTACAATCACATAAATTACGATGTCACTTTTGTGCTCTCAGCTGAATGGATTGGAAATCGACAAAGAAAAGAGAGACCCAAAAGAGTTCGGCGTCTCACTTTTGTAAATCAGTACTCATATTTTTTCTTTAGGTAATTTTTTTATTTTATTTTTTTGATAAATTTACCTCATACAAACTTTTCAACATAAAAGTAAAATCCTGTGCCTCCAACAATAAACTCAAATTTCAGCTTCCAAAGTGTCACATAAGCTTTAGAAACTCTTAGTATTTTTTTTTCTCCACCATCTTCTTCAATAACAAATCAGTTTCTTACCTTTTAGGGTCCCACATAATATAATAAAGTTCTATATTTAATTTAAACCTGAAAATAATATACATACAAAATAAAAAGAAAAAAGTGAAACTACCGATAAAGAAAAGGAAAAGAAGTGAAAAAAGGAAGGGGACCCACCAGCATCTGACAAGAAACTGGGTGCAAGTTGGGAGTTGGTTTCTCAATTTATTTGAAGAAACCAATTCTTGTTTTCTTCATCGGTGGTTTTCAAATTTGGGAGGTGAAAATTTACACCATTGGAACACTTAATCAATTTCTTAAAATTTATGTCACCCACATTTAATTAATTTTTTAAAATTCATATCACCCCGAAATGGATAATCATTTGATGGACAGATGGGGTAATATTATTTATATAAAATTTTCAATAATAATATTATTAATTTTACTAACTTTTATTTCAGAAAAAATAAATTTAAAAAAATATATACTACCCTAACTTTGGATTTATCAACCTTAATAATGAATTAATTAATGAAAGTGAAATTAAATGAAATTCTCTATCCACAAAAATGGCATGTTTATTATTATATTTTCATATGTCCATTAAGATCGTATGTGCGGGTATTTGGATACCCACACAGTGTACGCATGCAGGAAGGATGAGGACATAGTTTTTGGCTGTGTCGAGTACCCGCAATTTGCGGATAGGATATCCGACCCAACCCAAATTTACACGCTTTGATTCAGCCGAATTGTAAAATTGTGAGAAAATTCGCAGCAAAATTTGGAGAAGACTTGAAAGAAGAGGCAGATTAAAATTTGTGAAATTTAAGCAATAAAGCATAGAAGAAAAGGAAAAACCCTAACCCACTCAACATCTTCTCTCCATTGTTTAGAGGGTGTTTGGCTGAGCTTATAAGTTTTTTATGAGTTTATATGTCACTTTAAAATGTTTGGCAAAATAAGCTTCCTAAGCTTATAAACTGTAAAAATAAGCTCTAAAAGCTTATAAGTTCCTCTAACCCAACTTATTTTCTCATTATCTTATAAGCAACACTCATTTTACAAAAATAATTTAACTATGATTTTTTATTTCCATCATATATATATCATTCTAATTTCATTTTTCTTCAATTTTCTTTCTTTAACAAAGATTTTCTCTCACCAATTGAAAATTCTCTCTCTAACTTATAAGATCAATTAACCAAACACTTTGACAACTTATAAACTTTTAAGAAACTATATTTTATAAGCTTTTGAAACATCTTATAAGCTCCAATAGCTTATAAGCTTAGCCAAACACCAAATCATTTTTGCAGATTTGATATGAAAACGACAATATATATAAAATACATCAGTTTCAGAGCGAGAGAATGACGATGAAGGTGATATATATATATATATATATATATATATATATATATATATATATATATATATATTCTTGTAATCAAGAAGCAGAAGAATCAGAAATGATATACACATGTCATGACATTTGTAAACAGATTAAAAGGTTAATCACCTCCACTCCTCAATTGCCAGCCTTTTGATCTTCGCTCACTTGTAATTTTACACAGAGAAGGGGAGAGAGGGTTATCTTTCTCAAACACCATACCCAACATGTACAAACTTCCCCAGATTTAATTCTGGTTTTTTCAATTAAATTTTATCTGTCTCATTGTTCACATATATATAACTACACAGTCTACACTAGCTTATATAATAATGAAAGTTGACACAGACTTAATTTGCTCCAGAAACGAAGGAAATAAACAATGGAGGGGAAAGGGAAAGACTTATCCAACTCAAACTACTGCATTTGATTAATAGAATTATATATTAAGGCTGAGCATCCACATCGCGGAATGAAAACCAAACAATACTCAGTAAACACGTTTTTAACTATTTTGAACAATTACAAGTGATCTTGAAGTTGGAACGTGATTATAAAAGAGTATAACGATGACGATGACGATGATGTTGGTCACTTATCCAAACACATGTAATCTCGCAATAGATAAAGTAAGTACGTATGATGATCCACTAAGAAAAACGATCCATTATCTGAAGTTAAGATAGATATAGACATAATAGGACTCGTTCACTAAGCCCATGTTTGGTTGGTGTTTTTGGAGGTTAGAAAGGGATTCAATTAATTGAATCCATTACTTATTGTTTGATTTGGATAATGAGTTAATCATTATCTTTACTTGAGGGTAATCCAATCACCCAATTTGTTACCCTTTCAAATAGAGGGGAAACAAAAGAAAAGAATCCTTATTAATGATTCATTTCCATTGTTAAACAAACACTCAATAAAATAATAGTTATTGTTATCATTCCATTCTTTTATTTGATTCCATTCTCTTTCCATTCATCAACTCGAACAAAACGAGCACTAAATCATTATATCTTCTCAAAATCTCACCGCGGTAAATCATTATATCTAGGCGTGAACTCAGTGCATTCCTCACCTAATTTCTTAGTGAAACAATCTAAAACCAGAATCACACAAATCAAACAATCTCAATCACAAACACAACGAAAAAGCGATTCACATGATCACATGTAAACACAATGTATGAATAGTATACTCTATGAGTGTGTTTTCTTTGATAGATAAATTTATCATGGTAAAAGAGAAATAACAAAAAATTATACCTTTAAATGTCTTCTTTCTTTTCTGTCATTTTCTACAAAAGAAAGTTCTTCATTTTAACTTTATAAATTCTTTTCACTTCGAAGAGGGATAGTAATATTATTACTCCCCTCATTTTCTACAAAAGAAAAGTTCTTCAATTTAATTTTATAAATTCTTTTCACTTCAAAGAGGGATAATATTATTACTCCATTTTTGGCGTGATAATATTATCCCTCCTTGAAGTGCAAATAAGGAATGAAAAATGGTAAACTTCTCTTTTCTAGAAAATGAGGGAAAAGAAATGAGGGCTATAAATTTTTGTTATCCATCCTTTCCTCATGATAAATTTATCCATCAAAGAGAACACATCCTATGAGCTCAAGAAGATATAAAAGCAGCAGCCAATATTTGTTCTTCTCTTCGCTTGATATATATATATATATAAATGTTGTCTGCCAAACGTCTTGCCAAACCCTAATTTCATGAGAACTCCTTGAGGATAGCAATAAACAAATCATCTGATGTTTATCCTTTAAGGCTGCGTTTACTTTGATGGATAACTTTATCCATAGAAAATGATGGATAACAAAAATTTATGCCTTTAAATGTCTTTTTTCTATTCCAACATTTGACACAAAAGCATTTTTCCTTCCTTATTTTTATTTGAAGGATGAATAATATTATGTACAAAAAAATGTAAGGATAATATTATCCATCCTTGAAGTGAAAATAAGGAAGGAAAAATAGTGAACTTCTCTTTTGTGTCAAATATTGGAAAAAAAAAAAAAAAAAAAAAAGACATCTAAAGGCATAAATTTTTGTTATCCATCATTTTCCATTGATAAATTTATCTATCAAAGTAAATGCAGCCTAATAATAAGATAAGCCTGCTGCTAAATGGAGTTGTCAGAATAAATAAGCTCTTGATAACTAATCTGATGAAAAATTCCTCGCGCGGTTGGGAATTTCTAAGAGTATCAGATAAGCAAGAACATCTTCTGATACATGTAGCATAACAAATATATTAAGTTGGTATAATCTACATAATCACAAACATAATCTATGCTCTAACAACAATGATGATCATCATCATGTAATAGTTGTTGAAAAATGTATATACAACCAACTTCCAATATGGTAATGCGGTTGAGGAATTTGAATCGACAAAGAGCAAAAATGAAGGAATTCCTACTCAAACCAGCTCACGTCTTACTTCATTTCATGTGCAAATTATTTATCTACTCACAACTTGTGCAGATTGGTAACTGGTAAGCGTGGAAGAAAGTGTAATTTCTATAAATAAATAAAGATGAAAAAAAAGTCTTGCACAAGTAACACTTTTATGTGGGGATGATAATTTACCCGCGGGTAACGGATATTCGCGAAAATCCGATCCTAATAGGTACGGGTTTGAGGGGCATTTGATATTCATGAATAGTTTCGTGATTACAATTCACTATTCATTTAGTTCGTGGGTATGGATTTGAATACTTACTATTTATACTCACGAAACCCGTTTATCCGCAAAAAAAATATCCACGAAAATACTCGTGAAATACCCACAAAAATATCCTTAAAATATGAGCTTTGTATATAACATATCAAATATGGGCCAACATATATACCCTTCTTAAAAAAAGGGCCCAAATACTACCTAAACCTAATATTAACTTTGAATTTAAACTTTGTCATTTTGTGGATTTGAACATAGATGAAAGATATGGATTTGAACTATGTAATTTGTGGTGATTTTTCTTTTTTCTTTTTTGTATTAAATTTGTTATAAATTTATATTTAAATTCTGTTTCGCGGGTATACGATGGATAGCGGATGACGGGTATTCGACGGGCAGCGGGTGGCGGGTACCCAATGGGTAGAGGGTTGGCGGATATACCCGATGGGTGGCGAGTTTGGATAGCATTTAATATCAATGGATAGTTTCCTGGTTAAAATCCATTATTTATTTAATTCGCACATATGAGTATGGATAGTCACTATCCATGCCCATCGTACCCGATTGTCATCCCTACTTTTCTGATCTTAATTAAATTTAGTTTAGATCACTTTGGTACGGAGGCTGTGACACCCAAATTCATTTTAATTTACATGAAAACGCACGCGAAAAAATTATGAATATAAATAAATATTTAATGTGAAAATAAAGAAATAAATATCTTATTTTAAAATACTTTACTAAACATAACATTTTTAAGTAAATTTAAATACAAAATATTTGATTCGCCTTTCGACCTTCCACGTGCCTCCGACCTTTAAAACCTGAAAATGTTAAGTATGGGATGAGCATACAGGGTACACTCAGTGTGGGAACATGCAATTATTGTCCACGTTAATAAAATGAGAATCACATATGATCAATACATTCGTAACTGAAAGTCGCACTGTGGCATACCAAGGACCTTTCCGTCCTGGACCGATTTAGCCGGCCCCTGGCGACTGGTTGCAACCATAACTTTAACATAATATCGCATTGTGGCATACCAAGGATCTTTCCATCCTGGACCCATTCAACGGGCCCCTAGTGATATAATTTAATACAACTCACATATGGTAAACACATAATATTAAAATGGACAAAAATTAACCACAGCATGTACTGAAATAAATCTCACACCTGAATTTGAAGTTCAACTTGAAAGCTAATTCTGATAATTCAAATTAAAATTCATGTCCTAGTCGCGCCGCACCTAGTCAGATAAATTCAAATAATAAACATAAGGGCCTAGTTGAACTTAAAATAATTTAATAGAAACTTAAGTATTTACTTTATGAAATCATTTGTCCATTAAATGAACTAATTAGCTAAAATCGTTTCTTATATAAATTCTACTTAATATATATTTTATAAAGGAAAATGCTTCAATGATTAAAAGTATAAGGTGTAATTAGAAAACAAATTCGATGCATATATATAAAAAATTCAATTTAAGGAGTTAAGAAACCCCCAAAATAAAGGCCCATTCTTAAATCTACAATTAAATCCCAATCTCATCCTTCTCTCTCTTATAATTTTCGCCCCTCTCCCTCTGTACAATCACCCACAAAAACACAACTCACACACAATCACTCACCACTTACGCACACACCAGAATGCACCCACTCCCTCTCTCCCTCGCGGCTTCTGCCGCCGTCAAACGGCGCCGCCCGACGAAGATCGGCACCCCCTCTCTCTCTCTCGACCTTCCCTTCTCTCTCCCTAACCTCCCTCTCCTCCTCTCGTCTCTCGACTCTCCCTCTCTGATTCCGACGCCGCCGCCTCCTGCTCTCTATTCACCGGCCGCCGTGGCGCAGGCAGCGCTTGGCGACGCCGTCCAGTCACCTCCCTCGCTTCACCGGTTATCCAGCACCCGCTCACCAACAATTCCCCTCCCCTCTTCTATTTCTATTTTCTTTTTCCATGTAAATTATAAGATTTATTCTATTTGTTTTTCTCCTGAATTAGGTGAATGATTTAGGAAAATTGTTTGATTAGAAACATGCGTATGCTGAATTTGATTCAAGAATAGAAATTATTTAGAAAGGCCTGTTATGCTCTATGCAATATAAAAGACGAGAAACTAGAGAATTGCTTTGATGATTTAAAATCACAGAAAATAAATTACCAACTGAAGTTCTATAGAAAGAGATGATCGAAGAGATTTGAGCAAGTTTGAGGTCTCACAGCAAGACGAAAAATGATAAAGGCTGATTGGGATGGAGGAATTTAAATGAGATACAATTCTGGAGTGATACGTGGTGAAAAATGGTGAAGTAGAATTAGGTGGATGCTGGAGCTGAGCAACACGTTACAGCTCATTTAAAATAAGAATGAAATGATAATTATCTAAACTACATATGGGCCGATATATGCATCCATGAATGGGTTTGTCAAAATTAAAACTGCAAGTCCTAATCCAAAATATAAAGAGGCCCAATGTTAATAAAGCCTAACATAATAGATTTATCGGGCCCAACTTAAATTGAAATTAATAATATAAATTTCTATATTTGTTAGATAATAATCTATAAATTCAAAATCTTATATCTAACTAGGGGCGCGACTAGACAAAATTCATAAACTCGACTCATAAATATAAATATTAATAACTCGAAAATATAATAATTTCCAAATAAAATTTGTAAAGGAAGTAAACGGTTTTGGGCTGTGACAGAGGCATAGAGAAATGAGCATTTAATGTTATTGTATGTTTTGTAGCTTGACAGGTAGGTTAGGATATACTAAGATAGATAAGTTCATTCAAGATAACACATTATAGTATTTTTTTTTAATTCTATTTTATTTAAAGAATATATATATGTATATATATACACCTATTATAAAAGAGTTTATTTTTAAAAAGTTGATATTCCTATTCTATCCCTCGTATATACTTAATTTAAGGTTAATTTTGTTATTTAATATGTTATACATATAATAAATCTAAAAACATATTATTGCTTATGTTTTGTATTTTAATAATTATTTAAGTAGTAGTATCCATTAGAACTCTTCATCTACATAAGTTAGTATTTTAAATTATGTAAAATTAGTAGAATACAATGCAAAGAATTTATTTAATAGTTATATTAGAAGTTTAATTTTGCTAGAATCCTTGAAATTTAAATAAATATGTAAAGATGAAACATAGAAGATAAACATGAATTTCAATCAATATATCTTCTTTTCTTTTTGGTCGTGTTTTATCTTAAATTTAGATGAATTTTTTCAATTTTATAAATTTTATAATATTATAATTTTCAAACATTATCCAATAATTGATTCAAAAATGTATTAAAATGATAAATATTATTATAAAATGAAATGAAATGAAATTAAATATAAATTTACACATGTGCACTGCAACTATATAATCTATGAAAATGTTGTTCATTATTATTACTTTATGCTTGTCTTTTAATAAAAAAATATCTAAATATACAAAATGCCCAAGAAATATTTACCGGGGGCTATTCTCCCCAAACCCCCATATAAGTTTAGCCCTTTCCCCCGAATTAAATTCATGGCTCCACTATTGATTAAAATAAATATAAGCTAAGATAACACAACTTGGTTGTTTTGTAGTTATGTGTGGGTGTGCAAAACCGAGAGAGTGTGAGGGGTGAGAGATGAGAGGCGAGAATGGCGCGAGGGTCTGATGGCGATTGCTGCCGTTGGGAAGAAGGCAGTGATGCTGGAGTGAGTGTCCTTGTGTGTGATCGTATGTGTGCGTGTTTTATATAAAATAAAATGAGAATAAAAATTACGTTAGGGCTATGAGTTATAAATATTTAATTTAAAATTTATATGATATAGGGTAAAATAGTAAATTTATAATTATTATTTTAGACGAGGGAGTTAAGCTGTGAATAGATTTCCCAATAAAAGTATTTGGTTTAAGTTTAACTTTCGAGAGTTGATGGGCCTCAGGCCCTCAAGGCTTATGTTAGGCTACCAAATCACATAAGAACTCAATCCCATTGTTGGGCCTAATAGTTGGAACCCAAGACTCCAATTTAGTGATACAATCATACCAGCTTCTTACTTAAATGTTATTAATCGGGAGAAGAAAATATAAAGCTTATTGTTCTCTATAATACTATGTAAATCAATATAAGGAATGATTTTGAAATTTTCACCCTTTTTCCTGCGAATAACCTCCTCCACTTCATATGATTTCAACGGAAAGGATATTGATCATTGAAAACTCAAAATTGTTTGTTTCTTATTCTTGAGCCCATGTTAAAAACATTAATCAAATATCAAGTTCTATCATTAATTCAAAAAAATTCCACCTATCTTTAATTGAGAAAGGTAAACAATTAAATGGCTCAGAATAATTCCATTAGTCGAATTGCTGAATTAAATCCTCAATGTTGCCAAATACAGACAAGTAAATAAACTTTTCCCGAAATACTTTTGGAAATTGGAACAGAGAAAAAAGAAAAAAAGAAAAAAAAAATCTGATGCGGTAGGCCTCACCGCAACCTCCGTGCTCTCCCTCAACGCAACCCGAAATATCTCGACGAATTTCGATTCGTTCCCAGTTTCCTAGTGTCTTTGGATTCTTTTTAGCATTAAAAATGGCTTTTTCCGTTATGAATTCACCGCTTCTGCGATACCCCTGCACCTCGACGCTCCTCCACATTCCCCAACACCCATCCGCACTCAATCCCGCCTCATCTGATATAATTAATCCCAAGGTACGTCGCCCTACAATCGCGCATACTTTTTTATTTAATTCCTTAATTAATGCCCTAACTTTTTAGGAAAGTTTTTTGAGATTGTTTAATATTTATAGCACTTGGCAGGTTTTGCGCTGGGAGTGTCGTAAACGGCGCGCCATTACCATGAATTGCCAAGCCACGGCGGAGAAATCTGTTGTGTCTGGGAGTAGAATGCTGGTGAGTTTGTGAGATATAATGCTGATTGAATTTGAATATTCGTAAAATGTTTGTTTATTTGAGGATTAGTGGAGAATTGAGCTTGATGTTGATTGAGGTTGGTTGTCGTGTTATTGGTAGGTATTCGTCCCGCCGCATCCTTTAATTAAGCATTGGATTTCAGTTCTTCGGAATGACCAGACGCCTTGTCCTATATTCAGTAAGTCCAATTTTTGTCCGCGAAAAGAATTTGGATTGATGTATTTGCTATATTAGAAAATGCTAATGTCGAAGCTAGTAGTTTATTGAATTGAATTAGCGATGGAATATGCTTGGCATTTTTAGATTATGCCAATTTGGTGAAGGTTTGTTCATGTAGGCTTCCTGGTCTTGTCTCGTTTTTTGTTTTAGTATTACTTTTTTTTTTTTTTCTATTTAAATGCTTGATTGTGCTGTTTCAGAGAATGCTATGGCTGAGCTTGGGAGATTACTAATATATGAGGCATCAAGGGAGTGGCTGGTGAGATTTGACAACTTCCATTTAGGAGATTACAAAAATGCTGCATTTTTGTTTTTTCCTTTCTGATATACTAAATGTTAACTAAAAAGAAAAGGTAAAAAAGAAGAAGCTAACTTTGATTACCAATGAATAAATATGTTAACATTAGATGACTGCATCAAGCAATGTGTAGACTTGAGTTACTGTTTAGAAGCTGCAAATTTGGACAATGTGAACTTTTACTTTATTTAGGAAAGTATTTTACATATTAGTTTAAGCTTAAGCTTATGACTAGAACATGTATTATGCATATGCTTTTAAGTTACAAGTTTGGTTTTTTTATGATTTACTGCCAGCCAACTATCAGCGGAGAGATCCAGTCACCAATGGGTCCTGCCTCAGTGGAATTTATTGATCCAAGGGAACCCATTGCAGTTAGTCTCTCTCTCTCTCTCTAACACACACACACACACACACGTGCGTGCACATATGTTCTGTCTTCCATGCTCATTCTTTTTCCAACCTTTTATATGATTCTGTTGTTCTTAGGTATAAAATCTTGAAAATAATACTTTGTCTTAAGGTTTTTACTTTGATAGTTTTATTTTCGCATAAGAATTGAGACCATCAGTATCTTTACAGATTGTTCCCATATTGAGAGCTGGCCTGGCTTTGGCAGAGCATGCACCATCAGTTTTGCCGGCAACAAATACATATCATTTAGGTGTGGATATGTTGTTTTTACTTTCTCTGACTACTGGCAAATGGATGGCATTTCAATCATTTCATGCTGTGCATGTTAAGTACCACTAAATACCATATTCCCTCTTGGAAATGATTCATTCATCTCACATATCATATCCTTCAATTTTAAAGATAAATGGAGTGCAGAATTTCTAAGCACTCTATTTATGGTACTATACTTTACAAATGAAAGGACTAACATTGGTGGAAAAGTTGCAATTTTCTTCTTCCAAGTTGTTGATGTAGCTGTCTGCTCATGCGTTAGATTTGATTCACTAAATTTTTAATTTTTGATTTTGATTTGCTCGTGTTAGTCCTACTTATATTGCCTTTTGACCGGATCTTTGGGGCTTATTGGAACTAATATTGCTAGGTATCAGCAGAAATGAAGAAACACTTCAGCCAAGTGTATATTTGAACAAGTATGTACAAATTGCAAACACAATTTATTGGATCTCAGTTTAAGTTGATTAAATGTGTTCTTTTTATATTTTAAACCCTTTCTTAAGCAATTGACTTTTTATTTTTAAAATAGGTTGCCAGAGAAATTTCCTGAAGGCTCTCGAGTATTCGTTGTGGATCCCATGCTTGCAACAGGTATAGATTTTGATATATTCTGAGTTGTTTCTTCTCATACAATGGAGCCAATTGGAGGAGCTATAGGACATTCTTCATTTGTTATTCTACTATATTACAAAATCTATTGTCCCATAATTTACTTTGAAGTTAAATTTAGACGAGTCTGCAGTTGTCATTCGGTTAGAATCAATGTTTCAAAGTACTTAATATGGGTTGCTCTTCAGCTGAAAGCCTTCTCTATTTCAAACTCAATATTCACTTCTTTTAGTTTTATACAGATCACATGTAGCAATATCTACAGGAGGTTAGCAAATCCATGTATAGTAGAACTTCCTGTTAAAGTATAGCTATGAGCACAATGGATTTCGGCTCAATGTTGCTGAACATGTGCAACTTAAATGAAGTATTGTGCTCATATTTTTCTGATGGAGCTTGATAATGTGGTTTGATGTTTCTGCTCATAATCTTTCAGGTGGTACAGTAGTTGCAGCTATACAACTGATAAAGGATCGAGGGGTTGACAACAAGCAAATAAAAGTGGTTGGTTTTCTATGTTAAATATTGATCTGCCAACTTGTTTATGAGCTTTTCTTTCTTGTATCTTGATTCACACTGTGTCTACAACATTGCTTATTCTTCGATTCACTTGTCTGTGTCTCTGTTATCATTGCTTGTATTCATGAAAAGGGAGGGATCTTGTTTCATATCTTAATTGTGAATAGCGGCCCCGATTGCTTCTCTTCCATGGTTCTGAAATTTCTTTTCCCACGCATGCATGAATCGTTTGAATTGTTTGATTCAGATATCTGCTGTTGCTGCACCTCCCGCCCTTCAGAAATTGAGCGAGAAGTTTCCTGGGTAATAACATATCTGATCATAGTAGATTGGGAGCCTACATTCTTGGTTTTGTTAAGGCATGGTTTAACTAATCCTGTGTCATTGCTTGACAGGCTTCATGTGTATGCTGGAATCCTTGATCCTACTGTTAACGAGAAAGGGTAGGCTAACTGACATTTGAATCCAGCTAATCAATACGTATACTTATTTTTCTCCTTCACTTCCTAATTGTCTGCTCATTTTTCAGGTTCATAATTCCTGGACTTGGAGATGCTGGGGACCGTAGCTTTGGCACATAAAAGCAGGACCTTTTAACAAAATCTGCTTCCCGCCCATTTTTTTAATCCACAAAATATAAAGTGCATTAATTAATTTTAGTTATTTCCATCTGAATTTTGCCTCATTGGTTATAAATTGCTTTTATTAGGGTCCAAAATTATGTATTTTGTAATGACATTGCACAAATTTTGTATTATAAATTATTCATAACTAGGCACAAGCCGCACAACAATTAATTATATAGAAATGCATATTGAATAAAAAAAATTTGGTTAGTTTTGGAATTTGATTTAAATTTTTGATATTTGAGTTCAAAATTTTATCATTAATTCAAACATAATATTATTTAGGGTTAAATGCATGTAATATCATGAACTTAAGTCAAATCTAAATTTAGCACGGACTTCAATTTGCCCAATTTATATGACTAATTTTACCCCGTGTCCAATTTTAACACCGTTATTTTCCCCCCAACTTGAATCCTACGTGTCAATGACGTGGCTTGCCGGCACAAGTTTCCGGCCGGCAAGCAAAGCACTGCGTTTTGCTCGTCGGATTCTGCTCCTCTTTTCCAACACCCCTTCTTTCTCTCGCCAGCTAGCGCCTCTCCTTCTCCAAGCACGATGCACAGCTCGCGTCGCTGTCTCCCCCTTCGCGACCTTCGGCGACAACACAGCTCTAGTCGTGCCTCTGCCCTTCGACCTCTCTTCTTCCTCACTGAAAATCCTTCCCTCTTTGGCTCCAATTTCGAACGGCAAAGGGTCCGCAGCCAATCGGAGCCCTAACTCCCCAAACTCACCGCCTCTGCAAACCCCACCCCCAATTCAAGACGAGACGATTCTGACGACTGTAGCACGGCCGGTCAACGCTGCCTCTCTTATCTCTCTCCCCTCTCTCGGCCGCCGCTGCCCTTTTCCCTTAAACCCTAGATCCCCAACTTCAAACACCTAAATCGCGGCCACCCAGCCACAAGCCATCGCCCTCACCGACGCTCTCTCTCGTCGAACGAGCAACAGCTCTGAACCACCGCCGCTTCCCCTGCTCTCGACTGGACAGCAGCTCCCGTCTTCGACCATGCTCGTCTCTCTCTCTCTCTATTTGGTGCTAAACTTGAATATGGAATAAAGTTACACATTTAAATTGAACACGAAGTAAAGTAACACATTTAAATTGGACGTTTTTAAGTTACAAATTATGACGTATAATTTGGAAGACACGTCATTGCCACGTGATTCACGTCATTGCCACGTAGTTCTACCGGAAAACAAAACGGTGTTAAATTTGAACACGGGGTAAAGTTAGTCATATAAATTAGGCAAATTGAAGTCCGTGCTAAATTTGAATTTCGGCCTAAGTTCATGATATTACATGCATTTAACCCTATTATTTATTTGATTAGTTATCGAATATGAATTTAAAATTATGATATATATTTTGCGTTCGGAAGTATTTGATTATATTTATGATATTGTATAGTCTATATATTGAATATATGAAAAGAAAGCATAGCTACGTAATTAAAATGTAAACAAATGAGAAAGAAATAAAAGAATTTAATCAAATAGTTCGAATTAAATAATCTAAGTATTCGATTTGAATGCTTAAGTAGTTTCACGAATTCACTCGTTTACACCCTAACAAATAATACATATATTAGTATGGGGAGGGCTAGAATAAAAACACTCTTAAGTGTATAAAATATAAATGATTTTCAGCCCTTAGATCATCAAGATCTACGGTTGATTTGTAATCTTGTTGGATTAATTCGTGGTCCTGAGTTTGAATCTCAAAGGTAATAAAAAATTTATTTTTCGCAATTCATAACTCTGTTGGATAAATTCATACGTGTTCTACATAAAATTCGTACATTAAGAAACGTTTATATTTTATACACTTAAGAGTGTTTTTATTCTAGTTCACCCCTATTAGTATTATAGTTAAGTTTTATATGTCAATCAATCAATTTCTACAATTTATCATGAAAATTTGTAAATACTCCCTCCATCTTCAAATAAATGTCATAGACTCATAATATAGACTTTTATTTGTCCCCTTTTAAGTCTCATTGTGGAAATTTAGAGTAAAATTGAGCTAAATTTTTAATTCTACCAATGTTTTAATATTATAATAAAATAAAAGGGTTAATAGCCGAAAAATACACGAACTTTCACCGGATTTGCATATTGCACATGACCTTCAAAAATAGCCCCGAAATACACCACCTTTTAATTTAATCGCAAATTGCACACGGCGAAAATTCCGGCAGCTCTTAAGTTTGATCGGCGATGACATGGCATTACTCGTGGCTTTTTTTTACACGCTGGCAAGTCACGTGGACAAAACGACGTCGTTTTGCCCAGAAATTAAATTAAACGGTGATTTTAATTAAACAAAGACTGATTAATTAATTAAACAAAGTATTCCAATTCATCTTCTCCACCTCGCCTGAACTCGGCTCTTTCCTCCCTCTTTCGCCTCGCCAAGACCGAAGGTTCACCCCTCCTCCTATCAACAAATCTGCCGCCTCTGCGGCTCTGGTACTCCGACGACTGGTCCACGCTGTTAGGCGTTGCCTCATTATCCTTCTTCTCTCAATTTTGCCCACTGGAACGAGACCTAATTCTCAGCTCTCGGAAGTCGCCGCTGGTGGTTTGAGAATCGGCGAGTCGATGGCCTTCTCAGGCCGATTCTCCTTCTCGTTAAACACACCACACACCAATCTTTGCAAATCGGCCACGCAGCCCCAGCCCCAGCCCCAGAACGCTGATCTCTGCAAATCTCTGGGCGGATCTGGGCTTCAGAACGCTCACGAAGGGGACGAAGCTTCGAAGCTTTGAAGGGATAAAGATTAGATTTTTATGTTGCATTGTTGTTGAATTTGTGGCGTTTGGGGTGTTTGGAGGGCGGCGCCGCCGTTTAAGAATTGTTTGTGGGAGGGGATGTTGCGGTCGTGTGTGTGTGTGGTGCCGGTGGTGGAAGGGAAGGCAGGGCAAGGGGCGGCGTCGTCCAATACTCGTCGCCCCGCCGTCTCCATCTTCCCCCACAATTTCCGCCGTCCCACTGCCCTCTCCTGCCCTAATTTCTCAGATCCGGACTGGCGCTCTCCACCACCACCACCACCACCACCACCATTTCCCCTCATTTCTAGGAGGAAGGCAGCGATCGAGATTTGCATAATGAGCGACGAAGGCAGTCCAGACGGGAAGAAGGTCCAGACGGGAAGAAGGTCAAGGGATTTTTCCATTTTTTGATTTTTTTTTAATTTAAAAGAGCTTGACAAAACGACGTCGTTTTACTACATCGGAAAATCGTCCACGTCAACAAAATCCGGCAGCCACGTCACCACCGATCAAGGTGTTAGTCAACGCGGGTGCAATTTGCGATTAAATTAAAAGGTTGTGTATTTTGGGGCTATTTTTGAAGGTCATGTGCAATATGCAAATCCGGTGAAAGTTCTTGTAGTTAGGAAATATAATTAAGGATATGCATGTGTAAAATTATACTCCTCCTTAATATGTGTAATTTTGTATCATATGACGCTTATTTAAAGATGGAGGGAGTATATAATTAACATACAAAAGAAAAATTATACTACTCCTCCATATGGAAACACTAAACTCAATTAGTGTAACATCAAACATGTAAACTTGCAATAATAATAATAATAATAATAATAATAATAATAATAATAATAATAATAATAATAATAATAATCCGGGTTCACCTCCCGTATTATACGACACAAAACCCGGTGGCGGCGTGGCGCTGTCATTTTCTTCCAGATTCTACTCTTTTTCTTCCAGCCTACTTTCTTATCAAAGTTATCGACTTTTGCATATGCACTAATTACAATTAATATCTCGATCGTCGAGGATGGCGATCTTCATCTCTCAATTTCTTAGTGAATTCATGTTAAAACATGTTATTAATTGTTGTTTTATTGCTTACTTGTTTCCTTGATTACAATGCATCCTTATATAGTATAAGGATGGATAAAAAGTCTTACAAAATCTTCTTAAAATCAAATATACACACTCTTATATTCAATTCAAAGATCTAATCTTTGAATTGATTTTAATACTTTTGACTATTGATTCTTATTTTCAACAATTCAGACGTCACCGTTGACAAATCCTACTGGTCTTCTGTGATGATTTTCTTAAAAATATGGAGTAGGTTATTATTGTTTCAATTTGAAAAAGCGTTGCTCCGTACAAATGCAGCAGAGCGTGCAGATAAGATTAATTTCACTTTGCTCGTTATCGCCAAATCCATATCCCAAGGTATGAAACCGTTCTCCGTTGTTGGCTGATGAGTTAAACTAGTCAGTTTCAATTTCACTGGAAACCTCAAACAATTCGAGAAATGAATTTGAAATGTGATGAATGGTATATGGTGATGTAGCCGTTAGCTCAGTATTAAATTGTGATATTTTTAATGACTTCTTTTTTTCAAATAATTTTCTTCTTATTCACGTCATCTTCAATTGTTAATGCCTTTTCATGTTTCTCAGTATTGTTTGTGCTTAGCATCCCTGTATTACAATTGTATAGTCTATTACATTTTCAAGATGTTCTAGTATGAGAGCTACGTAATCTTTTCTAGATCACATGCATTTGCTCTGTGGTATTGCAACTTAGGCTTCAGATAGATTTATTGGCCGCGAGTTACAATCCTTATTTCTTGATAGGATAGCATAGCATCCTAAACTTCTTCAGCAGTGATGTCATCTGGTGGGGCTGCGACAGTTACCATGTACCGTTCAACATGACTAGCAGGGCCTTCCATGGGATACCCAAAATTCTGCGGAACACTCCTTGCTCGAATTGCTGAGAATTGGTACTCCACAATTTTGAGCCACATATAGCTTAATATCCCCAGAAACATAATGATCACTGAAACACATAAAATGTACACGCCTACAAGATCCATCACTCTATTGCTCTCTGCCTTCAACTGGAGGAATATGGTAGTGTGAGTGCTCGACTTTTATAGACGTTGCAATAGCATCAGATCCGGTGAATTCAATAGATATTGTGAATCCCTTGTAGATTGTAATCTCATTTTCCGATGAAACTGAAGACGTCATAAATTCGCCTGTGGAAGCAGGCATTATCTTAGTCTGGATGTCATCTCCGTGAATTTAGGTAATCAGATTTGATATGAGATGAGTAATAATCGTGCGGATTGAATGACCATTTCATGAAAACGCCCTAAAAGAATATTTTACTTTCTTGCATAGTCAGGCAAAATGGTTGAATGTAATTTCTTTTTGCTTACTTTTTAAGGAATGAACTGCAAGTATACCAGGGGTTAGTACTCTAATGTAGACAAATTGCCTTTCCTCTCGGAAACATATATGTGAATGTCCGAGCTCATAATTTGTATATTATAATGTTTCTTTTCCTCAGAAAATATACATACTCGAAACCATAGCAAGGTCAGACTGTGAACTCTGCAGAGAAATACCAGGATTCAGAGCTGCAACTTCTCGAGCTAAAATTTGCTATCTGATCAAGGAACATCTAGCAACATTGTGTAACTCTTGTTATGGGCATCCAATTCAGATATAGTTAACAATCTTTCTATATGAATCTTGCTCTTCTCAGAGAAACCACTATTTGAACAGTGGAATTGAGTTCATGATGGACAACAGCTTCTATTTCGTTTTCTCAGATGTTTGATTCCTTTAATTATTGGAGTATGTAGTTGGTGATTGGGTGATAACTCTCCCAGCTGGTGACTTGATGTACAACTTACATATTTATAATAGAATTTTTGTAAGTTTTTTAAGTCCTTTAGTTATTCAATCCATTTCTGAAAATATTTCAAATTTCAAAAATATTTGTGCAGTTACAAACTTATGCTTAGAAATTAAATACATAATCTGTAACATAGTTGTCTTTAATTTCAGGAAACCACACTTCTTAGCCTTCCAAACTTATGCTGGTGCATGCGACATGCTTGACTTGCTGGAAAGACTCCAGCTATCATAGGGATTTGTACTTCAAACTAATGAAGATAAGCATGAATGTGTCTTCTCTATTCTCTGCTACCTGCTCAAATACAGGGTATGAATTTGATTTCCATGGAAGTCTTCTAATTGATAATTCAATTTGATTTGTTTCCTTGCTTTTTGTTTACTTCAGCTTTTGTTCCCTCACATTTTTCAGCCATTTTCTTTCTCTGGTGAGTTTGATAAAACATAAATGGAGCATTTTTTTTCTTCTCAGATGATTGAGATATGTTGCATCGAATATGCTCAGTCTGGTCACCAGACGGATCTAGAGCCCGGGCACCCTCGGCGGTCGCCCGGTCAATTTTTTTTTTTTATTACCTATATTGTAACACCCCAATTTTCATAAACTTTATTTTTTAAAAATCTAGAGAACAAAAGATAGTAAAATAATAATTTCTTGATTTATAAGGAAAAATTTAAACTAATTTAAAAATCAATTTGCCGAACTAAAGTAGTAATATAAAAGTGAAATAAAAATAAAACGATAAACTAAAACTTAACAAGTTCAACTAAAATGTTCAATGTAAAAGAAATTCTTATCCCTAGTCATTCTCCACTTCCATGGCTACTTCGACTCTGAAACTGCAAAACTGAAACGATAAGGGGTGAGCATATTGAAAATATACTCAGTGAGGAACAATAACAAAATATCCATATACATCACATATATAATTAAATCACGTTATCATACTTGCAAACATACGCCAAGAGACTAGAGCCCCTTGACAAACATAATCATAGTTTGAGTCGATGGCTTAAGTCCCATGACCAAACACATACATAGATCAATGGCTTAGGTCCCATGATCAACTTATCATCATAGATCAATGGCTTAGGTCCCATGATCGCACATAATATACATCAATGGCTTAGGTCCCATGATCGCACATAACATAGATCAATGGCTTAGGTCCCATGATCGCACATAACAACATAGTCATAAGATGCACGTAAACAAGTAATCAAACGCGATAATAAAAACATATATAACTATACGAATAAGTGTAAAATCCCTCACCTTAATGTCGAAGCTTATAAAATCAAATCCGGAATAAGGATCCTAATTGCACCGCACCGATTTGCTTGCTTTGCGTTCTGTGTGCGTGTGTTTTAGGGTTTGAAAAAATAGATCTCATATTTATACTAGTCTTTAAAGAGTTCTAGTTCTATTAGGAATCATTAATAATAATAGTAGTAATAATTATAATAATAATCTAGATAAAATTAATAATGTGTATCTATATTTACCATGTAATTATCAATAATAATAATAACAATAATAATAAGCCATACAAGAGAAATTAAAATATTAATAATTAAACTTATATAATCAATCTAAATATTTGGGATGTTATATATATATATATATACGTATTATATATATATATATAAATATGTAAATTTTAAATTGGGAACTCTATTCACTCCCCCCAATCCAAGTACCATATGGCCCAACTCTCAAATACACGGCCCACTCACTCCACCACTTTCATTTGACTTTCCTTTAATTAAATCTATCAATACTAAAAATTGGCACTATTCACAATTCACACTACAGAAGAAAGAAACGAAAAGTTCATCTAAAAAGTAAAAAGGAGAAGAAGCAAAAAATTGAAAGGCGCGCGAAAGCATAATTCTGGGTTTTCATTCTTCTTCACAAAATCCAACATTGAATTTGAGATTATCCATCATCATCTCTCATTTTATTGGTAAGTTTTTAACTATTTATCTTATTCTCTACTTCTCTTTTTACCATTAATTATTACTTTAAATTTTCAATTTACAGTTGGTTCTTTAGTTAGTATTTTGATTGTATTATACTGTAATATTTTATATTTGTTGTCAAAATAATAGAATTGAAGAATAACTTGAGTAACTTTTGCATTTCTTTAGTTATTAAGAATTTAGGATAAGGATTAATTTGTTTGCTTATGTATTATGTTTGTGATTCTGAATTTTGATTGAATTAATGTTATTGTTATAGATTTCTAATGGATAAGAGAAAGAGAGGAATTGAATCGTACTTCCAAAAACAAAGTGCCTGAATAGATGTTGGTGGTTCCCGTTCATCTAATCCTGAGGTTCCAATTCCAACTGTAGATGCAATTGAAAAAAGTCCACAACAAGCAGAAGTCCCTTGTCCAGAACTTCCCTCGCTTAAAATCACAAAGATTGGCAATGAATCTGATGATATTCGTGTAGAACGTGATCCAGGTAAACGAAAAATGATTTGGGAATATCCTGTGAATAAAAGAGATGAAATTCGTCGAGAATATTTGATGCACGGTCCTTATCAAGTTATGGTGCCCAGCTCTCAAAGGCCGATTGATAAGTGTAGTAGAAGGTTTTTGATTCTGTTCTTGTGGTACTTGGTGAGATCATAAATGATAAAAGTGCTGCTTCTAGAGCTGTAGCTGATAAAGCTTATGATGTGATGATGTCCTTTGAATTTGTATTCGTCTTGCATTTTCTTATTGATTTATTGGGAAGAGCAAATGATCTTTGTAGAATGTTGCAGTGCATATCCCAAGATATTGTTAATGCAATCGATGCAGTATCGAATACAAAAGAGATCATCCAAAAGTTCCGAGAAAATGGTTGGAGTGGGTTACTAGAAAAGGTGAAGAGGTTTTGTGAGCAGCGAGATATTGAAATTCCTGACATGAATGGTGTGCGTCGATCAAGTAGAGGTCGTGCTCCGAACAATCCTGTCACGTGGGAGCACCATTATCGAGTCGACATCTTCTATGGAACAATAGATTGCATATTGCAGGGTTCGATCCCTCTTGGGAGCGAATTGAAGATTGGGGAGATATAAGGCGGATTTTGGTGAATGGAGAGATAAGGTGGTTCTTGGAGTGGATGGGGGAACTAACTACTAACATCTAACATGACTTTGCCCGATCAAAAAAAAAAAAAATAGATTGCATATTGCAAGAATTGGGATTTAGATTCAATGAAGATGCAATTGAGTTGTTAAAGTTGAGTTCATCTTTGGATCCACGACGTGGGTATGAATTGTTTAATATTGATGATATTTGCAAGCTAGTTGAGAAGTACTATCCGGCTGATTTTTCAAGTCAAGATAAGCTGCATCTTAAGTATCAACTCGAACTTTATGAGCTTGACATTCGAAAAAGTGCACATTTTCAACATGTTGAGACACTTCCTGAATTATGTCAACTATTATCAAAGACAGGTAAGTCAGCCATTTACTATCTTGTTGACAGGTTGATTAGACTTATTTTGACTCTTCCGGTTTCAACGGCAACATCAGAACGTGCATTCTCCGCCATGAAAATTGTGAAGACAAGGTTGCGGAATAAAATGGAAGATGACTTCTTGTCTAGTTCTCTGATAATGTTTATCGAGAGAGAAATTGCTCAGAGCTTTGATGTTGACTCAATTATAGATGAGTTTGATCTCATGAAAACTCGTAGATCGCAACTTAAAATTGGTTGCAAGTGAATCTGTAGTTTTATTATTTATTTTGTATAGTTATATAGCTTTTAAGATACTTTTATAAATGAAGTTATATATCCTTTTATATTTGATTGTGTAATTTCAAATAATTATTTCAAGACTCGGTCAATTTTCTTTACTAAAAATTCATTAGAATCATCCGATGAAATCTCGCCCGGTCCTAATTAAATTCTTAGATCCGTCCCTGGTCTGGTGTAAGCTAAGAAAAATCTATTTAACACCAAAGAAACTATATATACAGGAAAAAGTAAAGAACCAATTCAATCCATCTACACATCTAAAGCAAGAAACAACACAAAATTTATCCCTAGTCAATAACAAAAACACATCTATTATTGCACTAGAAACCTACAGCCAGGAAGGAACTTACAGTTAAACTATAAGCCTAAACACCAATATAACCACCGTCGCAGCTGCAGGCGCCAGTGCTGCTGCTGTTGGCGCCATGTGGCCGCGGCTTGCTGCTCAGGCAACAGAAAACCAAACCGATCAACAAGATGAAGCCGCATGCTGAGGCCAAAGCTTGAGCCCATTGCTCATAATATCCCATCTTTTTCTTCAGTTTTGCCTCCACCTTTAGTCGACTCAGCTGCCGTTGGGTCCCATCCTGAGTCTGTACTACTTCCAAACTTGCAGGAGCCAAGAATATATCTGTATCTATTGCTGAGACTTGACACTTGAGACCGAGTGGGGTGTATATATATGTAACATGGTAATATTATTTTTGAAAATCTAGGGAGATATTGAAATAATGATGCACATGACCCAGTCTGTGAAACCTAACAGCGACGCTAATTGAAATCTCAGTCTTCATTAGCCAACCAAATTCCACTTCTCATACAGCTATTTAATTGCAGTTTCTTGTAGATTTGGTTAATCCATGATTCAACGCCATTGATATCGTCTTTAAAAGAGCTTAGAATAATGGTTCTTTAATGAAAAGGGCACTGTAAAATTGAAGAATCGGTAGAATTTTGTTTTCTACATGATGGGTTGGCCAGCTGATCATATTCTTGCACCTTTTTTGGAAATACCTTTCTGTGGGCCTTCGCCTTCTGAGTTGCAGTTTTGTTTTAGAATACAAATATAGAGGGAAATGCTTGAGATTTCACTCTAAATGCAATCTTTGTGGATTTGTGTATTGCATTTGGTAGTAATCCATATTCGAATATGCTCCAAAATCCAATTGACTGGTGATTGCGGGCCTCAGTTTCAGCAAATTTGAGGTGCTAGTTGGAGTATTGAATTAACTCCATTATTTAATGTGATGATTTATGAGTTTATTGATGTATTTTTAGTGCATTATCTTTTGTAAGAAATGGATGTAATGAATAGAAAACAGAGTGTGAACTGAAGGATCTATCGAAAGTGTGGGTCTGTATATATATAATTATGAATCGCTCGTACATGCACACGTGTGCTCCGCTGTCTCGGGGAATTTCCACTTTCTGCTTTTCCTTCCTTTTTCTTCTTCTCTTTCCTCTTTTGCGCCTGCTTGTTTTTACTAGTTTATTGCTTCTTTTTTTTCTTTTATTTTCTCCTCTTATTATTTGTTTAATTCTGACCTTCTGGATTTGTGGAGAATAATGTTTGTGCACATGCTTTCTGAATTAATCTCTGAAAAAAAGGCTAATCTTTCTTAAGTAATCTCTGAAAAAAAGAGAGGCTAATCTCAGTAAACAAAACCGACTTCCTTGTTGCATTTCAACATTTCCATAATGTGTACATGAATATAATCACACGATGTCATACTACCAGTTACTAGTTTTTAGTCATTCTAAATTTATGTGTTTGCATATTCTCGTAATACGTCACAATCAAGAAAATGAACAAGGTCCTTATATAATAAAACACGACAAAAAACTTTCCCAACATACACAGCATAATAGCATCACCATTTTATAGGATTCCCCTTGCAAAAAAAAAAAAAATACTATTAGGATCTTATGCCAACCAAAGAGTTTGCAATCTTGTCTCTAAATATTCTGACATTTGTAATGAGTCGCAAACATTTCAAATTCACCACGAGAAAAGTAGAAAAGGTAAAGAAACATTAGATGGATATTGGATAATGGCAGAATCGGAAAACAAAATGTTAAAAGACACTCCACTAATTTATTAAATTTACAACGGAAACTATTGTCGTAGAATTTTTCATGTTTCAGCATCCAGAAAGATAATGAATTTAGTCGTATGGCAAAATATACATGTTTCTAACACACGGTTTAGATTAAAGTTGCTATCACTTTAAAGTGGCAGTACACCAGTTTGCAAACACTGATAAGAGGACTTCTAATTCTATACAACATTTTAAAGAAATCTTTCAATATAAATTCCAAAGATTTCTCAATACCAGATCATAAGGAATCCAAGAACTTTACAATGTTCTAATCTGTAAATCTTTGCAGAACATGCTCGAGGAGAATTGACAGCCACGCAGAAGTGAGCCAGAGGACGTAACACACCATCTTCATAAGCACACCAATCCCACACGTAGAATGGGATGCTGAAAGAAAGAAAGAAAGATAAGAAAGGAGGTATTTTATTCGTCAATATAATGAAGATTAATATGATAGCAAAGGTTAATTCATTTAGTTTATTCGGAGTGTGAATATTGAAAAGTAGGGAAGATATGCTCGAACAAGTCAAATTATCATCCTTTGCTCATTCGAAACCAACTCTATATTTATTTACCAAGCACTAGAATGGAACCTATCTCAGGGAAACAAAAAAAAAACATTATTTTATGGAAATAACAATATTGTTAACTTTCATCTCAGAGAACAGTTTAAATAACACCTTCTCAGCAGAAAGCATATTCATAAATGAGAAAAGGCCACTCTTAAATTTACTTGAGCTCCTATAAATGGAAGGTGACTAAATCAGTACTAAAAACTATCCCGCAGGTAGATATTACATCCTTATCGCATATTTATTAATTTAACCTTCCAAGAATCACATTTCTTACAATCATACATCATATGAAGTTGCACAATGAAGTAAAGATGTCACGAAGCACTTTGTACATAAACAGATATATCAAGATCCAACTGAAGAGACCACAAATACCACTATGACCACAAGCTATATGTATGTGTGGCTTACTTGGCACAGAACAGAATGAAGAATTTAACTATCCCGATTCCCAAGCCACCCTTGACAATTCCTAAGCGACAAGGAAATCCATTTCACACGTAATACAACAAGGATGCAATCATAATAAAATAAACATATGAAAATAGATTGTCTAAGTAAATACACAGATTATACATTAAGGCACTCTCAGGGCAAAGAAACTGACATGTGTTCTGCGATCCACAAGCTACAGCTCACTATAATTACGCCAAACTGCACGGAATTCTTCACGGAATGTGTTAAGCCGAGCTTTCAGGTTTGGCGTCCTAAAGCTTGCATGAATTAGGGTGGCTGAGAGAGAGAAAGAGAGGTCAAAGATGCAAAAATATGTTCGACCAAGAAACGTATCTCAAAATAATGAGTAAATTTACCAAGAAGACCAACAGCGAACGCCAACAAGACAGTAACAATGCCACAAGAGAGAAACCAAATGATGCAGCTCACTGAAGGGAGAAGACATGATATTACCACCATCAATCTGTTACTTGACAATTGTGGATAAAGAGGCCTAAAAATCTCATACCTATAGAAAATGCCAAGGCAAATACCCAGCGTGGCCATCCACATATATGTATGGATCGTCTAGCAGAAGGGCGCCCCCGAATAACAGGCCTAAGTCAATTATAACCCTTAGTTAAGAGCATAATTAAATGCTTAACAATTGTAGAGATGTGATACTGCTTACGTAAGGGGCGGCCTCATTTTGGCAGCTAGATGTGGAGAAAATTGACGTACAGTTCTTGTGACTTTTTCATTGAAAGTGCCTGCAAAGCTAAATGCACAAATATCTTGCAATATAAGAAAGCAGAGAACAAAGGGAGCAACTCCAGCAAACACATATGTCAAATTCTAGCTTATTTCAATAACAGAAGACTCAATACATCATAAGATGATTTACAAATGTGAACCTATTTATCTCTTCAAAACGAAAACAGTTACAATACCATAACCAATAAAAAGCAAACAAAAATAAAAACGAGGAAGTTTCTTCTTATATATCTATCTATCACACATTATGAAAAAAATAACAATTAAGTGACTCGGGTATAAATTTATTGGAGAAATAGTATCTAATTGGATAGGAAGCCTATAGGTCCATATATTATATCTAAGCAGAACAATTCATGACATCTTCATGAGACAGGTAGCACTAAACTATGTCCTGTATGGTAAAAAGTTCTCAAGTCTTCACATCAGGGCTCTAATTGGTAAACATATTAAAAAATAATATGTTTTTTCATTTCATTTTTCTTTGTTCACGTTCTTGTTGAGTTGCATTAAAGGCTTAGGTTCTGTTTTTTGTTATAGAATCTCATGTTCATAAAATCTCAGAGTCGTGATAGAACAGCCCACTCTCTATAGTGGAATACACAAAACATGAAAACCACTCAACATTAGTTTCAAGATCCTAGTATCATTAACCTAAAAAAACCTCAACCATTGAATAACCAAATCTTAGCGTAAAAGAAAGAACCCGATCCCTTCTTGAAACTCCATAGAACTACAAGTAAACAATACAGCCAACTTGGTAAAACAAATTCTTGAACTCCAATACTCTGATGAGGAAACATCGCAGTGACTGTGTTATCATAAGGGAAAAAGCACAGGTCTTGCAACAGTGTAATTCAACATCCATACCTATCATTTAGGAAAGCTATGCTCAGAGCTGCCATTAGAGCTGCAACAATTGCCAGCGGCCTCCTAAGAAACGCCATCCCTGAAATTACCATGCATAGCGATCCATTATAATTCAAGTTATCAAATAGTCATGTGAGCAGACACACAAACAAGCATCCGCCATCCTCTTTAGCTCTCTTACCAAGAATGAAAACAATCATGATGAAATAATTGGTCCGGTAACTGCAAAAATAAGATCATAAATACAAAAGTAAGGATTACAGGGTAACAGCTTGAATTACTGATTTCACACACTCAGTGAACAAAAAAAACACACACACAATCCAACGGCCACTTTTCAGCTCCATGATAAATTTTAGGAATCGAAAAAACTGAAAAAAAAAATCACATCATTAAAACGTTCAAGTTCTTTCTCTTGCATGCCTCTCGCAATAAAACTTACAAACTGAACACTTAATACCAAGCTAATATAGAAATTCGGAAAATGAATCGATCACAATAAGGAGAAGGATCGCACTAGTAGAGGTTGCATTTGAGGCGACTGTTCCATTTGGCAGAAGAACGCGGAAGAGTGAATCGGGAGAAGAACTCCGAGAATGGACGCGGCGGCGACGACCAGTCCACTTCCCGCAGCGCCTCCACCAGATCCTCAGCAGTGACGTTGCTCCAATCCATCCGTTCAAATCGACAGAACAATTAATCGGGAGAAACCCTAGGCAGCAGCTACGAAATAGAACCGGACAAGGAAACAAAAAAAAAAGAGGAAAACTATGAATTGAAGAAAGAGGCAAACTGAGAAATTTGACAGAGTGGATTTGGTATCAGTTTGTGAGTGTCAGATTAATTTGGTGATAAGTAAGAGAGAGAGGAAAAGGTTTGGAATCAATGGAATGTAACGATGAGAGAGAAAGAGAGAGAGAGGATGATTGAGTGATTAAGCAAAACAAAAATATAGTTAATGTCTGAGCCCGGGTTCGAACCGGGGACCTCTAGTGTGTGAGACTAGCGTGATAACCGACTACACCACCCAGACTTCATAGAAAACGTGTTTAAAGTATTTATATCTATTAATAGCTAGTTCTATTTAGATTGCCATATCTTATCTTATGTTAAGAAATTTACTAGATATTTTTTTTTCAGACAAAAATTTACTAGATAATTAGTAGTCCATCGCATACAAATTAGGGGTGTGAATAAGGCATGCAGTAATGTATACAACATCGTGCTATTCTGTCTAAATATATGGATATGGACATATATTTTACATTTATCTCTTAACCAATTAAACTATCACATCTTGAAAGTAAATCTCTAAATTCTATCAATTTGCCAATTGTCAATATCTTGTTCGCACTTTCGTTCAATGGATATTAAAAACATTTTTTTCGCCAAATTCGTGATTTATGCTTTTAGCATTTTAAGAACTTTTTAACAATGTTCACATTAAGAATAACAAGACATGAAAGTAACAATTTTAAAGTTAATTCTAGTTGGAAATTAGCCGATATTTTTTTTTTAATTTTGTATTTCTTAAAATAAAATATTTAAAACACAAATAGATGTTACGTGAATTCCCATTTCTTAAAAAGCTGTATTACAGTGATAATATTATATTATATCCTTCCCACGAATCTTGAGTTATTTTCTCATATGACAAAAAAAATTCTCTTTATTCACCTTTTCACCTAAATAATATTTTCTTAATTCTGGTGTCGAAAAGAATTGCTTCAAGATTTGCGGGACGGAAGTAATGGAATATAATTCTATATTTAATAAAGAACCATCCATTACCAATTTACCACGTACGTATTTTATATTTTTATTTTTTTTAAACACAAAACAAAATTACCATATTATTTTTGAAAAAAGGTTAATAATCACAACCAATGCCGGCCGGCCGCGTTTCAACAACGCTGTCAATTTGAGGGCGGCTCCGGCCGCCATATAACTGCGGCCGTTGAAGCCAAACCACCAAAATCTCTTATAAAAGAGAACCCCTTTCTTAATTCATCATAAATCTCAAGCGTTGAAGTTTCTTGCACTTAACATCTCTCTTTCACCATTGCCATAAGCAACATTCTTATTTTTGCTTTTTTAAAGAAAAAATATCAAATTTTTAAGGACCCCTCCGATTTATTTCCTCGTCCCTTCGACCTCGCATCCGAATCCAAGCAAAAAAAGGCGAAAAGGGAAAATTTCACGAAAGCCCACAAAAACTTGAGTGGAAAAGAAGCCAAAAGGAGAAGGAAAAAACAACAGAAATCTTTTTTCCTTTTTCCTGTTCTTCCCTTTTGTCCTCTGCTGGGTTTGGAGCTGAAGGCTATGTTTGGATGTTGAATACACTTGGCGATGTCGCAAAGGGGTTACTACGTGGTGGGGGATTATGTGGTGGGGAAGCAGATTGGTGCGGGCTCCTTCTCGACGGTGTGGCACGCGCGCCACCGCGTCCACGGCACCGAAGTCGCCATCAAAGAGATTGTCACGTCTCGATTGAACCCCAAATTGCAGGAGAGCTTGAAGTCGGAGATTTTCATCCTTAAGAAAATCAATCACCCCAACATCATCCGTTTGCACGACATGATCGAGGTCCGAAACCGCCCCTCTCTCTCTCTCTCTCTCTCCCCGATTTGTTGTTGTTCTTTATTGTAGTTGAATTTTGGTGTTTTAATCTTGTGTTGCTTTTTGAGTGATTGTGCTTCTGCCTTTGGAATTATAGAGTGTTGGGAAGTTGGATGCTATATCCTTTTCTCCCCTTTGCTTGATGGAATGAAGAGACATTTTGTTGAACTATAGGCTGATAATTGTAGAGAAAAGGAGCTAGATGAACTGATGAACTACTAGAGTTTAAAAGAACAACTAAAGCAAGGAATTTTCAGTCTTCCATGGGTGAAGTGAAACTCAATAAGTGTTGTTAGTATCACCATTTGGCTAGTCTTTGTGATTTTCTGGTTTTTCGTCGCATACTGTCTGTGCAGCAGTCAATTTTTGCCCTGATCATGTTCATTAGCAGGGCCAGTTGACACCTTTAAGTCTTTAACCATATATGAGAACTGGGAGACTGTAGCTCTTTGTTCAAAGTCAGCAATTTTTTAGTGTTGGGGTTTAAGATTGCTTCAGAGAAGTTTATATAGGATAATGGCTGCGTGTTATTTGACCGAATCATTCTGTATTTACAGGAACCAGGAAAGATGTACATTGTTTTGGAGTATTGCAGAGGGGGGGACCTTTCGATGCATCTTCAACGACTCCAAGGAGGAATCCCTGAGGCAACTGCAAAGCACTTTATGCAGCAACTAGGTATCAACTTATTGTTTTTTTCCCTATGTATTATTGTGGTTTCTTTATGCTGAGGGTTTTTTCGTAATTATAATGATGCAGCCGAGGGCCTCAAAGTTCTCCGTGAAAACAATCTTATACACCGGGACTTAAAGCCTCAGGTGTGCATTCTCGTCTTTAATCAACACGGAAACTTATATCAATAGTTTCATATGTAATCATAGCTTTAAATGGTTATTATGAGCTGAAATATTGTGCTTGAATCCTGAACAGAATCTCCTCCTTTCTTCTAACGGTGACAACAGCATCCTGAAGATTGCTGATTTCGGCTTCGCAAGGCATGACTCTCTTCTCTTGAATCTTGTATATTCTAGTCATCGTTGTCATTCCTGTAACCTTTCTAGTTAAGTATTACTCCCTCCGTCCCCATAACAAGTGTCCTAGTTTGTTTGATAAATACAAGGAAACTAGGACACTTGTCATGGGACAGAGGGAGTATTAAATATTAGCACAAATTTACTCTGGCACCTGCAAGGATACATACCCAATGTAAAGCTTGGAATATGAAATTCAAAAATTCCTTTCGTTCTGCCAGATCTCTACAACCTTTAGGCCTTGCAGAAACTTTATGTGGTTCACCGTTGTACATGGCTCCCGAAATAATGCAGCTCCAGAGATATGATGCTAAGGTGAGATTCAACTTTTGACATATTCTACTAGCAGATATATAATCCTCTACTCGTCTTAACCCAATAACACAGGCAGATCTCTGGAGTGTTGGTGCCATTCTATTCCAACTTGTAACAGGGAAAACTCCGTTTACAGGAGTTAACCAGATACAGGTGTGTTTGTCTTAGATTTTGATTGCTTCTAAGAAATTTTACCTGAGTTTTGCTTGTGACAAAATCTTGTTCGAACTACCTTCCTCAGCTGCTCCAGAACATCATTAAAGCAACTGATTTGAAGTTCCCACCCGAGGCTAAGGATTTGAGTCCTCACTGCATGGATTTGTGTAGAAAATTGCTGCGGCGCAATCCAGGTAATTTAATTGCATATATTTGAATAGTGTCAGAATTATGAAAATGGTATGGTTAATTTATCAAAACAATCACATCAATTGGTTGACACCCTTATCTATACAGTGGAGCGGTTGACATTTGAGGAGTTTTTTAACCATCCTTATCTGTCTCAAAAACAGCCTAATGAATCCTTCAGGTAAATATAATCTACATATTTATTCGATCATGATAATATGTTTCTTTTCATTTACTAACTTCTCTTTTGCAGAAACAAGCCATCAGAAAGAGTGTTAGATGGTTTACCTCTTCAGGGGAATACAGATGAATGCTTTGATGAAGATTGTTTACCTGAAGGTAATACAGCCCAAAGTTCGCACGAAGATTGTTTACCGTTTAGTCTAGATGAAGAATCCAGTGACACTATTGGCAGTCCATCTTACCCGGAAACACCCACCAAAAAATCTACGTACGGATTTTGTCCTGGTCCTCCTCATAAAGCAGAAGTTACAGGGTCCAGAATCGGCATCCATCAAGGAAACCTCAAGGGGTCTCTTAAAACCACTGACCTTGATTTAATACTAGATAATCGTCCAAAAAAAGGTAGCTATGTTGATAATCTTATATGATTCTTTTGTGGCGTTGGTTCTTTAAACACAGTTTATTGCTTAGTAGCTTTTCATTTCTCCGTCTAATTTGATTTGACTTGACAGTCGATCCAGTGGATTCCATCGACCAAGATTATGTGCTCGTCCCTGGTTCTCCAATGAAAATACCGTCTGTAGGACATGCTTTCAAGGCTAGTTATTTTCAGTCTAAATGTGGAAGTGCACATCCTTTTCCTGGAAATGTGTCCAGTGCTCCTTTGCCGATTATTGAGGGACGAACTGGTAGAGTTGATCGCACACGAGTTATAGAAAGTCGGCTATCTGCTCCGGAGATTTCACATGGATCAGTGAATAATGTAGTTAATTTAAAGCTGCCATCAACTGATTACATGACACGGATCAGTTCATTGCAGCGCTTTGCGGCTGCCATCACTGAGTTAGTAAATGACAAGGTAATTTAAAGAATGACAATCTTGTTAAATCATGACACTAATTTGTATATCGCCATTCACTTTATGTCACCTAGATATGATATTGAATTTTCTAACTCTCCTATTTGAGATATGTAAACATATAACATGGCTATCATTTTGTGGATCAAGGGAAGAATGCAGCTAGAAGCCTTTTCAGTGCAGCTTGTAATTCTTGCTATATGGAAGCAAGCCTTGCATATTTGTCACACTCATGCAGCTTCAGCTATGGAAGGAAGTCCAAGCCGTGATGATACAAGATCCAGAGAAGTCTCTCAAGCTGAGCGTAATCCATCTGGCGAAGAGTTTCTTGACATCGCTAATAGGCAGGGGCCACTAGACATCAGTAAACAGATAGAGAGAGTGTTTCTTCAAGAAGTCGAGCATGCTGAGGAACTTGCTAAAGCAATAGAGCCTGGTATGAGGAACTTACTTCTCTTAATCTTGTTGTAGATTGTATGTGCTTTATAAATTATTCAGTGACGAACTCCTGAGTTTCGTGATTCAGGAAACAAGGAGATCCCAGATGCAATGGAATTGATATATCAGTCTGCTCTAGCGTTGGGGAGACACGGAGCAGTAAGTATTAGTTCGTCCTTTGCCGTCCCTATATGGAGGCTTAGTTCCGTTATTATATGATGCATGAAAACCTCAAGATAAGGAAGAAGTTACCAAAATTTCTGCTTAAAAATATTGCTCAAGTTCATACATGAATGACTAAAGAATGTCAGTTTTACTGTGGACTGGTTGCAGGTAGATGAATACCTGGGTGATACTGAAAGTGCTGTGGTTTCCTACTCAAAAGCCGTTCGCTTGTTCCGTTTTCTTCTAGTGGAAGCGCCATGTCTCATTTTGAATCCTCCGTTTTCCCTCACCAACTCAGACCGATACCGTATCGAGAATTACATTAATGCAATCAAGAACAGGCAGAACGTTTCAAGGTCTCAAAGAATGGCTATGTTGAAGGGCGACCATCATCCTAGCCCTTCTTGAAACTGGTGCTCATACATTATTTTCAATTCTTTATTTTTTTGTTTCTTTTCCACCTCTTGTATAATATTGAATTGTCATAGGTGGAGTGATGCCAAATCCCTAGCAACATGAAAAACATGCCTGTAAATATATTCACATGATCTCGACACAATTCTGGAAATCCAAATTTGTACAGTTGTTGAAAGCTGATGCCTCAATCTTATCTTGAGTTTATTTTACCCTTTGATGTCATCACTCTTATGTGTGTGTGTGTGTGTGTGTGTGTGAGAGAGAGAGAGAGAGAGAGTCAACCTCCATGGATCACCAACCACAGCCAAATGTGTGATCGCATGCTGCAATAGTCCAGGTTGGTCCAACCTCCTCTTCCAACTCAGAACCTTCACATCTTTAAAACTTGATTTCCATTTAAATCCTCATCAAAACTTGGAGGATGCAACAATGGCCACATGCTTCCAGCCACCCGCAGCAGCCCTAGAAGACGACTCTGCCGTGCTCTTCTCGACGTCGGCCTCCCCGGAGGAGTCCACCAGCCAGTCCTCCTCCTCCAACCACTCCCCACCCCACCACCACCACACCCAAACACCTTACAAACTCACAGTCACCAACCTATCCTACACCATCCAAAAACAAACATGGCTCCCAACCCTCATCTCCCGCAGCCCGAGCCCCACGCCGATCAACATCCTGAGATCGGTCTCCTTCATCGCGAGAACCTCCGAGATCCTCGCGGTCGTGGGCCCCAGCGGCACGGGCAAGTCCACCCTCCTCAGAATCGTCTCCGGCCGGGTGAGGGACCGGGACTTCGACCCCGGCAGCATCGTCCTCAACGACAGCGTCGCAGCCAGCCAAGAACATCTGAGAAAGATCTGCGGCTTCGTTGCTCAAGAAGACACCCTCTTCCCTCTCCTCACAGTCAAAGAAACGCTCATGTTCAGCGCCAAGTTCCGGCTGAAGGAGATGACGGCTCGCGATAGGGAAGACCGAGTCGAAAACCTAATGCAAGAGCTCGGACTCGTCCACGTCGCGGATGCCTTTGTCGGAGATGAAGAGAATCGCGGGATATCGGGAGGGGAGAGGAAGAGAGTCTCCATCGGAGTGGATGTGATCCATGACCCTCCCATCCTGCTTCTCGACGAGCCGACTTCGGGCCTTGACAGCAGCTCGGCTCTCCATGTAGTCGAGCTGCTCTCGTCCATGGCTCGAGCCAGGCAGAGGACCATAGTCCTCTCCATTCATCAGCCCAGCTACCGAATCCTCCAGCGCATCCCGAGTTTCTTGATCCTCTCCCGCGGCTCAGTCGCTCACCACGGCTCGCTGCAGGCTCTAGAGCTAGCCATCACGAAGCAGGGGTTCAAGATCCCGCCACAGATCAACCCTCTCGAGTTCTCAATGGAGATCATATCGATTCTAGAAGAATCCCACTCCAAATCCAACCCTAGTTTGGTGTATCCTTCATATAATTCAACGTTGCAGATTGAAACAGCAGCTGCTGATCCATTTGTTTGGAGACTGTTTGAGATAATGGTGCTGTGTGTTAGGCTGTGGAAGATCATTTACAGAACAAAGCAGCTTTTGTTAGCTCGAACGATGCAAGCTCTCGTTGGAGGCTTCGGTTTAGGGAGTGTTTATGTCCGAGTAAGGAAGGACGAAGGCGGTGTTGCAGAGAGATTAGGCCTCTTCGCGTTCAGCCTCAGCTTCCTCCTCTCCTCCACCGTCGAAGCTCTGCCTATTTACCTCCAAGAGCGCCGCGTCTTGATGAAGGAGGCGTCGAGGGGCTCCTACCGAGTCTCCTCCTACTTGATCGCCAATACCATCATCTTCTTCCCCTTCTTGTTTGTGGTGGCGATCCTCTTCTCCGTGCCATTGTATTGGATTGTCGGGCTCAACCCTTCGCCCTCGGCTTTCCTGTTTTTCACGTTTGTCGTCTGGCTGATCGTGCTGATGGCGAGCTCCCTCGTGCTGTTCCTGAGCGTTGTGTCCCCGGATTTCATCTCCGGGAACTCGCTCATCTGCACTGCCCTCGGGGCATTTTTCCTCTTCTCGGGATACTTCATCCCGAGAGAGTTCATCCCCAAGTACTGGCTCTTCATGTATTACGTCTCTCTCTATAGGTACCCTCTTGATTCCCTGCTTCTGAACGAGTACTGGAGCCAGAGAGACGAGTGCTTCTCGAAGGGATGTGTGCTCACGGGGAGAGACGTGTTGAAGAGCAGGGGATTGGAGGAGGACACGAGATGGATCAACGTCGGGATCATGCTCGCCTTCTTCGTCGTGTATCGGATACTTTCTTGGATCGTTCTTACGCGGAAGGTGTCCAAGACGACGTTGTGATCGGAGCGTTTGCTAGGGTTTTCAGATGTTAGGTTTCAAAATTTGTTGAGGTCCCTTCAATGTTAAGGGTGTCCAATATCAATAATGCAAGCAAGCCTTACAAAATATGCAATGAGAGAATCATTAATTGGTTGCAAGCTTGAGTTCAAAGTTCCAACTACCATTTGTCTCACTTTAAATGCATCAATGGTCCATCCATATACGAAATGACTCATTTGCTAAAGAAATTTGAATAGGTCTCTTCTCTCTTACAACTTTGCGCAAAAAGAAACCTATTTTTGTTGCCCTCCTTTTGTTGAATTTCTTGTGTTCTTGCCTATGAAACAATCTATTTTTTCTGAGTTAAGAGTGTTTGCTATTGTACAAAATGTAGCAAGAAAAGTGGGACTAATTTGTAGTCTCACTTAAGCAGCAGCTATGAATTTGCGGCAGATGATTTATTTCTCTTGGAAATGCCAATCTCTCAACATGATTGCTAAATATTGCCGCAAAATATTGACAGATTGGAATAAATTGCGTTTTGATTGCTCAAAATTTAAGATTAACCAGACTTTTGCCTTCATCCTTTATGTTTTTACATGTATATATGGATTTGGATTAGAGATGGCAATGGATATTGGACCCGGTTAAGATCCATGAATTCAGATTCATTTTTTAGGGCCTGGATCTTATTTTTTTTGGACCCGATGGATTTGGGCCGAATCTGGATTTCAATTTATAAAACGGATCTGGATCTTGAAATTACAGATCCGGATCCGACCAAAATCCAACCCGTGGATTCATTTTTTTAATATATATAATTTAGAGTGGATTTTTAAAATGGTCACTTTCATATTGTAAAGATAAAAAATGTCCACTGTTACCAAAATACCCTTCACATTAAAAATTAAAAAAAATGTCCACTTTACATCACCCCTTTAAAAAATCCCGCAATTCACAACCAGTGTAAATTCACAACTTGTGAATTGTGAAGTCACAACCAGAATTTTTTGTTTATGAATTCACAACCAGTCGAATTCACAATCAAAATTTAATTCACAACCAGATTTTTTTGGTTGTGAATTCACAACCTAAATTTAATTCACAATAAGAATTTTTGGTTGTGAATTCAAAACCAGTCGAATTCACAACGAAAATTTAATTCACAACCGTAAACCCTAAACCCTAAACCCTAAACTTACTCTAAACCATAAACCCTAAACCCTGAACCTTAAACAATCGAACTCACAACAAGAATTTTTTGATTGTGAATTCACAAGCCTAAGCCCACTCTAAATCCTAAACCCTAAATCAACTCTAAACTCTAAACCCTAAAACCTAAAACCCTGAATTCACAATTCACAACCAGTCGAATTCACAACCAGAATTTTTTGTTTGTGAATTCACAACTGAACTGAAACACTAAACCCTAAACCTAAACCCTAGTTGTGAATTATTACGATTGTGAATTCACAACTGAACTAAAACAGTAAATTCACAACTGAACTGAACTGAAACCCTAAACTCTAGTTGTGAATTATTACGATTGTGAATTCACAATTGAACTGAAACAGTAAATTCACAACTGAACTGAACTGAAACCCTAAACCCTAGTTGTGAATTATTACGATTGTGAATTCATAACTGAACTGAAACAGTAAATTCACAACTGAACTGAACTGAAACACTAAAACCTAGTTGTGAATTATTACGATTGTGAATTCACAACTGAACTGAACCAGTCGAATTCACAATCAAATTTAATTCACAATCAGATTTTTTTGGTTGTGAATTCACAACCAGTCGAATTCACAACCTAAATTTAATTCACAATAAGAATTTTTTGGTTGTGAATTCAAAACCAGTCGAATTCACAACGAAAATTTAATTAACAATCGTAAGCCCTAAACCCTATCTAAACCCTAAACTCACTCTAAACCATAAACCCTGAACCTTAAACAGTCGAATTCACAATAAAAAAAATTGATTGTGAATTCACAAGCTTAAGCCCACTCTAAACCGTAAACCCTAAAACCTAAACCGTAAACCTACTCTAAACCCTAAACCCTAAAACCTAAACCCTAAATTGACATGATATGAACATTAAAAATCATGAAAAAGTGAGTGTTATCACCTCTACACAAGGTGATACAATACATCGCATGCAGGTGAAATTGAACTCAAGACCTTTTACAAAGAAAAATCTTGTGGTGTATCAATTTTGTCACTTGATAAATCCACTCTAAATCCTAAACCCTAAATCGTAAACCCACTCTAAACCCTAAACCCACTCTAAACTCACTCTAAACCCTAAACCTAAACCCTTATCCCTAAACCCTACACAGTCGAATTCACAACAAGAATTTTTTGGTTGTGAATTTACAACCAAAATTTAATTCACAGCCAGAATTTTTTGATTGTGAATTCACAACTAAAATTTAATTCACAACCACAATTTATTTTGGCTGTGAATTCAAGTAGTTGTGAATTTGAGTTTTTAAAGTTTGAATTCACAACTAAAACTAGAATTTATTTTGATTGTGAATTCACAACCAGAATTTATTTTGATTGTGAATTCAAGTAGTTGTGAATTTGAGTTTTTAAAGTTTGAATTCACAACTAAACATAATTTATTTTGGTTGTGAATTCGAGTTTTAGTTGTGAATTCAAAAATATGAAATTGTGAATTCATAGATGCGGTCGTGAATTCAAGAACCCGAATTATATACTTCAGAATACAAAATTTCAGTTCCAAGAACATGCCAATTAAGCTTCATACTTTAGTCTTTAGCCGACAAGATTAATAAATAATAAAACACTTTTACAATTTTCAAAATCCAACAAAACAAAAGAAAAACTTTTGGCCCCTAAACAAACTCCAAAATCAACTCATACATTTTCTGCAGCAAGCATCACAACTCATCAAGCTTCATGTACAACCAAGCACCCAATAATCCCAGTCATCTTCCCACTGGTGCGTCATTTCTTCGCCTTCATCTTGCTCATCCCAATCTGCCAGATCCACTCACAAATTAAAGATACTTGATTATCACAAAAGTTCGATGAAATCTGCAAATCGTCCTTCTATGAGAACCTTATTCCTCTCCTGCAACCTCCGGTTATTCTCTTGTATAACCTCCATCGTCCTCTTCCTCTCATTCTCCATCTCGGACTTTGTTTGTGGCTCATGAGCCCTGTAAAACATATATCCAAGGAAAACACACGAGGGCCAAAACCAAACCAGTTCATCAAACAAGCTTTCCTTTTTTATTGGACCCCTTTTTAGGAAACTTTCGAAGCAGGCCTTTCCACATAATTTACCCCAGCAGAAAAGGCAACAGATTTTGGCAAGTTTAGAGACGACAATTAAATCGCATGCAGAGTGATTTCAGGACAAGGCAATTAAGCATACCTCCCAAGCTCCAAATAGTCACTTCTGTCATCATCGTCTTCCTCACTACTCTCCTCTTCTTCTGCAACTGCTTCAGAATCGTCTGATGAATCAGAAGCAGCATCCAGCTCCGCATCAAGAATTGCTACAAAGTCATCGCTGCTTGAAGAGTGGACAGGTGAGTCCTCTGGTAAACTCCTCTGTCATGACATCCAGAAAATTCATGACTAAGAACTTTTGCTTCACGAACTCTCTTTTAAACAAATTATAGCACATATTGTGACGCAGTTTCCTGAAGGGCTCCCATCAACTTTATAGAAAAAGTAGTGATAACAATAAACATTTATTCTTTCAACCAACTATCTCATGGCATCAGCTAAAACATATTTCAGTGATTCTCCAAGAACATGCCTTACACTAATGCCAGCTTATGCAACTCACAGTAACCCTCAGATCAATTTTATCAGTTCACATATTTACAGTTCCCATCAGTTTTATCAGTTCACAATTCACCGTCCAATTGTATCAATTCGTCGAAATATCACCAAGGATATACCGCATTAAGCCAAATGGGTAATCAAACTTGAATTAACAACAGTAGAAGCAAAGCATCAGCTGCATAACCAAAATTAGAGAAAAAAAAAGGAACAAAAAAAAAAGGAAAAAGATAACTTGTGAACAAAACCCTGCATAAACCTCAGTTGAAACAGCCCCCAATTGTTCTCTGAAATCTGATCAACGCATTGCACAGTAGCAGGGTTACAAGAAGTTGGTGCTGCTTCTGAACTACCGGAAAAATAACAGCTGATAACAATTGCTCAAATCAAACTACCTCAACTTGTCACATCAAACACAAAATCACAATCAATTCCGATGACAAAACTCATATTTCTTCAATAAACATCAATAGATAGAGAAACAGAGATAACTAGACACACACAAATACCAGCTTGTTTCTTCTCCGTGGAGCTGCCGCTCCGCTGCAGTATCTCGAGCTCCGTGGAGCTGCCGCTCCGCTGCAGTATCTCGAGCTCCGTGGAGCTGCCGCTCTGTGGAGCCCACAATCCAGTGTAGGAGAAAATATATAATGAAATATACGACGAAATAAGAACATAAACCTGGAGAAGCCCGACGAGGGGAGAGGACGGCACATCACCAGAAGCCATTAACTCTGAATCTCTGCCTCTAAACTCTAAGGTAACAAAAGAGATTCATGGGGAGCCATTTTGGATGAAAATATGGATGCTCCGACTTTGAAAGGGGTCCAAATAGTAATGCTGTGATTGGTTTGAAAATAACAGATTCAGTTGCAGATGTAGAAAAAGTGGTGTCTGTTAGATCTGTGCATCGTGGAAATGGATATTTATCAGTTCAAAGTGAAATAAATGTCAGCAATCTTAAGAAAAATGAAGTACTTTCAAGTAAAAGGGAGATGGATGCTAATTGTATCCTTTTTCTGTAGCTTTGGTGGTTTTACTCTGTACTTGTTGAGGAACTGCTGGGACTTGAATGTCATGTTTGTTGTTTCTCATGCTCTCATGCAATAACCTAATTTGCTAGTTTCCTGGTTTTATTCTTTCCGTAACTTGATATACCAGCTATATCTGGTGTTAAGAGGCCTTTTGATGAGCAGCAACCTTCGGTGCATGTAATATATAGCTCTCTACCAAGGTATGCTACAACTATGCACACACTATTCTATTTGAATTGTAATTGCTACTGATAAGTTTCCATTCTATATTTCTATTATCAGAGAAAGTAAGCAAAAGCTTGAAAAGCTGTTAGAGCAGTGGTCCCAATGGCATTCACAGTGGAGCTCTACATCAGATGTAAGCCCATTGTGATCTGCACCTAAAATATATGAATTGATACAGTAGATATTGCCATTGATAGTGGTCAAAGACTAGGCTTGACACAATGTAGACAAACAAAATTTACAGGGGCCTCCAAAGGTCATCGATGAAATTTTAATGCACATTTGAATTTAGATAATTTAGTTCAAATCAAGACGCATGGACAAAAAATGCAACCAAGTTAGAAATCTAAATATGAAAAGATGACTGGGAAGAACAGTACCTGGGTAGCAAATACGAGTAGCTCTCCAATTGCGAAAAGTGCCAGAAAGACATACAGGCTATGAAAACAAAAGGCAGCAAAGCAGAATACTGCTCCGAGGAGTGTAGCAACTGACAGAAGCTGCAAACAAAATAGCAAGAATAAAGAAAACGAATAAGAGAGATAAATAACTGACTGGGTCTACGTCACGGGGCGAAGGAAGATCGGGAAGGGAGTGAATGGAAGACTTCTGCGAATTCGAGAGACCAATGCAACTTCATACAATGCTGGTGCAATTCATATCATACTAAGCCCCAAAATTGCTAATGATAATCATAACAAGTCGAAAAATACACCATTTCTTTATCCAAAGATTATCTGCTTCTGCTACAAAATTTTAGAATAGAACTGAAGTCTTATGACGTACTTTTGATTTGAACCGATAAAATTAATGGATGGAATCCATGAGAAAAAAAGCCCTAAATTTGGGGATCAACAGATTTGAAATCAAAATGAAAGCACGCACCTTTGATTGGCTTTAGCCTCGACAATGAATTACCGGATTATGCGACAAATCGACGGTGCGAATGTACAGAGGAAGGCGGCGGTTGCTATAGTTTGCTGCTATCACCGAAAAATCTGAGGGCAAGGCCGGTGGCCGAACTTGTGAAGGAGAAGCACTTGTCACTCTCCGCGCTACCGCCACCGCGGCTCCAAATTGGGCCGCCCGCCGCCCAAGACGCTCGCGCAGCGCCTCGTCTGGATCCTGCTCTCTTTCCTCCTCAAGCGCCAGGGGATTTTCCTCTTCGCGCCTCTTCTCTACATCTCCAGTATGCTCTTCTACATGGGAGGCTAAAGTTGCGGCGGGGGGTGAAGCAAGAGATGGCGGAGGCGACGAGGCCGGGGCAGTGGCGCTTCGCCGGCGATCTGAGCTCGGAGGGAGAGAGAGAGAGAGGGGGGGGAGGGAGAGTGAAACCGTGAAAGAGGAAGTGGAGATGAAATGGGCTATTTTAGGCTGAGGGGCATTTCCGTCCTTTCAACCATAAAATGAACAATTTTTATTATTTTTATCTTAGTGGATATTTTTTATTTTTACAATATGAAAGTGGACAGTTTTATATATTTACTCTATAATTTATATTTATTTTACTAATAATATTAAATATAAAAATTAAGGATAATACACAAATTATATTATTTGAAAGTAGTTGTACCATGGATGATGGAGACTTTTTTTTCTTATAAATTGTAATTTGGAAGACTTGTTCTAATGGACTTCGGCATTGAGATTTGTTTATATTGAATTTTTTATGACTTATTTTTCTATGTTAAGACTTTGTATTGCATGAATGTTTTTTGTGCAATATTTTTTATGATGGAAACTAGATGTTATAGATTTTATGACTTTTTTTTTTTAAATTTATTTTAACTAGATGTTATAGATTTTCTGCCCGAAACCGGCGGTTTCTGAAGATTATTAATTTTTACATTTTTTATGCATAGAATTAAATTCAATGAAGATTATCAATTTTTATGCATTATTTTGATTGTGAATGTGTTAGAATTATTTTTTCCTTTATTGTATTTCAATATTTCAACACAAGTCATTTAATTTTTTTAAAAAAATATTTTTAAAACTTGTAAGTAACTTATTATATTTTTAACACTTGTAAGTAAGTTATTATATTTTCAAATTTCAACACTTGTAAGTTATTATATTATTTAAGATTTTTAAGTTGAGTAATTTCAAAATTATTAAAGTTGAGTAATTTTAAAATTATTTAAATTGAGTAATTTTAAATTTTAAAAAACACAACATATATTTATAACTTATAAGTTATTATATATTTAGTCGGGCCGACCCTATAGGGTGCCGGGCCATGCGGTTACGGGCTAGTCGGGTTATAATTTTTATCGGGTTGGAAATTTTCAACACTAACCCTCTCGAATTGATGGGTTAATCGGGGCAACCCACGAGTTTCGGGCTGGATTAACATCCCTACATATTACATACATTTAGGGCTGGGAATCGGGTCGGGATCGGGTACCCGATCCCGATTAAGGTGGAAAACCGATACCCGGTCCCGAACCCGAAAAAAAATCGGGTACCCTAATACCCGAGTCGGGTACCCGAGTCGGGTATTCGGGTACCCTAAATTACCCGGTCAAAATTGCATGTTTCAGGTCAAACTGTGAAAATCGGGTATTTCGGGTATTAGGGTACCCGATTTTCCTTAATCGGGTATTAGGGTACCCTAATACCCAAAAATACCCGATTTTTAAAAAAAAAATTCGAAAATGTAACCCCTAATTAAATAATTTAATATATATTTAATAAAAAATCGGGTATTTCGGGTATACCCGATACCCGATCGGGTATACCCGATACCCGATTTTTCCCCACCCTAAATACCCGGTCCCTAATTTTTCGGGTATAGGGTACCCGATACTCGATTTTTTCGGGTCGGGTAATCGGGTACCCTATACCCGAACCCTATCTTCCCACCCCTACATACATTAACTATAATAGTAATAGGAAAGGTTTGATATGTACACAATATAGGTAGCTTGCTTTACATATTTTATTAAGAGAGAAATTTTTTTATAGCCTTAGTTCATAAATATACAAGTTATCTAGCCCTAGTTCATAATATACAAGTTACATAACCATTTTTTGCTTAAATTACTATCGTACCCTTAGTTATCTTGGTCCACAAAATAGAAATTCAAAGAAATACTCTTCCTTTCTTTCCAAAACTGAAAATTCTACCCTATTCTTAAAAAAAAAAATTGACTTCCTCAATCCATTGAAATTCGAACACGTTCATCGCCGCCCAGCTTCGCCCCGTCGCCGTCGAAGCCCAGCTACGCCTCGCCGTCGTGCACTACTTCTACCCGCATTTAAGCTAAGAGAAATTGCGTGCTGCTGCAGAAATCCGATCAAAATCTATGCCGGTTGGTGTGGATTTGGTGGCCAGTTGGCTTGAGGCTAAGGGAGTGGAGGAGGGCCACGAGTCGCCCCTGTCCGCTACACGAATTGGCTCGAAGCCCCGCCGTCGCCGTCCAACCCGTCGAAGATCGCGCCCACTACTCGATCGAGTACTTGATGGAGTACACGATCGAGTACTCGCCATAATATTGTTCTCTTGTCTTTTTCTTTCAATTATTGTGATTTTAATCCACATTTCTTGTTTGTAACATCAACGAGAGTGTATTTGGTTATTATAAAACACGATCGATGATAATTATTATCGGTATTACATGTTTTATTTCAACATGTGACACATCTTTTGATTTTCAAAATAAAAGTCCACACTATCTCTTATGTAGTAGATATACTACACTTCAATCATTTACTCAAGTGTAATAGCTAAATACACTTAATATGCTATTGAATTTAGCATCAGCATGTTATTTAAGACCGACAGAACGTTTCATATCATTACAAATCTCGAGAAAATGAGCAAAATTAAAGACTGTTCTTCACTACATGATGGAGTACTCAAAGGTGAACGCCATCGAGTATTGAAGAACAATGATAATTTTTGTCAATTATTGTGATTTCAATCCGCGTTTCTTGTTTGTAACATCAACGAGAGTGTATTTGGTTATTATAAAACACGATAGATGATAATTATCATCTATATTACATGTTTCATTTCAACATTTGGCACATGTGATAAAATTGAATATTGTTCTTCACTACTTGATAGAGTACTCGATGGTCAACGTCATCTGCTGAAATGGAAATTTTATTGAAAAAAGAAAAAAATGATAAACCTTGAAAGCACAGGCGCAGACAAGGGGTCGATCCTCAGAAAAGAGAGCTCAAGGAAAAAAACCAAATCCCTCTCAAAGGGAAAAAACCACACAAAAGATGAAACAGAAAATAAATCAACCTAGGGAAGGGGCGGAAAGGCAGCCTCCAAAGCTCCGGCCAAACCATTGCCCCTAGGCAGCCCGGCCCCCTCAACCCAAAACAAGAGAAAAAACAAGAAGCCGTCGACAGACGAACGACACAACCCCAACACCGGAACAGCAGAGGCGGGGGAACACCAAACAACGCAACAGAACCAACCCAAACCAGATGAAGAAGCCAGTCGCACCCAGACAAGAAGGCCAAGGACACAAGAACCTGCAAAACCAAGAGAAAAAATGAGAAAAAAAAAGGGAAAAACAAGACAAAGCAAAAAAGACAAGAAACAAACACCGCCCAAGACCGCCTACCAAGGGAGACAACCCTTCCTAACACGGCCAAACAAACCCCTACGTCCACCTTAAAAAAGCGAAGGAACCCAAGAGGCTCAACAACCAAGCAGTCTCCAACCAAACCCAGACCCTCAAGTAACCACCAGTCTCGAGAAATGTGCAGAGCTAAGGCATTGAGAAGCAACATCAAGATAATACAAATCAATCCGATCAGACCCAATTCTCCGCTAGCAGTGAATCTCCTAATGCAATTACTTTTATAATCAAATCTCATTCTTTTTTCTTTTTTTTTAAATGATAAAAAACTTTGCTTTGAAAGGCCATCTTCACGGGATGAAGCAATTGGAAGTAACCAAAGACTTCCCGCAAGGTTTCTCATGCTCATAATGAGGAGACCATCAGAGAAGTAGAGACCAGAAGCTCAAATTTCAATCAACCCATACAAACCAGAGAAAAGATATTAAGCCTATTACAATGAAAACACTCCTGCTAGCATCTACCGGACAAATCACGTCATGAAATGCTTATCAAGATGTTGCGATCAAAACCTTAGACTCCTTACACAACTCAAGAACCGCAGAACAAAAGGGACCAGGCCAACCACCAATACCAACACAAACCAGAGCCATAAGAGAACCAACACTAAACCAAAGGAACGAGAGAGGCTCGAAAAACCAGAGAGGAAGGGGCAATCACCGAAGACAGGCAGAACCAAGAGACAACCCTCAAAACAAGAAAAAACAAACAAAAAAGAAAGAAGATGACAGAAACTCCCCTGGAAAACACAACTCCCTCAAGTGACAATCCGATCATAAGGCAGGAGCCTCTTGTCGTCACGAACCAACTGGAGGATATCCGAAATCGCAAAAGGCTAGAATCCTTCCTCCGCCACCGAAGAGGCCATGAAATCAGCAACACGATTCCCTTCCCTGTAAATGTGAGTGATAATAATATGAAGACCAGTAGTGGAAGAGAGTACATTTCTCCAACAGCTGAAGAACCTCCAAGGGACCATGTTGGAACGAGATCAGAAAAGATCGACCATGTAAGTGCAGTCCGTCTCGATCCACACATAATCCCAACCATGAACCACAATCTGCTCCAAAGCAATGATGAGGGCATAAAGCTCAGCCTCAAACGCTCAGCCACGGCCAGCAGAGAAATGGCAGCAACCCAAAACAGACGAAGAATCCCAAATAACCCCACCAGCATGAATGAGAGGAGGAGAGCCATGAACTGAGCCATCAATGTTGATCTTCCGCCATGGATGAGGAGGAGGAAGCCAGAAGACATAGATGTAGAAAATAGGACGTCGAGGTCTACCCGGCACCCCAAGACCATGAAGAATAAGCAACTCCTCAACCGAGTTAGCCATCTCACCCAAACTGAACCGAGAGGCTTTCGAAATGAAGGCCTTGACATGAATCGTCAGAGCCACCGCAGAAACTGGAGCCACATCGAACACAGCTCTGTTTCAGAGATTCAGAGGCTCCAAACGGTAGACATAACACCAACCCGCTAGAGATTATCCACCTGCTTGCTAGTATGCACATTCATAGCCCAAATTATCAAACTCCCAATATCATAGATCGACGAACCATCCACCCTGAACCAAGTGAAAAGGAAGCTCCAAACATGTCTAGCAATAGCACACTCCCAAAAAAGATGATCGATATCCTCTCCCGCATTCCTGCAAAGTGGACACCAGCCCGGACCAATGTAACCAGAACGACGCATAGAACTGGCCGTAGAGAGACGGCCCAGAATAACACGCCAAGTAACAATAGACCGGCGCACCAGAATAAACGGTGCCCAAATCCATTTGCCCCAACCACCGACGGGAAACTATGACGAATATGATCCATGGCAAGCGAGGAGGAAACCTCACCAAAATGAGAATGAGTCCAAGCCCGGCAATCCTGCCCACCACTGATAGGAACAGAGACAATGTCAAAAGCAATGTCCGGAAAAGCCTGCAAGAAATCCAGAGTGAAATGCCATGTGTCATCAAAGTAATAGTCCGAGATCGGCTGCATGAGAGAATGGTGAACCGCAACTGGAATCCCAATCCTGTCAACGAGCTTGTAGCCTAACCAGCTATCCATTCAAAAAAGAATGGTAGAACCAGAGCCGATAGAGCAATGTGTGTCACTAACTAAAGAACGAATAGAGTCCCGCGTGCCCAACCAGATAGTTGAAGAAAACCAAGGAGAACGAGACCGCAAACAAGGGTCCAAATAGTGCTAACGAAACAACTGAAAACCCAGAGAGTCCGAAGTAACCACCAACCACCCCAACCTAAGCATAAAGCTCTGACTGATGTGAAAAAAAGACTTCACATTCAGACCACCTTGAGCCTTAGGAGCACAGACACAGTTCCAAGCTACCGAAGACTTTGGCTTGGAAGTGGTGCTGCCCGTCCAGATAAAAGATCGACAGGCACGATCCAAATCATGCAAAAGCTTAGCCGGCCACTTGTAAATCAACATGATGTAAATTGCCGCACTCTGAATGACCGAGGTGACCAAACAAATACGACTTGCCATAGACAACTGCATGCCCTGCCATCTAGGAAAATGGGCAATAATGCTCCCGAATGCAAGCAAGCCGAGCAGAGGAGGCACGACCTGCGAAAATAGGGACCCCCAAATAGACAAAAGGCAGAGATCCAAAGGAGAAGCCCAAATCCCGCTGAAGCCGACGGCGCAACTGAAGTGGAACGCCTTTGCCAAAGTAAATCGTGGACTTGGCCTTATTGCAAAACTGACCAGAGACGGAGGCATAAATCAGGAGAATAGACTCAATCATCCGGCAACTACGCCTCTCAGCCTTGCAAAATAAAAGAACATCATTAGCATACAGAAGATGAGAAGGAAAGAGCAGGGACCGCGACATCCGCATACAAGCAATAAGGCCCCCATCCCCAACATCCAAGAGAAGGCGACTCAAAACCTCATTCGCCAAGCCAAACAAAATCGGAGACAAAGGGTCTCCCTGCTTGACCCCACGCGAGCAGCTAAAGAACCCATGTTGCTCCCCATTAAAGAGAACAAAAATCCGGGCCGACTGAAAGATGACCTTGATCCACTGCCGAAAAGAGGAGGGAACCCAAAGCTATCCAGAACAACATCAACAAACTCCCAACTCAGGGTGTCAAAAGCCTTCCTGATATCGACCTTCAGGGCTATATTCCTCTCCTGAATCGAACGCTCCATGCAGTTAAAACCAAACTGGTTGGCCGTAACAATCTCTGCCGCCACCGCATTCAACCGAGAGGTCAGAATTTTGGTGATGACTTTGATGAAGAAATTTCCAAGCACAATAGGACGGTAGTCAGACACAAGAATAGCATCGGCCTTCTTGAGGTGAAGGTAAAGCAGGTTGGAATTAAGACCATGAGGAAGATAGCCATGCGAGAAAAAACGTCTCACAGCGGCGACCATGTCATCCCCCACCACTTCCCAAGAATGCTGAAAGAAGGCCCCATTAAAACCATCTGAACCGGGAGCACTATTTCTATCCATGGAGAAGACCACCGAACGAATATCATCTGCTGAAGGGAGAGCAGTAAGCAAGTCAGCCTGTGAGGCGAGGTGACAGAGGAAGGAATGTAACCAGAAATCCAGGACCTGACCACCACTCCAGAAACCGGCTCAGACTGAATCACATGAGCCGTCATGGTAGCTGGTCCTCCGAGATAACACCATCAATACTAAGCTTCTTGATGATTTGATTGGAACGACACCATTTAACCATAGAATGGAAAAAACGGGTGTTCATATCCCCATCCGAAAGCCAAGAGACCCTACTTTGCTGTCGCAAATGCTCAGACTTGCACAAGAGGACGGTGCCAATACGAGCCTGTAAGTTGACCTCCTGATCAAAAAGGTCATCCGTGTAGCCCTGCTCATCAATCCCCTCCTGAAGAGAGTTCAAATCCTGTTGAAGCTCAGCTAAGGCAACATTGTAGTTCCCAAAGGTATCTCTGTTCCAAGCCTTGAGAATCGGGTGAAGACGCTTCAATTTTTTCATAACCCGTACCATCGGATAGAGACAATCAAGTGGAGAAGACCAAGAGACACGGACTTGATCCAAAAACCGCTCATGAGAGCACCACATATTCAAAAAATGAAACCGACGACCTGTAGGGGCAGAAGCCGTGTCCTGGCATCTCAACAGAATGGGAGAATAATCAGAACCAAGCCGAGGAAGAACCAGAACAGCAGAAGAATACCAAAAATCAGAGAAGTCCTGAGTGAAGAGAGCTCTATCCAGAACCGACTCAATCGGAGAAGGGAACCTCCGCCGATCCGTCCAAGTGAAGTAATGGCCAGTGGGCTCCGGCTAAATCAGATCATGATCCTCAATGAAAGTATGGAACTCACCACAAGGGGTGGAAGCCGGAACCCTACGCCCACGACGCTCATGAGCTCCCAAGACAGAATTGAAATCACCAATCATAAGAAAATGACCCACAATAAAGGGCTCCACATCCAACCAGAACTGACGATGCTCAATGTAATCACAGGAGGCATGAGTGAAAGCCAACATACCGACAGTCCCCATAAAATAGCACCTGATGAACACCACCTGAGCACAAGAGAAAATCACATCCGGAGCCAAAGAGGGATCAGCAAAAACCCAGATATTAGAACGGCGTCGCCCATGCACATTCTGATGAACCGGGGAAAGATGCAAAGAATGCCAATAAGAACTCGGAATACCAAAAAACTGTGACTTTGGTTTAAGGATACCAAGGAAACACCATAGAAGAAGAAATGCCTATGATATTCCAACACAACACATTCATTGAGAGACAACAGGAAAACCATCCTCCGGAAGTGGATCATCACCATCATCAGAAATATCATCTGCCTATCTCTTCGAAGAGGCCTTACGAGAGACCTCATACATTCTCTGAAAAGCACCAGAAGTAGGGGTATCAACCGTGAAGTTCTGTATCACAGCACCAGCTGATTTGGCAGCAGAAATTTTCTCTAAGAATTCCATCGGCTCTGGGGAAGAACTTCGTCGGGCCGCCATTAAGGACTTGGTCCCCCATTTCTTCCCGGAAGGATCAATATAAACTATGTCTATCAAGGAAGAACTCCTGAAAGAGACGTAACTAAACCTGCCTGGGTCCGACGCCGACAAAGACCGACCACCTCGTCCACCCCGACCCTGGGGGAGAGGGGGCCGAGCAGCTAAAACCTTCTTCGGATGGGGAGAATGCGGACCCAAATTGCGCTGAGAGTCAGACGAAAGAGTACCAGAGACCGGCTGCTGCACAGAGATCAAGTTCTTCTGAGGAGGAGAACAAACCAAAGAATCCGAACCAGACGAAGCCGCGGCCACCATCTCAGCATCTAAACTCATGCTCAGAGGAAACATATCAACCGAAGAACCATCAATAGGGGCCTGAGTAGTATCTCTGATAATGATCATATCATCCGAGCCCTTCCTCAAATCTGTCTCCAGCCTACCATCATCTAGAGCCTCAAAAAAATTGAACGTCGAAAAAGCCCGAGGAGACAGCCACCGAAGTATGAGAAGTCTCATCAGTGTGAACCCCAGAAGACGAAGGAGGTCCCATAATCACGTCCCGCAGAGCATCAATCGACGCATCCAGAGCCCCATCTCAACATTTGAACGTCCCTGCACAGATCTAGGGTGCCAAACTGAACGACTCCTGGCGCACCTGCGCCGAGACCTGTTCCTGCGCCTCCTACCACGCCGACCATTAGCCTGTTCGGTCTGCTAAACCGAAGAAGAAGGATTTTTTTTCAAAAGGATCCTTCTCTGAACTAAGTTTCCTGCAATCCTCAGTAGAATGGCCAAGCGTAGAACAAAGACAGCAAAAATATGGCAAATCCTCATATCCAAATTCAATTTCAAAAATATCATCATCACATTTCGCATCAAGAAACTCCGGAATATCAAGAGCCACATTCATCTCGACTAACACCCTAGCAAAATAACCAACTAAAGCCCTAGCAGACATGCCATCAATAAGTAAAGGAATACCAACATGCCTAGCAATACCAAGAACTTCAGGATGCCAAATCTCATGAGGTAAATTAAAGATGCGAACCCATACCTGAGCCGTGGAGGACTCCAGCTTGTTCGGATTGAATTTAGGGGTCCAAGCTTGAAGAAAGAGAATCTCGACACGAAGACGCCATGCGGCCTTTGCAAAGGCAACCGCATAGTCCTCTTGAGAAGTGAATTTCAGCGTGAAATATCCCTTGCCAAGAGGGATAACCTCCCAAGCTGACGACAACTTCCAAAGGTCCGAAAGCTCCGAATAAGATCAGCAGCAAATCTCAGCGCCTCACCTTTCTTGAGAAACACCCGTCCATGAATAGCGTACTGGAAAAACTTAACATGCCGTTGTCGAAAAGCTGAAGAAATCGAAAGGCACGGACGATCTTCCAATATAGCAGGCTTCAACACCGCAAAATCGTGGGCTGGGACATCCGTGGGACGCCCAGAACAAACTCTGAGAGAGTCAGCAAACGACTTCCCCTTAGGGAGAAACTCATGGCCTTTTCTCTCCAAGACGGGTGAAGAAACAATAGGCTCCCGAATGATAACAGCAGCGGAAGTGGACGTCGAGAAGCTACTGCCGGAAGAGCCAGCCAGTTGACCAGCCGATCCCTTTAAGACATGCGACGCATGAGCACCATGCAAAAATCCAGCCCCCACCGGAACAAACCCAGCAGGAATTGGATCAGATTGCACTCCCAAAATTTTGGCCGTAGGACTCAAGAAAAACTAACCCGAAGCCGCCGAGGATAATAATGGGGCCAACTGTCCTTGGCCGCAAACACCACCGGGAAAGAAACCAACTCCGGAAGCGGATTGGAGCACAGCCATGTCACCAGACGTTGGCCCACATCCGGCTCCAACCAGAAAATCGGAGGTACCGCTGACCGGCAAAAACAAAGACGAAGAACCCGAAGTCACCATCGAATTACCGACAACAGCGGCTGGGAGCCTCTCAATAACCGGTGATGTTGAAAACCCACTTGGGACAGACGGGAAACCAGACGAAGAACCTGCCGAGATCGAAACCCTAGCATCGCAAACCTGAAAACCATGAGCAGAGGCTGACGCCATCACTAAGAAGTCAGCGGTGGAGAAACCACCGGGAATCCGCTCAATAACAGCAGACGGAAATAGGCCACTCGAGGCAGCCGACGCGGTAGGCAAGAAATCGGAAACAGGAGCCGACAAGCCCCAACTAGCACAAACCCTAGTCACACCGGGAGTAGAGGTAGAATCAAGAGCACTAGTTGAAGTTCGCAGACCCGAAGCCGCCCGCCAGTCAAAGCCCACCGCTGATGGACTGGAGCGTTCTTGCACAGAACCGGCGCTAGCATACCCGACAACATGATTTGGGGGAGAAGACACCAAAACCCTAGCAATATCATTCATCGCCTCCAATGAAGAAGGCTGAGCCCTATCGCTAATCTTAACCGAAAAGAAACTCCAATCAAACACCGCCGTTGATTGATCGGCATAATTTCTATGCACCGTGGCTGAAGACGAAACCATCGGCGAAACAGTCCCAGCCGATTGCACAAGATCCCTAGGGTTTTGGATGACATGAGGTTGTGAAACCCTAGGCTTAGCAGCGGAACTAACCGGAAGGGGAGGAAAATCAGATTGGGAGAAAAAAGACATGATGCTGGCCGGAGAAGACCACGGCCGGCCGGCTCGAAGCGAACGACGGAGCTCCACCTAGGAGGCAGCCGAGAGGCAACCGTGAGAGAGAGTATCTCGATGGTCAACGCCATCGAGTACACCATCGAATACTAAAGAATAATGATGATTTTTTTTGAATTATTGTGATTATAAAATATATTATATGTTTGTTTTCACTAAGATTGAAGATTGTTCGTTTTGTAAGCATTGTCATTGTCGCAGCCTGATTCTCGACACTAGTGATAGTGGGGTACGAGTATCGATACAACTATTTTTAAAAGAATAAAAGATAAGAAGAATAGGTCGAACATCAAGCGGAAGCTCGCATCAAAAGGTGTTAAGGAAATCATCATAAAGGAACCCAAGGGTAAAATCGTCAACGTCGTTATAACTTTTTATTTATCAGGAATTTCACGAACAAAAACAAAATGGGTATCGCTCATTTTTCGTAAGGAAGCATAATATGCAGAGTATCGCAGCAAAAGGCGAACCGATTATATGTATGAAGACACATAACCGTGAGTATATTACTTGATTCGAAAGGAAACGAAGTATTTTAATCATCAAGACTCTATTAATCATAAGGGCAATATTAAATATGATCACATCGATTGAAACGGTTCCCCACCAGCACCAGACCAATCTCGCTCCCCGCTTAGCCTGCATATTTAGAAATACATGCAGGGCGTGAGTACATAATACTCAGTGGGCAAACGCCGAAAAATAAGAAAAGTGCTCTTAGAGCTATAAGTTTGAAGCTTGCCACATCTCAGCAATACACAGAAATAAGTTAGCATAAATGAATCTGTGCATGTTTTCATAATCAACATCATAAATAAGTGTCTGCAGACAAAGTAATCGACATGTATGTACCGCATCTACAACTCATCATTATAATTAAGGTACTGAGAAGTAGGCCTCCCTCTCAAGTACCGTGACCGGCCGACCCGAAGACGGCTCACAGTCACCTCTGTGCACAAAATCCCGCTTGTGGCAGGACCGAATTCGTCTCATCTCATCAGTAGAGGGTAACATACAAGCTCAACATCAAAAATTGGCAAGTCAAACAGTTCTCAAACATCATTTATCTCAAAACATTTGTTAATCTCATAACATCATCAAATCATTTTAGAAAGCTCATATGATAAACATATACTAAAAATATTGCCCACCTGAAGACCTTACTCAAATTCTCCCGTCAAAGCGGAGTTACTTACTTCCTTGCTCTGCTCGTGTCTTCAGGGATCATCATCATCATCGAGGGTTCATGTCATAAAATGAATCTCGATTAGAAACTCATTAACAAAACTCATGCCTTAACTCTTGCTCTATCTCATATTCTATCTCCTTATTCAACTCTATATAGACTCTCCACTCATCTCAAATCCTTAAGCTCAAGGATAGGTTTCAAGAAAATCATGGTTCTAAGTCTCGATTTATCTCTCATATAAGACTCGTCAAATTTTCACTCAAACACATAGGCAACACAAACACGTAAGGCACATAAGAAAATACAATCAAACATCATCAAAACATGCTCTGTTCATACACTCACTCAACTTCAAAAATTAACTAGTTCTGACTCCGACATCTCCTGGACTCGAGACTCATACCAAAAGAAAGGTCTTCGAGTCTAGTTTCATATAAAAAAAGGTAGAGTCGAAAAATCCAAGTGGTTTGGGAGTTATGTCGTTTTTACCACGATCTACCATATTCGGCAGTTTTGAGCAATCGAAAACTTTGATTTTTGAAAAAATAGTAAATGATGTCAAACTGGGCTCAAATTTGGTGGATATCTATCTAACACAATAAGGTTAATACCATAAAAATTTGGAAAGCTAGATCACACAGGAAGATACTGAAAAGAATAACTCTTTCCCCTGTTCTCTAAAATTGTCGGTAGAAATGTGCAGTTTAGGTTTTGTATTTTATAAAAATAGTAAACGAAGTCCAAATGATTTGAAACGTTACAGGGGTTCTCAGGACTCATGTAGGGACTTGCTATAAAATTTTCAAAGCTTTTTGACATCGACAAACTGTCGATCACAGTAGGTCAGTAGGCCTACGAAAATCACCAAAATCTCATCTCAAACTCTTAAATGCTCAACTCAACATTCCTTCAAAGAAAACCAATCAAAGCTCATTTTAAACACATATAACACTCACAAACATTCAAAAACATTATAATACTCATCATACTCAAATTAACTCTCCTCTTTTACATCTTAACTCAAATATCAAGGAAAACGTCTCAACGAACGCATCAATTCAATTCTCTTTTCATTCTCATGCTCAAAATCACTCCATCATTCATTAATGACCTCATACCTCATATAACTCATTTTACACATATAAATCCCCTTTTTATCATGTAAACTAAACTCTAATGATAACTCATGTATCAACGCAAACTCTTAACAAAAGCATGACAAACGTTCACATAATGATCATAAATCAATTAGACCTCATTTCATCATTCATTGACTTCTCAAAATATGAAAACTCAAAAACTCATTCAAACTAAACTAAGTCCAAATTTTACTTAGCTTACAATAGACTTAATCAAACATATTAAAACACTACTATCATGCTCAGAAACATATATCTTAAGCTAAATCACTTAATCGACACATAGACATGAAAGTCCTAATTTTTATTAAACTAAACTCCTTGAATTTTTTTATAAACACACATGGATCTTTAATCTAATCATAGATCTACCAATTTTAACCCATTTATCTCACGTATAAACCATCAATTTACAAATTAGAGCATATATTCACATATCCCTAATTTTATTAAACTAACTCATATCAAAATCATCCATTGACATCATATACTCAATTTACTCCATCAATCATCATCATATACATCTCATAGACTCATCTACATCATCAATTCATCATTTTAATCATTGACTCAAAAGTTTCCATTTTTGGGTAAACTAAACTCCATCGAACTTTCACATCTCAAGGCATATATTTCACAACACACATCAATCATAAACAAACATCACATAGACCACTTTTCTCACCCCAAATCAAGGAAAGAAGAAGAAAAATTTTTGAAGGGTTGAAGACCCATTTGATTGAAAATTTCAAAAACAAGGGAGGGGTGATTTCTTGCTTCAATCTCTCAAGAATACTCACATATAATCTCATACAAGTCATATCTATGAATTTATACATCACTTACCCAAACTTTTCACCAAAAATCACACTTCCTCTCTCTAGCCTTGGAAGCAATCTTCAATGATCTTCTTGAATCCAAGGAGATTGAAGGTGTTTAGGCAAGGTTTTGGAGTGGATTGATGTGTTTTGTATAATTTTTGGAAGCTTCGGAAGGTTCTACCATGGATGTTAATGGAGGAAGATGAGAGATGAAGGGGAGAGAGAGAGTCGAATTGGTGAGGATGAAGGAGTGAGAGAGAGGATTTTGTTAGATATGAATTGATATGGTGATCTTAGTGAAGATTTGAGATCTTAAAGAATATATGGCATTAAATGCCTAATCTCTCTCTCTAATCTCTACACTCTCAATCTCTACTCTCTCAATCTCTACACTTGGTAAATTTTGGTAATTAGTCACATGCTTGGAAAATTAAAATATTAATGTAAGAAGGGTGATTAAAATAATAACCACAATAATTATGGAAATATTACTCCTTAATAAAATACCATAGCATAATTATTCATGTGATCAAATAAAATAATTATAGCACTAATATTAGTGCACTCACTCAATTATAATATTCCTCTTCGTATGAAAAATAATTTAAAAATATTATGCTAGGAAAAATTTCCATAAACCGGCATCATTCGATTTCTCGGTAAAAATAAACCGCACTTGCTTTGGAAACTTAATCAAAATTCCAAGTGCTAAAGTCTCAAATAAAAATCATAATAACTTGGTCATAATGACACACGTCACAGAAATCACATAATCAATCAGTCACGTAATTTCACATAACATCACATCAAAGCAGTCGGCAAATACAAACAACTAGACGTCTCTCAGACCGACTTTAATTATCAAGGTTTCTCACTCTTTCTTCCTCGACTCTATTTCCAACTCATTATTCCTATTTTCTTAATAGGACAGTCAAACTCTAATAATTCGGTATCCGGTAACTCTATTTCCGGTAGTTGGAAATAAAATAAAATCTCAGCTCAGTTCAATCAGCATCTCTATCTCAACTCATTTCTCAAATCTCATCACTCTAATTCCATCACCGGTTTATTCACTCGTATCTCTATTTAAAAGACAATCTGTCTTATCTGCTCATAAAAAAAAAAGTTTCGTATTTCGACATCTCAGTACTCTCATTATTGTTAAGACACTATTTCTCAATATAGGGAAAAGTACGGGGTGTTACATCCCACCCCCCTTAAAAAAAAATTCGTACCGAAATTTGAGTTATTCACCTTCGGGTAAAAGCTCTGGGTACTTCTCTTTCATCTTCTCTTCAAGTTCCCATGTTGATTCTTCTTGACCGTGATGTCTCCATTGGATTTTCACCAAAGGAATCGACTTGTTCCTCAATTGTTGGATCTTTCGGTCCAGCATAGCATCAGGTCTCTCTTTATAGCTCAAATCTGGTTCCAGAGACACTTCTTCTTGATGGATGACGTGTTTTGGATCAAACACGTACTTTCTCAGTTGAGAAACATGGAAAACGTCATGGACGTTCGCGAAGCTCGGAGGCAACGCTAGTTTATAGGCTACATGGCCTACTTACTCTAATATATCATAAGGTCCTATATATCTCGGTTTAATTTCTTGTTAACTCGAAAATAACATGCTCCCCGAGATAGAGAAAAACTCACACAAACATCGTTTCTAACGTCAAAAGAATCTATCAGTGATTACTCAACTGTTTGATTTTCTTCTTTCGATTTTGCTAATCGATGCCATAATTCATGGCTATGTGGTCCCACTTCTATTGTGGAAGTCTCCCATAGGTATAAGTCGTATAAGGTTGCCAAAGTGGCGCCTTCACGTGTTAACACGTCAAACATTCTTCTACGAAAGATGCCATCTCTCGCTTCTTATTCTCCTATCAAAGCATCATTTCAGTCTTGGCACATCTTTATACTTTCCGCCTGTACGGTGTAAGGGGTATCATGAGCTTCGCTCGTGATTTCGTTCTTCGACTCTTCTTTATCAGGCACACATATTCTCTCTTTAAACAAAATGGCATTATCTGCCGTCTCTTGATAATTCTCCACTCTCTTGGTTCGAATCTTTATTCGCAAACTTTCTATCTTCTCATCTTCTCTCTATGCTGTGACTATTCTCGATCGTAAGTCAGGCGTAATGTTCAGTGCAGAAATTACTATTTCTGTCGTTTGTGGTGGTATTACTACCTTCCAATTCATCTTCTCGAATTCCTTGATTAGGTTCTCTTCTCGAGTAAGGAGAAATCCTAACTCTCCCTGATTCTCTCTGCTTAACGCGTCAGCTACAACGTTAGCCTTTCCAGGGTGATAATTTATTTCACAATCGTAATCCTTCAATAACTCTAACCATCTTCTTTGTCGCATGTTCGAATCTTTTTGCTCAAAGAAATATTTGAGACTTTTATGATCGGTGTATATCTCACATCGTGCTACGTAGAGACGGTGTCTCCAGATCTTAAAAGCAAGCACTACGGCTGCTAATTCTAAATCATAAGTTGGATAATTCCTCTCGTGTGGTCTCAGTTGTCGCGAAGCATACGCTATAACTTTTCTCTCTTGCATCAGTACACAACCTAGACCATTCCTCGATGCATCAGTGTACACTGCATACTCTTTGTTCGTTTATGGAACAGCTAAACTGGTGCAATAATAAGCCTCTTCTTCAGCTTTTGAAAACTTCGCTCGCATTCGTCCGTCCAAACGAACTTGACTTCTTTCTTTAGCAGGTGCGTCAATGGCTTAGCGATTTTCGAAAAGCCGTTAACTAAACGTCGATAATACCCTGCTAATCTCAGAAAACTGCGAATCTCGTGTGGTGTGGTTGGCAATCTCCACTCCTGTATCGCTTGGACTTTCGCTGGGTCCACTTCAATTCCTCTCGCAGAAACAATATGGGCGAGAAAATTGATTTCTTCAAGCCAAAACTTGCATTTGCTAAACTTCGCATAAAGCTTTTCAGCAATCTCTCCAACACGATCATCAACCGCTCTTCGTGTTCTCGTTTACTCTTCGAGTAAATCAGGATATCGTCTATGAAGACTAACACGAACTTGTCTAAGTATTCGTGAAAAACGCGATTCATGAGATCCATGAATACTGCCGGAGTATTCGTCAAACCGAAAGACATCTCTTCCAAACATCCTTGAGTTTATCGTAATGCCATATTGCATACACAATGCCGTCTTCGGAAATATCTTCCGATCGTATCTTCAGCTGATGGTATCTCGTTCTCATGTCAAACTTTTAAAAAAAAAGTGCTCGCTCCTTGTAGTTGATCGAACAGATCAGCGATTCGGGGTAACGGATATTTATTCTTTAACGTCACTTTGTTCAACTCTCGATAATCGATACACAGCCTCAAGCCTCCATCTTTCTTTTAACAACCAGAACTGGTGCTCCCCACGGGGAAACACTGGGTCGAATGAAACTCATATCTAGAAGTTCTTGGAGTTGCAGCTTTAACTCTTGCAACTCTGCGGGGGCCATTCTGTATGGCGCTTTCGACGTCGGTACGGCGCTAGGCTCTAAATCGATCGTAAACTCAAGCTTTCGGCCTGGGGTAATCCCGATAAAGTCTCGGGAAAAACGTCTTTATACTCTCGTACAACTGACACGTCATCAACGTTTGCCTTGGATTCGTCTCTCTCTGGTTCAGATATACAACGTACGCGATTGTATCTTTTCTCGACAAGAGCTTTCTTGCTTGTGGTGCCGAGATGATCGGTGTTTTCTTCTATGTTCTCTCAATACCAATGAAGGAAGTAGGTTATTGGCCAGGTGGCTGAAAAGATATCCGTCTCTCCTTGCATTGTATCTTTGCATGGTTTTCTTCTAACCAGTCCATTCCCCAAATTTATATCCAAGTGCCACATATGCATCAGTCTCAGATTTCTAACCTCGAGCTTAATCGATCTTAACTCGAATTCTAAATTAGGGCATACGGATGAAACCGTAATAATTCTGCCTACGGGTGTGGTTACTCTTTAGAGGTTGTGGAGCAAGCTCTACGTTCAGTGTCGAACAAAAATACTATGGGCACATCTTTCAACTCGCCTATATCTGGCAAATTTCTTCTATTCTTGTCTGGTGCTTTCTACTCAAGCGCGAACAGTCTCTAATGATGCGGTTGATTCGCCTGCGGGGCTGGTGGTTGCCTTCTTGATCGATGTGGTCGATAGGCTGGCTGTTGTCGCTGTGGTGGAGGTAGCGGTAGAGTTCCCTCCATTGCTTTAAGTTGTGGCCGAAGCTGACTCGGTCGTCATCCGCTTCCACTTTGCTGACGATTCGGACACTGGTTCGAGTAGTGCCCGACCCTTCCGCAGGTGTAACAGCTATTCTGTCTCATCTTGCATTCTCTCAGATGTAATTTATTGCTCTTCGACAAGTCGATAACCCTCGCGGTCCTTGAAGGTTTACTGCTTCTGGGGCAGTTGGGCCAACATAAAGCCGTTTATCTCAGTTCTGATATTGTGGTGGCGCATTCTGACTCTGCCACGGCTTTTTGGGATCTTGACTTCGGTCGTCCCATTTTCTCTTTCCTTCTTGCCCTTGTCCAGAAAAGGATGGATTGTACGTCTGAGTGCTCTAACTCGTTTGGGGTGCTGAAGCTCAAATCACGTTCTCTGGTTGCATTGCCAGTTCTATATCAAATGCTCTATTTTATGCTTCAGTACACATAACCGCACTCTGACTCGTTAAATCGTCTCGTACCTCTTGTCTCAAACCTGATCGAAACAATTTTGACATCTTCTCATTCATTTCTTCTCGATATGTGGCATACCGATCCAAGTCGCGAAACTGACGTTCGTATTCAGCTACGATTTTATTGCCTTATCTCATATCATCAACTCTATTTCTTTCTTCAATCGGTTTATCTTTCTCGACAAAAGTCTAAGGGAACATATATCAACCTTAGAACTAATTCTCATCACTCACAAATCATAAGACTCTTACTCAACATCATACTATTTTCTCAATTCTCATAACTCAACGTCAAAGACATATTTCATGTCTATCATCGCAACATCAGCTCAAAACTCTACTCAAGCATAGAGACTCTCTGGTCATCGTCATATAGACATATAAGAAAATTTTCTCTTTCGAGAACTCTTACTAATTGCGGGGCATAACGAAAATAAAACATCCCCTAATATTACGACAATGCTACATCTATACTAGTCGTCATCTCAGTCTGCTATCGTGGAAAACATTATCTGCTCTAATCTGTCATCTCGATCTCCTTGAATCTGCTATTGCCTATCCTGGCTTAGCATCACTTCTTCTCATCCTCGAATTGGTCAGCTTTTTGCATACTTGGCTAATATAAGAAAATCCATAATCGAAAAGTCGTGCTCGTCCCGTAAAAATATAGTTTACGACTGCTCCCATAATTCGTGTTTCTTCCAAACACTCTTCTCGTTATACTATCCTAGTCACCTAGACATTCCTAACTCTTGTCGGATGTGGTAGGGAATAGGATGTGATAAATAAAAATGTCTGATCTTGAACAAGATGAGCTCAAGTAATGAAATGATTCCATAATAGCCAGTGCTATTTCAAGGATAATGAAGAAGTTACAATCAAGGTAAGATCAAAAGCTAGAACAGAATCTAGAATAAAAACTGAGATATGATATGATAGAAGTAAATCAATACTGGAGGTAGAAACAATCCACTAAGTGGAAAATGAATAAATTGTCCACTGTTAAAGCAAGGGGTAAGGCTTTCCAACACAAACGGCTCAGGCTCGAACACAATGGATCTGAAAAAAAATTCTCAATAGCAAATAGTTCATCTCCTGTTGGAGTTCAAATGGATGCCGAAAAATTTTTAATACGACCAAGCGGGATAGGGACTCAATAAGTCTACTCTCATGACTACTCTAGCGATGATACGCGCGGTCCCGGTGAAAGTACCTCTATTTCAAAGTACAATTGGTCAATAGCATCTATGCATCCCATGAAGTCTCCATAATACGTTCGTCCTATTAGGGTCGTGTCTCTAAATCGCGATGAAACTCTAACTCTCGTCGTATTATCTCAACGGTTGGTTTCTCTGCTCCTCTTCTTCATCTTCTTCTCGGTTTATGTTCCTTCGGTTCCCTCTTCTTCTCGGAGGTATACTATAAAGGAAAAAGAGTTATATAACTATCAACTTCTAAACTAACCGTTCGTCGTTACAAAATACAAATCCTCATTTTCTCATTTCACTTCTATATCTCATTTGTGATATCAAAGTTCTCAAAACTCTCATCCAGTCTATTTCTCGTCTATCATCGTTCGTAATTCTCATCAATCTCTATTCTCATTCATCATTAAGCATCAACATCATCATCATTCTCAAAGCTCTGATAAAGATAGTGAAACTCACTAATCATCAACATCTCTTGTATATATATATATATATATATATATATATATGGAAAATTGCCTCTCTCTCGAGGTCTTTTACAAAAGTAGGATCCTATATACAAAGGTCCTAACACTAAAATGATGTTTTAACTATACAAGCATCATAGGTACTAAGTACCTATAGATATATACTATCTACACATACACACAATGCTATGCTTCTCTACCTATATATATATATATATATATATATATATAGGGGTGGGCTAGAGTGAAAACACCCCTTAGTGTTTAAAATAGGAATAAATATTAACCATAGATTTAATTAATCCCGCGGTCCAGATTAGATTATTACTTACTGCTCGGTTCAAATTAAAACAGGTTGTGAATCATACATAATTAATCGGATAAGGGTAATTTGGTCCCAAAAAAAATCGACCGATGATCTTCACCAAACTTGCTCCGAAAATAGCGCCCCATTTAATTGGAAATTCATTTATGGTATTATTTGACTGCAACTTGAAATGATTCGATTAGATCAGACGAATCTTTGAATATTATTGCCATATCTAATCTATTTTGTGGAGAAGTAATAAATAATTATTTTTTATGGTATGAATTAGAAGGTGTAGGGTTTATTTTCCAAGATACTCTCTTTATCCCTTTCCGGCAGGGGGCGATTCAGCCGAAAGGTACCAAAAAAAATTCTGGCATTGGTGTTGAATTCTTGGTAAGCTCTATCCTCTATGGCAGTGAGAAATCAATTTCTTCATTCTGCCCTTTAGGTGTTCGATAGATTGTTTGAGAGGCAATTTTTTTTCTTCAAGCTTTTGTCTTTTCGTTTTTGTCCAGACTTTTAGCCTAGAGGGCGAAAACTAAAAAAAAAATAATCTGCGGTAAAGAATTCCGGATCTATAATGGTGATTACGAAATCAAAGAGAGCTAGTATGTAAATTATAATGTTGTGCTTTGTTTTTTTGTTTTTTTGGTATCTTGGTTGAAAAAAATGGTGAATTGGATATGAACACTCAGATCGGCTGTGATTTTCGTTTGGTGTTCCGATTTCGTGCAATATGAATTAGTAGTGATAGGTTTGGATAAAAAGGATAATTTTTTTTAATGATTTGTAATTTTATGAGTCAAACATCGATTCATATTTTGGACAGGAGAATGCGAAATGCTGTTTATCTTTTATAATTTCGACAGAAGAATGTGTATGAGTGTTCCAGTGGGATGTTTTGTGGTTGTGTTGGTGTGAGAGTATGCGAAATGTTGTTTTGATGTGTAAAATAAGCTTGAGTTGGTTAATTGAACCACATTATGTATATTATGAAGCGTTGTTGTGTAGTATGAACCATGCCTAAATGTAGGATGATCCATTGGTTTCTAAAACCTATAATTATATGTTTGAATCAGTTGGTGGTTGTGCATGAACCAAATAATGTGGGGTGATTTATATATTGTATTCAATGAACCAATGCGGATGAAGCATGAATAAGTATGTATACTTTTCAGCAAATGATGTTAACTTGTATTTGTGATGTTTGAATCACTATTTTTTTTGTGTGAACCCTATCATCGTCTAACAATTGCATCGATATTGTGAATTGCAGCTTACCTTGCTCAGAAGAAGGGGAAATGCATTATAATTTGTTAGAGAAATGAGAATGCAGATGAATTGTATTTCCTAAAAAATGGGACAGAATGCAGATTCAAAATTCAAATGAAACATGATACGAACAAAAAATAAAGAAGTTATCTACATATCAATCAAATAACTATAGGTATTCTGAATTAATAAAAAATCCTAAATAATACTACAAAAAAAATCGTAACATACATTCTAATTCATGTTATTATACTATGAAAATTTGTGTTGAATCAACGGGCGATTCATGCAAATGAATATTCATGCTGAATCAACGGGCGATGCATGCAAGATAATTTTCGATTCAGTTTTGCAACATAACGTGATTCATGCAATATATCTGTGATTAGTAATTCCAGCAAATCATGTCGTAAGAAGTATCTGTTTAAAATAATTCCAAAAAATATGATAGAAGCAATATTTGCATAAGATATATTCTTATTCTTGAGTAATGAAAAGATATGCATTGAAATGGAAAGAGATTAATGAAATAAAAGCTACCAAATCTGAGAAGATATGTTATAAGCGTTAGTTTTGTTTATAATGACAAAAAAATCCTCCAATGCAATAGGCGTGAGTTTTGGTGCTGATCTTTAGGATGATTTTAAGTCATAGGATCTAGGAAAATAAAGGGCTGAGATCCGTTCCTATTTTATGCAAAAAAATATGTTTTTATTTTAGCCCACCTCTATATATATATATATATATATATATATATATAGAGAGAGAGGTGGGCTAAAATAAAAATAGTTTTTTTTGTATAAAATAGGAACCGATCTCACCCATTGATTTGTCTAGATCCTATGGCCAGATTTAATCCCAATTGATAGCCTATATTTACACGTTTAGACGCTGAGAGGATAGGGATGTCATTTTAATTATTCATTATTAGTTACCATATCTTATTTAATTAATCACATTATTGCCATATCAAATCAAATCTTCATACCTTATATAAATTTGGATTTCACTTTTTCATATATGCAGAACACAGAGCAGATCGAAAATTGAACAAATCGAAAATTACATTGAACAAATCGAAAATTAAATTGCATGAATTATGTGTTGATACATAACATATCAAAAATTAAATTGTATGAATTACGTTTTGATACAACACGAATTGAATATTAAATTGCATGCCTTACATGTTGATACAGCACGAATCGAAGATTATTTTAATCTGGTTCATGAATTGCTAAAATAATTCATGCAATCAATTGTGTGATTCATTACATGTGTGAATATCGTAGTCATATTAGTTATGAATTATGTTTTGATACAACACGAATTGAAAATTAAATTGCATGCATTACGTGTTGATACAACACGAATCAAAAATTATTTTAGCAATTCTTGAATCGGATTAAAATTATTTTAATCTGATTCAGGAATTGCTAAAATAATTCATGCAATTAAACTTTTTAATTCATTTAAAAAATTTAATGAATCGATGATTAAATAACACACCGAAAAATAAATTTTTTAAATTCATTTAAAACAAAGAATCGGACGAAGCCTCGTCGCACTCACCGGGGGGATTAGATTAGGTCTTCGCCATTAACACAGAATATAAACCTCGGCTGCTTGTATTTTTTCCGATTAAACTTGTCTGATTGAATCCGCAGTGAAAATCGAAAAAAAAATAGGGAAGCAATTACAACTCACGGTGTAATTGATTTACATTGATTGCACAAAATATTTTAATATGTTATTTAAACTCCAACGTGATTGCAATCATATCAATATTGAATTTCCATATTAATTGGGAATTATTTTAGGATGAAGGTTGGTGCAGATCACTAGCCGATTTTTATTTTTACTTTTGCCTAAAATAGCCTCAATCGAAAACTATGCATGATTCAGTAGTGTAGTGAATTTGAACCGACGAATTAATAAAATTCTAATCTAGACCGTCCAATATAATAGATCAATGGTTAGGATTTATTCCTATTTTATACACTAAGGGGTGTTTTCACCCTAAGCCCATCCCTATATATATATATATATATATATATATATATATATATATATATATATATACATATAACATATCTAGATACACGTGATCGCTAGTCGTCGTCTCCTAAAATCCTGCTCGTCACATCGTCAACCTCCATATCCTCACTCGGCTCCGTCTCCTTGCTCGGCTCCGACTCCTGACTCTCGTACTCGTCGATCAGTCGGTAGACGCTATCGTCGCTCGGCTCATCCTCGACGTCGGTGTCCATCATCGGACCATAAACCGGCACCTCGGGAATAGGTACCCATGTCTCGATTCCGTCGGCAGTAATATGACGCTGTAATGGCTGGGTCCGTCCGTGGCCGACCGTCATCTCTGGAGTTTCCTCATCGAGGTCCTCCTCATCACTATCGGAGCGTGCCGGCCGAGATCCTCCCTCCTGGGCGTCTCGGGATGGTGAATATAGGATCGAGTGCATATACGTCTGAAAAGCCAAAGTGCCTGGCTCAGGCAACGGGGCAACCCTCGGATATGGATCGTAGGGAACATCCTGCGTCTCAGACTCAGTAGAAACAATCGGCTGCGCCGACTCAACGGGTGGCAATGGCAAAGGTGTCGTCGCCGGTGTCAAATCCCAAGGCGGTAAATCAGCGCTGGGAGAAGGAATAAGTGATAGAAACGCAAACGGATCATGCTCTATCCCAGGTGAGTACGTCTCGAAGACCATCGGCTCAGAAACATCAGACTCAAGAGAAACTGGAATCGGATCAGCTGGGGGTAGAGGTGCCATCGGAAACGGCTCCTCGGGAGGTGGAGGCACAACAACTAGGTCCCTTCCCTGGGCTGGTCCCTCAAGCTCTCCATACTGCGGTGAAGGCGGATCGCCATAAGCAAAGTAACGGTGGCTCAGCGTCGCGATGAAGCCACTAAGGTCTCCGTACTTGATGCCCTCCAACCAGGTAGTATCTACGTACTGGGGCACTAAAGATGTCGCCCAGTCTCGCCACGAAGGTGGCAGTAGTGGAATCAAAAGCGTAATGGCCTCTGTGCCATCGATCCCATAGGGAATAGCCCTCCCCCATCTTCGGTGATAGTGTGCCAGAAGTTCACCCAAGGTGTCATCCTCGTCCGGGATATACTCCTTGAACCATCGCTGCATCGCTGTCTCAATATAACTCGGCATCCTGTAATATAAAATATCATGTCCATTAGAAAATGGATGACGAAACTTACTTGGTACATCTCAATCAACAACATACTCGTCCTCGTTTGGTACGGTGGGGCATCGGCTATACTAGCCTCAACATCTCTCCTCATATTCCACATCAACTGCCTCATATCAGAATCCATCATCTCAAACAATTCCGCCATCAAAACAATTCATAACTCATTAGTGAATCAAACTCAGCTCTCAACAGGAAAGCAATAAGAAACAACATCAACCTCTTACCTCGTTAAGCCGGAGGAGTTGGGGTGTTGGGGTTTCGTTTCAAACTAACTCTCTCAAACTAGCCTAAGAATTCAAGTTAGACTAGTACTCAATTTAAAAAGATATCAGTAATTAAAGGTTCAACTCAATCAAGCAATAGACTCATAGCAGATGACCTGCTCTGATACCACCCTGTCGCAGCCCGATTCCCGACACTAGTGATAGTGGGGTACGAGTATCGATACGACTATTTTTAAAAGAATAAAAGATAAGAAGAATAGGTAGAACATCAAGCGGAAGCTCGCATCAAAAGGTGTTAAGGAAATCATCATAAAGGAACCCAAGGGTCAAATCGTCAACGTCGTTATAACTTTTTATTTATCAGAAATTTCACGAACAAAAACAAAATGGGCATCGCTCATTTTTCGTAAGGAAGCATAATATGCAGAGTATCGCAGCAAAAGGCGAACCGATTATATGTATGAAGACACATAACCGTGAGTATATTACTTGATTCGAAAGGAAACGAAGTATTTTAATCATCAAGACTCTATTAATCATAAGGGCAATATTAAATATGATCACATCGATTGAAACGGTTTCCCACCAGCACCAGACCAATCTCGCTCCCCGCTTAGCCTGCACATTTAGAAATACATGCAGGGCGTGAGTACATAATACTCAGTGGGCAAACACCGAAAAATAAGAAAAGTGCTCTTAGAGCTATAAGTTTGAAGCTTGCCACATCTCAGCAATACACAGAAATAAGTTAGCATAAATGAATCTGTGCATGTTTTCATAATCAACATCATAAATAAGTGTCTGCAGACAAAGTAATCGACATGTATGTACCGCATCTACAACTCATCATTATAATTAAGGTACTGAGAAGTAGGCCTCCCTCTCAAGTACCGTGACCGGCCGACCCGAAGACGGCTCACAGTCACCTCTGTGCACAAAATCCCGCTTGTGGCAGGACCGAATTCGTCTCATCTCATCAGTAGAGGGTAACATACAAGCTCAACATCAAAAATTGGCAAGTCAAACAGTTCTCAAACATCATTTATCTCAAAACATTTGTTAATCTCATAACATCATCAAATCATTTTAGAAAGCTCATATGATAAACATATACTAAAAATATTGCCCACCTGAAGACCTTACTCAAATTCTCCCGTCAAAGCGGAGTTACTTACTTCCTTGCTCTGCTCGTGTCTTCAGGGATCATCATCATCATCGAGGGTTCATGTCATAAAATGAATCTCGATTAGAAACTCATTAACAAAACTCATGCCTTAACTCTTGCTCTATCTCATATTCTATCTCCTTATTCAACTCTATATAGACTCTCCACTCATCTCAAATCCTTAAGCTCAAGGATAGGTTTCAAGAAAATCATGGTTCTAAGTCTCGATTTATCTCTCATATAAGACTCGTCAAATTTTCACTCAAACACATAGGCAACACAAACACGTAAGGCACATAAGAAAATACAATCAAACATCATCAAAACATGCTCTGTTCATACACTCACTCAACTTCAAAAATTAACCAGTTCTGACTCCGACATCTCCTGGACTCGAGACTCATACCAAAAGAAAGGTCTTCGAGTCTAGTTTCATATAAAAAAAAGTAGAGTCGAAAAATCCAAGTGGTTTGGGAGTTATGTCGTTTTTAGCCACGATCTACCATATTCGGCAGTTTTGAGCAATCGAAAACTTTGATTTTTGAAAAAATAGTAAATGATGTCAAACTGGGCTCAAATTTGGTGGATATCTATCTAACACAATAAGGTTAATACCATAAAAATTTGGAAAGCTAGATCACACAGGAAGATACTGAAAAGAATAGTAACTCTTTCCCCTGTTCTCTAAAATTGTCGGTAGAAATGTGCAGTTTAGGTTTTGTATTTTATAAAAATAGTACACGAAGTCCAAATGACTTGAAACGTTACAGGGGTGCTCAGGACTCATGTAGGGACTTGCTATAAAATTTTCAAAGCTTTTTGACATCGACAAACTGTCGATTACAGTAGGTCAGTAGGCCTACGAAAATCACCAAAATCTCATCTCAAACTCTTAAATGCTCAACTCAACATTCCTTCAAAGAAAACCAATCAAAGCTCATTTTAAACACATATAACACTCACAAACATTCAAAAACATTATAATACTCATCATACTCAAATTAACTCTCCTCTTTTACATCTTAACTCAAATCTCAAGGAAAACGTCTCAACGAACGCATCAATTCAATTCTCTTTTCATTCTCATGCTCAAAATCACTCCATCATTCATTAATGACCTCATACCTCATATAACTCATTTTACACATATAAATCCCATTTTTATCATGTAAACTAAACTCTAATGATAACTCATGTATCAACGCAAACTCTTAACAAAAGCATGACAAACGTTCACATAATGATCATAAATCAATTAGACCTCATTTCATCATTCATTGACTTCTCAAAATATGAAAACTCAAAAACTCATTCAAACTAAACTAAGTCCAAATTTTACTTAGCTTACAATAGACTTAATCAAACATATTAAAACACTACTATCATGCTCAGAAACATATATCTTAAGCTAAATCACTTAATCGACACATAGACATGAAAGTCCTAATTTTTATTAAACTAAACTCCTTGAATTTTTTTATAAACACACATGGATCTTTAATCTAATCATAGATCTACCAATTTTAACCCATTTATCTCACGTATAAACCATCAATTTACAAATTAGAGCATATATTCACATATCCCTAATTTTATTAAACTAACTCATATCAAAATCATCCATTGACATCATATACTCAATTTACTCCATCAATCATCATCATATACATCTCATAGACTCATCTACATCATCAATTCATCATTTTAATCATTGACTCAAAAGTTCCCATTTTTTGGTAAACTAAACTCCATCGAACTTTCACATCTCAAGGCATATATTTCACAACACACATCAATCATCAACAAACATCACATAGACCACTTTTCTCACCCCAAATCAAGGAAAGAAGAAGAAAATTTTTTGAAGGGTTGAAGACCCATTTGATCGAAAATTTCAAAAACAAGGGAGGGGTGATTTCTTGCTTCAATCTCTCAAGAATACTCACATACAATCTCATACAAGTCATATCTATGAATTTATACATCACTTACCCAAACTTTTCACCAAAAATCACACTTTCTCTCTCTAGCCTTGGAAGCAATCTTCAATGATCTTCTTGAATCCAAGGAGATTGAAGGTGTTTAGGCAAGGTTTTGGAGTGGATTGATGTGTTTTGTATAATTTTTGGAAGCTTCGGAAGGTTCTACCATGGATGTTAATGGAGGAAGATGAGAGATGAAGGGGAGAGAGAGAGTCGAATTGGTGAGGATGAAGGAGTGAGAGAGAGGATTTTGTTAGATATGAATTGATATGGTGATCTTAGTGAAGATTTGAGATCTTAAAGAATATATGGCATTAAATGCCTAATCTCTCTCTCTAATCTCTACACTCTCAATCTCTACTCTCTCAATCTCTACACTTGGTAAATTTTGGTAATTAGTCACATGCTTGGAAAATTAAAATATTAATGTAAGAAGGGTGATTAAAATAATAACCACAATAATTATGGAAATATTACTCCTTAATAAAATACCATAGCATAATTATTCATGTGATCAAATAAAATAATTATAGCACTAATATTAGTGCACTCACTCAATTATAATATTCCTCTTCGTATGAAAAATAATTTAAAAATATTATGCTAGGAAAAATTTCCATAAACCGGCATCATTCGATTTCTCGGTAAAAATAAACCTGCACTTGCTTTGGAAACTTAATCAAAATTCCAAGTGCTAAAGTCTCAAATAAAAATCATAATAACTTGGTCATAATGACACACGTCACAGAAATCACATAATCAATCAGTCACGTAATTTCACATAACATCACATCAAAGCAGTCGGCAAATACAAACAACTAGACGTCTCTCAGACCGACTTTAATTATCAAGGTTTCTCACTCTTTCTTCCTCGACTCTATTTCCAACTCATTATTCCTATTTTCTTAATAGGACAGTCAAACTCTAATAATTCGGTATCCGGTAACTCTATTCCCGGTAGTTGGAAATAAAATAAAATCTCAGCTCAGTTCAATCAGCATCTCTATCTCAACTCATTTCTCAAATCTCATCACTCTAATTCCATCATCGGTTTATTCACTCGTATCTCTATTTAAAAGACAATCTGTCTTATCTGCTCATAAAAAAAAAAGTTTCGTATTTCGACATCTCAGTACTCTCATTAGTGTTAAGACACTATTTCTCAACATAGGGAAAAGTACGGGGTGTTACAGTCATTATAAAATATGTAATTATTAATTAATTATACACTTATTTTACATGTAATTATTAACTATTATACGCTTGTGCGAATTTTGATCGAACCATCAAATATGATAATTATATAAAATTATCATCCAATCATCAAATATTATAATCCAACCACAAATCAATCCAAATTAAAATCAAAATACTTTAGTTTTCAAACAAAACGTATAGTTATATAACTTAACCTTCCAGTCATTAAAGACAATGCGTATAGTCACCCAATGACATCCATCAATATTGCAAATTGCAATGGCCTACACATTACAAAATACATATTTAGCACCAACTTCCCAAAAAAAATGATGAAAAAAGACAAGAGAAAAATAATCTGACGAGTACTCGATGGAGTACTCGATGCTCGATCAAATACTCGATCGAGTACTGAACGCGAGGGTTCGAACAGTGCGGCTTCGACGAGAGCTTGGGACGTGATTCTAAGGTACATAGAAAGAGAGATGTGATTTAGAGAGATTTGAGACGTGATTCTAGGCTAGAGAGAGAGGGGGCGTGATTTATGGGTTTGGCAGTCATTGCAGCCATGGTAGAGCTCGAAAATCAGCTATGGCAGCCATGGCCAATTTAAGAGAAAACAGCGGGGGCGAACGGTGGCAATGTGAAGAAGAAACATGAAGAAGAAAAGAAATGTGTATAAAATTAAAATATAAAGTGTCAAAATAAAAATATAAAAAATGTGTTATAAAATGTAAAATTTAAATAAATACTCCCTCCGTCCTATTAAAACTGGCCACCTTTCCTTTTTAGTCTGTCCCACTATTTCTGTCTACTTTCTAAAATAAGTAAAAAACGCACTTTATTAACTCCCTAATTAACTCACTAATTAACTCTTAATTATAACCTATAACCTACACTTTTTACCACTCACTCTAACCCTACCCGCAATTATCTCGTCTCTCTCTCTCACCCCGCCGCCCCCTCGGTTCCTCTAGGGTTTTCAACGTTGAATCACCGGTGAATCACCGTCAATCGGCCTCTGTTCCTCTCGTATCTCTCTCTCCAATCGTCTCTCTCTCTCTCGCTCACCCCGCCGACCCCTCTGTTCCAGCACGGTGAGAAGTCTTGGTCCGCCGCGATGAAGAAAAACGGCTCCTTTGAGGAAGATCTGACGTCTCTGAGCAGCGTCCTCCCACAGCCACCAGTCCGCCGTTGATTCGTCGTCGATTCAGCACGGCTTTGGCAGCGATTGGCCATATTGTGATGAAGAAACTGACGGCGAGGGCTCCCCCTTTCATCCCGCCGTCTACACCGAATCTCCGCCGATTCGGCGGAGATTGCTGTTCAATCCGCCATTTGTTGAGAAAAGCTCTCAGATCCAAAGCTCCCCGGTCGGATTTGAACCTGTCGCAATCTCCAAGGACCCCTCGGCCTCTCCAGAATCTCCACCGGACTCGACGGAGAGCGATGGGCATCTCTCCGGCCTTATTGCGGCCGACACACTATCGCCGTGGTCCCTTGGAGTGTACGGCGCAGATGTACTCGACGATGCGGACTCCGGCGGGTGGACGCCCGTCCCGGAAACGGAGGACCAGCCTCCGATGAAGAAAAAGCTTACCAGATTCCAAATTCTGCCACACATTTAATTTTTTGAGTAATTCGAGAGTTTACAGTTTTTTTAAATTAATGATCTAAAATAAATTAAAATAAATTAATTGAAAATAAAAATAATAAGTAGTTGTGAAGTTGGTTGGGATTAAAATTTCAATTAAGTATCATGGAAAAGTCAAATGGAAAGGGTCCACACTAACTTAAACACTAACTACACATTTCTTAATCTCCGTGCCGAAAATAATGTGGCCGGAAATAATGGGACGGAGGGAGTATAAAATATGAAATAATAATATAAAAAATCAAAGGGTATTATTTTCTTTTAAACTTAAAATGATTGTTTAACTTATGTATTATAAAGTGGGGCTATAAAACTTATATTTTTATGGGAAATGGTTATACGTGATAATTCCCACTTAAGGTTTTATCTACATTAAATAATATATTTGTGATTTCGCATCATTTTCTATTAAAATAAGAAGAACAGGATCCCAAAAATATTAGTATATATTAATTCATTAAATATATATTAAAAGTTTATAGAATTTTATCTTCCATCTGAACATTAATTAAAAATTTATCTTTGGTTTTATATTAAACATGAAAAAGAATAGATTTTTAATTTTTTATTATAAAATTTATTGCAATTATTCAATACCAACAATTTATTAGTGTAATATTCATGAATTGTGTGCAATGCAAATCTGCTAGTACTAAAAAAAGACTAGTATCAAAATCTTGTATTAATTAATAAGTTACGGCTAATTAATAGAGTCATCCCGAATACTATGAATTTTTTTTTTTTTTTTTTTTTGATCGGGCAAAGTCATGTTAGATGTTAGTAGTTAGTTCCCCATCCACTCCAAGAACCACCTTATCTCTCTCATTCACCAAATCCACCTTATATCTCCAATCTCCAATTCGCTCCCAAGAGGGATCGAACCCGGGTCACTTCACTTAAGTGAGGACCTGGTGGCCAGTGGGCTAAGCCCCCTGGTTGAATACTATGAATTAATAACCGTATTAGTGTCCCCAAGGGGACACCAAGCGGTGCGACCTCCTATCTGTGAATAGTGAGGTCTCGGGTTCAAATTCCACTGTTCCCCCTCCCCAACTCCCCCAAGTCAAAAAAAAAAAAAAAAAAAAAAACCGTATTAGTTGATCGATTAATGGATAATAAACCATCAAGATTTCAAAAATGATAAAAAAAAAAAAAAAATTGTCTTGAAGCTTAGTAGCAATGAAACGACCATGGAATTCTCCCATTCCACAAAATCTAATTTCCGTGTAAACAGTGCTTGAAATATGTTAGTGTTTCTCTTCTTCTTTTGTTTTGTCTATGGACTATGAGGATAGCATCTATTCTTATATTCTATTCCAAGTTGGGCATTCCCTTGAGCCGCCGGGTCCCTTTCAACACGGCATATTCAAAGTTGACTTATTATATATATATATATATATATATGCTGCCATAAATGATCCCCATTCTTGAAGTCGAAGATGATAGGCCCAATAATCCTATTGGCCCTCGCGCTCCATCTCCCAACAGCAGCCTCCAAATCCCGCCTCATTTTGAACCGCGGCGACTCCATCACCGTCGGCAAAGACTCACAGTTCCTCACCTCCCCCGACGCCTCCTTCACCTGCGGCTTCTACGGCCTCGGCGCCAACGCCTACTGGCTCGCCATATGGTTCACCAACTCCGCCGACAAAACCGTGGTTTGGACGCCCAACCGCGACCGCCCTGTCAACAGCAAGGGCTCCAAAGCCACCATCCGCCGCGACGGAACCATGCTGCTCACCGACGTCGACGGCACCGTCGTCTGGCAGACCAACACAACCTCCACCGACGTCGCCACCGCTCGTCTCCTCAACACCGGCAACCTCGTGCTGCAGGATCAACGCGCCAATATTCTCTGGCAGAGCTTCGATTTCCCCACCAACACTCTCCTGCCCTCCCAGCCATTCACCAAGAACACCAGACTCACATCCGTTTCCACCGCCGGCAGCTTCGCCACCGGCATTTTCAATCTCTACTTCGGCAGCGACAACGTCTTGAGATTAATCTCCGACACCCCGGACACCTCCACGGCCTACTGGCCGAATCCGGATTTCGACATCTACACAAACGGCAGAACCAATTACAACAGCACCAGGATCGCAGTCCTCGACGATCTCGGCCGGTTTCTCTCCAGCGATCTGCTGCAATTCAACACCTCCGATCTCGGCCCCGGCGTGAAGCGCCGCCTAACAATGGACTACGACGGCAACCTTCGCGTCTACAGTTTGAACGCCTCCACAGGATCATGGTCCGTGACGTGGCAGGCGATCGCGCAGCCCTGCAACGTCAAGGGGGTCTGCGGGAGGAACGCCATCTGCGTGTACGCGCCGCTGCCTACCTGCACGTGCCCGCCGGGGTTCGAGGTGGAGGATGCCGCCAACTGGAACGCCGGCTGCAATCCGGTGTTCAATCAGACGCTGCTGCTCTCGACGGAAGTGGAATTCCTGCAGATCCCCCACACCGATTTCTACGGATTTGATCTCAACACCACCAATCCTGTTACTTTTGATTATTGTAAGAAAATGTGTGTGGAGGATTTCCGGTGCGTCGCATTCAGCTACCGATTGTTGGGCCAAGGATTCTGCTTCATCAAAAGCGCAATGCTGAATGGGTACGCAGCTCCCGAGTTTCCGGCTAGCATATACGTTAAAATTCCCAGCGGTTTGGAGGTGGCGAAGCCTGAAATATTCCATGCCTCGAGCCAGAGCTGCGGCTCGGCTGAGAGGGAAGCGCTGTTCGGGTCTTCTTCTATGTATGATTTCAACAGCAGGAGGTTTAAATGGGTGTATATCTATTCATTCGCGGCGGCGCTGGGAGCTGTGGAGGTGATGTTCATACTCCTAGGGTGGTGGTTTCTCTTCCGAAAACACGGTGTCCCGGCCTCGGTGGAGGCCGGCTACAACATGATCTCGAGCCAGTTCCGGCAGTATAGCTACTCGGAGCTGAAGAAGGCGACCAAGGGGTTCACGAAGGAGCTCGGGAGAGGCGGGTCGGGCGCCGTCTACAAAGGCGTCCTCTCCGATGAGAGGGTGGTGGCGGTGAAGAAGCTGGGCGACGTGTTTCAAGCGCAGGAGGAGTACTTTGCGGAGATCGGGATCATAGGGAAGATCAATCATATGAATCTAGTGAGAATTTGGGGGTTCTGCTCGGAGAGGAGGCATCGCCTCCTCGTCTACGAGTACCTCGACAACCTGTCTTTGGACAGGCATGTTTTCGGGTCGAGCTTTCTGGGGTGGAAACAGAGGTACGCGGTGGCGTTAGGGACGGCCAAGGGGCTGGCGTATCTGCACCACGAGTGTTTGGAGTGGGTGATCCACTGCGACGTCAAGCCCGAGAATATACTTCTGGACAGCGATTTCCAGCCCAAGATCGCGGATTTCGGGCTGGCGAAGCTGCTGCAGAGGGGCGGCGGCGGGTCGGAGTTCACGAGGATACGCGGCACCAAGGGGTACATGGCGCCGGAGTGGGCGCTGAGCCTTCCTATCACGTCCAAGGTGGACGTGTTCGGGTACGGGGTGGTGGTGCTGGAGCTGGTGAGGGGGGTGAGGCTGAGTAATTGGGGTGAGGGAGATGAGGGTGACGGCGCGCTCGCGAGCTTCGTGAGGAGGATGAGGGGGGAGGCGGAGGTGGTGGTGGAGAGCGTGGTGGATGCGAGATTGGAGGGGGAGTTTGGGCGGAGGCAGGCGGCGGCGTTGATTCGGATGGGGGTTGCCTGCGTCGAGGAGGATAGGAATAAGCGGCCCACCATGGCCACGGTGGTGCAGACTTTGATGGAGTTTGAGTATGTTGATGATTGACTTCTTGTAAAATATATATATGCGACTTTGTAGCTGAGATGATTTAATTTCTCACCTAATTCTATAGTTGGACTTCCTAGTCCATAATTGGAGCATGGACGTTTCTTTAGGGGAATTGAATCATGGACTTGATTGCAGAATATTCGTGATTATCAAAGACACATTTAGTGGAGATATCTTTATTTTTTTTTATTTTTTTTAGAGAACAAGAGGATAATTTTATTGAACACAAGAGCATGGTAAATGGAGATGACGTCCCACACCACAAAGGCCGGAGGTTCATCCCAAACATATTGTGTACTAATATCCATCGCTGCTTTCGCTAATGAATGAGCGATAGCATTAAAATCTCGTTTAACATGACGAAGACGGAATCCCGGGAGCAAAGCTAAATCATCACGGCACAAGCTAACAATGGCGCCAAGCTCAAAAATATTTCTATTACTCGAATGAATGACGTCGCAAGCTCTCCCGCAATCCGACTGAATCCACCTATGCGCAAAACCCAAACTTTTGATCCACGAAAGAGCCTCCTTAATGCCGATGAGCTCACCTTCCTCAACACTCCTAGCACAAGGAAGCTTAAGCGCTTTTCCAACGACGAACTCACCATCATGATTGCGAAGCACCATTCCAATACCCATAGCTTGGCTTCCATTGAAAAAAGCCGCATCACTCCACAAATAATCGAACCTTGCGGGATCGGATGCCAACCCAGGAAGCTCACTGCCGAGCACTACAAGAAACAGTGTCGGACACCGACGGAATCAGCGACGAAAATATGTCCGTTGTTAAATAACGACGGAATCGCCGATTGAAAACGACGGTTATAGTAGCTCCGATTCACCGTCGGATTTAACGACGGAATAACGACGGAATTTTTTAACGACGGACGGATTCCGTAGCTAAAAATGTTTTTTTTATTTTTTTTTCGATTAACGACGGAATAGTGATCCGTCGGTATTTTGCGACGGACATATCCGTCGTTGTTTAAGTGGTTGAATGTAGAAATTTTTTAATTATTGATTTTACCTACGGAATGGGCTTCCGTCGTTGAGCCCTACATATTATTTCACGGGAATTAGTCCCGCCTCACTTTCACCTTCGTCTAATTTTCTTCCTCCTTCAAATCCCTCCTCCGCGTTCGCCCCCTCCGATTGCCAATCACCGGCGTCCGGGCCGTCCCCACCGTCACCCGCGTTCGCCCCCTCCGCCTCCCACGTGTCCCCCACCGTCTTCGTCGTCTTTCACCGCCGACGGGCGCTCCGTCGACAAATTAGCGACGGACGAACTAATCCGTCGGTAACCGACTTAGCGACCAGTGAAACGGCGACCCGTGGACGCCGTCGATGATCCGTCTTTGATTACTTTTAGCGACGGAATTTTTGGATTTAGCGACGGAAAATTCCGTCGCTGATCGGCCAGTTTTTTGTAGTGGAGGGAGAAAGATTCGAGTTCCGATTGGGAAGGGTCCGAGCCAAGATCCATTCTTTCCTACTCTCAACAACTATAAGAACGGATCGGACAGGATTCAGGTGGGAATTGCTCCAGACAACAACATTACGCTCTTTCCAGATTTGCCAAAACACCATGCATATGTTGGCCTTAAGCTCCTCATTAACCTTCTCAAGAATGAGAAAGAGAGCTTGTTGGAAGAGTCACTCCTGCCAGTGACTAATGTAATGGCCGACTGCATCTGACCCACCCGCCAACAGTCTTCGGCGAAGGGACAGTGGAAAAAGATGTGCCATAAGTTCTCGAACCGAGCCTTACAGATTGGGCACTCGCCACCAACAGTAATACCACGAGAGATGAGGTTCTCATTGGAAGAAAGATTGTTTCTAGCTGTTGCACGCCAAAGGAAATTACGAACCTTGGGAGGAACATTAGTTTTCCAGAGTTTACTCCATTGACCCTCCACACAGTAAGCATTGTCAATCGTAAGAGCACTCGCAAGCTTGTAAGCGGATTTAGCCGAATACATCCCATTATCCGAAAAGTGCCAAATGAGCTTGTCCGGACCCGGATTTGGGAAAATAGGAATTTTGATGATATTCTGCACATCAGTCGCATCAACGAAGTTGGTCAGAAGATCTACGTCCCACCTACAAAAGTTCTCATGCATAAGATCACTAACTCTCAAATCATCGAGACTAGGAGGGCAATACGTCAAAATATAAAAGTTATCCTCTTTGCGCAACCACGGCTCGCCAAAAACCCGAACGCCGTTGCCATCTCCAATATGCCAACGAGTACCCCTCCGAACCAAATCTTGCGCCGAATGCATACTCCGCCAAGCGAAACTCTGATTATGACCAACATTGGCACTCAAAAAATCGCCTCTTAAGAAATATTTAAACTTCAAAACTCTACTCATAAGATCAGCGTCAGGGTCATCAATGAGGCGCCACCCTGTTTTCCCAAACACAGATAGTTGAGTAATTGTAGGCTTCGAAAACCCATGCCGCCTACTTTCTTATCTACACAAAATCTCTCTCACTTCATCCAATTGATACCCTTCCCCGTGCCACCCTTGTTCCCCCACTAAAATGTGTTCATAAGCCGCTCCATGTCGTCAGTAAGACTAGTGGGTAAAGCAGAAATTGACATGCAATAAGAAGGAATAGCTTGCGCCACTCCTTTGATGAGAATTTCTTTATTTTAGATAAGAGTTAATTGCCTCTAAATCCTTAAACCATAGTCAATTTTCATTTTTTCTCTCAATCTTTGAACTTCCTATTAAAATCCACCAATTATTGATTTTTTCCAATTTTTCCGTGACGGATTTTTTCGGGCAAATCCGTACACACGTGGCATCGAAATTATCCGACGTGGACACGCTGCTATTTAATAAAACGACATAGTGTGTATTGTACATAAACGACGTCGTTTCTTACTTGTTCTTCTTCAATTAAAATTAGGGTTCTCGCTCTGAAACCTTCATTTAACAAATCTCCACGAAATCTACGAAATCTTACAAGAACTGAAGAAAAATCTTTGGGCATTTACTTAAACTGAAGATTTCGCAGGTATTAATGGGCTTGAATCTCCCATTCGGCAGCTCTATCACAAAACACATTTTGGAGAGAAATCAAGATAACGACGTTGTTGTTTGGGAAGGAGCGGCACCGTTGTTTGGGATTCGAACGGCGGCGACCATCATCGAGTCAATGAGATTTGAGAATGTCGGGTTGGGCCACGGCGTGGGCGATGTCGTTGCTGCCAACGCCATAGAGCCAAGACTGAGGGAGCTAGGGTTTCTGATTTTTTAGAGTTTTGGTGATCGAGGGTCAACTGAAGGGAGAGGCGATGCTGGGATAAGGAGGCGGTGATAGCCCCCGACGCTGCAAGCGCAACGGCGGTCGTGGCCGTGCAGCGATAGAGGAGAGAGTGAGAGAGAGGGGAAAGAGTTAGAGTGAGATGGGTGGTAGGGGTTTCCGTCTGTGATGAGCGAGAGAGATGGAGTTTTGGAGGCGACACGAACGGCCTCGCCGGAGTCTCAGAGGTCGGCGTTGGTTGAGACTGTTCGACCTTCATCTCCTCTGCTGCATATCTTGTTTTCTCTTCAATCTGAAAGACCGTTCATATTCTTCCCCGCTTTTAAAACTCCCAAGGCAAAAACGACGTCGCATAGAGTTATGTGCCATTAATAGAGCACGTCGACGCCACGTATTAAGTGAATAATGCCACATAGGATAATTCCGATATCGGATTTGGCCGAAAAATCCGTCATGGGAAAATAGGAAAAAACAAATAGTTGGTGGATTTTAATAGGAAGTTCAAAGATTGAGGGAAAAAACAAAAATTGACTATAGTTTAAGGATTTAGAGGCAATTAACCCTTTAGATAAATATTTGATATTTTCCCGATGTATTAGTGTTTTTTAACAAAAATGTCTCATCATTATTATATTTTTATTTTAATACTATTTTTTTTAAAAAATAATTTCATTTTAATATTATGAAATATAGTTATTTATTATTTACAAAAATTGAAAGTTACAAAAAATTATGCCCAAAATTCAAATTTATCAATCCAATAATGAATTAATACTAAAATTAAATAATAAAAATACTTCTATACTCGAATAGTATAATGGACTGAATCTTAAGTAATAATCATAAATTTAAATTAATACATATAAAATTAAAATTGAAGAAAAAAATATGTAAATAAATATAAAAATTGAAAGTGGGATATTAAATTTGATACCAAGGGAATGAGATTCAGTGTACCACACTTTAAGTCTCGCTTTCAAGTTTGTTTAATTTATTATATACTAGTGTGTAGCCCGTCGAATTTCGACGGGAAATTTTGTACATTGTTTTTTATTATAGCATATGAATGGTCTTTATATAAATTATTTTAAAATTTTAATTTTATTTGACTAAAATAAATTGCTAGTACAGTTCAAGCTATAATAATCTCAACAATTTTCGTCAGTTATATATGGAGTAATTTTTTGTTGAGAGTTAAAATAGATTGTCTTTTTATATGGAGTAAATCTTTATCTGATGAAATAATATAAAAAGCTGATGTGAGGTTAGAGATTTTAGAAAAATAAGAAGAAAAATATTTAGGTAAATTTTACATAGGATATGATGAAGGATTGACAAATAGTATTTTTTGTTAATCGAATATAGGAAAACCATCTTATATATGAACATCGTCTCTCATCCGAACCTTACAAGACTTTTGAGCATCATCTTGTCTGTAGCTTGAAATATCACATTTGACTTTTGTACGTCGAACTTATAATTATTATCGTATATGAAGCTTGTTATATGAGATTTGGCTTATTAGTATCATCTCATCTTTAACTTGAAAGATAAAACTTGACTTGTGAGCAGCATCTCATTCGGAGCTCGTAAAACCATAAGTGACTTGTGAGCATCATTTCGTGTGGAGCTTGAAGACTATAACTAACTTGTGAGCATCGTCTCGTCTATAGTTCGATGGACCGGAGTTGAGTTCTAAGCATCACTCATTTGGAGCTTGTATGACCTAAGCTGAGTGCTAAACATTATCTCATTTGAACCTTCAAAGGTCGGAATTAAGTTATGAGCATCATTTCGTTTGGACCTTGACAAATCACTTCTAATTTGTGAGCATCATATTGTTTAGAGCAAAATACTCGTAAGACTATAACTGACTTGTGAGCATCATCTCGTGTGGAGCTTGAAAGACTATAACGGACTTGTAACCATTATCTCGTCCATAGTTTGATAGATCAGAACTGAGTTCTAAGCATCACTCATTTGGAGTTTGAAGACCGCAACTGAGTATCTCATTTGAAGCTTAAAGGACCAGAATTTAGTTATAAGTATCATCTTGTTGGGAGTTTCACGAACCACTTATAACTTATGAGCATCATATTGTTTGGAGCAAAAACTACTTATAAGTACATCTCGTATGAAACTTGATAGATCACCTCTGACTTTTTAACATTATCTCGTCTCGAATTTGAAAGATCAAAAGTTAATTTTGAGACTCATCTCGTCTAGAGCTATAAAAAAAACATATACCTAGCGGAAATGCTTACAAGTCAATTGGTCAATTTATATTGTCATTAATTTAATACGAAAAACAATTTTGCAACGTTGAATAAATAAAAAAACTTATGTAGGCATATCAAGATAAATTAGTTTTAAATATATTAAGCCAAATTTTACTATATTTTAATTTATTTTATATATTAATATTAGTATGTAGAAAATCATCTTTTGTTTAACAGACATTAGAATTTCAGGTTTCTCAAATAATCGAACCTACTTCAAATAATTGAATCTTTCAATCTGGTTATTAGTTAATCCAGTTAAACAAAGTAACATATTTAGTTCTAAAAAAATCAATAATAATTAATTCGTATTGTAGTTGGTTGATTTGATTGTATAATAAATAACAAAACTTAATTATTTGATCTATTTTAAACATAACTATTTATTGGCCAACTAAACATCTTCTTTACAATAAGATAATTTGACTAATTAATTAATTAGTTGGCCAAATAAATATTTATTTTATTAATCAAAATTTTAATTTAATTTTACTATTAATAATAATAACTAAGTTTGTCAAAGAATAAAAGTCCGTATATTAGAACAATAAACTAATAAATTTAATTTTTCTTCCGTATAAATTTTAATATGCTTATCATTGATAGAATATGCTTACAAATATTGATTTGCTTTATGTAAACTTATATACTATGTGAGAGAAAACTAGAAAAAAGCATGACGTTTTCTTCTAAAAAAACCCTAACCCTAACCCTAGTTTGCCGCTGATTTTGCCGTCGTTTCTCCATCCATGTCTTCCGACCTGCCGCCGACTTCGGCGGACCGAAGCGCCTTGAATCTCCCTCCGGTGTCAAACAACTTCTAACGTACCTCAACACCTCTTGCTGTGAATAATGACAAACGCAATTCTGTTGAGACTTCTGCCTTGGTGAACAAGCAAAAATTGATTTTTGCAGGACCAATGATTTCTGGTCCCTCCGGCACTAAGGCCATCAAGGCATCTGCGCCCCCCGTCTCTTATGCGAATGCTACTGCGCCGCAACGTACCAAAAAAATGGATCTCCCTGCACACAAATTCCAAGCCCTTCGGCCGTTTCGCCAGGGGGAGATGGGTATCCTCAAAGTCCCAAAGGAGATACAAAACTTCCAAGCGTCAAAATTCCAGTTTGCTCTTATAGGCCGACTTATGATGAACAAAGGAGAGAAACCTCGAACCACTCGTGAGCTTAAAGAGGAACTCCAGTCTCTCTGGGCGATTAAGAATTCCTGGCATTTAATGCCAATGGGAAAGGGATATTATACTTTGAAATTCCATACTAAGGAGGATAAAGCGACTGCGAAAGCTCATCTTATTTGGACCTTCCTGCGGGTTCTTTGAGGCTCCGTGATTAGGTTCGTTTTTTCAATCCTTACAAGGAATCGTCCTCTTTAGCTTAGGTTTGGGTTAGAATTTATTATTTACATGTGGAGTTCTGGCACCCCGAAGTTCTATCTGGCATAGGACGTTGGCTAGGTCAACCGCTGAAAATTGATGGTAATTCTATTGATGATGATGTTGCGCATTTCCCTCGCATTCTGGTGGAAATTGATCTTGCTCAGCCTCTTCCGGAGAATATGACGATTGATGGTGGAGACTATTCTTTCAATATTGAATTTAGTTATGAATATTTTCCTCTTTTCTGTATGAGATGTAGGATCACGGGACATTCGATGGATAAATGCCGGAGAGAAAAAAAAAAGGCAAAACAACCTGAGGAGATAGTGAAGCCAAAGGAACCCGAATGGCAGGTGGTGGGAAAAGTGAACAATCATTCTCTGGACAAAAGTTTGGATGCAAGGGAGGGGTTGGTTACCGTTGATGATTACGACGGTGAACCGGATGAACAAAGACAGCAGCCTTCAGGACCGAACATGCTTCAAGCTTTGTGCAAGGATTTGAGGGCTCCGGGTGCTAACAGATTCAACGTTTTGGATGGTATGGAGACGAATGAATTAGACGATGCTCAGGGCAGGGATGAGTTACCTCAAGCAATGGTGGCTAAGCGGGATGCGGACAGTGATGGTACTCTAAACGTGCAGAATCTGGAGAAGGAGATGGGGTCGCCAGGCTTTGCTGTGGAAAACACTATAGGGCCCTGTGAATCTGTCCAGATAGGGCAGCAGGATAGGCCTTATGATCAGGAGGTTGATCAGGCGGGATGCTCGGTGATGGAGAGCTCGGAGATTGCTGACTCTTCGGGTCATAAAAAGGTAATGACGGGGGAAAAAGATGATAACCGAAAGCAACTCATACAAAATGGGAATCATAATAAAGCCCTTCTTATGCAGCAAGAGAGTATCGAAAATCGGCTTCGTAAATCTGTTGAAGCAGGTTATACCCCACGTGACTATATTGTTGATTACAGCAAAGATGATAGTTTGCGAACGATAGATAACGTTGTGAATAAACGTTGGGATAAAGAAGCGGAACTGGGTGAATCCCAGTCCAGATTGAAATTTTAACTTAATGAATTTCTTGGTTTGGAACGTCCGTGGCTTGACGGACGAGTCTAAACGTCTTCTTAAGGAACACTGCCATTCATTTTCTCCGATTATTTTGGGTTTAATTGAACCTAAAACTAGATTTCATAAAGTTCGTCAGCACTTTTGGAGATCTATTAATATGATCCCTCGTCATCAGAATTGTAGACACCCTCGTCGTTCGAATATTTGGTTGTTGGCTCATCCTTCGGTTCAGACGTGGATTATTCATTCTTCGGACCAGGTGGTGATTGCCGATTGCTGCTGGCAATCGAGGAACTTCCGTGTTGCGGTTGTTCACGGAGCTAATGACCAGATTACTCGTCGCTATTTGTGGATGGATCTCCTCTCTTTTGTTAATGGTAACACGGTGTTCATTGGGGATTTTAATGCGATTAAGGGAGCTCATGAACGTTTTAGTTTTGTGACACCTTCGAGGAGCTCTTGTAATGAGTTCTGTGACTTTATTGAGGTTACTGATTTTATTGAGTCGCCTACCTCTGGTATTCGGTTCACTTGGTCTGGCCGACGTTTCCTTCCTAGGCATGTGGAATCTCGGCTTGATAAAGCTCTCTTTTCGGCCAGCTTTGGAAATTTATGGTCTAAAATCAACACTCATGCTCTTCCGAGGCTTACTTCTGATCACTCGCATCTGGTCTTTCAGTATGTCTCATGTGGATCTCGCATCCTGATTTTCAGGAAAGAGTGAACTCCTCCTGGTCGGGCATTGTGAACACTTGCTGCCCTATCTTCAAGGTGATGTTTAAGCTTAAAAGACTTCGCGGTGATCTAAGGATCTGGAATAAAACTGTGTTTGGACATGTTGATCAGCAACATCAGTCGGGGCAGCAGAATCTGATGGAGATTCAGAACAAGATTTCAGATTTGGGGTATACTGATCAGCTTTTTGATGAGGAAGTGGCTGCCCAAGCTCACCTCAACGTTGTTTTGGAAAGGAAGAATAGTCTGCTGCAGCAGAAAAGTCGTGCGAATTGGTTACAGGATGGCGACCGGAATTCTTCTTTTTTCCACCGTCTGATTCGCTTCAGAAAGCAAGGCATGAGAATTGAGCACTTGAAGATTGGAGATACTTTTTCTTACGATCAGGACGTCATTCAACAACACATTGTGGAGTTCTTCTCTAACTTGTTTAAGGATGATGGTGAGAGCAAAGTGGAGAGGACTATGCTTGAAGCTATTATTGATCATTATGTTACTGATACGCAGAATGATAATCTCATTGGTATTCTGGATGATGATGAGATTACAGCTTCTGTCTTCAGCTTGGATGCTAATAGTTCACCGGGGCCCGATGGCTTTTCGGGGAGGTTTTTTCATAATTGTTGGTCCTCCATTCGAGTTGATATCTTGGCGGCGGTCAAGGCCTTTTTCCGCTATTTTTATCTGTTGGATTTGTATACTGAAAGCAAGAACGTTTTATGCTTGTATACAATGTTTCCTAAGTTCACTATCTAATCTCCTATCTGATTGTGTTCATGATTGCATATGTATGTTCTTTATCTCTATATAAGTAGATTATATGGTGTGTTGTAGATCACAGAAGACCATATAATTGGAATAACCTTAAGAGATATAATATGATCACAGCCGAAATAACTCTAGGACAAGTTATTGGTTTAGGCTGCAGTATAGATGGAAGTAGTTTGTCTTGGCTACTTGTCTATACTGGTACGTCATTACGTATTGATAGGACCACAGTTGAGATGTATTCTTCTATCTGACTTAAGTGAAGAATCATGATCTCGGTGACTTATAAGATCTTAATACTAATAAGTATTCAAATATATATGTTAATTCGTATATCACTTTGACTTACTATGGGTGAAAGTTATATACTAACTCGAGTACTCTGTATCTTGGGTGATGGCGGTTAATATATGATATTTGATTATCTGTATTAGTACCCGTATCCGGTATAGGATAATGACATCCCCTTAAGGAGCTCAATAAGGTTTATTGCGCTAAACCCTGCAGGTTGATTAAGTTCAGGCGCAATAATAAAGTTTGAGTGGTACTGCTTAAGGATTTATAAAGAGATTAATTAATTTAAGCTGTCAGAGCTCTAATTAATTAATGGATGTCGGATATTTTAAATACGGAGATTTAATAAGTCTAAATACAAGCCCCCCGACTCATCACCGGCAATAAAGGGGTAAGTCAGTATCGGTTCTCTAGTGGAATGAACTGATATTTATAAATTAATTATGGTCTGGGCTGACCATAGATAAATTAATTTATTTGAGGCCCATCTTTATTCCTTGTATCTGGTCCCTGGACTGGCCCAATGTCTCCTAGCCCTAGAAGGAGAGAAAGACGCCTCCTACACTAATTCTGTGCCCACAAGTATTTAATTTTATTTAAATACAGCTGTCAGCTCTCAGGAAAATATACTGATAAAATATTAGGGTTTTGAGAGCTGTGGGGCGCAGGGAAGAAAAACGTGTGGGGCTTATTTCTCTCTTGGGACTTTCATAGATCGTTGTCCATCCAACCGTGAAAGCTGAGCGGGATACAGTCGAGAAGATCAGAGCTGGAGTCAGATTTTCGCAGGAAACCAAGTTCTGGCAGTCTCCGTAAAACGGCCATAACTTCCTCCACAGAACTCCAATTCAGACGAATCAGGCGGCCACGGAAAGCTCTCTCGAAGACGAAGAAGTCGTATTTCTGGGAGAAATACGATTTGAGGACGTTTGAGGCTTCATACGAAGGCTTGAAGCGGACTGGTCTGTTCAGATGCGAATCTGCGAATTCTTCTGAATTCTTCAGGTATTTCTGAACTCCAACGTGCAGCTGTTAAATTCATAGGAGCATGTTAGGATTAATCGTTGTATGATAAATTAATAATAATCCAAGAAACGATCATCGGGCAAAGCGGAACGTTAATTCAGTTTAATATTCCTTCAATTGGTATCAGAGCCAGGTTTAATTTCTTAGCTCTATTATTAATTTATGTACGATTAATAATGTGCGTTGTTTTTACTGCTGTTGTTCTTCGTGGTCTGTTGATTCGTGGGATACGTCGTTTTGACGTTGTAATCGTTTTTCGCCACGAGAAAAATCCGTGGTTAGATTAGGATTTCAATTTGTATTTGTTTTTCCGTTGTAAATCTGTAAAACTGAGGAACGAAACGAGGATGACGACGAATCAACGACGAGGAAGGTGTAAGGAGGACGTCACGGGCAAGGTGCGGCACGGGTAGCCGGCGCCGAGGGCCGCGCGCGCACGGGTGCTTCGGCACCGTGTGCTGCGCGCGCCTGGTCAGGCCGTCTGCTGCTGCTGTCACCGTTGCTGCCGGATCGTGGCGAGGCGAGGAAGACCAGGAGCGAGGGGCTGCGGGCGCCGAGGGGCAGCGCGCGCGCGGGTGCGTGCACACCGTGCGCAGCGCGCCCAGATCGGCGACCGCGCGGCCGCTGCTTTTCTCTGGTCCGTTCTGCGCGCTGAAGGCGAGGAGGGCAGGAGCTGAGCGAGGGCTGGAAGCCACCGGCGGGGGCGGTGCGTGCCCGGGGCCGCGCCTGCGCGCTCTGCGCGCTGCGCGCCCTGGCGGGCGGCGCACTGCCGCTGCTGCCGTTGCTGTTGCCGTCGGGTGCTGCTGCTATCGCCGAGTTCGCCGAGGAGTTGCTGCTGCTGGGGGCTGCCGGAAGGGAGCTGGTGCAGCGGTCGAAGAAGGTGGCGGCGCCGCCCTAAGCGGCGAAACCCTAGGCGGCGCCTTTTCTCGCAAACCCTAAATCCAGACGCGGGTCGAATGACGGGTCAGACGGGCAGGGCGCGGGTCGACGGGTCCTGAGCGCGGGTCTGGGCTGCTCCTTGCGGGCCTGGGCTTCTCCTTGCGGTTCTGGGCCGCTGCTGGACGGGCGTGGGCGGCTGGGCCGCGTTTTTTGAGCCCAAGCAAGGGCTGTTTTGTTTTTCAGCCTTTTTTAGGCGTTTTTGGGCATTTTTTTGTCCATTTTTTTTTATTTTATTTTCTTTTAAAATATAATAGATGTTGGGTTTCCACGAATGGGTCACGAAGAATTTTAATTCTTTTATTACTGTTCTTTGCATGTCGTGGTTGTTAATCCCTTATGCTCTTTACCTGCTTTTGCACGTCTTTGCTTGTTAATATTTGTTTATTAATTGCGCTTAGACGAGCATGCTAGTAGGTTTACCGTTTTCTTAAGCATGTTTTAGAATTCTGCGAGCATGTTTTACATGTTGCGTTCTAGAAGAGCATGTTTAGGATTATGTGTTGAGCATGATCAAACCTTTTGAAAGAAAAAGACTAAGCTGTATTAATAATTTTATAGATGATTAAAAATTATTTAAATTACCACAAACGGTCTCAAGACAAAGTGATTGAGGACGGAAGTAAACGTCCACACGATCGTGGCTTACTTCATGTTCGATTTCACAAGTTTGTTGAGTTGAGACTTCTATTCAAAATATTTAAATCCATTTAAGTAGTGGGAGTTATGCGGTAAACGTCCACCCTATCGTGGCTTACTCGTATGATTTTCATAAGTACTTTAGAGGATGGATTTTAAATAAGATAACTAAGAAATTAAATTGAATGCGGCATGGTCCTAGTGAGTATGTCAAATTCGAGAATTTAATTTCAAAGTTAGATTGTGGTTATTACTAAATAATTTTTATTCTTAAAATTATGTAGACCTCCACATGCGGTCTCAAGACAAAGTGATTGAGAATATGAGTAAACGTTCACCCTATCGTGGCTTACTTCATATTTGATTTCACAAGTTTGTTAAGTTGAGATTTCTATTAAAAATATTTAAATCCATTTAAGTAGTGGGAGTTATGCGGTAAACGTCCACCCTATCGTGGCTTACTCGTATGATTCTCATAAGTACTTTAGAGGATGGATTTTAAATAAGATAACCAAGAGGTTAAATTGAAAGCGGTATGGTCCTCGTGAGTATGCTAATTTCGAGAATTTAACTATCGAGGTTAAATTGTGGTCGCTGCTTAGATATCATTTCAAGTACAATGTACAACTCCCCATCGGAGTCCCTTCTTGAAAATGATATGGTCTAGTTAAAGTCCGACTATTAATTTCCTTTGTCAAAAGGTTAAGTTGACATGGATGGAAGTTAAACGACTAGGTAAATAGTCTGGTTGAGGAAATCATGGTAAACGTTCACCCTATCGTGGCTTACTCGTGAGTTTTCTTGGGCAGTTGGAGGTTTCATTAATATTGTTTTATCAAAAGGTTACAATATTATTGTTACGAATTATGTGCTTTATGTTCGTTACTTTCAGATATGTCTATGTCTCTTATTGTTTATTTATTCTTGCACAAATTCTTTTAACCGGTCCACATATATAAAATGGAAACGCAGTTTTGGATTTCTATCTTTATCACAAACTAAACACATATTTTGTGTTGCTTACTACTCAACGTTCTATTTGTTCGAACAATGAGACAACTGATGGGAAAAAGGAACTACATAAAAGGTGGCATGTGACGAATAATATGGCTATATGCTTTATTATGAGTATAATGTCACAAACCTTGTAGCTCCAACATCAGGGCATGGACGATGCTATTAGCATCATGCTGAATCTCAAGAAAGTGTTCGAAGAGTTGGACTGAGCTGTTCATTTAAATTTGATAAGAGTAATCTTGTTATTTTTATGAGTGAGCATAGCTCAGTGCACGAGCATGTCATGCAAATTTTGACGGACTTGACTTGCTCAGTAGGAGTATCGACGGTGAGGTAAAAGTCGATATTATCCTGAACTCTCTTCCCAAGTCTTTTAATTAAGAACTTCCACCTCAATGCTGTTATGAGCAAGAAAGATAATACTTCTTTTGAGTTGTTGAATGCTCTAGTTACGGCTAAGGAAGTTGTGGGAGAGAGATGTGCAAGCACTTGTTATTGCCAAAGGAGAGCCATCTTCTTCGTCGAATGACGGGAAGAAGAAGGGTCCAAGGGGCAAGAAAGACAAGGGAAATAGTGGGAGTAGTGGTGTGATAAGATTGGGTATTGGAGATTTCTTCTTTCAATACTCAAGGCAAAGGGTTAAGGTACTTCACTTGCTATAGTAACTGAGACATGTCAGCTCGTTTTCTACTCAGTTGTGAGTAGTGGATAACGAGAGAAACTGATAATGATTGTTGCACCTTGCATGGCTTTTTATAAGCTGACAAGGAAGCTGAGAAGTGATGAGATGATAGTCTTCATAGGCAACGTGACTAGAGTCGCAGTTGTTGCAATTGAAGACTTGTCTTTGAGTCCTAAAGACATAGTTTAGTTTTTGAAAGTTCCTTATCATGTTCCAAAATTTTGAATAGATGGATCTTATGTCATTTTTGATAATGGTGTTTTTATCATAAGAAATGACAAAGTTGTCTATTCTAGTATTTTGAACATCTCTCTTCATACTATAACTTGTCTACAAAATACCTTTATATTGCATTTACATCATCGAACAAAAGAAAGAGAAAAGTTAAGGCTAATCTCTCATGAGGATCTTACACATATATTGATACCCTAGATTAGGTCACATCTATCTTAACAGGATCCAAAGGCTCATGTCTAAATAAGTACATTGGATTCAATCCAGGTTGTACCATTTGGAACCTGCGAATCCTGTATAGAGGAAAAGATGTAGACCGGGTCATTCATGGCAAAGGGAATTAATGGCCAATAATGTGTTAGGAATGATCTTTTCTGATTCACTGTCAGTGTTTGGGATTCCAACCCAGTTTACTACACCGTGTTATCCCTATATAAGATGGTGTGGTGGAGAGAAGAAATAGTTCACTCTTGGAAAAATATGTTTGATGATGAGTTATGTATCTTTGCAATTAGTCCTAAAGAATCAGAAGGTGGTTATTAGAAATGACACACGATTCTTAGAAGTGGACTATGGGAATAATTACTAATCCAAGTCAGATAGTGTGTTTCAAGAAATTGAAGACATTAGACAGGCGATTCCATCACCCAAGCCAAGTGTGCAAGAGTTTTGTACCACAAGACACTGCACGCACTGTTGACACACATGTGCCACCACAGATCCATTGTAGTGGGAGGGTTGTGGGACAACCCGATCGATTTATGTTCTTGGGAGAATCTTTGGATTCAGTCCCTGGTAGTGAATATAAGAGAATCGACCCAGATATCTACTTGGAATTAGTGGAAGACGAGAATGTAGATTATTGGCACACCTCAATGGAGCAATCCATTAAGAATATGGGTGTATACTAGAAAATCTTGCTGCCAGGAGGCAGTCATGCCTTAGGTTGTAAGTGAGTATACAAGGTAATGACAGGCCCGAATGAGCAAGGTCGTAGCTTCCGAAGCTAGACTGGCGGCGAAAGGTTATGCCCAGTGTAAGGGTATAGGTTATGATGATATTTTCGCCAGTGCCATGCTCAGAACATTCGGATCATTTTACCCATAGCAGCTCACTTAAACCATCGAGGTTACGTGAGAGAGGGAGAGAAGCATCTCGTGTCAATCGCTCTCGTGTCATCGGTGATGTGGTTCATCTTGCATTTTATGTAGATAATATCCTCCTAATTGGCGACAATATGGAGCTATTGTCAAGACATAAAGTAATGATTATCCGAACAGTTTCAGATGAAAGACTAAGGAGGTATAGTATACATCTTTGTGATCAAGGTTATAAGGGATCACTAGAAAAAGATGTTGGGCTTATCTCAAGTGTCTTACACTGATACTGAGAATACTCGTTTTAGTATGAATACCGCCAAGAAAGGATTGCTACCTTTTAGATATGGCGTTCATTGATCGTAATACTATGTCTTAAGATGTCTATTAAGGTTGAGGAAATGAAGGCAGTATTCTACGTTTTCCGCAGTAGATAGCTTCATGTATGGATTACTATGTACGAGATCTTATATTTGCTATGCAGTTAGCATGGTTGTAAGATATATATAGTCCTAGTTAAGGATACTGAACTGTGGTAAATTATATTTTCAAGTCCCTGACTAGAGAATAAGGATAGATTACCAGTTAGACAGTTTAGTTCCTTTTAGGATTATATGATTTCGGATTTCCAGGCTGACCGGAACAAAGAATAATTACCTCGAGCTATGTGTTTTCCTTGGGAGGTAAAACCTTTTGGTTTGACCACTACCTCCAGGGTCTAAGAGTGATTCCTAGTTTGCGTGAGAGCATCACCTTCGTGGTACCCCAAGTGCAGTTGCAAACTCTAAGGAATCCTAGAACCACAAGGGGTCAAACACATGGAGAGTAAGTACCAAGTTATACGATTATTCGTAAATCGAGGTTATGTGCTCAAAGAATAAATTCTCACATATTGGAGAAACCTACTGATCTTTTCACAAAAGGCTTATTGCAAATGGTCATTGAAAGATGGGAATGCGATTGATGCCAGATTGATGCCACCCACTTAGGAAACTTTAAGTATAAGTGGGAGAAGTGTTAGGTGATTGGTAAATAGACGCATTGTATACTAAAAGTTTGCTTTAGTATAAGTGGGAGATTGTTGGATTTGTATACTGAAAGCAAGAACGTTTTATGCTTGTATACAATGTTTCCTAAGTTCACTATCTAATCTCCTATCTAATTGTGTTCATGATTGCATATGTATGTTCTTTATCTCTATATAAGTAGATTATATGGTGTGTTGTAGATCACAGAAGACCATATAATTGGAATAACCTTAAGAGATATAATATGATCACAGCCGAAATAACTCTAGGACAAGTTATTGGTTTAGGCTGCAGTATAGATGGAAGTAGTTTGTCTTGGCTACTTGTCTATACTGGTACGTCATTACGTATTGATAGGACCACAGTTGAGATGTATTCTTCTATCTGACTTAAGTGAAGAATCATGATCTCGGTGACTTATAAGATCTTAATACTAATAAGTATTCAAATATATATGTTAATTCATATATCACTTTGACTTACTATGGGTGAAAGTTATATACTAACTCGAGTACTCTGTATCTTGGGTGATGGCGGTTAATATATGATATTTGATTATCTGTATTAGTACCCGTATCCGGTATAGGATAATGACATCCCCTTAAGGAGCTCAATAAGGTTTATTGCGCTAAACCCTGCAGGTTGATTAAGTTCAGGCGCAATAATAAAGTTTGAGTGGTACTGCTTAAGGATTTATAAAGAGATTAATTAATTTAAGCTGTCAGAGCTCTAATTAATTAATGGATGTCGGATATTTTAAATACGGAGATTTAATAAGTCTAAATACAAGCCCCCCGACTCATCACCGGCAATAAAGGGGTAAGTCAGTATCGGTTCTCTAGTGGAATGAACTGATATTTATAAATTAATTATGGTCTGGGCTGACCATAGATAAATTAATTTATTTGAGGCCCATCTTTATTCCTTGTATCTGGTCCCTGGACTGGCCCAATGTCTCCTAGCCCTAGAAGGAGAGAAAGACGCCTCCTACACTAATTCTGTGCCCACACGTATTTAATTTTATTTAAATACAGCTGTCAGCTCTCAGGAAAATATACTGATAAAATATTAGGGTTTTGAGAGCTGTGGGGCGCAGGGAAGAAAAACGTGTGGGGCTTATTTCTCTCTTGGGACTTTCATAGATCGTTGTCCATCCAACGGTGAAAGCTGAGCGGGATACAGTCGAGAAGATCAGAGCTGGAGTCAGATTTTCGCATGAAACCAAGTTCTGGCAGTCTCCGTAAAACGGCCATAACTTCCTCCACAGAACTCCGATTCAGACGAATCAGGCGGCCACGGAAAGCTCTCTCGAAGACGAAGACGTCGTATTTCTGGGCGAAATACGATTTGAGGACGTTTGAGGCTTCATACGAAGGCTTGAAGCTGACTGGTCTGTTCAGATGCGAATCTGCGAATTCTTCTGAATTCTTCAGGTATTTCTGAACTCCAACGTGCAGCTGTTAAATTCATAGGAGCATGTTAGGATTAATCGTTGTATGATAAATTAATAATAATCCAAGAAACGATCATCGGGCAAAGCGGAACGTTAATTCAGTTTAATATTCCTTCATTATCTGTCTGCGGGTTGCAATTCCAGCACGTTAATTCTGATTCCTAAAAAGGATAACGTCGAGACTGTGGCTGATTTACGTCCTATCATTCTCTCAAACTTCTTTTTTAAGATTATTTCGAAGATCTTGGCCACTAGATTGAGTGGGGTAGCAGCTGCGGGGGTCACTCCTAATCAATTTGGTTTCATCGGAGGAAGATCGATCCATGATTGTATTATGCTGGGATCTGAGGGGTTTAATTGCATGAATCGTACGGAGCGGCGATCGAATATGGCTTGTAAGATTGATATTCGCAAAGCTTTTGATACGATGAGTTGGGATTTTATTCTGCAAGTTCTCCGTGTGAATGGTTTTCATGAGAATTTTATACGATGGATTTCTATCATTTTCAGTTCGGCACGCTTATCCATCCTTTATAATGGCCAGCTGAGCGGTTACTTTGCGTGCTCTAGAGGGGTTCGGCAGGGTGATCCTTTATCTCCTATTCTCTTTGGAATTGCTGAGGATGTTTTGAGTCATTTATTCCTGAATTGTGTTCGATCTAGACATCTTATTCCCATGGATTTCAGTAGGTCTGCGCATTTTCCCACTCATCTTCTCTACGCTGATGATATCTTGCTCTTCTGTAAAGCGTCGGTTAAGAACGCGCGGAAAATTAAAGAAATTATGGACCTCTACGGTGAGCTTTCTAGTCAGAGGTGTAATCTGGCCAAATCCCACGTTTTCTTTGGGTCTGGTGTCTCTAATGTTATGAAAAATGGTGTGGTCAGAGATTTGGGTTTCGCTATGGGATCTTTACCGGTTACTTATCTGGGAGTTTCGATTTTCATTGGTCGTATTCGTGCGTCTCATTTTATGGGTATCCATGATAGAATTATCAATAAATTTTCGAATTGGAAGGGCTTACAGCTTTCTATGGCTGGTAGAATCTGCCTGGTTCGCTCTGTTATTCAAAGTTCGGTCACTCACTCTATAATGATTTATCGTTGGCCAAAATCTCTTATTTACAGCTTGAATAAGAAGTGTCGTAACTTCATTTGGTCTGGAAATGTGGATAAAAAACCTTCATGCCCGGTTAGCTGGTCCCGGGTCTCTGCCTCGCGCGCGGAAGGTGGTCTGGGGATCAGACCGTTTTCGGCTATGAATAAAAGCTTTTTAATGAAGATTGCTTGGAGACTTATTCAAGGTAGTGAGTTTGCTCCTGCGATTTTATGCACCCGTTACTTGACGAGCTTCGGCTACGCCAAAACTTACCTTGCCTCTTCTCCAGTTTGGACTGGTATTCGGGGTCTTGTGGATAATTTGGTTGATAACTCTTACTCTTATATTGGCACTGGTGAACATACTTACTTCTGGCGTGACGATTGGCTGGGATATAGGTTGATGGAAAGGCTTCATATTTCGAGTTTTATGATGAATTTTCTCGATCAAGCGGTTAGCGATTACTATTATGATGGCATTTGGCACTTTACTACGGATTTTATAATCAATTACCCGGATATTGTGGTGGATATTTTATTGCTTCCGATTGGGGAAGAGGGAGACGCTCGTTTCTGGAAACACTCGGTTAGTGGGAATGTGATTGCTCACCTAGCTTATGCTACTCAGAATCATATTTTTCCGAAGGTGGTGTGGGGAAATTGGATTTGGGAAAAAAAATTTCTGGAACGTCGATCGTTGATTTGCTGGCGCATTATTCATAAGAAGATGCCCATGCTTGATAATCTTATTAGACGTGGAATAATTGGTCCTAATCGGTGCATTATGTGTGGTTTAGATGTGGAGACCATTGATCACTTGTTTTCGAGATGCACTGCCCTGCAACCGGTCTGGTCTGAGTTCTTGGCTTGGTTTGGCAAAGAGGAGTTCTCTCACTGCTTGGATATTTATAGTGCTCTTGTTGCTTCTTGGAATGAGCACTTCAGTCCTCAAGTTCGTTCTTTTTGGAAAGCAGGGATTATTAACCTTTTGTGGAAAGTTTGGGATTGCCGCAATCAAACGACTTTCAATGATGCTATTTTTCATCCCAAAATCATTACGGACTTTTTGAAGGTGATGTTTAAAGAGATGGATGCTAATTTTCATAAGCTTGGTTGTTCAAACAATTCTTAGTCGGATTACCTGGTGCTTAGAAGAATTGGGGTCTCTACGAGGGCGGCTCCGCTTCCCACTATGATTGAGGTACATTGGTGGCCGCCGGCAGGACAGTGGATGAAAGTCAATACCGACGGCTCGGCTTTGGGCGCCCCGGGCAGCATTGCTGCTGATGGTGTTTATCGGGATAACTGGGGCTGGGTGCGTGGATGTTTCCATTTCAAAGGTGGTATGGGTTTTGCTTTCGAGGCTGAGCTTCTTGCAGTGATATATGCGGTGAATATTGCTCACCATAGAGGGTGGCGATGGCTTTGGATTGAGGCTGATTCTGCTTATATAGTTAACCTCTTAAACTCCCTTTCTCAAGATGTTCTGTGGCGCTTCATGGCTTTGTGAAAACGCACGATTCCTCTTCTCCTTGATTTTCGCTTGCAGGTTTCTCATATCTATAGAGAAGGGAATAGTGCGGCTGATATTATGGCTAATCATGATAGAGAGGAGGGATGGTGGCCGTATGCTATTGATGCCATCAAGAATGCTGTCTCTTTGGACATGTCGACGCATAGTCATGTTCGTGTTAAGTTTTGATGAATGTTTGGTTTTGGCATTTATTCGAACACCTGGCGGGTGTTCCTGTTTGCTGGGCAGATAGTTTGGGCTGATCTTTGGTCGACTTTGGTGGTCTTGAGGGTTGCTTGTTTGTTGGTGGAAACGCTCTAGGAGTATAATTCTTTTAGTAGGAGGTTTTTCAAGCCTCTGTCGAGCTGTTGCTTTCGCTGGTTGAATGTGTGGAGTGAGGATGGCTATGCTGTGGGGTCTCTCCCCTCTCTCGCTTTTCTCTATTTTCGGCTCATAGGCTGATCGTCGGAGCCTCTGCTGTGAGGCCTCTTAGGGCTACTGTGGTCGACGGCACTGAGTCCTCCCATGGCGTTCTGTGTTTTTCCCGGTGCGATGCTTTGCTCTCGTTTGCGGCACGGGGCTGCTCTCCTTGCACTACAAGAAAATCGCACATACATAACACATCATACATAACGGTTTTTTTCGAAAACCGTTATGTATGAGCGCCTTTTTGACTATAGATAACGGTTAGATAATTTTCCGTTATGTATATAGTGTTATCTACAGGCATACATAACGGTATGAAGCAATGCGTTATGTATGAGCGTTATCTATTAGTTATATACATAACGATACTCGTAAACCGTTATGAAATGCGTTATCTATGAGCATCTCTTTTATAACGATTGTCAAAGCGTTACGAAAAGCGTTATATATAAATGTCTTTAATAACACTTATTTCAACCGTTACGATTACTGTTATGTATGGGCATCACTTTTTTTTTTCTTTCCTTTTTTAATTTCATTAATTTATTTTTTAAGAATTATAATATATCTATTTTTTAAAAATAAAACAGTTGATCTAAAAATAGCCTATGATTACATATATGATGCTTTATTAAAAAATAATAAATTGATTAAAAAAATAGTATAATAAAATAAATAAAATTTTCCCTAAAATTGTTGACCGATTATATATAACAACAATTAGAAAAACTTATATTTAAATTACTAGTATTAGTTTTTTTCTAAAACAAAACTTATCCCTCACTCAAAGTCAAATTTCAATGTAGTTTTAAATTTCAGCATTTAAATTTAGATTTAGGGTTTCTGTTTCCCTCCCACCCACACCCGCCGCCCCACGGCCCCACCGGCGCCGCCCCTTCTGCGCCGAGCCTCGCCGTCCCCCAGGCCTAAGACTCGCCGCGACGCCGTCGCCCTGGCCCCTCCTCGGCGTTGCCCAGACCTAAGGCTCGTAGTCGTCGTCGCCCAGGTCCCAGCCGACCCGCGACGCCGTCGCCCAGGCCCCGCCGAGCCTCGCTCGTAGTCATCGTCCCCCAGGCCCAGCCTCGCCGTTGCCCAGGCTCCGAGACGCCCCCGTCCGCCCGAATGCTCAGCCATAATTGTCGTTGCTGCCTTCACGATGCGCTTCCATCGCCGCCGTCATTCTTATAAGGTCAATTCGCTGCTTCCTCAATTTTCTTTGGTTTTTCATTTTTTAAGTGTTATAGTCTATAGGGCGTATGATAATTTCTTCTTCTGGTTCTAACATTTCGTCAAAATTAGGGTTCTGATTGAGGAATTCAATTTCGTTGCTCTTCGGTATTACAATTGTAACAGTACGAAGTTGTTAAGGTGAAATTTCGTGGCCTTTACGGACTCAGTCAAGGTCTTCATGTTCATGTCTTCACTTAGCATAATCAGTTGGATTGGATTTAGTATTTTAATTTGTTTCGTGCTCGATGAATTTCTAATGCTGGTATTTGCCTCTCACTCTGTATACGTTCTGATGCTGTTTTTAGTTTTCATTCTTAATTATTTAGTTATCTACTCTTTCAATATTTCTCTCATCTTTTCTCTGGATCGCACTATATTTATTCAGTCTTTTCTTGTTTTCTTTGTGGGGTTCGGTTTCATGCTGCTCTTTGATTATATTTTTCTTTGTATATGGTGTTCAAGTGGTGGCCATGGCTGTTGTGTTTATGTCTGTTGGTTAATAAAGAATGAGAATATATAACTCGAATATTTGAAGCTTATTTCCTTGTTAATTAGTGTAACGGCAGCTGCTGCATTAATTGACTTCAGAAAATGGGCATTATCAGTTGAAAATATGTGAAAGGCTGTTCAATTCTGAAAAAATGGTCTCTGTTATGTGATTGCTATTAGATAATGTGTTTATGCAGGCAAATTCTATTGGGAGGAGAAAAACTTGATCGACTTGTATGTTATACTGCTAAGATATTCAAGGTAAAGGTTTTTTATTACTTTCACAGCTGGAACTATTCTTTTTAATGTTTTGAGTGCATTTGTCTCAGCTGTTGCAACTGATTATTGCGCTTCGTTTTCACTGAAGCAGAATAACGATTATACTCGACTTTTTTCACCTAAACCTGTTTAGTTTTTCTTGATGGGCAGTTTCTATTTTGTCTGTTGCACTATAACTAAATATATATAATGTTTTCATATAGTTTTTCTTGAACATATGTACGGTCATATGTGTAGTGTGTGAATAATTAGTTTGGTTGAATTTGCATTTGGTTTTAAGGTCAGGATGGTTCCAATAATTCCCCATGTTCTAATATTTAATCATATCTCAAATTTCAGTAACTTTTTGGAGCTTTGTGCAATGGGAAGAAGACTATCGAAAATTGCAGCCAAAGATCCCCCTTTCTTGCTTAGCTAATGGCATCCAGTAAGCATGATAAGGTAAGGAAACTGACTGCTACCCTCCTGAAATTCCTTGATGATTGGTATAAATGTCAGATTTTATTGTTTTTATAATGGTTATGTTTACTGTTTTGAAGCCCAACATATCATGTAAATATGTTTATTATTATAATATGAATAGGTCGGCATCTAGGTAGGTGTATACATTTAGTTGGTTAAGTTCCTGAGCTACTAATTTTGTTGTACAGAGAGCTCTTACTCACTCATTTATAAATGATAATTTAATACGAATATTTTTACATTGATAAAACTTAATATTCTGGTGAGGATTACTCTTTGCTTTTGATGTTCTTTGATGGTTGCCTCTGTAGTCGTTTTTGGTTTTGCTAAATCTTCATTAGTTTATTCTGGTTTTGCTATATATTATGCTGATTTTTTTTAAGGGATAATACTCTGCTTTCTTATTCAAGAAGAAGAAGAGGATCTGCAAATCATGGAGCTGCCATTAATATTATCAGGTAAGCTCAAATTATCAAGGAATTTGCCTTTTCTTAGATTTTAAATTTTTAATCCATATATTCTTGTATTTCTTTTTATCTATGAGGAGATCTTGACTTAATGTAGGACTCGTTCTTTGTTGAGGATGAATTTAGATTATATTTCTTGATTTTATTGCATTAGTGAATTATATAGCGTTTTCGTTCCCATTATTTGAAGTTTGGTAAATTTGAAAACTACATAATCTCACCAACTCACTTCCATTGTAGGCTCATTTATGCTAGCAAGCTACTTGGTGATGACAAGACTACCAAAGGCTACAAATCGAGGACTATCGGACTTATGATTGAAAGAATATTGACAAAGTTCATGTTGAGTGCACAAATCTCTTGTTGGAACACATAGTATGATAGATTTTCGTTTTAGCTATAAGATACTTGCTACTTGCAATGTCGAATCGAAATAATTGCAATGATATGTACTTGTTACTTGGTATATTCGGATGATAATGTATAATTGTTTTGGATGAAATATAATATGTTATTGATGGTTTTATCATTGTTTTTTATTTTATTTATTCATTTTTTGAGCTAAATAACAGGAAAATAGAGAAAAAAATATTAAATATGCTGAAAGCTATAGTTGGAATACATAACGGTAGATATATTCTATGATAACAGTCACAACCGTTATCTATAATTGTTATAGATAACGGTACACAAGCGTTACGTATTAGTGCATCGTATTGTTATCTATTATACTATAGATAACGGTATTTTACCGTTACGTATGAGCGTATCCTATTGTTATCTATTCAACTATAGATAACGGTATTTTATCGTTACGTATGAGCGTATCGTACTGTTATCTAATATCATAGATAACGGTTTTTTTATCGTTATGTATGAGCGCATCATAGACAACACCACTATATATAACGGTTTTTTTGGGGTATAGATAACGGAGAATCTCCGTTATCTATGTGCATTTTTTTTGTAGTGTTGCCATCTCGTTTCTAAGTTTCTGCTTGAGGTTGGTTAGTTTTGGCGACGAAGTCTCATCGGCCGAAACTTCTAGCTTCTCGGTCCTCTGGGGTCCTCTTGCTCGTGGGGTGCTTCCGGCGACGGTGTATAACCGGCCGGTAGCTACCTCTGAGTTTGTTGGGTTGGGGGTTGCTGACTGCTCACGGCGACGGCGTATAACCGGCCGTGTTGCTTTTTTGTTTTGGTTTGGGTTGTTTCTTTTTTGGTTGGCAGATGGCGACGGTGTCTCACCGGCCTTCTGCCTTCCGTTTGGTTGTTTTGTGGGGCTAGAGCCGAGATTGTTTGGGGACGATGGTTAGGCCGGAGTTCCGGAAACTTTCTCTTCCGCTCTTCCCTTCTTGTGTTTCTTTTTCGTCTTCTAGACGAGTACTCTTTTTCCTTTTTACGGTTTTTCCCACTGGGTTTTCCGTAAAAATGTTTTAATGAGGCTCAGCCCTTGGTCTGCTTTTCTTGTGCTTTCAAGGGTTCTCTTAGGTTCTTTTTCCTTTTTCTTTTTTTATATAAATGCATTTTAATATATGATACTGCTTGTAAATGATACCTAGATAAGAGATGTGACTTGTGAAAAAATAAATGAGAATAAAAGAGAGTAGAATTTTCAAAATGATTGAACTATAAAATATCACATACATATTTTCATAGTTTAATTTTATAGAATAATAGTCATCATCTTAATTGATTTAATTTATGGAAATTAATATATTATGCATATTTTAAAATTTAATTTGCTTACAAAAATCGATTTGCTTCACGTAAACCAATATACTATGTTATATCTTAATAGAATAACAAAAATTGATACGAGATTCAAAATTATAACGCTTCTTTATTGAGTCGATGCATTGGAGATGGGAGAGTCGGGAGACGCTATGGTGGGGACCAACTTATAGTGCCTCCCACTGGAGACGCTTTATAAAATTTGATTTGCTTTACGTAAACTAATATACTATATTATATAATGGAACTATAGAATGAATAAATGATAAAAACTACTGTGAGATTCAGGGGGGTGTATTGGATTGAGATTCTGTAGGATTTTAAAAGATTTCGAAAGTCTGGGTGTATTCAATCCAGACTTTTAACAGTCCTTTAAAATCCAGAGGTATTCAATCCAGATTTTTTTAAGTCTTTTAAAATTCATAGGTATTCAAACCAGACTTTTTAAAGTCTTTTAAAATCAAGTGGTATTCAACATTTCGTGGATTTTAACAATCCATGGATTCTGATGGATTTGTTAAAAAAAATACAAAGGACGAAATCCGAGCTTCAGACTTGAGATTTTGATGGATTCCTCTAAACTCCACGCGGAGTCTATAGATTTTGAAAGTCCGTTAAAATCCATGAAATTTTTAAAGTCCTTTAAAATCCTACAGAATCTCAATCCAATACAACAATTGTATCATTTTACTTAGATTTTTAATTTGTGAAGTCTAATAAAAAATTTATATGTAATTTAGAATCTGGTTAGAAGAATACAAAATATATTATTTAATTTAGATTTTTTATTTGTAAAGCTTTACGAAAAAATAGTTGGGATTCAAAATTTGCTTAATAAAAACTGCATAAAATATATACTTTCTTTAGGTTATGAACTGAAAAAGTGTTACAAAAATCAATATGAGATTCAAATAGCATCATTTTATTTTTATAAAAATATTTTGTATAGTGGTTGTCGTCGTCTACCACCAAATAATTCCTGCAATCTTACAAAGAATTAAATTAGTATAGCAATAAGCAGGGTCAAACCACAAAGAATGGGGTTTTGCAGAGACGGCGGCGATTGTGGGGGATGGAAGATCGACGGCTGCAAGCTCGGTGGTCGTCAGGAATTGAAGAGAGAATCGAGGGAGGAGACTGAAATTGGGTACCTAGGGTTCCAGATGGCGACGCTCTCTGCTCTTCGCTACTGAGAAGTTTGTGGCGTGGCTTAGTATGGAACGCGTCGACTGGAGACAAGGTTGTGCTGTGCGGCACGGCGAAGATGGAGGATGGCGGTAGTGCTCGGCGTCTGGAAAAGATGGCGGATCTGGGGCGCTGGCTTGAGCGGTGGTGGCGGAACCCAGTGGCAGGGCAATGGTGACACCTTCCCATCTCACCGCAGGCGGCGTCTCGCGTCAACAGCCAACGGCTGTCGCCGTTTCACCCTCAATTCACGCAAAGAATCGTTGCCCTACTCTTTTAATTTGGGAGTTCTCTTTTTTCACCCTCGATTCACGGCTAAAGATCTGGGAGTTTTTTTATTTATTTATTTATAAGAGCCTAATAAAACGACGTCGTTTTACTGCATCGCAGGTGTATCCACGTCTGCCAAGTCCGGGAGCCACGTCAACACCGATCAAGGTGGTGGTCAACGCGTGCGCAAGGTGATGTGCAATATGCAAATTTGGTGATCGTTCGTGCATTTTTTGGCTATTAACCAAATTTAAAACTATCCTAAATGCAGCCTATAAAAGGCTTTACAACAACAGGTTGCTGCCTACATTCGATCTTCTACAAAAATCAACAAAAGATTACAAGTTTACAACAACAGGTTGCATACGTTCGATCTTCTACAAAAACCAACAAGGACTTAACTACATCCCAAAGAAACTAGCTTGTTCAATTCCTTCTTCTTGGAAAAAGCAATGGAAAAATTTCACCAAAACATAAACTTGAAGCAAGCATCTGGTTCGGGAAGAGCCTACGGACAGTCAATCGCCTTTGGGCTGCAGCAAAAAAGCAAGAAGAAAAAGGTCAACATATTTTCATACAAAGTGGAAAGATCAACAACATAAGGAGGAAAAGAGTTGTAATCAATTTGGAAGCAATATCGAGTTTGGCGGTGACACAGAGATCAACAATTAGAAAATTAGCACAAGGTATCAGTTGTAGTAAAAGCACTGTGGGAAGATGGTTAATAAATGGCTGATCAAAGCTCACACAAGTGCCATACGACCTAAGCAAGTCTTGGAGCGGTGCTGAGCAAATGAGGGGATAACGAGAAACCCTAATTCACTTTAGAGTTAAGAGCATAAATTAAACTTTAATTAAACTCTATTAGGATTCTAATTTATTTCTTCATTTGGATGGGGACATTATAAATGAGAGACCCAAAAAAAAATTGGGACGTTATTATTGGGAATGGAGGGAGTAATTTATAAATCAATAATATTGGGCAATCTTTGCAGATATATAGCGTATCCGAAGATTCCATCGTGCGGGTATATTCTTCCAAATTTGAGCAACGAACACTCACACAAACATAAGAAATTAAGAAGATTATAAAGATATTTTAAATTATATATTTAGTTATATTTTATTAAAACAATTTTAAAATTAATTTGTAGCAAGTAGCAAGCGAGAAGATAGTGACAAAATGCTTTGAGAAGAAAACCTTAATAAGCGAGAAGATAGTGATAATTTGGACCAGCTCTGTATTATTTTCTTTCTTGTGTCCACATGCTTTGAGAAGAAAACCTTAATAAATTTAGGGAAAATATCAAAGAGAGCTGAAATCGACCATCATTATCAAAGATAAATCCTTATGAAAGATATTCCAGTTCAATTATAAGGGTGCTTGCCACCTACCAGTCTACCACGTTTATAAATAATTCAATTGAAAATAAAGGGTGAAGTTCACAAGTAGCCAACTCAACAAAGTGTAAGAGTTTACTACCATATTCCATAAAATTTTAAGTTATGTAGCCATTTTGTGTTAAAATGACAAGAATATCCCCAATGATCCCCACATAAATTTTAATTATTTAAAACATAAATATTTAAACAAAAAAGGAACATGAAATCATGCAAAATAAATGGCAGTTTCTAAATTCGACAGTTTCAATAAAGCACAAAGTTTGGTCAAATGGAGGATCTTCTATCTTATCAATATTATTCAATTTTGTTTTATATTGTGTTTTCTCTCTCTCTCTTCACTATACGGCTTTATGGAAAGAAGAAACCCTAACAAAAGAGTGCATGACTCTTTCAAAAAAACAAATTGAGAGCGCACGACTCTTTCAAGAAAACAAAGAACTTGAGCAACAACCAATTCGTCGGAAGTTCAAATTGATTCCGTGCATCTTGAAATTGAAGTTCATACACATAAAATTATAGATGATTTTGTGTGAGGTATGTTTTACGTTAGTTTTTGTATGTGGTATTAGATTTTAGTTTTTTTATAAATAAAACGTATGTGAGATGTTAACATCATTAACTTTTTTGACTTGTCATAAGGGTGATAAAGTCATTTTACTCAAAAGTGGATACTAAACTCATACTTTTATGAATGAAGATATATAAAGAACTTATATACTTTATCATTTGACTATTCATATGTATTGTCACAAAATAAAAATACATACAACAAACAAGTATGTTTGATGTGTATATATATGTATTATCTTGGGTTAATGATGGAATCTTAATCTATCGATATCCTCACTTATAACGATTTTAGCAATTTTTCCCTCATCTTTGAAATTTAATATTTTCAATTTGTATCAATTTTATCAAGAATTTTTGAAATAATTATTTTAAAGAAATAAAAATTAAAGTAAAAATATTAGTAATATCCTCATATATAACTTACTTTTATACAATAATAAGTTCATACTTCGAATCATTAATCCTATTTCTTTTTTTCTTTTTTTTTAAAATTAACAGTATTAATCCTATATACTTCGAATCATTAATCCTATTTCTTTTAAGAGTGAGGCACATGACGCACTCACTACTCTGTTTTCTAAAATCAATTAAGAGGGGGGGGGGGGGGGAGATCTAGTTTAATAAACAAATCAAAGGCAAAATTTTGATTATGATTAGGTACCAGTTTATTTCGACAATGAAGAGAAAATGAAGTTTCACTAAACACAAAACATTTAGTAGTTAATTGATAATTTCTTACAAGTTATATAATTTATCATGTGATATGACAGATTTTGCATGTTTCATGCGTATAATTTTGAACAATAATATTAACTTTTAAAATATATATATATATATATAATATTATTATTTATACTTTAGAATCAATTGTTATTCTTCCACCAGCACCCAAAGTCTTGAATATCCTCATGAATGAGAATGTATATATGTTGAATGAGAGTTTAAATGAATTATCAATAATACGCATCTTCTATATTGTGACTAATCGAAATAAATTTTAAGATTAATCGTTAAAAATAATTCAATCATTAAAAAATTTTGGTGAAAATTTACAACCAAAATCGATATTTATAATTACCGATTTTTCGATCGTTAAAATTTATCAATCAAACTTTCGATCGTTAAAAGATGGAACGACCCCTAAAAATGATCGTGATCATTTTAACAATTAAATTTTTAGTTGTAATTTTCGATCGTGAAATCCGAATTTTCAAATAGTGATGCATCTTCAACCTCGGTATTAGAAATGAGTCGATGCTAATGTTTTCAAAACTCTCATATTATTATCCAAACACCCACCAACCTTCGTTAATAATGACACCCACCTGTTACGTTGCTATATTATTAGTAACCCAACTTCAATAAATTAAGTTTGATCTAACTTGTTTCTTTCTTGAGATAAGTAGCTAATTAATAAATAGTCTGTCAAAACAAAAAAACAAAGCTAATAAATAGAGCCTAGCTATTTCTCTGGGCAAAACTAAGACGAAAAAAAATGGTGTCATCGCTTCAGTGGAGTAGAGTTGTTCCAGCAGTATCAATGAAAGCATGGAGCACTGCAGGGAAACGAAGTGTAGAGGGGCCAAATGCTTCTTCTCCAGCCCTTGGAATTCGTAAAAAGGCGTGTTTGGCAGTTGGAGCAGTGATGATGCCGAAACACGTGGGTATTATAATGGACGGAAGTGGAAGGTGGGCTCAAAATAGGAACTTGCCCATCCGAGATGGCCACAGAGCCAGTTCGCAGAATCTCACAGGCCTCATTTCCAGCTGCTGTGAGCTCGGAATCAACACTCTAACGATCTTCACTTTCTCCAAGGACAATTGGAAACGATCACAAGTCCGTCTTTCAATTTCTTTATTTACTTATATAGCGTGTAGTAAGTAAATTTTCAATTCTATTGCAGATGGAAGTTGACATCCTGATGAGAGTTTTTGAAGATTACATACAAACACATTTGATGCAACTCGTAGCAAGGTAACTCATTCAACATAACATATTTATATACTAAGATTAGATTTTGTACACTCTTCGTACATTAAATAGCTTACTTTTTTTATTTTGGTCCGTCTCCAAAATATCTTCGAAACTTGTATTTGAAAAAAATTCATTAACTATTATTCTTACAATCTTCACTTTTTATCGGACTCATTCAAATACATAATTAATTTTTATTAAAACTCGTGTCACTCTCCCTTAAAAAAATGTTTGAGAGACGAAGGGAGTAGTTTACAAGTCTTAGGTAGTACTTCATTCGTCCATCAAACATCTTCCATTCTTTTCATTTTAGTGTGTCCCCAAAACATCTTCGTAACTTATTTTTGAAAATAATTCAATTAGTAATTATCGTTACGTACAATCTTTACTTTTTGTGAGATTCATTCTCTACTCACAATTAACTTTTATTAAAATTCGTGTCACCCTCCCTTAGGAGCATGTTCAAGGGACGAAAGGAGTATATAATATTTAATCTTGACCATTAATTAATAGTAAAATTTGGATGATTTAGATGCATGAACATTTCATACGGATGGGTCCCTCGATCCCATTTGAAATTCATATTTTAGTTATAAACGGCGAATTATGGTGTGTTCAATATAGTGCGTTTTTCTCACCACCGATGAATTGGCCATATTGGAATATCTGACTGCCAACTCAATTTTGATTTAGATGAAATTTAAAATCATGTACAAAAAAAAAAAAAAGTCATGTAATTTTGTTCATAAAAAAAAGGTTGTGTAAAATTTCATAAAACCTCCATAGTTCATGTATTTACATGCAAATAACGCTTTGAGATGAGATAACAATCTTTTTATATCTAAAACTATTCAAACTTATGACAATATTTATCTATTTTTTAATATATATTTATTACTCCCTCTGTCCCAACGAAAGCGGTGCGTATTCCTTTTTGAGTCGTCCCAACGAAAGTGGTGTATTTCCTTTTTTTGGTAATAATTTTACACTACAAATAATGTGGCCTCACACACCTTTACACACTTTTACACTACAATCGTATTCTCCTTAAATCTCATGCCGAAAAGAAGCACCGCTTTCGTTGGGACGGAGGGATCGGAGTATTTAAATCTACTTTTTTTAGTGCAACATGCTAACCTGCTAAAATAATACTTGCTCGGTCCTAGGGGTGTGCAGCGGGTCGGACCCGGACCGACCCGCCGGGTTTGTAGACCCAAAATTTTTAGAAAAACGGACCGACCCGGACTGAAATTTTCGAGCGGGCCGACCCGGGACCGGACCGAACCCGAGCAACGGGTCCGGTTCGGTCCGGGTCAGACCCGCTAATAACCTAATTTTTTTTTTCTATTTTTCCACCTATTTTTCAGATCTAAAACATTAAAAATACGATACCAAAACTTTATTTTTTTTCCTATTTTTCCACCTATTTTTTTTCCCTATTTTTCCACCTATTTTTCATTTTTCAGTTAGTATTCTTAGGGTTAGAAGTTAGATTAATATTATATTATTATTACAAATATTAATTATTAAATATAAATATTAAATTTTTAATAGCATGGGTCGGTTCCGGGTTCGCCGGGTTTTGACTGGGTTCGACCCGGACCGACCCGAAAAACTTTCGGTCCTCAAAATAAGACCCAACCCGTCGGTCCGGGCGGGTTCGACGGGTCCGGGTTGGGTTTGCACACCCCTACTCGGTCCAACAAAACATACGATATTTTTGGTGACATAAATTCTAAGAAATAATGGTGACTATATTGTGAATTTGTGAGTGACTGAATGGAGAATGATTTCACTTTGTTATGAGTTGAGTGGATTGATGGATCATGGATTTTTTTATTTGTATTACTACTAAAATTTGTTTTTTCTCTAATAATGCCATACAAGCTAATCAAATTGGTATATATTTTTTTTTCTTTTTCTTCTTTTTTAATAGATATGATATACAATTTGCCGCGATCGGGAATAAATCAATATTGCCGAAATCTCTTCAAAATACAATATCTTGGGCCGAGGAAATAAGCAAAGGTAACAAAGGAATGAATGTGGTAATGGCGGTGAGCTACAGCGGTCGCGACGACGTCGTAGAGGCAACCAAAAACATCGCGACCAAAGTAGAACTTGGAATTATACGAGTCACAGACATCGACGAAATTATGTTTGAACAAGAACTTATGACAAACATCCTTGAATTTCCAAACCCAGATTTACTAATAAGGACAAGCGGTGAGCTCAGAATTAGCAACTTTCTTTTATGGCAATTGGCCTATACAGAATTTTACTTCGTAGATAAATTATTTCCTGATTTTAGTGAAGATGATCTCCATGAAGCATTTGCTTCTTACCAGTGCAGGGAGAGGCGCTATGGTGAACGGAGGAATTAATTTCAATGTGATTTTAGTAAATTATCGGGTGGTTGGGACGTTCTTTGCTTCTTTTTACAACCTTGGGTGCGCTCGGGGTTGGGAGGCTTTGAGTCGGGTCTCTTTGGATACTCTGCGACATTGTTCTTCACCGGCGTTGAGTTACTTTTATACTTTTTGGTTTTGCTTTTGCTTTTGCGCTGATCTTCATATGTTTTTTTTCTGATTTTTCTTTGAGCTTTTGATGGGCGTTGGGCTGCCATTTGCTCTTTGTTTTGCTCTTGTCGGTCTGGTTTAGGGCCGGGGTGGAGCCGAGATGGTTTTAGGACGATGGTTAGGCCGGAGTTCTGGAAACTTTCCTTTTCGCTCTTCCCCTATTTTTGGTTTGTTTTTTTCTCGTCGGTTAGACGATCACTTTTTTTCCTTTTTACGGTTTTTCCCATTGGATTTTCCTTAAAAAGGTTTTAATGAGGTTCGACCCTTAATCTGCTTTTCTTGTGCTTTCAAGAGTTTTCTTAGGTTTTTCTTTTTATATATAAACACAGTTAAAGGTTCTTGTATGTTCAAATGGACAAGCAGGGTGAATTCTTACTAAATAAATTTTAATTATAATAAGTCAATTAACTGAAGACTAATAAATTCTTATTAACTAGCATTTGCACTCGTGCAACACACGAAAAATAATTTTATATTTTATTATATATAAAATTGATTATCATTTGATTATTATATAAAAATTCTAAATATAATTAAAAATACTAGTATAATTTAAGATAAGGGTAAATATCATGAAAACTCCTGAACTATATCCACTTTATCAAAAATACCTTGAAACTTTTGAAATGTTCTCTAAACCCTCAAACTATCAGGTTTTTATCAAATATATCTTGCATCTATTTTTCGGTCACCAAAAACGTGATGTGGCTCGCCGGATGCCACAATATAATTTATATTCTATTTTTTTTAAATGACATATAAAAAATGACTACGTTTCATACCACATTCTATCGTGTTTATCCATAATTCTAGGTTATTAGCGTGAATTTCAAACACGATAAGAGTGAATTTTAAATTTCAGAGTGGATTTTTTTAAAATGATATTGTACGAAACGACGCCGATTTTGCCATTGCATTTAAAAAAATATATAATATAAATTAAATTATGGCATTCGGCGAGCCACATCATGTTTTTGGTGACCGAAAAATAGATACGGGATATATTTGATAAAAATCTGATAATTTGAGGGTTTAGAGAACATTTTGAAAGTTTCAGGGTATTTTTGATAAAGCGTATATACTTCAGGGGTTTTCATGATATTTACCCTTAAGATAAATATATTTTAGTTTATTATAAAAATAATAGAGAATAATTCATATTAATAAAAAAATGATATTTTGAGAAAAGAAAACAATATAAGTTAAAAGATAATTGAAAAAAAATAGATATATTCAAAAAAAAAGGAGAGAGGATAGAGAAATTTCTTAAGTCTTAATGTTTAAATAAATATAATTTTTATATTTTAAATTCAATATTTACATAACATATATCAAATTAAAGCTCTTGTCATGATCTTTAATTTGATATGCATATCAAATATTTTATAATTAGACGAATTTCACAATTTTAAAAAAGAAATAAAATAGATTAATAAGAAGTTAAAGAAAAAGAAAAAAAAAAGATGTACTCCCTCCGTCCGCGATATCGTTTCCACATTGTGGATGGCACGGGTTTTAAGAAAAGTGGTGGATAGTAGTAGATATGTAGTGAGTGGAGTTTGGGTCCCACTATTGTTGTGAGTGGAAGTTTGTGGACCCTACTTCTATAAATGGAAGTGGAAACGATATCGCGGACGGACCGAAATGGCAAATGTGGAAACGATATCGCGGACGGAGGGAGTATATCTTATAAATAAACCTTCAATTTTATTCTAACTACAAAATTGCCACTTAATTTTGAAATTGATTTGAAATCAATTTGAAATTGAAAACTCCCTTTTTAATATAGTATAGATTAAAGGTGAAAAATTAGAAATTATATTAGAAAAATTATAATACCTATTTCTTTATAGCTAAGTTTAGAGTAATTTTGAACTTTGAAATAAGATAATTCACGCAGGATAAACAAAATGAATTTACTTTAATTCCAACAAAATAATTTACAAAAGCTTTGAAAATTTTATTTATTTATTTAAATTCTTATGTATTGCATATATTATTTGAATTGAGCATTTATTTAGCGAATCTTGAAAAATTATTACAGTTTGATAATCCAATGTCACATGGTTTCGTTGCTTTTAGCAACCCTTATCATCAACCATACTACCTTCCCCACCTTTCCCATCTATGTATAATTTTCACTATATTCAACAGTGATTACGTGAGGACCAGCTTCACCACAACTTCACCTAAATCTCCTTTCATTTAGCACACCACTACACATAATTCTCCATTTAGAATTTCAAAGTTCAGACAAGATCAACATCCCACCTTAACTAAATCCTCCAAGGTTTCATTTTTCCAACTCCTTTACTCGTGTTCTGCTTTCACACTAAATTTAAGCATCCCGTTTATGTTATTCTAGTAAATCAACATACGAGTACAATTTTCTTTACAAGGCTGTAAAAGATATGAACTTTTTATTTCATATACATTTTCTTCACATATATGCAAATGTACAAATGTTTTTAAAAAAAAAGGAAAAGGAAAAAAAACAACAAAGCTGTCGAACTACAATCTGAACTTATTTTAACCTTGGAAATCGAGTCGAGCTGAGTCTGTTGAGTGTAGTTGTTGTCGCCGGAGTCTGGGGGGAAGTGAGGCGGTCGACGGTGGCTTCACTGCTGCCGTCTGACTTTGTGGAGAGAGGGAGCAGGTGTGGCGGTGGCACGGAGCTACTGTCGTCGCTGAGTGAGGGTAGAAAGCGGCGCCGCCGCTTGAGAGACAGGCGGTGGTTGCGGCTGAAGAGGGGGGGAAGAAGACTCCGTGTGAGTCGGTGTGTGTGAGTGAGCCGCATGGTGTGTGTCTGTGTGTTACGAGAGAGAGAGAGTTGAGAGAAAATGGGAGTCAGAGGTTGAAGAATAGGGAAGAAAGGAATAAAGGTTAGGGCTTTGTGTTTGGGCCGAAAATTTATGAAGAAAGGTGGGCTGCATTTCTTTTTCACAAAAACTTGGGTGCAATTGAGTGTACCGTACAATCCAATTGTCCTGCATTCATATATATTTCTTAGTTATATTATCATAAATTCGATCCTTTGGTTTTTTTTCTTGTTGTCATGGCATATGCTTCCGCTCAATCAGCCGAACCTTCATCCAATGATTGAGGCTCGACCGCAGCAACTATGCGTTTTGGCGCATCCAAATTCTATCAACTATCAAAGCTCACAGTTTTGATGATTTTATATCACTAACATTTGCAGCTTCTTCATCTTTTCTTAACTCTTCATCTGCAGCTACAGATCCAATACCAAATCCAGAATATGCGCCATGGATCCGCCCGGATCACTTCCTCATGAGTTGGATGTTGTCTTCTATAAGCGAATCCGTAGAAATTTTATTCTTAAAAAAAAAATCATGTAATCAAAGCGATGTTATTTACACAAACACATTCACACTCACACACAGAGACACATGTATACACTTAAATGATTTCCTTTTTATATTTTTATTTGAATAATATTTTATGAAAATAAGTTTATTTTAATACTATGAATTATAATTATTTATTATTTACAAAAATTGAAATTTACAAAAAATTTATGCCCAAACTTCAAATTTATCAATCCAATAATGAATTAAAACTAAAATTAAATAATAAAAAAATAATTATATACTCTAATTTAGTGGATTGAATCTTAATTAATAATCATAAATTTAAATTAATATATAAAATTAAAATTGAAGAAAAAATATGTAAATAAATATAAAAATTGAAAGTGGAATATTAAATGGGATACCAATGGTACACTAGATCTTAGGGGGGGGGAAAATTACACCATTATTTGTTCGGATGGGATCTCTGTTTCACAATTTACTGTGTATCATCATGTCCCATTTTTAATTTTTAGATTTTATAATTATTTGTTATAAAAATAAAATATTATTATATAATGAATTATAATTAATAATTTATCACTAAAATTAAAATTTAGAAAAATTATATATCTTAACTTAGAATTAATTAACTCAAACAATTTGTTATTAATTCAATAAATATAAGAAAAATAATTGAATGAGTGAACCCTTTAATTATTTTTAACTAATATTCCCACCTGTCCCCGAAAAAAGTCCTACTTACCATTTTTTTTCCGTGAAAAAGAGTCTAATTTATTTTTTTGAACCATTGCATCATGCATTTTCTATTATTATGTAATTATAAATTATACTTTTATTCCACTTTTTAATTAATAATGTACTTTTATTCTACTTTTTTATACTAACATTATTTCATGGACAGATGAAGTACTTTTATTTTATTTGCAACAACTTTAACAACTTTTTTATACTAACACTATATGTAACACCATTTCGCCTACAAATTGTACCTTTATTTTATTTGTAACAACTTTAACAACTTTATTAAAACTCGTGTTCATGCTCAAACGAGACTCTATTTCATGGACGGATGAAGTAATAATTACTCCCTCCGTCCGTCAAGATTATGTCACAATTACTATATCGGGCGCCCGCCAAGATTATGTCACTTTCCTTTTATGGCAATGGTCCCACCATCCTCTTTAATATTTTATCCTTACTAACACTCTTTATTTACAAAAAAATCACTCAAAATTCAATCTCAACCACTCATCTCATAAAATGGTGGGACCCTTTCTCCACTACATCAAAATCATCACCAATTTTATTAAATCTCGTGCCCAAGCAAATTGTCATAATCTTGGCGGACGGAGGGAGTAAGATTTAAAAAAAATAGAAAAATTAAGAGTGAACATGGTGATACACAGTAAATTGTGAGACAGATGATCCCATTTATTTGTTGTTGGGTTTGGAAGAAAATAGTTTTACATGCTTTATTATTTATAATCAGCGAACAAGTTAATTAGTTAATTAATTCTATTTATCTTAAAAATCCTCAATTGAATTTGTAATTTCTTTTTAAACTGATAGGCTGCAAAATAATGAATGAAATGTTGGATACTAAATTTAAGGGTTAAATGCTGAAAAATTCACACTTTTTTTATTTTTGATTTTTTCTCATGACAAAAAAAATTTATCTGACAATACATAAATTCGAAAATTAAAAGGAAATTTCCCCGTCCACATTTTCTCCCCCAAATTAAATATGAGCTGGCAGTCGGAAAGCCAGCGTGGCTATGTCGTTTGATGACTTAAACGACGCCGTCTGACATAAACGTAAAACGACGTCGTTTTACGGATGGAAGTTCATAAATTAATATTTAGTTCATAAATTAATATTTAGTTCAAAATTAGGGGTTTACTGTATTTTACCCTTTCTATTCGCAATTTAGAGTTCTTAGAGAAAAATATGGATTCATACTGGATCTCAAGCTCGAATTCAGGACCTCAAGAAATTAATGAACTTTGTAACCATCGAATTCCTGCTTGCTTGCGCACCTCCCACACTGAGAGAAATCCGGAGAGGCGATTCCTATGTTATTGTCGGCAAAATGCAGGTGGTTCTTATATTTCTTGTTTGCGAAATGTAGGCGAATTCCTGCTTGCTTGCACACATCCAACACCAAGAGAGAGGGAGAATGAGGGACCACCAATACCATCAATACTTACACAAATTACCTTTACCCACTCCTTATATAATACAATATTCGTGGTCAATGGTAAAATTGGAGCTTTTCAACAGTGATGAAGACTTGTGATTGAGAGAGAGAGAAGACAAAGTATCGATTAGGGCTTAGGGCATAATTGAATTTGGAAAATTAGGGTTTATAGATTTTTTGTTAAACAAGTGGAAAATAAATGTGTTGTACTTGTACTTGTACATATAATATTTTAAAATTGACACTTAGATTAAAATTCGACACGTTGGATTTGCATCATTACGACGGTTATCGAAAAATGTGGACGGAGGAAATTTCTTTTTAATTTTCCAATTCATGTATTGTTGGGTAAAAAAAATTTGTCATTGAAAAAAATCAAAAATTGAAAAAAGTATGTGAATTTTTCAGCAATTAAGCCTAAATTTAATGGACTATGAGGTTATTAGTATATTAATTAATATTGAAAACCCTACGACTCCGCACGCGTGTGGACTTTCCCACGTGCTGAACACATTTAACGATCCCCGGCGAGCCGCCACTTCCAATCACACTGGTGTGGCGTCTCTTTCACTCCTATTTTCACTGGCTCACGCAAAAACGACGCCGCTTGCCTCTCAATATCTGCCATGGTTGCCTTCTGCTAACATATCATTTCATTGATTCATCCCTCGCAGGTATCCTCTTCCTTTTCCCTAACATTAGGCTTTTTTGCTTCAAGTTTCGACCTTTTCTCGTCCCATCTTCACAATTTATAATATTACTAGTATTTTTCTCACTTCTTTTGCTAATTCTATTGTCTGCAGCATTTCTGCCACGAAGTAGCTAATTGGTGCTAGGAAACTCTACAATTCGTCGAAACTGCAGTCTTTAGGAAATGGCGGGTTGTTCATCGAGTGTTGGAATAGCTCATTTCAAGAACTTTGAAAACGGCGTCGTTGCGCTTGAGTGCTTTAGCTCCAAGAGTCCTTTGGCAACTAGATTTCTGTGTTTTAGTACTAATGGAACTAGAAGGAATAGGAGGTTGATTAGTAAGAGCCAAAGGCAGAGACTTGTGGTTGTTAATGTAATCAATCCAGAGATCGAGTCTAAACCAAGTCCACCAGTCACCACCACGACTGAAACGGGTGGCGTTGGTAATGTCGTAAAAGATGCTGCTAATGCTGTGGATAAGAGTTATCTTTCCACTCCTGATAGCAAGAGTGATGTTGGTGGTGGTGGGGGTTTCATTGATGGAGGTGGCGAAAATGGGAAGTTTCCTGGTGGTGGAGGTGGTGGCGGAGGCGGGGATGATGGTGGCGATGACTACGAAGAAAGGGAGTTTGGGCCGTTACTGAAGTTTGAGGAGGTGATTAGAGAGACCGAGGCTAGAGGGGCAAGTCTTCCAGCTGATATGTTGGAGGCAGCCAAGACTGTGGGATTAAGGAAACTGCTTCTGCTTAGATACCTAGACTTGCAGGTTGAACTTTGTAGTTAGTTCATATGATTTGAGCAGTTATGATTGTTGGTTTAGCGATGATGGTTTAGACATTTGTGATTGCAGGGCTCAGCTTGGCCGCTTGGATTCCTGATGAGGTCATCCTCCATGCTTAGGAATAGGATGTTAGCTGATCCATCATTTCTCTTCAAGATTGGAACTGAGGTTTGTTTGCACACTTTGTGCCTTTTCCCTTATTCTAGGCGTGTAATCTTTTGGGGTTCGTATTGGATGTAGAATGCTAGTTTTGATGGTTTCTGTAGATGTCCGATATCTGAGAAACGTATGTGTTTTAAAGGTTGATTAGAGAACTTGGTATTTTTAGCACTTGGCTCATACTAGTTCTGATTGGTTTCTCCTCTGTAGATAGTCATTGATTCTTGCTGTGCAACATTTGCCGAAGTGAAAAAGAGAGGAAAGGATTTCTGGGCGGAGTTTGAATTGTACACCGCTGATCTTCTAGTTGGGGTGGTTGTTAATGTCGCTCTAGTTGGTATGCTAGCACCATATGCCCGAATAGGACAGCTATCTGCTTCTCAAGGATTACTTGGTCGGATGCAGAGAGGTTATGCGGCATTGCCTAGCAGGTATGCTTAGGGGAAATCTCATTCTTCAACATGTTTTCTTACTCATGCCTTTTGTTTCCTGATCTTCAAACTGCGTGACATTGAATTGGTACGAGACAGTGTATTTGAAGCAGAAAGGCCAGGGTCTAGATTTTCAATAAATCAGAGAATTGCTACCTATTTCTATAAGGTAACAGCTGCATCTGCATGGTATTACACAATAACATGTAAACGATGAATTAATTCTTCACTGCGCAATTTTCAGGGAATTCTGTATGGATTGGTTGGTTTTGGATGTGGTATCGTTGGCCAAGGAATCGCCAACTTAATAATGACAGCCAAGCGGTATGTTTCTTTGTAGAGATACATATCAGACGCCTAGGTTTTGTTGGTTCTCGAGCTTTCATATTTAATTCGAGTGCCATTCAGATCTAAGTAAAATGTGGAGGTCCTCACAAATACTGAGTCCTTTTTCTTGTTCTATCTTTATCTAAACATGAATATGTTTCGACCATAATTCTTGTTTGCTATCGGCTCTGTTAACTCGGGAAGTTCTCGAGTTATATTTTTATTACAGAGCGTCTCTCATGAAAGCATTTTCTATCTCTCAGGAGCATTAAAAAATCAGAGGATGATATTCCAGTTCCACCCCTTTTGAAGAGCGCAGCAGTGTGGGGTATGCCTTGCTTCGTTGCCCTCGTCTTTGTTGAATTTTATTGTGGTCTTGCCTTTGAAAGGATCAATTTCTGAGTTATGCCTTATCAACTAGAATGTTGGCTATTGTGTTAAAAGTTCACACACTTTAACATAGAATGCACCAAGAAAAGTGAGACTAATTTGTAGTATTATGATTAGAATGCCTTTGTAAACTATGATCCCGCCCCATTGTGCAGGAGTTTTTCTGGCTGTGTCATCCAACACTCGGTATCAGATAATCAACGGGTTGGAACGCATAGTGGAAGCTTCTCCGATGGCGAGGAAGGTTCCGCCTGTTGCAATGGCGTTCACTGTTGGTGTGCGATTTGCCAACAATGTCTACGGTGGGATGCAGTTTGTGGATTGGGCTAGGTTGGCTGGCGCTCAGTGACCACCATTCCCCTCGTCGTCTTCGTCCCCGTTGCCGTGTTCTTGACCAGCAGAGAATCCTTCCAGTAGTTATGAATTTGCACGAACTGATTTATTTTCTCTTGGAAAGGCCTATCTCTCTACATGATTGCTACGTGTTCTGAGTTATTGCAGCAAGATATTATTAACTGCTGCAATACATTGACAGATTGGAATAAATTACGTTTTGATTGCTCTGAATTTATGATTGTCTTCATCCTTGATCTTTATACATATATGATATATATACCCCACGAGGGTGATTTGGATCATGTTTTGCTGGTGTTTTCGAAGGCTTATTACAATTACAAATTAATTTGGGATTTTGTGACATTGAAGGAATCATAGGTATTGTTTGCACGTGTGATTGTGTACTTAGTGAATAATTTAATCAATCTACGTTGTGTGCTAATGCTACTATCCACACATGTAGCTATGTAATGTAGTTGAAAAACCAAGGAAGGGTAAAAGGGTACTTTACTCTTGGATTGTGAAAACCATGATGCATGCTAAATTTATAACTCTGCTGAATGAATTCGTAGTATTTTGTGTATTCTTTTTTTTTTTGTATTTTTTAAAAAATTTATTCGTTTTCTACAATGAATTCATGATCCTTCCCAACGATTTTACGATATTTGGTATATAGTAGGGAGGTGTTTTTGGTATGTAGAATTCCAGCGTATATATATAATGGAGATGTACACATAGATGCAAACATAATGATGAAAACTGAAAGTGCAGCAATGGAAGTGAATGGATTCCCCGGTCAACGGTCAAACATGCTGGAATCTTGAGTCACTGAATACTTTCTTGTGCACATTGGAATTCCGAAAAATCCCCAATCCCTAGCTTTTGACGGCTATCTTTCCCCTTCCCGCCATCTATTTATACACTCCCATGATCACTTTCATCCCCCAAATTTCTTTTTATCCACGTTTTTCCCCTTCAAATTAATCCCTTCATTCACCAACAACCTTCTTCTTTTAAAAAAACAAAACTTTCTTGAATTACATCAAGCAATGACGAAGATCGACGCCCTCCGTCGATTCCTCCTCCCCTGCATCGGCAGCTCCCGCACGTCCCCGAGCCCGCCGCCGCCAAGAAACGCCTGAGCACCTCCCTCCGCGACGACAACAGCAAGAACAAGCCCCCCTCAGCCCCCCAGCAGCAAGAAAGCGAAATCCCGTCGTGCTGCTCCTCCCCGGCCACCCCCGCCCACGATGGTGATCGGCACGATCTTCGGGCACCGGCGGGGCGGGCATGTGTGGTTCTGCGTGCAGCAGGACCGGCTGAGCGTGATACTTCTAGAACTTTCCATCCCCACGTCGGGCCTCATGCAGTGCGGGCTGGAGTTCAGCGCCGCCGGCTCGGAGCTGAGCCGCTGCCCCCTCCGGTCGGTGCCGCTGTGGACGCTCTTCTGCAACGGCAGGAAGCTGGGGTTCGCGGTGCGCCGCAAGCTCACGCAGCAGACCAAGGTCATGCTGAAGACCGTGCAGAACGTGACGGTCGGGGCGGGCGTCATTCCCTGCAAGATCGGCCGCCGACGAAAAGGAGGTCATGTACATGCGGGCTAATTATGAGTGCGTTTTGGGCAGCGCCGATTCCGAGTCTTTCCATTTCATCAAGAACTCAGCGTTTTCTTGCTCCCAACAAGATGAAACTAATCTTGTTTTGTTTTTTTCAAGAATTTAGTTAGGTGATACAAAGATTTTTCAAGAAAATCGCGGTTTTCTTGATTCGGAACCTGCTTGGGTTAAACTTATTGCTAACTTCTTCTTCTTTTTTGTTTTTTTAGAGAAAGCCAATTTGTAGCTTTATTTTTTTTCAGGAGAATAATCCAGTTAGTTCTTGTCCATTAATCATCATATATCTGCTCCTTTTTCTTTATAATGCTTTTGAATACTGTGATTATAGTGATCTGGGACATGATTTTTCAAGATTCCTAATGAGTTGTCAATCTGTATGACAGTTGTTGTTTCAAGACTTAAACTCTGTTGATCTTGTTATTTATTTATTTATTTTTTTTGTTTTATTTATGTTTGTGATCTCTATGCATGCTTAAAGCGAATATATGTGTCCCCCACCTTGATTATCTCGGTCTATTTAACTAATCATCGATGCTTAGACTGAGATTATGCATGCTTTCTGCTGATTCTAGAATCTGCAAATAGTAATTAACAGATTAATTAAAACTTGTTATTTTTGGCTAACAGCACTTTACACTTCTTTTCCTAATTCTTTTGCATGGAGATTTGAGAGAGAGAAACTAGACTATGCTGCAGTAATCCCAAGAACTGATCATTATGAGTATGAGTGGTGCTATTTGGTCTCTCAAACATTACTAATATACCCCTGTATGGCTAGCCATATTGTGGCCGGATAGCTTTACCGAAGAAGATTTTATCACATTTTAATTGTCTTTACTTTCTTATCTTATTTTTTTGCAATGTAAAAAATATGATAAGATATATCACATCAATGCATGATAATATTATCATGAATTTGAATGAAAACGAGGGAAAAAGTGTTGTTAGAAAAAAAAAAAAAAACATCATATCCTGAAAATAATAGGAAAAAAGAGTGAAATATAAGTTTTATATGCTTTTTAATGAGTTGGGCATTAATAATGAGAAATACAACGATGTTTTACTATTAAGAATTAAGATCAAATATTCATTACTAAATTGGTGATTTTCCGTACCAAATGAGTATATTTTGCTTCCAACAAGAGTGACCAAGCAAGCAAGCATGGCTAACTTTTTACTAATAAAATGCTTATAAATTAGCCTTTTAATCATATATTAGGAAAGTCATTAAGATATAAGCAAATAAGAGATAATGTATCCGACTGCTACAAGTTGCCTTCAAAAGCTTTCAGAGAATCAGTCTTTTCAAATAAAAGTTGCAATTTTTTATGTTTTTTATATGTTAGATATAGCCTAATATTCCATTTGCTCTAGATACTAAGGAAAGGAATCTTCTTTTTCTTTTTATGAAAAAGCAAACAATATTCACATATACCCTTTGGCCTTTACTTTCGACTGACACAACGAAACTACTTTAGCTATCTCATAAACAGACTTCAACAGTACACAGGTAAACGAAAGTAGAGATTGATTTACTTAAGCTAAAACGCAATTAACGATAATTAAAATCACGTAGAAAAATCAAATATGAAAGACAACTGATCATAGGGTAGTAAATTCATTAATTAAATCCACGCAATTAATCTATTAATCTTATGTACCAGTTTAATCCAGTTATGATAAGAGATCACTTAATTAATCAATTACTCTCGCTAGAGCAGCAACGATCGTGGATTAGTAAATTCTCTATCTCCGTTAGGTCTCAAGAAAATCTACTAACTCCCAATAGCTCCCTATGATCCACCTATCTCCGCTAGATCTCAAGGTATATCATACATTCCTGAATCCGCTAAACAGTTATCTCCGCTAGGTCTCAAACCGAATGCTAAACATGCAAACTATTGGCCAAATAATTCACAAGAAATCAAGCACCAGGAATTATGAATCATAAACTGGAAGACACAAAGGTATTAACAAATAAATCACATAAATTCAATCAACTATTTACAAACCCTAGAATCAGCTAAAGGAAACTAGCTAGACATAGTAAAATAAAACATAAACATAATTAAAAAGAACGCAATTGTAAAAACTGAATTATATAAAAACCAAATAAAAACTGAAGTAGCGGCTTGAATCTTCAATCTTAATTCACTTGGATCACAATTTCAGACATATCTTGTATGTTGAGATAATTTAACTAGTAATTTCTCTTTGTTTAACATGTCTAATCATTCATATTCAATCTTTTTCCTTAAAAGCAAGAAAAAGAATATGCCAATTAATCGTGGATTTGATCATAATCTCAAAGCATAAAAATCTTAGCTTTTTTCATTATGAAAGTGTTACATCAGCACATTGCGCGCTTCAAATAATTGAAATAATTATCATATTAAAAAAATGGAAGACTTTTTGTATACAATGTTTGTATTAGGAGTATTATCAATATCATCGATTTTACATATTAAGAAACTGAAAAATGAAATTAATCTATTAGTAGAAAAAGGTAACGCATCGTGGTGATCATCATATCTAACTTATTCGGCATAAATAAATAAATCATACTAATACATGGACGACATCCTATAATTCGAAATTGAGCGCCTCATAGTTTAGCCCAATTTTCTAGATCTTTATCTGAGGTTGTTTGTTGGACTGAGAATTTTCCGGCGTGGTTGTTGAACTTGGTTTCCGATGATTTATCCTGATATTAATATATGGGTGTTTCCTCAAGAAAAAGTACAAAAAAATTAAATATTAATCGTCGTGTATGTGGTTCATATTTACATTAATTAATCATATTATCATGACAAAATAAATACTCCCTCCGTCCCAATAAAAGTGGCCACATTTCCTTTTTGGGTGTCCCATTAAAAGTGGCTACTTTCTAAAAATGACAAAAGTTTACTTTAATTAAGTCAACAATTACTCACTAATTTGGTCAACAATTGTAGGCCACTTTCTAAAAATGTCAAAATTACTCACTAATTTGGTCAACAATTGTAGGCCACTTTCTAAAAATTACTCACTAATTTTGGTGGGTCACACTCAATTAAAATATAACAATCCCCTTCTTAATCTCCGTGCCAAAAAAAAGTGGCCACTTTTATTGGGACGGAGGGAGTACTAAAATATGGTAAGATACTTTATTAATATTTATATTTAATAGATTTTTAAAATCTAAAATTAATTAACTTTTATCGATGATATAAGACCTGTAAAAATAAATCAAAACCCTAACAATCCTCCCCCATCCTTTAAACTCCCATCTCCGCCGATTCACCGCCGCATCACCACCGCCAATCGTTATTGTTGTTCCACTACGTACTATTGTGCTTCTTCATCTCAACTCCGCTCATTCTCCAACATGTGTCGTCGTCATTGTCCAACGGCACCACACCCCATTCGCGACTCGCTGCCTTCGTACGTAGAGCCCCTGACTTACTACGAAAATCGCCCTTCATTTTCGCTGCACCCACCCAATTTTGATCTTCTTATTCTTCTTCTTTATTTTGATTTAATTCTTATCATTATTGTCTGTTTTTGTATGCTAGGAGAGCAAATTTGTTACTACTATCTTAGAACAGAAGAAGAAGAAAATTAAACAGTTTTCTAAGAAGGGTGCAAAGTAGAACAGGAGAAGAAGAAAAGAAGATAATTGAACAAAAAAGAATCTAATGACACAAAAAGAGAAAATACTCGGCGGGAGCAAAAAATTATTTTGAGCATGCGAAACAAAAAGAGACCCACCGTTGCCGCCGCTGGAGCGCCGCCTCAGACCATTCAAAATACTCTTCCTCATCAACCCCAACTGTAACTATACACCCTTTTATATTTATCTCGCCCTAATCAACGTGTTTGTGTGCGTGTGTGTGGAATCTAATGTTTGTTAATTGAATACTTGCAGTTGCTTCGAAGATGAAACCCTCGCTCGTTTCCTCAAATCGGTGAAGAGGTACGAAATTCTAATGCGTTGCAATTTTTTAAATGTATGATTGTATCGCTTTATTGCTCATTGTTTTGTTCCCTTGAACCGTGTTCAAACTCGATGATTGTTTGTTTGAGCAGAGAGATTGAATCAGCGAGAGTTCTAGACGAAACTCTGCCTCTTAAGATTTGGATTAAGGTTGAATTTTATCAGTTTTATATGCTTGCAGTTTTTCTTCTTTTTCCATTTTTCCGTTACGGAAGATAAGGAGATTGAACTTCTACACTTTTTGGGGTTTATCAGCAACAATTTGCTGTGGGGGTGAATGAAGTCACGCGTGGACTCGAGCGAATGCCTCCTAATCGCGGGGCTGAAAGTTCTCTGGTCGAGCTGTTTGGGAAGAATGTTGATGGTGATGGCTACTTTCAGGTTGGTTGCTGTGTGCACCTCTACTTTGTCTCTTTAAGAAGAGTGTTTATTCCCTATTCGTTATGCTGGCTTTGATATATGTGACGAGTAAATAGTAGTCGCCTTCTGAGAGGGATAGAGGGGTTGGAAAATTGTTATATGTTCATGTTTGAGAATAGCTTGCACAATCATGCCTCTACCTGTTTAAACTCCTGATCCCATGCCTTCAGAGAAGTGAGCATTGTTCTTGACTGGCTTGGAGAAGGGTAAACGCGAAGCTTTGATCTTGTTGCCTAGGGATCAAGTTGATAACTGATGCGCTTGCTTGTTTAAGAAAACTTTAAACATCGTGTGTTTCCCTCTTTTTTGACTCGGATGGCACCAATCATCTACTAGACTGTGTTACAAATGTTAAATGATGAGTTACCCTTTGGTATTTTATACTTGAAATAGCTCATCGTTCAACTGTCCTCGTATTCTTGTGTAGGACCCTTGTTTTAAGATTTAGTAATGGTCCTTCTGCATATGAAAGTATCTGCCTGTTATTCATGTATTCATTTTCAAGGAGTGAAAATTTTTCTTGATGGATTTCATGTTTCCTATCCATGTGGTTTAGCTTGATGTGTATTTAGTTACTTATCTTCTTTGTGAATGTAGGTGATATTGGTAGCATCAGACTGCAATCCTCGATCCTTGACAAAGCATCTACCAGCATTGGCTGCTTCAAGAAATGTGCCTCTTATCTCTGTAAGAGATAGAAAGGAAGGTTCTTTAAGATTAGGCGAGCTGATAAAGGTGAAAACAGCAATCGCCATTGGAGTAAAGGCGAGTAGCCATGAACCTGGGAACTTATATCTATCTCTAATTGCGCCCAATCTCTTTCACTGGCTTTTGCTCTCAGACAGCCTTTTGTATTTACCTCGCAACACATGCAGGCTAAAGGAAACGCTATCAATCAACTAATAAAGGAAGCCCTAACTGACAACAAGATGAATAGCACTGAAGAGGAAGCATAAAGTTGAGAGTGCTTTCCCTCATCAGCTGATGATGGTGGATAGATACAGAAGGACATTATCAACCCTGCTGGCTTTGCTATGGAAACACTGATGCTAAAAAGACTACTAATCTTGATTGCGTTCTAATTCTTGAATAGGGAACCCTAGTAGTATTCAGTTTATGTAACTGATTAAAACCAGTTCATACTTTCCCATCTTCCTCAGATGTACTGCATGATCATATGATCTCATTTTAATGTAAAGAAGAAAAAAATAGCCTTTCAAGATGTAATTTCATTAAGATTTCTTTTGCAGTCATAAAGAAACATTTGCTCAGAATTTTTTGTCATGAAATCAAGAAATCAATCACAACTTGACTAAAACAAAGGAAGCAGCTATTGGCTAAGTTTCAGAAACATGAAGAAGATGTCTGTCAAATGCAGAAGAAATGAAAGAAAATATGGCAGGCATCCGTCGTGTGTTGTGGTGGATGTAAGGACGGGGTAATCTGCAGCCCGAGGGCTAGATGAGACGAGAAATCATCCAAACCTCAGGATGCAGATTACCATATCCCCACACACAGAATTGAAGAGATTGATTTGAGAGAAGGTTTCACGCAAAATAATGAATTGATGGAGTCGTATGCATGGCAAGAGGAATATATATAAGCAAAGCCCCACATGATATTCATATAGGAAAGAAATTTAATATTACCAATAATAAGAAATGATAAGGTGCTGTCACCTTAATCATGCTGGATTCTGTTCTCTCCTCACCAATCACACAAAAGGGAACCTTTCCTTTATTCAGACAGCGATATTCATCCTTGACTGCTTTCTCAACAGCAGAGCAAGAAAATGTAGGAAACCACATTTCTTACAAGGCTAAAAACAGATATGGTTAAGTGATCTAGTAGCTTCTTGAGTTTCTGTTTCCGAATCTCAATGATGATGGGAAATCAAGAATGTGTATTACAATATGTTAAAACGATGCACCAAAAGTATACTAATGGAAATGTTGGGGTGAAATACAAAAAGAGCAGATTCTTGAAATAGAAGATGCCATGATAGAAAAAGATAAGTGAACTGCTATTTCTGATCAATAAAGTGTGCTTCCAAAACCTCTGCTTTTTTGCAAGAATCAAAATGTTTACACAAATTGGTGTTATTTTCGCAACTAGTTCTCTCACAAAGTGCGCGGTTTTGACAGTTTAACACGAGGGTATACCACAACAAAGCATATCTTGAGAGAGTATGGAGAATCATAACTTTCTCAATTCACAAAACTTTTGCTGCTTTAAGTGTTAAAGATTTCCCTATATTTGTCACCATACATGCTTTAAGTGTTAAAGATTTCCCTATATTGTCACCATACATGCACACTTGTAACCACCATAAACCATCAAGGAATTCGACTGAGACACACACCTACATAAAAGGGATTTGTGAAACTTGTAACATGCTCGACCTCTCTCTCATCTTTCGTTGTCAGCACAAGTTATAGCTCGCACGTACATGATCACCATCACTTTGAGCAATCTTGAGCATCACTAGTAGTCCTGCATCTCCATCTTTGCTTTGAGCACCGATGCAAAAAGCCTTGTGTATCGAACAAATGTTGTCATTTTTTGAGGGCTAAAGTTATTTGGAGGAATCTGATGCAACTCGGATTAGATCACAGATCAACATTGATGCATCAAATAGGACTTTCACATCAATGGTGATTAGAAAAGACAATTCTCAGCTTCGAAAGGGAATATGTGGAAGCTTATTCCACTTTCATTAGGCTGATGATTTGCTAAGGCATGCATGTTGGTCCACTGAAACAACATTCTTGTTGCATTTCGATGCTGTGTAAAGCAATAAAGGTGCTGAAAATGGTCAAGAATTATTAATCGAAAATCCACATGGAAAAGAAAACTAAGCTGAAATCTGTTACTTAGTTGCCACCCAAAAAAGGAAAAAAAAAAGTTGGGACTTGACATTGTGTATTATCCTAACCCAAAAAAATTGAGTATTTGTGGTAGAAACTAAACTGGAAATTTCGAGTGCTTCACAGAGTCTGAAACAAGTTTAATCTTTTTTTTTTAATACAACACATGATTCCATCTAAATTTTCAAGTTATAGTGACATAGATTCAACAATCAACTGATGGAAAGTTTACAGAAAGAGAATTAATATAATTGAATTTTATAATTAGTGAATGATCACAATTTCTAAAAAGTTAAATTCTTTCCAAGAAAGTTGAAACTTTTACAATCTTAACCAGCACGCATTAATCTAAAAGAATTTAACTACAAATGGGATCGGATACATCCATCAGCTTTTCACGAATTTCACCGGAGAAATAAAATAATAGTACAACATATAAAGAAAATGTAATGAATTAAATTATCTCACTTGTAATACAAAGCAACAGCTCGTAGAGAACTATTTTAGTGTGAACGTTTGAGAAAAGTTATAGCAAAATCTACTACAGTATGACCTAAATCATCAAAGAGATAGAAGACCTAAAATTACAAAAGAAGATGCTCGCTAGAGTAATACATTGATACTAAAATTCAACACTATCAATAGACTTTACACTGAGACATCGTCGTCTTTGGCAGCAACACAAAATTTGCCGCCAATGAGAGTGATCTAACTATATTAGTAACATTCCTTGCATTATAAATCAAAACTTGCCCTCGCTGTTCCCTTAGGGACATGGGAGGTTGATTCGAGGTTGATAACCGAATAGGGAAACCACGATGTGGCGAGGCACTCGAACTAACTGAAAGGACCTTGTGCTAGAAGCTTCTTCAATGTTTCATATGTCATGAAAACAATGCCTACACCTGGAACAACCTTATAGTATTCAGGCATTATCCCTCTATACATGCCACGGAGCCCTTCAGAACGGATAATGTGTTTCAACGTTCCAAATAATCCAGTGTTGTATACTCGGGCTCGACCAGCAGCACCTTCCAATTGCATTCTTCGCCTTACAAGGTCCAAAGGGAATGTCGCTACAGCCAAAAAGAGTACATCAAAGTTAGTGCATCATTCACCTTCCAATTTGTACAATTGCTCAAGCTGAACAATTTTAAAAACGCATCCCCCTTATGCTAGCACAAAGTTACGAGGTGTTGACCATGAGGGCTTTCATTGCTTATGTCACTACATAAATCTAATGTGTAGCATCACTTCAAGTTTGACCAAGTGATACAGTTATTACCCCTGAATGCAACTAGGTTTTTAGGACCGCATTTGTATTGTAGTCAAGAAAACAGAATGTCCGGCAGGTAAAATGTCGTAATCATTTAGGATGCTAAGCCGACCTTCAACTCAAACTAATAAAATAGAAATATTTCAAGCTATACTATATAACTCGATCACCATTATAAGCTGCCCACCTGTTGATGATGCAATGCCAGAAAGACTACCACAAGCAAGGCTCACCAATACGGTAGAGTCATCAGGCCTAGTAAAAAATAAAGAATCGTTAAGCACATTTATATACTACAAAAGAATGCCCACAAGTAAAATCATCTCAGTTTCCCTTACCTGTGAGAGAGCCAGGAAGATCTCAAACTCTCGTACACTGAAAAGCTTATTGCTATACTGGGCCCAACTCCCTGCAGCCAAAGAGAAATTAAATTAAATCAGAATTCTCTATAGAAAGTTTGAAGGCTATAGAACACAAGACATAATGAAAGGAAAAAGTAAAGATACCAATAATGTTGCTCCTAGCCCTTTGTACAGGCCAAAAAAACCTTCGTCTCTGCAGATGGTTCGAATTGAATGCCTAATACCTTGGTAATATATGGCATTCCTCTACAATTCTCAAAAGAAAAATAAAAATTTTGCAATTAATTAATATTTCAAAAGATGGGATATTACAAGGAAAAATTTGCAGTTTGGGTCATAATGCTTACCCCACTATCTCAAACAAAAAAAAGGGTTTTAGCAATGTAATCATTTACCTGCGCTGCCAGCCTTGTTCTGACAAGATCTAAAGGATATGTAGCAGAAGCAGCAGTCATTCCTGCCAAACCACCACCTACAAAATGCACAACAGCATCTGCATGTGGCTGTTGACCTTCAAGACCCGGTATTGATCTTAAAATCTGGGGGGGAAAGCGGAAACACCACATAAAAAGCTCTATTGTCAGCGTGTGAACAAGCTTCGACCATGATAGAAATGCAATATGCTCTCTTAAATAAATGTACTCACTCTTTTGTACTGTTCATAAGAATAAAAGTTGACAGAAGAATAAGGAAGGCGATGAGCTATAGTAACCAAATTCCCTTTCCAGAATGCCCTAAAACCTTCCTCATTAACTATACGCAATGCCTCACGCCATATACAAGGCTTACTCAATATAGCAACATCTGAATGCATGCCTTGCACCTAACAGGAGATTAAAAATGAAATTGGTCAGACAAATAATAAGAAAAGAGAGAAAACGTAAAATCAAATATAAGATAGCCATCATAAAACTAAGCTTCGAGTATACATATCTCAAGTTCACTACAAACGGTGGCAATCTACAATTGTGAGGGATAAGGGAAAGAGGAGTGTTAAAGTAGAATAGGCCAACAATTAGACAATTAGTATAACGCTGTATGATCACAAGTATAAGAATTTTATAATTACCCCAAAAAAGGATATTGTAAATACTGTCAACACACCAACTTCAGTACATAAACATATAAATGAAGAGAAGATTCTTGAGGCCCCTGCTGTTCATATCTGAATTAGTCAATTTTCAATATGAATGAAAACTTGTAACCTTCTAAAGAGAAAGTAATATTGAGCTTCAAAACGTCACCGTATTTCCTAATAGTAGCAAGGACGACTTGAAAGAAGACGACGGAAACATAAATGAAGTTTTTATTTACAGGAAGAGGACGACTTAAAACTTTGTAAATTTCTTCATTTTCAAAAAGACATCTTAACAAATTTGTGAACCACGACAATACGTCGATTTTTTTCATTAACTTTTCTGATAACAATTCTTCTCACTTCTTCGAGTTCCAATTCGAGCATAAAAACAAAATGGACACAGAGTAAGGACTAGAAGACACGTAATTAACCTGAAACAGAATGGTGAGCCGCGCTAGAGGAGCAGTACATGTCTTGCTGAAAGCTCCGGCGATGCCACCGGCGAGAAGCTGCGGAACCGTGCCAATCTGCGATATTTGCGGCTGCTGCGGCCGCGATTGGTGGTGTAGAAACTTCCTCGCCGCTGAGCCGCCATCCACCCCAACTCTAGCTTCCATCAATTCCAACCGAAAATCAACAAAATATTCCTATTAATTCTCCACTCAAACAACGCCGCAGATCTTCCCCAAAAAAAATTCAGCGTGTGGAAGGAAGATCCGATTCGATATTGTCGGCGACGAAGCCAATCGAAGTCCTCATTTCTCGCCGAGATTTCTCTTAATTTATGAGAAGGGCGTGAAATATTATAAAACCCTGTGGAAAAACCCTAGTTTAGGTTGGAAGTTGTACAGTCAATTTGATTCCGAGGAATATTAGAATATGTTTGGCGTGGTTTGAACGTTTGTGGGAAAAGGTATGCACACCACGCTTTTACTATCTCAAGTAAGCGCTTTCACACAGCCACGAATTATGGGCCGGGCCTCTTTTCTTTAGCCCATGAAAAATCAATGCTCGGCCCAAAATAATGATTTTAGCCCAAATGGAGCATCGGCCTTTTCAGCCGAAGCCCAATGTCGAATTTGAGTATGCTTCTACAGAAGCATTTTGCTTGCACCTGACGCGGTCTTTTTCCCCATTTTGAAACCCTTTTTATTGCTTTTCTTCAATAAATTGCATTTTATTTTTAATATGTGATCTCGTAAGATTTTTCTATATTACTAATAATATGTATATTTTTTTTTAAGAATTATTCTCCTTTTATTAATTATCTGCAACCGCTAATTATGAATACACGACAAAGAGATGGATTGGATACATATATATCAAAAGAGCAAGGATCAAGTGAAAATGATCCAACTGTGATGAAAAATGAGAATGAATATGGAATGATAGATATTCAAATTTTATAGTTGATATTAATTTATTCAAATTTATTGTGTTAAAAAAATAACGAATAAATCAGTATAAATCTACGAATAAGTTGCTTGTAATGCATGAATAGTCGTTCAAACTTGAGTCCATAGATTCCATACATTACATTAGAAGCAGATTATTCGTTGATTTATTTTAACTTATTGATTTATTTTAGCGTATTCGTTATTTTCATTTCATTATAATGTAACATTAATGATAATATTTCATCATTTGCTCACCCACGTGCATAAAGTTGTTATAATTTAATTTGAAGTTAATAGAATTTCCGAAACTATTGAAACATTGGAACATTACTCGAGTTTGATAAATTACCTTGATGGAAGAAAAATAATGAGGTGCATAGTTATGGGTAAACAACAATAAAGGCAATGGTAATAATGAGATAGTAAAAGGGGTAAGTTGCTTTTAAAAACCATTATCACAATATTCGAAAAGTATGTTAAGTTTGATATTAAAATCTAGTTTGGGGAAGATAGGTTCCAATGATTGATGGGTTTGGTTGTAGTGTTTGAACTAGTTTTTATTAGTCGGTAGGGAAAGTAGCAGAAGCCGATTAGCGCATAGGTTCGACTATTAATGGGAATAAACAATTCTGAGATACAAAAGCACTACTCCATAATGTTAATTATCAGCTCAATAATGGATTACACCTTAAAAGACGGATTTGCCCTTTCTACTTATAGTAATAGAAGCATATGACTTTCTTTACATTCTTATCATCACCACTCAAGTTCTTCACATCATATCAAATTTTATAGAGATTGCCGCAATGCTTCAAAATAGTTTTTTACTCTTTTATATATATATAATATAAAAGAGGTGAACCTCAATTTATGTACTATACGTCAATTAATGGTCCTATATTTATCAAGCTCGACTATATACTTTCATTTAAAAAGAAAGAAAGAATGTCGTTTATTATGGTGGAGTAATTAGGATTAAAAATATGTGAATACACACAAATTATACTTATATTTTTATTTTTCAACCAAGGCGATTTTTTAATCAGTTAGTATATAAATTTTCAACAGTTCAAAACTATTGCCCGAAATAAAATTCCGGCAACAATTAATCCTGCAAGAACACTGAAATTTTACTACCTTGCATTTATGGAGATAACTAAAATGTTGCATATCATATAAAATACAGACGACGTGTTTTTTTCATCTTTCATATAAGAAAATGACATTATGTTTATATTATATGAAACATAAAGTTTAAATTAATTGTTGTTGAAATTTTAATTAAGGTCAAATTTTAAATTATTGAAAATTCTTGTAATTAATTATCTAAAAATGTAAAAATTAAAATTTAAATAATATTCTTTATGTATTTACAACAATTAATCCTTATAATTATTAGCATCAAGGATTTCTACAAACAATGCATATATCAATCCATCCATTGACCAAATGAACAGATTTGGCTAGATGAAGAACGATTCTTAAATTTTTATCCCACTAAATTGGACGTATTTATAGTGTAAAGTAAATAGACGTCCCTTATAAGAAAGAGGTGTAAAATAAATTTATGATATAAAGTAAGTGGATCACTTGTTTAAGGTGTGAAGTAAGTTTAAAATGACAATAAAGAAGAGATAAAAGGCACTAATTAAATCTACTTATGAATTACTCCCTCCGTCCCATGAAACAAAATAAAGTTTTCTTTTTGGTCTGTCCCATGAAGCAAGACCAATTTTTAAAAATAGCAAAAAAATTACTCTTTATTCACTTTTTCACCTATCACACTTAACATACAAAATATCAATGTCTTAATTCTCATGCCGAAAAGAACTAGATCTTGCTTTATGGAACGGAGGGAGTATTTCATTATTAGTGGGACATAGGAAAATGGAAAGTGTGCTTTTGTCAATGAGACATGTGAATTATTAAATTGAGAGGAAAATTGTGTATAGAAATTTGATCGAAACAAAACGATTTTTTTTAAATTTAAATTAGTCATTAAGAGCAGTCGTAGCGCGACGCTTAAACTCGCCTCCGTGATGCCGAGCTTGCAGGCTCCATCGCTCGAAGAAACAAGCTCGACCCATTGGCAAAAAAAGTGACTGCGTAAATGAGAGGAAGGGTTGACAATAGCTTCGTTGCTGCTGACGTTGTGGCTCTGTTCAGTCGAAGCAGCGGTGACAAATTCTCACTGGATTAGATTCAGGGTTTCTAATCTGTGTTATGTTATTTTATTTTTTCAATATTTTTATTTATATAAATTTTCATTTCAACCTTTTATTTGAAAATTCTAGTAATTTTTTTTCATTGTTCTTTTTAAATTGTTGGAATATTTGAATTTCAATTTAATGAAGAAATATTTTTGGAAAGATAATATTTGTTTTATGTTTTAAATGCATCTAAATTGAATAAATGAATATATATATATATATATATATATATATATATATATATATAGGGTAGGGTTAACATAGAAACCCCCCTTAAGATGAAAACTAGGAACCAATTTAAAGCCATTGATTTAAATAAAACAGAGGGCTGAGATTAAACTACAGATGAACAATTTCGATTGCATAGATGCACAGTTTCAATTGCATAGATGCACAATTTCGATTTGCTTGAGTATTTTGCATTGTTGGTTACAATTGCATAAATTGCATATTTTTAAGTGCACAGTAAAATATAATAGATGCACAGTTTCTTTTGTTGACTAAATCCTAACCATTAGATCTAATATTTAAAAGGCCAAGATTAGGTTCCTAGTTCTCATTTTAACTGAGGTTTTTATTAGAACATCTTCCTATATATATATATATAGTAATACAAGAGAGAAGATGATACTTTGTTTTAATAATCGTAGTATCCACGTTAGTTGCTTAATATTTTACAATGATTTGATATATTAGTTTGTTAATTATTCTTGTCTTATTTCCCTTTCTCAATTAATTTTCAATATTAAATTTGAGTCAATCCTCGAGTTAAGGTAATGTTATGAACTATTACTAATGAAAATTAGTTTATTTTCTTAAATGATGAACCATTCTTTTAAGTGCTTAAAAGTATGTCTTTATATGCTTTCAATGTACATGTTGTTGAATTAATGGAATACAAACAACTATGCAACTGACTAAATTTTTTATTTTAATTCCATTAAAATTCTATTTGGACATAAAAATGACTGATATTGAATGCTAAAAAAAATGACTCTGGAGCTCCTGCCCCCGAACCCCATGCAAATACTTTCAAACATCATAAGTCAACAAATTTAGTTCCCTAACAATAATTTATGGATATGCCTCTTAATGGAGCCCATCTCCTTATAGCCTCTAAAGTTTATGGGCTTCGGGGTGTGTGGATGCTCTAAAGCAAATGTTCCTTAAGGCACTCATAGCCGCGAGCCCTTAAGGGCGTGTTTGATATTGGTTAATACACTGTATTAGCTAATTTAGTACAGATCAGTCTAGTGTTTGGTATTATTTAGTAATAATGCGGATGACCCGGTATTATTAATCCAGATTTCTTAGGATTAATAATACCACCTCCCCCTAGGATTAACTTAAACCAGGATATTCTGTATTTAGGCATGATAGCAAACACCAACTTAGTATTAATAATCTGTCATTATCCACGCTAAATATCCTGGTTACAAATTATCCTACATAATCCTTTACTGAAAACCAAACGAGCCCTAAATGGGCTATTAAGTGTTCCCCATACTTAAGAGCCTTTTTTCTAACAATGACGCTCTCTAAACTTGGGCTCTCAATTTTTATTTTATTTTTTGTATTAATTTTTAATGCTTTTTTAAATTAAATTAAACATTAAATTTAACAATATAAATTTATAATCTATTATAAAGATATCTTTCAATTAGAAATCAAAGTACAATCAATTTTAAAATTGAGTGTCTCAATTTTGTAGTTATAATAAAATTTAAGGCTTATTTGTAAATTATTTTTATATTTTTTTTCCTTTTCTTTATCTTCTTATTTTTTGTTAATTTCTTTCTAAAATTGTGAAGTTCGACTAATTAAAAAATAGTGATATGTATAGCAAATTAAAGATCATGATAAGAATTTTTCATTTAATATATTTTATGTAATTATTATATATTGATTTAAAGATTAAAATTTAATTTCGGATTTTTTTTAATTTGTGCAATTTTTGGATTGAATAGTATGTGCATTAAGAGCATCCACATCACTTACACGATGACGGCCTACTCGTGTAGAGCTCGCATCGTGTAAGGCGATGCAACCCTCCCTTACACGAGAGCTACACGTTTTAACCAGGGTCGGTCCTGTATCTCACATGGCCCTAAGCAAAAATTTAAAAATGGTCCCTTATAATTTTCTTTTATATTGACGAAACAACAATAATATATTAACTTTAACTTTTTCAAACAATTATTCGAAAGAGTTTTCAATGAAAAGAGAAGAAAAGATAAGTTACTTGCATATGTTTTTGGAATACTATTTTATTATTAAACAAAAATAATATATATATATATATATATATATATACTATATAAAAAAAATGGGCCCCCAAAAATTTGGGGCCTTATGCGGTAGCATGTTGAGCGTGTCCTCAGGTACGGGCCTGGTTCTAACGTGTAGCCCGCTCGATCCTTTAATTTAGACGCCTGTTTCACACGCGCCATTAAAAAAAAGTTCGAATTTGGATATGCAACTTTGACTGCCTCGATTTTCGTGTAATTTTTTTAATGTAATTTTTAGGTTTTTTATTTTAATGAAATTTTAATTATTAGTCAAATGTGTTATTTAAATTTAAGCAATTAAATTTAAGTGAAAAGTATAAAAATCAAAATTAAAAAAAATCATGTAGAATATCATGTAATCTCAATATAGTCTCTTTACATAATATGATCCCCTTCGTCAAGTAATTTATCATATAGGCTACTACGTAATCCTAATGTGACTGCTCTATGGCATCCGCGATTTATGTCACACTCACACGTACTTTCTCCTCGTCTTCGCACCGAGCAATTAAATTTCATGAAATCGCGGATGCCTAGAAAATTATGATAATAGTAGTAGATTTAAAAAATATTGGTGAGACTAGTGTATTTATATTGTGTGTGTGGGTGGGGAGTGGTGGTCAGGAAAGTGATAATCTGAGGGTGCCTAATCCTACAAGAAGTAGGTCAGTATTGAGGGCTGTAGGCGTTGAGGGCTATCTTTACTGACACTTTGTGGGCCCCAACTTTGATGGTAAATCAACGTCCCTTACGATTTCCCAACACAAATCCTACGGCTCTCACTCTCATTTCACCTTCGCTTCAAACAACAGGGCCCACTCGCAAACTTTTACTAATTTCATATCATAAACTTTACTTTTATTTCTTAATATATTGAATGATGAAATTTTTCGAGTTAATCCTACCGAGCTAGCGGTCGTCATCATTTCATAGATATACGTATAGCAGATTTCGATATCACTTTGTACAGTAAAACGATGTTGAATGCCCAATTTTGGTTAGCTAATTCATTTTTGGAGGTAAAACAATTATAGTTGCTACTTGCTACGTTCTACAAAAATAGATTTTATCTTTTATTTTGAAATGTTTTAAAAAATAATTTCATTCTTTTTTTATAAATATTATCTCATATTCCCTCCGTCTATAAGGATAGCAACAAAGCGAGTTCGGATCGAACATTACAGTCCCATACCCATCCATACCTATTCTAGAAATCCAACTCTATACCTGTTCAACTCGGGGTGGGTGGGGCAGGGACTATTTGATGAGGAAACGATATTCGTCGTGTACTCATCATTTTTATTTTTTTTATTTTTACAAGAAAATTACAAGGTTTCCTTAAACAATGTAACACATTAATTCATTTAATTTTATATAAAATTCATAAAAACTTAACTAAATAATGGTAGCATATCAAGTTTTTAACATCACATGAACAAATATCAACAATTTAATATGTTAAGTATAATTTAAAAAATAAATTAATGAATTTAAGATTATCGGGTAGGGGATCTATACCCCACCCAATCCAAACCTGACCTGCATTTTAATGTCTATATTCGGCTACGAACTCAACTTGAAATTTTGCCCACATATCCGCCTCATTAGGGGTACCCGAATTCGTGAGTATAATTGTTATTCATATCCGTATCATTAATAATGACTTCATTTTTATTTTAGACTGTTTCATTTATAATGTCTCAATTCATAAAAGGAAATAAATTAAGAATTTGATTGAACTAAAGGCAAAATCTCTTCTCATTAAACAAGTGAGGTACCACTACTTCATTCCCTAAATATTAAATAATACTCCCTCTGTCCTATTATTGTTGGCCTATTTTCTTTTTTTGGTGTTCCATTAATATTGACCTATTTCTATTTTTTGTAATAATTTTACACTACAAAGAATGTGGGCCTACACACCTTTAATGGAAATAGGACGGAGAGAGTAATTTCTTAATTTACGTTTTCAATTTTTTTGAAACATTATTAATGGGACAGAAAAAGAGTCTATTATTTTCACGATATAAACTTATTTGCATATTCTATTATATATGAGCCATTTTTTCATGAAACAATACATTTGTGTGGCCATTTTCAAGAAAAAAAGCACAAATTTTGGCCACTGATTTGAAAAACACAAAATCTGGTCATTTTTTACGTTTTAGGACTGTTTTGCCCTTAATTATGGCGGACCGAATTCGGGTTTGAGTGCGAGTTATGTACACATGGCACTATTAGTGTCAAAAGTACCAACAGAAAAAAAAAATCAAGTAAATTGGTACACTTGACACTATTAGTGTCAATAGTGCCATGCACGAATGGTACTAGTGATCACTTGGCACTATTAGTGCCAAGATGCACGAATGATACTAGTGATCATATTAGTGTCAATAGTGTCATATACATGTGCTGATACACTGTTTTGTCTTATATATATGGGTGCAGTTATATGGTCATTTTGAACACTTTCCTATAGTGTTTAGATTATCCATTTAGGGTGTTACACGAATGATACTTATGGTCATATTAGTGCCATATATTCTCTCTTATGTAGTGCTGAACGAATTATACTTATGGTCATATTAGTGTCATTAGTGTCTAACCCGTGTTCAAACCCGAATCCGATCGCCCTAATTAAGGGCAAAACAATCTTAAAACATAAAAGAAATTATCAAAATTTATGTTTTTTGAATGGGTGGTCAAATATTGTGTTTTACAGTTCAAAATGACTATCTCAAAATGGTACTCTTTTTTTATTTCCAATATAATTAATTGACATTAATTATTAATAATATCTAATGGGATCATTCTTTTTTTTTTTTTTGAGGGAAAGGGAAAGAACTTCATTAAGACAAAGAAGAAAGGTTCCCAAGGTTGGGTAGAACATCAGAAAAAATAAAACCAGAACGACTAGACTTAGCTAATTTTGCCAAACAATCGGCATTTGCATTACCTTCCCGAGGAGTCCAACTAAAAGCACAAAAACGAAGCTCCGCAGCCAAGAGACGAATCCCCGCAAGAGTGTCACCAAGATAGGAAAGATCGAGCTCACCATTAACCAAGCGCCAATAGAGCAGTTGGCTATCAGTCACAGCAATTGCATCATCGAAGTTTCGGTCCTTACACAACTGGAGTCCAGTATGAACGACTTTTGCTTCCCCTTCCAGAACCGTGAACACTCCATGCGAGAAGCCATAGCAGCAGCACAGAACGAGGCCATCCTTGTTTTTCACAACCACACCAATACCCACTCCAACACCCTCCACCACCGAAGCATCACAGAAAATCTTCACTTGATGATCACGCCTACACTCCACCGTCACAGGAGGAGGGGCCGCCTTAGGAGCTGAAACCAGCCTATTCCAAATCACTCGTTGAGAGGCAGAGAGACAATCAAAGTGGGAAATCTTCTTATCTTGAAAAACCAAGAGGTTTCTAGCGTGCCAGACCGCCCACGCCAGATTAGCAAAAGATTTGTGAATTTCTCCATGAGGAATCTGACGGATGATTTCAAACCAAGCAGCAATCGAGCATTGACCATTAGCAGGAGCCGGGCTGAGCCGAACGGGCGAGACCTCCCATATAAAGGAGGCCCAAGGGCAGTCTCGTAGAGCGTGTTCCAGCGTTTCAATATCATTACCACAGCGACGACAAAGGGGATCAATGTTAATTGATCGGGATAAAAGCGCCTGAGAGGTAGGAATTGCCCCAGCTAGACATTTCCACATAAAAAGCTTGATTTTCGGTAGCACTTCTAATCCCCAAATCCAATGCCAGAGCGACTCATCCTAATTAGAAGAAGAAGCCTCTGATCTTTGGCTAAGCGAGCAAGCCAGATGATAGCCAGATTTCACAGTGTAGGAGTTAAATTTCCCATCAGGCCAAAAGGGAGAATCCGGACGATTCAAAGAAGGCACAATCTGGGATGTTAGTTTCCATAGATCTCCGGGTTCCAGGAACTCAGCAAGACCATCCACATCCATGAGAGAAGGTTGTCCAAGATAAAATCTGTAAGCTTCGTTTCTTTCCAAACTTCTGGGACCTTGGCAGTAACAAAACCACCAGAATTAGAGGGGAGCCACCGATCGCAACCCAAACGAATCCGATTCCCACTGCCTACTTTCCACGTAATACCTTCCAATAACAACTCACGACCAACTAATAAGCTATTCCAAATGAAAGAAGGGTTATGAGCATTACTAGCTAGCAAAATGTCTGTCCTTGGAAAATACCGAGCTTTAAGAGAACGAGCAAGAATGGACTCCGGATTAAGAAGGATCCGCCACACTTGTTTCGCCAATAAAGATTGGTTAAAAAGCCTAAGATCCCGAAAACCAAGTCCACCACTTCCTTTGGGTCTGCACAGTTTGCTCCATCTATTCCAATGAATGCGTCTTTCTTCATCTTTTTGTCCCCAGAAGAAATTCGCAGCTAGACTGTTCAATCTCTGGCAAATCTGACTCGGCAAAGCAAATACACTCATCAGGTACGTAGGAATAGAGTGCAGAACGGATTTGATAAGAACCAATTTGCCGGCACCTGATAAAAATCTCCTCTTCCAATCCTTGGCCTTTTTCCTTGTTCTATCAACCAACAACTGGAAAATCTCAATTTTTGACCGCCCCACAATACTCGGAATACCAAGATAATTACCATGCTTAGCAACACAGGGAACACCAAGTTGGGTAGCTAGCCGAAGCCTCTCTTCTTTCGGGATTCCCTTACTGAAAAAGATGGCAGATTTCTCAAGACTAACTTTCTGACCAGAAGCACCCTCATAAGATTGCAAAATATCTTTAACCATCATAATTTCCCTCAGATTTGCCCGACCGAAAATGATGCAGTCATCCGCGAACAAGAGATGGCTCACCCTTGGCGCCGTACGACACAGGCAAGCCCCATGGATAAGGGATTGGGTCTCCGCCTGGCGTAAAAGACCAGAAAGCGCCTCAGCACATAACAAGAACAAAAACGGGGATAGGGGGTCCCCTTGCCTCAATCCTCGACTGGGAGTAAAAGAATCACCTGGACAACCATTGACAAGCACACGAAAGGAAACGGAACAGACACAACGCATAATGAGATTAACCACCGAAGTATGAAAGCCAAGGTGAGTAAGCATAGCTTCAAGAAAACTCCATTCCACTCTATCATAAGCATTGGACATATCAAGTTTAAAAGCAAAGCTCCCATGGGACTTGGCCTTGTTAGCTTTCATCATATGGAAAATTTCAAAAGCAAGCATCGCATTGTCAGTGATAAGACGACCAGGAACAAAAGCAGAGTGACTCTCGTTAATAATGGAAGGCATAATAGATTTTAACCGATTTGTGATGACTTTGGAGATGAGTTTATACACGACATTACACAGACTAATCGGCCTAAAATCAGCAGGAAGCAAGCATTTTTTCTTTTTTGGGATCAAACAAATAAAAGTGGAATTAATAGCCTGTGGACAGGCCCCATTATTTAAAACATTAAGGACCAGAGGAATAATATCAAGTTTAGCGTGAGACCAACAGGAAGTGAAAAAAAGAACTGGCATACCGTCGGGCCCGGGGGCCTTAAGGGGGTGCATAAGGTTCAGAGCTTGGGAAATCTCGTCCTGCGTGTAGGGGGCCGTCATGACTCTATTCATATCCTCCGATACCACAGGCGTGATAGTGCTGAGGATAGCCGTTGGATTCAGGGTATTGCCAGCCGAGAAAAGTGTACTGAAATAAGATTTGAAAGTCGCATCAATCTCAGAATTCTTCCTAGTAATCGAGCTATCATCTCTCTGGATCTCTCGGATATGGTTACGTCTTTTCCTCCCCTCAGCAATCTTGTGGAAGAAACCCGAATTTCTATCCCCCTCAGCTAACCAGTCCGCTCGGGAACGTTGTTTCCATATAAGTTCTTCTTTAGCAAGAAGATCATCAAGCTTCTTTTCAATAGATCTCTGCTGCTCCTTTGTAAAGGGATCCCTATGAGCCAACTAGAGCTCAGCCAGCTCCTCCCACAACTTTCAACATTGTTTTCACACCTGCCCAAATTCCGTCTTCTCCCACATCTTCAACTCAGTCGCCATCGCCATCAACTTATTATTAATATCAGTGGCCGAGTTGATATCGGAGCCAGAATTCCACAGCCTCTTGCACAACTCCACACACCTTTCATCTCTAAGCCACATAGCTTCAAAACGAAAAGGTCTCGGCCTAATCTCTTCTTCCCCATCAGAAGACTCTGTTGAAAGAAGTAGAGGACAGTGATCACTCGACTTGCGCGTGAGGTGAGAGACATTGTAGCCCGGGAAGGAATCAATCCACTCCATCGATCCAAACACACGGTCCAATCTTTCTTGAATATTATCACAGCCACTTTGATTATTCGTCCAAGTAAAGGGTTCACCAGAGAAGCCAAGATCATGGAGGGAACAAAACTCCACTGCATCACGAAACTCAGCCAACCTCCTGTCCGATTTGGGGCTACCTCCCCTCTTCTCAAAATGGAACAAAGTCTCATTAAAATCGCCACCACAAATCCATCGTTATGCTAACAGAAGTTTTAGAGACCGAAGAAGATCCAATGTCAGATGATGATCCATGGTATTACTCCACCCATACACCCCACAGAAATCCCAGATGGGATTACAATGATCATCAACGGACGCCACAATATGATGAGCAGAAGAGGATTGCACTTGAACATTGATTATATCAGACCACAGGACATCGAGACCACCACGGCGACCTCCCACCGATGTATCACAACTAACAGAAAAAACATTATCCAAACCACAACTTTGAAGAATCGGATTCCATTCATCACAAGAAATCTTGGTTTCCATAAGGAAAACCAACACGGGCCGCTTTTGTTTGATAAGCCAAACGAGATGACGAATTATCGATTGGTTCCCAAGCCCTAGACAATTCCAGATTAAGCAAATCATTGTGCCCAGCGGGATTGCTCCGAAGCAATCTCCGCCGATTGTGCATTTGAGGTAGACTTCTCATCAGTAATAGTAGTTTTAAGTCGTTTCTGAACCAACTCAAAAGCTTCATTGTTGATGCCAGAAACGATACTCTCCACCTCGCACGAGTATTGTTTCCGTTAGGCAGCTGAGGATAAAGGAATCTGGTTTGAGGAAGGCAAGAGCTTTGGGGTAGAAAGAGTGTGGGTTTCAGGGATAGTCGAAAAGGTTAGGGGGGAAGGGTTTTTGGTATCAGAGGAAGCATTGGACTGATAGCCTGAAGAGCGAGGCTGCCTGGTCCATTTTTTCTGTTGTTGTGTTGGGGCTGCAGAGGGGGGAGTTAACTTCGTTTCAGAAGGTTTAGTTTTGAGGAGTTCAATCAAATCATTGGTTGGAGTGAAGGGAGCTAAAGAACCAAAGTTCAGATTCAAAAGATGGTTAGGGTCATTTGTCAGATGGGGAGCATTTGTTTGAGAGTTCCCAGGTAAACTGTTTCCACTGGCAAGGTGAGGTTGGGGGGGAAGATGAGATTGGGAAGGGTTAAAAGTGATTGGAACTTCAGTCAGTGAGTTTGTGTCAGTTGGGAAGTGGGCCATTGGGGTGCAAGGTTTTGTATTGATAAGCATGTGGGTAGTATCAGTAGCTCTGGGATTTGTTGAAGTGGGAGTCGGGGTAGGTGGATGTAAGGTTTTGGAAGAGTTGTGGAAGGAGGAGTAGGGAGGAGAGTCGGTGTCATGATGGTTAAGGGATAAAGGAGGAGGGCGAGGTGATCTGGAGTGAGGTTGATAGGGGCAGTGTTTTTCTGAGTTTGGGTGGTCATCAGAAGTTTTGGAATCGTTGTTTCTAGAATAGGAGCCTCTGCCCATATGGCGGAGACGCTTGAGCGGCGAGGCCTTGAGGTTTGGCCCATATTGTAGATCATCAAAGAACTTCCCATTGTCTTCATCATCCGTTTCCTTTTCACATGATCTGGTATGATGTCCCAATATGCCACATCTATAGCAGAATATGGGCAAGTTCTCATATTTGATAGGGATCCACAAATGTTGTCCTTGAAAGAGAATCGTCAACCCCCTAAGAAGAGGCTTAGTCACATCGAAATTCACCTTACATCTAGCAAAACAACCGGAGAAGTTCGCTGCCACATCAATATCCTCCACCGTACCGATCTGGGACGCCACATTCTTAACAATAATAGGATTCATGCAATTCATCGGCAGGTCATAAACCCTAAGCCAAAAACTTCCATGGCAGATTTTGATGTTCGAAGGTTGTGTCGCCCCATCTAGGGTAGCAATAGCAAAGAGATGACCATCAAAGTGCCAAGGTTGGCGTTTGAGAACCCAATCACGATCTTCTTCACTGGAGAAAGTAAATAAGAACAGATTTTTGCGCCATTCCCGCGCACCAAAGTCTTTTTGTGTCTTCCATGACTTTTTCATTATCTCCAAAAGATGGAAACTGTTAGGTTGTTTGGTGGAGATTAATCGACCAACCAGATTGAACGAGGCCGCCTCCGATCTAGTACCCTCACCAGGAAAAGACCCTGAAATATCAATGACCTCATTCTCTTTTTCAGTACGCCCTTCCGGCTCAGCACTTCCACCAAATTCCCTCGACGATCCACCGCACTCCATGCCTGCAAACATCAGAAAAAAGAAAAGAGACAACAACGAACCCAAAAGCACACAAAAAAAGACCCCAGAACAAGGGAAAGGAAGGGAGAAAGGGACGGACGGACACATGGGAGAAAACCCGACGACCAAACTCTAAGAGAAGAGGACAAAACCCTAGACGGCTAGAGAACAACAAACCCTAGAAACCCTAGGGAACAATGGGATCATTCTTCACTCATATTACACACTATTATTTTTATTAAAATTCAGTGTCAATTTTTTGTAAGACTATTTATCCCGCATGAAGATGGTAACTAATTAAACTGTGTCACTCATTGGTTTCTCATTGTGTCCTATTATTTTATTTGTCACACAAGTATTTATTTTTTAAATTTTATTATTTTAATAGTACTTGTTGTAAGATATATATATTACTAAAAACTGAAGATTTAAAAATTATATAGCTTTTTTTCGTCCAATTTTTTCTTCCTTTTTCTGTCTTTTCTCCCACTATTCTTTTCATTATTTTCTCTTTCTTTTTTAATTTTTTTTTCTAAATATCGTCAATTTAACTTCATGAAAAATATTTAATATGCATTTAAAATTTAAGTTCCTTACTATATTTTTAATATGATATAAAAATCATCAAAAATGAATTTAAAACGAATAAGTTGTGAAATATTTCAAATTTAAAATATTTTATTTTATCTCTCTTCATTAAAATTTTAAAACTTTTTATTTATGTATGAAAATATTTATTTATTTATTATGAAATGTAATACTCAATAATAATAATAATATTCAATACTAATTTTCATTATCAAATAATTTAAATTCATTTAATAATTATAATTATTAATACATTTTATACAGAGTTGAAAATTTATGTTTTCAAATTCAGAGTTTTATTGAGTAATTGATGTGTATTAATTTATTTTTAAAACATATTTTGTACATTTGTTTATATTTTGATTTTGTTTAATACTCCCTCCGTCCCACCTATCTTGAGACAGTTTCCTCTTTGGGCGTCCCTCCTATCTTAAGACATTTCTTTATTTTACAAACAATTTATCATTTATTCACATTTTTCACTTTTTCACCTACACACAAAACACTATTTTTTTAATTTTCATGCTCAAAAAAGATATCAAGATAGTCGGGACGAAGGGAGTAGTTAGATTTATTTATTTAAACATGTTTTTTAATTTCGATGTTTTCCGTCCATGATAATGGATGTACTAATTCTAATTATGTAGTAATCAATCTTAATAATATAATATTAACTAAATTTGAAAAAAATGCTAGAAAATATATATGCTTAGATCCTAATTGGATATAATGAATCTTAATTAGTAACCGTGATTAATTCGAAACTGAAGAAAAACTTAACAAAGAAAATATAGTAAGCTAGACATGAAACGATACAAAACTGTACAACAAATGATCTCAATGCTTTTTAGTGCTCTCTTACGTAAATAGTAAATAATGAAATGATTAATCCATAAAATATGTGGTGACATATATTGTAACAGCGAATGTGAGTACGTATGCAGATACAGTAACACAAAATATAACACATAAAAACACCAAAAATGATAATTCAATTCGATTAAACAACCTACGTCTGGGAGACTTCGCCCAAGAAAAATTATCCACTATAAAGTTAAGATATACAAAGACCTTAATTATACAATAAGACTCTCTCCTATTTAGCCTCTATATCCCAAAACCTCACCAACGTTGAATAATTGAAAGTTAGACAACGATTAATTTCCTAGGCGTGAACACCGACGGACACCACCTAATCCCTCGACGAACAAGAACCAAATAAAGAAGAGTTTATAACTCTTTTACAATGTACGCTCAAGTGTATATAACTCACAAACACAGTTTATAACTCTTCTACAATGTACGCTCAAGTGTATAACTCACAAACACTCTTCTGCTAGTGTGAAGAAAAATACTGTAACAGAAAAAGTACTACAGACAGTAACAAGTTCGGGGGACACCTAGCAGGAGCAAGAATTCTCGACTACATTATGAGTGCTATTATGCACGAAATATGACCTCATATAGATGTAAAATCATAAACTCCTTCTTCAAGTAGAACTCGTCCATGATTATCTTGTTAAACTTTGATGTCGATTCTTTAAAGATAAAAAGTCCATCACTTGCAAAACTCTATGATAAAATCGAGTGCTTATCCAACATGATATAATTCCCTGTGCTTATCCATATGATTGCAAATCCTGTGCATAACATCATAAGTAGGAGGGTAACACAACTGATGGCTCAGAAGGTATCAAAAATGTTTCAAGATGTCTATAAAATGACAATAACAAAATAGAGAATTCCAAACTCTAACAAATAATACTAACACTTGTTCCATTTCATTAAAAGTGATTCATTTTTTATTCTAATTATCCTACTAAAAGTGATTTATTTTCATAAAGTATAATTCAATTAATTCGTAAAAATATATAAATTTTATCAATTTTATATAATTTACATTATTTTTTTCAATTTGTGTCGGAAAAAAAATCGTAAGGGACAGAGGAGGTATTAGCTTAAAAAAACTTGGAATATCCTAGGTTATTATTGTCGTGAAATTGAAGAAATTAAAAAGAAAATAATAATAGCTGAACAGTTATGATTGATTGGTTGAGAAAATAGAGCGCGGAAGGAAAAGGAAAGAGATGGGCAGAGAGAACTGAAGCGGACAGAATTGCATGGTGACCAAACGACGCCTTATTCGGGGGTTTTTGAATTTTATATCACACCAAGCAAAAGATTTATGCTGACGTTTTTCACTGTGACACTGAACCTTTCTATTATGAATATTAATTATTGGTATTAATTAGACATAGCTTCCTGCCAAACCCCTCTCGCTCTCGCAGTAGAGCTACTGTGTGTGTGTGTGTGAGAGAGAGAGAGAGAGTATCAACGTCAGCTGACGATAAACCCCAACATTTATACCCATTGGTTCTGTGTAAAATACATTTCCTTGTACCCAATGGGTGCACTAATCTTAATTCAGTACATGACTCTGTTGTTGGCGTGCAATAAATCAAATTTCACCGCTCAAACATTAATGCAATTTCATATCATACGCTCTCTTCCTCTATTCAAAAAATCTCACAAATTTTAACAAAATTGTTAAAATTATTATAAGAATAATAAAGAGTCAACTTGTGAGATAGCAAAAAGTATCTAACCCGCGCACAAATTCGAATTCGATCATATGATTGCACTCATCTATATAAGACAAGACAATATATCAGCACATGAAGTATATGATACTATTAACATTAATATGGTCACTAGTACCATTCATGTAGCACAAATAAGCATGACCAATGAGTGAAAGGTAGTTTGGGCAGAACGTGTAAAATATGATCAGATTTTGTTTTTTTTCAAATCAGTGGCCAAAATTTATACTCCCTTCGTCCCGGCCAAGACGCTACAATATTTGCTTTTCGGCACGGGATTTAAGGAGTTATAGATTAATGTTTTAAGTGTGTAATAATAAAGTGATAAAGTAGGAGAGAGAAAATAGTAAAGTGATAAAGTAAGAAAGAGAAGGTAATAAAGTGATAATGTAGGAGAGATAAGGTAATAAAGAAATACTTAATTAGTGTTAATTAAGTGTTTAAAATTCTTTATTTTTGCCAAATATAGAAATGTAGCATCTTGGGCGGGACGGAGGGAGTATTTGCTTGTTCAAAATGGTCATATGACTGTATATTTCTATTAATAAATATACAATTTATAAAAATAATGTTAGTACAAAAAAATAGAATTAAAGTACTTTATTACTTCCTTCGTCCCATTACAAATGTTTCACTTTTCATAATGGGATGTCCCATTACAAATGTCTCATTCCTTTTTTGGCAATATATTTTATCTTTATACCTAATATTTAAATAATTTCTACCAACCTATTTTATCTACATTCTAAACATTTCTTAATTTCCGTGTCCAAAAGTAATGAGATATTTGTAACGGGTCGGAGGGAGTATTAATTAAAAAATTAAATAAAAGTACAATTTATAGTTAAATATATGAGAGAAGATATAATGTGATGTTTGAAAAAGTGAAATGAGACTATTTTTCGTTGACAAAAAAAAAGTAAGTAGGACTTTTTTTCGTGGTCCGAGGGAGTATTTTAAGTATTGAACACAATTCAATCTTTTTTTATTATTATTTTTAAATTCTATGCAGATCATAGTTTAAAAAAAATAGTTGTAGTGTTAATATACTTAGAATATTGTTATATATCATTTTTTACTTATTAACTTTTTAATAAGTTGGTATATTTATTTTTAGAGGAACAAGGTGGTATAGTTAATAGACACCTTATATCTGATTTTGTACAATTGTAGACGAATTAATAAACATCTTATCTCTGATTTAGTACAATATTTGAAGATTAATTAATAAACGATACAAGGATCATGTCACATTCAAAATAATAAACGGCCAATTCAAAGGATGTGGTTAGGATGTCACATCGCAGCGACTAAAGAGTATAAATTGAAATATTATGGGAGAGGGTAGTGTGGACTTATTAGTGAATTACTTTTTTTTAGCACATTAAGGAATTACTTGAGTTTATATTATTTTACTTTTGATGAATACGAAGTAAATTCATCCAAAAAAATGATTACGAAGTAGTGCTATGTATTGGGACTCCATTTGCGTATGTCGTCAATGATATGCATGTAAGATAGTATATTAATACGAACTATTTCTATTTGTTACATTTTAATGATTTCATATTTTATTTAGTCATATTAATTTACATGTAGCCAGAGGAGTATAATTAATATTCTCTTTGCCCCACTTCAAGCTATGATGCACGGATTCTTCAAAAATTAGCATGTGCGGTGAATCGGATTCTTTTAGGGTGCGATTCTCTCGGATTCTCGTTGGATTCGCACCCGATTCGCCACGTGACGTATCTTTTAAAATAATTTATAAAAATAAACCGGATTCGCAAATTCCATAGGCGAAATTCACGTATCTCGTGCACGAAAGGCCTACACAAAGTTATTTTGATAATTTTATTTTCAATCATGACTTATATATTGGACCAATAATATTTGAATTGTTATATTGTTGCTCAATTAACTTATATAATTGAAAATGCTTAACTGCTGGGTAAAATAAAATGTAAATTACATATAATTAATTTAAGAAAATTTAAATTGTATATATTTTATAAGCATTATATATCATAAAATTTTAATAATTAGATGTATCATTGCCGAATCGCACCCTATAATTTTTAAAAACCCGTATCCCCGTACTCGTATCGTATCGCCCCCGCATCCGCACCCCCGTACCTATGCAACATAGACTTCAAGGTGACGAGGTCTTGTTAATGATATTAAGAAATCGATAATTTATACTCCCCCCGTCTCACGAATCTTGACACGTATTTATTTTTGGACCGTCCCACGAATCTTGATACATTTTTAAATAAAGTAATAATTATTACTTTCTCTCTCCTACTTTATCACTTTTATTACATTCTCTTCCCTACTTTATCATTTTTATTAACTACACACTTAAAACACTAATCTACAATTTCTTAATTCTCGTGCCGAAACCAAACGTGTCAAGATTCGTAGGACGAATGGAGTAATAAAATAGAAAAAAAATAGTAGTAACTTTTTATGATATACTCCCTCCGTCCACGAAATGAGTACCCATATTTCCTTTTTGGTCCGTCCACCAAATGAGTACCCATTTCCTTTTTTAGTAAGTGTACCCCACACATCCCACTCACAATAAAAGTGGATCCCTTATTCCACTTACACACACTTAATCATTTTCTTAAAACCCGTGCCACCCCTAAATGGGTACTCATTTCGTGGACGGAGGGAGTATTTATTTAAAAAGTATGAGAGATAAATGAAGATATTCATTTTTAAGCAAAAACAATAAAATTATTTATAAGTGATAATAATACTTGACGTAAATAATGAGTTATGTGAGAATGTTTATACCAATAATAAAATACATACAAACAACACATAATCTTTTGTGAATTTAAGAAAATACACAATTGGGAATTTAACGTTAATGCATTTATTCATGTTCCTTAATTTTTAAAAATATGCCGTTATTAATTTGAGCAAAATTTATTCTGTTCACTAGAGCAAGACGGATCGAGTCCCCAAGGGGACACCAAGCGGTGCAACCTCCTGTGTATGAACAGTGAGGTCTCGGGTTCAAACCACACTGCTCTCCCTCCCCAACTCCCCCAAGTAGAAAAAAAAAACCAACTCCCCCAAGTCAAAAAAAAAAAAATAAATAAAATAAACAAGACCGTGAATTTTTTGCCAATGAGGTCTTGCTCTGGTGACAAAGCTGAAGCATCCAAATGAGAGGTCTTGGGTTCAAAATATTGTTGAATTCTTGACTAATAGTTATCAAATCGTCTGTTAAATCAGTCAAATATGTAACATATTTTCGCAAAAATCCAAGCACATCCATTTAACATTAGAGGGTATTTAAGTATGTTCATTTAATTCGAATATAAAATACTTATATTTATATAATTTAGATTAAGATATTTTTACCCATTAACACATATTTAATTGCATTTAAAGAATGCAGGCCCGTATTAATAAGCAAGTGATGTGACGTCACAATTCCATTAGTCTATGTTTATCACATGCATGCATTACTAATTAGTAATTCCTTAATTGCAAGCTTACCAAGTCATCAGAGAGTGTTACAAAAGTAACTTGTCTTTGCAAAATAAGAAAGTAATATATTCAAGTAATGTTTTGAGTTTTGACGAGTTGCATTTGGAAAACAGTAAAATATATACTAGTATAAATCGCATATGTATTGCACTAATTGATTAATACAAGTCTCCAACAAGTTATAAACTTTTTTATCTAAATCAAACCTTAAATTGAAAAGGGGTAATGTACCGTATAAAATATAGAGTATTTAGAGCAGAGAAAAGAGTGATCACTTAGGTGTAGAGTGACCCCAGTAACAAGACCTCTATAAAAAGGATTTATAGATTTTTTTTATTAAATTTAAATTTTATTAATTTTTTTTAAAAAAATTGGTGTGTGCAACACATGTCATACATGAATTCCTTCGAACTCAGCTCGTGAATACGAGCCCCTTGTCGAGCCAGAGGGCGTGACAGCGAGGTTGGGCTCGAACCCCTCGGTCGAGCCCCACTGTGAATTATTTCTAGGGCTCGTATGGTAAGGTGTAAATCTACAAAATTTGATGGAAATAGCTACAGAAATTTTCGTAGCTAAAATCACTAATTCTGCAGCTGAACAGTTTTAACAACGGATCAGGAACGGACGTACTCCGTTGGAAAACGCTCGTCGCTAAATTTTTTGCGACAGAAATGAGTTCCGTCGTTGAGGTTATCTACGGATTTAGCTACGAAAATCTCCCTCGCCAGAGTTTGTCGCCGTAATCGTCGTCTGATGATCAACAACAGACTTAGCCACGGAAATATCTATAGCTAAATGGCTATGAAAAATTCGTAGCTAGTCCGTCAGTAAACGAATCTAGCGATTGGAGTTTTTTTTTGGCGATTTGAATTTTTAATTACGGAAAAATCTGTAACTAATCTGTCACTAAGTTGCTAAAATTTTGTATTTTATATTTTTCTTTTTGTAAGTTGCTAAAATTTTGTATTTTATATTTTTATTTTTGTTTACCTATTTACATTCTGTTACATATTCAATATCCAACTGAACTAGCAACAATTAATATTATTTCAATATCCAATGCACATACTCATTATCCGATCAACTATAATAATAAAATAGTTAATATCAAAGTCACAAACCAAAATAGTTTAGAAATTACATATCTAACAAGTATTTCGAAACCAAACACCTAGAAATAGTAGTCAGAAACCAAAATAGTATAAAAATCACATATCTAACAAGTATATCAAAAGCAAACACCTAAAAATAGTCGATATCAAAATCAAAGCACATGTATGATCATGGAACATGTGGTGGCGGATTTGGATGGCTAGTTGCGCTACTTGTTGCCCTTGCAATTGCTTGATAATCTCTATTGCAACTTTAACCTATTCGTTTAATCGAGATGTCCTTTCTCGCTCAACTTGCATCTGCTGCTCTACATCATCTAGGTCACCACATCATCTAGGCGAGTGACATATTGCTCTTTGTCGATGTCGGGCATAACTGAAGTATTACTTTCACCCGATATATCAGTCTTCAAGGTTGATGCAAGGCTACTTATGCCAAACAATCTTTGTTTATATATATATATATATAACCGCCTCCCAAGACCTCCAAATAAATCTCGTTCATATCCACGGGCATATCAGGATGAGATCGGCCCATCTCCGTAGCAATTTCATGTACCTCCACCTAATTGATAAAAAAATGTTATATATGATATACTCCCTCCATCCCACAAGAGTGTGCATAACTTTTGGTGGCATATGTTTAATAAAATATTACTCCCTCCGTCCCATTTGAATTGGCTCACTTGCCATTTTGGGCTGTCCTAATTGTATTGGCCCATTCTTAAAATGGCATAAAATTAGGGCTGCTAAGTGAGGAACTAATTAACCCCAAACAACTTAAAATCCCTAATTATAATTAGGGTTTTCTCTCTCCTCTCCTATCCGCCGCTCTTCTCATTTCAACCCTTCTCCCTCATTTGCTCTCTCGCCAACTGCAACATGAAAGCTCTCACCATGGCCTTTGAAATTTCAGCCACTGATCCCACAATCTTTCTAAGTCATTTTACTTCCAAATTAGCCGAGATTTGTGATGATTGTTCAAGGTTGTCTGAGATCTGCAATGAAATGGTTGCTACAACCCTACGCGATGCTGAAATTGGCTGTGAGAGCTTGCATAAATACAATTGAAGCTTTGATCTATGGCCTGGAGAATGACGATTCGGTGGCTCAAATCTCAGATTCGTACTCTCCCATGTCCGGCAGTGACAAAAGAGCGTCGACGATGGAGGAATCGTTGAGGGCGCCGGCGAGGGAGCAATCATTGAAGGCGTCGGCGATGGATTCTGCCTTTGAAATGATGATGCGCATCTATTTACCAAAGTACTTCGATTTGGTTAGATCCTTCCTTCATTTTGTACTTTGTTGGTGATTTTCCCTAATTGTGTGGTCTGTAGCCGAGATTTGTATGTTGTGTTGGTGCTTTGTTGGTGTTTTCTATTTGTGTGTTGATGCTCTGGTGGCTGCAGTGAGTATATGTGGGAAGTGTTGTGTTGGTGCTGAAATGATAAGAAAAGTGCACACACGATTTTGTTGTTTGTAGCATCTGTGATTTGTTCTTAAGGCATGAGATGCTCTCATTTATGCTCCCTATAATTGCATGGGTATGAAACTAAGTTCTTGCATTAAGAACATGCATCACAAAAAAAAAAAACTTTACAAAACACAGCCTTCTCTTAGGGCTGGATGCCTGCATCTATATCTTTACAAAAAAAAAAAAGCTTCTTTACAAGACACAGCCTTCTCTTAGGGCTGGATGCCTGCATATGCATCTACATCTTTACAAAAATAACCTTCTCTATTTAGACCTAAATCCCCAAAGTATTCATAAGCCCTTCCATCCCATTTGAAATTCCAGTTTCCATTAGATAGATTAGACACTCTCTAACCAAATCAACAGACACTTCCAAGTTAACTAGAAGTGTACCAGCCCTTGTAAGTGCATCTTTACCCATATGTGGGAGCTTGTAATTGTTCTCCCCTTTGACTTTCATAATTTCAACCATACATCATTTCAATGACAGGAATACCTTGTTTAAAGTTGTGGCAGATAAATGTTCAAAGGAATTTTCAACAGCTTGCACCAATTGGTCAACTGTCTTGAATACATGCTCTGTTTGAACTGACTGAATTGCCCTAAACCAACCTAAATCATTCACATTAGTATCCGGAGAATTTGGTGGTTGTTGTACTAATGTGAAGACAAATCCATCTTGTTCGGCTGCCTCTATGAAAATAGGATCATTGTTGTTGATATGTGGCTTTGCATTATCCTGTTGGATAAAAATATGTCTGCTTGCACCAGGTGGCCATTTTGCTTTTATTGCAAGTAAAATCTGCAATAAAAGCAAGCATTTAACACATTTATTGAATTGTGACAGTTCAGTAAACATTTATTGAATACATTTACCTGATTGATTAAGCATTGTCTGATCACATCTTTAGTCACTGATTGGATTGGTTTGGTCTCCAAAGTTCCAGCTGGTCTGTTCTTACTACCTCTTTGAGCTGGAACTCTTTCAATGAATGGAAATATTCCTATTTTACCATAAAAAATAACACTACTGATGGAACATAGACTCATCAACTCTACGGTGAAAGCATTTCATAGAATAGAAGGTAACCTGAAGTACAACAACGCCGGTAACTTTAATCTTGTTCAAGTACTCAGCAAAGCAGGTTTCAGAGAGAAGAATATAGAGTGATAAACTAAAAATCCGATTCCTATTACAACGGTTGAGTGCAGTATTTATAGATAATATGAGAATGGGGTACATTAGTCTTTTCAATTACACACGCACTCCTCATGCACGGCCTTCGTACAGAGATCGTCATAACGGATTAGCAGCTTTTGCCTATTGTCAGGAATAATTAATGGCAGCGCAACTGCTCCTCGTGATATGCCTGCGCTGTCTTCCGTCGTGGGGATCCTTCACGATTGCTCTTCACGAACTGCGCAGTCATCATCCATCTAATAATACTTCAAGCGCTGCGCAGGTTAGCTTCTACATGGTTTCATATTACTTCTCGATAGATCTTTCCCTGATCTTTCGAGGCTCGATGGCAAGGCTATGTCTGCCAGCGCTGCACTCTAGCAAGGCTGTCACTGCCAGCGCTGCACTATGGCAAAGCAGGTATCGCTGACTCTGGTAAGGCGGGTAGCTCTGGCTCTGGGCGAGCGGGTAGCTCTGGCTCTGGCGAGTGGGTATCTCTGATTCTGGCGGGGGGTAGCTCTGCGCTGGCGAGGTGGGTAGCTCTGGCTCTGGGCGAGCGGGTAGCTCTACTCTGGCAGGGCGGGTAGCTCTGCTCTGGCGAGGCGGGTAGCTCTGCTCTGGCAAACGGGTAGCTCTGGTGAGCGAGTTCTTCAGGCATCTTCGTATTCATTTATTATCCCAAGTCTTTTAGTTAAACCTGCGCTGGTTAGTTTATGGAATAATAATAACAATAATCGTATAAAATGTTCCTGTATTGCTAAGCACAGTGCTGATGGGTATTACAGTCCTCATCAGCTACTCCCCCTAGTCTACGAAAAGATAAGTATCTATGTAAATTTTCGTAGATGGATTGTTCAAAACTTCTTCTGCATTTGGCTGCGCTGAACTTCAATCATGTATAGGTGAAAAATGTGATGTCCCCTCGTAATAAATGTGATCTGACAAACCTGCATTTATGCTTACGTTTCTTTGTACTCATTTTTTCAAAATGGTTAAATCTCGACCCTCCATTGATAACCGCCAAATCAAACTCGAATCTCCACCGCTTCTATTCCATCACACATTTCCCAACTCTAATGATTTCCCTCATCCCGTCGGTTCGAATTCTCCCTCTATAAATACCTCTTCCATTCATCTCCATTTTTTTCTCCTCCGATTGTTGCCTTCGAACTTGCTCTGAGGTTTTCTTGCTTCTTCAAGTTTCCGACGATTCCAGTCCCTTTATTCTTTTCCTCGCCCAACCACCATCCTATGTCAGGTTAAGTTCCCTTGCTTTCCCACTGTTGGCGCTCGTCAACAACAAATAAATGAAGAAGATGATATGACGTGCAGTGATTGTCATTTTCCCCGTTCTATCGCCACCGCCGCTCACATAGAAGAAATGTGGCGGTTGTTATACATTCCAGTGGAAGACCCGGTATTGAAAATTCGAATGCAACAGGAGTCCGGTGATATGCCTGATGCGGATGGGAAATGGCCCAATGATACTATCCCTATCTAGACTGCGAAAGTGAAGGCCGGTTTGCATTTACCCCCTTCTCAGTTCCTTGTTGATGTGTGTGAAAAATTCGGGATCCTCTTCTTCCAAATCTCCCTTTCTTCCATCCGTAGGGCTCACATCCTTCATCTTCTTTGCGCGGTTAATGGCTATCAGCGCAGCGCATATTTGTTTCATAAAACCCACATTCTTAAAAGAATTGGTTGTCATTATAACTTCATAGCCCGTCCCCATGTAAATATGAAGTTCTTGGGTAGTCTCAACTCGAGGGACAAGAAGTTTCGTGATAAGTATTTCTTTGTTCAAGTAAGGAATGGGACTTGGGAAAGCTATGCCGGCGCCGTTGAGGTAGAATGGCATCCGTCGAAGCATTCGCCCCCTCAAAACAGGGATCGCATAAATGATATGGAAAATTGTTTTATAGATGCTCTAAATGAGGCCTTTGCAGCCCAGGGATTTAATGTTATGGATCTAGTCTCTACTCCCAGCGTCTTGACCGGCGCAGGCCTCTTCATCCGATACCCTCAAAACTTTATTGGTATATATTAGTAATAATTGTTCGTCTACGCACTTATTTTGTTGTGGTGTGTTAATGATATTATTGTTTTTTGGAATTTTTCGTGGTGTAGTTTTTTGATTATTTTTGCGATTGTGCAGGCGGGTGGAGAACCCAAAAATATGGGCAACTTGCCAACTTCCGTTTCCTCCCTACCCTTGATGCCGTAGAAGAAGCTCTTGCGCAGCGTGTGAGTCCCGAGTTCTTCAACCCAGGGCAACCTCGCCACATCATTTCTTCAGCCGGGCTCCAACCCCTACAACTCCATGACGAGGGCTCTGGTGATAATGAGCCCTCCATTGAGCACAAGCGTCGGAGAACACAACTTTCTCAGTCTAAAAAGAAGAAGAAGAAGGTCTCTACTCCCGTCGAACTTGAAGGTGGAGATTCCTCCTTTGAAAATCTTCTGGCGAGCTTCCCTCCGAAGGCAGCGCAGGCGTCCAGGGAGACTGGCTCTGTGGTGGAAATCCCCGGTCCTCGCGCGCTCAACGACTTGACTGGCCCTGAGTGCCGATCTCAAATGGAATCCCAAGTCGCCTCCGTCGACCTAAGAAAATATGATTTGATGGACCCTAAAAACCTTGCTTACGACATGTGCTTGGACGTAGAAAGGGTAAATTATGTATATGTTCTTGCTTCTTATTTCGCGTGCTTGTGTATCGATGCCTTCTTATTTATCATCTTTGTCTGCGCAGGCTAGAGTAAAATACTTGGCTGCGTCTCGTCATCTAACTAGGACAGCTTTGGCTCTTCAAGACAAAGAAGAAGAGCTTCTTGCCTCCTTGGCTGATAACACAGATCTACAAGAACAGCTGCGCCAGGCCAAAGCTGAGGTAGCCAAGGTGAAGTTGGAGAAGGAGTCTGTGGATGTTGAACTGACTAGGATGTCCAAGAGTAGGGACAAAGAACTCCAAGCCCTCAGGCGCGAGCTTACAGAAGCGTGCCACGTGAAGTTAAATCAATTAAAAGATAATGTTGTTGACAAGGAGAACCAGGCCTTCATGCGTGGGATCAAGGAGTATCGTCAACAATATTTTCTAGCTTTAATCTTATAAACTTCCTACCAATCCTTCCTAGATTGTTTCAAACTAGGATACGAGCAATAATACACTTGAAGGGCTTAGCTTGCTAGAACAAATGGTTCATATTTGTTGTACCTGCGCAAGTGGTTTATAGAAACCAATTTGAAATTAGGATGCACCAATGTTTCAGTATGTGATGGATCAAACCACTCACACTTGAATAATGTCATCTTTTTTTATTGGTAGACCTGAATACTCCAACTCGCACACCTCCAACAAATGCCCATAAAAATCAAGCTTATTTTGGTCATATGTCTCACCATTTATGCAAACTCCATTAGTCATGCTGACTCTTTGTGTTCCATGCCCTAGTGTATGAAATTTGTATCCATTGACATAATATCCGGGATATGTCTTAATTTTTGTTAGTGGCCTTCTGCAAAATCCCTGATGTATTTATTTGTGACGTTGCTAGAAGGATTTTGGATCTATCATAATAAGACATACATTGATGCTATGTGAGTTTTTTTATAAAGTGTACTTGTAAACACACTAAATTAAATAGTATCTCACATATTTTGCGAACCAATCTGCAAATTCCTTCTTTACTTAGTCCCAAAATCTGTTTTGAAATGAATGGTTTTGATTTACATATTTGATCCTCAAACAATCTTGAACAAAAAAAAAAAAAATACAAGTTAGATTATAACTAGTTGTGTAGTAATGGGAAGATTTCTACTTTCAGTATGGATACTTACTTGAAATATCTCTCTGTAACCTCAACACAATTGAGTAATGTATATGTATGTAAAACATTATACTCTCCAGCATTCAAAAACCTCTTTGACATCTTTTCGAATGGACGTCCAACTTGTTTGAATATTGAAATCATGTCTTGATGGTCATCGTCCCTAACATCAGCTCGACCATCGTAATTATGAGGCATATTCCTCATTCTCATACTTACATGGTCCTTGAAATTATAAGAACAAAACACGGATGCTTCTTCCACTAAGTACGCATTATAGATGGATCTTTCAACTCTAGCTTTGTTTGAATGAATACGTTTATATATATATATATATATATATATATATATATATATATATACGAATATATAAGTTGGTGTGAATGAATAAACTTCATTTGTACGGCAGATGGTAAAAATAAGGAGTAGAGGGGGGGAGCCGGATGGTTTTTTTCTCTCTAGGGTTTGCACCCTAGTGCGCCACTGCCGTCCTTTTTATGTTCCCAGTCGCCGCCGCTCCGGCGATGGCTGGCTTGCCTGACCGCTCTGCTCTCAACCTCCCACCAATCTCCAATAATTTCCTGATCTCTGCAGAACGGGTCTTCCGCTCTTCGAACTTCGGCATCGAAGTTGTCTGATCCGTTTGTGGATGCGGTTTCTGCTGCGAGGAAGGCTTCTATGCAATCTGGATTGAGCCATAATCCAACTTTACTTCAAGGTCCAACGTCGGCTTCACAAAACCCTAGTTTGGTTGATATTCAAAACCCTATCCAACAGGAGGGTTCGGCTGCTGCTGTTACTATGTTGGATAGGTCTCCGCCTAAATCTTACGCGGACATGGCGATGACTCGTCGCCCTGATGTTGCTGCCCACCACTTCCACGCGTTAAGGCCAACGAAATATGGCGACCTTTTCTTCTTCAAGATACCGCAGGAGCTACATGAGAAAGAAGTGACGTCGGAGTTTTCCTTTGCCCTTACGGGTCGTTTACTTCTTCAGAAGGGAGATCGTCCTAAGCCTGCCTTGGCGATTAAAGCGGAGCTACAAAGGCTGTGTAAAGTTGCCGATAGTTGGAAATAGATCCCTCTCGGTAAAGGGTATTACACGTTGGCTTTTGGCAGTGCCGAGGATAAAGCGAAGGTGAAGGCAAAGCCGGTTTGGGAACTATCTGGTGGCCATTTATGCTTAAGAGAATGGACTAAGTGTTTTGATCCGTTCAAAGAGCATTCTTCGCTGGCGAATGTTTGGGTTCAGATTCATTATCTTCCCATCGATTATTGGAATCCGGAGATTCTGGCAGGAATTGGAAGATTTATTGGCCACACGCTGAAGATTGATGGTGCCTCTGCTCGAAGGGATTTTGGCCAATTTGCTAGGCTTTTGATCGAATTGGACATGTCCAAACCTCTTCCAAACACTCTTCTAATTGATGATGATGCTTTATCTTTTCATGTTGAGTTTTCCTATGAAAATCTCCCTCTGTTTTGTTCTAGGTGTAAAATAACAGGTCACTCGCCTGATAAATGCCATAAGAAAGTTCCGGGGGAGGGAGCTGGATTTAAGGGGAATTTGATGGATAATCAAGATGTGCCGGGAAGGAAGAAGAATGGGACTGATGTTGTGAACTTAGAGCAGCCCTCTGTTCAGGCGACGAACAAGCTTTGGCAGTCGGTTTCGGAGGTGTTGGGTAAAGTTAGGGAGAACTCTGAAGGTGGATTGAATAAAGAGGAACATGCGAATGGGGATGAGACGCGGCAACAACAGCTGCTTCATAGTCCGGTTCGATCTGATCCGGGAAAGAGGATTTCACAGCAGAATAATCAGCAGTTTCCTGATCGTCGACTCGATTTTGGAGTTAGCTCGACTAGAGAGGCTCAGGCAAAAACTATGGGGGATGAGATGCTGCTACAGCAGCGGCCACATAGCCCAGCGCACTCTGATCCGGGAAGGCCGCGCTTACCGCTCGATCAAGGCCGACTTTCTCCGATCACTAGTAATAGATTTGAGATATTAAGTTCGACGAATGATGAAGCTTAGAAGCTTCCAAAGCAACAACAGTTTTCTCCAAAAGGGACGATCCCTTTGGATTATAATCATGGAAAGAATGAAACAAGTGAGGTTAGAATGAATTATGGGCCAGATTTGTTGGCTTCTTGTTTACTTCCGGTAGAGAACTCTATCTATGATCAGGTGACTCTGGAAGAGGTGTCTGATGAGGATTCAGATTGTGAGGAAGATTTGGATGTTATGGATGGAGTTGGCGATACCCAAAAGCAAATTGATCAAGAGGAAATTGCTTTGGAAAATGCTATGAAGGCGCAACGTTTGGAGCAAATCTTGGCTATTGCTAAGGCGCCTATGCCGGTTGAGGTGCCTACTGTCAAACGTGGTCGGGGTTGCCCGACTAAGCAAGAGTAGACGGCCAGGGCAGCTGAGAAGGCTGCCCATCACACGGAGGACAACATCAAAAACAGGCTTCGGGGGTCGGGGGCTTCGGGCGTCAAGTCGAGTGAGGTGGTCACGATTGGTCAAGTCCCCACAGATTTCCTTGAGAAGGTCAATGCAGCACAAGCTAGAGGGGTTGCTCTTCAGAATTTTGTGGTCTCTAATTCTTCCTCACAAGCGGCTAAAGTCATGTCCGGTGTTTCTTCTCAGAAATGGGGTGATATGATTGATGAAGATTAAATGTTCTTACTTGGAACATTTGAGGTTGTTGCTGGTTTGCGGTGTTGTCGAAGGTGTTGAGCCCTTCTTTTGATGTTCTTTGGTCTGCCTTTTCTTTTTGGTGTTGCTTTTTTGTGTTGCTGTGGTTTCCTTTTACTAGTTTGTGTGGGCTGGCCCTCCTAGGGGCAATGGTTCGGCCAGAGCCTTTGAGGAGGTCCTCTTCGCTCACCACCAGTTTTTCTTTTTTAGACGGGCACTCTTTTTCCTCTTTAAGGTTTTCCCCTTAAGGAGGTTTTAATGAGGCCCGACCCTCAGCTTGCGTCTGTGCTCTCTTGGGTGTAGATTTCTTTTTTTTTTTCTTCTTCTTTTTAATAAAATTTCTATTTCAGCAGAATAAACTTCATTTGTACCTTTCAAATGGGTACATCCACCGATATTGAACTGGACCTACAAGGCGAGCTTCATCAATTAAGTGTATTGGTAGGTAATCCATTAAGTCAAAGAAACTCGGTGGAAAGATACGCTCAACTTGACATAAAGTTATTGAAATATTGTCATTGAGTCTACATATATCTTCAATTTTTATTGCTCGGGAAGTAAGTCCTTGAAAAATAAGCTTAAACTAGTGATTGTCTTCCAGACACCTTCTCGGAGAAGTTCACGAAATGCAATAGGTAGGATGCGTTGATGAACACATGACATTCATGGCATTTCATTCCAAACATCTTTAGCTTCCTCATGTCAACGCATACCCAAATTGGACACATATCCATCCAGAAATCTAAGGTCTTTGATCCATTCACATAAGACCTTCTCATTTTTGTCGAGTGTATAACAAGCTGTTGGATACATGTTTGTCAACTCATTTTTCTTTGCCTCTATCTGATTAAAAATTTTCTCCAGTTCTTACTTTTGGTGGTTCGACTGTAACCACCTTGTTCATCTAAAACCCTTTTTTTATTTTTACGAAATAGGTGAGAAGCTGGTAAAAAATTTCGATGGTTATGAAACCATGATTGTTTGCCGCTAATGTGATAGGGTGAAAGCATCAATTTTTTTCCATATAATGTGGACATTCCAATCTTCCGGCAGTACTCCAACCAGATAACATTGAATATGCAGGAAAATCACTAATTCGCCACATTAAAACAGCTTGCATCCGAAAGTTTTGTTTTAATGACATGTCATATGTAAGCTCACACTCTTCCCACAAATCTATCAACTCAGATATTAGTAGTTGTACGAATACATCTAACTTTTTTTTTCGGGTTACGTGGCCTTGGCACTAAGATGGTAAGGAACATGTATGGTTTCTTCATGCACATCCAAGGAGGTAGATTATATAGTGTAACAATAACTGGTCATGAGGAATATTGCTATAATTATGTAATTCCGTCATAGAATAGCTATGGATTTAAATCTATAGCTAATTCTGTAGCTAAATGCAACATTTTTTGTAGTGTATAATATACTTATGACAATCTAATATTTTTGTTTGTTATAAAATACAAGGCTCTTTATAAATCAAAAGTCCAAAAATATTGTACTGATTTATATGATGTTGTATACCACTTCAGAGGTAATATACATGATACGATTCATAATTATAGCAATAAATTATATATTACAATAACCGACCGTGACGCATATTGCTATAATTATGTAATTCCGTCATAGAATAGCTATGGATTTAAATCTATAGCTAATTACATAGCTAAATGCAACATTTTTTTGGAGTGTATAATATATACTTACGACAATCTAATATCTTTATTTGTTATAAAATACAAGGCTCTCTTTATAAATCAAAAGTTCAAAAATATTATACTGATTTATGTGATGTTGTATACCACTTCAGAGGTAATATACATGATACAATTCATAATTATAACAATAAATTATACTCTCTCCGTCCGCCAAAAGTATTCCACTTTGGCTGGGCACGGAGTTTAATAAAATTGGAGATGATGTTGATGTAGTGGAGAAAGGGTCCCACCACTTTATGAGATGTGTGGTTGAGATTGAATTTGGAGTGAGTTTTTTTGTAAATAAATGGTGTTTGTAAGGATAAAATATAAATGTGGATGGTGGGACCATGACTTAAAAAAGAAAGTGGAATACTTTTTGCGGACGCCAAATATAGTAATTATGGAATACTTTTGGCGGACGGAGGGAGTATATTACAAATATTTTACTATATTTTGTTAAACATGATATTAATATATTACTATATATTAAAAAATATTTTAATAAAAAATATCACACTTTATTCTATATAACATGTCAAACGAGCCTGCAAATATTTTTATTTTATTTTCAAGTTTAATACTCCATTTAACCTTATAAAATTGTTTGTTTTAAACATGTTACCATATGTACAATCATGTAGTAATTTCTATTCCGGAGTAGTATCAAATGAGTACTTTTTTTAGGCAAGTACTTATCAAATGAGTACTTGTTTGATTTAAATTGTGAGTATCTATCTGTGTATGAATATCAAGTTTTCCAAATTAAATATGCAGAAGTCCCATCATTACCATAACAGGACGATCTAGTTTTTCATTGTCTAATCCTGAACTATTGAAAATAATTTTTTTAACCTTTAACTATGAACTTTGTATCAATTATACCCGTGTCCATTTTTCAGGCCCGGAAAGTTGACGTGGCTTGCCGGTTTGCCACGGTGTATTTTGTAAAAAAAAATTAGATTGACGTGGCTTTAAAAAATTAGAAGAAAAATTACACGTTGATTTCCTTTATTATTATTTGCACCCAAAAGAAACAAAACAACAACACATTCATTCCCTAAAATTAAAACACGCTCCTGCGCAAATTAACAAAACAACTACATATCTATTCTAAAAAATCTAAACGTGTTGCCGCCCTAGAATCAAGAAGAAGTATATCTCCAATTCAAGAACTTTATTTGTTGTTTGATTGGCTAACTTTATTTATAGATTTGATTGGTATACTTTAATTGGCTAACTTTATTTGTTGTTTCATTGAGGCATTTGATCGAGCAAGTGGTGTGCATAGGTTAAAGCACACATAAAAAAAAATTACCAACTCCAACAATTTCAACTTCAATACACATAAACAGAATTAAGAATAGTACCAACTCCAATACACTGATTTTCTTCACACGGAAAAAATTAATACCAACTCCAATACATATAATCATAATTAAGAATAGCCACACAATACTATGAGTTCTCTTCAAATCGAAGATTCAGGCGAATATTGGATTGGAGTGAAATTCCATTCTCAATTGTAGAGTTCTTAAAATTGAGGATGTGTTTCTCTCAAAAACCCAAAAAAAAAGAAGAGATGTGTTCTTCTTCTAAATTCTTGCGCATGAGCGTGTTTTAATTTTAGGGAATGAATGTGTTGTTGTTTTGTTTCTTTTGGGTGCAAATAATAATAAACGAAATCAATGTGTAATTTTTCTTCTAATTTTTTAAAGCCACGTCAATCTAATTTTTTTTTACAAAATACACCGTGGCAAACCGGCAAGCACGTCAACTTTCCGGGCCTGAAAAATGGACATGGGGGTATAAATGATACAAAGTTCATAGTTTAAGATTATGACATACTATAAACAGCTTTTTAATTAACTAAGTTTAAATACACTACCGACACCTCTAAGTATTACTCCATATCTTAGTAAAATTTATTTAATCACAATTGGTTTGCTCTAATTACACAGTTAAACTAAGAGTTGTAATAATTGGATTGCGAGAAAATGAATGATGGTGAAATAAAATAAGTGATTAAATTAAACGGGGGCAACAAAATCAGATGTGTTGAGAAGCTTTTATTTCAATCAATCATATCATTCTTTAATAAAACATCGTAAGAAGTGATACACTATAAAAAGCAACTGTTTGGCGGATAGAGTGTGGTGGTGCCCAAACTCAGCCTTATTTTTTTTCTTCACTCTGTCGTCACGTGCGCCACCACCCCTCATACGCTAAACCTAAATCAATCATTCTTTAATTACTAATACTTCCACATACAATTTCATTTTTCACAAATTCATATGTGAAGTTTTATGAGGTGTCATATCGTCGACCAAATGGTTTACTTGGAATTTTACCACTGTATATTAATTTAAGGATTTTATTTTATTACAAAGTTGGATGAGTTATATGACTTAAATCCATACATTTTATAATTAATTGAAGAATCTAATTATTAAATTTCAATTTTGTTTTCAAATTATAATTCCCAAGGCCGTGACTCGAATCTCAAATCTATTAATTTTAGCTAAGTTGTACTTTATCGTTGATTTATATTTTCATCAATTAAATTTTCTTAAAATAGTAGTAATAATTATTTTAGATACATTCGACTTCTCATGAAGTTTATATATATATATATATATATATATATATATATATAGGGTGTGGTTCTAGAGAGAACTATATTATTTGTGAGAACGTGAGAACCATCAAATCTAATGCATTCATTGTAAAAATTAATGCATTCGCTGTTAAAATTAATGCACTCAAAAAAATAAAAAAATTGCTCCTTTCAGGATTCGAACCCAGGAATCTGCATTCATCCAACAAGATGATACATCCACCGTAGATCTTGATAATCGAATGGCTGAAAATGGTTATCCGTTCTTTTTTTATTTATGGTTCTTTCTTGAACCTCTCCCTATATATATATATATATATATATATATATATATATATATATATATATAGGTGTGGTTCTAGAGAGAACTACATTATTTGTGAGAACGGGAGAACCATCAAATCTAATGCATTCACTGTAAAAATTAATGCATCCGCTGTTAAAATTAATGCACTCAAAAAAATAAAAAAAATGCTCTCTTCAGGATTCAAACCCAGGATCTGCATTCATCCAACAAGATAATGCATCCACCGTAGATCTTGATGATCGAATGGCTGAAAATGGTTCTCCGGTCTTCTTTTATTTATGGTTATATAGGGTGTGGTTCTAGAGAGAACTACATTATTTGTGAGAACGTGCGAACCATCAAATCTAATGCATCCACTGTAAAAATTAATGCATTCGCTGTTAAAATTAATGCACTCAAAAAAATAAAAAAAAATTGCTCCCTTCAGGATTCGAACCCAGGATCTCCATTCATCCAACAAGATGATGCATCCGCCGTAGATCTTGATGATCGAATGGCTGAAAATGGTTCTCCGGTCTTCTTTTATTTAGTGGTTCTTTCTTGAACCTCTCCCTATATAGGGTCCCTATATATATATATTCACAACTAGACTGCATCTTTAATTAGGTGGTGTGGGTAGATATCCGTATTTATGTGCAAGTCAATTATTTAATCTATTTGACATTTAAATTACATTAGATTGAATTGTTTTACTGTAGTTTTACTTTCTCAAATAATTTATCATAAACTCGTTTGAAATTAGCCTATCACGACAACATCGCTATTAGTGACATAAACATGAATTTTTTGCACTTCAAATATCTTAACTTTAAGCCAACCGACTTAGTTCAAGTGGCCAAATTGAGACCTTAAAAAACTTTCCTTTATAAGAGATCTTGGGTTCAATCTCGCATGTGTGCTGCATGCGATTATTTTCCTACCTTTGTGTGGTGTAGAAATTTCGTCTGCGTGCGGGTTATTTACTTGATTATACAATAGATATCTTGTAATTCTAAAAAAAAAACAGAAAAAATTCCTACTTAATTTGATTTTCAAGAATATATATATATATAAAATTAAAGGAGGTCGCATGTTTTTTTATATAAGATAAGAATATAGGATTAGGTTCCACTGAAAATGCTATGTTTCGTGAAAATGAGAATTAATATATGAATAAGTTTTTTGTAATGCACGATTAACAATTCGATTTTGGGTTTGAATTCTGAAACGAACGACAAATTCACTATATTATCTGAATGCATTGTTCATATATTATAAGCAGCTTTTTCATGGATTTATTACACGAAATGTTTTTTCATTAATTGTAACATAACTATATAAATTAACAAATTTTACGTGCATCGCAAATACTATCTATAATTCTATATAATATAAGTAATATAACATATAGTATTCATTTTCACGAAATTTCGGTTCCTCGAATTTCTGTTAATTTTTATTTCCTTGTCTACTTCCAAATGATATATAGTACTCCCTCCGTCCACGAAAGAACTTCATATCTTTTCTTTTTGGGACGTCCACAAAAGAACTTCCTACCTATTTTTGGACTATACCCTACCACTTATAATCCTATTACTTTTCATTTTTCACAACTCCCAATACTAATTATAACACCTTTTCACCACTCCCAATACACCCAAATACCTTTTATCCACTCTTAATACACTCAACAATATTTTTTCTTAAAACTCGTGTCACTCCCTCCTAGGAAGTTCTTTCATGTACGGAGTGAGTATATTAGAAGATGGAATATTGGTATTACAGTATTACTCATGAACTCATGATAGACATACTGAATTGCTGATACAAGAAAACGGAATAAAAGTTGTCGCGTATCCATCACTAGGGCTCTACCTTTCTACGTTAAATATCTAAATCCGGCATTACAAGCCAACAATACCTACACTACACCTCAAATAAAGTTAGAAAAAAAAAACATTTTCATTCGTGGATTTCTTAATTATCCAACTTAGGTAAAACGAATTGGGAAAGCAATAATGCGAATCCGCAGCTGTATAAAAGTATAGAAGAAAATTTACGTAGATTAGATAGTGTAGTGAAACATGTTTACGTAATAATTAGGAGCGCGTTTCTGTGAAAGAAAAGGCATCGCATATGCGTACATGATTAATACATGACTGTTTCCTCTCTCTCTCACGCACAAACAGTGCTCCACTGTTCAACGTCGGAACTGTATGGATTTTGTCTGCTACTATCACTGCTCCACGAGAAAGAAAAGGGTGGGGGGTTGGGGTGGGGGTGGGGGTCTCCATCCTCTGCCAATTTTTCTGTTCAGAAAAAATAAAAACAAAAAAAAGTTAGAAACAGAAAGATAGAGAGAGAGAGAGAGAGAGAGAGAGAGAATCGTATATACATACTAGAGAAAGATTATTATCATGGCAGCCTCTCATTTCATCATCACCCCATCTCTTTCACTGTTGCTCTCTTTTTCTGCCCTTTAAACTCCCATCATCTTTTTTTTCCTTCTCCATCTCTTTCTCTCACTACAGACATATATATACACAGAAAGATAGAGAGAGAAAGGGGAGAGATTCTCTGTGTCGAGTACAGTTGTTGCGTGATACTCATGGCTGAAGGATTTGAAGCATATCATGTCCCACAGCAAAGCAGAAGGGATAAGCTGAGGGTAGTGAATCACCACCCACCGGGCTGCGTTGACAGCCTCCAAACTTGCGCCGCTCTCGTCCCTCTCTACGAGCCCTCGCTCATCCCTCCCGATTTCATCAACTGCGCCACCCTGCAGCAGCGCCAGAGCTACAATCTCGCCGCCGCCGGAGTCAAGGAAGAGGGCGTCAATTTCATGGGTTTCAGCGGCGGGATGGGCGCCAATCACATGTACGCCGATCCACAGCACCTCTCCGTACACCTCAACCCTAGCACTATTCACGACATCTACGCCTCCTACAGAGGAGGAGGCGTCTTCGATCAGCCCTTCCACGGCGGCGGCGACGCTCCCGCCACGCCCAGCGGCGCCGGCCAGAGCCTCTCCCTGTCCCTGTCTTCGCACCACAGCAATCTCCCGCTGGAATTGAATCTGCAGAGGTATGATTCACCGGTCTTCAGCGGTGGGAAGGTCAGCGAGGGCTACTTGGTCTCCTGCAACGGCGGCGCGGGGGCGGAATTGTCCAAGAGCTCGGTGCCGTTGGGGCCCTTCACCGGCTACGCGTCCGTGCTGAAGGGCTCCCGGTTCCTGAAGCCGGCGCAGCAGCTGCTGGAGGAGCTTTGCGATGTGGGGAGGGGGATTTATTCGGAGAAAAGCGGCGCCGATTCGTCCCTTTTGGATCCTCCGCCATTGGAGAGCTTCAGTGGGAGTGAGATTGTTGATGACTCCGTCGCTAACGGCGACCAAACTAGGAAGAAATCGAGGTTGCTGTCGATGCTGGATGAGGTATACATATCGTATTTTTTTTTTTTTTTTGCTTTAATTCATTAATTAACGTTGATTGTGAGAATTCATGATATGACAAGACTAATTAGGGGTGTTTAAGGTTTGTGTTGTGTTGATAATTGATATATACTGTTTGGTGTATCATTTTGTTAAAGATTAGATTCTTTAAAGGGGTAGTAGTCATCATTGGTGCTAGCTAGTAGCATGCAAGGTTTTGTTCTCACAAAATTTAGTGGCACCAAAAGCATAATTTAACTTTGATCATGTGAAGTAGTAGAGAATGGATCTTTTTTTGTGGTTTCCTACTATGAGATCTAGATTCTTGTATGATAGGCGTAGAGGGTGTCATGAGCAACGAATTCTTAAAGTCATATTTGTAGGAATATATGCATAGCGATTGGTACGAGAAAAAGTGCTTTGACAACCTAAGCCTGATCCAAATTAGGGAAATTAGCTCAGTTGCATCTTGTATAAAGTGATTAAAGAGAATAAATTGAAAAGATTTATTCTCTAAATCATGCTTATGCTAGAATTTGAGATGGCCAATGCCTAATAAAGATGTGCTTCAAATTAATGTATTTTAAGTGCTCTTCTTGATTATTTCTGTCTCTCTCTCTCTCTCTCCTTTTTTTTGTCTTTAAGTGGAAGAATATGATTCTGTCTATTGTCCCTAACTTCACAATGAGAGACATGCTTCATAGAGAAATAAATATAAAAAGATAATGGAACGAATAAAGAGTAACTCGCACACAACGTGTATTAATTACTCACCATTAGCCTAAGTGAGAGATTAGTGATTATTACTCCACATTACTCGACGTTTAGTAAAGTTGCTCGTTGATCAAGTTGTAAGGGAATTTGTGAAATTTATTACAGTCGATAGAGTGGAATCCATGTAAGATGTAGTTGCAAATTTTGGTTTGTGAAAATCCTTAGTCAAATAAATGCATTTTGTTGCTGCATCCACTGCTTCTGATCCTTCGTTGTATTAGATTAGATACGCGATGATATCCTTAGGTTTAGTGTAATAGCATCAGATGGGAAGTTAGCTTAATCCTCAACCAAGATACCCAATGTGGAAACTGCTATCATCAAGGAATTTTATGTACTTTTGTTATATGCATATTTCTTGTAAAGAATTACTATCAATCTTGAGTAATGTTAGATGAAATTGCAACTTTAACTCTATTTGAATAAGTTGTATATCATTATTTTTTCCGACGGAATGGAGAATTTTTGGGGAGAAGTCCGACATATGTCGGATCGAGAGCTAAAGGCATGTATTCCTTTTGGAACCAAATGAGTTTTTTTTTTTTAATTATTCGTCGTCTTCGATGAAACCATTGCCATTTATTGATGAATTATTAAAACTGGTATGCAGCAGCTTGTCCAACCCATCCCCTATATGAAAATTTACCTGTTGATGGGAAGTTTCAAAGTTATTATTATATGTTATCTGAATTATGATCAGCCACGAAATTCACAGAGAATCATGTTTGAGGAATTTTCTATTGCTGCATCTATTGGTCTTAAATTCCTATATCTGGTATTTTCTTGTGCTGGCCTTTTCTTCAGCATGCTCTCAAATTTAAATTTCGAGTTGATGTTCATGTTGAAGTATAAATTAAAGCTCTCGAATGATTGGAACAACGGAATTGCTTTGTTGAGCTTTGACATTTGCAAATTTTGTGAGCTTATGTGGTTCGTATTCGTATAGGTTTACAAGAGGTACAAGCAGTATTACCAGCAGATGCAGGCTGCTGTTGCAGCGTTCGAATCCGTGGCTGGACTGAGCGGAGCAGCGCCTTTCGCAAATCTCGCTTTGAAGGCCATGTCCAAGCACTTCAGAAGCTTGAAGAATGCTATTACTGATCAGCTGCACTTCACATCCAAGTCCCACGGCAAGATCAACGTGGACAGAGATGAAACGCAACGTCTGGAAAACTCGGGCCGGGGTTCGTATGGCCAGAGGCCGTTTCACGCAGGATTTGCCGACCAACCTGTCTGGCGCCCTCAACGAGGGCTCCCGGAGCGTGCTGTGACTGTCCTTCGTGCTTGGTTGTTCGAACACTTTCTGCATCCGTAAGTATCATAAACTCGATGGTATTGATGTCTAATTCACTACCCTCATTGATAAGTCAAGGCGCTGTTGCAGCTACCCGACTGACACCGACAAGCTAATGCTGGCGAAACAGACAGGCCTCTCGAGGAACCAGGTAAGTGGGCGTTGTTCTTGATGACGACTCGTTCACATTTTTCTGTGTTTTGAATGGATCTTTATGCCATGCTCACTCGCGTCGTGATGGGCCAGGTTTCGAACTGGTTTATAAATGCAAGAGTGAGGCTTTGGAAGCCGATGGTGGAGGAGATACACATGCTGGAGACGCGGCAGAGCCAAAAGGGCTCACAGAGAGAGGAAGGGAGCGATCATCTGCCCACAAGCTGCTCGGTTGAGGGGGAAAACGCGTCCACTTCGATCCAGAGAAGCGGAGACTTCCCCTTGAAACGCTGTCGGGAGGACCCGACCGAGGCTCCTGGAGGAGGTGTGGGGCAGCAGATGAAAATGCCGTACGACAATCTACTGCACAATCCTCATCACAACATGGGTGCTGGTTTGAGCAGTGGTGGTGGTGGCAGTAGTGGTGTCTCGTTGACGCTGGGGCTTCATCAAAACGGTGTAGGATTGCCCGACTCGTACCCGTTGAACGCAGCGCGTCGTTTCGGGCTGGATTCACATGGGGAGAGCTATGTGGTGAGTGGATTTGCAGCGCAAAATCGACAGTTTGGGAGAGACATTATCGATGGGCAGATCATGCATGATTTTGTTGGATGAATTGAGCAAACAATGCTCTCATCACTTAAGTTATTGCTCAGAGAGGCTGCTGCTTCATTTGGAAGCTCATCATTCAAGAATGCTCTCTCTTTCTCTCATCTGCTATTAGTTCAATAATTTTTTTTCTTCACTCCTTGTATGTAAAATTCAACCAGCCACGCCTATGACTTGAGGATAGCTGTATAATCCACGCAAGTAGTAATTTCATGGATGCTGCATGAAAATTGGTATATAGTTTAATGTTGTTCATTAATTTAGACAACTTTTATCGATGTTTTAAGGGCTAGAAATTGTATTATCGGTGTTATACTACAAACAAACTCCATTTATAGTATAAAGTACGAATTATTCCATAATGATGAATTTGATGGATTTATATTAATTGAACTTTCACATAATGATGAATTCGGTGAGTTCATATTGATTGAATTTTCGCTCAATGTGGGGTTGGGTTTAGGATCACAATAAATGATGAATTTCTCGTCAATTACTCCCTTTGTCCCACTGTATGTGAGATCTATTTTTTGGACATGGAAATTAAGAAAAATGTATTTTGTTTGTAGTAGTGCTGCCGCCGGTTCCGGGCCCGAACCGGCGGTTCAGGGTCGAGAATGGCTTGAACCTGAACCGGCCCGGATGAAATGTAACGGGCCGGTTTTCGGACCCTGAATTGGCGGTTCCGGGCTTTTTTCCTTTTTTATTTTTTTTTTAATTTTTTTTGTATTCTTTTTTTATGAAATTAAATGATTTGTGATGAAATTTCAAAATTTTAATTCAACTTAAGTCTTAAAATATAAAATATAAACATGTGTTGTAATCGAAATTATAAACATGTAATATTTTTTGTCATACTTTTAAATTAAATGACTTGTGTTGAAAATTTATATTTTATGAAATTAAATGATTGTGATGAAATTTCAAAATTTTAATTCAACTTAAAATATAAAATATAAACATGTGTTGAAATCGAAAATATAAACATGTAATATTTTTTATGTCATATTTTTAAATTAAATGACTTGTGTTGAAAATTTATATTTTATGAAATTAAATGATTGTGATGAAATTTCAAAATTTTAATTCAACTTAAAATATAAAATATAAACATGTGTTGAAATCGAAAATATAAACATGCATGTAATAGTTTTTATGTCATATTTTTAAATTAAATGACTTGTGTTGAAAATTTATATTTTATGAAATTAAATGATTTGTGATGAAATTTAAAAATTTTAATTCAACTTACAATATAAAATATAAACGTGTGTTGAAATCGAAAATATAAACATGTAATATCTTTTATGTCATATTTTTAAATTAAATGACTTGTGTTGAAAATTTATATTTTATAAACATGACAATTAATATATTTTTAACATAATATTTTGTTATGTCATCTTAATTCTTAAGTAATACTTGTGTTCTTTTAATTAATATAATGTCATCTTAATTTTTAAGTAATACTTGTGTTTTTTTTTATTAAATGACTTGTGTTGAAAATTGAAATACAATAAAAGAAAAATAATTCTAACACATTGACAATCAAAATAATGCATAAAAATTGAATTTATTCTATGTACACAAAAAATATTATAAGGATACAAATTACAATCTTGAAAATTGAATAAGTAAACTAGCTAACACTAACTAAATAACTAATTCATTAAAAATTTACAATAAATTCCGAAAGAGAGTTGTCTAACAGGGGAGGGGGGGGGGGATTAAGGGCTTGAGCTCAATTTTAATATAAATATTAAAATTGAGTGACCTACGTATCTTCATTGAATAATGAAGAATCAAAGCCCACGTAGTTCTCTTACCTTAACTTACCTAATCGTAGTCCTCGGGCTCAGATCGTTCGGACTCGGTGAATTCATCGTTTGGGCTCTCGTCGGCTTGATCCCATTCATTCTTTTGAGCTCGCAACTCGGCTTTGGACCAATCATCAAGCAACATGGTGGCTTCCATGTTTCGAGGATCCATGTTGCTTCTTCTTTCGTCCAAGACAAGCCCACCAACGCTAAATGCTTGCTCGACGGAGACCGTGGAGGCCGGGACCGCGAATAACTCCTTGGCCATGGTGGCGAGTATGGGATATTCCCTCTCGTGCGCGGACCACCATCTCGAGACGTCAAATTGTTGACCACCTACATTTTTGAAAGCAAATGTACTAGACAAATATATATCTAGCTCGTTAGTAGTATAGCTCCTTTGTGTATTCATAAATGAATAAGCGGCTTGAGCCCATTCGTTTTGATCAAAACTACTTCCTAAGGTGGATGAGCCATATTGACCTTGTGAACTAGTAGTACCACTTGAAGAGTATGAGGGGTTTGCAAGCATATATTTTTGTTCATAGTCATTAAACAAAGTTCTAAGTGTGTTATCTATTCTAAGTTTAATATCATCTAATGCGGGAAGGTACCATTCTAGCATTTCATTATTTCTTAATCTTGACTCATAAATATCCCTAAAGGTACCATAATAAATTTCTAACATGCGATAAACACCGACAATTTTCATTGTAGGATCTAAAATCTTAGCAATTAAAAAAACATCGGGAATTTCAAGAAAATATTTAAGCCACTTAATGATCATTTGATATGATACGTCCTTCAAATCGTTTTTTTTATAACAATCATTTAAAGCAATACCAATGAACATGCAATGTTCTAAAACTTTAATACTAGTGCAATAATAAACACCGGATAAATCCGTAGTAACATTTTGAAAAACCTTTAAAAGTTGAAATAAACTATCACATTGTTTCCAATAAGAGGGCAATAAAAGTTGAAATAGCCTCGGGAGTTGATCTAAAAAAATCACATAAATGCTCAATATGTTCCATTGTAGATGCAAGCATGCCAAATGTTGAATTCCAACGTGTAGAAACATCTTTAACAAAATTCGTATATCGATTTTTTTTGTGACGACAATATTTTTGCAATTTTTTGTCAATAACGGCTTTTCTATGCAACATATTAACGGCTTGTCTAATGTGATCAACAACATTATTAATAAGAGAATAAGCATCTTGTACACATCTATTTAAAATATGACAAATACAACGAGCATGAAAATACCTACCATTAAAAGAGGGTGTGCACGCGGCAACTAACTCGGGAATGGAGGCGGTGTTGGCGGATGCATTATCAAATCCAACAGAAAATATCTTATTTAACATGCGATACTCATTTAAAACAGAAATAATCAATTGAGAAATATTAGTAGCATTATGTATTTCATTAAAATCTCTAAATGCAATTAAACGTTTTTGAATTAACCAACATTCGTCAACCCAATGACAAGTAATACCCATATAAGAATATCTTTGGAAAGAATCACTCCATATGTCGGAACATATAGAAAAATTTTGATTTAAATTCTTAAAATGTTTTCTTAAATCACGTTTTCTTTCTTTGGCTTGTCGTCGAATATTTTTGCACATAGAAGTTTGACCAATTTTTTTGGCGGCCGGATTATAAGCATTTTTTATAGTATGTTTAAAAGTAAATTTATCGGCAAATCTAAAAGGTAAATGCTCCATTGAAACATAACGAGCCATGTACTCTCGAGCATTTTGTGGATCAAATTTCCATAAAACATTACCTTGTTCATTACCTTGGCGTTCGAAAGCTTCGGGATGTAGTTGAGTTTGAGTTGTATGGATTCCATACTCGACAGTGTGCTTACTCTCCATGTGCATTGCGAGGGTGCCATAACCCCCTCCCGCTTTCCATTGATAAGTAGCGTTGCAATAGTTGCAATAGGCAATGAACCTCTCGGGAGCATTTGGACCATCCTTTGGATTTTTAGGAGCGGGTTCCCTCCTAAAATGTTTTGTGAAAATGCTAGAAGAAATTAATTTACTCTTACCCCTACCTTTACCTCTAGTGGGAGGGATTTCCTCCTCAAAGTTGTGACGTGCTTGCTCGGCTTCCTCCTCCGCCTCTTCGTTACGCAAAGTACGTGCATATTCTTCATCCTCCGCTTCTTGAAGTTGTCTAGCATATGCTTCACCTGCCAAATCGGCAGCCTCCCGGCGTGAGCCGAAAGGTCCTCGTTCAACTGACACTTTCACCCTTGTCCTAGAGGATGATGATGGAACTTGAACATTTTGAGTAAACTCGTGAGAAGTGGGAGTGCTATCAATATCTTCTTCGGGGTCGACATTGATAGACTTGCCACGGTTACCACGACCATGAGACATGATAACAAATAAACAAGTAGAGAAGAGAATATAGATAATAGAGGTTAGAGAATAATAAGCAAGAACAATAAAGTAAATGAACAAGGGAATGTAGTGATAGTGTAATTGAAATATATAGTATAATATAGTATTTAGTACTTAATAGTAGTACTAGTAGTAATATAATGTAAATCAAGAACAATAAAGTAAATGAGCAAGTGAGTGTAGTGATAGTGTAATTAAAATATATAGTATAGTATAGTATTTAGTACTTAGTAGTAGTACTAGTAGTAATATAATGTAAAGCAAGAACAATAAAGTAAATGAGCAAGTGAGTGTAGTGATAGTGTAATTGAAATATATAGTATAGTATAATATTTAGTACTTAGTAGTAGTACTAGTAGTAATATAATGTAAAGCAAGAACAATAAAGTAAAGCAATTAATTAAGCAAGAGAATAGCTAAAGAATTATAGAGCAAGAGCAATTTAACAAGAGCAATAGCACATAAAGAATGGAAGAGAATTAGAAGTAGAAGAGAGGAGAGTGTAGAATTGTTAATACAATGGGGTGAGTTTGAAGGTGGAAGAAGGGGCTATTTATAGATAAAATTGGGTGGGGGATAATGTGAATTAGATAAAATTGTGTGGGGAAAAAATAGAATTATAATTATGAAAATTTGAAAAATAAAATAAAAAAAGAAACAAAAAATTTGAATTTTGATGTAAAGGGCCGGTCAAGGCCCTAGGCCTAGCCCCTGCGCCTGCCGCCTACCCCCCTGCCCCCCCTGCCGCCTGCGCCCCTGTCCAGCCCAGCAGCTCTCCTCGGCTCCCGCGCCGGGCCCGGCGGTTCCGGGCGAATCGGCGGGCCGGACCGGCGGTTCAGGGTTGCCAACCCTTTGAACCGTAACCGGCCCGGATGAACTGGCGGTTCGACCCTGAACCGGCCCGGTGGTCAATGGTCCGGGCCCGAACCGTTGACCACCGGGCCGGTTCAGGGTCGAACCGCCGTTTCCGGTCGGCCCTTGGCAACACTAGTTTGTAGGTAAAAAAGTGAAAATGTGTTTAAATGGTAAAATCTTTACCAAAAAAAGAAAGAGTGTCACTTACAGTGGGACGCCTTAAATAGAAAGAGTCTCAGATACAGTGGGACGGATGGAGTAGTTGTCGGTACAAGATTTAAAAAGTTAGTGTTTTAAGTGTTTTTGATAATAAAAGTGAAAAAGTGACAAAGATTTTTTTAAATTTATTTCATATAAGAAAATTGATCAATTTAATTAGGACGATAAAAAAAAAATTGATCAAATTAATTGGGACAGATAGGATTATAAAAAGATATTGTTTTGCTTAGATAATAGGCGGGCTGGGCTTTTCTGTGGTATACTATCAGCAATTTCCACAGACGAAAATTCAATATCCACTAAATTGGAAGGCCCTATTATCCTTTTTATTTAGAAATCGAGTACAAAATTTGATAATCAATTAAACGCTAGCTTCCTTTCACTATTATTATTACTTATTGTTGTTGTATTTATTCTTGATATTTTATTTTATTATTTTGTTTTTGTCGTTTGAAAGTTTTCAAAGAATCAAGTTACAAGATTGTTAAATTAGAAAGACCTCATTCAGGACTTCTGTTTTAATTATTTCGTAATTTATGATGTTTTTGTTTTAATCACTATAACAGAAGTACCTATATATTTCTTAATCTTTCTTGTCTATTTCAGAGCCAAAGAAAATTAGTTCCAAATATCATACTCAATTTTAATATTATTGGCATTTTATTTTATTATTTTGTTTGTGTCGTTGAAAGTTTTCACAGAATCAAGTTACAAAAGATTGTTAAATTAGAATGACCTCATTCAGGAATTTTATATCATTTCGTAATGTATGATGTTTTTGTTTCAATCACTATAACATACATTATATATGTCGTTATTATATACATAAAATGCCATATACTAAAAATGAATTCTATGTTTTGATATTTAATTGGGAACCAAATTTAATGAAAAAGCCCTCTTGTTGGCCCATGATTAGTGGATGGTTCCCTTAGTATCCGTAATGTGGACCAACAATGAACCAATAGTCCTCATCTATGACCCTTTCAACCAAACATCGATAAATATTCAAATGCTATGTAACTTTTATGTTAATGTTTTCTTGTAATCATCAACTCAAATTTTTTCGGATTATTCAATGAAAAAATCAAGGCCTGCAACTTGCTGTGACATCCACATTTGTCTTAATTAACCATACATCTTAGAAGTATAACAATGCTCCTCTTATTGGCATTTAGCATATGTCTACTAACGTAGCCAATTTGATTCCTTTGCTTCTTGACCACCACTATAAGTAAATTATTCCTCACCGCACACCTAAACTTTTAGAAGACTAGCAAACTATGCAAATAGATGAAGCAAAATACATCGGCGGGAGGCGACGAGGGCGTTCGAGTCCGACGGAAAACGTCGTCAAGGGGCCACCACAAGTTTGTCGGAGTTCGCCAGCGTCCGTCGGGGCGATGGGTTGCCGAGATTAAAGACTCGCTACAAAAGGTTAGGTTATGGCTCGGGACGTTCGACACCGCGGAAGACGCGGCCAGAGCTTACGACAAGGCAGCTCGACAGCTGAGGGGCGCGAACGCCCGCACCAACTTCGAGCTGCCCCAGTCGGGCCCCGGATCTGCGTTCCCCGAGAACGCAGAGCCGTTCTCTTTTGACGCCATGTGCAGGACCGACGAGGCCGACGGACTCGTCGGCGCCCTGATGGCGAAACTATTCAACAAGAAGAGCTCCCGCGTGCTCATCCAGGGCAACGCGCCTTTCGCCCCGCGGTTGGACAATTTCGCCTCGAAAGGCGACCTGAGGGCCCCGCCTAGTCAAGCGACGGCCAATCGAGTACACGTCAGCGACCGAGTTGATGGTCCGATTAGCGATAAAAACGACATCATTTTGAATCGGAAGACTGACTCGGTGGGCCCGGCTTCGAGCTTGGAGTGGCTCGAGGGCGAACCTCAATTGGGTTGGCAACCACAAATGATGAGCCATGTTGAGGAGGATCCATTCTTGATGAGTGCATCGAAAGGTTGTACCTGGCCTGCCATGGATTTGGCGTACAACTGCAATCCTCTAAGTGAAGTGATAGCAATTAACAATCAAGGAAGGAAGGATGTACAAGTCGATGCTGCGTCGAGTTCTTGGGCTCCACTTCCACCTTTAGAAGGCAGATATGGATATCAAGATAGTAATAATTGGGTTGCAGCTAATATTGGGTGGGAATTATCTGAGCTTCATTATGTTGTACCTTCCATACTCAGTTAATAAAGCATCTGCATGGGAATACACTAGATTTAATTAGGGTGTTATGCATAGCGGAATTATATTCATAATCAATTCATTGTACCCTCTGTAAAGCAGAAAATACCTAGAAATTGGTGACTATTTTTTTTTTTTTTCGGAGTTTTAGTTAAATGTGATGGATGATGATTTAATTTGTGAGTGCTTAGCTACGGTTTTTATGGACAGTAACCTTTAAAACAGCAGCCACCTTCTGTTTTTCTTCTTTAACACCTTTAAAACGAATCTATACTATATTAAAAAGGCAGTTTTCAATTGAAAATCAATTTCAAAATTGAATGACAATTTTGTAGTTATAATAAAATTGAAGGTTTATGTTTTAATTATATTATTCTTTTTATTTTCCATTTTTTTAACTTTTGATTTGTTGTTTTAATTTATTTCCAAAATTGTGAAATTCGATTAATTATAAAATATTCAATATGCATATCAAATTAAAGATCACGATAAGAGCTTTAATTTGATATATTTTATGTAAATATTTGATTTAAAATATACAAATTAAATTTGTTTAAATATTAAAATCTTATAAATTTCTCTCTCATCTCTCATGTTTTTTTTAAAAAAATATTTTTAATTCTTTTTTATTAGATTTTTTTATTTTTTAACTTTTTTTCCTTTTCATAATATCAAATTTTATAATTGTAAATTATTTTATTTTTTTATTTTTTAATATTAAATTCAAATATATTTAGTTTAATTTAAATTTTATTATATTCATGAGTATGATAATTAAATTAGTATTAATTTATATATAAATTTAAAAAATAACAAATATTTTATGCACGGGATGCAAATACTAGTTTTTATTTAAACGATACAAAGTTGTGATAAAATCCAACTTTGATATTTTCAGATTCAAACGATTGATTCCATATATATTGCTCTTTTAAATGAGGCATTTTTTGACATTTTGATCTATTGATAATAATTAAGTATGGCATTTATATCCTTCTACTTTCAATTTCATTCACATTCAATATTTACAAAAAAAATCATCTAATAAATCATTTATAAATTACATAATAAATTAATGAACTTTTAACTAATCAATTTCTCCACCTTATACATATCTTTCAACAATTTCTCAATACCCGTGCTCCCCAAACCACTAACACACTTTCTCAATACCCGTAATCTCATAAGTATTTGAGTTAATTATAAGAATTTTGATCAAAGTCCTTACATTTTATCAAAACAAAGCATTTCAACATGCCATATTTTTATAAATATATGGCTTGTTGAAATGCTTTGTTTTGATAAACTACTAGACAATGGGGCGTTAACGATCGAAGTTTTTGATTGTCAATTTTCACGGTTAGCGACTAATTAATGATCAATTTTATTTTTATTTTTTAACTATCAAAAATTCGGTTGTTAATACTCCCTTCTTCCCCAAAATAAGTTCTTCTTTGGGGACGGCATGGGTTTTAAGGAAAAATGGTAAAGTGTATTGATAGTGGAGAAAAATATGTTATAATTAGTATAGGGAGTGGTAAAAATGTGAAAAAGTGTTATAATTAGTATTGGAAGTTATGAAAAAGTGAAAAGTAAGAATAAATAAAGTATTATTAGTGGTGGGATAGTTGTCCAAAAATGGAAAGAAAGAAAGAGGAACTTATTTGGGGGACATCCCAAAAAGAAAAAAGAGGAAGTTATTTCAGGGACGGAGGGAGTATTAATTTTGTTTATATTTTTTAAAATCTGTCTTTAATTTTTTTTAAATATTATATATATATATATATATATATATATATATTAAATTGATGATAATTTCTTAAAAAAAATTAAATGATAATATTAATACTTTTTTATTGTTCAGTGGGAAGTAATGAGGCTAGTCTCCCCCCTCCCCTAAATGAAAAAGTATAATCAATCGTTATTTATATCGTTACTCTTCTGCCGCCACCACAATTCTTAGATATCCTTCTCGATATATTTTGAGGATATGCATGAATGAGACTGTATGTTGAATAAAAGTTTAAATAATTAAATGAATTGATATATGCTAATTATATCAATAATATGTCTTTTCTATATTGGTGACTACTGAAAAGAAATTTCAATGTTCATTGTATTTGACTTACAACACTTAAATGATGGGTGACTCACAGGGAAGTTTATCAAAACGTACACGATTGAGTACAAAATACGTTATAAAGACTCGTGGGAGGGGCAAAGCTAGGTTGCTACAATTAAAAATGATTGTTTTTAAAGACCGAAATTTCAATCACTAAAAATAAAAATTTTATACCGATTAACAATAAAAAATTCGATCGTTCTAAAATTACCTATTAATTTGATCGGTTGTTAATCATTTTAACGATCGAATTTTTATTTTTAAATATCAAATTTTCGGTTATTAAAGCTGCATTTTCTAGCAGTGTGTTCAAAGTTTTTTAATATTATGGTTTTCAATTTTGAATCACATAATTTTTTGATTTTTTTTTTTTTTAAATACACACGAGGTGAAATATCAGTTACATTTATAAAGATGCACAACTAAAATATATATACATGGGCCTGAAATTGGTAAAAGAAAGGTTGGAAAAGGGGCAATTAGGATTAGGATGCCCATTTTGAAGGTTTGGCAATAGTTACTTATTTTCGCAAATAATTAATGTGTGAAGGAATAATACTTGTTTTAATAGCAATGGAATTAAAGGGGAAATTATTGGAACAACTGTTTTTGTAACGTAAACGTAAAGCTGTCTTTTTGTGCTTATTTCTACTTGAATTCCAAGGCAAAGAAACCCCACAAACTATGTTAACTAAAGCCCATTGTAATTTGAAACGCATGGCATCAAACGATTTAGGATAATATCGCCTCATTTAATTATGTTTTTGGCACTAAGCTTGCTGAAAAGCTATTTTAATTTGTCATTTTGGAAGAGACCTTTCCACTTAATTTTTGCGTGTTGATGCAAAATTCAACCAATGCTTTTCGCACTTTTGGTGGACAATGTTATGTGTGGGGCATGGTAGGTAGGGTGATTAAAGATTGTATTATCCACTTAGTTTATTTATTAATTTGTGAGGAATTATTATTTAATTAGTTTAATAATGGGAAATCAATAAATTCCTATTATTAGTATGAATTGGAGGATGAAGGCTTATTGAGAAGTTATACTTTTCTCTTCTTTTTGACTTCTTTTTTAACAAAAATTATAGATAGGGAAGAAATCCCAAAGTCAAATAGATGAATATCTTTATTGAATCAAGATGACACTCGAAAGAATATGTACAAGATAAGGAAAAGCAAACTCTAATTTCCCTTTTTTTATTTATCAAATTCAATTACACAACACATAAAGAAATATTATCATACATAGACTAATTACACAGATAATTCATAAACCGAAGCAAAATATATAATTAATAAAAGATTTAATAATTAAAATAAATTAATAAATATAACACTCCAGCATCATTCTCCATCATATTGAGAAAATGGTAATATAGGTATTAAAAAAAACTAAAAGCAGTGAGGCTAATATAAAAACATACTGTACATAATTAGGTACAGATGATATGTATTGCATAGAGACGGTCACAAAATACTGATAATTTATAGAGACTATCACACAATACTATTTTCTTAGTATTATATATTTAAGGTTATTAATCACTATTTTAATACTCCATCTGTCCCAATTTAATACGTCATAAGGCTTGAGCACGAATATTAAGAAACGAATAGTTTACAATAAAATAGAAAAGAGAAAATATTTAAAAGTATATATATATATTTGTCCAAAAAATAGGAGAGAAAAATAATAAATAAATAATTATGTGTGGATTATAATGACATTTGATGTAAATAATGAACTATGTGAAATTATTTATTATGTATTGATTTTTCATTTTAGGAAGTGACTTATTAAAATGAAACGATTAAATAAAAAAATATGACTTATTGAATTAAGACAAAAAAGTTACTTTTTAGTCTAAATACTTTTCAATCCTAAGTTGCTTAAAGAGTATACATAGAATGACAGAATATGAGAATCGTTCTCGTTTCGAAAAACGAAGTGTAATTTATGATATAGTAAGAGCATCCGCAATGGGTTTACTTGATAGGCTACTTGATAGTGGGGGACCACATTGAGTAAGTAGTGCTGCATTGGGGTTACTTGATAGCCTACTAGATTTTTTTAGTTTTGGCTTTTATGCTTTTCATTTAAATTAATTTTACTCAAATTTAAATAACATATTTTTTTAATAATTAGAAACTCCATTAAATTAAAAGTCTTAAAAATTACATAAAAATAAAAACTAAAATAACATTAGTAAAATTACATAATTAAAATCCTAGTCTAGACCACGGCGCTTGAGCACGTCGGCGACCATGGACGCGTGCAATGCCCTTTGTGCGTCCGACATGTGCGTCGTATCCGTGTTGAGGAGCTGCATATCGAGCTCCATCTCCTTGATATCGTTCTTCCTGGTGTACTGAGCGGTGAATGCCCTCATCTGTTGATCTTTTTTTTTTTTTTTTTTAATTAAGGCGCTTGCATTGCACGCGCCATATCTCTCCCCCTTCGTGTATACTCGAGTCTTCGAACAGGCCTCGAGTAAGGCCACCCCGCAACGCCCTACTCGAGTAAGCGTTCGAGTAGGGCCGTTGCGGGTGCTCTAAGAATTAATTATATAAACCTAAAAACTCCTGCAAGTTAGAATATAATTTTATGATCCCACGTGGAACATGTTAGTACACAACTTTAAACTTGCAGCATAGATTGGTGTTGCCATGGGCTAATCGGAACCGTCGGTTTCGGCCTGGGGTAAACGATTTCGGCCCGATTCGGAATCGATTATAGTCAAGGGCCGGTTCCAGGCCTCTATTTTCTGAACCGCGGCTCAGATGGCCAACCCGACAGTTCGGCTCGTGAACCGGCGGGCCGCGCACACAGATTTATTTCTTCCTAATAAGGCACTCCTTACTTAATTTCTCCTTTTTTTTAAACCATCATTAAATTTCCCATTTCAATTCATTTTTCATTTTTTTCAATGTAATTTATATGTAATTATTAATTAAGATTCATTCCATCCAAATCCAAATAGGGTACTTAATTATTTTTTATCATTTAATTTTACTTTTATTAATTTATCATTTGTTATTAGGGTATATAATTATTTGAATAAAAGTTAAACTATAATTCATTGTATTACACTTCTAAATTTTATATTTAAAAAAAAATTAAAATAATAAATAAAATAGTGGACAGCTCAAAGAATTTTATACATTTTACTATATTTAGATTTTAAATAGTTTTTTTAATATCGGGAATTTTCAACACTTGTAAGTTATTATATTATTTAAGATTTTAAGTTGATTAATTTCAAAAACACAACATATATTTATAAGTTAAGTACCAAGTTCCCCCTATCGATGGTATCCCTATTGCGTACAAGACCCTATAGTCAGGATAAGCGATGTTTACTACCTCGACATTACAAAATCGAACCAATTTCCCCCCGCCACTTAACGGACGTTAACACCGTCAATTTTTTTTTTAATTAATATGAAAATCGAATGTTCCTACGGGACCAAATACCCCCCTGCGCCGCCAGGCCTCCTCCCCCTTTCCTATTCGATGCAGGGCGCACGGCCAGAACTGTCCAGCGAAAGTCGCCGGTTCTCGCCGCCTTCGGCGCAGCGAGGCCGACGTCTCTCGTCCCCCCTTACTTCTTCTCTTTTTCCCTTTCCCCAAATTAAAATACATCTAGGGTTTTTTATTTTTAAATTTCGATTTTGTCTTCTTCACACCTTGACGGCTCTGGTGGTGGGGATGTGTTTGGTGGCAAAAGATTTGGTTATGGCGGTGGTGGTGGAAGTGGGTATGATTTTGGGGGAGGTAGTGGCGGAGGGTGGGGTAGCGGTGGTGGTGGAGGCTCTAGCATGTGCCAAGGTGGTGCTGGATATGGTTCGGGCGACGGATACAGAGGCGGCGACGGTTCTGGCCGTGCGCTCTGCATCGAATAGGAAAGGGGGAGGAGGCACGGTGGCTCATGGGGGTATTTGGTCCCGTAGGAATGTTTGATTTTTATATCAATTAAAAAAATAAAATAAAAATGACGGTGTTAACGTCCGTTAAGTGGCGCCGAGGGGCCGGGGGGGGGAGAATTAGTTTGATTTTGCCACGTTGAGATAATAAACAACGCTTATCCTGACTATAGGGTCCTATACGCAATAGGGCCGCCATCGATAGGGGGGAATAATTTAATTTCATAAAAAGAATACAAAAAAAATTAAAAAGGAAAGAAAATCGAAATCGTCGGTTTTTGGCCCGACCCGGAACCAGCAGTTTCAGACTCGAAAATCGACCCTTCAGCAGAACAGCTGAACCGATTATGATTCAAAAAAATTTCGACCCAAAATCGACGATTCCTAGCCCGGCGGCAACACTAGCATAGATGAGTGGAATAAGCAAATAGTGTAATAAGTTATCTTTTAAAAAGTTAAATAATTTATTGATGATATAAACTAGCCGTTATGGGAATTGGGTGACTATTATAGTTTATCATAAATTCATTCTATACATATGGATCATGATGTATGGTGCTGACGGTCCAATTTGAACCAGTCCGCTTAGTTTGATCTTTTATTTTTTTGCCCTCAATCTTTATTGGATCATTCGAAAGTGTCATTTACATGCACTATAGTATTATTTGTGATATATTATCAAAAAGTATTCCCTCTGTCTCACAAAAATATGAACAAAGAGAAATGCACGGGTTTTAAGAAATGTTAATTGAGAGTTAAAGTTAGTGGAAAATGGGTCCCACTTTAAAAGGTATTTGGAGAGTAATGAATTAATTAAGGAAGTAGTGGTGAGCCATGATGTACTAAAATGGAAAGGTTCATGTTTTTGTGAGACATCCCAAAATGGAAAAACATTCATGTTTTTGTGAGACGGAGGGAGTATTATTTATATATATTAAATTATTATTTTATATTATTAAAAGTATAATTATAACATATCAGCAACTCAAAATATTAGTGAATATTGGAATAAAATAGAAAGAAAAATGATTGGTGTAACAGCATGTTGTTATCTTCCAGAATAGGAATTTATCTTATTCAACCAAAAATATTTGTTCATAAGTTACATCAAAATAATATATTACGAATTCCAGAAATTTTCTTTTACTAATAATTTATACAATGACGGAATGACTACATGTGCTAATTTAAATCGCCAAACAAAAAGTGAAATAAGTACTTCCGATTTTATACAATAAATCATACTAGTAAATAAACATTAAAGGAAGGGATAATAAACTGGACCATTTTCTAAAAACAAAAGTATGGAAAAACGAAAGACTGGAAATATTGAACTTTCCAACAATTTCCATTAATTTCATCCATCAGATATTTCCTTCTAACAATTGAATTGAGATGTTATAAACATTACAAGGAATTTGTTTTAATTAACAGTTATTAAGACTATGTTTGTGAAATTAACAGTATAAATAAATAGTAAAATACAAAGAAAGTAAAAGAAAATTATGGAATGCAAGCTACCAATTGGATCCACTGAGCCACAGATGGTACGCCCAAGTTCATCACAAACACCATATAATACCCCGGCGGCGCCACCTTCGCATTCGGCGGAGCCCTACACTTTATCCTATACCTCCCGCCGTCTCCCACCGCCGGTGTCTCCACCGACAGCTTCACCAGCCTCTGCCCCTGCGAGAACGAGTGTGTCGCAAACGGTGCGCTCGCCAAATTCACCTCCATTATCCCCACAACCGGCAGCTCCACCGTCACCGCCGCCTCGAACACCTCCCCGTACCCCACCTTCGCCGGCAATTCCACCAAGCTCGGCCGAATATTCGCCTTGTCCGCCGCCAAATACTCCGGCGAGAACGCCTCGATCCTCAATTCCGTCGGGAACTCCGCCTTAAAATTGTAGAAATAATGCGGGTTACTCCCGGCGACCAAAACCCTCCCGTCCGGCAACAAATTCGCCGTCGAGTGATACATCCGCGGCACCGTCCCGGCCTTCAGAGTCATGAACCGGAGCCCGTCTTAAATATGGTAATCGAGAGAAGCTAGGTTGAGAAAGAACAACATGATAGAAAATGTAGAGAGAATTGATAATGTCTCTGATGTATTCTTTAGATTACAATGCACCCTTTTATAGTGTAAGGGTGAATCAAATGTCAAACTACAATCTCTTAAAATCAACTACAATCTCTTAAAATCAAAAGCTAAAGATTTTATCGTTGAATTATTATTCATGATCTTTGAATAATAATCTTTGACTTATGCAAATGGTTATTTTCAACACTCCCCCTCAAGTTAAGTAATGGCATTTCCGATACTTAACTTGTCCAGAACTTCTCTGAAGACTTTTGTGTTTACAGCCTTAGTCAATATGTCAGCCAACTGTTCATCCGATCGTATGAAAGGAAGTTCAATGATCCCACTATCGAGCTTCTCTTTGATGAAATGCCGATCGATCTCCACGTGTTTGGTCCTGTCGTGTTGTACGGGATTTTCAGATATACTAATCGCAGCTTTATTGTCACAGAAGAGCCGACTTCCCCTTCTTGGAGGAAAGCCAATCTCTGTGAGCAATCTCCGAAGCCACAGGATTTCAGTTATCCCACTTTTTACTCCTCTGAATTCTGCCTCTGCACTTGATAGGGCCACTACTTTCTGTTTTTTGCTTCTCCATGTGACCAAATTTCCTCCAACGAAGGTAAAATATCCGGCGGTAGATTTCCTATCATTTGGGTTACTGGCCCAATCTGCGTCTGTAAACCCGTCAACTTCCAAATCTTCCTTTTTTTCAAGCAAAATCCCATAATCAGTGGTTCCTTTCAGATACCGGACAATTCTCAAAGCTGCCTCCATATGCTCCTTCTGGGGTTTGTGCATAAACTGACTTACTATTCCAACTGCATATGTGATGTCGGGCCGTGTATGGGAGAGATAGATGAGTTTCCCAACAAGGCGCTGGTATTTTCCTTGATCTGTTAAGTCAGCTCCCTCAACAATTGTTAATCCATGATTTATCACAATCGGTGTTTCTGCAGGTTTACACTCGAGTAGCCCAGTTTCTGCAAGTAAGTCAAGGACATACTTTCTTTGTCTCAAATCCTCTGAATCGCCGACCGTAGGAATCGGGTCCGGACTCGCCGCGGTCAACCACAGCCGACCACCACCGCTCTCCAATCGACCACAGCAAGGAAATCAAACCTGGAACAACAGGAAAGGGGAAATCGACAAGAGCAAACTCGTTTGCACACACTGTGGAGGTAAAAAACATACCAAGGAGGGATGTTTCTTACTCATCGGATTTCCCGAATGGTGGGACGAAATGAAGAAATCAAGAGCTGCGTCCAAAAATCGGAATCAACCGTGGAGTCCGAATGGACAAGCGACGGTGGCGATCAGCGGCACAAGACCGACGTCAATCGTGTCTGCTGCAACGACTGGCGGGGCGTGGTCAGGCGGTGATACACGAGCCGCCAACGCCGGAACTCCGGCAGGCAACGTCGGACCACCACCGCCACAGACGCGCATTAACGAGGAGAGAGGAGGTGCCCTGGCGGCTAGGGTTCACGAAGGGGAAGGTAATGAGGGGTTATACGTTTTAAACCCCTCACTCATTCACAGCTCTTATTTTGTTCAGGCCTTAGCATTATCTTCCTCTAATTCTGGAACACCAGATAAAGACTACCATTGGATTTTTGATTGTGGAGCCACAGATACTATGTCCTTTGATGCCTCGGATTTTATGGAAATTTTTCCTACCCAGAAAAAATATGTTAAAACTGCTAGTGGAAATTTAGCATATGTAGAAGGAGCTGGAACTATTAAATTATCCTCTGAATTATGTCTTCCAAACTGCTTATATATCCCGTCTTTATCCCACAAATTGGTGTCTGTTAGCCACATAATGAGAGAATTACACTGTAACTTACTAATGCAGCCTGGCTTCTGCATTTTACAGGATACGAGGACGGGGAAGATAGTTGGGCGTGGCACTGAATATCGAGGACTCTACTATGTGGATAGGATGGCTCAACAGGGTGCTGCGATGCTAACTCAAGGACTGGCAGAGGAACAGACTTGGCTTTGGCATAGGCGGTTAGGACATCCATCCATAGGATATTTACGGTTAATTTATCCAAACCTTATTACTTCACACCCTTTGAACTGTGAGACATGTTTTCTGGCTAAGAGCCATCGTCACTCTTTTAAACTTAATAATACTCGTGTGAAGTCAGTTTTCTCTTTACTTCACTCTGATGTTTGGGGTCCAGCTCCGGTTACTAGTGATAATGGGTTTAGATATTTTTTGCTATTTGTTGACGATTGTTCTAGAATGACGTGGGTATATTTCTTAAAATCCAAAAGTGAAGTTTTTGAAAAGTTCACCCACTTCTATAATCTAGTACAAACACAATACAAGAAAAATATTCAAATCCTTAGATCTGATAATGGGGGGGAGTATGTAAATTCCAAGATGCAAAACTTCTTCACTGAAAAAGGCCTTGTCCACCAAACAACATGTCCTTACACACCTGAACAGAATGGGGTAGCTGAACGGAAAAATAGGATCATTTTAGAGATGACTAGAGCCCTTATCATCGACTCCCAAGTCCCTAAATCTTACTGGCCCGAAGCCGTAGCTACCTCTGTTTACCTCTTGAATCGACTGCCAACTCATATCCTAAACTTTAAACCACCCCTTGAGTTCCTAGCTGCTCACTCTGAAATACCCTCATCCCTCACACTGGAACCCAGAATTTTTGGATGCACCGTTTATGTTCATATCCCTAAACAAAATCGTACAAAGTTCTCACCAAATGCTGTTAAGTGTGTTTTCCTGGGGTATGGCAAAAATCAGAAGGGGTATAGATGTTATGATCCTGTAGCTAATCACCTATACACTACCTTAAACTGTGACTTCGTTGAAACAGAATATTTTTTCCACCAACATGGGAGTCAGGGGGAGAAAAAGGAGATTGTCGACTCCCTAAGTTGGCTCCATACGCCATCCACTGTCCAAACAACCCTTCATTCCCTACCTTCTCATCCGTCTCAAACTAGCTCAGTGTCATTGCCAGGTTCTGTACCAGACGTTGGTCCAACAGAGAAGGTTAGCACACCCGCCGAGACATCTACAACACAGGTTCAGTTCGAGATGTCCAGCGAGTCGACCCCACTATCAACCCCATCTTCAAATCCTGGGGTAAGTAATCTCAATAGTTCTCAAGTTAATACTAACATTGAGGAACAGAGGGATGAAGACACTGACACAGAAACTGGAAGGGATACGGATGGAGATGATGAACGTACTGAGTTAGCAGGTGCCACAGATCAGTACACATTGCCTCCCCGAAGTACAAGGGGAAAACCACCAAAGCGATACTCTCCAGACTGGCAGGGACGGAAGACTAGGTACTCGATTGCCAACCTTGCCCAAGGACAACTCACAGAGATGGCACGGGCCTTTGAAGCAGCTCTTTATGAAGAGGAGGATGTACCCCAGACAGTAGAAGAGGCAAGGAGACATAAACATTGGAGGGATGCCATGAAGAAGGAAATGGATGCACTAATTAAGAATGGGACATGGGAAAGATGTGTGCTGCCAGAAGGAAAGAGGCCAGTGGGATGCAGATGGGTTTTTTCAATCAAAAGGCGAGCAGATGGTTCAATCGAGAGGTACAAAGCTAGGTTGGTTGCAAAAGGATACACTCAGACCTACGGGATAGACTATGAAGAAACATTCTCACCAGTGGCCAAGATGAACACAGTAAGAACACTTCTCTCAGTAGCAGCATGCAAGGATTGGCCTTTGCATCAGTTGGATGTAACTAATGCCTTCCTACATGGAGAATTGGATGACAATGCAGAGATATATATGGAAGTTCCCCCAGGTTATTCCGAAGAGTTCGATGCAGGTCAAGTGTGCAGGCTAAAGAAGACACTTTATGGATTGAAGCAATCGCCCAGAGTATGGTTCGGGAGATTCTGTTTAGCTATGGCAAAAAATGGCTATAAACAGAGTAACTCTGATCATACATTATTCGTGAAACGAAGAGAAGGAAAGGTAACATGTTTAATCATTTATGTTGATGACATGATTATCACAGGAGACGATGTTGAAGAGATAGTAAACCTGAAGAAAAACTTGTTCCTGGAATTTGAAATGAAAGACCTTGGATCTCTGAAGTACTTCCTTGGAATTGAGATTTTAAGGTCTTTCATTTCAAATTCCAGGAACAAGTTTTTCTTCAGGTTTACTATCTCTTCAACATCGTCTCCTGTGATAATCATGTCATCAACATAAATGATTAAACATGTTACCTTTCCTTCTCTTCGTTTCACGAATAATGTATGATCAGAGTTACTCTGTTTATAGCCATTTTTTGCCATAGCTAAACAGAATCTCCCGAACCATACTCTGGGCGATTGCTTCAATCCATAAAGTGTCTTCTTTAGCCTGCACACTTGACCTGCATCGAACTCTTCGGAATAACCTGGGGGAACTTCCATATATATCTCTGCATTGTCATCCAATTCTCCATGTAGGAAGGCATTAGTTACATCCAACTGATGCAAAGGCCAATCCTTCCCATAGATCAGAGGCGGTTGCGTACTGTGATACCTCATTCACAAGTCCGGTTTCGATATTGTTGATCACCCAATTGAAAACGCAGTTATCCCGTTGCTCCCATCTCGTGTAGCTGGGATCGTCAATTGCGGGTGGTTTTGAAACTCCATTAATGTGAGATGTCAAACCTTTTCCCGCAATTGCCCGTTTCATGAGGTATCACAGTACGCAACCGCCTCTGATCTATGGGAAGGATTGGCGATCACTTATGGAAGTGGATCTGATCCATTCCAAATCTATGATCTGCACCGACAAGCCATGACAATCAAACAAGAATCTATGACACTAGAAGGGTTGTGGATCAAAATGCAGGACTTATGGATCTCGATTGATACCAGAGATCCGAGTCCGACAGACATAGAGGGATATCAGAAGAGGGAGGAGCGCCATCGCCTCTATCAATTTCTAAGTGCATTGGATGACAAATATGCTAATATCAAGAGGGAGATTATGGACAAGGATCCATTACCAACTGTTCGAAGAGCCTACGGACTGGTACGAAGGCAGGCCACAAACGAGGATATTAGCATATTTACTGTTCACCTTCTCTCCCAACACTTCACCTGCTCCTCTCTCTCTCTAGATTGCAGAAATTTTTTTTTTTTTTTTGCGTTGGTTTGGTGTGTAGTAAATTTGTAGGGTTCTTTTGGTGGTTAACCTGCTTTGATACCATCTTAAATATGGTAATCGAGAGAAGCTAGGTTGAGAAAGAACAACATGATAGAAAATGTAGAGAGAATTGATAATGTCTCTGATGTATTCTTTAGATTACAATGCACCCTTTTATAGTGTAAGGGTGAATCAAATGTCAAACTACAATCTCTTAAAATCAACTACAATCTCTTAAAATCAAAAGCTAAAGATTTTATCGTTGAATTATTATTCATGATCTTTGAATAATAATCTTTGACTTATGCAAATGGTTATTTTCAACAGCCCGACCGGCTGGTCCGGTCTGTACAGAACCGGAAACAAACACGGGTCGGATGCCAGCTCGAAACCCTGTGTCCCAGCTTGAGCGCCATTGATGATCAGAACGTCACCGCTCGGTAGCATTACCATATCCCCCATGATCCGGCCGAACGGCATATCCTCCATCTCCCAAGCCGAACCGGGACGGGTCGCCTCGATCCGGCCGCAGCTACCGTGCGCCGGAGTGTCCTTGGTCCTCTCCAAATACGCCCCGTATTCCGCTCCGCCGCAGATGACCACCGTCGCCGACGAATAATCGCCGGATAACGCGAGCATCGCCGACGAGCCCGCCGACGGGTAATTCCTGGGCCCGCCCTTGAGAACCGGGTAATTCCGCGTCACCTTGTTGGAATTGTAATCATACGACACCGCTTTGTTATTAGCGAATATGAACAATTCACCGTTGGGGAGCAAGTGAACGTAGGGATAGAGATTATCCATTTGATTATCCTCAACTTGGCTGAGGAAGGAGAAATCCACGGCGCCCTTCCTCGGCGGGAAATACTCCACGCTGCTCGCCGCCTTCCCGCCGATTATGATCACGGAGCCTTCGGGCAGAATCTGGTTGGTGGCGTACCAGCGCCCTCGGTACAGTTGCGCATCCTGCAATTCCTCCCAATCGCAGAACGAACCCGGTTCGCAGGGCGTGAAGCGCCGGATTTTGCGGAAACCGTCGAGGTCGCCGCCGGTCTGGATGAGGCTGCCGTCGGGGAGGAACTGGCCGGAGGAGCACCAGGTGTCGGTGAGGATGGTGAGCGGGCGCAGGGCGTTGGTTTTGAGGTCGAGGACCACGGAATGGGCGGTGCAGTCCTTGCGGTGCGGGTGGACCGGGTTCGGGAGGCAGCGGTTCTCGGGGAGGAATTTGCGGGAGGGGCCAATGTGGGTCCGGTCGAGTAGGACGACGGTGTTGAAGCGGGTAACCGCCGTGTGCATGGAGGCGATGCCGGCGTCGGCGACGAGGAGCTCCCACGCGCCCGGGAGGTCCGCGGCGGCGCGTGCGACGAAAACGAGGAGGAGGAGGAGTAGAAGGTTAGTCATGAGTGGGTGTAGAGAGAAAGTGGGGAGAGTTGAAACCAAGTTTTCTTCTTCTCTACTTTGGAGTAGAGAGTTGCAGTGAATTTGTGTCAGTGGAAGTGTAGATGGTGATGTCGCTAGTTTGAAAAAGCTCAAAACGATGACGTACCACATGCCTAAAGATACCACTACAAAATATTCGCTTAAATAACTAAAATATTACTATGACAAAATTTCGTTGCCTTTTCAATTTTGTCTATTTTCCACCCCCTAAAGAAAATGTTTATTTCCAATTATATTTATTCAATTTTTTTATCCATTCAGATTAAAAAAAGTATGTAGAAAGTATTCATTTTTAAACGAAGGAACAAAAATATCTTTGATTGTGATCAAATTTATGTTAAAATCAGGAACAATCGTCAGTCGACTAATGGGGTTTTTGGCTGATAAAAATATATATTTTTTAAAAAAGAAAGAACGTGTATATTATTGAGACAAATTAGAATAAACAATATATAGAAGCCATGAAAATCGGCCTTCCAAATAATAACATTAGAAGAAGATAAAGAAAAACGAGCAAGCTCGTGAGCTGCTCGATTAGCTTCACAACGAGCGTGAAGAAAATTCAAAACAATATACTAACGAATATGAGCAAAAGCCTCCCACAAATCATCACAGAGGGACTCCGAACCATAATGAGTGTCTTGTAGAACATGAATAGCAAGGAAAATATTTCTCATTCCCTACCAAAGGATGTTGAGACGATAGTATTTAAGTATTACTGATTTCTAGGTAAATTTTTTCATAATTGTCGTTGGTTTCAAAGTGATATTTTCATAAATTTTTAATAACAATAAATTTATGGAGTCACATTGTGATCAACTCAATTTAATTTAATAGAAAAAAAAATCAATTTTTTTAATTTATTTTTTAAATAAAAATAAAATTTTAGTTATTTTACATATTCTCTACATTGTACTCCTTCCGTCTCACTTCACTTGGCCTAGTATTTTTTTTTTTTTTCGGGTCGTCCCACCCAACTTAGCCTGTTTTTTTTAGTAATAAATTTACACTACAATAAATACGGGCTCACATACTTTATTTTATTTTATACTATAATCTTACTCTCCTTAATAATCGTGCCAAAAAGAACTAGGCCAAGTGAGGTGGGACGAATGGAGTAATTATTATATTTGTTGCATTTTTTTGTTTTTTTATTAAAAAAAAGTTACAAAATAATTTCAAAAAAGTAACTACAATGTAGAGAATACAATAAAATACCTAAATCTTATTTTTATTTTAAAAAATAAGTTAAATAATTTTTTTTTCTATTTAAATAATTTGTGAGTGGCCAAAATATGGCTATTTAACGTCACTCTTTCAACAGAATAATAAGGGCTTAATGCATGTAAATCCTATAACTATATGAGTTTTCGCGTTTTGCATCAGTTTCAAAAATTCTGCCACAGTACTTGAATCGCGTTTTGCATCCAGCGAGGAATTCCGGCGACCTAACTTAATCTACATGTCAAAAATTTTGTTGACAAAGCGGAATAACGTCTACATGGCAAATACATGTCAAATTCATTTTTTTTAATAAATAACGTGTTGTGAAACGACGTCGTTTTCAAGCTCGGTCTTCTCTCTAATCTGCACCAGAACGCCGATCTTTCTTCTCTTTCAATTTCAGAAGCTCCGCCACCTCCCTTGAAATTCTGGCGGTGACGCCGCTGCTGAGGGCCGGCGAGGCTGTACTGCCACCCCTCGATCTCTCTTCTCAATTCCAAGTCCGCTGTTGAGTCCCAACTCACACCGTTTTTCAAGCACGCACGATCCACCTCCCTCTTTCTCGCGAGTTCCGCTGATGCCGTCCACCTCTCGAATCTGGCAGCCGTCGACTACTTTCGGCGCCACATCCTTGCCCAACGACCTCTCTGAATACACACGCTAAAGGCAGATGGGCAAGCCCTAATTCTTCCAATCTAGGGGTCGTCGCTGCCACTGTTGTGGCTTCTTCTCCGACAAGTCATCTCTCTCTTACAATCAATTGGAGAAGAGGGGAAGGGAACCTTCTTCTCATTTCTGAAATCGAACCCGTCATTGCCTTCCTCTCAAATTCGGCGATGCTTGCTGTTTCTGACGTCCGTCGGACGCCTCTCTGACGCCAGCGTCCTCATCTTCCTTTGAGAAAGCTCTGGCGATGGTGAGGTGCGTGCGAAAGCTCTGCCGTTGCCGGAAGGCCACTGCCCTCGTTCCCTTCTCATAGACCATCTCATGATTCTCATCTATCTCTCTATTCCCCAATCCAACCCCAGAATCCTACTTCAACAAAACGACGTCGTTTTGTGACTAATAATTTCAAAGAAACGTGAGGCAAAACGATGTCGATTTGATTATCGGAATTCCATGCCACGTAGTTAAGTTCAGCTGCCAAGTCCGCTTCAATTTTGCCAGAAAACTACATAGAGTGCAAAAATTGATTGGGGGCTTAGTTGGGATATACTGTGGCAGAATTCTTGAAACTGATGCAAAATGCGAAAACGCATATAGTTAAAGGATTTAGCGGCATTTAGCCCAAATAATAATTCTTCGACTCGCCCTAAATTCTAAACAAAAATTCATAGATAAAAAACACAGTTAAAGAGAGTTAATCCTAGGTCAAGAGAAATTAAAAAAGACCTTGACCACTGAGTCATATTACTAGACACTTCAGTAACTAAAAAAATTTCAAAGATTATATACATATAATATCTATATAGACCTATACATTGGGGCCATTATTGCTTGAGGTTATGTGTAGTCGACCACCCCGTGCATGATCCAGAATCGCCCCGTCCATTAACACCAAAGATTATATCTATTTTCTTTATTGAGAAGTGTAGTGTAACTTATTTTTTTTATTTGTAAGCATACATTTTATAATATTGAAAATTAATATTTTATCCGTCCTATAAAAATATACTCCGTATAAGATTGTTGATGGCATGAGTTTTAATAAATATTAGTTGAGTATGTTACTAATGAAATAAGGGATTCTTTTTTATTAATGAAAGAAGAAATCCAAAAAAAAGTGTATATTTTTGCGAGAAATTCTAAAAAAAAAATGTACATTTTTATGGAAGGGAAGTAATATTATTAGGTTAGATGAAATAACGAAGAATATATGTATGGCCGTAGGTTCCATCCAAACATAGGTGGAAAAACGATGGATGTATAACGTGCAAATTTTCACATGGGTGATGGCACTACAAGGGATATAGTCCATAGATGATACACGAATAATGATGGGTTGGGTCTACAATTAGTATATATATGGTTAGCCACTGTCTACAACTTATCCACATTATATCATAAATGAAGGCGACTTGTTGGGTCTAAAATCAATCGCTAACAACATACTCATTTTTACTAATTCTACCAATTCCATTATTGTTTTAAATTTTGAAAACTGCTCATTCGTCACGTGACGATAAACCATGCATCAAATTAATGAATTACATTTTAAAATGAACCAACTGTTAAGCATTGTATGTTCAAGAAGTGGAACAATCCATTATTAATAATGCAGATAATTAATGTGACCGTCAATGTGCAATAGATAATTGTGTCGACCGACATTTTTTTAAAAATGTCTCTCCAATTACATAGTAATATTTTACATTTGGCTAGTCTAAAAAATAGTTCATGGCATGTGATTTAAATAATTACATGCACATATGTAATCTTCGGAAAGTTGATCGCTTGTGGGCTCAAAACAAGCCCACTTCGATATTTTAGGAAGACTGGATCACATCACAAAGCCATAAATTTGTCCAATTTTAACCATATAAAGTCCAAACCAATCATGTTCAGCATCCAATAATAGTCAATGACATATATAGTATAATAAGAAATTATAATTATATACATAAGAATATAAAAACAGTAACTATTTTTCATTTTAATACCTTTATGCATAAAATTCAATAATTACATGGAAAATTTATGTAAACGTGTGTAAAGACATAATAGTAAAACATGACTATTATTTTCATATTTTTATCTATATAGATAAAATTTCCTTTTATTACAAGAAAAGTAGAATTAGGTATTATCTCAACCAATTAATCTGTAATCTGTGTAGAAATTGATCCATAAACATGAACAAAAGATAGTGGCAGCGGTTTAATTTTGCAAGTATTGCATAGATGAACGTGAGTTCAATATTCATAAAAAATAATAACGGTAGGTTCTCATGAAAAAAAAGAAACATGTATTATATATTTATATGCAAATTACACCATGTACTGTATTTCGATATTCCAAAATACACAGAAATAAAAATATTTGATAATTTAAAACTAAACCAAACTTTCCAATCAGCAAATACCATACAAGACATCTTAGGCCTCGTTATTCCTACAATCCAATCTAATACTAATCAACCAACAACTTTACGTGTCATTAAAAGCGCAGCTCAGTTGATAAGACTGCTTAAACGAGAAATCATACGCGATTATCGTCGCAGCAATCAACAACAGCGACCGTGGTCTTCCTTACATTCTTGTAAGAGTAGCTTCTGACGACCAACGCATAGACGGCGAGGTTCGCCGCCGTGATGGCTGCGAGCAGGTAGTAGAAGTAGTCGAGACGGCTGCTGTTGAGATCCTTCCCGAACCAGCTCTTTCCGCTCCTCTCCGTCACGTGATCAACCACAGTAATCAGAAGGCTGCTGAGGAAATTGGCGGCGCCGATCACACTCAGATACAGCGCGAATCCCCAGACTCCTCATCGAATCCGGCACTTGATCGTAGAAATACTCTTGCAATCCGACAAGGGCGAATCCGTCGCCGGCTCCGATGATCAGAAACTGCGGCGCCAGCCAGAAAACGCTCATCGAGGCCGACGCGCCGCCGCGGTCCAGCCGCTTTCTCTCCACCAGCGCCGCCACCACCATCGACAGAGCCGTCAAGCACATCCCGATCCCGATCCGCGGCAGGATGTTGATCCCGCGCTCGTTCCCCGTCGCCCTCCGCATGAAGGGCACGAGGAGCTTGTCGTAGACCACGACGGCCGCGATCATGCCGATCGCGGCCAGCGCATACGTCGACGCCGGCGGGATCGTGAACCCGCCGGTGCCGATGCGGCGATCGAGCGTGGTGCTCTGCTTGATGAAGAAGGTGGAGCTTTGCGCGACGCAGATGCCGAAAGGTAGAGTTGTCAACCAGATCGGAATCATGTTGATCATCAGCTTCACCTCCTCCACCGCCGTCACCGTCGCCAGCCGCCACGGGTTCCGCTTCTCCGGTTCCGGTTCCACGATCGCCGCCTTGTCGAGGAACTTGAGCTTATCCGTGTGGAAGAGCAGCCGCTGCCCCTGCGGCGTCTTGTCCGATTTAGGAACCTCGTGGAGGTGCTCCGGCTGAGCCGGAGCAGCGAGGTTCCGCTTCTTAAACGCGGCGACTGCGACCTGCAGCAGCGGCGTGAGGGGGCTCCCCGCCGGCTTCCTGAAGCGATACCGGGGCCGGCCGGCGCAGAAGACGAGGATGGAGAAAGCCATGACTCCGGTGAGGATGACGTCGGCGGCGGCCCAGCTGACGTGGTCTTGGACGTAGACGACGACGGTGACGCCGAGGAGGAGGCCGCAGCAGAGGCCGGAGTTCCACCAGTTGAAAAACGACATCTTGTTGAGGCGCTCCTTGGGGTGATCCTCGTCGAACTGATCGGCTCCGAAGCTCTCGAGAGACGGCTTGTGGCCGCCGGTGCCCACCGAGATGCAGTAGATGGCCAGGAAGAAGAAGACTTCGTGGATCCGCCGCGGCTCCAAGCAGGTCGCCGCCGCGCCGCAAGGCCGCAGAGCCGGGACTACTCGCGACATTGTCAAGACAAGCAACCCCTGTTTCCAACATCACTAATTAATTAATGATTTAATGCTAATTTAATTATAGTTTCAGCTGACTTTTAACGGATTTCCGTCCGTAGCCTCAACTTTTAATCGGATATCCATATTTAACTCTTTGACTTCAACATTTATAAATTGTCAAAGAATAAAATATGAACACATTATAAAATTACTTATATAATTTTCTTTCTCAATGAACTTTCTTATTTCTTATGTAATTGGGACGAAATGAATATATTTTACATATCATGAATTTTAATTATGACAAATTTAAAATTTTCTAAAGACAAAAGTGAATTTTCCGGCGGCCAAATGTCTTGACATTTTAGACGATCAAAACATGAAACATGCAAGTTGAGAAACGACGATCACCAATATAGCTACTCGTTGTGAGATTAATGTTTCCCCTCAACCCACAGTCCAAAACGTCAAACCATTTAGCCAGCAACTCCGAAAATTTTAAAACAGATTACATAAACAATTTCTCAAAAGTTAAGGAAATACAAAAAGTAAATCGAAATCAAACTGAAATTCGAGTATAATTAAAGTTATGGTATATGGTTGAATGAATTACGAGGAGATAGACAAGGGAGGAAAGTAGGACTGTAGAGAATCTGCCGAGGTAAGAATCGGCGAGAAATCCTCCAAAAAGGGGCATCAGCGTGGTGACGCCGGACCAATAGTTGACGCTCTTTGCTGCAGTTTTGATGTCGTAGTGAAGCACCTTTGTTAGATATATGATCAAGCTTGTCGCTAAGCCGAAGTAGCTTAGCCTCTCACTGAACTCAATCACTGCATAAAATCCAAATTAAAACAATATCTATGTTTCAAATCTCAAAATGATTAGCATCTTCTTCCTTACCTATGATGAAAAGAGAAGCTTTCCATGCACCCGTCGAAGCTCGGACAGGAATTCTTCCTTTATGATCCACAGAAGAATCGTACACCCATTTTTCTTCTGATGATTCTTGGGTTTTTTTGCTTTGATCTATCTCCATTTTTTTTGTCGACAAATTTTTACTATGATACCAACTGTGTAAGAATGTTTGTGAGTAGGGAAGTTGGGTGGCAATACTTATATAGGCGGGAATCGTACTGTCTTAAGCTGACGGCCGTTGAATGTTTTTTCCGGAAAGGAGGGACGTAGTTTGCAAATAAATAAAAATTAAAAAATAAATAGTAGTACTGGAAAACATTCTTTATTAATGATTGTGATGGAAGAAAATAAAGATTTGATTCGTCCCACTTATTGTTAAATTAATTAGTGTTTGGTCGTAGTAGGGGGAATAGTGTGCATTTCCTTGATTTGAATCTATCCTTTTTATTTCTTTTCTGTCAATCGGTAAAACGAATAAAGCGCCTTTGCTTTGCACACACCTCTAACCAAGAGTTGAAGATGTGATGCTCGCCACGCAAATCTATGCATGTGACATTATTTACTATTTATTTTTCTTCGCATTAATATCATTTGTTTGCCAATTACTTTAATATTTTTGTGCGTGTAGACCTGCTTAAATATTTGGATATTAATTGAGTATAGATTTAATCTAAACCGAATTAAAATTCGTTGGTTATCAGATAACCTATATCCAATATTTGACTAAATAGTACGATAAAGATATGAATATTGAGATTTTTTGATTATCGAGTAATACCTGATAATCGATTTAATTAATTTTAGAATTATGAAATTTAATTTTATTTAATATAAATATATTTAATATAATATCTATATAATATAACTAAAAAACTTTACGTGAAAGGAAAGCTATCAACTTAAAAATTAATGATTAAATTAACTTGTAATTAATCAAATATAATACCCTCATCTGTTTCATAAGAGTGCTCTTATTTTTATTTTGGGACGTCTCATAAGAATGTGCATTTGTTATTTTCGGACACAACTCCACCACTAACTCATTATTTCTTACTCTTATTTTATAATAATAAAGTGAAATACTTTTTTAACTATCAATACACTCATCTAACATTTTATTAAAACTCGTGTCACTAAAAGTGATGCACTCTCTTGTGGGGCGGAGGGAGTAGAACAATCAACAATAAATCTTATTGAAGTACTAACTCAGCTCAATAAAATCATTAACTACATAGTATTTAAGTGAGTTGTGATAACATCTTCATTCTTCTAATTTTCACACATTGTAAAACTGATGCAAGTTCTTATCATGACTATAACTTTCAATAGTATCATGATCAAATAAATTAGATTTTTGAGGAGTTATTTTTCATATGTTGGTTGACACAAGGATCCTAGTTGTTGTTTTTCATTGATGGACAACACTGTTATCATTTGCTTGCTTAATATGTTACATGACAGATAGTTCATTTTTCTTGGTTGCTTTCTTGAAGATAACATTTTGATGCATTTTTAGGAATGGTGTGTTTGATTTTGAAGCTATCAAAATGGTGTGTTTGATTTAGCAATGGCTACCCTCTAACATATATAGCTATAAATTTTTTAATGGTATTTTGGTTACCCGTATAACCGATCCATATAACTGTTCCATTTAACCGGTAACCGAATACCGTTTGGGTTCAGCTGGTACAGAGCGAAAGCGATGAAAATAAGTTGAGAAATGGTAATATCTATTGTAAGTAATGTGCTCTTTTGTTAACTACTTTTTAATTAAAAGTTCAAGTCTTTGTAGTTGTGAATAATTAAAAGATAAGTTTGTTGATATCTATTGTACATTGTGAATTGAATTGAAGTAGGAAGAAAGATCAAGGTGAGGCATGAGATCTGGCAAAAGCAAAATTCCCAAAGAGAGGCTACGAGACTCCGCTGATTTCTCCGCCTCATTTCTTTGTGTGGCAATATTTTTTGCAAACTTCATTTTGATCATTTTGCATTCTATACATGCTTTGATTTTCAGATTAAAATAGGTGATTTTGTGCAAAGCATTAACTGTAGTAGACAGTTCTGTCTCGAGCTTGTTTTTTCTTTTATCTCTTTATACAATTGATGAAAACATGGGAAAGACTAAATTTGGATTTTGACTTTTATTTTATTTTGTAATGAACTCACATAATTAGTTAAATAATGGGTGTATTCTCCAGCTACATAACTTTTTCGGGACTTTGTTAAGAAATTTCGATAGTTAACACATAGTTTTATTTCTTATAGTTTAAAACATTTGTACTCTACGGCTCTATCTTGCTTTAAAATATCTACCAATTAAAATTGAAGTTAGCTCACTGTGTCCAAATTCTAGAAATAGAAATAAAAAAAAATCACGAATTGGGTCGAATCGAGTCTAGACCAATCGGGTTTCGTGTTTGAACTAGTCGGGTCTATAACCAGAATCGTTGTTTTGTAATTCAACAGGTAATCAACAGTTGTGGGTCGATCCGAGTGAAACCCACCCTATTGGAAACTTATTGAAATATCATAACCCTAGTTTTGATGATGCCAAAATCCTTAGGTTTTCTTTGTAATGGACTAGAACCTTTCGAACTCAAGTGTTGGAGTTCTCCTTCTAGTTTGTTTAGTGTTCTGAAGACTGAAGACTGAAGACCGGAGGACTAAAGACTGAAGACTGAAGAACTCAACTGATGTTTGCAATTAAAGGCAAAGTCAAATACAAATGTTTGACTGAACGAGTTTCTCAACTGAAGAATCAGTCATAACTGATTCATCAATACTGGCTACGTGGATTTAGCGGATTGATACTAAAGTTAAGTATCAGTTGACATTCTTCCTTGGACTGAATCTCCAGGAGTTTAAAGGAAGTCACGCACTCCAAGTACAGCCACATTAAATGCAGAGATACAGATGATCGTCCTTTCTCTGCAAAGTATTCCTTTTTGGTGATTACTTTTCAGAGGCGCCTTACCTCCTGTACCTGAGACGTTGTTTCTCACCAAACAAGGAACCTCGAAGATTGAAGCCTCAGCCAAAATTCAAATTACTCTCACAACATAACACATTTCTTGAAGATCATCTCCGCCAACGGATCTATTCAAGACCTCTCCTATAAATAGAGCTCGAGGATCACTTCAATCTTCACTGATTCAAAAGCACAAGCTGAAACGCTGCCAAAATTGCACCTCAGCCATTCAAAGCCATCAAAGTTTGAATCAAAGAAGAGAATTCACAAAGCCAAAATCAGACTACTGATTACCTACATCCTCTTAGATCTTTAGGCAAATATTTGTAATATCCAAAGCCTAAGTCCCGATTACAGAGAGTCTGTTCTCTGTGATCTAGTTGGTATTTCGAACCTCCTTTCAACTGAGCGAAAAGAGTGTTTGAAAAGAGCGGAAATCAGACCAGTGTTATGACTCCAAGAGATCTTAGCCAACCGCTAGCAAATGCATTGTTGTGTCTTAGCGTTCTAAGAGTGAGTGAGAAATCCAACCTAGTGTGTTGGTACTGAAAATTTGATTTTTAGTTGTAAGGTTTGCTGTGCACCCGTAAGCACAAGCCCAGAGTGTTTGTCAGTGTGATCAACTGACCGTGGACGTAGGAACTTGTTCCGAACCACGTAAAAATCCTTTGTCATTTATCGCTTTTAGTTTTACTTTTTTATTTGTGCACAAACGTCTCTTTAACTGAAACTGATTAACTACAAAGTGAAACTATAATCTGACTACGTGATAACCAAAGGCTTTTTCAAAAGATAAGTTTTCGGCTGCCAGTGTTATTAGTCTAACATGATAAATCATCGGATAATCAGTAAGATTCATAACACTCCTCTGTTTCTAAATCAAGACTGAAGCTCTACATGAATATCAGTTAAAGTCTCGTGCTTAACTGATGTCTCTTTACTGAAGTCATATTCAGTATCAGTCTTCAACCTTTGTTTAACTGAAGTATTCTCTTTCAGTTAACTTCAAAAGGTTGTTTTGTTTTGTGTTTTGAAAAATAGCATATAGATGTATTCCCTCATCCTCATACGATCTTCCGGAACCTAACACACCCATTGACACTCCTAGATTGACGGAGTCCCAATCCACGAAGTGTGAACTCCCGCACAAAAGACCAACTCTTTATTTATTTATTATTATTTTAAAAAAGTCAATGTATGATTAGGTGAATTTGAGTATCTAAAAGACAGTACGAAAGAAAGAAATAAAATAAAATCAACGAAATTTTGTTCCCGCTCGTGTAAGTCGAGTTTTGAAGTCAAAAACTTTATGGCGAGTGTCCAATTTGCAGCACTTATTTTTTGTGCTTTGTGAGGAATTCGCGTGCAAGTCTTTTCAAATTAGTCACTTTAATTAGATCTATACACTTTCTTCTTCTTCTTCTTTGTCTTCTTTTTTCTAAAAAATTAAGTATGATCAATAGCATAAAGTGGTTAAGAGATTTCCCATCATCGTAATGGATTGTGAAGAGTCTTTTGGTATCATTTTAGGATCAAGATTTGTTACTACAAACATTATTACATTTAAGCTAACGATACATTGATAAAAGGCCACTACAATCAAATTTTATTTTGAAAGTATCATTTGAATCTACCATCTTATGAGTTAATTTTATTTTACGAAAGTGGCCCACATAAGTTATTATTATTATTATTATTATTATTATTATTATTATTATTATTATTATTATTATTATTATTGAAAAGTTACCTATCCAATTGCATATGTCGCACACACAAAAAGCAAACGTGCAGCACAAAGTATCAACGAAAGTAACAACACTGAACACAAGAGTTGTTCACCCAGTTCGGTGATAAAACACCTACGTCTGGGGGGCCACGCCCATGGTAAATTATTCACTAGTGAAGATAAGATATTTACAGGACTTATGCGACAGACTCTCTAGCCTTCTAGCCTCAATATCTTCCCAAACCCTCACAACGATGAATAATTGAGAGAAGAACGACAATCAACTCTATAAGCGTGAATACTACACATTCACCACCTAAACCCATGAAAATATCATCCACCAACAGGCTGGAGAAAGCAACAAACGAATAAGAAAACACTACCCCAACAGATTGCTCAATAAACCCACGAAAAAGCAATCGAACAAGATCACACACACTCACGAAATTGAATGATCTGAAACCCACGAAATTACTCTCCAATATGTAGAAGAATATCAAAGAAATCAGCCACCAAAAACGTCCTCATTCTCTTCCTAAAATAGGCAAACCCTAGAAAGAGTTATATCTTGAGTAGAACTCTAATAAAGATGATATACTCAATCTATAATCATAAACCCTCAATATTTCGAGCATATAGCTGATATAATGTGAGATATAACCATAAGAGACGTGATATACTCAAACACTAATGAGCTGGAAAATCGCAAAGCTGAAAACCCGTAATGAACAGTACTCCCGTAATGAACAGTACCAGCCGAAGTATCAACTCTGTCAGATACTTTGAGAGCAACACTAGCGAATTTGTCTACATAATGACAACAACCAAACTTGAGTATCAAATACTCAACAATTATTATTATTATTATTATTATTATTATTATTATTATTATTATTATTATTATTATTATTATTATTAGTATTAGTATTAGTATTATTATTATTATTATTATTATTATTATTATTATTATTATTATTATTATTATTATTATTATTATTTTTATTATTATTATTATGTCATGTAATACACCCAAAAAATATCGTCAAGCATTAGCTAGTGATAGCGAAGGCATTCAAATACGAGATGAGATGCACTGTCTCATAATATTATGTGTGCTACTTTGTCTCATTCTTATATTTATTATTTTAATAATATTTTCTATAAAATAAAATTTATTACTATAATACTATTAATTATTCCTAATATTTATTTCAAAAAATTAATTTTTTATAAAATTATATACAATACTTTTGAATTTATCAATCTATTATTAGCTAGTAAAAGTGAAATTAAATGATAAAAGTAAAATAATTATATAGCCTAATTAGATGGAATAAATTCTAATTAATAATGACAAAAGTCACAAAATTAAATTAAAATATACACAATTGAAAATGGGACACAAAGTGAGACATCAAATAAGTATGCAATATATTGAATCTCAACCCAACAAACACCACCCTTTTTTTAGTAATACAAGGTACACGCAAAATTCGGGTACCCAGGATCCGAAAATATAGCATTTATGTTATCTGAGTGCACCTAAATCTTCATCACAAAGGATTGTAATAATTCACACTATAAACACATAGAACAATAATTATAAAAACACAACTTGAACGATAAATAAGTGTATAATGATATACTATTAAAAATAATACATACCATTTTCTTTAATTGTTGAAATCCAATCATTAGCAACTACTAATGCCTCAACAACATCCATACTCAACTTAGAATGAGCATCATCTATATTACGACCACCAAAACTAAATGCTGACTTTGAGGCAACTGTAGTAGCTGGAATGACCAATATATCATGTGCTATCTTTTGCAAAGTAGGAAATCAACTAGCATTATAGCTCCACCACTTCAAAACATCAAACTTATCATCTTGAGGAAGTATGGGTTCATTGAGATAGATTTCCAACTCTGACTGCTGCAAAGATGAAGCATGAGATTCAACATACCACTAATTAAACTTATTCCAAATACTACTTTGTATCCCAACTGACGAAATATTAGAAGTAACCCTACTGAATGGTACGCCATTTAGAGGTACATAAATGACATAAATATCTTCCAATTGATTTTGAACCCTACTTATATGGTGAACAACAACATCCTCATCATAAATTTTTGTGTAGAGGTACTTGACAATATGGATCTTCCATTTAGGATCAAATATCACTGCAACAACCAATATCAAAGTGCACTCCTCCCAATACTTATCACATTTCCTTCATTTGAATACATATTTTCCTAAGACACTCATGCTCACTTTTTTTCCATTGGATCAACTTTATCAATGTAAGTTACATTTTATTAATAACAAATGACATTTTTATCAACAATAAATAATATTTTTATATAAAAAAAACAATACACGTAAAATATGATAAAAATAATGGAGTAGTTTCTAAATCACTTATACTCTTAAATATAAATAATATTTGCAAATAACATTTTTTATAAAAAAAAATCATTTATTACTGATAAGAATGTAATTTATTATTAAAAAAATATTATTTACATAATATAATTGTATCGGGTCGGATTTAATTACCGGGTCGTGAATAGAACACTCAAGAGTGTCATATATGCAGACTCTCGCACGAGATAATTTGTGATAAATAAATACCTCAACCACCAACTTAAGTGAGTTGAAGATCATGACACCATCATGACCTACTAGCTAATTATTATTATATTATATATTAAGTTGTGTTTATCATGTGAATTTGTCTTATATTAAGATTAATAATTTATTTTAGGAAAATCCTTCTACGTACCAAGAAGGAATCCTGCTACGGTGCTACTAAATTTGAAATTTCCATCGTTTTATTTTATTTTACAATCGATATATATATTGAACCTTTGTCACTCGTTAACTAAACAAGGTAATTTTTCTGGACAAAATAAAAGTGGCTATCCATTTTCACTATTTGTAACTGTTTAACTGATGTGATTATTATCCACCATCTTTATCTTCTTTTGACAAATTTTATTCGTCGTTACGATAATCAGTTAAAGCCTCCATATACATATTCTGCATCTCTATCCAAAATAAGATTTTCCAACCATAATAAAGCCTGTTAATATTCCTCAGTATTCACTAAATTGGTATAATCTAATTTGCCTGCTATAAATTACTCAAACAAGAAAAAGAAAAAGAAAAAGAAAAAAGAGGAAATGATGCCGCAAGTTGTGTGTGAACATAAGATGATATGGTCGGTGGGGTTTAAGAAATCAATAACTAATAAATCTCAATTTCAATAGTACAAATTTACAATATTTTGAGAGTTACCTTTTTCTTTCTTGTTTTTTCTAAGAGAAAAGAGAGAATATTATTAGTAACACGGACATAGGATATTAAAATGACCCTTCACACAAAACGAAAATTCATTTCAAACATATATATTAATTTGTGTTACTTTTCTTTAAGGGCGCCTTTATTTTGATGGATAAATTTATGGGTCAAAATTTAAAATACCCACCTTCATAACTTATCTATCAAAAATACCCACTTTCACAAAATACATATCAACCATACCCAACTCATAATTAATGACAAAACTACCCTTCAACCAATTCTCAACAAATCCATCCTAAAACCATTTCATGTTCAAATTATCATAATTTAATTAAGACATAATCAGGCCCAACATGCTTCCGTACAACTTCGAAATAATTCAAAACATAAATCAACAGTATACCTTTTGTCGGCTGGTCACCTTCAGGAGCTTTTATCGCGTTTTACGGACTTCTTGCCTCCTCGGCCTTCGTCCAACCACCCACCCACTCGCAAGTGATGGTTGCAACCTTCTTCCTTCACTGTGTTCCGGCTTTCGCCGAATGGTCACCTTCAGGAATCAGTTTCCCTCCTTCACTGTGTCTCGACTCCAAATATTTTTGTTGAAAAATGAAAAGAAAATATTTTTACTAAACCGGAATAGTTGGACAAAAACTAAGTGTTTATAGAGGAATTATATAATAATTAATTTATTTCATAAAATACTCCCCAAGGGAGGAGACTAACTTGTTTTAGCTACTCATAGTAGCTAATACTTGTGTACATAAAATAAAAAGGAACTAAAACTAAAACGAAAAAACTTTGAAAACAAAACTAAAATATTACAAAGATAATTTTCTAGAGAGAGGAAGTGGTGTGTGAAAATGTTGTGAAATTTTGGATGATCTTCTTCTCTCCAACTCTTGTGGTTTTATAGAGGTCTGATACCCTCTATTATTGCTTGGTGGTTGGCCTCGGATGCTTTCTTTGTGGCCAGCTATCTTGAGTGTGACATCCACCTTCTTTTGTCCGCCTTGATTGCCGACATGAATAAGTGCCGTCACATGGTGCTGGACCCCTGCTTTATCTTCTTGTGATAATGCTGGTAGGGGCCGGCTGCTTTTCCTTCCACTCACGTTTGTCCTGGAGCGTTTGGTGAGTGGTCCTCCTGTCATTCCACCCACTTTTGTCGTTTCTTTTGTGGGTGCGATCCTTGCTGTGAATCACATGATTCACTTTGTTCTGTCGGCCACCTTACTTTTTTGGTGCCCGAGGAGTTCTTCCCTTTGGGGTCTGATGCTTGTCATGTTCATCAGACCGGAACCTCTTTCTGTCAGGTTTCGGGAAGAAACCTTTTCCGAATTCTGGCTCTTTCTGCGACGAACATTGATCGCAGATTTTCTCGATCCACTGGCCCAGATGAGCCATATTGGCTCCCCGCAATCTTGTTCTCCCACAACATTCGCCGTTTCTTCTCGAAGGATTGTTCGGCAAAAGGAGTTGTTGTTCCTGTCATAGTATTAACTAGGAACGTTCCCAGATCAGAGCTTTGGTAGAACTTGAATCTGGACTTCATTTTGTCCATCTCTGTAAGACAGACCCATAGACCCCATGCTCGTCTAGTGGAGATTTGATCCTCCGTGAAATTTGAGACGATTGCGGCCTGGAAGTCGGGAACTTTGATCCGGTTAAGGGCTCCTGTATCAGGTCTCCGAAGCTTAATAAAGTGGAAAGCTTCCCGGATTCCTTTTCCTACTGGCTCTGGTGCTGCACTGAAACAGTACAATTCCAGAACATCTCCCCTTTTGAGGGACTCGTTGTTCTCCCATGTGTCGAACACCGTTTTCTGGATCCATTTGGGTAGACCCTTGATCTCGGTGAAGGCTGGGGCGGTAGTATAGACTGAGGCCAAAGCCCCAAACTCATACCATTCCTTGACAGCGTCTGGATTGGCTCCTGGAGTCGTCCAAACCCTTGGATATTTTCCGGCAACATCAACCCGGCAATTTCCCGGATTAATGCCTTTTCTCGTGAGAAGTTTCTCCCACCTGTCCTGGTACATCTGCCAAGAAGGAGAAATTTCAATAAAGTCAGTATCAACCTTAAGTTGGCCAGTCATAGGCCTAAGATTGATCTCTCCCTCTTTTACCCCAGAGGTGGAGGGTTGACATGTTGATTCAGGGTGTGACCCCTTAACAACATCTTTTCCTCGAGAGTCTGGCTGTGAAACCATTGTCTCAGGACTTGTGCTAGGGGTACTTGAATCCCCTGCTACAGGTAATCCGCCCTGTACGGAAAGCATTGCTTTAATCCGATTATCTCGGATAACGCGCAAGAGCGGCTTGTCGAGTGCTTCCTGAAGATTGAACATCTTCATAAAGCAAGCATCAATTTGGTTGGATACTCGGGCTTCGTCAGCCGCTTGTATCTTTTCCGCTTGTTTAGTGTGTAGAACACACTTCTGCCATTCTTGTTGTAGCAGCTCTAGACTTTCGAAGAGCTGCCCTTGTATTGCCCCGATGGCCTCCACTTCAGGGAGCTCCATCCCTTGTAAGGAAATCTGCAAGAACATTCTGATCAGATTTCAAAATGACAATATCATAATCATAATATTGACATTCTGCTTGCCATCTAAGCAATCTAGATTTTTCAGGCTTAGATTCAATCTTTTTTGTTAGGAAAGCTTTAACGTTAGTGTTATCTACTTTCAAAACAAATTTCTTAGCAAGTAAGAAAAGCGGCCATTTTTTAAACGCCTTTCGCACTGCAAAGAATTCCTTCTCGTTGATGTGCCATCGCACAGCTTCGTCGTCGGAGAAAAGACCGCTACAGTATCTGCAAGGTTCTTCTCCAAAAGGGGTGATCTTTGTAAGCACAGCTGCCCACCAGAAATCACTTGCGTCGGTGTAGAGGACCAAGTCATCCTCGTCTTGTGGTATTGAAAGTTTCGGGAGATTTTTACAAATCTCTTTCAACTTTTTCATACCCTCCCGATGTTCCTCCTTCCATATGAATGGAACATCTTTCTTCAGTAGTGGACTGAAAACCTTTCTGTGTTCTGCAAGGTTTTTGATAAACATCCCTGCAAAATTGACAACTCCGAGAAAGCTTTGGAGCTGCTTTTTCTCCTTGAGATCCTTTGGAAATCCCTGGACTTTTTCCACAATATGATCTTGTAGAATTATCCCAGATTCATCGATCTCAATCCCCAGAAACTCCATCTTCTGGGTGGCTATAACTGCCTTCTTTTCTGACAGCACAAGTCCTTCTTGTTGGCAAACATCCGCGAAGATCTCCAGATGCCTGATATGTTCATGAATGTTTTTTGATGCAATGAGAATGTCATCAATGTAAACAAACATAAACGAAGAATAATCTTTGAAAAGATTATCCATCTTCCTTTGGAATATCTGAGGCGCGTTGGCTAACCCCATTGGCATGACATTCCAGACGTAATGTCCTTGTGGAGTTGAGAAAGCTGTGAACTTCTTACTTCCCTCCTCCATGCGAATCTGGTAGAAACCCGATTTGCAATCGAACTTTGAGAATACCTTTGCACTTCTAATGCAGTTGATGAGGTGTTCTCTGCTTGGGATGAAGTATCCGTCAAACTCAAGAATGTCATTAATCCCTTTATAATTAATGACTAATCTTGGCTTTCCTCGCTTGATCTCCCCATGATTTCGAACCAGAAATCCAGGACTGCTGTAGGGTGATCTTCCTTCTTCGATCAATTTCAAATCAAGGTGTTCCTTGATTATATTCATCGTATCCTGTTGATCTCGAGGGTTCATCAGGATAGGTCTGAATCTTACGAGCTCATACTCCTTTCCAGTTTTAACTTTCAAGGTTGCTCTGAGCTGGTTCTTGTCCCACCATGCCAAAGGATCCTCGTGGTAACACTTCTGGATTCTCCTTTTGACGTCGGCAATGGACACCTGTTCTTCCTCCTTGATATCTTTGTGTGATATCAGGGATACTTTGAGGATTTGAATTTCTTCTTCAGAGAGATCTGGGAATCCCTCAGTTCTGCATTTGAGCAAAACTTCTCCGAATCTCCTTTGATCCTTCATTTGGGGTCTCCGGAGTCTGCCATCATCACCACGCTTGCTGCGAAAGTTGATTGGCATCGAGCGATGAAAAGCTCCATTGAGCCTTTGCACAATGATCTTGTGATCACAATTGGTTGTGAACACTAGCCTCCTGGCCTCATTGTCTTGTATGTATCGCTTGAAGCTTTGCAGAAAATTATTTCCAAATAATATATCTGCTCCGGTATCATGGAAATAAATTGGTGGAGTTTTGACCTTGTACCAAGGTGTCTGTCCTGCTCCGCCGATCAATATTTCCGTTTGTTTTACTCCCTTTGATAAGAGCAAAATCTTTTTGGAGAAATCCCTTCCTGCAATTCGAGGTAGATCTTCTTCCACTTCTGCTGGAAAGACTCCTCGCTTTGCTGTACAGATTCCTGCTCCTGAATCCACATAAGCAGCAAAATATTCTGCTTTGAATTTCTCATACAACATCCCAACAGAGATGTATATCGAGAATGGACTTGTCATTGGATCATCACTCTTTGGCGTCCAATTGTAATCTCCATTCCTCCTGATTTCCATGACCATAGGTTTATATTTGTCAAGGAAATTTCGTCCTAAGATCAGGACATCTGCTTCTTGTCCGGCTTGGCCTTCGGTCTGAATTTCAAAACCTCCAACCTCCAGAGTTCCGATGTATCGGTTGTCTCCTGGATTCGCCAAATAATACAACATACTACAAGGAAACTTGTTTTCCATGCTTGTTGTATCAAATCTTGTGGAAACCTGTCTCCATCCTTCGGGACATTTGAGCTTGATTCTCATGTCCGGAGCAAGTGTTTCCTGGATCGCCCTTCTCTCATATGATTGAGAGAAACTCCTTGTTATAGGCCCTGATGTTAGCCTATTTCCTTGGAATGATAGCCTTGGTGCTCCCAGTCTGAGACTCTGGTTATGGTTAAGCACCGGTTTGTCTCCAACATCGATGTCGATTTCCCTGATCCGGGGAATTTCCACTCGGTTCGGAGGGGCTGCCTTGGCTACTTCCTTGAATATTTCCGGAATTTCAATAAATTCTTTTCCCAGAAATAACTCTGTATGATGGGAATTTGATAAGGCATACGAGACTTGATAAGTCAGTGAGTATGGCCTATTTCCATCTGTCATGTACTCCTTCTTTTTGTAGTCTTGATAGAGAGTCAGGGCTCGGCTGAAGGATGAATCTTGCAGATTATAAGCGATTTGTGGATAGAACTCGGTTATAATCTTCTTGGCATAGAGATTGCCCGAAAAAGCTCCAAGCACTGATTCTCTGGCATCTCTGACCCTTTTATCGCAAAGTGCGACGTCAATTGGTTGGTCTGTCCCTGAGAAAAGGGAAGATTTGATTACCAACTGAATTGCTCCAATATGAATCCATTTCATCGTGCTTGCGACTTCTGGCTTCATCTTCTTGAGATCCTGCTTAATATCTTCGGCTGGAACCAGCTGGATTTCCACCTGGTTACTTGTGATCTCAATTGGAAGCGCCGTTTCGTGGCTTGTGACGCCAAAATAGACATGATGCTTCCTCTTGGTTGGAATCAAGCTATTTAAAACTCGATTCAATCTTCCATTGGAAAACCCTTGGTAGGTTTGAACCTCTTCGGTTTCCTTCTTGAGTTTTCTCACGAGCTTCTTCACCACTTCTTCTTGTGGAATCAGGAAATGGCTGGTAAATCCATTCTGATCCTCCTTCTGGGTGTGGTGGACCTCGTGCTCCTCTTTAGTCTGACTCGTCTCCGGTTGATCCATCGGTCATCTCCGAATCCTCAGAACTAAAGACTTCTTCTTGCTCATATATACTCTCATCAGAGGATATATCTTCAAACTGATACACGGGTATCAATTTCTGGTAAAAGATAGCATCTTCGATATCCTGTGTGGATTCGAATCTTTTTATCCCTTTCCTCTCGTTGTCTGGGCAATTGGTTGAAATATGCCCCTTTGCACCGCATGACCAGCAGTTGCAATCTTTAAAACTTTCATTTGCCTTGGCCTGAGTACGCCTGAAAGTTTTTCTCGCCGGGATTCTCTTTTGATTTGAGAATCGGTTTCTCGATGGTCCGCTCCGTTGGCCTGACTTGTAGGAGCGTGCCTTCTGTCTGGTCCACATAGTTCTTGGCTTCCAAGAACTTCTTCTGGACTTTCTTTCATAGGGTTGATACCTATGTTTCTTTCGGCTCCTCTTTTGATACAACAACTCAGCACCAATCTCTGTTGGAAGATCAATGTTGTCGCACATCAATGGGGATTTCTTGTTGAGTCTCCTCAATCTCTTGAGATTCCTCTGGTCCGCTGCCTTCTGGCACCATTCGGACAGCTTCTTGTGGACATAAGACATCCTCCTTGAAGCACTATCGAGGGGATATCCTCCGGGTGAAACATACTCCTTGATGAGCATCTCTCTCCATGGACTTGGAAACTTTGGGAAAAAGAGGTCCATGGCCGTCTGATCTTCAACTTCCCCCATATGAACATATAGGGTATAAAGGCGCAGAAATTCATCGAGAGCTTTTGGCTCTAGCACCATCAATCTCAGATTGTGAAGTGCCTGTTGATATTTCTTGCGCTTCTCCTCTGCGGATCCTTCGAAAAAACCCATTCCCAAGAAATGGATTTTAATCTGCTTAGTAATCTCCTTGATGATGTCATACATGGATGTGCTACTAAACATTTCTTCCCTTACTGGAATCTTAAGTTTGTCCCAGTATTGTTTTGCCATTCCTGCCAAACTGGCTTCGAAGACTCTGGCAAATTCTTTCTTATCGTAATCAATTGTAGCGATTACGACTTTTAATGATGAAGCCCATTCGTCGATGAGACCCTCCCATTCTTTGAAGCTGGCTTCGTCAAGGTTGAGGATCAATCCATATGGATGGACTGGTTCCAGTGTGACCTTTCCAACAGGAGTATTCTGCATCTGAGGCCTCCGTCGTCGGGTTCGTTGGAACTGGCTTGCATCGTCTTGGGCTGACCCTTTTCCTGACGATTCTTCTCCTTGAGGTTCAATTTTGGGGCCCTCATCTCCTTGGTTCATCTTTAGATCAACCATATTGAGGTTAGCAAAAGATTCTGCTAACTCTTGTAGATCTTCTAATCCGATTCTGTCAAGGCTATTCATGATATTTGCCTTTCATGATTCGGATTATGTCCTCCGGCCGCAACTCCTGGGGTGTTGCATCGAATAGAGAAAGATTCGTTGGGTCTTTGGACCATTGATTCCGAATTCTTCCGGAACATGGTTTTCGCCTTTCGATCTCCTCCATTCTTCTCTGGATATCACGCAAGAGGGTTAATATTTCCTCTTGTTTGAGTGATATTCTGCTTATCTCCATCGGTAGTTCATACAGCTTGTTGCCATAATATTCCACCGTTTTCTGAATCTCCCGCAAGTTGACGTTGTCGGAAGAGTCTGACTCGATCTTGTGGTAGCTTGGATAAGCTACTCCCGCCTTGTCTTTTTGTTCCATCAATCGTGTGACTGATGGGCCTCGTCCATGTTTTGTTCAATCCTTGTTCTAGCTGCAGCCATCCTCATGAGGTGCTCATGATAGAATTGGATACTCGTGATGACTTCTCGAATAAACTCGATGTCACCTCCTCGTCGTAAGTTGGTAACGAGGACTCGATTGTTCCACCTGAGATCGCCTAATAGGCGACTGGTTTCTATCTCCAGATTCTGGAGAGAGTTCCTGTAGTGTACACATCTCGGACACTCGTCCGGATCCATAAACTTTTAATGGAGTCTCCTCCCACATGGGTTAATAATAAAATAAACTAAAAATTATATAATTCCTCTATAAAAACCCGCTCTGATACCATTTTGAGAAGCGCGGGATCAATTTGAACAAAAATCAATTTTTATCATTTTTTGCTTAACAGTACGTGGCGTTGTCTCACAGTCCAGACCCAGATTACAAAAGTAACCTATCGGGCACGAGGAAAGTTTCCAGCCGATATACCCGTCAAGCTTAATTAGGCAAAAGATGGGAGATAAAGAGAAATTAAGTATAAGGGTAGAAGTGGTATTTCACTATGAAGTGGGTATTTTTCATAGATGTTTTATATAGGTGGGTAGATTTGATAGATGTATTATAAAAGTGGGTATTAAAAACCATTTGCCCTAAATTTATTATTAAAAAAGAAATGATAATAAAAATTTATGCCTTTAAGTGTTTTCTTCTTTTTTTTTCAACATAAAGTTCACTATTTTTCTTTCCTTATTTTTACTTCAAAGATGGATAATATTATCCCTAAAAAATGGAGGGATAATATTATCCATCCTTAAAGTGAAAATAAGGAATGAAAAATTGTGAACTTCTCTTTTGTGTCAAATGTTGGAAAAGAAATGAGATATTTAAAAATATAAATTTTTGTTATCCCTCATTTTTCAATGATAAATTTATCCATCAAAATAAACATACTCTAATATGTATTAGAGCATCTGCAATGGGGTTACATGATAGCTTACATGATAGCCTACTTTATGAGGGGGGGACCACATGGTGTAAAGATGCTGCATTGGGGTTACATGATAACATTAGTTTTGATTTTTCCATTTTTCATTTAAGTTTAATTTCATAAATTTAAATTACACAATTTACTTCAAATTTAAATTGCATTAATTTTGAAATCCTAAAAACTACATAAAATTTAATAAAATAAAAACAAATCCTACAAATAACTATTCCGGCCCTAGAGGTCCGAAATGTGCCCAAACATGCTCCATCAAATCATATTGGAGCGCGGCGTGCAACTGCCTATCTCGGAGAAGGGCATCTCTTTGGACATATTCCTCGAATGAAACTGGGGTTGCTCGACCACTCTCCGTCGAGTCACTGCTAGACGCCCCATGTCCCGCGTCGTCATCTCTCCAGTTGGTTGCTCCTTCACCTTCGTGCTCCACAATCATGTTGTGGAGGAAGAAGAAGGAATGCAAGTGAAAGAAGAAGGAGAATTGTGGAGTGAAAGTGAGGAAGAAGGAGGAAGATGGATTTATAAAGAGAAGAAGAAAAAAAAATTCAAACGATCAAATTTTGGCACGGAAACCGAGGAGTCAAAGCTGCCAATTTCATTTAAAATTCGAATTTTTGAAAATTTTTTTATATAGGCGCGTGTTTTCAACCGTTTAAAGGGCTACACGATAGAACGTGTAGCCCTCGTGTAATTTCCGCCCGCAACGCTTACACGATAACAGACTTACACGAGTAAGCTGCTATCGTGTAGGCGTCGCCAATGCTCTTATGCTTTGAACTTATAAGTTACAATATTGAACTCTATATTTAACAAATTAATATTACGAATTCGTGACATATAACTTAATATGCATCACAATTATTCACGATTTACACTGAATAAATAAATTAATTCACTACTACAATTAGTTTTTGCAGTTCTGATCACCATAAATTTTTTTTTATTTGAACAACATTCTATATTTTTTTTTATGTATTATTTGTATAACATTGTCAATTATACACTAATTTTGAAATATAAAATATGAATATATAACGGAATTATACATAGAATACATCTCAATTTGGTAAGTAAAAATATATTAATTTTAAAAATTAATTTTTTTGCTTCATATGATATTCGAACTTAAGATCATGAATTTATTCAACAAAGTTATGAATTCATCGTAATTTTTATTCAATATTTCAAAATAATTTTTATTCTAACCCATCTCTATTATATAGATTGGATGATTAAATAAATTTAGATATTACACCGTCACACCGACTAAATTTGGCGCCGATACAACACATATGGAAATATGGAATGAAGTTATCAAGCGGCCAATTATTCTTTTCACATCGAAATTTTATTTCTTGAATAAATCATTCAAACAAACACCGAAATCTTATGTGGACACGCATATTTATAAAGGTGATAAATGTGAATTAAATGCGTTGTCATTTAGTGTCCACGTGTCCAAATATTAAAGAATGTGGAAATTGACCTGTCATTTTCCACAAGTCAAACTAATTGGGAAACAAAATAAATAAACTCTACAATATTAATCGAATCTAGTGGGTGTGGGGTTGCCACCTTCTCATTCTCAATGTAATTAACTTCTTCAATTCTATATAAAGATTGAGTATATAATTCCTCTTAATGTCTAAATTTGTCACTATATCTTAATTCTTAACCACATATTATAAAACCGGCTGGCCTACTTTCCCCAAATGACATTAGTGAATAGTGAGAGTACGATGCTAATCCTTAATTAGTAAGAAAATGTGCGCATCAAGTGATAATTCTTTGTTTATGTATATAATTGAGTTCAACTATACAGTTTATGGATAGGGGTTTTTGACAAATAAAATTATGAATTAGTTTTAAATTGTAATTTTAACATAATTTTTGAAGTGTGGCGAATTAATTAAAATCACCACCTTTTAAAATTTTGTAATTTCGTCCCTCTAAATTTTTTTGATCACTGAAATGTTGAATTGAAACTTACGTCAATTAATAAAGACGACGACGGTTTTGTAAGGCCTAAATGACGTTGTTTCGTACAATTTTAATTAAAAAATTTCTCAATTATAAAGGAACTCTATCCTATATATGCACCTTAATTTTCAATATTCAGCAATTTTATTGCAAACAACGTCGTAACATGTGGCGAACTAATCACGTAAACTCGAACTCAATTATGCGACGATCGAAAAATTTAGAGAGACCAAATTGCAAAATTTGAAAAGGTGGTGATTTAATTCACTACACTTAAAAAATCACGTTAAAATTGTAATTTTAAATTAGACCGTGAGTTTATTTGTCAAAACCCCTTATCTATAAGGGTGCGTTTACTTTGATGGATAAATTTATCATGGGAAAATGAGGAATAACAAAAAATTATGCCTTTAAATGTCTTATTTCTTTTCCCACATTTTATACAAAAGATCTTCATTATTTTCTCCTCTTTTTCCCATGATAAATTTATCCATCAAAGTAAACGTACCCTAAGAGGTGTAAGAGAAGGTATAACTTCAAATATGACATTAAAAATAGTATTCTTTCCGTCTTTTAAAAATCATTATATGAGGGATGACATATATACATTTTAATAAAAACAATTGAGTCTGTATTATAAATGGAGAAATGTCTCATCGTCATAGGTATATTGTTAATAATGATTAATATAATTAATTAATTGTATTATAAATGGAGAAAAGATTCATCTTAATGAACCATATGTGGTAAAATAAATTAATAAATTAATATATGGAGGATAATATATTGTGGAATATATAACGTGTATAAATAAAAATAGATTCTTTTAATAAACGTAACATAATGTCAAAAATAAACTATTTTCATGAGATAAAGGGAGTATAATAAAATTTGAGCTATGTTCGACTAATTTACTATGACATGATCTAAAATAAGAAACATGTACTCTTAACATATTTTTGATTGGTTGGTGATTATTTAAATCATATACATGATTTATAGGATGAATTCAGATAGAAATTATCTCAGTTCTAAAGATTAGCTGTTAATCTCGTTCATAAAATTTCACTAAATGGATAGTATGATTTGTTTTCATATTCATGTTTTATGATATAGTCGATAATTATTTATTATGAAACCATGTGATTATTTTTTCCACTTTTATCTTTTCGCAGTATTAATATTAGGGGTGGAGTCTGCTAGCTGGCCATATAGTAGATTGATCAACAAATGAGTTGAAGCAATTCCTATATTAGCAGTTGCATAAATTGTTTATTTGGAAGTGGGTAATTCCTATACTAGCAGTTCCATAAATTGTTTATTTGGAAGTGGGTATCTAATCATGATCCTTTATCAACTGCGTCAATAATTCTTGAAGCAATTCCACCAACTGACGGCCATATTAACTACTGCTTCAATTTTGATTATCAATTGTATTTTAAATACTTGTCTTTTATTATCAATATATTTATATATATTACATTAATATAAATGATACTGATATTATTGTAGTAATATTATACGACATGCATTGTGTGACCATGTTAGTATGATTAACGATGAATCCTTCCCTAAAATTAAATTGTGAATCAATGGAGGTGCCAAGGAATTTAAGTAAAAGTGTGATATTTGTATTTGTATGGAAACTAGTACGCTCTCCCGTGCATCGCTACAATTACACTAAAGCATCAATATGATTAAATTAACAACCGTCATTTAATATAACAATTTTGGCTCATAAAAGTCCAAATAGTATATTATTAAATTGTTATATAAATAAATAAATAATTTGTACACATAATTAAATAAATATATATAATATTTTAAATTCTAATTTTAAGATATATAACTAATATTTTAAATTTTAAATTTAAGATATATAACTAATATTTTATTTACAAATTCATATTAAAATTAATACAAATTTCCTCCTCCCTTAATTGCATTAAAAATTATTGTAGTTTAAACAATTATAATTAAAAATTATGTAGAAAAATTTATAAGGAAAAAAAATGACATATGCTTATGTTTGTCGCCAATAAACGAAAATACAATGAAAATAGAGTACGATATTCAATATTATAGATAAATGAGAGCGAACAAAAATTAATTTTAATATTTTAATCAATCATAACATAATAATCTCAAATTTATTTTTTATAATTTTTATATCAAATTAAAGATCTTTTCACAATCTTTAATTTAACATCCATTTTGAGCATTATTTTTATAATAGAAATTAATGATTTTTTAAAAAGAATTAAAAAAAAAAGATAGAAAATTTGGAGGGAAAGTTTATGGGGAGAGAGAAAAATTGGAGGTAAACAAACTCCTCTTTTATAGTATCATATATAGATTGGGTCCCTCACTTTTTTATGAATAACTAGAACATTCGCCCGTGCGATGCATGTCGAACATAATTTTAAATCAAAATTAAACGATGCAGCGTGTGTATCGATTAAGCGATTAGGGGTTAATGTCTAAAACTGAAGGTCTTAGGTTCGAGCCCCTGTGGCGCGGCCCTTAAATTTTTTTATTTAATCATGTTAATTTATCAAAAATAAATAAATTAAATGATGTATCAAATAAATAAATAAAAATATTAAATATAGTTAGAATATAAGTAAATGTAAATGATTTTTTCTTAAAAAATAAAATAATCTACATCAATTACTCAGTAAAGATCTTTAATTTTATTTTATAATTTTGAAAAGTATCATTTTTAATTTTCCATCTATTTAATGGAAAACTTTATTTTCTTCCTTAAAATTATAAAATAAACACATCATTCAAATTAAAAGTAACGAAGAAACAATAAAAAAAGAGTTTTCACATCACAATATATAGTTTTAAAACATAAGCTAATCACGCATAAAATTAATTTTTTCTAAGTTAGCTCATTACCTATGTCATCTTATTAGAAAAGCTTCAATTGATAAATAGAAAAATAAATTATATTATTAGAATTTATTAGAATACTAATAAAAGAGTTGAATAATTATTTGATACCAAATCAAAGATCTTGCATTCATATTTAATTTAAGATATATATAGAATATTTTTTATAAATAAAATTTGATTTTTTTAAAAAATCATCAAAATATGAAAAAAAGAATATGAGAGAGAGAGAGAGAGAGAATAGAAAATTGACGAATGCGTATGATGAAAGAGAGGAGAGAGAAAATATATAGGAAATGAGATTTATTGAGTTTTATAAATATCCTTTAATTGATTCTTTAATTACAATTTTGCCACAAAATTTAAAGGCTGCACCACATGGGACTCCTTTGGCCTTAGGCATTAACCCCTTACCGCTTGGCCAACACTAGGGATGTCAAAAAAGCCCGAAACCGATGGGTCGACCCGAATAGACCGATAAAAAAGGTGGGTTAGGGCTGAAAATTTTTAGCCCGAAAAAAATTTAGCCCGAATGGCCCGAACCGAAAATAGCCCGAGCCCGATAGGGTTGGCCCGAAAACCGAGTGGGTTGGCCCAATTAACCGAACACTTTCTTAATAATTGATTTCTAAACTTTAATACTTTACTTTTTAATGTGATAATAACATTTTGATACTTGTATAATATGTTTAGATTTTTCTAACGATTAATAATAAATATTTATGATATAAAACTCAAATAAAGATAGTAATTTATGTTATATCTATATACATTTTTTATCGGAAACAAAGTTAAAATTAAATATTATGTAAATTTACATTAAAATAACACTAATTTTTGCATCTAAAATAAGGCGAAATGTTTTGATTTAAAAAGCACGACATATTTTAATTACAATAATATGATTATTCACACAAAAAAATTATACATATAAAAAAATCGTAAATTTATGGGCCCGAACGGGCTAGCCCGAAACCGAGTGGGTTAGGGTTAGGGTCGAAAAATTTTAGCCCGAAAAATAAAAAAACCGACTAGCCCGAACCGAAAATGACCCGAAACCGAATGGGTTGGCCCGATTGACATCCCTAGCCAACACACGCACAAAAAATCAAACAAACTAATGTTTCTATAGAATAATGCGGTAGAATGTATAATTAAATTGTTACGTAATTAAACTTCATTTTTTTTGGAATTTTGTACTCTTCTTTATGAATATCGTACACATAAAATCATCACACGACCGTTGGGGCGTACAAGTGATATTTTGAAATCTCAATTGAATAATACAATTTTTACTAATTATTTAAAACTAAAAATTAATAAGACAATGAAGTGTAGTCTGTTGGTAAGACGCTTTTCCTCCAACTAATAGATCAGGGGTTTGAAATACTTAGAAGGTTAGAGTGTGAGTGCGTCTGTATCATTTAATAATAATAAAACAAAAACAAAAAAAGAACTATAAATTAATAGGGTGCAGAATTGGATTAAAATTAGATTGCAGACGTAGGAGGATGTGTACTAATTAAGTAGTATACAACATAAAATATAATTTAACAAAAATTTTTATTAGCATTTATGCTCTCATTTTTTGACAAGAAAGTGATGTTGATTGAAAATATTAATTCTAAAAAAATAATATTGTGAAAAATGATTCTAATAGATTACTTATGATCATGTGTTCAATAATACCAAAAGAACTATTTAGCATTATGAATTTGTATTTATTTATTTATTTATTAATTAATATAGTTAATCAATAGATGTAACAACTAAGTTGCAATTAACATGTAATATAACTGTAAATGAGGCCTTATTTTAATGGCAAAGTCGAGGCACCCAAAGACTCTTTTTTGTGAGAGGTCTTGGGTTCTATGGTCATGTTTTTCCATTTTAGGTGGTGTTGTATTCCCGCCTGCGTGCGGTGTTATATTGTTTGGTGTTGAGGTCACACACGCAGGGCGTTTCTCGCCTGCGTGCGGTGATGTTTTTCCCACTGTTTGTGTGGTAGTGAGGTCCCATCTGTATGTGGGTTGCATAATTGATTATATCCAGAAACCTCTTGTAATTAAAAAAAAACATGTAATATAACTTTTTTTCCTAATTTTACAAATAAAATTTACGTACTTTATTAAGGTATATACCACATCAAATCGTAGTTCTAAAATTGAATTAAGATTTTCTTAAATTAAATTAGTAATAGTAGTAGTGATACCCTAAACCCTAAATAATAATAATAATAATAATAATAATAATAATAATACACTCTAAATATAAATTAGAGTTTATAATACAATATAATATGAAGTAATAAAAATAATACTCCGTATTAAATAAGCAAGAATTCTAAGAATGAGTACAAACGAAAATCTAAGAAATAAGAATCATGAAAAAATTGCACTATTTTTTCTTGTTTTCAGAATTTCTATTACTACTTTTTTATTTGATAAAAAATCAACACAAATACTCATGTGCAACTGGTTGCCAGAATAACACTACTTTATTCGGGAAATAACACTTGAACATTTTCGAATTACTTCAACATACAAATGACACTTGAAGATCTTCAAATGTCATTTGTATGTTAAAGTAGTGTTATTCATAAACCAGTTGCATGGTGTAACAGGTTGCACAGGAAAGTGCCTCAAAAATCAAATACAAAAATTAAAAAATTTAGAATAAGATTATTTTCCCAAGATAAAAATTCATGCCAAACAGACGGATCCTTAAAGTTTCTTATAAGAGCATTGATAACCCCTTACACGATCCAACCTACTCGTGTAAGGCTAAGAATGTAAGGCGTTGCAGCCTAGCCTTACTCGTGTATTACACGATAGATCGTGTATACACAATAGCCCCCAAATTTCAGCGCGTGTTCTACACGCGTCGGGAAAAAAAATACAAAAATTCAAAATTTGAAATTTAAAATCAGCTTTGATCGCCTCGATTTGCGGTTCATGACCGTTTGAAATTAAATTTTTTATGTAGTTTTAAATTATGTTTTTTTTATTGTAATTTTTAGGATTTTTATTTTAATGCAATTTTAATTATTAGTAAAATGTGTTATTTAAATTTGAGCAATTAAATTAAAATGAAAAGCATAAAAATCAAAACTAAAAAAATCATGTAGGCTATCATGTAACTTCAATGCGGCCTCCTTACTCAATGTGGTCCCCCCTCATCAAGTAGGCTATCGTGTAAGTTATCATGTAACCCAATTGCGGATGCTCTAATGTAGTTTATATATATATATATATATATATATATATATATATATATATAGTTGGTGATGTGAATAATACGATATGATAATTGAAAGACCGCGCTCGAATTGACCAATAAATATATTACATATACAAGATAGCTTTGCGCAGTCCCAACCAAACACTCAATAAAAATAATGTTTATTGTTACCATTCCATTCCTTTATTTGATTCCATTCCTCTACTCGAACCAAACGACCACTAAATATATTACATATACAAGATAGCTTTGCGCAGTCCCAACCATTTTTGTAGATACATATGATAATAAATCATAAAAGATAAAAGAAACAATTAAGTATTCAATCATAGTCTTCATACACACGTAGTGTAACAATATAATAAATATAGTTGCATATTATTGGAACAAACTAACAACTGGTTTTGAAAGCAACTGATGCTAAAATCTAAAATCAACCAAAATGAGAAAAGATGAGAAGGAACATAAATCTGCATGAATTTCGAAAAAATCCGTCTTCAAAATTACAGATTCTGCTTTGCACTATTCATGATTTCACGCAGGCTTACAGCTCGAAAGCATATGTTCTTTCCACAAAGTTGAAAATAACGTATGTTTATATGATCATATATGTGTATACATACATATAATCATATAAAAAACGTGATGATAGTAATATGTCGACTACCATCTTCAAATAAATCCAATACTTAATAAGAGGTGGTCAGGTAATCTGACTTTTCTCATTAATTTCAGAAAACTTATTTTCAACACGTAAACGATTATGTTTGGTTATAAAAATTCACAGGGTCTGAGGTCCTGAGTTTGAGTCAGTCGTGGATGTTATATTGTGATGAGTGGAGACTTTTATTTTTTATTTTTAAGCTTTATCAGCCAAATAAAGGTTTTGACAGCAATGATTCATACATGAATCATCAATTCAACTATTTTATGTTTTAGTATTTAAAATGTGTTATGAACAAGAATAAAAGGTTTTGGTAGCCTTTAAGCAACATTACTTATCCATGTCAAATCGCACAATTATCTGTCTCCTCACGTTACATAATAGGTTTTCAGTTGGGTTAATATACACAGAGAGGTTCAAATGATAACTTTTATTTAAAATGAGAACGGAGAATCATTATCAAAATTTAATTCTTGGATCATGAAGATTTACTGGTGAATGCATCCACTTGATAAATGAATGTATCACTTGGGTTTGAAATATAGAGAGAGCGATTTTTTTTTTTTTTCGTTTGATTTTTTTAGAATGCAGTTAATTGCACAACAAATACAATAACTTAACACCTCAATACAGTGTTCTCAATTTGTATTTTAAATTAAGTTTTTTACTATATAACCAACCCCAATATATATAGGGAATACAAAATTTAAACTTTTCTCCACGTAGTAGACAGTTAAAATTAAATCTGCATAGTTGATCTTGTATGATATGCGATTATAATTAAAAGAAGTATTACTGCAATATACAAAGAAGCATTAATCTGCATGAAATTCAATTATGATCTATTTAGTCAAGATCTCCGTACAAAGCAAAATGGTTATTAATTACTACAAGAAGAAAAATTCTAAGTTAGATATTCCCTATTACGGTGTGAAGAATTATTGAATGGCTATGTTGTAGAACAGGTTTTGCACATGATTGAGCAAAAAGTCAGATGTTGCACTAAAACGGCACTTACTTTTAGTGCTCCTTTAGTTCAAACAGAAAAATGGAAAGAAAATGAAATCTAATAAAGTGGTGAAATAATAATAATAATAATTACTTTTATTGATTGATAAAAAAATTATTACTTTTATTGAGTGTTCGATTTAACAATGAAAATGAATCACTAACAAGGGATTCCTTTTCTTTTGGTTCTCCTCTATTTTGAAGGGTAACAAATTGGATGATTGAATTACCCTCAAGTAAGAGTATTGATTAAAATAAATTCAAATAATTGAATTCATTTTCAACCTCCAAAAACACCCAACCAAACATGAACTTAGGATTAATCTACCTAAAAAAAATAATAAAAGTAATGCATGTTTACTTTGATAAATTGAACTTTGAAATATCGCACTAAACACTCTCTTAAAGTAATATAAAATACAAATTTCAAAGAGTGATGGTAGTATAGTTGGAACTACTAAGGCTATGTTTACTTTGATGGATAAATTTATCAATGGAAAATGATGGATAACACAAATTTATGCCTTTAAATGTCTTCTTCATTTTTGACACAAAAGAGATACTCACCATTTTTCCTTCCTTATTTTCACTTCAATGATGGATAATATTATCACACCAAAAATTGAGGAATAATATTATCCATCTTTGAAGTGAAAATAAAAAAGTAAAAATGATCAGCATCTCTTTTGTGTCAAATGTTGGAAAAAGAAGAAGACATTTAAAGGCATAAATTTATGTTATCTATCATTTTCCATGGATAAATTTATCCATCAAAGTAAACACAGCTTAAAAGAAAAAATTGCCCAAGCACAACAAAAATGCATGCTCATAAATCAATTCAACAGGGAATTATGAATCTCACTAGACATCGCAGTCAAATAATAAAGCAACACATTTTTTTTAATGTGACAACTCATAGAAAGATTAAATACATTGAATCATAAAGAAAACACGCACCCTACTTGTTCTACATTGCAACATACATTTTACTACTGCACAAACTTGTGCTTAATTCTATTCAAACAAGCTCAAAACATAATTTGTTTCCAACTCCAACTCAAAAGGACTGAAATACAGTAATTTCAATTCATTTACATCCCCTATCCTTGTTTGAGAATGCACTACAAACCTCAATCTTCATCCAACAGACCTGTTAAACCTGATTTGACCACTAATGCGAAGAACGGATACAGAGAGCATTGTATGTATATGATGTACAAGATTTAGAATACTCTGCAGTAATCAACAGAGAAATGAAATTGAGTCCTGAAATTTGAAAAGGTAAGACGATAAGCAAAACCGCAGAGAATCAAGGTCAACAGAGGCAGAATCACCTATACAAAAAGAGCTCTTATCTTACAAATTCTTTTGCCTATTATATCCCAAATTATTCATTAGTGACGATGTAGATACAAAACGAGAAAAACACTTTTCAAAGAGCATCTTCAGATTGTATTTCCAGAAAGGGATAATATCCTGCTCAACTCCCAGATCCATAATCCATGGCAAATTATCCACTAATTGTGATGATAATTACAATTTTCAATGGAAATAGACTATTGGAGTAGTGGGAGATCATTAACATGAAGATTCTAGATGTAAAATTAGTACAATATTATATATATAGGAATTAAGTGTAGTGGCATCCCTACAGGTAGCAGAAATGGCAGCATACTAATGTCCATTGGCACAAACAAAGACTCAAAAAATCTATCATAACATTTTTCTCTAACTTTCCGTTGTCGAGATAGTGAGTCAACCAAGAAACACACACGAAACGTGGAGCCTTAAGAGCATATTGACCATTCTCCATCTTTTATATAGAAGCATCAAGTACTGTTAGACCATTCATTACACCAAGGCCAGCAGAAAGATGGGAAAAGAGAAATAATCATTAATATATTGTTGCAATCATTATACTAAAGACCTCTCGGTTGGGAATTCAGCTTAGTCAAAAGACTGAAACACGACATATCAAAACCAGGTAAAGAATGAATTTGCAACTGCCACCAAAACAAAGAAACATTTTAACAAGTTATGAAGGAAGGGTCATGGTGTATCAGTAAGTTTCAAGTAGCTTCTAAATGAAGATCGAGACTCATGCTCATATGAAAATCATCTACGGACATGGACTTCAAACTCAAGTGTTCTAACTTTGAAAGTTAAGGTAGAAACAGTTAGGATAGCAAGACTAAGCCCTTCGAAAGTATGGTTCTCTAAATTCAAGCAGCTGTGCCTCTGTTTTTCGTTCATCTTGTTCATGTTCCCAACATATTATCCCCCGGGGGGTATACCATATGCATTGCCAGTTGCTTACATCACGCTGACAACAAAACCATCAGTAGCAAAATTCAGATTATCATAATGCACAAGGTTCACACAAATTTGGAGTGTTGGAAAGGGTGATTTTCACGTTTTAAATAATTTAATCAGCCTTCTTCCACTGGGGAAATCCATAATGAGAATGACTTAAGCCAACCATTCATGTTCAAATATATTTAAATCAGCCATCTTTCACACAGGGAATCCAATAACAAGAATTGTGTAAGTTGACTTGTTGACTTATAGCCCCAAATATCAAGTAATATATGATTAATCACACACTTAAAGAAGAAACTCAATGGTTCAAACTACTAAATGGAATGACAGGCTATCATATCACATTCTTCTGCACACATTTTATTCCATAAGCACCTTAAAATATACAGTTCAACATTGATATTTGCAGAGTAGCCAAATCAATATGCATATCTACTAAATGGAACAAGAAAATGGTTATTATAGATACCTGACCGTGTTCCTGATCTCGAGCTTCCACTCCCTAGCCAACATGGAAGCAAACCAGTTTCCCTATCATAAAGTTATATAATGCTTCAATCACATCAACTTCCTCTTCACATCTACCTCAACTCTCCAAATTCAAGCCCATAGCTCCCATCATTTTGCAAACTCATATCAAACACTTCTGAATCCAATTTCTGACCCTTCTTTACACCATTACTCCTCCTAATTTCTGTAGGAGAACCACCCCGAACGCGATCCTTCCTATCATAAATCCCTAAATTTCCAGAATCCATTCTTTCTGATTCAGCACTCTTGTACATTTTCCGATTTCCCTTCTTCCTAAATTTCCCCTTAATGTCTCGATTTTGGCCTTCCTTCGCCGCACCATCCGAGCTTCTCAGCTCAATACCTCCCACATTTCCTCCCAAATCCGTTTTCTCAACATTTGCCCTAACCCGGCCCGAATCCAAATCTTCTCCCAAACCGGAGCCCTCAAATCCGTCCGAATTAGTATCCGATTTCCCCGTTTTGCGATACGGTTGAATGCTATGAACAACCCCTTTCGGGAAGAATCGGGAAGAGGGCAAGCCATTATCGTGCCGGAACAATTCCGGGCCGTCCCTTTCAGACCACAAATCAAGCCCACCGGGCTTCTGAAACCTATCCGCCAGCACCTTCAATTGCTCGTCCGCGCTGACCGAGAACAAGTTGGGCGGCTTCTCGACGGCCTCCCAGGGCCGTTCGAGCTCGGAGACGGCGGCCTTCAGCTCGGCCCGTTTCCTCATCTCGTATATCTGCCGTTCTCGGGCCAAGCGGGCTTTGAGCAGCTGCTTCGCTTTCTTTGCCTGCATCCTCTTCCACTGCCACTTCGAGACCCCTCCCGGGTAGGTCCGGGGCCCGCCGCCCATCCGAATCGGCGTCGTTTTGAGGGAGAGGTGCGATAGTTTTTTGGCGAGGCACAGTGATTGGGCCCATATCGGACCGCCGGAAAGGGCTTTTCCTGATGAGAGAGATTGCGGCGTTGCCGGAACTGAGAGAGACAATGGCAAGATTGACATGCTAGTTTATATGCACGGTGCAAATTGTTGTGCAAAAATGTCGAGGGAGCTCTGAGTGTGTGAGAGAGAGAGACGATGAATAGACGATGAGAAAAGGATTCGAGAAAATCTACTGGTTTTGGGTGAATTGGGATTTGAATTTGGTAGTAATTCTATTCATAGCCCCATTTTACTCGTTACAGCCACCTATTTAAAATAATAGTAATAAATAATTATTATAAATTTATAATTTTACCCTATAATTCATAGCTGCAAAATTATATACCCACGAATTTCAATTTTTTCGAAAAACTTATAAAGAAGCCCAATCTAATTTCATTGCACTCTACGCTCTTTTTTTTTTTTTTTTTTTTTTTTGAGAGCAAAATTGGGACTGACATTAACTCAAACCAGTAAAGTTCAACACAAACGGCAAAGCCTCAGCGGAAACAAGAGAAAAACGATCATGCAAAGCATGCTTGGCAAGACTATCGGCAAAAGAATTTTCACTCCTAGGCGCCCAGCTGAACTGAATCTGTACGAAAGAATCCATCAGAGTATAGATCTGTCTGAGGGTATTGCCTAAATAAGAAAAGTCATCCTCCCGTTTGCAAAGGCGCCAATAAAGAAGTTGGCAATCAGTCTCCAGAATAGCTTTGGTAAACCCCTTTTCAGCGCAAAGACGAAGTCCCTCCAGGATAGCCCGAGCCTCCCCCTCCTCCACCGTGAAAGCACCTGCGAGAAAGCCACTCCTGTTTCCCAACAGAACATTCTCTGCATCAAACATAACATGTCGCAGCCCGAAAACCCGACGCTAGTGATAGCGGGGTACGAGTATCGATACGACTATTTTTAAAGAATAAAAGATAAGAAGAACTAGGTGAACGTCATGCGGAAGCTCACATCAAAGCATGCTAAGGAAAATCTTCATAAAATTAGCCCAAGGGTAAAAACGTCAACATTGTCATAACTTTTTAATTATCAGGAATTTCACGAACAAAAGCAAAACGGGTATAGCTCATTTTTCATAAGGAAGCATAATATGCAGAGTATCGCAGCAAAAGACGAACCGATTATATGTATGAAGACACATAACCGTGAGTGTATTGATTGGTCTCAAAAGAAAACTAAGTATCTCACACATCAAAACTCTAATATCATAAAGGCAAAGTAGAAATTCAAAATACATCGATTGAAACTCTCCCCCACCAGCACCAGACCTATCTCGCTCCCTGCTTAGCCTGCACATTTAGAAATACATGCAGGGCGTGAGTACATAATACTCAGTGGGCAAAAGCCGAAAAACAAGAAGGGTGCTCTTAGAGCTATAAGTTTGAAGTTTGCCACATCTCAGCAATACACAGAAATAAGTTAGTATTAAATGAATCTGTGCATGCAGTTTTCATAATCAAGATATCATAAATAAACGATAGCGCTATCAAAGTACTCATCATGCATGTACCACATCTACAACTCATCATAATCAAAGGTACTGAGAAGTAGGCCTCCCTCTCAAGTACCGTGACCGGCCGACCCGAAGACGGCTCGCAGTCACCTCTGTGCACAAAATTCCGCTTGTGGCAGGACCGAATTCGTCTCATCAGTAGAGGGTAACACACAAGTCAACATCAAAAATTGGCAAGTCAAACAGTTCTCAAATATCATTTATCTCAAAACATTTGTTAATCTCGTAACATCATAAAATCATTTTAGAAAGCTCATATGATAAACGTATACTCAAAATATTGCCCACCTGAAGTCCTTCGCTAATCCTGGAAAGAAATCAGGCAACTTACTTCTTCGTCTCGCTCGGGCCTTCATATGTCATCATCACATCGTCATCGTCATCGAAGGTTCATGTGATAAAACAAACCTTAGTCAGAAACTCAATTTCTAAATCCAAACTCATCTTAATTATAACTTCTCACTCAACGTCTGTTTACCCATTAAAACTCAATCCCTAGGTATACTCGGCTTCTAAGGATTCACACGTCCTATTTTCGACTTAACTCTCGACTCGGCTCAAACTCATAGCAATCAAGCACTTAAACAAGTATAAACACTTAAGCATATGAAAAACACACATAGACAAGTCAAAAATAAACTTCACTCTGCACTGACTCAACTTTAAAACCTCACCAGACTCTGTACAGAACTCTACTGGGGTCATAAATTATACCAAAAGAAACCTCTTTGAGTCTAGTTTCATTTAAAAAAAATTATGATCAAAAACTCCAAGTATTTTAGGAGATATGACTGTTTTACTACAGTCTACCATATTCGGCAGTTTTTAGCAACCGAAAATTTTGATTTTTTAAAAATAGTAAACGTTGTCAAAAGGGTCTGAAATTTGGTGGGTACTTAGCTAAGACACTCAGGTCCCAACCATAAAATTGGGGTTCCATAATGCTAAGGAAAGCTACTGGAAACGATGACTCTATTGGCAACTCACCGAACAATTCGGCAGAACGTAGTAGTTTTAGTTTTACATTTTATAAAAATAGCAACCGAAGTCCAAATGACTTGAAATTTTACCGGTATGCTCAAAACGCTCAAATATACTTACCATAAAATTTTCATGGTGTTTGGGTATCAAAAACCCCTCGAAAACAGTAGGTCAGTGCGTCGTGAAAAACGACTCCGAAACATACACACAAGCAAACATGCTCAACTCAACATTTCATACAAAGCAAACTCATCAAAGCTCATTTTAAGCACTTATAGCACTTAAAAACATTCAAATACAACAAAATACTCATAATACTCAATCTCGACTCTTTTCTTTCATCATCAACTCAAATCTCATAGAAAACACTTCAACGAACGCATCAAACAAATTCTCTTTTCAATTTCATGCTCGAAAATTACTCAAATACTCAAATATGATCTTTTACATCATATAACTCATTATTCACATATTCATTCTCTTTTTATCATGTAAACTATATTTTAATGAAAATCCATGTATCAACATAAAACTCTCAACAAAACATGGATAAAGTTCACATAATGATCATAGAGCAATTTGATCTCATTTTATCAAGCATCAAACTCACATCATACAAGAACTCAAAACTCATACAAACTAAATTAAGCCAAAATTTTATTTAGCCTACAATAGACTTAATCAAATGTACAAAGACACTACTATCATGCTTAAAAACATATATCTTAAGCAAAATCACTTAAATAACACATAGACCAAAAAGTCCTAATTTTTACTACACTAACTCTTTGAAATTTTTATAAACACATATGAATCTTTAATCTACTCAAGATCTCTCATTTTTAACCAATTAATCTCACATATAAACCATCAATTCACAAATTAGAGCATGAATACACATATCCCTAATTTTATTAAACTAACTCATATCAAAATCATCAATTGACCTCATATACTCAAATCACTCCATCAATCATCATCAAATACATCTCATGGACTCATCTACATCATCAATTCACCATTTAAATCATTGACTCAAAAGTTCCCATTTTTGGATAAACTAACTTCCATCGAAGTTTCACATCTCAAGACACATATATCACAACATACATCAATCATCAACAAACATCATATAAATCTCATTTTTCACCCCAAATCAAGAAAAGAAAAAGAAAAATTTTAAAGGGGTGAAGACCCACTTTTTTCGAAAATTAAGGAAATAGGGAGGGGGTGATTTTCTTGCTTCAATCTTTCAAGAATACACAAACAACATCCTTCAAGCAAGATTCATGGAAAAACATGGTCACTTACCCAAATTCTTACCAAAGTTCACACTTTCTCACTCTAACTTTGGAGCTCTTCTTCAAGGATTCTCTTGATTATAAGTGGCTAGAATGTGTTTATGGAATATTTTAGAGTGGTTTGAGGTGTTTGGTAATATTTTTGGAAGCTTCGAAGGTTTTCATCAATGGAGGAAAATGGTGGAAATGAGAGATGAAGGAGATGAGTGTGTGTGTTGGGCGAAAATTGTGAGTGAGGGAGAGAGGTGAGTTGGTCGAAAATTTCAAGTGAGGGAGAGAGAATTGGCTTTACAAGATTTAATTTGATCTTGTGTATCTTTAAAGAGATTTGAGATCTTAGGGAATATTTGGCAATTAAAGCATGATCTCTCTCACTCTAATCTCTCTCTCACTCTAATCTCTACACTCTCAATCTCTACTCTCTCAATAATACACTCTCAATCTCTACTCTCTCAATCTCTACACTTAGCAATTTGAGGCATTTAACATATGGTAGAGAAATTAAAATAAAGTGTGAGAAGGGTGATTAAATATTAATCACAATAACTATGGAAATGTCACTCATTAATAAGGTACCATAGTATAATTATTCATGTGACCAAAATAATAATTATAGCACTATTATTAGTGTACTCACTCAATTATAATATTCCTCTTCGTAGGAAAAATAATTTAAAAAATATTATGCTTGGAAAAATTTTCATAAACCGGCATCATTCGATTTCTCGATAAAAATTAAACCACACTTGCTTTGGAAACTTAATCAAAATTCCAAATGCTAAAGTCTCAAATAAAAATCATAATAACTTGGTCACAGTGACACACATCACGAAAATCACATAATCAATCAGTCACGTAATTTCACATAACGTCACATCAAAGCAGTCGGCAAATACAAACAAACTAGACGTCTCTCGGACCGACTCTTTTCATCAAGGTTCTCACTCTTTCTTCCTCGACTCTATGTCAACTCATTATTCCTATTTTCTTAATAGGACAGTAAACCTCTGATAACTCGGTATCTGGTAAATCTATTCCCGGTAGTCGGAAATAAAATAAAATCTCAACTCAATTCAATCAGCATCTCTATCTCAACTCATTTCTCGTATCTCATCACTCTAACTCCATCATTGGTTTATTCACTCGTATCTCTATTTAAAAGACAAACTGTCTTATCTGGTCATAAAAAATAAGTAGTCTCGCATCTCGATATCTCAGTACTCTCAATAGTGTTAAGACACTATCTCACAACATAGGAAAAGTACGGGGTGTTACATAACAGCCCCAATTCCAACTCCAATCCCAAAACCAATCGCAACATCACACTTGATTTTCACCTGAGTATTTCGGCTACAGAAAATCTGGGCAGGTTTGGGACCCATTTCGGGGGAGCTAACTGGTTCATCCAAATCGCACGTTGTGAGATCTTGAAGCAGTCGAAGTGAGTAAGAGATTTGTCTTGAAAAAGCAACAAGTTGCGAGAATACCAAATAGTCCAAGCCAGATTAGCAAAAGTTTGATGAACTTCTTTGTTCGGCACCAGCCTAATTCGATCAATCCACTCTTTTATGGAACAGAATTCCGTCGAGTTCAGCGGAGGAAGACGAAGAGGAGACGTCTCCCAAAGAAAAGCGACCCATGGACAATCACGAAGAGCATGCTCAGTAGTTTCCATGTCTTCTCCGCAACGGCGATATATTGGATCAACAGAAATAGATCGATCGAGGAGAGCGCCCGACGTAGGAAGAGCCCCAACCAAACTTTTCCAAAGGAAAAATTTAACCTTTGGTATAACCTCTAGTGCCCAAACCCAGTTCCATAAACTAGTATTGTCGATTGAAGTCGAAGCAAGATTCCGGTTTCTAAGAGAACAAGCCAAGAGATATCCAAATTTCACAGAGTACATGTTGCTCCTTCCACTAGGCCAAAAAGGTCTATCCGGAATAGAGGGGTTAACAGATAGATTATCAGTGAACTTCCATAAATCTTCCCCGGGGAGGATGTTAGCCAACTTTGACATATCCCAACTTGGCTGATTATCCAACAGAAGGTCAGCCACCCTATAGTTCGCCCATCTGTCATGAACTCGAGCAGTCTGAAATTTGCCAAAACCATCCGGCAACCAAGCATCCAACCCAATACGAATTCTAGAACCATCCCCCATTCGCCAAGCAATTCCTTCAACAAGGAGATCACGTCCAACTAGTAAGCTTTTCCATACAAAAGATGGATTATGGGCTTTACTAGCAAGGAGGATGTCCGCTCGAGGGAAATATCTTGCTTTGAGAGATCGAGCTAACAAAGTGGATCCATTCTGCAGAATTCGCCACGCCTGTTTTGCCAACATTGCCTGGTTAAATAAACCGATATCTCTGAATCCCATTCCCCCCTCGTTCTTTGGGGTGCACAACTTCCTCCAACTTTTCCAATGAATTCTTATTTCCTCATTCTTTTGGCCCCAGAAAAAAACTCGCAGCCACACTATTCAATCTCTAGCAGATTTGATCAGGGAGAGCGAAGCAGCTCATGAGGTAAGTAGGTATGGATTGTAGAACGGACTTAATCAACACTGTTTTTCCAGCCCCCGATAAGAAACGCCTCTTCCAATCTTTAGATTTTTTCCTCGTGCGGTCTACAAGCATCTGAAAAATCTCCACTTTTGATCTCCCCACAACACAAGGGATTCCAAGATACTTACCGTGCTGCCTTTCACACTGAACTCCCAGCTGATTGGCCAGCTTTTGCCTCGTCTGTGCTAGAACACCCCCACTAAACGAGATGGCAGATTTTTCAAGGTTCACCTGTTGCCCCGAAGCACCTTCATACTGGATCAAAGTATCCCTCACAACAGCAATCTCCTCAGAACAGGCTCTGCCAAAGATTATGCAATCGTCTGCAAATAAGAGGTGGCTCACCCGAGGGGTCATTTTGCGCAGACGCGTACCATGAATAAGATGACTAGCCTCCGCTTGTCGAAGAAGACCGGAAAGGGCTTCTGCACAGAAAAGAAACAGGAACGGCGACAAAGGGTCACCTTGCCGAAGGCCTCGACTAGGTTCAAAAGAATCTCCTGGACTGCCATTCACTAAAACACGGAAAGAAACAGTGGAAACACAACGCATAATAAGATCCACAAGAGAAAAGTGAAAACCAAGTTGTCTCATCATAGCTTCTAAAAAGCCCCATTCCACCCTGTCATAGGCCTTCGCCATATCTAGTTTAAAAGCAAAGCAACCCTTAGACTTAGCTTTGTTCGATTTCATCATATGGAAAATTTCAAACGCTAGCAAAGCATTATCAGTGATTTGACGTCCTGGGACAAAAGCAGATTGGTTCTCAGAAATGATGGAAGTGAGACAAACTTTGAGTCTATTTGTAATGACCTTAGAAATGAGTTTATAAATAACATTATAAAGACTAATGGGCCTAAAATCAGCTGGGAGACAACAATTTTTCTTTTTTGGGATTAAACATATGAAAGTGGAGTTAATGGGGCTAGGATCAGCACCATTATTAAGAACATCGAGGATCATAGAAATCACATCGTTTTTAGCATGAGACCAACAAGACGAGTAAAAAATAATCGGCATACCGTCAGGCCCAGGGGCCTTAAGAGGAGGCATTTGTTTCAAGGCTTGAGTAATCTCATCCGCTGTGTATGGCCTGGTTAGCATGTTGTTCATTTCCTCAGTCACCACCGGCTCGATGGAACGAAGGATGTCCTCAGGATTCTGATTTGGGCCAGCCGAAAAGAGCTCCTGAAAGTTATGTCGTAAGATGATCTCCATTTCGTCATGTTTTTTAGCAACAGTCCCATCCCTCCTCTGAATTTTTCGAATATGATTGCGCTTTTTCCGACCATTAGCCACTCTATGAAAGTATCCCGTATTTCTGTCTCCCTCTGAGAGCCACTCCGCTCTAGACCGCTGTTTCCACATGAGTTCCTCTTTGTTCAGTAGGTCATCCAGCTCCTCCTCCACATTCCTTTGTTTTTCCTTTGTGGTAGCATCACAATGGGTCTTCTGAAGATCAGCAAGATTCTTCCTGAGTTCATCGCATCTTTTCCTAATGTGTCCAAATTCGGATTTCTCCCAACTCTTGAGTTCGACCCCCATCGCCAGGATCTTCTGGTTAACAGCAGCAACAGACTTGTTCGGTCCTCCATTTTCCCATAACCAATTACAAAAAGGGCTTGCATTTCTCATCTTTAAGCCACATAGCTTCAAACCGAAAAGGACGAGGTCGGGGTCTGGACTCATCAGCATCACTAGTCAGAGAGAGAAAAAGCGGACAATGGTCGCTGGATTTTCTTAGCAAATGGGTAACCTCGAACCCAGGAAAAGAGTCGATCCAAGTTTCATTGCCAAAGATGCGGTCCAAACGTTCAAGAATATGGTCATCTCCCTTCTGGTTATTCGTCCAAGTGTAAGCTTCTCCCGTGAACCCCAAATCCATTAGTCCACAACAATCCACCGTCGAACGGAAAGTACTAAGCCGAGAATCAGGCTTCGTATTTCCTCCAAGCTTCTCAAAATGAAATAAAGTTTCATTGAAATCTCCCACACAGATCCATTTATCTCCAACCAGCGGCAAAAGAGAAAGCATAAGATCCCACGTAAGCTTATGGTCCTCCGTTCTGCTCCAGCCATATATCCTACAGAAGTCCCAATTCGGCCAAGATTGACTCTCCACTGCCGCCAAGATATGATGTTGGGAGGAAGATTTTAAATCAACATGAATATCATCCGACCATATTAGCCCTAACCCTCCTTTTCTGCCACCGTCATTCTCCTCACAGTCAACCACATAAGAATTATCAAGACCAGTTTTCAAAAGAATAGGTGCCCACTCTGTTGTCTTAAGTTTAGATTCCATTATGAACACCAATTCGGGCTTCTTTTGTTTGATTAACCAAACAAGCTGACGAACCGTCGGTTGGTTCCCAAGCCCCCGACAGTTCCAAATAAGGCAACTCATTGTGCCCAGCGGGATTGCTCATTAGCAATCTCCGCCGATAGTGCATTTGGGGGGGTAATATCAACATCACTCACATCTCCTTTGAGACGTTTTTGGACGTTTTCCACATCAGTTTCTCTATATGAACTCTCTTTCTCAAATGAGTGTCGTTTCCAAGCAGTGTTTTTGGAGGATTGGATTTTTGGGGTTTTGGGTTTAGGTGAGCGTAAAAATCTGGTCCATGTTTTCTGTTTTGGTTGTTGGTCAAGGTTTATTTTCTGGTTGGAGGGAAGATCAAGATTAAGGAATTTGGCTAGATCACAGATTGGGGTGATGTCGTCAGTTGGATTGAAGGCCGCTCTAGTACTTCCAAGATTATCCATGGGAGGTAAAAGATTGGTTATTTTTCCAGAGGTCAGTGAGGAAGTGAGTGTGGGGGTAAAAGAGGTGTTTGTTGTGGTATCAGTCTGGTGGAGGGCATCGGGAGTTTTAGTATCACTGTGGTGGCTGGGTTGTTTGGAAAGATTATGACTTGCATTGTTGAAAATTTGCATGGGGCCGAGGGCAGACTTTTGGGAGGTAGAGTGGGTGGGTTGATGTTGGTGCTGCTGATTGGTGTATATGGGGTTTCTGTTTTCAGGTGGGTGGGGGGCGAGATTATGGGCAAGAGGTGGAGGGCGAGGTCTATTGGGGAGGACAAGAGGATGGGTGGGGGCGTGGCACTGTTGATCTTGTTCAGGGTTGGGTTTTCTTGTAGGGTTCATCTTCTTGCTCATCGGGCGAAGTCTTTTGAGAGGTGAAGCCTTTAGGATGGGGCCATAGTTAACATCATCGAACTTTTTTCCGTTCTCATCCTCTTCAGATTCAATCTCGCAAGCACGGGTGTGATGCCCCATAAATCCACATTTATAGCAGAAAATCGGAAGATTTTCATACTTTAGGGGGATCCAAAGTTGCTGAGCTTCAAAGAAAATGGTAAGACCTCGCAGAAGAGGTTTTGTGACGTCAAAATTCACCTTAAATCTCGCGAAACAGCCCGCATAGTTTGCTCTCTCGTCCACCTCCTCCACTGAGCCAATTTGTTTCCCAATATTGCTGATTATATTTGGATGCATGCACTTCATCGGAAGATTGTAGGCTCGAACCCAAAAGCTGCACTTGTCTACTGTGATATTTGAAGGCTGAATCGACTCATCAAGACCCATAATAGCAAAAAGATATCCATCGAAATGCCACGGCTGCCTCTTGAGCACCCATTCCCTGTCTTCGGCTGATTCGAATGAGAAAAGGAATAAATTCTTACTCCATTCCCGAGCTTCAAAATCATTAGAGGTTTTCCAAGATTTTCTCATAATTTCCATTCAATGGAAACCATTTGGGGGCTTCTTGGCTATAAGTCTACCCACCAAGCAGAAAATTTTCTCCACCTGCGGACTATCGCCAGTTATACCAATAGAAATATCAATCAACTTTGACTCCCGATCGGTGCGCTCTTCCGGGCCGTTCACCAAATCAGAATCCCGCGAAGATCCTCCTCGCTCCATACCGTGCGGCAGTCAAAGAGAAACAAAACAAAACCAAAAAAATGAACGAAAGAGAAAACCGTCACCCAAAAACCAAAGGGAAGCGACTGAAAAAGGAAAGACGGGGAAGGAAAAGAGGGGAAGAGATGGGAGAAGACCAGAGACGCCGTCAAGCAGAGGCCAACCCAAGACAAGACTCAAAGAAGATGACGAAGCCCTAGAGAAACTAGAGAACAGAAAACCCTAGACTCGCTAGGGGATGTTACTCATTGCACTCTACGTTAGAATGTTGTTTTGCTAAGAATTTCTTGGCCAAAACACGAGAGGGTATGGGATGAGCACTTCTAATGTGGTAGCAAGAGATTGAGTTGACTCATTGAGGTTTATAAACTTCTAATTGAGGTTTAGACTCGTCCTTAATTTGGTATGGATGTGATTCTTGTTAATTTAGGTATTTGTTTTCTGAAAAGAATTTTTGGAAATAATTTTGAGAGAGCAATGCGTAAAGAGGATTTCTGGTGAGCCCCAACAGTTGTTCCATCTTGAGAAAATTATTGTATACGAAACCTTCACCGATGAATCACAAAAAACTTGCAACAAAGATTGAAACTTCATTCATCTATTGCATCTGCATTCTTTATAGAGGCACTCTTGTGTACACCTGGGTACACGGTGCACCCGGATTATCCGCGACCCTGACCCGACACGCTTGACCCGGTTTATATATATAAATGGGTTGTAGGTTTCAGAAGATATTCTCACTCCTTTCACGCGATTCTCGCCCCCTCTTTTCCCTCTATCGTGCATTGCCTCCCTCTCCACTTCACTCGACTTCTCTCTCTACCGTGGTCAGTCGCCGCGGACGGCCACGGCTCGAGCAGCGCCGATCGTCGTCGTCAGCCGAGCTTCTGCCGTGGTGGTTCGCCGATACTGCTACCCACCACCGCTCCAATCACACCACCACTGCCCCCGGCACCCGCCTCCAGCCTCCGGCCTCTGACTCCGACCGCAACCGCCTTCATTCTTCAGGTATCAACTAAATGAAATTGATGAATGCATTTAGGTATTAAATTTTAGGGCATTTTGAGCTTTAATTTTAGGGATTTGTGGCGTGAATTTTCGCCATTTTATTTTGCTTCTTTTGTTTCATTTTGTTGTTGTTGGTTATCCTGAATTGTTTGTCATTTTACCCTTGCAAGGAGGTGGTGGTTTTGCGGCGGATGGAGAAGGTGGTGGGAGAGCAGTCTATGGATTGGTGCCGCCGCAAGGAGCGGTGATGGTGCTGGTGTATGGAGTTGAAAATGTTGGTGAATGATGTGGGAAGCAAATTATTGATGATTTGCAGTTAATTGATGCTTAAACTGGAATCGTTGTGTTGATTTAGTGTAGTTTATGCAATTATGTGCAAATGAATGATACTATTCTCTTATGTGAATGACATTTCGATTTACTAGAAATGACACTTTTATTTAGGATAATGATACTCAATATAATATTCACTTAATTAAAAATAAATGACACTTTTTATCTTAATAAAAAATGTACTATAAATACTTTTTAGTTAACAATAAATGACACTTAAAATTTATCTAAATAATATTATTTTTATTAGTAAATGACATTTTTACTATATTTAAATGACACTATTTTTCTTAGTAAAAGATACTTTTAATATATCTAAAAACAACAATATTTTTCTTATTAAATAACACTATATGTATTAATAAATGATACTACCACATTTACATTTAAATGACACTTATAATTTATCTAAATAACACTATTTTTTATTAATAAATAACACTTTTACTATATTTAAATAACATTATTTTTCTAATAAACAACACTTTTGATATATCTAAAAATGACATTATTTTTCTTAGTAAATGACACTATTTTTCTTAGTAAACAACACTTAGTATATCAAAAATGACGTTATTTTTTTAGTAAATGAGGATAGTGTTATTTAGATAAATGAAAAGTGCCATTTAAATGTAAATATGGTATCATTTATTAATATTAATAAATGATACCATATTTACATTTAAATGGCACTTTTCAATTATCTAAATAACACTATCATATTATATAACATTGTATAATTCTACAAATGACACTACAGGAAATGACACTGACATGTTATATAAATGACACAATTTTGTTCTACAACTGACACTATATGTAAATGACACTTACTCTATTATAAATGACACTAAATGACATTATTTTGTTATACAATTGACGAAAATTATGATTATCTCATAGTTTCCTTTAGTTACTTTTCTTTTATTTTAGTGTCATTTTAGTGTCTTTTCCGTTTCTTTTTCTTCTTCTTGTTTTTAATTCTTTTCTTTTCTTTTCTTTCATTTTAGTATCTTTTCCGTTTCTTTTTCTTCTTCTTTTTTTTAATTCTTTTCGATTTGTTTCCTTTTTGTTCCGATAAAATACTTTTCCTTTCATTCTTTTCTTTCCTTTTTCATTTTCTTCTTTTTTTTCTTCTTCTTTTTTCTTTTTTTCTTTTTCTTTTTAATTATATTTTTATTTCAATCTTTTCTTCTTTGTGATAAATAATATTATTTCTCTTAGTAAATGACATTATTTTTCTTGATAAATGACACCATCGGTATTAATAAATAATATTATATTTATATTACAAATAACACATTTAATATATTTAAATGACACTACTTTTCTTCGTAAATGACACTTTTAATATATATCTAAAAATGATATTATTTCTTTATTAAATAACGCTAGTTTTTTAGTAAATGACATTTTTAATATATTTAAAAGAAACTATGTCATTTTGAAATGAAACTTTAAGATTTTCAATGACACTACAAGATTTCAAAATACACTATGATATTTTGAATGATACTACAAGAATTCAAATGACACTACAAGATTTCGAAATGAAACTTTAAAATTTTAAATGACACTACTCCGATATACAAATGACACTTTAACATTTCGAATGACACTACAATATTTTAAATGACCATTTAATATTTCAAATGACACTTTAGTATTTCAAATGACACTACTCCGACATACAAATGACACTACAAGATTTGGAACGACACTATAACATTTCGAATGACACTATGACGTTTCAAATGACACTATGAGATTTCGAATGACACTATAATATTTGTAATTACACTATACCATTTTGAAAGATACTTTAACATTTCGAATGACACTTTAAGATTTCGAATGACACTTTAACATTTGAAATAACACTTTAACATTTCAAAATGATACTTTAAGATTTTGAAATAACACTATGAGATTTCGAATGACATTACATGATTTCAGATGACATTATAACATTTTGAAAGACACTTTAAGATTTCGCATGAAACTTTAACATTTGAAATGATACTTTAACATATCAAAATGACACATTAAGATTTTGAAATAACACTATTAGATTTCGAATGATATTACATGATTTCGAATAACACTATAAAATTTCGAATGACACTACATGATTTCGAATGACACTATAATATTTTGAATGACACTATAATATTTTGAAAGACACTTTAACATTTCAAATGACACTTTAAGATTTCGAATGAAACTTTAACATTTCGAATAACACTATAATATTTGGAACGACACTTTAGCATTGCGAATGACACTATGAAATTTCGAAAGACACTATAACATTGTTAGGTCCTGAGGGTCTCGAATAGGTGTATGGGGGGGGGGAATACACCTATAGGCTATTTTCAAATTAATCTACCGACCTCAATCAGAGGGATCTCAGTCAGAGATCAAAACGAAACTTTACATGCAAACAAAGACGCCTGTTTTACTGAAATCAGTTTTGACCAAACAGGGTTGACGACTGATACTGAAAGCTCTTCAGTAAAGAGTTATCAGTTAAGTTGCTGGAACTTAACTGATGCAAGTAAGGGCTTCAGTCGTGTTTTCTAAAACAGAGATGATAACACTCTTTCTGACTATCGAAAGATAGATCAGTCAGACTGATACCATACGCATCGGAAATTAAACTTAGTTTCGAAATAGCCTTGGTGGAGCAAGTTATTGGTTATGGTTTCTCTTTGCAGTTAGTCAGTGTTCAGTTTTATCAATTGAAATAACACAAGTAAGAATGTAAAACTGAAAGCTGTAAACAACACAGAGACTTTTATGTGGTTCGGAAAAACCCTTTTCTACATCCACGGTTGGTTGATCAGACCAACAATCCACTCCGCAAGTGCTTAACAGGTGCACTGCAAACCGAACCGTGTGCTTGACTGGTGCACACAACCGTACACTGAAGAAAACCCTTCTCCAGTACCCGCGCTTCACTCGCGTAGGATTTCCCTTGCTTAACACAACCCGTGCTAAGACTCTCAGAGTCAGAAAACCCTTCTGACCTCCGAATCACTCAAAACACTCTTATGGGGGGGAGGTTTGAACGAGTGCTAACTATACTTACAAAGAACAAGTTCTTTGAAGCAAGTTTGACCTTTGGCTTCTGGGTAAACAGATATATGCCTAGGGTCTAAGAGAATGTATGTAATCAGCAGTGACTGTAACACCCCGCCTATTTATATTAAGTTTAGAATTTATTTTAAACTTAGATTAGGATGATTTACGCCGGAAAAATGAAAAATGATTTATATTTTAAATTCCAACAAAATTTCTTTTCAGAAGCCTTTATAAAAATTTAGTCTTTTGAAATTTTGTGCATTTCATAAATCGAATTATATGAATATGTGATTATTCTATATGATTAGTATTTATTTGTGCATGATTTAATTTAAGTCTATGTTAGGCTTTAATTATTTAAATGTGTTGGGCTTTGACAAATATTTATTTGGGCCTTAGTTTTTATTGAAATGATATTCTATAAATACCAAAGCTCAAACCAACCTCCTCCTTTGCACCACAGCCAAGTACAGCACGCATGCTGCTGCTTGTATTTCACCATGCCTCTACAATTGCTACACTATTCACCCCCATGCGTCCACTCCTGCAAGTCATCCAAAATCCCTATGATTAAGGGATTTTGGTTATTTTTTTTCAATTTTCACGTCTCACACTCACCATGCGCGCCCACTCTTTTGACTCCTTCACCCACGCTTCCTACCATGCAGTATCTTTTGACTCCTTCACCCACGATTCCTACCATGCCTTCTACTGCAGCAAGTACCTTACTCCCTTAAATATCTCCCTTATTTATCTAATTCCTCACCCCAACAACGAAATTCCAACAGAAACAAGATCACCATACATAGCATATCAGTTAACACACAGCTCACTCCACTCTAGCAAGAACCACACCCGTGCAGAGAAAGTGAAGCCAACAAGCTTTAAATCACAACTTTGCATACTTTTAAGCTCAAGTGAGCTCCCTTCGCCGGGCCGTTTATTCGCCGACCGGCCACTAGGCTCTGAACCGAGAACGTGTACTCGTTCCTCCATCTTCAGGCTACCAAACCCAACAATCGAAAGGTCGAAGCCTTCTCTGTATTTTCCTGACCAAAGGCCGCAATATCCTTCGGCGGCCAACGTCGAATTCCCGACTTAGCAACCGGCCAACTTACGGCCTTCGTTTCTCACTATCCTTACGACGAAAAAGGATCGAGAAACCACCGTTGTGTAGCCTGATATACCTCGCACGAGGAAAACTAAGTCGTAGACCTTCGCGGCTAAACACCATCGCGGAACGACGACCAGAAAAACCCCCGGCGAACAACTTCCATTAGTGCTCACTTGGACAGGGGTAAGTTAACGCCCTTGTTTCAGTGCATTCCCGTTTCTATTATATTATGGGAAATTTCTAGAGTATAGATGGGAGTGTGGTGAATATTCGTACAAAGTTTCATGTCATTTGAACTTCGTTTACTACCCTTTTAAAATTCGAGAAGTCTACTGCCCGTATCTGCTGAAACTGTCGTGAGACAGATGATTAGGTTAATTATTTCAGTAACCATATGATGATATTTAACTCTCAAATTTTTATTGTATAAATATATATGTGTTATCTATCTGCATATAAAATTTGAGGTCATTCCGATAACGTTTGCTATTTTTCAAAAATCTGGACTTTCAGTTGGCAGAAACTGCCGAATCTGGTAGGCGATGGGAAAATCGCTATATCTCTTAAACTACTTGGAGTTTTTCAACATATTTTTTTTCAATTAAACTAGACTCAAAGAGGTTTCTATTGATATAAAATTTGACTCCATACGAGTTCGGAGTAAAAGCAGTTTATTGGTTGAAGTTGAATCTATACAGTTTTGTTAAAATGGGCTGCCTTCTTATATTAATTAGACTTTATAATTAGTTTAATTAATTTATTTAAAGAATGATTTGCATAATAATATTAAATTATTATTATGTGCACATTTTAAGTAAATTACTTATTATATGCTAAGCATGACATGATATTGCATTATATTTTGCAATAAAAGTATTTATGATTTAATTGGTTTTATTTATAATTCCAATTATGGCGAATGGGGAACGCACTGAAGGTTGGTGGCCTTATCCGATCGATGAAATTAAGAAGGCAGTGGCTCTGGACATGGCAACGCATAGCCATATAAGGATGGTGAAATAATGGGCTGGTTTTTTCTCTGGTACATTTTCTCGATCAGTTGGTGTGCGGTTAGCTGGAACTGGATTGGGGCTGGTTTGGCTCGGCGTTTGAGGGGGAGTTTTGGTTCCGACTTGGCTGAAGTGTGTTCGACGTCCTTTTGGTGGAGTTTCGATGGTCAACTGGTTAGTCATCTTTTGAGGAGATGTCTTGTTTTTTCATCGAGCAGGACACCAGATCTGCATCTTTCGGATGGTTTGCTGTTTTACAGCGTTTGGAGGCAGGATGGTGCTGGCTTTGGCGGCTTCGGTGGCTCTTATTGTGTGAATGTCAGGATGGACATGGATAGGAGGAAGTTTTGGGGTGTCTTCTCAACCTTCTTTCGGTCGTCTGGTGCGCTAGCGGCTGGGGTTGACAAGGTCGGATCCCGCTGGTTGTGTCGAGGTTGGTCTGGGTCTCTCTCTCAGACTGGACTGGCGACTGGGTTCGTTTATGCGAAGGGTAGCTTGGGTCGTAGATGCGCTCTCCTGCTCAGCTTTTACAAGCGTAAACGAGCCTTCTTGTTTTTTCTTTGCTTGGGGTTTGAGATTCTTTTGGCTCTTTGCTTTTTATGTCAGAAAGGGATCCGGGGCTTCTTGGAGGCGATGGTTAGGCCGGAGCTTCTGAAGTTGCTCCTTCCCTCTCTGGCTAGTTTCTGTTTTTGTTCTTTCTTCACGTTGGTGCTTTGTAATTAGACGAGTACTCTTTTTCCCCTTTGAAGTTTTTCCCTTTGGGTTTTCTTTAAAGGGGTTTTAATGAGGCTCGGCCCTTTGCTTGCTCTCTTGTGCTTCTCTGGGTTCTTAGGTTTTTTCTTCTTTCTTTTTTAATAAATCTGATTTTAAAATAAAAAAATTTATAATTCCAATTATTAAAGAAAATCGAGTAAGGATATTGTTGGTGTCCTTAACTCAAGAATTTTAGTTTTCAATTATTATTCATTAAATTTTTGAAAACCCGGCGTGATAAATCATAGTAGTTAAGTGCACCCACTAAGACTTTAAGTTAGCTTCACGAGACCTATTAAGAATAGAATTTCTTGTAGGCTTTGTGACCAGGGGGATTAGCGCTGCTTTCCCAAGACAGGTTTATATGTGATTATGATCTTCAGGCTTTGCCTAACCAGGTGGGCTTACTTTCCAAATGTATAAAGTATGATTGAGTTATTAAGCTCTAAATGTTTCAATGAAATGCAAATTGTTTATTCTATTAAATGCAAACTGTTTATCCAATAAAATATTTTGTGCACTCTGCTCCGTTTAAGGCTCGCAACAATGAATCGATCGAGGTTCTCTCTTGACCTAACACGTTATTTGAGAATTGTGTACACCTATTAGCTGACCTGGTGGGTTGATCTCCATCGGGCACTAATCATGTATGAGGCGTTATAAGGGTGCTCGACGGGATGTGTTCCGGAGCATTGGGTCCCAAATGGGAGCTTGGCTGGGTTACGCCCTCAGTCCAAGTAAAGCAGGAGTAATGGATCCGTCGGTGGCTAAAAGGTCCGGGATCACAGCGAGTAACGGAAAGGGAGTGTGACATGTGCGCACAAATGAAAGAAATGTTTTAACATGCTTAGAAGTTATTTCATTTTAAAACCTTCTAAGTCATGTCAAGTATAATTGGATAAACTGCTCTTTATTAAAATATAAAATGTTTCAGAAAATGCATGCCCACTAAGTACATTAGTACTTAGCCCAAAAATACTTTCAAATGTTTTCAGGTTGGCTGGCCGGTGCTGACGGGACGGAGCTGAGGCTAGCGATAAATTCCTATGTTAGACTTCCGCTGTAGCAATTACTCATATCAGTCTTTTGTTTTCTCAACTTAAGATCTTCATGTTAAATTTCAAATGATATACCTGACCGAGCTTAGACTCTTCACTACTAAATTTATGCTAATGAATGTCGGTTGTCAGAAGCATGAAACAAAACTTGTGATCCAAAGGGGCATAGCCCGACTCTCTATCTTATTATTCGGGTTTTAACAAGGTTGTTCCTTGTTTATTTCTATGAATTAGTTGCACCTCGATTATATTTATTCATTCAAGAATTGGGGTGTGACAGAATGGTATCAGAGCATGAGTTTCCTTTCATGTTTCTGATAACCATAAGCTTTTGATGTCGAGTCTAGAATAGTATCTCTAGACTTCTAAGAATGTCAGTAGCCCTCAGCTCGCCGTCACACTGCCGCAACAAAGGTACGATAATAGTTTCAAAAAAAAAATATACATATATGTATTTCAGATGTTATGAAAGTTTTCAAGAAAATGTGCGCCTTATGTTTACGATGCTATGTGAATGCTTTTTGTCGTGTTTGGGACTACCCGAACCCATAACGACTCAATGAATGTATTTCGTGTTTGGGACAACCCGAGCCCTTAACGAATCAATGTATGTATGTATGTATGGTCGAGTTAGATTCCTTGAATCTTTCCGGCATAAGCAAAGTTTTTCATGAAAGGGACATTTAATGTCCATATGACTCAAATTTTCAAAGAAAGCAAATATATGTATGTATGTATGAATAAATGATGAGAAAGCTTTATGTTATCATTTTAGGTTCAATGCCTATATGATTAGAATGATGAGTTATTTTACAAATCGTTTGAGAACCACCCAATAATGCCTTACGAATGTTAGTCGTGATAGCACCGCTAGAACGACATAGAATGGACCTATATGATACCAAAGATTTATGATTGAAGTACTTAGAAGTAAGTGCTTTAAGTTAGAAGTTGACTTAGAGCTTTATAAGAGATAAGAAGTTGACATGATTGGGGGCGAAGCTCCCATTTGACTGAGTGATTCGTTGTGCAGGGTCTGGCCAGCCCACATAACTAAGATCTCGGTGATTGTCAATTAAGATTTTTGACCTTGAGTAGAGCGTCATTCCAATGTATAGACTCTCACTATGTAGTTGCCACAATAAGATTTTTCTTCCATCACAATAAGCACAATATTATTAGAATGAGTTCGTTTGTCAACAGTTCTCGAGACATGAGACGTAGCATTCTCACGATTAGAAAATGTGATAAGCATCAAGCTATGTAGGTGCACTGATAGTGAATGTCTAGTACTCCAAACTAGATTCCCAAGTATGCAATTTCGAGGACGAAATTTTTATAAGGAGGGAGGAATGTAACACCCCGCCTATTTATATTAAGTTTAGAATTTATTTTAAACTTAGATTAGGATGATTTACGCCGGAAAAATGAAAAATGATTTATATTTTAAATTCCAACAAAATTTCTTTTCAGAAGCCTTTATAAAAATTTAGTCTTTTGAAATTTTGTGCATTTCATAAATCGAATTAGATGAATATGTGATTATTCTATATGATTAGTATTTATTTGTGCATGATTTAATTTAAGTCTATGTTAGGCTTTAATTATTTAAATGTGTTGGGCTTTGACAAATATTTATTTGGGCCTTAGTTTTTATTGAAATGATATTCTATAAATACCAAAGCTCAAACCAACCTCCTCCTTTGCACCACAGCCAAGTACAGCACGCATGCTGCTGCTTGTATTTCACCATGCCTCTACAATTGCTACACTATTCACCCCCATGCGTCCACTCCTGCAAGTCATCCAAAATCCCTATGATTAAGGGATTTTGGTTATTTTTTTTCAATTTTCACGTCTCACACTCACCATGCGCGCCCACTCTTTTGACTCCTTCACCCACGCTTCCTACCATGCAGTATCTTTTGACTCCTTCACCCACGCTTCCTACCATGCCTTCTACTGCAGCAAGTACCTTACTCCCTTAAATATCTCCCTTATTTATCTAATTCCTCACCCCAACAACGAAATTCCAACAGAAACAAGATCACCATACATAGCATATCAGTTAACACACAGCTCACTCCACTCTAGCAAGAACCACACCCGTGCAGAGAAAGTGAAGCCAACAAGCTTTAAATCACAACTTTGCATACTTTTAAGCTCAAGTGAGCTCCCTTCGCCGGGCCGTTTATTCGCCGACCGGCCACTAGGCTCTGAACCGAGAACGTGTACTCGTTCCTCCATCTTCAGGCTACCAAACCCAACAATCGAAAGGTCGAAGCCTTCTCTGTATTTTCCTGACCAAAGGCCGCAATATCCTTCGGCGGCCAACGTCGAATTCCCGACTTAGCAACCGGCCAACTTACGGCCTTCGTTTCTCACTATCCTTACGACGAAAAAGGATCGAGAAACCACCGTTGTGTAGCCTGATTTACCTCGCACGAGGAAAACTAAGTCGTAGACCTTCGCGGCTAAACACCATCGCGGAACGACGACCAGAAAAACCCCCGGCGAACAACTTCCATTAGTGCTCACTTGGACAGGGGTAAGTTAACGCCCTTGTTTCAGTGCATTCCCGTTTCTATTATATTATGGGAAATTTCTAGAGTATATATGGGAGTGTGGTGAATATTCGTACAAAGTTTCATGTCATTTGAACTTCGTTTACTACCCTTTTAAAATTCGAGAAGTCTACTGCCCGTATCTGCTGAAACTGTCGTGAGACAGATGATTAGGTTAATTATTTCAGTAACATATGATGATATTTAACTCTCAAATTTTTATTGTATAAAGATATATGTGTTAGCTATCTGCATATAAACTTTGAGGTCATTCCGATAACGTTTGCTATTTTTCAAAAATCTGGACTTTCAGTTGGCAGAAACTGCCGAATCTGGTAGGCGATGGGAAAATCGCTATATCTCTTAAACTACTTGGAGTTTTTCAACATATTTTTTTTTTCAATTAAACTAGACTCAAAGAGGTTTCTATTGATATAAAATTCGACTCCATACGAGTTCGGAGTAAAAGCAGTTTATTGGTTGAAGTTGAATCTATACAGTTTTGTTAAAATGGGCTGCCTTCTTATATTAATTAGACTTTATAATTAGTTTAATTAATTTATTTAAAGAATGATTTGCATAATAATATTAAATTATTATTATGTGCACATTTTAAGTAAATTACTTATTATATGGTAAGCATGACATGATATTGCATTATATTTTGCAATAAAAGTATTTATGATTTAATTGGTTTTATTTATAATTCCAATTATTAAAGAAAATCGAGTAAGGATATTGTTGGTGTCCTTAACTCAAGAATTTTAGTTTTCAATTATTATTCATTAAATTTTTGAAAACCCGGCGTGATAAATCATAGTAGTTAAGTGCACCCACTAAGACTTTAAGTTAGCTTCACGAGACCTATTAAGAATAGAATTTCTTGTAGGCTTTGTGACCAGGGGGATTAGCGCTGCTTTCCCAAGACAGGTTTATATGTGATTATGATCTTCAGGCTTTGCCTAACCAGGTGGGCTTACTTTCCAAATGTATAAAGTATGATTGAGTTATTAAGCTCTAAATGTTTCAATGAAATGCAAATTGTTTATTCTATTAAATGCAAACTGTTTATCCAATAAAATATTTTGTGCACTCTGCTCCGTTTAAGGCTCGCAACAATGAATCGATCGAGGTTCTCTCTTGACCTAACACGTTATTTGAGAATTGTGTACACCTATTAGCTGACCTGGTGGGTTGATCTCCATCGGGCACTAATCATGTATGAGGCGTTATAAGGGTGCTTGACGGGATGTGTTCCGGAGCATTGGGTCCCAAATGGGAGCTTGGCTGGGTTACGCCCTCAGTCCAAGTAAAGCAGGAGTAATGGATCCGTCGGTGGCTAAAAGGTCCGGGATCACAGCGAGTAACGGAAAGGGAGTGTGACATGTGCGCACAAATGAAAGAAATGTTTTAACATGCTTAGAAGTTATTTCATTTTAAAACCTTCTAAGTCATGTCAAGTATAATTGGATAAACTGCTCTTTATTAAAATATAAAATGTTTCAGAAAATGCATGCCCACTAAGTACATTAGTACTTAGCCCAAAAATACTTTCAAATGTTTTCAGGTTGGCTGGCCGGTGCTGACGGGACGGAGCTGAGGCTAGCGATAAATTCCTATGTTAGACTTCCGCTGTAGCAATTACTCATATCAGTATTTTGTTTTCTCAACTTAAGATCTTCATGTTAAATTTCAAATGATATACCTGACCGAGCTTAGACTCTTCACTACTAAATTTATGCTAATGAATGTCGGTTGTCAGAAGCATGAAACAAAACTTGTGATCCAAAGGGGCATAGCCCGACTCTCTATCTTATTATTCGGGTTTTAACAAGGTTGTTCCTTGTTTATTTCTATGAATTAGTTGCACCTCGATTATATTTATTCATTCAAGAATTGGGGTGTGACAGAATGATTTTGGCTTTGGAATTCTCTTCTTCGATTCAAGCTTTGGGGAGTTTAAGCTTAAGGCTGAGTAGCAATTTCGGCTGAGCTTCAGCTTATGTTGTTGAATCGGTGAAGGTTGAAGTGATCCTCGAGCGCTATTTGTTGGAGAACTCTTGAATAGATCCGTTGAGCAATTCAAATTTGGGTTGAGGCTTCAATCTTCGAGGTTCCTTGTCTAGGTGGAAACGGCTCTCTTTGATGGACAGGAGACGTGACATCTCTGAAAAGTAACCACCAGATAGGAATGACCTCTGCAGAGATAAGATCCTGAGATCTCTGCATTTAATGCGGCTGTACTTTGTGAGTACGTGGCTTCCTCTGAATGTTGGAAGATCAGTCCGAGGAGGAATATTCAACTGATACTTGACTTTAGTATCAGTCCTTTGCGCGCATTAAGTAATCAATCTTCAACTGATTCTTCAACTGATACTTCAGTTGGTATCTGCAGTCTTCAGTCTTCAGTCCTTCGTTCTTCAGTCTTCAGTCTTCAGTCTTCGACACCGCAAACTAAACTAGAATCGAACTCTAACACTTGAGTTCTAAACAATTCTAGTCTATTACAATTAAGTCCTATGATTTTTGGTATCATCAAAACAAGGGTTAGGATATTCCACAAGGTTCCCAACAATTTCCCCCTTTTTGATGATGCCAAAACCACACAGCAGTTCTAGACAGGAAAAAGACTGAACTCACAGTACAAGTTCTAAACATGGGGTGAAAATAGTTCCCCCTTAACAATAGAACCTAAAAACTTGTACTTAGAGTTAAGAACGAAAACAGTTCTAAAACAGAACAAGGAGAAGACAGAAAAACCATAATCAGAGCCTGGACAAAGAGTCATTGTCTTCAGGTTGAGATCAAAAAGAAGTTCTTTTCATTAATAAAAGACTGATAAGTCATCAGTCTAGGTACAGAGCACGACTTACATTGGAGTAAAAAGAAAAACAAAAACATCATGGGAAACCCATGGACTCCAGCAGTCTGCTTGGCTGCGCCTTGAACTTCTTGATCTTCATCTTCTGTCTTCGTGTCTTCATGTTCCTAAGCTTGTTCCACTCTCACTTGTGTTCCGTTGATTTGAGGTCTTTACTGGAACGTCGTCCTTACAACTTCTGGTGATCCTTTGCTGTCCCATCATCAGTCAAGAGCTAGAGGACATGAGTAACCTTAGGGCAGGTAAGGTTTCTCTCTGACTTCTGACTTTCCCCCTTTTTGGCAACATCAAAAAGAGAGCTGACGATGGAGGCTATGATCGGATGGGACTTCAACTCTGATTCCCAAGCATTCGTGGGAGAGCTTCGAAATGGAGGATTGATCCCGAGATACAGAAGGAAGAGGACGCCAGTGGAGAGGTGGAGAGATGAGAAGAGAGACGGAGAGATGAAGAAGAGCAGGGTGAAGAAAAGGAAAGTATGCATAGCATGTTAGAGATAAACATGAGACAGCTATGCATACAATCCGGAGGGCGAATAGACAGACGAGAAGAGAATAATTATAGGAGTGCGGGAAGTGGGGAGAAGAAGTGAAGGAAATGCATGGCGAGGCTTTGATGAAAGAAGTATATCAAAGCGCGCCTCGTCATACATGGGGGAAGGAGGAGGTGAAGATGAAAAATCGAATCAGTGGTAGTCGTGAGGACTAGCACTGTCGATATTGCGCCGGATGGCAGTGAGCTCCTGCTCATTGCTGTTGCATCACATCGAAGCTTCACCAAAAGGCGATAGGCTTTCCTGAGAACCAGGTGAAGTCTATTTTCTTCAGACAGGTACTTCAAGCCGATGTGCCGGGCACGAGGATGGAAGACACTCGCTTCTCTGGATACAAGTGAGGGTAGAGCAAACTTTGACGTCGAAGAGACATTGAGATCCAGTGGAAGGGTCCAGTGAAGACCAGGTATGTGAGCGTCATTCTTCCACTCCATGACTTTGCAGTCATAGATTTCTCCTTTCGTCGGAACAATTTTTCTCTGCAACTTTGGAAATATTGAAAAATTTTCTCACAGTGAAGGCTGTGGAGAGTTGTTAATTGATGCAGAAAAATTGAGAAGACAACATGGTATAAATAGACAAGATGTGAACCATGTGAGAAGATGAAAGTTTTTCGAAAACTGTGCCTAAAATGTATTTGAAGAAAAAGTTCGCGTCCGCCGTCACTGCGAGGGACTGTGTCTTCAAAAAGTTGAAAGGCATCATTGCATTCTGTCATGTCAATGAGCTTCTCAAGAAATTTTATTGCAGAGGCAAAAAGGTTGGAAAGATTTTTGGTAAAAGATCAGGACAAGTTCAATCAAAACATATTTCCCCTTTTTAAAGATTTTTGTCCTTCTCGGATATTCCATTTTCCAACAATCAGTTAAAGTTTTTGAAAGAAACTGATCAGTTAGAGAAAAGTTTTTGAACTAAAAACATAAAACTCTAAACTGAAATAACTGATTTTAAAAGTAAGCTTTTAAAATACTTACTGATCAACTGAACATTGTAGTCAGTTGATACCACTTGATCTTGGTTGATTCATCAGGATGTCTTCTTCTTCAGATGAGCGTTCAGACTTCATTGCTTTCCACGTCGTAGAATCAGCAGTTGGTGACCACCAGTCAACATGACTGTTTGAGAAAGTCTTCAAACACAGCATCACTCTTCAGGGTTGATGAGGCCGATCTTCCCACATAGATCAATGAACCTCTCTTCTGGAAGAGCCTTGGTCAGCAGGTCCGCTCTCTGAACAGCAGTGGGAATCCATTCCACAGAGATATTTTTCTTTTCGACATGATCACGGATAAAGTGATGTCGAATAGCAATATGTTTAACTCTGGTGTGATGAACTGGATTCTGGGAGATTGCAATAGCACTGGAGCTGTCGCAATAGATAGGAACTTCCTTTTCGTCGATCCCATAGTCCTTTAGTTGATAGACTAACCACAGGATTTGTGAGCAGCAGCTTCCGGCAGCAACATATTCAGCTGTAGAAGTGGCGAATGAAGTCTGCTTCTTTGAAAACCATGAAATGAGCTTGTTGCCTAGGAATTGACATGTTCCGGAGGTTGATTTGCGATCAAGCTTGCATCCACCAAAGTCTGAATCTGAATATCCGGTGAGCTTGATGTCGTCGTCTGCTGGATACCACAATCCTAAATTGGGATTAAATCCAGGTGAGACAGCTATGCATCCAAATGAGCTTCCTTAGGATCTGATTGATATCTTGCACATACCCCGACTGCAAATGCGATATCTGGTCTGCTCGCAGTCAAATACAGCAAAGATCCAATGATTTCTCTGTACTTCTTCGAAGAAACATATTTTCCTTCTAAACCTGGATCAACTTTCCAGTTTGTGTTCATCGGGATCTTGACTGACTTCATGTGCTGAATACCGAACTTAGCTATCAGCTCCTTGGCATACTTGGACTGGCTGATCAGTATTCCTTCGTTGGTCTGCTTGACTTGCAATCCGAGAAAGAAATTCATTTCTCCCATCACGGACATTTGAAACTTGTTGGTCATGATGTCAGCAAACTTCTTGCACATGTGTTCGGATTTGGATCCGAAAATTATGTCATCGACATAAATCTGAACAAGCAAGAGATCTTCTCCTTCTTTGAGAGTGAACAGATTTCTGTCCATAGATCCTTTCTTGAAACCTTGTTTAACAAGATACTCCGAGAGAGTATCATACCACGCTCTTGGTGCTTGCTTCAATCCATAGAGCGCTTTCTTCAGCTTGTACACATTTTCTGGTCCAGCAACCTCAAACCCTGGAGGTTCTTCTACATAGACTTCATCGGTGAGCACTCCATTGAGAAATACACACTTGACATCCATTTGGTGTACCTTGAAACCTTTGTGAGCTGCGAAGGCTAAGAAGAGTCTGACTGCTTCCAATCTGGCAACTGGAGCGAACGTCTCGTCGAAGTCGATTCCTTCTTCTTGACTGTATCCTTTAGCCACAAGCCTTGCTTTGTTTCTCACAACGTTTCCTTCTTCGTCTTCCTTGTTCTTGAAAATCCATTTCAAGCCAATCACCTTTGCATCGTCTGGTCGATCCACAAGCTCCCAAACTGAATTCCGGTTGAATTCATTTAGTTCTTCTAGCATTGCCATGACCCAATGAGTAGACTTCAGAGCTTCTTCAATATCCTTGGGCACTGTAGATGATAAGAAACAACTGAAAATCTTATCTTCGTTGATGCAGTTCTGGTTGATGTCGAAGACGAGGTTGCACATTGATCTCCGAGTCTTGACGCTATCTGAAGGTTCTCCAATGATGTTCTCCTTTGAGTGGAGTTCAAACCATCTTCGATACTTCTTGATCTCTTCTGGAGATGGTGGGGCTTCTTCGGTCAGAATAGTTCTGAGGTGTTGAGCACCTTCTGGAGCAGGTGAGAGTTGAGCTGGATCTCTTCACCACGTTCAACTCGATCTTCAGCAACTGGAGTTCCCCTTTGACTGATGCCATCTGCATTGGCTCTAGTCTGAACTTCAGACCTTTGGTTGATCTTCTGATACTGAAGTAACTCAGTATCTTCATCTTTGTCTGGTCCCCACACCAAGACAGTAGAGGGCTCGGTGTTGTGGATTTCAGCTTTGGAACCTTCAGTGTTTTGGACACACTTTTCAGCTTCATGTTCCCTAAAATCATCTGTAGACTCATCAAAGATCACATGAGGTGTTTCTTTAACACAAAGAGTTTGAGAGTTAAACACTCGATATGCTTTGCTTGAACGTTCTATTCCAGAGTATCCAAGGAAGACTCCCGGATCAGCTTTGCTATCGAAAGTGTTTAACCTCTTATTTTCATTGATGTGGATGAAACACTTAGAACCGAAAGCATGAAAGTAGGCAATTGAAGGCTTTCTGTTCTTCCATAGCTCGTATGGAGTTTTTCCATGTCTCTGGGTGAGGAAGGAGTGATTATGCGTGTATCATGCGTTGTTGACTGCTTCGGCCCAAAACTTCAAGGGGAGTTTTGATTCGGCTAGCATTGTCCTTGCTGCTTCCTTCAAAGACCGGTTTCTTCTTTCTGCAACTCCGTTCTGCTGTGGAGTTCTTGCTGCAGAAGTTTGATGACTGATTGATGCAGTTCAGAGCAGAGCTCAGGATGCAGAGCATAGCCGAGTTTCAGAGGCTGCACAGAGTGAAGATCCGGTACACGTGCCCGTTGGTCCGTTGATGAGAGCTAGAGCCAAGACGTTCAAGGCTACTTTAATGACGTTGGTGGAAGAAATCTGGAGGCAAGAGCTGAAAAGACCAATTGGAGAAGGACCGACAGATCAGAGCTCAAAGATAGTAAACCTTATTGCTTACAGAGAAGAGCCGCACAGCAGAGTTGACCCGCCAGAGCAGACTCGATTCCTCTGGCATTGCCAGAGCAGCGGAATCGTTCCGCCCAGAGAAGACTCGATTCCTCTGGCTTTGCCAGAGCAGCGGGATCATTCCGTCAGAGAAGAGTCGATTCCTCTGGTTTTGCCAGAGCAGCGGAATCGTTCCGCCTGAGAAGACTCGATTCCTCTGGCCTTGCCAGAGCAACGGAATCAACTCGTCCAAGAAGACTTGATTCCTCTAGCATTGCCCGAGCAGAGGAATCGTTCCACCAGAGCAGACTTGTTTCCTCTGCGTTTTTCCATAGCAGATGGATTTCTCGCTGGGTTTCTTTTGACTTGCTGAACAAGTTCCGTTGTTTCTTTATTTACGTTTATTTCCTTTTTACGTTAGGGTTGCCTGTTCCCTATAAATAGGGTTGCTATGTGTTGGACAAAATTAGACAATTTTGATAATATAACAGTGAGTTTAATTCTCTCTCAAGTTTCGAATTCTTCTTGATTATTTCAAACAAGAATTCAACCTATCGACGAATCGACGAGTTCATCATCCCTCGCCGTGTGTCATTCAGCTGTCTCCGAGTTACTGCGTCAAATGCATGTTGGGGTCTAGGGATTTGTTCGCCTAGATCATTTCGTGGTTTAGATTCAGGGGTTTTGAGACATTCCATACTTCTATCTGTCTTTAATTTTTATTCGTCCATTTTCAGTCTTCCGCTTACAAATCAATTAGATCGGTGAATTTCCATATCATTTACGTTATTGCTTGTGTTTTCCGGTGAAACTCCTTAATTATCGGCCCGGATCATATCATCTGGTATCAGTTTTCCAGGTTTCGTAAGGGTTACGCTATATATATAAAAAAAAAGAGACCAACCAAAAACTCCCGAAAACAAAAAGAAGGAAGCAGTAAGCATCAACTTTGTGTTTGCCCATCTCGCAATTTCTTATCTCTTAACCCGTCGTGTGTTCTTCATTTCTTTGGGTACCATCGCTAGTTGTGGTGTTTGTTTTCTGCGCAGCACTGACTTTGGGGTTCCAGTCTGCGTTTAGGCGTCTTTCTTTTCTTTGTCGAGTCCTATCTTCTCTGTGTATTTGCTGTGGTTCTTGTGAGGCGTGACATCGAGTGCTCTCGTCGAGTGCGCTTGTTGATCTCGTTGTGCCGTTGGTTTTTGAATTCAATTGGTAGATTGAGGGAATTTGATTCCTTGACAGAGAATTTGAGCGGAAAAAGGCAAGAGTGGTGAGATTAGTAGAGGGTAAAAGCCTTGATTTGTGTGTGATACACGAGCGCTGAGTGATTTATTCTTGAGTGATACAAGAGTGTTTGTGAGGTGGTGAGGTCCTTTTATTTTTTTGTTGTTTCACTAACGTTTCTTGTTTTCTGTCTGTGTTACTATGTCAAAGCAAGCTGAACAGGGTGTGGATTTGAGCGATAGCCCTGTTATGCATCCTCAGTTCAAACTCGTGATGGAGGCACTTCCCTCCGAATTTGGCAAGATGCTACACTCCGAACTCGAGGGAGTGTACGACAAGATTGAATTGATGGAGCAGTCTCATTCTCGAGAGACCAATTTCACATGAGGAGGCCGACGCGGGCGAGGAGGCCGTGGTGGTGGAGGAGGTCGATTCCACCGTCAGTATGAGGAGCATGTCGATGATACCGGATTTGAGGAAGAGGACGACGATGGAAGAACGTGGCAAGATCACAATCTGGGCAACATCAAGATGAACATTCCTCCCTTCCAAGGGAAGAATGACCCTGAATTGTATCTTGATTGGGAGAGAAAGGTGGAGCTTATGTTCGATTGCCACACCTACTCAGAGCTCAAGAAGGTGAAGTTGGCAGCGATTGAGTTCTCAGATTATGCACTTGTTTGGTGGGATCAGCTGGTGACGAATAGGAGGAGAAACAATGAGCCACCTATTCAAACTTGGCAGGAGATGAAGGCTGTGATGCGGAAACGTTTTGTGCCAACTCATTACTACCGTGAGTTTTTCAACAAGTTGCAGACCTTGAGGCAGGGCAGCCGGAGTGTGGATGAGTATTATAAGGAGATGGAGGTTGCCATGATTCGAGCCAATGTGGTGGAGGAGCGAGAGGCGACCATGGCAAGATTCTTGGCTGGTTTGCATTGGGATATTCGTGATAAGGTGGAGTTGCAGCACTACGTTGAGTTGGAGGACATGGTCCACATGGCCATCAAGATCGAGACTCAACTCAAGAGGAGGGGCAACAACAGCAGCAACCAGCGCCAGAGTCAGGGCAAGTGGAGGCCTTCGCAACCAGTTGCTAGCGGTTCCTCGTCCAGAGAGAACCCATGGCAGAAGGAGGCACAGCCGAGAGAGGAGAAGAAGCAATTAGTTCGGTCCCAACCAGAGGGATCCGGTGCAGCGAATCAGGGCATTTCGGCCGTTTCCGATGGTCGAAATCGAGATAAGAAGTGTTTCAAGTGCCAAGGCTTCGGGCATATTATGAGTGACTGTCCGAACAGGAGAATCATGATCATGCGCGATGACGGCGAAGTTGTGACGGATGGTGATGACACCGATCCTGATATGTCGAAATTGGAGGATGTAGATGATGCCGATGATGAGGAGGAGTGAGAGGAGATTTTCGCGCCCAATGGACAACTTTTTGTAGCTAGGAGAGCCTTGAGTGTCCAAACTCAACCCCATGAGCGCGAGCAGCGGGAGAACCTTTTTCACACGAGATGTCTTGTTCAAGACAAGGTATGTAGTGTGATCATTGATGGCGGGAGTTGCACGAATGTGGCTAGTAGAGCAATGGTTGAGAGATTGGGGCTGACCACGGAGAAGCATCCCAAGCCGTATCGTTTGCAGTGGCTAAATGAGACAGGCATCATCAGAGTGACGAAGCAAGTGAAGGTTCCGTTTCGCATTGGGACGTATGATGATACGGTGGTGTGTGATGTGATCCCTATGCAAGCGAGCCACATCCTGTTGGGGCGACCGTGGCAATTTGATCGCCGTGCAATTCATGATGGCTTCACCAACAAATACTCATTTACCTACAAGTAGAAAAAGGTGTCGCTTGTTCCTCTTACTCCTACACAAGTTTATGAGGATCAAGTGCAATTGCAAAAGGAGGCGGACAAGCTAAAGTCAAAGGAGCAGCCCGTGGAGAAGAAGGAGCATGGGTTGAGTCATAAGTCCTTTCTTGCTAAGGCTAGTGATTTGAAGTGGTGTGTTCAGGGGGAGAGGCCGATCTTGCTGTTGCGATATCAGGAGAATTTGTTTATGACTAACGATATCTCTTCTCTACCTCCTTCTATTCGTGCTGTATTGCAGGAGTTTGTTGATGTTTTCCCCGACGATACACCTACCGGCTTACCACCACTTCGAGGGATTGAGCATCAGATTGACTTTGTGCTCGGCGCTACACTGCCGAACAGACCAGCTTACCGCACCAATCCAGAGGAGACGAAGGAGTTGGAGAGGCAAATTGGCGAGTTGTTAGCCAAAGGGCATGTGAGGGAAAGTTTGAGTCCTTGTGCGGTACCCGTTCTCCTTGTACCAAAGAAGGACTCGCCGTGGAGGATGTGCTGTGATTGCCGAGCTATCAATAACATCACGGTAAAATATCGCCATCCCATTCCTCGTTTAGATGATATGCTCGATGAGTTACATGGTTCTTGTGTCTTTTCTAAGATCGATTTGCGTAGTGGATACCATCAGATTAGGATTAAGGAAGGTGATGAATGGAAAACTGCTTTTAAGACAAAACTTGGTTTGTATGAGTGGTTAGTTATGCCTTTTGGTTTGACTAATGCGCCTAGTACGTTCATGCGTCTTATGAATTATGTTTTGCGTGCTTTCATTGGCAGATTTGTTGTTGTCTACTTTGATGATATCCTCATTTATAGCCAGCATTATGATGAGCATGTTGAACATTTGAGGTCTGTTATGGCCGTGCTTCGAAAGGAAAAGTTGTTTGCTAACCTTAAGAAGTGCATTTTTGGTACGGACAAGCTTGTGTTTCTTGGTTTTGTTGTTAGTGCACAGGGTGTACAGGTTGATGAGGAGAAGATACGAGCTATCCAAGAGTGGCCAACGCCGATGAACATTGCAGCAGTTCGAAGCTTTCATGGTCTTGCTAGCTTCTATAGGCGATTCGTGCCTCACTTCAGCAGTGTTGCAGCACCTTTGACGGAAGTCATCAAGAAGACTGTGGAGTTTAAATGGGGCAAGGCGCAAGAGGATGCATTTCAGCAGTTAAAATACAAATTGACCCACTCCCCGGTATTATCTCTTCCAAATTTCTCCAAATCTTTTGAGATTGAATGTCATGCTTCTGGTGTTGGTATTGGTGCAGTGTTGATGCAAGAGAGACGACCCATTGCGTACTTTAGCGAGAAGCTAAACGGGGCGACATTGAGTTATCCCACGTATGATAAGGAGCTGTACGCATTGGTGAGGGCTTTACAAACGTGGCAGCACTACTTGTGGCCCAATGAGTTTGTCATTCACACGGATCATGAATCGTTGAAACACTTGAAGGGGCAGCACAAGTTGAACAAGCGGCATGCGGGGTGGATGGAGTTCATTGAGACGTTTCCCTACGTCATCAAATACAAGCAAGGTAAAGAGAATGTGGTGGCTGATGCACTTTTCTCGGAGGTATGCCTTGATCTATACCTTAGATGCTAAGTTGCTTGGGTTTGAGTATATCAAGAGTTTGTATGCGGATGATGCTGATTTTGGTGACATTTATCTTGCCTGTGCGAGAGCTGCTAGTGGAGAGTATTTTAGGCATGATGACTATCTTTTTAGGAAGAATAAGTTATGTGTTCCTCAATGTTCTTTACGTGAGTTGTTATTGCTTGAGTCTCATGGTGGGGGTTTAATGAGACACTTTGGCGTTGCTAAGACTTTAGCTGTTCTGCATGAGCATTTCTTTTGGCCTCATTTGAGACGTGATGTTGAGAGAATTTGTGGTCGATGTGTTACATGTAAACAAGCTAAGTCTAGGGTGAGTTCCCATGGATTGTATACACCATTGCCTATTCCTCAAGCACCTTGGATTGATATTTCTATGGATTTTGTGTTAGGCTTGCCTAGGACTAAGCGTGGTCGAGATTCCATCTTTGTGGTTGTTGATCGATTTTCCAAGATGGCACATTTTATTCCATGTCATAAATCTGATGATGCATCTCATGTAGCTGATCTATTCTTTAGAGAGATTGTTAGATTGCATGGCATGCCTAGGACTATTGTTTCTGATCGGGATTCGAAGTTCTTGAGCTATTTTTGGAAGACTTTGTGGTGTAAGTTGGGTACTAAACTTTTGTTTTCTACTACTTGTCATCCACAAACTGATGGTCAAACAGAGGTAGTGAATAGGACTTTGTCTACTTTACTTAGAGCCATTATTCAAAAGAATATTAAATCGTGGGAAGAGTGTCTCCCTCATGTGGAATTCGCTTATAACCGTGCTATTCATTCTGCCACTAAGTTTTCTCCATTTGAAATCGTGTATGGGTTTAATCCTTTGACACCTTTGGATTTGACTCCGTTACCCGAGATTGAGCAGGTTAACATGGATGGTCAGCACAGAGCTGACTTCGTGAAGCAGATCCATGAACGTGCCAGAGCCAACATTAAGCGCCGCACGCGGCAGTATGCCGAACAGGCTAATCGAGGTCGTCGCAAAGTAGTGTTTGAGCCCGGCGATTGGGTTTGGCTGCACATGCGCAAGGAAAGATTTCCAGAGCAGCGGCGTTCCAAGTTACTTCCTAGGGGTGATGGACCATTTCAAGTATTGGAACGGATCAATGATAATGCCTACAAATTTGATTTACCCGGTGAGTATAATGTGAGCGCTACATTCAATGTTACTGATTTAAGTCCCTTTGATGTAGGCGATGCTGTGGATTTGAGGACAAATCATTTTCAAGAGAGGGGGAATGATGCAGTTCAGAGCAGAGCTCAGGATGCAGAGCATAGCCGAGTTTCAGAGGCTGCACAGAGTGAAGATCTGGTACACGTGCCCGTTGGTCCAGTGACGAGAGCTAGAGCCAAGACGTTCAAGGCTACTATAATGACGTTGGTGGAAGAAATCTGGAGGCAAGAGCTGAAAAGACCAATTGGAGAAGGACCGACAGATTAGAGCTCAAAGATAGTAAACCTTATTGCTTACAGAGCAGAGCCGCACAGCAGAGTCGACCCGCCAGAGCAGACTCGATTCCTCTGGCATTGCCAGAGCAGCGGAATCATTCCGCCCAGAGAAGACTCGATTCCTCTGGCTTTGCCAGAGCAGCGGGATCATTCCGTCAGAGAAGACTCGATTCCTCTGGTTTTGCTAGAGCAGCGGAATCGTTCCGCCTGAGAAGACTCGATTCCTCTGGCCTTGCCAGAGCAGCGGAATCAACCCGCCCAAGAAGACTTGATTCCTCTGGCATTGCCCAAGCAGAGGAATCGTTCCACCAGAGCAGACTTGTTTCCTCTGCGTTTTTCCATAGCAGATGGATTTCTCGCTGGGTTTCTTTTGACTTGCTGAACAAGTTCCGTTGTTTCTTTATTTACGTTTATTTCCTTTTTACGTTAGGGTTGCCTGTTCCCTATAAATAGGGTTGTTATGTGTTGGATGAAATTAGACAATTTTGATAATATAACAGTGAGTTTAATTCTCTCTCAAGTTTCGAATTCTTCTTGATTATTCCAAACAAGAATTCAACCTATCGACGAATCGACGAGTTCATCATCCCTCGCCGTGTGTCATTCAGCGTCTCCGAGTTACTGCGTCAAATGCACGTTGGGGTCTAGGGATTCGTTCGCCTAGATCATTTCGTGGTTTAGATTCAGGGGTTTTGAGACATTCCATACTTCTATCTGTCTTTAATTTTTATTCGTCCGTTTTCAGTCTTCCGCTTACAAATCAATTAGATCGGTGAATTTCCATATCATTTACGTTATTGCTTGTATTTTCCGGTGAAACTCCTTAATTACCGGCCCGGATCATATCACTGATTCCTTGTTCATCACAATACTCACGAATGACAGTATTGAGGAACTCAGTCCCACGATCTGATCTGATGCTGATGATGTTGACTTCCTTTTCAACGCTCAGTCTTCTCAGCAGCTTCTTTCTCTTTCTTCTTGAAGAGAAAGATAACCCAAGTATATCGTGAATAATCATCCACAACTACTAAGGTGTACTTCCTACCATTGTAGCTTCTTGGAGTGATCGGGCCAAACAGATCCATGTAAAGTAGATGCAGAACCCTTTCAGAGGAGTGTCCTGACTTTGACTTGAATGACATCCGTGTCTGCTTTCCTCTTTGGCATGCTTCACATTCTTGCTTCTTCTGAAACACAATAGAAGGAAGACCTTCTACCAGTTGATGTTTAGCAAGTTTGTTGATCGTCTTGAAGTTGAGATGGTTGAGTCTCTTGTGCTACAGCCAGTTGAGCTCCGAGCTGCTCTTGCTGATGAGGCATATTTCTAGAGGGCTGTCTTCCCAAGAAACGACGTAGAGACTCCCTTGTCTGAATCCTTTCAGAACCACCTTCTTTTGATTGTTTCTAACAGTGAATTCATCTTTCTTGATTTTCACTGTGAAACCGCTGTCACAAAATTGACTCACAGACAACAAGTTTTGTTTAAGACCAAAAACAAAGCTAACATTACTGATACTGGCGTTACCCATGTTGAGCACACCGTAGCCTTTTGTTTCTCCGATTGAGTTGTCTCCGAATGCAACTTTGGATCCAGCTTTCTCAACGTACTGAGACAGATATTCTTTATAGCCCATCATGTGCTTCGAGCAGCCACTATCCAGATACCACGTTCTGATTGAAGCTTTGACCTCTTCCTTCTTTTTGTGTTTCCTGACATTGACCTCTGAGCCATTCATTCCATTGTCGTAGCTGTTGTCAGCCACGCTTTCTGATTCATTGGCCATCAAGGCTCGGCTCTCATCGTCTGAGCTGGAACTGTCGAAGTCGGATGATTCTGATGTGTCTTTGGAAGAATCAGCATCGTCAGCAACCATCGCTTTCTTCTTCGAAAAGCTGCGATCTTTCTTAGCTCTCAGTTATCTGCGCTCAGCTTGAGTCAGATCAGGACATTCATGTCGAAAGTGCCCTTTCTTTCTACATCCAAAGCATTCCATGTCTTTGATGTCGTAAGCGGCTGACTTCCTTTCTCCGCTTCGATCTGTGGAATGTCTGGGGTTGCTTTCTCTTTCCTTTCCTTTGTAGTGCTGCTTGTGGACCCTTCTGTACTTCCGAAACTTGGACTCCATCTTGTTGAATCTTTCAGTCAACAATGCATATTGACTGAAGAAGTCCTCTGGGTTGAGTTTTGTTGGTTCCTTGATCTGCTTCTTGCCTTCTCTTGTTGAGGCCTTCAGTGCAACTCCTCTTGAAGTTGATGGACCATCTTCGTCTGATCCTCCAGCCTTCTTGTTTCCAAGATTTCTTAGAAGGTCGAACTCATTTGCCATGAGATCGGAGAAAAGCTTGTTTGTCGGGAGCTGACTGAATCCTGGCTTATGCTGATGAGCGACTGAGTAGATCTGCCATTCTCCACGTGGCAGTGCTCGAAGAATCTTCAGGTTGATTTCTCGTTAGTGTATTTGTCTTTAGAAATGGATTGAACTTCATTCAAAATTTGGTTGAATCTAAGTTCTATTTCCTCGACAAATTCATTCTTGAGCATGAGGAAGGAGTCGAACTTCTGACAAGCTATAGATAGCTTATTCTCCTTGATTTCCTCGGAACCTACGCACATTCTTTCCAGGATGTCCCACATCTCCTTTACAGTTCCGCACTTGATGATCTTCATGACATGCTTGTCGAACGGTGCCGGAGATGATGCTTTTGGCGAGGTTGTCTAGCTCATCTTGCTTCCATTCTTCGGTGGTAAAGTCTGCTTTTTGCTTGGGCTGGACCTCATCGTAAGGATCTTGTTGTGGATCAACAGGAACCCTTTTGACAGTTTCGGTGATGGTGATTGGTCCACTGGTGATGACTTCCCACATTCGGCAATGTTGGGCGGTGAGGAAGCTTTCAAGCCGAAACTTCCATATGTCGTATTTTTCAATACTAAACATAGGTAGAGAAGATAATCTGCTGTGATTAGTCTCCATCAAAAAAGAGAGAACAGATAACAGCAGATAGAACAGATAGCAAGCACAAAAAGAAAGAGAGAACTTTTTCGAGACCTTTAAGAAAAAGGATCTAGTTTAATTAGAACTAGTCAGATACAGGTAGTTCTTGCGAACAACCTGCTCTGATACCAATTGTTAGGTCCTGAGGGTCTCGAATAGGTGTATGGGGGGGAAATACACCTATAGGCTATTTTCAAATTAATCTACCGACCTCAATCAGAGGGATCTCAGTCAGAGATCAAAACGAAACTTTACATGCAAACAAAGACGCCTGTTTTACTGAAATCAGTTTTGACCAAACAGGGTTGACGACTGATACTGAAAGCTCTTCAGTAAAGAGTTATCAATTAAGTTGCTGGAACTTAACTGATGCAAGTAAGGGCTTCAGTCGTGTTTGCTAAAACAGAGATGATAACACTCTTCCTGACTATCGAAAGATAGATCAGTCAGACTGATATCATACGCAGTGGAAATTAAACTTAGTTTCGAAATAGCCTCGGTGGAGCAAGTTGTTGGTTATGGTTTCTCTTTGCAGTTAGTCAGTGTTCAGTTTTATCAATTGAAATAACACAAGTAAGAATGTAAAACTGAAAGCTGTAAACAACACAGAGACTTTTACGTGGTTCGGAAAAACCCTTTCCTACATCCACGGTTGGTTGATCAGACCAACAATCCACTCTGCAAGTGCTTAACAGGTGCACTGCAAACCGAACCGTGTGCTTGCCGGGTGCACACAACCGTATACTGAAGAAAACCCTTCTCCAGTACCCGCGCTTCACTCGCGTAGGATTTCCCTTGCTTAACACAACCCGTGCTAAGACTCTCAGAGTCAGAAAACCCTTCTGACCTCCGAATCACTCAAAACACTCTTATGGGGGGAGGTTTGAACGAGTGCCAACTATACTTACAAAGAACAAGTTCTTTGAAGCAAGTTTGACCTTTGGCTTCTGGGTAAACCGATATATGCCTAGGGTCTAAGAGAATGTATGTAATCAGCAATGACTGATTTTGGCTTCGGAATTCTCTTCTTCGATTCAAGCTTTGGGGAGTTTAAGCTTAAGGCTGAGTAGCAATTTCGGCAGAGCTTCAGCTTATGTTGTTGAATCGGTGAAGGTTGAAGTGATCCTCGAGCGCTATTTGTAGGAGAACTCTTGAATAGATCCGTTGGCGTAAATCATCCTCAAGATTTCTTCCGTTGGAGAGCAATTCGAATTTGGGCTGAGGCTGCAATCTTCGAGGTTCTTTGTCTGGGTGGAAACGGCTCTCTTTGATGGACAGGAGATGTGATGTCTCTGAAAAGTAACCACCAGATAGGAATGACCTCTGCAGAGATAAGATCCTGAGATCTCTGTATTTAATGAGGCTGTACTTTGTGAGTACGTGGCTTCCTCTGAATGTTGGAAGATCAGTCCGAGGAGGAATATTCAACTGGTACTTGACTTTAGTATCAGTCCTTTGCGCGCATTAAGTAATCAATCTTCAACTGATACTTCAGTTGGTATCTGCAGTCTTCAGTCTTCAGTCCTTCGTTCTTCAGTCTTCAGTCTTCAGTCTTCGACACAGCAAACTAAACTAGAATCGAACTCTAACACTTGAGTTCTAAACAATTCTAGTCTATTACAATTAAGTCCTATGATTTTTGGTATCATCAAAACAAGGGTTAGGATATTCCACAAGGTTCCCAACAAACATTTCGAATGACACTATAACGTTTTGAATGACACTATGAGATTTCAAATGACACTATAAGATTTCTAACATTTCGAATGACACTATAAAATTTTAAAGTGTTATTTGAAATCCTAAACCCTAAACCTGAAACCATAAACCCTAAACCTGAAACCATAAATCCTAAACCTGAAATTCAAATGACACTCAAGAAATTCAAATGACACTTCAACTATTCTAAACCCTAAATCCCGAACCCTAAACCCTAAACCTGAAACCTGAAACCTAAACCCTAAACCCTAAACCTGAAACCTAAACCCTAAACCTAAACCCTAAATCCTAAACCCTAAACCTGAAACCTAAACCCTAAACCTTAAACCTTCAATCATAAACCCTAAACGTGAAACCTAAACCCTAAACCTAAACCCTAAATCCTAAACCTAAATAGATTCATATACTAAGAAAAATGGTGGCATTTTTAAGGAGTAGTGTTATTCGAAATGTTAAGGTGTTATTTTAAATGTTATAGTATCATTTGAAATCTTATAATGTCATTTGTATGTCGTAGTAGTGTCATTTATATAAATATATTAAAAGTATCATTTAAATATAAATATAGTATTATTTATTAATATTATTTAGATATATTAAACGTATCATTCATATATAAATATAGTATCAATAATTAATGCAGATAGTATAATTTAATAATATAATTAGTATTGTTATACATAATTAAAAGTGTAATTCAAATAAAAATATAATAGCATCATTTAATAATATAGATAGTGTAATTTACTAACAACAATAGTATCATTATACATAATAAGAAAAGAACAGAAAAAAAAGACAAAAAAACGAAAAATGAGAAGTGGAAAGAAAGAAAGAAAAAGGATAAAAAATGAAAAAAAGGGGGATAAAGAACGAAAAAAAAGAAAGAAGTGGAAAGATGAAATATTATAATGTCATTTGTATGTCGTAGTAGTGTCATTTATATACATATATTAAAAGTATCATTTAAATATAAATATACTATTATTTATTAATATTATTTAGATATATTAAAAGTGTCATTCATATATAAATATAGTATCAATAATTAATGTAGATAGTATAATTTAATAATAGAATTAGTATTGTTATACATGATTAAAAGTGTAATTCAAATAAAAATATAATAGTATCATTTAATAATATAGATAGTGTAATTTACTAACAACAATAGTATCATTACAGGATTAAATAGTATAATTTAATAATAGAATTAGTATTGTTATACATAATTAAAAGTGTAATTCAAATAAAAATATAATAGTATCATTTAATAAAAAAAATTAAAAATAAAAAAATTAAGAAAGAAACTAAGAAAAGAAGGAAAAGAAACTAAGAAATAAACTATGTAAAGAAGGAAAAGAAATTAAGAAAAGAAAAATAGAAAGTTGAAATGCACTGAATTAAGAAAGAAACTATGTAAAGAATGAAAAGAAACTATGAAAAGAAGAAGAAAGTGGAAATGCGCTGAAGGGAAAGAAAGAAACTACGTAAAGAAGGAAAATAAACTAAGAAAAGAAGAAGAAAGTGGAAATGCGCTGAAGGGGTGAAGCAGAAAAAAAGACAAAAAATGTTGTAAAAGAAGAAAGAAAACTGGTAGAAAAATTACAAAACAAATGGAGAGACGCGCGCACTTGGTGGCAATAGGATTCGAACCCCACCCTTTAGGAAGGGCAATGAATGCCCAGCCAACTAAGCTAGTAGAAAGAATTTTAATTAATTCATGCTTTTAATGTATAAATTGCTTGTTTTTGGGTTTAGATGCGGGTTAAGTGGGTCAGGGTACGACCCGGGTGCACCGTGCACCTGGGTGTACCCAAGATTTTGCCTTCTTTATAATTCGGTAAATTTAATTTGTAAGTTTTTAATTTGCAGGATATGAGTCAAGGGATATAATTGTGAATTTATACTTAATTATTATTATTATTTTAAATAAGATGTTATGGTGAGTAAAATGGGGGCTATGAATTTTTTAGGGAAATTGGGCTTTAATCATATAGGCTTAACTTTTCTTTCCATATATATGTATACAGCCCATATTCCAAAATACTATTGTTTTAGAGCCAATATTTAGGTATTTATCTATTTTAATTATGTTGATACAATTCTCTATGCATATAGTTCATGAATAAGAAAAGAAAAATACTTGTAAGGTATTGAAAATTTTATGTGGTTAATATTGAATATATAGATATAGAGTTGGCTTATTATAGTTTTGCAATTGAGAAATTCCTTTGGAGTGTAATAATTTCATTGGAAAAAAAAAATAATATACACGAAAGCAATTCTAGGATTATTTTGAGGAGAATCTCTAAATTAGCGGAAACAAATAAAAATAACATAATTTTCTAAAAAAAATAAAATAATTATAAAAAAATATACATTTGGAAACAAATCTATGATTATTTTTAGGAGAATCTCTAAATTAGTGGAAACAAATTTAGGATTATTTTTAGAAGAATCTCCAAATTAGTGGAAACAAATAAAAATAAAATAATTTTTGAAAAAAAAAATAATTTAATTTTCAATAAAAATAAATAATACTCCCTCCGTCCCACTCCAAATGTCACATTTTCTATTTTGGGTTGTCTCACTCCAAATGTCTCATTTCATTTTTTGGCAATACACCCTCTCTCTTAGGGGTGAGTAAAAACCGAGCCGACCGAAAAAATCGATCGAAAATGGGCCGAACCAATCGGTTTTCGATCGATTTTTTTTATATTGATCGGTCGGTTCGACCGAAAATTTATAAAAATTTCGATTTTTTCGGTCGGTTCGATTTTTCTGAATTTGGTCGTCGAAAACCGAATCGACCGAATATATAATTATATATGAATAATTTTCAATTTCCCCTCCAAACTCACCCCACCAATTCTCGTCTGCTCCCTCCAATTCCACCCCCCCCAACAAAAAACTCAATTCCCCATAATCCAGCCTGTCCCCTTCCCCCTCCCCAAAAAAGGTTCACGTCTCCCCAAAAATTCAGACTCCAATCAAAATCCTCTCCCCCTCCCCTCAAAATCAAGTCTCCTTCCCCCTATTTTCCGTCGGCTCTCCCCCACCCAAATATGCAGTCTACTACCCCCTCTCACCCACCAAATTTCCCGTCGACACCCTTCCACGATTTTAAGGGTTTTAGCGTGAAGGAACTCTCAGCCCACGTCGCTCTCCTATGTTGTCGCGCCTTCCTCCTCGCCTGTCGCCTCTGCCGCGGCGCCCTCCAGTCCAGCAGCAACCGTCGCCCTTTCATATTCACTTGCTCCGGCCGCCCTCCTGCTATCCTCCTCTTCAAGTCGGTAGGTTCGGTTCGATCGGCTGAAAACCGAAATTTTGATGGTTCGGTTTCGGTCGGTTTAAAATTTAAACTTCGGTCGGTCGGTTATTTTTTTTTATGCAACGGCCAGTTGGTCGGTTCGTGAATTTTTGCTCGGTCGGCCAGCCGAATCGACCGATGCACAGCCCTACTCTCTCTATACTATATTTAAACAATTTTCATCAGCCCACACTTTATCTACTTTATACACATTTCTTAATCTCCGTGGCCAAAAGAAAGGAGATATTTGAAGCGGGATGGAGGGAGTATTATTTTTGAAAAAAATAACATCTGAAAACAAATCTAGGATTATTTTTACAAGAATCCCTAAATTAGTGGTAACAAATCAACAATGGAGTAAAATTTTGGAAACAAATAAAATAAATAAATAAATTCAAAAAAAATCATATTACTTTTGAAAAAAAAAAACTGAAATTTTGGATTATATTAAAACCAAAAAATACTAAAAATCGGTTGAGTATTTTATGAAAATGATATTATAGTCAAATCACAAAATACCAAAAAAGCGATCAAATTAAATCTTAAGTAAAAAAACCGATTTTTTGGAAGGTGGCTAAAAATCATTATTGTATTTAGAATTAACTTATGATGCACGGATTCTTCAAAAATTAGTACGTACGGCGAATCAGATTATTTTAGGGTGCGATTCTCTCGGATTCTCATCAGATTTGCACCCGATTCGCCACGTGGCGTGTCTTTTAAAACAATTTATAAAAATAAATCGGATTCGCAAATTCCATAGGCGAAATTCACGTATCTCGTGCACGAAAGGCCTATACAAGGTTATTTTGATAATTTTATTTTCAATTATGATTTATATATTGGACTAATAATATTTGAATCGTTATATTATTGCTCAATTAACTTATATAATTGAAAATACTTAACTTTTGGGTAAAATAAAATGTAAATTACATATAATTAATTTAAGAAAATTTAAATTGTATATATTTTATAAGCATTATATATCATAAAATTTTAATAATTAGATGTATCCTTGCTGAATCGCACCCTATAATTTAAAAAACCCCGTATCCTCGTACTCGTATCGTATCGCCCCCGCATCCGCACCCCCGTACGGCCGTACCTATGCAACATAGTAATTAACTTTAGAGCATGCACCCTTTATTGAATTCATGACGGTTGTCTGAATTTTTTTTAAAAATAATAAAATATTAAGAATGCTGCATAATTGCATCAGATTTATAGCATACCCAGATTTATAGCATATCGATAGGGTGATTGGTTGAATTTGTACTTTTTTAAATTGTTTATAAATTTATAAACTTCAATAAATTACAAGTTCTCTAAAATATAAATTCATCAATTCTAACTTATTTTTTTAATCTTATAAGTAACAATTAATTATGTTACAATTTGTTATTTTTAATATATACTAGTAGTATATTTTTTAATTTAATGTCATTTCAATTTCTCTTTCTAGCTAATAAATTCAATTATTCAAATATTTTTAACAATTTATAAGCTCCTTCAACTATTTTGAAAACATTTTGTAAATTTTTGAAGTTTATCACTTTTTTAAAATAAGCTTAACCGATCACAAATTATAGTGATTAATAAAAATGAGAATATGATTACCTCAACATCAAACAAAAAACAGAGAGATAGAGAATATGATCATGAGATAGCACGATGTTTAATAGTACTAAAACTAATGTATAGTCAACTTATTGTAACATGTCAACTTTGGCGAAGGGCATCAGTGATCTGTGACTCTGATTATATAAGATGCCGAAATATTATAAGTGCATTTTTATTTTTATTTTTATTTTTGGAGGTAGTAATAAGTTGACTCAATAACACGGTAAAAACTCATCTTTTAAATACAAAAATGAGTAATTCCCACAATATTTAGTTTTTATTCTAAAAGGGATGTCGTTATTTATTTTTCCCTCCAGATAGTATGAGAAATAAATTCGGAATCTCCTGAAAAAGATATTACAAGTGCACTTTTATTTTTATTTTTATTTTTATTTTTATTTTTGGAGGTAGTAATAAGTTGACTCAATAACACGGTAAAAACTTCATCAAATTTAGGGGGGTGTATTAGTTCAAAACTTATGTAGATTTTAATTAAAAGTCCGTGAATTTTAAAAGACTATAGAATTCTCACGGATTCTTCATGATTTTGAATGAATTATTGGTCGGATTTTTAATGAATTAGCAAGAATTTGTCGTGATTTTCTCGGAATTGAAATCCACAAGCCAGCGGGCGTGGAGACCTCGCGAGCGCTGTAGGCCCCGCGAGCGCTGGGTTCACGCGAGCGTTTGAGACCCAGCGCTCGCTTAAGCCCAGCGACCGCTGGCTACAATGAATTCCAATACCCAGCGATCACTGAAGCCTAGCGACCGCTGGCTTCTTGATATAAATAGAGGTTAGAACGCGTTGAAGCCCTAATTTTGTTATTTCCTCCAACTCCAAGAGCCGCAAACACCTCATCTTTCCACCCAGCCCAGCGACCGCTGCCTCCCATCTCCACCGCGCGAACGCTGCCACCCCACGCTTGTACCGCCGTCGCTCACCTCCAACGACCACTGGCAATATGGTTCGAACCAAAAACGCCAACATCAGAGGAGACGAAGATTTGGAGCCGAAATATTCAGAGCAGGAGGAGGATCTCTCGGAAATGTACTTGTGTCCCTTTCAATTGATTTCTGAATGGGAGGGCACAGTATTTAAAAAATTTAATGAATCAGAGATTACTACTCCTCATTATTTAGATTTGGATTTGATTAAGGATCTTCGAATTGAGGGTAGAGTAATGAAATTTTTGAAGAATTTGGGAATGGATACTTTTGCTAGGAATATTAAATTTTCTGGATATGATCCTCTGTGTTATGAATTCTTGACTACTATGTCTGTGCGTGGTGATAAGAAGAGGATTACAGTTAGGATGAATGGGAGGGAGTATCAAGTTAGTTTGACAAAAAGGAAAGCTGTTTTTGGATTTTCCTCTAGTGGGGTATCTGAGAGACCTCGGTCATTCAATGTTAATCAAGTTTGGACTGAATTGACGGGGTTTGATAATTGGACATACATAACGGTTTTTAAAAAATGCACATACATAACACCTCATAGATAACGGTTTTTTAAAAAACCGTTATGTATGTAGTGTTATCTATATGCATAGATAACGGTTTGAAGTCATACGTTATGTATGAGCGTTATCTATTAGTTGCATACATAACGGTATTATTGAACCGTTAAGTCAAGCATTATGTATGAGCCTCTTTTTATAACGGTAGTTTCAACCGTTATATATGAGCGCCTATCAACGTTATGTATAAACATCATTTTTTTTTTCTTTTTATCAATTTTTTCAAAACTATATAATAAAGAATAATAAATAAATTGTTGATTTGTAAAATCCCAATCTAATTCTCCCAAACTGTAAACTCTCTTTCTCGTCTTCCTCCCAAATCCCAGCGGCGCTGCAACCTACCAAAATCCTAACTCTCTCTCTCTCGTCTCTATCGTCTCTCTCCTCCGGCAGACGTCGCCGGTCCTCGCCACCTCCGTCGCGGCGAGGCCGACTTACTTTTCTATCCCCTCTTTCTTTCTTCCCTTCCCTACATCTAAATCCCTAAATTAAAAAAAATAGATCTAGGGCTTCCTAGTTTCAATTTATATATGTTCTCCAGTTAGTTTCGCCACTGCCGCCACAGTCTCCGTCGCACCACCGCCACCTCCGTCTCAGGTAAGCTTCTTTTATCTCCCCATCCATCTCTCTCTCGTCGGTCTCTATCTCTCTGTATCCCACTCTGTCTCTCGCTCAATCTCCCTCTCTCTTTCTCAGTTGGCAGCCACCGCGGACCGCCGTGGCGCGGGCAGCGCCGGCGATTGCCGCCGCCAGCAGCTCCACGCCGCAGTGGCTTGCGGCTGTTGCTGCTGTCCTCCTCTTCTTCTTCTTCTTCTATTTCTTTTCTTTTACTGTTTTTATTCTATTCATTTTTCTAACTTAAAATCTTTGGATTTCAAAAGTGGATGCAAAATATGCAATACACATAGCCTGCTAGAGGCGTCACCGGTCACCAGTTTATAATCTCTTTGTAAAGTGGAAGCATACTCTAGATGTTAGAGAAAATTGATGTCACTATAATGAGATTCATGTTTAGTCTAAATGCCTTTTTGATATAAGAACTGTGAACTTCAGATTTTCTGTCATTTGAAATGAATTCGTGGCTTTGATATTAGTTACCAAGTGGTAAACCATTTCCTAGTTATCTGAACTTTGCTGTTTATCTTGGTGCATTTGTCATTAGAAAAAAATCGGCAAGCGTGAGATGGATGCTGCGAAGTGCCTGACAACTTTCCTCTCTCAGTATGTAGTTTCTGCTTTTACAGATGCAGCTAAAGTTTTGTTCAATGGACATGAGGGATGGAGTGGGAGAAAAGCCATGGTTTTAAGGCAAGCTCCTGAGTGGAGTAACATTGAATTGCATGGTACAATCACCCCATGTTTCAAGCAGCTTAGTTCTCATCCAGAAAATGAGACAATTATCTTTGTATTGAGAAATCTAATATGAAGAGGCTAGCATTAACTTCAGAATATGAAGATCTCTCTTCATTTATTGAGGTCATTTGAGAAATTGAGTTCCTATTTCTGTATCCGCTCTTATCTCTATTGGAGGTCTAGACTGGCTCCCATGAAAGGCTCGGCGACTTACTTTTCTATATTGCTCAAACAGGTGATACTACTATTCAACTTCCTTTAAGAAATTGTGTCCATTTCTTGTCTTAAATTATTTTCATATTATGGCCATCTGTTTGTCATGCAATTGCTCCATCTAAGTTTGATCACGCGAATGATTTACTGCCATCTTGTGCTTTTTGAATGTCTCACATTAAATTTTGATCACAATCTTGTTATCCTTCTCCACAATAACTTATGGGGTTTAGTGTATGATCTTTTAACTGCATAGTGTCATGAGCAATTGTGAAACTCGATTCCTGAACAAAATTTTTGGGAATGATTACCATGTATTCTTCTTGTTCATAAATTTATTTGACTTGGTCATAAATTTATTTGACTCGGTTTCACATGTTGCACCTATTATGCTCATCCAAGGCATTTGTTAAACCATTTGTTTTGGTGTTCTTGATTTGCTTTGAACATTTGAAACTATATGCTTCCTTCAGAAACTCGCATCAAATTGAAATATTCTGTGGGTTATTGTAGAATGCCAAGTCTTTGAAATTAGAGCATGAGAAAAGGGTAGCAGCTCTCAAAAAGTTAGAGATGAAGAATGCTGATTATAGCAAGACTGAAAAGGCTAAAAAGGAAGTTGAGAAGTTGGAATCAAAGATGATGGTTGCTGTGCAAGCTATTGAGACTACCTCCACAGAGATAATCAAATTGAGGGTATCAGAGCTTTATCTTCAACTTGTTCAGCTTGTCAAGGGGTATGTCTTCTTCATTGTTGCCTTGTGTTCGGATACAAGTGAAGAATTCTCTTCCAGTTTGCTTGTTATTGGTTTTTGAATTTATTTGGTGATAATAAGAGATTCTGCTATATGATCCTATATATGATTACATGGAAGACTTTAGGAAGCAATACAAAGAAAAGCATCCTAACAACAAATCAGTTGCTGCTGTTAGTAATTACTGCTTTTTACAATTTTGCTTATGTTCTTTTGTAGATCATGGAGTATCTTATACAATTAATGTAATGTGTTTAGGTTGGTAAAGCTGGTGGTAATAGGTGGAAGTCAAAAAATCAAGCTTGAGATGAATTTCTTGAGGTTTTCTATACGGAAGCTTCAATGTCACAGAGCATGTTCTGTTTACATTCTTGGAGGTATGATTGTGGCACAGAGCAGTTCTGCGCATTGCTCTATATTCTTGTAGGTATACATTTTAAGTGTTTATCTCCTCATTTATGATGCTCTACATTGTTCTTGGTTGGCTCTTTGTATGATTGTGGCAGGTTTGTGGTGGATTAAATAAGCTGTACGTTGAGCTGAAGAGTCTTGTGAATTCACAAGAAAAGTTGTACCAGATGGCTAGCTAGTTGCATATTTAATATGTTTAGTATTTTTGCAAGGCACAATAGTATAGATAGAGCAGTTGTTGAATTTTGACTATATTCAAATCTTGTATGATTTTTTTTATGATAATAATATAAAATTAAATATTTTGGATGATATATAATATTATTATTGTTGGTTTTATCATTTATACTGTTATGTATAAATTAATAGATAACGGAGAAATAGAAATCTAATTACGGTAAAAAACGTTATGTAACATTTATACATAACGGATTACCAAACGTTAGTAATATCAAAAAGCTGTTATGTATAGGTGTGTACATAACAGTGAATATTTAACTTTCATGACGCTTTTTACGTTATGTATAATACTATAGATAACGGATATAATCCGTTACTTATATATAAACAATCGTTATGTATATATGTATACATAACGGGGAAGTTTAACTTTCATGACGGGTTGGAACCGTTATGTATAATTATTTAGATAACAGATTATCAAGCGTTATATATTTATGGAAAACCGTTATGTATAATAGAATAGATAACGCTTAAATCTCCGTTATGTATGAAATCCACATACATTACACCACTATACATTACGGATGTTTTCGCACATAGATAACGGATAAAATCTGTTATCTATGAGCGAATCTGGCGTAGTGTAATTCATCCGGTATGCCGAATGGATACATTAAAGATCCGGCATTGGTTATAGTGCACAAATTTCTTGCATATAATGTGTCTGGAAAGGAGCATGCAAATAAAGTGAATGAAGTGTATCTGTTGTCTTGTGCTTTAAATGACACAAAAGTTTGCATTTCACAATTTATTTGGTCGGCTATGACTCAGATGCAGAAACGGTCTTCTGCCCATGCTTCATTTTGTCCTATTGTCACTGGTTTGGCATATGCACAAAAGTTTGCATTTCACAATTTTTAGAGAACAAACTGAGAAGAATGAGAAGAAAAAAGTGAGAAAATAGCTTGAGAATGGAGAGAGAGTTGTGTTGGATGTGGGAAAAATTATGAATTAAAAAAAAACGGTTGAATTTTGAATTAAAATTTTAATTTTTAAATTTTTTATTCGGGCGCGTGTCTTCGACGAGCCAAACATTTCCGCCCTTCGTGCTCGGCACCAAACGTCGTGCTCAGCACGAGCCGTGCCGGCACGCCAGCCCTCCCCCTCCTCCCGTGCTAGCTCGAGGCGGCACCAAGCATTCGCGCTGCAGATGCTCTAACATGATTTTTCAATAATAACGATCTCCAAAATATTACATCCGATTAGATAAGTCATTTTTCGTCACCTAATTTTTTATAGCGAGACATTTTATGAAAACGCTAAAAATTCAGAGTGTTTTAGAAAAAAAATATTTGAAATATTTTATGAAGAACTTTAAAAGTTTAGCACATAAAACACTACTAATCATATAAAATTGGGTAAATATCACTTTATGGCCCATCGTTTGGGCCATTTCTCAAATATATCCCACCCTAAGTATATTTATAAAACAATATCCATCGTTTCCCTTTTTTCTTATTTGTGGCCCGCAAAATTAATCCGACGACCGATATTTGACGTGTCAGGCCAAGCGGGCCTATTGGAAGTACACGTTGAATAAAAAAAAACTAAAGAAATTCCATATCTTTGAAAAGACATAAGCATTGTTGTGGGCAGAGGGCGGTTGCCGGCTAGTGGTGGGCGGCGGAGGAGATGGCGGTCCGCCGCCGCCTCTGAAATTCCGGCAACACTGACGTCGATCGTTCGGTCTCTCCCTTCCCCGGCGAAGGGCGTCGCCTTCGGCCCCGCCACCACCGTCATCTTTTTCTCTCGCCTCTCGCCTGTCACCCCTCTTTATATCTCTCTCATTCCCTCTTCGCCTTTGCTCTGCCCCGCCTCCATCTCCGGCGAGAGCCGCCATCGGGAGCCACGCCTACTTCTAACATGGCGTTTGGCCGCACACATCAAATACCGGTCGTCGTATTATTTTTGCGGACCACAAATAAGAGAAAAATGAAATGATGGGTATTATTTTGTAAATATGCTTAGGGTGGGATATATTTGAGAAAATGTCCAACCAATGAGCTATAAAGTGATATTTACCCTATAAAATTTAACATTTTCTTTTTTGATGACTATAAAATTTAACATAAATATTGTAAAACTCGAGAGTAGTACTCCCTCCGTCCCACTCCAATAGGCTCACTTCTTTTGGGCACGGAGATTAAGAAAACTTACTTTTTAGTAGGAAAATGGTAGTAAAGTGGTGTGGTCCACACCAATTAAGTACAATTTTTTTACCCAAAAAGGAAACTGAGCCTATTGGAGTGGGACAACCCAAAAAGGAAACTGAGCCTATTGAAGTGGGACGGAGGGAGTAGTAATGAATTTATTTTAGGAAATTATGTTGGGATTCACGGCGTCTAACTGGCAAGGACAGCTGTGTGACGGTGGAGCTCGAGTTTCAATCGTACTTGCAATTATTTATTTTATTCAGCTATTAATTATATACACTTCACGTGTAACCTTGTCGGCTACCTGCATATCCAACTTGTATATTCTCTGCTCAATTTACTCACCAAATGCCAACACAAACGAAATTTCCCCTTACTCAATATACTCCCTCCGTCCCGCGAAGCGTGACCCATTTTCCTTTTTGGGTTGTCCCACGAAGCTTGACCTGTTTCTAAAAATAGCAAAAAATTTACCCTTTATTCACCTTTCCACTTTTTCACCTACCACACTTAACACACAAAATACCAATTTCTTAATTCCCGTGCCGAAAAGAAATAGGTCACGCTTCATGGGACGGAGGGAGTATTTTATTTTATTTATACTCCTATTTCTAACATGAGTATAATTTATCAACATGCACGTAACGCGTACTAGAAAAATAGTGCATTTATGAAGTCAATTTCCATGCATTTAATCAAATTGGAAAAAAATCGCTCTTCCTCTATAAATAGAGACTTAAAATTGCACTGGTTTCGTGTGCAACGACATTATTAATGGCTAGGTTTACTGTTTTCTGCTTGATCGTGCTTTTGATCTCGGCGGCGACGGCTGCCGAGATTGCAGAAGCTCCTAATGCCGGCCGGAAACTGGGGAAGCATCACGTCGCCGCCGCGCCGAGTCCGGCAGCGGAGGCTTTGGGAGAAGGGGAAAGTGCCGAGGAAGAGGTCATGGAGAGGAAGCACCGTCACCACCACCACGATCGCTCATTCGAGGAGTCAGTTGTCGGCGGCGTAGCGGTTGTCGGGGTTTTAGCCGCCGTGTTTCTGACGGCGGTCTTCTGTTACATCCGCGCCACCCGTCGGAGGCCACCTGTACAGCCTGCTTCCCCTACTGATTCGTCGTCCAGTAAGAGAAAGATGATAGCGTCTGGCTCACCAGTCGTAAAATAAAATACGAGATTAATTTTTTTTTGGGGGGGCATGGGATGAAATATCTGCAAACCATGATTTAGATCTTAAGACTTAAGAGTGTAAGTACATATATATAATGTAGTGAAATATCATACAAAAAAAAATCAAGACGTTTTTGTTTCTTGCTATTAGCTTTTGTGTCTCATGTACATTTTAGTATTGTTTGATGTGCATATATATAAATATTTAAGTAGACTAATTTGAATAAAGATATTCTGTTTTATTTGGAATTGTAATTTCGGTTGGATGATATCTGTGAGGATTTAGATCATGTTCGATAATCTAAGTAAGGAAGGAAGTAAGATTTCTTGATTATGTTTTTTCTTTGTGAAGTATAATTAATGATGAGTTTGATTAGTTAATAGTATCTATAAATTAAAGCAAAATAAATTTTATCCTGGCATTGTACAATAATTTCATTTTAATTTTCCTCAATTCTCATTCATTCTTATTTTTTTCTAAATTTTAATCAATTTCTATATCTAAAAACCATTAAAAATTTCAAAAGTCATGATATATTTAAAAACTAAATATCTAAAAAAATCATTATATAAAATACTTCAACAAAATAAATTCTATCCGACGTCGTATAATCACTCCATTCTAATTTTCCTCAATTTTCATTCATTCTTATTTTTTTTTAATTTTTAATCAATTTTCATATCCAAAAACTATTAAATATCTAAAAACCATTATATATCTAAAAACTATTGAATTTCTAAAAAACATTATACTAATATTCCACCGATTAATAAAATTTTATTTATATCCTTACACGAAAAATAGAAAAGACATAAGCTAGTATTTGTAATTTTGAGCAAAATAAATTCGATCCCACGTGGCATCGTATAATCACTCCATTCTAATCTTCCTCAATTCTCATTCATTCTCTTTTTTTTTTTTCTCTAAATTTTAATAAATTTCTATATCTAAAAACCATTAAAAATCTAAAAGTCATGATACATTTAAAAACTAAATATCTAAAAAATCATTATATAAATATTTCAACAATATAAATTATATCCTATGTGCCGTCGTATAATCTCTCCATTCTAATTTTCTTCAATTCTCATTCATTCTTATTATTTTTTTTAAAATCAATTTTCATATCCAAAAACTATTAAATATCTAAAAATGATTATATATCTAAAAACTATTGAATATCTAAAAAACATTATACTAATATTCCACTAATTAATAATATTTTATTTATATCGTTGCACGAAAAATAGAAATCTATAAATTAAAGCAAAATAAATCCTATCCTATGTGGCATTGTACAATCATTTCATTTTAATTTTCCTCAATTCTCATTCATTCTTATTTTTTTTCTAAATTTTAATCAATTTCTATATCTAAAAACCATTAAAAATTTCAATAGTCATGATATATGTAAAAACTAAATATCTAAAAAAATCATTATATAAAATACTTCAACAAAATAAATTCTATCCGACATCGTATAATCACTCCATTCTAATTTTCCTCAATTTTCATTCATTCTTATTTTTTTAATTTTTAATCAATTTTCATATCCAAAAACTATTAAATATCTAAAAATCATTATATATCTAAAAACTATTGAATATCTAAAAAACATTATACTAATATTCCACCGATTAATAAAATTTTATTTATATCCTTACACGAAAAATAGAAAATACATAAGTATTTGTAATTTTGAGCAAAATAAATTCTATCTCATGTGGCATCGTATAATCACTCCATTCTAATTTTCATCAATTCTCATTCATTCTTTTTTTTTTTCTCTCTAAATTTTAATCAATTTCTATATCTAAAAACCATTAAAAATCTAAAAGTCATGATACATTTAAAAACAAAATATCTAAAAAATCATTATATAAATATTTCAACAAAATAAATTATATCCTATGTGGCGTCGTATAATCTCTCCATTCTAATTTTCTTCAATTTTCATTCATTCTTATTTATTTTTTTAATTCTTAATCAATTTTCATATCCAAAAACTATTAAATATCTAAAAATCATTATATATCTAAAAACTATTGAATATCTAAAAAACATTATACTAATATTCCACTAATCAATAATATTTTATTTATATCCTTGCACGAAAAATAGAAAATACATAAGTATTTGTAATTTTGAGGTTGTACTAATTATTATAATATTATACTTTATGATATCCAACTTTGCAATTTCAATTTAAAACGTACATGATTTACTTTAATATATATGACTTTGATGTTATTAATTCTATTTATATTCTCTAAAAAATTATCTTCGACCTCATGGGCAGACCAATTCAGGTTTCAACGTAAATACTTCAATTGAGTTAAAATAAAAACCATCCTTAAGATAAGAGTGTAGAACTGATCTATACCTTGGATCAATAATACTTAATATATTTTAATTTGTCTCTAATACCAAGTATATATTAGGAATAAAAAACTACTATAAATCCCTTAAAATCGCAACAAAGTTGATCACAAAATGCAAAATTAGATAAGTATTCTTAATTATTAAATCTACAAAAAAAAAAAACAACCTTTGAAATATGATTTAATCATATCCATTAAGATGTAAAAATAATTAATTTAGTTCTAAGTTCTTATAATAAAAATGGTTTTTAATTGAACTCTCCCCCCACACACACATACATATATATGAAAATAACAAACCTAATCTAATAAAGTAATTAAAAAAATGGCGCATGGGCCTTAAGTAATTAAAACTAACCTACTAAAGCCTAAGTGGCGCAAGCCCACTAAATAAATTAAAAGATTTACTTAAGCAAATCAATAAATAAATTAAGGTTCAGTTAAGACAAGTCCAAATGCTTCCGACCAATATATCGCCCATTTAGTCTTCAATCCATGCAGGTGCATGCACAACTTCAAACTTCACGATTCAACACTTCCAAATTCTTTCAAAATTGAACCTTTTCTTCAAAATCTATTAAAAATCATCAAAAAGATTCATTAGTTCCGCAATTAATTCCAAAAAATAATAATAAGAAGGAACTAGGCATTAAAATTCACCAAAAAACATTCAAAACATGCGTATAAAATACGCCCAATCAAATATAAATAAATTGATTCCATTGTTCAAAAGAGCACTGCTGAACTTATACGATTGAATGAATTTAGTCCTTTCTATCTTGCTAATATTCATTTATGAAGATGACAGATTATAAATTTTCATTCATTCCAATTACTCCATTCTAATTTTCCTTAATTCTAATTCATTCTTATTTTTTTTCCTAAATTTTTTATCAATTTTCATATCTAAAAACATTAAATATCTAAAAATTATGATATATTAAAACTATTAAATATCTAAAAATCATTATATTAATATTTCAACAAAATAAATTCTATCCTATGTGACGTTGTATAATCACTTCATTCTAATTTTCCTCAATTCTCATTCATTCTTTTTATTTTTCTAAATTTTAATCAGTTTCCATATACAAAAATCATTAAATATCTGAAAACTATGAAATATCTAAAAATCATTATATTAATATTCCACAAATCAAGAAAAATCTATTTATATCCATAACATAATTAATAATGCATTTGATACAGAAATGTTTAAGTATAGAGCTATCTTGGCATCCACTAATTAATGAGATGATTGATACGATAAATGATTATGTCATGTCTCTAATGTCTATCAAAGAAAGGGTTTATCTAAGTTCAGACAATATTTGCAAAGAAGATGGACAAATTGAGCTCGATGAATAGGTATTATCGGTTGAATATCTCGCCATGATTAAGTGTTCAGGATTGCCAAATCATGATTGAAAGAGGAATGCATAATCACGCTTCTCAAAAATATGATCAATCTAATAAGCTTTGCAATGACACTAGGCTGATAGTAACTCAACTTAGGGAACACGTAAGTGAAGAGAAACTCATTTCAGAAAAAAATAAAAATAAAAAAATGAGTGCAATAAGTTTTCTATAGTTAGAATGATTACGATTTCATCGCATTTCACTAAATTTTCAATTCGGTTTCAGAGAAGGCAATTCTCTATGACTGTTTGTTTTGCTATGTCGACAATAAATAAAAGTCATGGACAATCTCTTTCTAATGTAGGATTATACTCTGCTGAAACCTATTCTTAGTTATGGACAATTCTACATGGCAATCTCAAAAGTCACTAAAAAAAGAGGTCATATGCAAGACGCAACAACTAACGTGTTATATGATGAAATTTTCGATAAATTATGAGGTAATTGCAAATTTAATAATTTATTCAAACTTTTAAAGTTTAAGTCATTAATGATACTCCCTCCGTCCATGAAAGAACTTCCTAGGAGGGAGTGGCACAGGTTTTAAGCAAAAATATTGTTGAGTGTATTGAGAGTTGATAAAAGGTAGTTGAGTGTATTGGGAGTGGTGAAAAGGTGTTATAATTAATATTGAGAGTTGTGAAAAGTGAAAATAAGAGGATTATAAGTGGTGGGGTATAGTCCAAAAATAGGTAGGAAGTTCTTTTGTGGACGTCCCAAAAAGGAAATATAGGAAGTTCTTTCGTGGACGGAGGGAGTATTACTTAATTTATTTCTTTCTTATTTTTTAAATATTCGTTCCAACTAGAGACATCTAATATAGATACGTTTCAAATAATTGTTCCAATTTCTCTTTTAATATTTTTTGGATCGAAACTCTGGTTACATATAAATTTTATAAGACATTTAAATTAGGTCAATTTCAAATAAATATTATAACTTTTTTACTTTAAAATAATTTTATTAAATTCTCTATTTTTGTGAAAAATAATTCACGAAACAAAAAATGCATTAATAATTTCATAAATTTATATTTTAATAGACCCCGTCGAATTTCGACGGGTCACTTACTAGTATTATGAATTTTATTAAAATTATGTCTATGGGCTTTCCTCGTCATGCGAAAAGAAATTATCAAATATAAATAATAGGGTAATTGGTGTATAAATACATGAACTTTACTCACTTTTTGGTATTTAACATGAATTTTAAAACCTAGTTATAAATACATGAACTTTAAATTTATTCAATTTTTCACCCATTTTTTTTATATCTAATGAAATTAGTGCTGACATGTCAAAATTAAAGCTGAGCTGGCAAAACGAATCCTCTACGTGGCAGATTTGACTAGAAAATTTCCTTCCCGTTCAATATATGAAGAAAATGCTCCGAGCATCATCAATGCTCATTATCCACCACCACCAAAAGCTAATACATAAACTAAAATCGCTATGAACAAATCCAAATCTAAAATACAACTAAGCGTCTGATGATTGAAATATTTTTTTCAAACATTTGTAATGGTACTTTGTATAACAGCCCTCTCCACTTAACATAAATTGAACGGGGGACGTAGAGGATTAATTTTGTCAGCTCAACTTTAATTTTGACATGTCAGCATTAATTTCATCAGATATAAAAAAATGGGTTAAAAATTGAATAAGTTTAAAGTTCATGTATTTATAATTAGGTTTTAAAGTTCATGTTATGTTAGGTTCGGAGGGTCTCGAATATGTGTATGGGGGGGATACACCTATAGTCTATTTTTTTGAAAATCAGAGGGATCTCAAGATAGAGATCAAAATGAAACTTTACACGCAAACTTAGACGCCTGTTAACTGAAAGGAGTTTTGACCAAACAGGGTTGACGACTGATACTGAAATACTCTTCAGTAAAGAGTTATCAGTTAAGTCACTGGAACTTAACTGATGCACGTTAAGGCTTCAGCCGAGTTTGCTAAAACAGAGATGTTACAAGTCTTCCTGACTATCAGATGATAGATCAGTCAGACTGATAACATACGCAGCGGAAATAACTTTGTTTCATAATAGCCTTTGTTGAGCACGTTGTTAGTCTTAGGTTTCTCTTTGCATTTAATCAGTATTCAATTTATCAATTGAATGGGCACAAGTAAGAATATGAAACTGAAAGCTGTAAATAACACAAAGATTTTTACGTGGTTCGAAAAACACTTCCTACATCCATGGTCGGTTGATCAGACCAACAACTTTACTCCGCAAGTGCTTACGGGTGCACTGCAAACCTATCCGTGTGCTTAGCCGGGTGCACACAACCGAATCAACTGAAGATCCAATCTTCAGTACCAACACTTCACTCGCGCTGGATTTCTCACTCCTAGCACGAACCTGCACTAGGATCTCATGGAGTCAGAGTACCCTCTTGAACTCATTTTCAACTCAAACACTCGATTCTATCGGTCGAAGGGAGGTTTGAAAATCTTGCCAACTAAACTTCAAAGAACAAGTTCTTTGGAGTTAGTTTTGACCTAGGCTTTGGGTAAACAGAGGTTTGCCTAAGGTCTAAGAGAATTTGTGTAATCAGCAGTGACTGATTTTTGGCTTTGGTATTCTCTTCTTCAATTCAAGCTTTGGAGAGGTTAAACTTTGGCTGAGAAACAATTTTGGCAGAGTTTCAGCTTATGTCGTTGAATCGGTGAAGATTGAAGTGATCCTCAAGCGCTATTTATAGGAGAGGTCTTGAATAGATCCGTAGGCGGAGAACGTCTTCAAGATTTCTTCCGTTGGAGAGCTTTTTGAATTTGGGCTGAGACTTCAATCTTCGAGGTTCCTTGTTTGGTGAGAACGGCTATGTTGAAGAGCAGGAGATGCGACGTCTCTGATAAAGTAGCCACCAAATAGGAATGACCTCTGCAGAGAATGATGATCCTGAGATCTCTGCATTTAATGCGGCTGTACTTTTGGAGTACGTGGCTTCCTTTGAACGTTGGAGGTTCAGTCCGAGGAAGAATGTTTAACTGATACTTGACTTTAGTATCAGTCCGTTGAATCCACGTGGCACGCATTAATTAATCAGTTCCGGACTGATTCTTCAACTGATACTTTAGTTGGTAACTTCAGTCCTTCGTCCTTCAGTCCAGTCTTCAGAACAGCAAACTAAACTAGAAAAGAAACTCTAACACTTGAATTCGAACAGTTCTAGTCTATTACAATTAAGGCCTATGGATTTTGGTATCATCAAAACAAGGATTATGATATTTCAATTAAGTTCCCAACAATTTCTCATTTTTTGATGATGCCAAAACCACACAATAGTTCTAGACAAACAAAAGACTGAACTCAGAGCACAAGTTCTAAAAACAGGGTGAATACTATTCCCCTTTAACAATAGAACCTAAAAACTTGTACTAAGAGAAAGAACACAACAGTTCAAACATAGAACGAGGAGAAGACAGAAAAACATTAATCAGAGCCTGGACAAAGAGTCATTGTCTTCAGGTTGAGATCAAAAGAAGTTCTTTTCTTTAAAAGTGAAACTGATGAGACATCAGTCGATGTACAGAGCAAGTAAAAAGAAACTTCTTAAGAAAACAGAACAGAAATCTAAGGTTTCTGTCCATACAGGCTGAAGACTGCATTCTTGATATTGTTAAGGTCCTCTGATTGGACATTAGTAGGCACTTTCCAGATTTTGCAGATGCTTTCGATTTCTCTTTTGATGGAATCTCTGTTAACTCCATTTCTGGTTCTTGGAGGACATATCGTCTTCTTCAGAGTGTTTGAATTCAGAATCCTAGCATTTCTCTGAGCAGCCTGCATCCTTTCAACCATCGCTCTTTCAGGCCAATTGACAAGGAAGTATTTCCAAGCTTCAATTTGGAATTCTCTGCTCCTGTTGAGATTTGCGAAGACAACCCATTTGGTGTAGCTTTCTTTCAGCTTTTCCCACCATTCATTCATGTCGGAAGGCATCTAACGATCTTGTCGTTCACATCTATCCAGGTGGGATGCCAAGAGGCCTTCGCTGATATATTGAATTATTCTTTGTTGATCTTGAAGCCTCTGTTGAAAGGGTTGTTTGGTCTCTTCGCCTATGGAGAGAGCTTTCTTGGCCTTCGGTTCTGAAGATGAACTTTCTTCTCTTGGTCTCTTCCTGCTGAAATATACTAAAATTTTTATTTTATTTTTTAAATTAAATTTCTGTAGTTAAACCGTTGTTAAATTTATTGACTTTTTCTTTTTTGTTTATTAAATTAATATTCCGTAGTTAAATAGGCGTTAATATAATTGAATTATTTATTTTATTTATTAAAATTAACCTTCCGAAGTTAATTAATTGTTAAAAGTTAATGAATTATATAATTAATTTTTTTAATTAATATTCCGTATGTAAAGAGTCGTTAAAAATTAATGAATTATTTATTTTATTTATTAAATTAATATTCCGTAGTTAAGTAGTCGTTAATATACATTGAATTTCTGATTTTATTAATTAAAATTAAATTTTCGTAGTTAAATAGTCGTTAATATTTACTGAATTTTTGATTTTATTTATTAACTTTATTGATTTTTGATTTTTTATTTATTACATTAATATTCCGTAGTTAAATAGTCGTAAAAATATACTGAAATTTTTATTTTATTTTTTAAATTAAAATAAAACCATCGTTAAATTTATTAAATTTTTCTCTTTTATTTATTAAAATTAACATTCCGTAGTTAAATAGTCGTTAAAAGTTAATGAATTATTTATTTTATTTATCAAATTATATTTCCGTAGTTAAATAGTCGTTAATATTTATTTATGTTGACGACATCATCTTCGGATCCAAATCCGAACGGATGTGCAAGAAGTTTGCTGAAATTATGACGAATAAATTCCAGATGTCAATGATGGGAGAAATGAATTTCTTTCTGGGATTACAAGTGAAGCAGACCAAGGAAGAAATACTGATCAATCATTCAAAATATGCCAAGGAACTAATCAACAAGTTTAGCATTCAACACATGACGTCAGTAAAGATTCCAATGAACACCAATTGGAAGGTGGATCCAGGAACTGAAGGAAAATCTGTATCATCAACTAAGTACAAAGAAATCATTGGATCACTACTTTACTTAACTGCAAGCAGACCAGACATAGCTTTTGCAGTCGGAGTTTGTGCGAGATATCAGTCAGATCCTAAAGAACCTCATATGGACGCTGCAAAGCGCATTCTAAGATATCTCAAAGGCACACCTGATATAGGTCTTTGGTATCCAGCTGACGAAAACTTCAAGCTCTCAGGATACTCAGTCTCAGATTTTGCAGGATGCAAAATTGATCGAAAATCAACTTCCGGCACTTGTCAATTCTTAGGCGACAAACTTATCTCATGGTTTTCAAAGAAACAGACTTCAGTCGCCACCTCTAAAACTGAAGCTGAACATGTTGCTACGGGAAGTTGCTGTTCACAAATTCTATGGCTAGTCCAACAATTCAAGGACTACATGATCGAAGAAAGAGAAGTTCCCATCTACTGCGATAACTCCAGTGCTATTGCAATTTCACAGAATCCTGTACATCACACCAGATGTAAACATGTCGAAGTACGTCATCACTTTATCCGTGATCATGTGAAAAAGAAAGATGAGCAGTTGTGAAGATCCATACAAGCATTCAACGAGCCGACTTGTTGACCAAAGCACTTCCAGAAGATAGATTCAATGATCTATGTGGAAGGATCGGACTACTAAATCCCAAAGAATGATGCTGAATTCAAGATCTCTACTGAAGTCTCAACAACTGATGATCAGTCAACTGAAGCCTCTCAACTGATGACGTGGCAACCTAGGAAGATGTATCTTCTTAAGGGGAAACTGATCTCAACAGTTCAACTGAAGACGTGGTATTGACTGACTACAATGATCAGTAGACCAGTAAGTAATTTAATTTATGCAGTATATCAGTTATTTCAGTTATGAACCTTCGTTTTGATAAAATCAACTTTCTAACTGATGAGTAGTAGCTTTTAAACTTCTTAACTGATTGTTGGAAACTTTAACTAATATCCTTGCTGGACAAATTTTTTAAGTTGTCTTTAAAAATATCTTAATTTATCCCGTCTTTTCCCTTGCATCTGCAACAAAATCTTGCAAATTTCGTTGATTTGACAAGAAACCTTAATTTGATTTTCTCTACTTTTGGGGCACAAGTCTCCTGCAGAGACGACGGACGTGAAGTTCTCTTTTCAAATTGGTTTAAGGCACCAAAATAAAAAAATCTTCACAATCTTAGTATTTTAAATACCTTAAGCCTTGATACTTTGCTTCATCACAACATAACATCTTCCACAGACTTCTCTGTGAGAATACTTTCTTTCTACAGAAAACTCTTGTTCCGACTATGGAGAGACCAATAACAAAGAAGTCATGGAGTGGGAAAATGATGATCGCCTACCTGGTCTACACAGGACCATTCAACTAGATTGGGATCCTTCTCCGAAGTCAAGCTCCTTTCTTCTCTCACTTGTAAGCGCAAAGAAGCTTCTAAGCTTCGGAAGGATAAAAGTTGAAGTAACAACTTCCATTAGTTACTTCAACTAGTTATCAAGCTTATCTCGTGTATTTTGCACACCTTCCATAATGGCAACAACAACGAGCTCTCTCTCATTGTCCGCCGGATTCCCTTGCCGCACACGGTCTTCTCAACATAGACCTAATGCAGGCAAATCGACAGTGTTAGTCCTCACGACTGTCACTGATTCGATATTCCCTTCTCATACCCATCCCACGTACTCTCCCTCTTTCTCCATCTTAAACCCTCTTCCCACCCTTTAAGGTCCATATGTATGGCCACTCTTCTAAGTTCTTTTCACAAGAGCCATGCATACCCACCGATATCCCCCACCTTCATCTCCACAAACACTCCTCTTCCCCTTCTCCCTCATCATCTCCCTCACCCACTGGCGTCTTCCTCTTCTGCGTCACTTCTGCTCAAACTCTTCTCGAAACTTCTCACGAGTTTCTGAGAAATAGAGTTGGGTATCGTCTGATCACTGCTTCCAACGTTAGTCCTCCTTCCTTTTTGATGTTGCCAAAAATGGGGAAAGAAGGCAAAGAAAAACCTTCAGAGACTGAAGCTGGTAAAACAAAAGGATCACCAAAAGTTCAAAAGGGAGACGAACCAGAAAGATCTCGAGTCAATGGAGAACAAATATAGAAGAAACAAGCAAATGAACAACAAGAAGAAGATAGAGATGAAGATCAAGATCAAGATCAAGATTAAGATCAAGATCAAGATCAAGATGGAGTACAACACAAATTCGATTTTTTGTTTGTTTGTATGTATTTTCTTTTCTTATGCTTTGCTTTGTACCAAAGCTGATTTCTCATCAGTTACTTTGAAATGAAAATACTACTCATTTTGATCCCAACCTGAAGACAATGTCTTTTTGTCCAGGCTCTGATTACATAATTCAGTTTTGTCTTCGTTCCGTTCTTTAGCTGTTATGTTTTTCCTCTAAGTGCAAGATGTTAGGATCGATAATTTGTTAAGGGGGAATAATATTCACCCTGTTTAGTATATTGCCTTTTGCTTTCAGTCGCTTCCTGTCTTAGAACTGATTGTATGGTTTTGGCATCATCAAAAATGGGGAAATTGTTGGGAACTTAATGAAATATCCTAGTCCTAGTTTTGATGATACCAAAATCCTTAGGTTTTCTTTGTAATAGACTATAACTTTTCGAGCTCAACTATTGGAGTTCACTTTCTAGTTTGGCTAGTGTTCTGAAGACTAAAGACTGGAGGATTGAAGACTGAAGATCAGAGAACTCTACTGAAGTTACAATAAAAGGCCAAGTCAAATACTGATGTTTTGACTGAACGAGTTTCTCAACTGGAGAATCAGTTATGACTGATTCATCAAATGCTGGCTACGTGGACTTAGCGGACTGATACTAAAGTCAAGTATCAATTGACACTCTTCCTCGGACTGAAACTCCAAAGTTAAAAGGAAGCCACACACTTTCAAGTACAGCCGCATTAAATGCAGAGATATTGAGGATCGTCATTTCTTTGCAGAGCATCCATTTTTAGTGATTACTTTTCAGAGGCACCTTACCTCATGTACCTGAGACGTCGTTTCTCACCAAACAAGGAATCTCGAAGATTGAAGTCTCAGCCAAATTCGAATTACTCTCACAACGGATGAATTCTTGAAGACCATCTCCGCCAACGGATCTATTCAAGACCTCTCCTATAAATAGAGCTCGAGGATCACTTCTGTAGTAACCCGCTCTTTTAAATTATTAAAATCAGTAATGCAATAATTAATTATTGCATCTTTCAGTGTTGATCTTTGATTAATTTCGACTTATGACTTTGAGTTATATAGTACTTGAAGCAGAGTTATTATTTTATTTCATGTGAGAAACCACGATAAGGATTATTGAGCAATCAATAATTATTATTTCAGATTATAACTGACTTAGCAAAGTCATGTTATTTATTAAGTGCAATAGAAATATTATTTATATTATTAGTTGTTATTATTTTTGTACTTGTTTAAGTCGTGAATTAATTCCGACTTTCAAGTATTAAATCCCTAGTCTGAGGATTTAATTTAGATAAATACGTCGAGTATTTAATCATCGAGAATTGGAGAATTATTACAGAAACGAATAAGAACTAGGAGCTGAGAAACTAGATCACGGCAAATCAAAATCCTACTACACGTATGTTGTTGATAAGCTTTCCACTTCATGTGGAATGACCTCACGTACAAAGCCACAATTGTTGACAAAGATTGTGGAGGAAATGATTGCATTTGTTGCAATTGTTGACTTGAAGGAAATTTGCAGCCTTCAACAATTGCTGCAGCCAAAATTCTTCAAATGCTGCTGCTTAATGTCAACATTTGCAGCTCAACTTCGCCTATAAATTGAGGTGAGTTCTGCAGAATGAAAGTGTGCAGAAGTGCGAGAGATGTGAGGCAAAACAAGAGAGAGTTTGGTGAGTGCATTTTGAGAGAAGAAAATTGTGAGGAAAAATAACTTTGCATATTTCTTAAGCTCAAGTGAGCTCCCTTCGCCGGCCCGTTTCCTCGCCGACCAGCCACTAGGCCGTGAACCGGGAATGTGTACTTGTTCCTCCATCTTCAGGCTACCAAATCCAACAATCGAAAGGCCGAAGCCTTCTCTGTATTTTCCTGACCGAAGGCCGCAATATCCTTCGGCGGCCAACGTCGAATTCCCGACTTAGCAACCGGCCAACTTACGGCCTTCGTTTCTCACCATCCTTACGACGAAAAAGGATCGAGAAATCACCTTTGTGTAGCCTGATCTACCTCGCACGAGGAAAACTAAGTCGTAGACCTTCGCGGCTAAACACCATTGCGGAACGACGACCAGAAAAACCCCCGGCGAACAACTTCCATTAGTGCTCACTTGGACAGGGGTAAGTTGACGCCCTTGTTTCAATGCATTCCCGTTTCTATTATATTATGGGAAATTTCTGGGGTATAGATGGGAGTGTGTTGAATATTCGTGCAAAGTTTCATGTCATTTGAACTTCGTTTACTACCCTTTTAAAATTCGAGAAGTCTACTGCCCATATCTGCTGAAACTGTCGTGAGGCAGATGATTAGGTTAATTATTTCAGTAACCATATGTTGATATTTAGCTCTCAAATTTTTATTTTATGAAGATATATGTGTTAGATATCTTCATTTAAAAGTTGAGGTCATTCCGGTAACGTTTGCTATTTTTCACAAATCTGGACATTCAGTTGGCAGAAACTGCCGAATCTGGTAGGCGATGGGAAAATCGCTATATCTCTTAAACTACTTGGAGTTTTTCAACATACTTTTTTTCAATTAAACTAAACTCAAAGAGGTTTCTACTGATATAAAATTAGACTCCATAAGAGTTCGGAGTCAAAGCAGTTTATTAGTTGAAGTTAAGTCTCTACAGTTTTGTTGAGATGAAATGATTCAAAATAATTCATATTAAGGATTTTAAAGTTTTATTCGACCGCGCTAGACGAGAATTAGCTAAATCTATTAACGAGGATTAATAGTAGAATTCCCGATTATCGCTCAGAGTATTAGTTCATGCATACCAGATTCATGCATAGTTAAATTACGCTTTCTCATTAATTAAGAATTTTCCTCGAGCCAATGTCTTATTTTATATTCTCGTGATTAAGGTCAAACGCGAGAGTAAGAATTACTCAAGGAGTCACAATACCTTAGCAAAACCTTGCTATCAGGTGGGCAATTTCTTACGCGTAAGATAAAATGCTATTAAAGAACTATGCAAGTTTTATGCTTTATTATGCCTAAATGAGTTAAGCTTTATTATGCTTCACGCTAAATGATTTACGCTATGCTGTTTATACTATTTACGCCTATGTAATTTATGCTTTGTTACGCTTTAATAATTTACACTATGCTATTTACTTTATTATGCTTAAATGAGTTAAAACTTTATTTCTCTTTATTATCTACGCTTGTCACGCTTTAATAATATACGCTATGCTATTTACGCTTAATTACGACTTAAATTTTTATTATTTATTATGCTTTGTTACGCTTTTAAGTGATTTACGCTTAAGTGAGTTACGCTTTGTTACGCGCCTATGTGGTTCACGCTTTGTTACGCTTTAATGCTTTACGCTTATTATTTAACGCCTATGTGAGTTACGCTTTAATGCTTTATGCTTATTATCTAATGCTTATGTGATGATTTTAACGAAATCGATTCCTGAGCGGATAGCTATCTTGTCAGGATATATATTTATATATGCAACGCGACCGTGAGTCAATGAGAGGGTTGGCCGGTCAAACGTCCGTTGAGGGAGGCCTCCCTCAACGGTACGATGCTAGCGTCTGTTGGGGGAGGCCTCCCTCAACAGTACGATGCCGTGTCCGCTGAGGGAGGCCTCCCTCACGGCGCGATGCCTGTGTTCGTTGAGGATCTTCCTCACGACACGATGCTTGTTTATGATTGTTGATGATGAAGAATGCGCTCATGCTATTTATGAATTTGGAAATGTTTAATGAGCAAAGGATTTGAAAGAAACTTATGCCTCTTATGCGATGTTGTGTTTTGTTGTTGATGTTATGTTATATGTTTGGCAACTGCCCACTAAGTACTCTTGTACTTAGCCCTTCGTTGTTTATGTTTGTGCAGGTTGAGCTGTGATGGGCGATGAAGTATTGCTGAGTGGAGTTTTTGTCGAACTTAAAGTAGGCTCAGAAAGGATACATGTCTTCATACATGTATCTCAGTTATGCATTCCGCTGTAAACACTGATTATTTCAGTTACGCCTTCCGTTGCAAACTCTGATAATATTTTAGCCAAGCCCCTAACGATACCTTTTTCCTTTCAAGGAATATAACGCGTATACAAGTTCTTTGAATACCCTTTTTATGCAAACTATGCATTTTTCCTTTTTAAGGAATATTTCACGCGTATTCAAGCTCTTTGAGTATTCTTTTATGCACCCCTTTCTAATCCCGCTTCTTAATTTCCCTTCCCCAGTCATGGTTTTCCCGGATTAATTATCCTTAATTAAGGCCGGTCGTGACAACTTCAACCTTCACCGATTCAAAAACACAAGATGAAACGCTGCCAAAATTGCGACTCAACCATTCAAAGCCTTCAAAGATTTGAATCGAAGAAGAGAATTCACAAAGCCAAAATCAGACTACTGATTTCATACATTCTATTAGATCCTTAGGCAAATATCTTGTATTATCCAAAGCCTAAGTTCCGATTACAGAGAGCTTGTTCTCTGTGATCTAGTTGGTATTTCGAACCTCATTTCAACTGAGTGAAAAGAATGTTTGAGTAGAGCGGAGTTCAGACCAGTGTTCTGACTCCAAGAGATCTTAGCCATCCGCTAAAAAGGCATTGTAGTGTCTTAGCGTGCTAAGAGTGAGCGAGAAATCCAACCCAGTGTGTTGGTACTGAAAATCTGATCTTCAGTTGTTAGGTTTGTTGTGCACTCGTAAGCACAAGCCCAGAGTGTTTGTCAATGTGATCAACTGACCGTGGACGTAGAAAATTATTCCGAACCACGTAAAAATCCTTTGTCGTTTATCGCTTTCAGTTTTACTTTCTTATCTGTGCACAAACATCTCTTTAACTGAAACTAATTAACTGCAAAGTGAAACTATAATCTGACAACGTGATAATCAAAAGTTTTTTCAAAAGATAAGTTTTTCGCTACCAGTGTTATTAGTCTAACTGATAAATCTTCGAATAATCAGTAAGATTCATAACACTCATCTGTTTTAAAATCAAGACTGAAGCTCTACGAGAATATCAGTTAAAACCTTGAGCCTAACTGATATCTTTACTAAAATAATTTCAGTATTAGTCTTCAACCTTTGTTTAACTGGGTTTTCGTTAACTGTCAGTATCGGTTAACTTCAAAAGGTTGTTCTATGTGTTTTGGAAAATAGCCTATAGGTGTATTCCCCCCTCCCATACACATATTCTAGGCCTTCCGGGACCTAACACTATATATATAAAATCGGATATTTTTTTTATGGTAGTTTGGCCTTATATTAAGATCAATCTTACCATATATAAACGGACATGATTCAATTTTGTCCATAGATGTAAGATTATTATCTGGATGTAAGACTTTGCTAGTTTGTTTTGGCTTATAAAGACGTGGATAATTAATCACAATCGTAAGACACGGATCTCACAAGCTAGGCATACTTATAAAGATTTTGTCTATGGATGTAAGATTATTATCGATGAAGGGAGCAGACCTAAATTTCGTCATAAAGACATTGTTACAAAGTGGAAGGAATATTGGGCGACACCTGAATTCCAAGCTAAGTCGCAGCAGGCGAGCAAGAATCGACGAGCCTGTTGGTCCACGTACAAGGATATATATCCACTATGGAGGTTCTCGTAGTGCTATTAGTCATGCTGAGCATGTGGTAAGTTATTAATTGCAAACGTGTTTTATCTTTGTAAAAAATTCAATCAATAATTTAATTTTGAACCCTTTTTCTTTATTATAAGCTCGAGAGAAGAACATTCCTATCACAGATGCAAAATATGATACTTTCACGAGGATGAACTTTAGGGGGGTGTATTCATTCTGGAATTTGATGGATTTCTATGGATTTTAAAAGTCTGGGTGTATTCGTTCAAGACTTTTAAAAGTCCATATAAATCTGGGTGTATTCGTTCCAGACTTTTTTAAATCCATACAAATCTAGGTGTATTCGTTATTCCATTGACTTAAAATTCGGAATGACGTTCATGGATTTCATCCAAAAAATACACACGATGAAATCCGGCCAAGAACCACGAGAATTGAAATCCATGAAGTTTTAAGCGAGCGCTGGGTGTGAGCGGGCACTGGGTTCCCAGCGGCAGAAAATTATTTGTTTCAATTTTTCGTTGTAAAGAAAAATCTGCACTCATTTTGTTCCACAATAATTCGTTTCTGCTAATTCGTAGGAGCTGTAGCATCGCTCTATTGAGCAGCATCTCGGGCCAACCCAATAAAATGGTTTTGGAAGGACAATTTTAGTTTGTATTTCACGCAACAATGAATTGATTAATGAATAAAAATTGAGTACTTTTATGGAATTTTTTCTTCTTCTGGTCCAACTGTTGTATTGATTGTGTTAGATGGTGTCAGACTTGTTGATGGCGAAGTGATGTCATTTGGATATGGCTATGTTTCAGTATGAAATTACGAGGTTGAATTAATCATCTAATTGACAAACATTTGGTGCTGCTACTCATCAACCCTACTGTTACTGGATGCTTGACTATATTGATTTTATACAATCACAGTTGTTTACTAGTTGCTGAATATTAATCAACAATGTTTTCGCATTATTAATTTTGTTAAAATACATGGTGCGTTTGTTGTTGATCAGAACGAAACCTAAAGTTGCATTCGTGATTCACATGAAGGACGATGGTAGCTCTGTTGAGAGCCTTGATTATGAAGTAATTGAAAATTACGCTTACAGACAAGAACAAGTGCAGAATAACACACTTTATGCGTGAAGTTTTGATCTTTTTCAGATTTACGAGTTGGGTTTCCAGCGCTCGCTGGAACTCAGCGGTCGTTGGGTCTTTTCTAGCGGGCGCTGGTTTCATGGAATTCAATTCCAAAATTATCCCGTAAAGTCTTCGAAAATCAGTGAAAATCGGGGTGAAATCCAACCACGAATTCTTTGAAAGTCGTCTGGAATCTATGTGAATTCCATGGAATTTAAATTCCATGGACTTTTTAAAGTCTGTGGAAATCCACAACGAATACACTCCCCTTAATAAAGGACAGTTCGACGGACAGGCACAGACTCGGGGTGTAAGTAATATAAAAATTTTATTGAAAGCATTTAATTCTATTTTATCACATTTTAAGTTGTTTGTAATGCATCGAAATATAGCTTGAGATACATCGGCGAGTCGAGGAGTTACGCTCTACTCTTGGACGAGATGTCACTCCAGATGAGGTCAGTCAGATTTATAGGGAGGTGGTGACGCCAGATCCGAAGGGGCGTAGACTCGGATTGGGCAATATGTCTCAGATGCGTTCCACTGGTTCGACGAGCACTCATTCGACGTGCTCATCTTAATTTCCTTCAGCAACATTCTCCGCTCAGATTGCACAGCTCCAGACAGAGTTAGAGCAAACATAGCAGAGGGAGGCTACTCTACAGTCTACTCTACAAGGTTGAGGTGGAGGAGCGACGACGAAAAGAAGCAGAAATGGAGACTAGGCAGTTGGAGATGCAACAACAAATTGCTCAGCTTATGAAATTCTTCCAATCATCCTCAGGGTCGTTCCCTCATCCCTCGGCTCCACCCTAGATACATGTTTTGTACTTATTACATATTGTTATTAGTTTGTTTTTGGCCTTTATGATATTTTATTAGTTTGGTTTCATTATTCAATTTAAATATTGTATTGATTTTATATTTATTGTAATGTTGTGTTTTAGGTAGATTAGAAACAGGCTTTACTGCGGAATATTAATATATATATATATATATATATATATATACATATATCGTTACGGTTTTACTACGGAAAAACAAAAAATACTTATTTATTTAGCTACGGTTTTACTACGGAATAAAAAAAATAATATACATATCGCTACGGTTTTACTACGGAATGGTAAATAAAAATTAAAAAATACCTATATATAACAACGGTTTTACTACGGAATATTAAAAAAATAAAAAATACATATCGCTACGATTTTACTACGGAATGGTAAAAAAAATACCTATATATAGCTACGGTTTTACTACGGAAGTTAAAAAAAAATAAAAAAAATACATATATATAGCTACGGTTTTACTACGGACTATCAAAAAAATAAAAATAAAATATCTTTATGGCTACAGATTTATGATGAATTAATAAAAAAAATAAAAATAAAATATGTTTATGGCTATGGTTCTACGACGGAATATAAAAAAAATCACAAAAATAAAAAAGTCAATTAACGACGGTATTTTTCGTCATTAAACCGTCACTAAATTTAACAACTATATTTTCCGTCGTAGGTGAACAGTACGACCAAGCATATCGCGACCCTTGTTATTCCGTTTTGAATTTTGAAATTTCCGTAGCTAATCGTTTTTTGCTACGGTTTAGCTACGGAACTTTCCCTAGTTAATTTCAATTTATTTTTTGTAGTGTATTCTATTAAATGGTGGGACCCTATTTTCACTCATAATACAATTAATTATCATTATTAGTACTACCTTTATGGTAGGACCCTTACTCAACTCATAACAAACTTAACCACTTTATTAAAATTCATGTCACTCCCTCTTAGAACTATTTTTACAGGACGGAGGGAGTATGAATTTAAAGGGATATTTCTTTTATTTTTTCATAATAAATTTACGATCAAATAGAACACACATTTATGTCTTCATTCTTTTACCTTGTTATTAATTCCATTTCCTAATTAATCATATATATATATATATATATATATATATATATATATATATATAGGGGGCCGCTCCAATGAGAGTCTATAATTTTAGTGAGATCTAGGGCACGATCTGGTGCGTTTATTTTATCAATCCTATGGCTGATATGGTTTCTGGAGGGAGAATTTTTTTCGCAGGGTTCGAATCCTGAAGGGAGTAGAATATTTTAAATTTTGTTATTCATCAATATATACTGCATTGTTCATTAGTATTATATGTCTTATTCATTGTCCTCAGTGTTTCATGAAAATTAGGGGGTCTCATTGGAGCGCGCCCCTATATATATATATATGATCAGAAGGTTCAATGGAGAAGTAAATGTAAATGTTTGTAAAGAAAGGAGAAGCAATCTCAGTCGCTGATCTTATCTAATTTAACAATCAGCGTTCGTTCGTTTAACGTTCAACGAGAATTGTATTGAACTTATAGAGGTTTCGAACCCTCAAATCTCCAAACATATGAAGTTCATAAATTTTAGTGATGATTGTTGGATAACTTTTACCTCGGCTTTGAAATTCGAGCCGACCTAATTGTTTGTCATTGTATGAAGTGAAAAAGACTTGATAAACCAACATGGTGAGGAAGGAAGAATCCAAATTGAATTTGAGATTCGTGTAATTTGACGTCGCTTTGACTTGAATATATTTGCAATAGATCAATTGGTTTCCTTCATTTTGAAAGTTTAACCATTTTTGGTCGACCTGTTGAAATAGTTAGCAATGAATTATTCAAAAGTTATTATTTAATAAAGGTAATTAATACATAAAAAATGATATTTGGGTGGTAATTAAGATAGTTTTCAAAATGGATCTGTTTCGAATTATTATATATGGACAAAGGGCATACTCCAGTTTTCAAGTGATTTGATCCGATCCGATCCTATTCGAATTTTTATCTGAACAGTCACTTTAAGAACTCAATTATGCCGAATCTCATTTTGCGTGACTATTTTGCACAAACTTTAAAGGGATAACTGCGTGAAAATACACAAACTTTGCCAAAAATCCATATTTGACGCGAAGTTAGGATTTTACATTTTAATACATCAACTTTTATTGTTGTCCAAATTTGACACGACTTAATTCTTAAAAATTCAAAAAACAACCCCTTTTTATAAATAATTATACAAAGATCCACTTATGTTATTATTTGGGACATTTAAACCAAAACAAGATATTTCCTTATGATGTTTTCTTTTAAAATGTTATTATATGTCTTATTATTTGGGACATGTAATAAAATGGTTTAAAAGAAAACATCATAAGGAAGTATCTTTTTTTGGTTTAAATGTCCTAAATTATAACATAAGTGAGTCTTTGTATAATTATTTATAAAAAGGGGTTGTTTTTTGAATTTTTAAGAATTAAGTCGTGTCAAATTTGGACAACAACGAAAGTTGGTGTATTAAAATGTAAAATCCTAACTTCGCGTCAAATATGAATTTTTGACAAAGTTTGTGTATTTATGTGCAATTTTCCCAACTTTAAAATATACGAATTTTCGTATATTTATAATTCTACATAAATTTAATTAAAATCATTCTTCTAAACATAAATTATCGTTTTCTTTTTATTTTGCGCAATTTATTGGGTGCGGCGGTCGCACTGGTGTGCGACGGGTTGACCCGCGCCCCAAACCCGCCTTCTGATCCGGACCCTGATCCGCGTGAATTTGACCTGCACTCTCAATTATTACATTTGTTTATAATAATTGTTAATTTTAATAAGTATAATATATACATTTGTTTGTATAAATGTATATTTATGTTAATATAAGTAGTTAATATCAATATTGTGAAAAATTTAATGTTTAAAAACATTTATGTTTCTTTATAATAATAATAGTAATAATTTTTTATTATAACAAGAATTAATTTTTATTACAACAATAATTACAATTAATATAATATTTTTGAAATATTACAATTCTCCATATCAAATATTACTTTTTTATTATAACAATGATTACTTTTAATAAGCATAAATAATTACTCCCTCCGTCCACGAAATGAGTACCCATATTTCCTTTTTCGTCCGTCCACGAAATGAGTACCCATTTCCCTTTTTGGCAAGTGTACCCCACACATCTCTTTAATCAATACACTAAAAAAGTGGGACCCTTAAACTATTCACACTACACTCCATACATTTCTTAAAACCCGTGCCGTCCACAAATGGGTACTCATTTCGTGGACGGAGGGAGTACATTATTATTTGATCAAATAATTATTATCGTAAGAAAAAGTAATTATTGATATGTATAATGCTTTATATTGAATGAAGATAAATATTTATATTAACATAAGTATACATTTGTGCAACCAAATGTATATCTTATGCTTATTAAAAGTAAATACTCCTATTAGGGTTTAGTGTTCAGGTTTAGGGTTTAGTTTGCAGGGTTTAGAAAATATAATACTTTATATTAAATGAAGGTAAATACTTATATTTATATAAGTATACATTTTTGCGAACAAATGTATATATCATGCTTATTAAAAGTAGTAATTATTATAAACAAATATAATAATTTAGAATTTTGGATTTTGGGTCTAGGGCGTGGGTCGGGTCGGGTCGGACGCGGGTCGGGGCGGACCCGTTGCATTGGTGTGCGACCGTCGCACCCAAGACCTGCTGTTTATTTTGCATACAATGAACATTTCCAACGAATGAATATTGAGATAGAAATTAGAATTATCTATATAGTTTAAGCGGAAGTTTTTTTAAATGATGTAATTGGACATTAGGTGGATTCCACTGTAAGAATACAAAAATGCTTTGACTAATCATTCACCCAAAAATATACATTGTATGCAAAATTAGATTTTTTTTTTTTGTGTGTATTTAGAGATAATATTTCAAGTTCATGTACAGAAACAAAATTATGTGAAAAATTGTGTATTTTGGTGCTATTACCATTTTTTTTCATAAGTTATTAAACTTTTCTTTGCATGTGATTGTTGAATAAATATATAATATTTTTTTTTTCAATGGCGTGAAAATTTGTGGCAATTGTTTCTTTCAGTGCATACTGGATAGACCTCCTTTCATGTGTTGTATAAAAGTGATTGTGATCGATTATCCATCTCATCATTTTTTTTCCTACACGTTGTGCTGATTAAATAAACCGAATCGTGTACTAATTGTGTTGCATAATATTATGAGAAAAAAAAAAACATGAAAAAGAATTCAAGTTGGACTTGAGGAACCATCAGGGCTACATGCTGCAGGAAGAATCAAAATCGAATTTGAGATTCATGTAACAAAATCAACGGTTAGTTTGGAAAAATAATAGAGACCTGAATTGTTTAATATATCTTGCTTAATTGCGCCAAATTAGCAAATAAAACAAAAACAAACACGCACTTGTAGCAACATGTAAAAGTTACAGCCTTTTTTGATCTCTCTGTTGTTTTGTTTTTTTTTTTTTGGTTTTCCTTTACTAGAGAACAATTTCAAATTCGAGGAAATAATCCACTGTGCGACTGCTTGCATCATTTAAAAGAAAACAATTATTATTATTAACTTATTTTTTAAAATAAAAATAAGATTTAGTTATTTTATTATATTCTCTATATTGTAGTTATTTTTTTGCAATTTTTTGATAACTTTTTTTATTTTTATTAAAAAATAAATAAAAAATAAAAATGCAATTTTTTTAAAAACAAATAGTACAATGTAGAGAATATAATAAAATAAAATCCTATTTTTATTTTAAAAAATAAATTAAATAAATCAAAAATTTTCTTATTATAGTAGTGCGTGGGAGGCCACAATGTGACTACATAGATTTATTGTATTATTATTATTATGTAATACGTTGATTATTATGCACATTCCAAAAATTGGAAAGTGATCAAAGCACAGAAACAACAATGAAAGTGATTGGTCAGACCGTCAGAGCACATAAATAGTATACTAATGAATAGATATTTATTACTCCCTCTGTCCCACTGCAATAAGCTCATTTTCCTTTTTGAATTGTCCCACTTCAATAGACTCATTTTTCTTTTCAGGTAAAAAAATTATACTACTTAATTGGTATGGACCACACCACTTTACTACCACTTTCCTATTAAAAAGTAAGTTTTTTTAATTTCTGTGTCCAAAAGAAGTGAGCATGTTGAAATGGGCATATATTAAAAATTCAATCCAAGGCAATTACATTATCAGAGTGAAATTACTTTATATGCACGTTGTACAATTATTCTAAAAATTAAGTGCAAGGTTACTTTTAAGAATTAAACTAGGATTTGTCCTTTGCACGAAAAATTACCAAAGTTGAAAGTGGGGCCCTTTCCTTTAGCATGTCTTGTTAAAGAAAAGACTATTGTGTAGTTTACTTTACTGGCAATTAACCTTAGCTGCTCGTCGTATTCCAAGCATCATACTCAATGGAATATCATTCATGTGCTTCACCTTCACGTACATGTATCTACGTATGTATATATAGGAGGCGTGGCTCTGATTTTGAGCATTACAGCAGTGCCACACAAACAGACTCAGAGAGAGAGAATGGCTTCGATTGATTATGCGGAGAGTTTATTGCAAAAAGATAAGTACGTGGAGGGTTGCCCAGGATGTGAGGTTGATCGCAGCAAACAATTTCACAGAGGCCTGCCCCTCAAGCAAATTCTCACTGTCTGGATGATTGTACTCGCCACTGGTAATCTCTCTCTCTCTCTCTACCGTATGGTTAATGATCGCAGAAATTAGTGTTCACGATTGTTTTCTTCTTTTGTTATTTATTTCATTTTAGCAATGTGAAATTTCAGTTATCTGCTTCTTCGATACATAGTCCTGCCCTAATGCCAGCACACACCTTCTTAGACCAGCCAAAATAAAAGTACTGCGGTTTACTTTTTCATGCATGATTACAAGTCGTGCGTGAAATTAAGGAATGGGAATTATAATTTAGAAAAATAACAGAAGATGGTGAACTCTTTATAATTAGTCTCATTTTGTGTTGATTTGGTCTTCAAATCGAATGATTTATGTGAGATATGGAAATCAAGAAAATCAGGTTTATTTTTGGTAATTATAGGCACCTGTAGTAGTTTAAATTCAAGGAGAGTGCGTGCAGAAACTCGAATATTTGTTGTTTAATCGTGGACGAATGGCAACTTTCCTTTTAAAGTGTTGTTTTCGTGTCAGAGTTAAGAGTTATGTTTCAGTAGCACTAATGGATCATGCTTCAATGAGCATGAGGTCTAAATGTATTAAAGTGATTTTGATTGGTCACCAATTGCTTAGTACGCTTACATTTCTCTTATAATTCATTCCGGCAAAGAATGAAGTTAGCATCAGTTGATTGCCATAGCATTTTCTGCTTCCATAGTTCTTGTACTTCCTTGGTACTGAAGTTTTTTTTTTGTTCCATTGCTTGTCTACAGCTCTGACAATATCATCTCTCTTCCCATTCCTCTATTTCATGGTAATCATTTTGAGTTTTTAACTCTTTTTCATCATCAGTTTATTTTGGGATAATATATGTTGTATGTTGTTGTCGAAGTACTTATGCCATCTTATTTGATGGAACTCTCATAATTTTCATGTCCAAGTACTTATGCCGTCTTATTGCTCTTTTGCTTGTGTTCTGTACAAGAGCTTACATCTCACTTTACCCAAAGTTCTGATTAATGATTATCAACAATGAGGTCTCAAAGTTTTGTCTTTTGCACTCACTGCTCATATGAAGGAGAGTAACAAAATTTTGACTTAGAATCACGATCTCTTCAGTTAAAGGTGAACTTGGTTTTATCAAAATTATTTTGTTACTAGAGTGCCTGATCAGAAAGAAGTTAGAACAATTCCTGAGTCCTGCCTTTATATACTCACAAGTGCTGGATATAAAATTTCACCACACAGAAGTTTACATAGCACCTTCAACCACTGTTGATTTGGGAACGAGTTACCAATATAACATTACATAGGTTTCCTAGGAAACTCAAGGGCTTTTTACTTTGTTTACGAGATATATTCTTTCTCCGTTTTGAGGAATGTTGTATGCTTCTATATTGTTTACTAGCAGTTGGAACTCATTCACTTTCAACATATAGTTACTTTCAGTACCTTTATATGAAACATGTCATCTGTATTTTATCCTTCTTCTCTATCATGTTAAATTGTGGAGATTATCCAAATAACATTTGACTAAAATGGAAACCTGTGGTCAGGCTGATGGCAAAGTAGCGAACTTATTTGTGTATCGTTTTCCCTTTGTCTCTGTTGCAGATAAGGGATTTTAACATTGCAGATAGAGAAGAGGATATTGGTTATTATGCCGGTTTTGTAGGTAGGGAAACCTTTTCCTTTTAATATTCTCAATTACCTTCCGTGAGTCATGACTAATTCTGCACTTGATGAAGGATCCTCATACATGATTGGAAGAGCTGTGAGTTCTACCTTGTGGGGAGTGATTGCTGATAGATATGGTCGAAAACCTGTCATAATTATAGGCTGCGCCGCAGTGTCAGTAATCGATTTATTTGCTTTAAGCTTCTATTGACGATCACCATGGGCATCCAAATAAGCAGATGTTCATACATTTTCAGGGTTGTTTTCAACGCTCTGTTTGGCCTTAGTATAAACTATTGGATGGCCATCATCACGAGGTTTCTTCTTGGTAGTATGAATGGCTTACTTGGGCCAATAAAGGTATTTATCCGAAGAAACTAAATTGCAGAATGTTGTGCATTTAATATATACTAGTGGCGATTTCTTTATCTTCTAGTTGTTGTTGGGGTTTTTTTTCCTTCTCATTTTTCCCCATTGGATTCCTCATTTTATGGCTTCACTCTATGACCAGGCATATGCATGTGAAACAGTTCGTGATGAATACCAGTCTTACGGATTGTCAGCGGTAAGCCGTTATTGTATGTTTTTAGTACTTTATTGTGTGTACGGTGTGTGAATTGTGATACCAACAAATACGCTATCATCTGGAGCAACACACAGGATAATAGATCATGGAAGAATACGTGTAGAGAATGCATTTGAAATTAACCTCACAGAAATTTGAAGCATGGATCAATATAAAATCACATGTTTATAAAATCACATCTTTTATAAAGATTGTCAGACACATGGGAACTTATAATCCCTAAAACACCTTAGTAGCTCTTCAAAATATCCTTGAAGAGGGTGTGCAGTGATGAAAAGTTACTCATTTTCACAAGCAGTTCCTCAGAATTCAAATTCAATTTTCCATAGGTTAGCACAGCATGGGGTACCGGATTAGTTATTGGACCAGCTTTGGGAGGCTTTCTTGCTCAGGTACTAATATATATGTATTTGTGTGTGTGTGTGAGTGAGTGAATTTTATCCTCAGTATGTTTTCATATAGTGCAACTGCTGAAGGCTGGATATGATTTTTCTATTCTGTAACCATCTTGAATTTGTAAACCGTATATAAGACCAAGGGGGAGGTTCTACTTATTCAACTATATTTGCAGGCATGACTTTGTTATTTTGTCTCCAAAAACTATATCAGCCACGAGCAACTGAAAATTTGAAGGAATATGAAATAGTAAGATCGTAACATATTGTTTATTATATCTGCGATTGTATCCTTTTTAACCCCTGGAGAAGTTTTTAATCCTACATAGAGCAATGACTATGTAAATCAGAAATAGTAGTTCTTTATGCCCCATTATGCTTGATTTGTGAAGTAAGGATCAGGGAATATAATCATAACTACCTAAGGAACTTTTGCCCGTAGTTTGTTTTGTATTTTTCTTTTGACAGTTATTTGTGACATATCTATAATTCTTTCAATATTTTCTGGATGACTATATGTGTGCTAGTATACGTGTGTGTGTGTGTGTGTGTGTTTGTGTTTGTGTGTACGTCTGTGCCTGTCATCACTAATTTAACAGTTCTTTTTTCTCCTTTGGTTCAATATTTAAACTAAGCCTGCGGACAAGTTCCCTGGAATATTCACATCAGATTCTTTTTGGGCGAGGTGCATATAGTTTTACTCTTTCTTCTCTCTTTCTTAACCATATCACCTTTTATTCTGGTTTTATGAACTCTAACTCAAGAACATTTTGGTAGATTCCCATATTTCCTGCCCTGTCTGATAACCTCAATATTTGCGGCATTTGTAACAATCGCTTGTTTCTGGATCCCGGTACGTTTCTCTATCTCACGTGCTATTCACTTCCTGAGAGCTTACTCTGTACTTTTTTTATGTTATAACAAGATTAAGTTGGTGACAAGGAGATATATCCATTAATTGTAAGCATTAGCTGTTTCTGGCGGTGCTCGTTTGTGACTGCCAAATGTCTAGGCAATGCACTCAAGTTTTAGAGTGGGCGGACTCCAAAAATCTAGAAATTTTTAAACAAATGGGGAGGAGAGAGTCATGTGAAGGGAAAGAATAAACGAATTAGGCTGGACTATGTGCATGTGCTTCCAAACAGTAATTGATATGTTGCATATCTCTTGTTTATATCTGTTATAATTATTTCATCAAGAATGTTCTGATTTTTCAATGTCGATTTTATCTAATTAAGTTTTAAGAGATGCAGGAATCTCTACACACACACAATTCAGAGAATACATCTTCTGAAGGTTCTTACGATACTTTGGAGGCTGCAATTCAGCAGTCTGACATTAAAGAGATGGAGGAAAATACGGCTTCTAAAAAAAGCCTCTTTAAGAACTGGCCACTTATGTCATCCATTATCGTATATTGCACTTTCTCACTCCATGATATGGCTTACTCAGAGGTAAGTAATATTAGTTGATTTAATTTCCCAAGTTCATAAGCAAGAGATTTAATTTTAGTTAATTTAGCCGAGGGCTAACCATTGTTTCAGGATCTTTGTGGGATAGATTATCTGGTGCGTGGCCATAAAAATTGATTCTAAGTTCAAGAAATGTCCATTCTGTGGGATTAACTATCATGATCTTTTTGAATTCCTTTGCAGCACATATATTATGTTATGCCAAGTACCAAGCGCAAAATCCCATATGAATCACCCAAGTAAACTGTACAATCACAGTTGAGCTTCATATTTTTCTTCTCAACCAATAATGACAGAGGATATTCGTGGTTTTAAGAGAAAAATTTATCAGATTGCCTAAGCTGCCAGATTTCAGAAAATGAATTTCTTCTTTTTTTGGTGTAAAGTTTCCACCTGGCATGCTTGCTTTTCAGCTGACCTAGTAGTATGCTTACAGTCATGGCACAATTTTTTTTACGTAAACAGATATTCTCATTATGGGCCGAGAGCCCCTCAAGACTCGGAGGGCTTGGTTACTCAACAGAGGATGTTGGAACAGTTCTTTCAATCTCAGGTATGGTTGAACAGTTCCTGCTAGTAATATATCATACTATATGTCATCCTTTGTGTTTCTATAGATAGATAATAATTACTAGTCATAAAACTAGGTCAAAGTATAATCTCTCATTTATGACATATTTCACTATGTTGTTTTTTCATAAGCCTATGGACAATATGTACTGTTACATACACTTACTTAGCTTATCTGCACCGATATCGCATGTCTGAATAAGTTTAGGGCCTTCGTAGTTTTCCTCACTCGCTCATTTCTATTAGTAATATATTGCTGTCTCTAATACACTGCTCACTTATACAAATTTCAGGTTTGGGCCTTCTGGTCTTCCAATCTTCCCTGTATCCAATTGTGGAGAAAATCTTGGGTCCCATCATGGTTTCTCGAGTACTAGGAGTATGGCCTTCAAACTTGACTTATATGAACATGATATCTAGACAATCTATTTATTGGACGTTTATTTTTGAATGCAGATCATTTCAATTCCTCTATTAACAAGTTATCACTACATAGCCATGCTATCCGGGATCACACTATCCATAATGTTGAATATTGCATCTCTGTTGAAGAATGTCCTATCGGTAAGTGATTACATGGTTTCTTAATTCATTTGAGCAGCACTGGCTACACACCACAATTAGGGAGTGAAAGATTAACTTTTCAAGGCATAGAATATGAGACTTGTCTCCAAATCCTTCTCTAGTTTTGTGACATATATGCCCTTCACGTGTAAACTTCGGACCCTGCTCACAACACAAGTTCATTTCTTCTTTACTTGCCAGACCAAAAAATTATATAGTGCAAGCAAGTAGTAGGTGGTTCCGATTGATAGCAGCTTCTTCTTTGTTGAAGTTTAATTAATATTAGTGTTTCTGTTTGAGCAGATCTCCATTGTGACGGGGCTCTTCATTTTGCAAAATAGAGCTGTGGTAATTCTCTAATCATTCATCCATAATAATTATAGAGCTTTGATGATTGTGCATCTGATAAATGAGTGTTCAGGACCAAGACCAAAGAGGTGCAGCAAATGGTATGGCCATGACCTTTGTGTCACTTTTCAAAGCTGTTGGTCCCTTAGGAGGAGGAGCACTGTGAGTTTCTCTTCCGACTCTTATTCATTTACCGTTCGGGTTTGCAGTAACAAATTACCACTGGATGCACAAAGATACCTTTAATCATGAACTACGGATTGTGACATGAGTTCTTTGAAACTCTCAGACAAATTATGCAGATATGTTACTTCAAAAACTTCTCAATTTATGCAGGTTTTCTTGGGCAGAAAAACGCCTTGATGCCGATTTCCTTCCAGGTATGTGTCAATGAGTTTATTACACTTTGATTTAGCAATGCAGCATATACTCTTCTCATGCTGTATATGGTTGTGTTGTGTTGATGCAGGAGATCAAATGGTTTTCTTCATACTCAACATTATTGAGGCAATTGCAGTTCTGATGACATTCAAACCATTTTTGGTTGAACGAAGAAATAGTTGAGAAATCTAATGATTCCAAATTTAACTGTAAAAGGATGATAAGAGTGTTAGAACCCATTCTTTGTAAAGCCAGAAAAAATACTTGAGCAAAGCATTTACGTGAAGATTATAAGTTGTTGTATTCTTTTTGTGATAGAAATATCATGGATGCTGTATCTATAGTGAAAAAATGTTCTCTTTTTTATCAATCCAAAGACAAAGTTATCTTTTACGGGTGATGTTGGGTCAAGCAAAATCGAGGTCAAATTCAAATTTTTGTTAACATTATTTATTTATAAGTTAGTCGTAGTTTATTTAATAATAATAATAATAATAATAATAATAATAATAATAATAATAATAACTGAAATTTAAAATAAAATAAAAGTAAAATATTAGCTTCAATAGATTATATATTTATAAAAGATGTATAAATTAGTTATAGATTTTTATGGTAGAGTTAGATAAAAATAAAATAACATTTATTTTTTTATATGTAACTGGATCCGCGGGGTCTCAAAACATTTGCTCCAGATCCAAATCCGAATATCTTAGGCAAAATTCATATTCAGTCTAAATCCATCGGGTCCATTTTTTACAAAGTTCAGATCCTATAAAAAAGATCTGAATCCGCCGATCTGGACCGGATCCAAGATCCACTACGACTACCATCCCCAATGTATCTATTGAAATCACTAATTAATTTAATATGGTAATTAATAAGCACTCTTGCAAAGTTTAGTACCTAATTTTCAACTTTTATCCAACCTAAAACATAGTTGTATTGTATTTGCTTTCCAATTGAAAAAAAAAAAAAAAAAAAAAAAAAAAAACGAGAGCAAAATTTAGTAGGAATGGATGCTAATGGAAACTGATTTTTGGGTGCCAAACTAAGAAGAAATATTTCATAAATAAATTTGTATCAAAATTATTCAATAAGAAAAAAACTTAAGTAGAATTTAAAGGAGAATATAGTGTCGGATGGCCATATTGAAGATGCAAACATAATATTTGACCACTAATTGAAAAAACACAAAATCTGGCCATTTTTTACGTTTTAGGACTATTTTGCCCTTAATTAGGGCGGATTGGATTCGGGTCTGCGCGCGGGTTAGGCACTTATGGTACTATTACTACCATATGTGCTAACCAAAAAAAAAAAAATCTAAGTAAATTGGTACACATGGCACCATTAGTACCATTAGTACCATATACTTGTGCTAATACACTGTCTTGTCTTATATAGATAAGTATAATTATATGTCTTATATATATAAGTACAATTATATGACCATTTTGAATACTTCTCCGTAGGGTTTAGATTATCCATTTAGGGTTTAGATTCTCCATTTAGGGTGTTGCACGAATAGTACTTATGGCCATATTAGTGCCATGACCCCTACCTCTTTAACCTAGACAACAGAATGGGCAATTTGAGGGAGGTAAGTCGGCTTTGGTCGAAGGAAAGTCCGCTGGGACTTCGGCTACGGACACGTGCGGAGTTAAGCAACAAATTATACCTGTTGTGAAGGGTCGCCAACGGCAGGCGATTGACTCGAATGAGCAGGCTGCCCACGGGAATGTAGCCCAACAGTAATTAGCTTGGCAGCCGGTGCAACCAGAGTTGATTGAGCAGCAGCAGGTTGCTCCGAGGGGATCGGTGAGGAAAGCTTTGGTTGTGGGTTCTCCGGCTTCAAGGGAAAATTCTGCGGCTATGGGAAATAGATTCGATGTTCTTGCTATTGAGGACTCGGTTTTATTGCATGGGAAGGATGTGGATGCGATGACAAGATCGAATTTATTGGACGCTATCACGAAGCTAGTCCAAGAATCGGTTTATGACAAGCCTCTCAGTGAGTATAGCTCTGAGGAGGAGGAGACGATTATTGCGGATGATGTGGGTAACGTGGATGTGGGTGATGCCAGAACGAGTGTGGTGATGCATTATGATATCCGGGAGACTCTTTCCTCAGCTCCGGGAGAGATTGGAGGAGTTGTGGCGAAGCAGCAATCGGTTGTTGGGGCAGAAGGTTTAGCGAGCCAGCAAGTTAATTCTCCGATTAAGGAGGTTGATGGTGATAAGCAGTCCAATCCTACTCTGGAGGATATTGCTAGTCGTTTAACTTGGTTAGAAGAGCATGTTAATCAGGGAATGCAGTTGCTCTCGGAGCATTAACGCGGATGTGGTCGTCCAAAGGGCTCGGGAAAGGGAAGAGAGCATGTGCACGCAGTTTCGGAAGGTAGCATTAAAATTTGCCTCAGGAATGCGGAAGAAATGGGTTACAAGCCGAGGGAGTTTGTGGTTGACCTTACCAATAGACCTTGTATGCATGCAATGAATAATATTGTCCATGGACGTTGGTCGGATGAAATGGATGATTATCCTAAATTTCAGTATTGAGTTATTTTTTGTTTAGTCTTCCTTAGTTTTCCCATCTCCTATCGAGATTTGTGCCCTTAGTCTGCGTCTTTGTACTTTCAAGGGATGATAATTTTTCTTTTTCTTTTATAATAAACCTCAATTTAATAATAAGTGTCATTAGTTCCATATACTCTGTCTCATGTACTGCTGCACAAATGGTACTTATGGTCATATTAGTGCCATTAGTACCACGTATGATGCTAATGGTACTAATATGACCATAAGTACCTATTTACTTAGATATTTTTTTTTGGTTGGCACATATGGTACTAATGATACCATATGTACCTAACCCGCGCGCAAACCCGAATTCGACCTGAATCCGATCTACCCTAATTAAGGGCAAAACAATCTTTACACATAATAAATGGCCAGATTTTATGTCTTTTCAATTAGTGGCCAAATATTGTGTTTTATTTTTCAAAATGACTATTTCAAAAGTGCTATCAATTTAAAGGGATACAAATAAATTTAAGTAATCATAAAAAGAATTCATTACATTTTATGATTAGATTTCAAAAATGGTCTGACCATCAAAAGATGAAGAAGAGCTTTTCTGTGTGGATCACTCACATATTCTAATATGATACTTATAAGTGTTCTATTAGGGTATCTAACAAGACACTTATAAGTATCCTATTAAATCATACTAGTGATTTGTATAGGAGAATTTATGAAAACTGAAAGATATAAAAATTGTCTTATCACCAAATCTCCAATTCCTAGTATATTAATTTTATCCAACCACAAGCTTTATAACTAGATAATAGTAGTATTTCTCACCCTTTTAACGTTGAGTGGCTAAAGTTTGATCACAGTTCTCCTAATCCGACTCAAATAGTTTGGCACGTCTCTCAAATATATTCATTTTCTAATTTTGGACACTACCCCACATATATTTAAACAAATTTACCCTAATAACTTGCAATTATTTACCCATAATCAATTTAACAATACCCTAAATATGAAACTCTTTCTCCACTATCAATACACTCAATAATTTTTTACTAAAATTCATGCCAAAAAATTCCCTGCATATATATAGGGGATAAAGAGAGTAATAGTTTTCAATTTTATTAAAAAATATGCCTAACAAATTAATCCACTTGTGACTTGATTCAAAAGAAATTCTAGTATAGATATGCCTAACAAATTCTAGTATAGATATGCCTAAATATAGCTTGAAATTATGTCTGCCTACCTACCTATATATATAGAAGATGAAATATTAGTAGAAAGGGACATCGAATTCTCTCTCTATAAATACCCGTATATTTCATTACAAAAGTCAGTGTCTTCCTTGTTTAATAATATTATAATTATACACACACACAAACACAAATATATATATATATATATATATATATATATATATATATATATATATATATATAGTGATCATAATGATGAAGATGAACATCAAAGTTATGATTGTTTGTGTGATGGTTGTGATTATGAGCATTGACATGTGTCATGCTACGGGCCGTCATCTGTCGTCGGGGCGACGCTTGGACGATCTTCACTTGGTTGATGATATTGTCCGTCCCATATCAGATGCTATAATTAGTATTTTTGATGGAGTTAGGGTTGCTTTGGGAGGAGGACGACCGTAGTCCTTATTAGGCTTTCACCTTCGAAATGAGCAATCATAATACTTATTACTCCCACTCTTGAAATATAATAGATAATATCATGCAGTGAAATAATAATACTATTTATCAATAATAATGAATAAGCAGTCTGATAAGATCGTTGTAATTTTCCTTAATTTCTTATTTGTGTATGCACGCGTTCGTATATCGTATAATAAAATGTGCTTTTGAATTTTTTTACTCTGTAGTAAATATTTTTTTTTGCTCGTCCAAGTCTTGCTACCACATTTTATCATTTGTTCAAAAATGCATGCAACAACGTAACTCTTTTAATTAATTTAATTTGGACTAGTATACAAGACTGTATGTATAACCCATACAACCTCATTACTCATTGATTATTATTTCTAACACTAAAAATATTGTTACGAGTTCAACACGTATAAAAGATATTTTTTTTGAATTAAAAGGCATTTAAAAGATCATTTTCGATATACCATGATTTAATAAACGAGATATTAGTTTAAAATATCTAAAGATTTGCATGAAATCTAAAAAATTACCGCATATTTAAAAGGTTGTATTTTCTTTCAACATTTGCATAAAATTTCAAAAATGTCTTAAAGTCTAAAGTTTAAAAATATCACAATATTTGCATAAAACACGTTGATGAGGATAAGAATTAGGGGTTTTGTTTTTTATAAGGATAGCCATAATAAGATACACTAAGCCCTTCTAAGGCTTAAATATATAAGCTCATACATAGCTATAAATAATATGCTATATTCATATTATTTTGATACTATAACAAGTTTAAACCACAAGTATTAGATTTGAAGTTATTCGATTTAGAGAAGTTGGACATGAAGGCTAAAGTAAAACATGAAAGCTAAAGTTAGATTTAGAGAAGATACAAACACACCGAGTAAAGTCGAAGATTGATTAGATCTGACCACTATTTTCAGACGTGAAAGATAGAAAATATATATAATTAATTGAACTCAATTATTTAGACCAAATACTATTTTTCCTTTACTAGTGTTTTTTCTAGTGGATTTTCATCAAAAAGGTTTTAACGAGATTTGGGCCAAGAATCACAGGGAGCTGGTGCAGCTTGTCTCTTGTCACGAACAAAAACAAGAAAATGGTGGGGTGAACTATCGTCCTGGTCACGAGACACCTCTTGGGACTAAACTCAACTTGACTTGAAATAATAAACTGAACTGAAAACATTGAACATAAATATCAATAATAAAAGGCAATCTGGTCAAGACGTCGAATTTGTGGATAATCTCTTACACTCACTCATTGGTCAAGATATTCATTACAATATTTTGTCTACCGATTATAACTTACCAATGGGCCCGTGCCCCCATTCTCACTTGTCACGTGCACTTCCATCATCTAAGAAAATCTATCCTTGAGTGTGTTTAAGATAAGGGACACCATGTATCATTAAACCATCTCGACTTAACTATGCAATAGGACACCTCAGAGCATGCAATTAAACCGAGAAGTATTTAGACCTAGATAGACTCGATATTGAACTTAGGCAGATCGTAGTCTACTTCAACCTCTCGTGCCCGCAAATACTCTCAAGACGCACAGTGATCGTACACACCCTATAATATTGATTTATTGGTGATCTAAGTCTACTCAATTAATTAATGACTTGTTAACTAATCAAGTCAAATTAGAAACTTGGTTATAATGCATAGCACTTCAGGGAACACAATATGCAATTACTTAAGCACACATTTAAACCTCACGAGTTTATAAGTTCATATCCACATCATCTATGTCTTGCCCATATTTATAAACTTAGCAAGACATAAAGTAAATTACGAAAGCAAAAGATAAATAAGACATGAAAATAAAATAAAGTAAACTTACTTAATAAGGGAAAAATAGGCAGGATGCTACTCTGCCAACATAAAGCATAAACTAAACGTCTTGCCCAAACCGGAACTTAAACATAAACAGAAACTAAATGCAGAACATATAAAGATTGTTTTTGGTACTAGCCCCTACTCCTTAGTTCGTGCGCTGTACACCAAAATGAAATGGGAACAGGTATATTTATAGGGATCCAGGCGTGGGCAAAGGCCAACACGAAGCTAAGGTTTTGGAGAGTTCAACTCCGGCTGGAGTGTTCTTCTTATGCCCGAGATAAAGTCCAAAAGTGCAAGGACTTTACCTTTGATAAAACTCCACCCTCTGATCCGTGCATATCTTCAAGCTTTCGTTCATATCTTCTCAGCGCATGGGAAAAGGAATATTCCCGCGCATCTTCTTCATGCACAGGATCTGCCACATCAGCATCTAGCCCTGGACGCCTGGTCATGATGCATTGCTCCCATGTTCACCATTCCTGCCTTCGTTCTGCCCTTCCACATGCCCTCGATGCCTCTCGTGGTGGATGCTGATTTCTAAGCGTAAGTCAAGCCAACCTCTTGGCCAGCGGCAAATAGCCTTAGCTGCAACACTATCTCCCAAAAATAGCTCCAACTGTCCAGGACGCAATAGAACTCATCCTCTGAGTAGTACTACTACTCGATCAACATCATGCCCAGTAGGTCAGCAAATGTGACTCTCGATCTTTGGATTGCATCCAATCTGTAGGCTTCGTTAAACTTGATCATTGAGGTGCCTTCCTTTCTCTCATCGAATTTACTCCATATTGCCCATTATAGCATCCACGAGTCCCTGCCAAACAAGTGTCCTACCAAACACAAAAACAAGCAAAAAACACACACAAAGACTCGATCTAGAACTAGACACAACAAGAAAAAAGAGTACAAAACTTGGGCTCGGCACACGCACACACTTTAACCATAGGCTTGCATGCACTCTCTATCTCCACTCCCTAGTCTAGACTTTAATTGTTCATCCTTAGGTCTTACTTTTGGTTGTAATGGGGTTTAAGGCAAAAAGTGGGAAGTATTTGGATCTGGGCTAAGGTCATTCGGACTTTACTGGCCAAGATGCCACTTCTTACGACCCACAGCACATAACAACCTGGACTTCTTTTCTTTTGATTTTCAAAATTTTTTCTAAGTCCTTATTCTTTCTTTCTATTTCTTTGCCTTTCAAATTGTGGGCCTTCGGCCTCTATTAATTTTTGCTCTTGGCATTTTGCCCATTATGATTCCCTCATTTTCTCCTCCTGTTTTACCTTTTCTCCTTTGATGCTCCTAAGTCCTTTTGACCGGGTAGGCTATTAGATTTAGGGCATTTTTATGAGTGAGTCGAAAGAATTAATTCTAGCTCAAAGGGGCTTACAAGGGATTAATGGTAGGTAAGACTGTTGGATTTGTATACTGAAAGCAAGAACTTTTATGCTTGTATACAATGATTCCTGAGTTCACTACCTAATTTCCTATCTGAATTGTTCATAGTTGCATATGTATGTCTTTTATCTCTATATAAGTAGATTATATGGTGATTAACGGATTACATAAGGTCATATAATTGGAATAAACTTAAGAGATATAAATAGATCACAGCTGAGATGACTCTAGGACGAGTCATTGGTCTAGGTTGCAGCATAGATGGAAATAGTTTGTCTTGACTATTTGTCTATACTGGTACGTCATAACGTATTGATAGGATCACAGTGAGATGTATTCTTCTATCTGGCATAAGTGAAGAATCAAGATCTCGGTGACTTAATAAAATCTTAATACTAATAAGATTTCAGATATATATGTTGATTCGTGTATCACTTTGATTTACTATAGGTGAGAGTTATATATTAACTTGAGTACTCTGTATCTTGGGTGATAGCAGTTAATATATGATATTTGGTTATCTGTATTAGTACCCGTATCCGATATAAGATAATGACATCCCCTTAAGGAGCTCAAAAGATTTATTGCCCTGCATGTTGATTAAGTTCAGGCGCAATAATAAGGGTTGAGTGGTACTACTTAAGGATTAAAAAGATATTAATTAATATAAGCTGTCAGAGCTTTAATTAATTAATGGATGTCAGATATTTTTAAAATACGGAGATTTAATAAGTCTAAATACAAGCCCCGACTCATTATCGGTAATAAATGGGTAAGTCAGTATTGATTCTCTAGTGGAATGAATTAATACTTATGAATTAATTATGATCTGGGCTGATCATAAGAATTAATTCATTAGGGACTCATCTTTATTCTTTGTATCTGATCCCTGGACTGAGCGGGATACAATTCAGAAGATCTGAGCTGGAGTCAGATTTTCGCAGGAAATCAAGTTCTGACAGTCTTCGAAAAATAGCCATAACTTCCTCTACAGAACTCCGATTGAGGTGAAACAGGCGGCCACGGAAAGCTATTTCGAAGACGAAGAAGTAGTATTTCTGCTAAAAATACGATTGGAGGTCGTTTGAGAGGTCAAACGGAGCGTTGAAGTTGTCTGACCTATTCAGCGACGAATTGGGTCAGAACTGGAGTCTTTTGATTCAATCGTCAACAGCCTCTGCGTTCAATTCACAAGTAAGTGATTCTAACTCCAAGGTGCATTACTTAAATTAATAGGAGCATGCTAGGTTTAATCGATGTATGATGAATTAAGATAATCCAAGAGACGATCCTCGGGCAAATCGAGTATTAATTTGATTTAATATTCCTTCAATTGGTATCAGAGCCCGGATTAGTTTTCTTGGCTCTATCTGATAATTCGCGTTCGATTAATATGTGCGTGTTTTTATTTTGTTTATCTGTTGTTGTTCTTCGTGGTCTGTTGTTTCGTGGGATACATCGTTTTGACGTTGTAATCATTTTTCCACCACGAGAAAATCCGAGGTTAGATTAGAATTTCAAATTGTACTTTGTTTTTCGGCTGTAATCTGTAATTATGGTAAAACGAGATGAAGACGACGACAATCAGACGAAGAACGGAGAACAAGTTTTTGGAGTGGATGGCCGGGCAGGGCTGCACTGTTGCGCGTGCCTCAGGGCTGCGCTGCGCAGTCGAGCTCTTCGGGGCAGAGTTGCGCTGAGCAGCGCTTCCGGAGCAGGGCTGCGCTGAGCAGCGCTTCGCGGTAGGGCTGCGCTGAGCAGCGCTTCCGGAGCAGGGCTGCGCTGAGTAGCGCTCCGGGGCAGGGCTGCGCTGAGCAGCGCTGAGGGGTAGAGTTGCGCTGAGCAGCGCTTCGCGGTAGGGCTGCACTGAGCAGCGCTCTGGGGCAAGGCTGCGCTGAGCAGCGCTCCGGGGCAGGGCTGTGCTGGGCAGCGAGAATTAATTCATTAGCAGTTTTAAGGTTACGTGAGGGAGGAAGAGAAGCATCTCGTGTCATCGGTGATGTGGTTTACCTTGCATTTTATATAGATAGTACCCTCCTAATTGGCGACAATATGGAGTTATTATCAAACATAAAGTAGTGGTTATCCGAACAGTTTCAGATGAAAGACTAAGGAGGTATAGTATACATCTTTGTGATCAAAGTTATAAGGGATCACTAGAAAAAGATGTTTGGCTTATCTCGAGTGTCTTACATTGATACTGAGAATACTCGTTTTAGTATGCATACCGCCAAGAAAGGATTGCAACCTTTGAGCTATGGCGTTCCTTTATCTAAAGACATATGTCTTAAGATACCTATTGAGGTTGAGGAAATAAAGGCAGTATTCTACGTTTCCGCAGTAGATAGCCTCATGTATGGATTGCTATGTACGAGATCTGATATTTGCTATGCAGTTAGCATGGTTGTAAGATATCAGTATAATCCTAGTTAAGGACACTGAACTGTGGTAAATTATATTCTCAAGTCCCTGACTAGAGAATAAGGATAGTTTATCAGTTAGACAATTTAGTTCTTTTTTGGATTATACGGTTTCGGATTTCCAGGCTGACCGGAACAAAGAATAATTACCTCGAGCTATTTGTTTTCCTTGGAAGGTAAAAATCATTTGGTTTGACCTACTACCTCCAGGATCTAAGGGTGATTCCTAGTTTGCGTGAGATCATCACCTTCGTGATACTTCAAGTGCAGATGCAAACTCTAAGGAATCCAAGAACCACAAGGGGTCAAACACATGGAGAGTAAGTACCAAGTTATACGAATATTCGTAAATCGAGGTTATGTGCTCATAGAATAAATTCTCACATATTGGAGAAACCTACTAATCTTTTCACAAAAGGCTTATCGCAAATGGTCATTGAAAGATGAGAATGCGATTGATGCCACCCACTTAGGAAACTTTAAGTATAAATGAGAGAAGTGTTAGGTGATTGGTAAATAGACACATTGTATACTAAAAGTTTGCTTTAGTATAAGTGGGAGATTGTTGGATTTGTATACTGAAAGCAAGAACTTTTATGCTTGTATACAATGATTCCTGAGTTCACTACCTAATCTCCTATCTGAATTGTTCATAGTTGCATATGTATGTCCTTTATCTCTATATAAGTAGATTATATGGTGATTAACGGATCACAGAAGGTCATATAATTGGAATAAACTTAAGAGATATAAATAGATCACAGCCGAGATGACTCTAGGACGAGTCGTTGGTTTAGGCTGCAGCATAGATGGAAATAGTTTGTCTTGACTATTTGTCTATACTGGTACGTCATAACGTATTGATAGGATCACAATGAGATGTATTCTTCTATCTGACATAAGTGAAGAATCAAGATCTCGGTGACTTAATAAAATCTTAATACTAATAAGATTTCAGATATATATGTTGATTCCTGTATCACTTTGATTTACTATGGGTAAGAATTATATATTAACTTGAGTATTCTGTATCTTGGGTGATAGAGGTTAACATATGATATTTGGGTATCTGTATTAGTACTCATATCCGGTATAGGATAATGACATCCCCTTAAGGATCTCAAAAGGTTTATTGCGTTAAACCCTGCAGGTTGATTAAGTTCAGGCGCAATAATAAAGGTTGAGTGGTACTACTTAAGGATTACAAAGAGATTAATTAATATAAGTTGTCAGAGCTTTAATTAATTAATGGATGTCAGATATTTTAAAAATACGGAGATTTAATAAGTCTAAATACAAGCCCAAACTCATCATCGGTAATAAAGGGGTAAGTCAGTATTGATTCTCTAGTGGAATGAATTAATACTTATGGATTAATTATGATATGGGCTGATCATAAGAATTAATTCATTAGAGGCCCATCTTTATTCCTTGTATCTGATCCCTGGACTGGCCCAAAGTCTCCTGAGCCTAGTAGGAGTAAAATTCGTCCACTACAGTTATTGGAGCCCTAGAGTTGTGTTTTGTCTATAAATACAACTATCTGCTCTCAAGATAAGACACACAAAAATCAGGGTTTTAGAGAGAGCAATAGGTGGCGCCGTTTTGTAGGTAGTCGAATTCTCCAAGGGAGTTCTCATAGTTCGTTGTCCATCCAACGTTGGGAACTGAGCGGGATACAGTTCAGAAGATCTGAGCTGGAGTCAGATTTTCGCAGGAAATCAAGCTCTGGCAGTCTCCGAAAAACAGAGATAACTTCCTCTACAGAACTCCGATTGAGGTGAAACAGGCGGCCACGGAAAGCTATTTCGTAGACGAAGAAGTCCTATTTCTGCTAAAAATACGATTTGAGGTTGTTTAAGGGATCCAATGGAGTGTTGAAGTTGGCTGACCTGTTCAGCGACGAATTGGGTCAGAACTGGAGTCTTTTGATTCAATCGTCAACAGCCTCTGCATTCAATTCACAAGTAAGTGATTCTAACTCCAAGGTGCAACACTTAAATTAATAGGAGCATGCTAGGTTTAATCAATGTATGGTGAATTAAGATAATAATATTCCTTCAAAGACATTTTGGCTTAAGTAGGCTAATTAGAAAGAATCTTTAGCCTAAGTCATCTAAGCAACTATCATCTAGATCAATAGAGCCTCGACTAAGAATAGCATGCAAGTTCTGGTTATGCTCGAGATTGTCTATCATATATACACACAAGAATAAAAAATATGTTGGTCAAGATATGTACAACATTTAGGCACATAACTCACTAGGTTCATGCTCAATTCGATTCGTCATCCCTATTTACATACAATCAAGCAAATAAACTATATAAATTCTCAAAACTTGCTTGGCCTTATTCTTCATACTCAAAATAGTAAAATTCTTCAAACATGCTGACGACGCAACAAACAAGAAAAAGGAGACTCGAAAGTCATGTAGGCGGCCCCCCACTCACACACTTTGCCTTGGAAAAAATGGGTCAGGTAAAGGCCAACTCATGGACCTCCGAGAACTCCACAAAAGACAAACATAGCCTTCCGTACTCACACACTTTACCTAGGGCAAAGTGAGTGAGTATGGAAGGCTAAAACAAACACACAAAAAATATAAAGGAGTGGCCATCCCCTTCCCCCACCCACACACTTTGCCTCGGGCAAACTGGGTGGAGAATTGGGATGGACCATGTGACGCCCGGGGACGAAGTGTGGAGTGATCGCCGGTGCAAAGAGGCACGGATAAGGAGCGGCTCCGATTAAGACTTTCAAGCGGAGGGGCTCAGGGATGAACCGAAACACATCCGAACGAGAGGGATTCTAAGAATATGCAGGTATGGGACTGCATATTCGAGGAGAGCTTAAATGATTGGATAGGTGCTACTCATATCAACAAGATGCATCTTCTTTTCTGGTGCCCACATGGAAGAAACTCCAAGGTTAAGCGTGCTTGACTTGGAGCAATTTCAGGATGGGTTACCCCCTGGAAAGTTTCTCGGGGGGCGTGCGAGTGAGGACAAAACACACTAGAAAAGACTTGTGTTGGTCTGTGGGGACAGTCGTCAAGTCTGGAGCCGGGCTGTTACAGACCACGACACAAACACAAAATGAAAAATGAAAAACAGCAAACAATGGTTGGCAACACAGGCCAACCCCAAACCTAAAACTAATAAGACTCTGATGAGGATAAAAATATGCATTCCTTATTTATCGGGTGACAATAAGTAAAACAAGCTTGATTTCGGTCAGAACATGGCTGATTTGGTCAATACAGGGTTGACCCAACCCGGAGTGTAGAAATCAGCCCGAAATAAGCCTGTTTAGCTTGTAATCAGCCCTGAAACGTGCAGATTATTTTATCCCTACTAGGATATGGATAAGATTCCAGTATAGGAAGGATTCGAGCTTATGATCACGATGGTTATCTATGGATAGGTATGAAGAAATCTAGATCGAATAGAATTTGGTTATAAGTTTATTTTCCTATTAGGATTCTTAGTAGTTGGCCTATAAATAAAGGCGTATTTTCTCATTGTTAGATCATCTAGCTTTCAGTACTCTTTGTAAGTCATTATTTTCCCCGCATACATAGTAAAAATACCCTGCAATCCCGTGGACATAGATCCTTACGATCGAACCACATAAATCTCGTGTTCTTTATTGCTTTTTGTTATAACTGTTATTTTTGGACGCAATAGACTTTAAAAACACCTAAGACCTAAAAGAAAAAAAAAACAAAAAAACGAAAAAGGGAGGAACTTGTTAGGGGGAAGGGTACCTGGCACCGGTACCTTCGATCAACATGTAGATGGCATCCAAGATTGCCTTCATCGCGGCTTGATTCTCCTCAATACGAGCAAGGCTCTCCAACACTTCTGACCTCCCCGTCTCAGGCTGGACACTCATCCTTCTGGTAGGGCGTGATGTAGAGGGGGTTTTAAAGTTGGCTGGAGTTTCATCCTGGGCAGGCCAAATGAACTTCAGGGCTTCCTCTTGGTTATCCCATTCTATCTCTTGCATTCTCTGGAGGCAAACGAGGTCTAAGCACTCCTCTTGCATACTGGCCAAGCCAGTTGCCTTCTCATCCAGAACCTTCAAGCTCTTGGCCAGGATAGTGACCAAGTAAGCCAAGGAAATTCGCTGCTTGGGATGGCTCGCTATATCCTTGAAGTGGTTGACTGCATACGCCCTAAAGTTGACCCTCTTGCCCGTGGCCATACACCATAGGAGAAATAACTCCTGTTGGGCAATAGAATTGCTACTGTTCTTCTTGCCAAATCAGTTGTAGGCAAGAATTTGGTGGCAAATTCTAAGTGCCCCGCTTTTGAGCTCATAGCCTTCGTGGCCCCCAACCTGAACTCGCCGCCCCTTCCGACAACACTCCACTTCTCGGCCCATTCGGCCGACGTCTGCTACGGTGTTCCTCCGCCGCTTGCCTGTACTGCTCTGACTTGAGCTCGACCAAAGTCGCCATGCCCAAGAACTGATTGAAATCATTGATGGAGAGGGTGTTGCCCTGCCCCATCAATTCAAACTTAACTGCCTCCGTCCCGAGGCCCATCCTACCTGGATTCTTCACCTCAAACGTTTGCACAAACTCCCTCACCAGACCTTCATGTACTACTCCTGACAAATCTAAAAACTTCTCCTACCCAATTGCTTTGAAGTAGGACCTAACCTCCTTGTCCACGCCCAAATCCTTGAGGACCTTAAAATCAACTGTCTTGGGCCCCACGATTACTCGAGTTGAAGGGTCAACAACCGTTGTAACCTTTGGCCCTTCATAGTGCTTGAGTTCATTTTCTTTCTTTGAGGACACCTTCCTCGCCGGTGGCTTGGACCTCCTCTTCCTTTTCAAAGACGACGAAGATGCCGTCTTGGTGGTGTCAATTCCTGTCTCGGTCTTAGTGGTATCCTCCTCCATAAATTGCTCTTCCTCCTGCCCTTCTTTCTCTTCCCACTCTTCTTCTTCTACAGCTTCTTCTAGCTCACGCTCATTCGCAGCTTCCATTTCTTCGTCATTCTCTACCTCCGCTTCTTCCGCCTTCTCCTCTTTTTCTTTTGCCTCCGCACTTCCTCCTCCATGGGTGCAGGAGGGGTGGCGGCCTTGTCTGGACTCTTTTCGATGGAGGATGATTCGTATTCCGACTCGTGCAGAGCGGGTTTCTTCTCTTTCTTCGCAGCTACCTTGATGCGCTTTCCTTGCTTTTTGGCCGGCTCCTTCTTTGGCTATTCTTTGGTGGGAGCTTCCTCGGTCGCCTTTGTAATGGCGGCCTCGACTTCCTCTGGCTTTGTCAGTGAGGGCAATTTTAGAGCAGGTTCGGTTGGGGTTTTGGTAGAGGGAGAGGCTGCCAGCTTACCTTTGCATTTTTCTCTAGTTTTTGGTGGTGAGGGGGTCGTGGTGATATCAATGGTGGTGCCCGGGGGAATTTTCTTGGGGAACTTTGGCCTTGTGCTTACCATGATGGAGGGAAAAAGAGAGAGAATTAGGGTTTTTAGTGAGAGGGAGGGGTGGGAAGTTACCGAAGAAAATGAGGGGAATGGCGGTTTTGATTTGAAATTACCATGATGGCAATGATGACTGACGTGGGGAGAGAGAGAGTTGCGGGCAGGTCGTGTCAGTCGTTTTTTCAAACCTGACATGACACGTCCGTCAGTTTTAAAACTACCAGTTATTCTTTATCCGCTGACGTCATCTAGCCACACACACCTCTTTTCTACACAGTCGCATTTTCTCCTTCTTTCCTCTTGATTTCCTATCCTGCCCTGCACACCAAAAACAAAAACCTCCTCCGCGTACCAAAATAAAAAACAAAAATATAAAAAACAAAAAACGAAAGAAAGCTAATTAAATACCAGGTTGCCTCCTGGCCAGTGCTCCAATTTTCATCGTGAGCACGACGTCTAGCATTTCTTAGTTTGGTTCTTGGCCCTGAAGCTTTAGAGAATCTGGATCATCCTCCGTCTCTTGCCCATAGTAGGCCTTCAAACGTTGACCATTCACCTTAAAAATGCCCCCGAATTTGTAATCTTTGATCTCCACTGCTCCATTTGGATATTGGGCTAGCACTTCATAAGGCCCAATCCATTTGCTTGAAATCTTTTCGGACATGAGTTTGAACCTCGATTGGTAAAGTAGAACCTTCTGCCCATGTTCAAACGTCTTGACCTGGATAAGCTGGTCATGTGTTCTCTTCAATCTCTCCTTGTAAAGAGTAGCATTGTCATAGGCTTCACGCGTTATTTCCTCTAACTCCTGCATTTGGAGTTTCCTCTCTTGCCCAGCAGCATCCCATTCATAATTCATCTTACTGACTGCCCACTATGCCTTATGTTCGAGATCCACTGAAAGATGGCACATTTTGCCAAAGACAATCCGATAAGAAGAAATTCTCATAGGTGTCTTGAAAGCTGTGCGGTATGCCCATAACGCATCATCAAGACGCATACTCCAATCCTTGCCAGTTGGTCCAACTGCTTTTCTCAAGATGGTCTTTATGATTCTGTTGGAGAGCTCCGCTTGCCCATTTCCTTGTGGATAGGTATGCAGTAGTTACCTTGTGAGTAGCCCCATACTTTTTGAACAGCTTCTCGATGGTTGCATTCCAAAAGTGTGTCCCTTGATCACTGATGATCGCCTTAGGCACACCAAACTTGCTAAAGATATTGGACTTCAAGAAAGAAGCCACCACTTTCGAATCATTGGTTGTTGATGCCTTTGCTTTCACCCATTTAGATACGTAATCTACAGCCAATAAGATGTACTAATTTCCTTTTGAAGAGGGCAAGGGCCCCATGAAATTCATGCCCCATATGTCAAAAATCTCCACAGGTAATATGGGCATCATGGGCATTTCATTCAACCGGGTGATGTTGCCATCCGTTTGATACTGCTCGCATTCATTTCATATCTTATAAGCATCTTTGAATGTCGTGGGCCAATAGAACCCACAATCTGAAACTTTACGTGTTGTCTTCTTATGCCCAATGTGTCATCCACATTCTTTGGCATGGCTGTGGTCAAGAATATCATCGGTCTCCCATTTGGGAATACATCTCCTCAAGACTTGATCCGAACATTCTGTTGAAAGCAAAGCTTTTGATCATAATTATAAGGAATGAGATTAGATTGTAAAAGTATTTGCATTAGGAGATTCACTGCTAGCGGAGAATTGGGTCTGATCGGATTGACTTGTATCATCTTGATGTTGCTTCTCACTGCCTTAGCTCTGAACTTTTCTTGAGGGTGGTGGTTACTTGGGGGTATGGGTCTGGTTTGAGACTGCTTGGTTGTTGGAGCCACTTGGGTTACCCTGCTTTTTTGGAGGTGATCGTGGGGGTTTGCTGGGCCTTGTTGGGAAGGGCTGTTTCCCTTGGTAGGCCGCCCTGGGTGGGGGTCGTTCTAGTCTGTTGGCCTTTCTCTGGTTTGCTTTAGGTTCCCCTGTTTTCTCCTTTGTTTTTCTTGGTTTTGCAGGTTCTTGTATTCTCAATCTTTGTGTTGGGTGCGGCTGGCTTCTGCCTTACTTGGTTTGGTGGCGCTCTAGTTTGGGGTTAGTTGCGTTTGCTTGTCGATCCTGTGTTGGTGCTTTACCGTTCGTCTATCGGTGGCTTTCCGCTTTGGGTCTGTTTTTGGGTTGATAGGGCCGGGTTGCCTAGGGGCAATGCTTCGGCCGGAGCTTTTGAGGTTTTGTGGTGCACTGGCTCAAGGCTCTCCTTTCGGTGGTGTGCGTTTGTGTGGAGCGTCCCCTGCTTCTGTCGTTCCTCTGCGTTGCGGCTTGGCCGTTCGTTTGTATGCGACTTTTAGTTTTGGTCTTAGTTTCGGGCTTTCAGGGGCCGGGTTAGCCTAGGGGCAATGGTTTGGCCGGAGCTTCGGAGGTTTCCTTTCCGCCCCCTCTCAGCGTTGTTTTGTTTTGTTTAGTTTGTCTTCGGTTTTGCGGTTTTGTCTCTGTTGTTAGGGTTTGTGTTTTGTTTGCTTGAGCTCTGTTTCTTGGGGCTCATCCATTTGTCTGCGCCTGTGCTTTCAAGGGTTTTCGAATTTTTTCTTTTTTCTTTTTTCAATAAAATTTCCATTTCAGCAGATCCGAACATTTCTTCCATATATATGGCTCATCCTAAACATATGCCTTGCATTCGAACTTGATATTGTTTCTCTGATAAGCGTTGAGCCCAAGAGAAAACTCCCCCGAGGTTTTGTAGTTCATAATGTCGGCATATCATAGTTCTGTCCTTCTTGCATCCTGGGCATGATATAAATGTTTGTCTGGAAATATTTTTGAAATGGGTACAACATCCTCTGCCTTGATAATTCTACTCAAATGATCAGCCACATTGTTCTTAGATCCACTCTTATCCTTAATCTCCACATCGAACTCTTGAAGAAGTAGTATCCATCGTATAAGTCTTGGCTTAGACTCCTTCTTGGTCATGAGATGCCATAACGTCGTGTGATCTTTATAAACAATCGGCTTGCTCCCGATAAGATAAGATCGAAATTTTTCAAAGGCAAAGACCACGGCTAAGAGCTCCTTCTCTGTGGTAGTATAATTGCACTGAGCTCCATTGAGTGTCTTAGAGGTGTAGTATATGACATGACTTTTCTTGCCTGTCTTCTGCCCAATAACAGTTCCAACTGCATAGCCACTTGCATCACACAGCACCTCATGCCCCAGTCCGGTGGCTAGATTATGGGTGTTGTGATCAAGTTGTTCTTCAAAGTCTCGAATGCCTGCTTGCACTCATTATTGAAATCCTATTCCACGTCATTTTGTAAAAGATGGGTCATCGATTGTACAATTTTGGCAAAATCCTTGATAAACCTTCGATAAAATCCAGCATGCCTAAGAAGACCACGTAGTTGCTTGATTGAGGTTGGGTATGGAAATTTCATAATGACATCTACCTTGGCTTTATCTACCTCAATTCCTCTCTCTGAAACAACATGCCCTAGAACAAAGCCTTCTGTCACCATGAAGCGGCATTTCTCATAGTTCAACACCAAGCTTTTCTCAACGCATCTCTTTACTACCATCTCCAAGCTCTCAAGACAATAATCAAATGTTTTACCATAAACGGTAAAATCATCCATGAATACCTCAATGCATGACTCAACAAGATCCGAGAATATACTCATCATACACCTCTGAAACGTGCCCAGGGCATTGCACTAACCGAATGACATTCTCTTGTACGCAAATGTCCCAAAGGGACAAGTAAAGGTCGTCTTGTCCTGATCCTCTTGGGTAACCCAGATCTGCATGTATCCTGAGTATCTATCCAAGAAGCAAAAGAACTTGTTCCTCGTAAGCCTTTCCAACATCTTATCAATAAAGGGCAAGGGGAAGTGGTCCTTCCTTGTTACCTGATTGAGCTTCCTATAGTCAATACACATCCTCCAGCCAGTTTGTAATCTCATCGGGATGAGCTCCTTCTTGACTGGATTTAACTTCCTTTGCTGGTCCCGTACTGGCTTAGCTTCTTCCTCCATCAAAATATGATGTACACATAATGAAGGACTTATTTCTTTAATGTCCGCCAACGTCCATCCTATTGCCTCCTTGTATTGCCCAATAACATCCTTCACCCAGCTTTCATCTTCAATGGTCAATTCTGAACTGATGATTACGGGCAAGGTGTCTCTTGTTCCAAGATAGATGTACTTGAGATGTTTCGGCAATAGTTTGAGCTCCATCTTGGGTGCCTTTTGAAGAGATGGCACCAACCTATCTTCGAACTTTAGAATGGGCAGGTTGTCTGGCAACGAACGGATTGGTCCTTCTTGACTCATGAGATACATCAATGTATGAAATATCTTCTCACTGTACTCTCGTGGGCATTCCGTAATATTCTCTTGGAGAATGAGATCCAAGGAATCCTGTAAACTTATGATCGACAAGATGTCCTCCACCATAGACTCCATAATATCAATGTGCTCCACGATCTCGGTATCCATGGGATGTTCCATAGCTTGAAAAATATTAAACTTTACTTTCTCCCCATCAAACTCACATGTCAACGTACTCGAGTCACAATCAATACGAGTATGAGCAGTTTTCATGAATGGTCTCCCAAGAAGAATGACTAACGTTCCGCTTGATGTCTTGCCCATGTCAAGAACGTAGAAATCAACTGGAAATATGAGGTTTTCCACCTTGACCAGAACGTCCTCCAGAATATCTTTGGGATAAACTTGAGATCTATCAGCCAATTGTATCACGACACGTGTAGCTTTGAGTGGCCACAAATTCAGCTCCTCAAAATAATGCCAAGGGCATGACATTAATCGATACTCCCAAATCCAGCATTGCTCGATCAATCCTCATGCTTCCAATCACGCAAGGGATCACAAACATCCCTGGGTCTCCACACTTCTTGGGCATTTTTCTCTTCAATACTGCTGAAATATTTTCTCCAACAAAGAATCGGACATTCTCATCATGTTTCACCTTTTTAGTGTTGACCTCCTTCAAGACCTTTGCCCACTTGGGCATATAGCGAATGGCTGAAAAGAGTGGTAGTTCACCTCTACTTTCTTGAAAATTCGGAACATCTCCATCCAATCCTCCTGCTTTCGGTACTTGACCAATCTCCCTGGAAAATGAGGTTTGATCTTTGGTGGATTGGGCTTTATGTATTTCGGCTCCTCATCTCCTCCAGCTTCTTGTTCTTCATCTTCTCTTCTTTGTCTTCAACTCAATTTTCCAAACTTTCCATCGTCTGGCCCTTTTTCCTCTTCATCTTTCTTGGTCGAGATGTCGGACTGTATCTCAACTGCCTTATTGGCTACTGCTTTTCCCTTCTTGGTCAGGATATCCTCTGATGGCATAAAGACTTTCTTAGGTAATGGCTTCCCACTTCGTAAAGATACTGCATTCACGTGGGCCTCATGTATTTCCACCTTCGGTGGTAGTTCTCCTTGTCTATGTTGCATTTGTGCCACTACAGTGTTCAAATGGGCAAGCTGTGCATTGATGTTATTAATTGCCCCTTTTGTCTCCACTCTAAATCTTTCGGATTCTTGCAAAATCTTGTTCTGATCCTGTTGGTACTTTGCAACATTCTGAGTGTTTTGAGATGTTTCACACAATATAGCTTGCACTATATGGGTCAAGGAAGGTCCTTTGTTCTGTTGTTGATGTTGTGGTTGTCCTGCCCCCTGATGTTTGTTGTTGTTCCATCTGATTTCTCATGATTTCTCCATCCTGGGTAGTAAGTCTGGGCATTAAGATTGTAGTTCCTGTTCCCATTGTTGCCTCTTCCATGGTGTCCTCCTATGGCATTCACTTCTTCTTCATAAAGAGTTGGACACTGGTCAATGGCATGAGTAACAGCCATGCGAATGCCACATTCCTGAACGGCCACTTTCTTCTCCTTCATGGTCAAGGTAGTTGTCAGCTGCTTAAGCAACGTCTTGATCTCATCCATATATCTATTTTGCTCTTGAACTGGCTGAACAGCTTACCTTGTGATAACTCTTTCCTCATCTCTCGATTCTTCTGCCATCTCAGGGAACAACTTGAATGCATCACTCGAGATCTTATTCAGGATAGATCCTCCACACGCGGCATTAAGCCACGTTTTCTCATGGGCACACAATCCCGCAGTGAAGTATTGAATCAAGTCTTGCTCCTGAATTTGATATTGAGGGCATTTGTGTAGTAGTTTCTTGAAACGTTTCCAATAATCATGGAATGCCTCCGCCGTGCCCATTTTGATGCTACTGATCCTCTTCCTCATATTTTAAACTCGTGCGGCCGGGTAGTACTTCTCAAGAAACTTATGTTGCAGTTGTGCCCAAGTTGTAATACTGCCAACTGGCAATGTATACAACCACTCTCTTGCCCCATCATGTAGTGAAAAGGGGAAAGATAATAGTCTGACGTACTCTCCCATGTTCCTTGCATTTTGGACCGTGCCGCACACCATTTTGAAGTCCTGGAGATGCCTTTGGGTATCCTCTCCTGGATAGTCACTGAACTTGGGCAAGATCTGGATGAAGGAATGCTTCAGCTCCCAGTTTCCTTCTATCATGGGCAAAGTGATGCCCGATGGTCTCAAACTGATATTCCCGGGAATACCATCTCTCGATGTGTTCTTTCTCGATCCTCCATCTCGTCTCCCTTTGGATCAAAAAGAACAATTTGATGCTCGGGCGAATTATCCTCTCGAACTGGGCTTGCCGGTCGGCCTTCATCCTCTAGAGCTCCTCCGTCCATGATAGCTTTGTACACTTGTTTCGCCTTCTTGGCTAGTATTTTTTTCTCCCTTAAAGTTCTTTCGATCTTTGGATCAAATAAAAGTTCTCTGTTTTCTCCGACAAGGTTAGGAACTTATTATTAAATTAATTTTAATTAAAAAGAGAAAGAGAAAAAATGAACCAAGAACCCTTGAGTGCACAATCAACAAACTAAGGGCCGAGCCTCATTAAAACCCTTTTTAAGGCAAACCTGGTCGGAAAATCCTTAAAAGGGAAAAAGAGTACTCGTCTAAACAATCCGACAAGGTTAGGAACGAACATACACCAAAGCAACAAAACAAGTAAAACAGAGACTCACTACTGGAACCGCAACTCCCCGACAATGGCGCCAATTTGACACGACCGTACTTTGGGTTTTAATCAAAGTTGTCGTATTGGTCAACATACAAATAAATTTATAACCTTGTCCAAAACAGTCGTAGTGCCTAATGGTAAGTAAGGGTCGATCCCATACGGAGTTGGTACAGCTAGTCTCTTGTCACGAACAAAAACAAGAAAATGGTCACTACCAGAAAAATGGCCTATTACTACACTAAATTTGTGACACTTTAAAAAAACTGCCATTATAGACACTCAATCAATACACTAACCTTTTACTGCATTTATATCAAATGCTAATGCCACATCTAAAAAAATGTCACAATGAGGCTCATTTTGTGACACTTTTATTAAATGTCATACAATTTTATTATATAAAAGCATACATAATTTCTTAATTAATATATGATATATACATATATGTATATATAGTCGTGACTTATAATAGCTTTTATAAGTCAAGCATTCTTTTTTTAATTCAAAAATTGGCTCTTGAACTTGTTGAAATATATTCAACTATTTAGAAAACAACCAATCAACTTAAACATTTTTATCACCTCAAAAAAAAAAAAAACAAACAAACAAACTTAGACAGTTTTATTTACTTGAAAGTTTTGACTAATTAATTAATTTAGATATAAACAGTCCTAAAAGAAAGTAGTGCAATACTTACTAATTAATCTCTCTAAGAAAACCTAATTAAAAGAAAAGGGGAAAAAAAACTATTTCAAATAAAAAGACGACTTACAAAATAATTTATACTACAAAGCAATTTTACATACATATCTTTACTAAAAAAAAAGAAATACGCACCTCTAATTAATTTACCTAATTAAACTCGGCCCCCAAGAGCCCCAACCTTCCACCTTTCACTTTTAAAGAAGAAGAACAAATAAAAAAACTTCCCCCCTTCACTGCTTCGACTTTAACCGCTCACCCCATATCATCTCTAACTCTTAGGCCACCGGCGACCGCCCTCCACCCCTACACCATCTGTCAGCCGCGCCGCCCCTCGTCTACCACCGCTGTGCTGCCCTTCGTCTACCACCGTTGCGCCGCCGCTCACTTAATTTCATGTAAGTATTAAATTTTTTAAAATGAAAAATTATATAACATTCAGTTTATTATTTTAGAGTATTTGTTGTTCCTTTATTTAATTGCTAATCTTAGGATGGTGAGGTAATTGCTCAAATATTCTGCTCCCCCGGTGAAAAGTAAATTGGTGGTAATACATCATTATACATGGACGGTTAAGTCAGAAAATAAGAAATCAGAAACCCCTTATTCTTAAACCATTGTTCCTCGATCTGTATTTCAGGGGTTCACGATCTGAAGTCGTTGCCAATCTGAGACACTTGTAAGGTAAAACACTTAGTCTTCTGTGTTTGTTCTGCTCTATTAAAAGTCTGATATTTTTAGCTCAATCTATTAGTTTTTGAACTGCCTATCTTCTCGTTTCAGCCATCAATTTTGTCATATATTCAAAGGCAAAAGTAGGGCTGGGAATCGGGTCGGGATCGGGTACCCTACCCAAAAAAATCGGGTACCCGATCCCGAATAAGACCGAAAATCGATACCCGACCCCGAACCCGATTTCTTAATCGGGTACCCTAATACCCGACTCGGGTATTCGGGTACCCTAATACCCGATTTAAAAAAAAATCGAAATGAGGAAATACAGCCGAAACCAAGCCATTTCCCTAAACCAAGCCAATTCAAAGCAGCAGCAAATGAAGCTAATCAGCAAATTCAGCCGAAATTCATACGGATCAAGAAAATCATACAAATCAATTCCAATTCAATGAGACAATGACCAAATTCAAAGCAGCAAATTCAACATTAACATAGAAAATCTGTATTTTTTTAAAAAAAAAAAAGAAGAAGAAGAAGAAGAGAAGGCGTAGGCGTTGTCGGAGCTCCACTGGCGGCACGGCTGCTGCAGGACGACAAGATCGGCGACCCGACGGCGGCGGAACGAAGGGGCAACTGGGCGAGAGGGTCGTGGCTGGGGGGGACTGGGAGCGAGCTCCTCACCGGCGACTGGCTCTGGTTTGGGCGATGACGGGCGGCGAAGGGCGCCGCTGGGTCGTCGACTCATCGGAGAAAGGAGGGATTTCTGCCCTGGAGTGGGGGCGGCGGCGGCAGGGAGGGGGGGAGGGATTACTTAGGGCTGGATTTCAAATGGGGACGGCAGATTCAATATGCCAGATTGGGACTTAAGACTTTAATTATAGAATTTAAAATTTATTAATTAAAAAATCAGGTAATTCGGGTATACCCGATACCCGATTTTTTCACACCCTAAATACCCGACCCCGACCCCGATCCCGAATTTTTTGGGTATAGGGTACCCGATACCCGATTTTTTTGGGTAGGGTAATCGGGTACCCTATACCCGATCCCGAACTTCCCAGCCCTAGGCATAAGTGAGGTAATACTTTGACAGGCTTTTACTCTTCTTATTTCCATGATTTTGATTGAAAGTCTGATATTTTTATTTCAATCTGTTAGGGACCACAACAAAGTACTACTACGTTGTCGTAAGTCCGTCTTGTTCGTTTGTTACGAATTTTGATTTGTTATTGGTAATTTTGAGGTGGGATACTTGTCCGCGGAAAAAAATTCTTCCCAGGGTCGTTGTAAACGGTCAACAAGATTTGATTGATCGCCTGAAAAAAAGATTAAAAATAAATGATCTCTAATATATGGTTTTGTAGGAAGTTGCTCATTATAGTAGCATTTGGCAGAGAAAGAAGAGTGTTGTAGTGATTGTGAAGATGAGTTTGTTGATATTGCTGCAGTTGTAAGCATTCTTTTTTTTTTTTCTCTTCGCATGAATGTCATAAGATTCTCCATATATGTTTCATTGACTTAGTATAATATTCACTATAGAATTGATTCAGATTTTTCAAATAACTGTTTCATTTTCTTTGATGTTAAGTCTTTATTACTTTTGTCAGCATACAAATTGCTGGAGACTTAGTTACCGCATCTCCTGATGTTTTTGAAACAGCTCTTGGATCGGACGTCTAATGGCCTGGGCCCTGTGGGATACAGGATTACTTGAGCAGGTAAACTAAGGCCCATACATATTATTTATTTTTATGCTCTCTTAATTTCTTCAACGAAATAAGCTTATTTAGATTTATATTTATTATTTCTAACAGATTCTTTGCTAGAGTTTGTGAATGACTTTAATTCTCAATTGCTTTTAGTTGTTCAAAATATGTGATATGTGTTTTTCTCCAAATAGATGAAATTTGTATGTAAGTTAGTGCTTGCAATTGGTTTATTATATTATTGCAATCTACTTCTAACTTTATAATATTATTGCAAATATTTAATGTGTATATTGCTAGTGTCTGTTACTGCATTTTCAAATATATGATTGTCTTTTTTATTATATTTTGGGGATATCTCATTTTTTGTGTGAGCTTCAAAGCTTCCTCTTATGATGTCTGATTGTTTATACATTTGTTCATTATTACCTCTCGCATGCATTCTTGTTGTTGTGAGTAATTTCAAGATGACCTATCATTGGATTAGTTTTTACCACTCGTGGTTTCGAAATTCTTTTTAGGTAGATAGCACTGTTAGAACTTAATACTTCTCTTACCATATCAAATATCTTTGGAATGTTGTATTATTTATCTTGAATACATTGTATTTAATTTCTATAATCTTAACAGGAATAAATGAAGGCGTTGCGAAGATGAAATTAACAAAGTATTCTAATGTGAACGGGGTAGCGTGTGATAAAGAGCTCGAAGAAAAATCAAAAGTGCTAGATAAATTGCATAGTTATGTGTGACTCTTTTAGTACTCATTTTCTTTTTTCTTTTTTTGAGAGCTTAGTGGTTCTCATTTTAATAGTGTACTTTGATTTTATTGAAATATTAAGTGACTTTTTGATATGATAGTCTTTTTATGTTTAAAGGCGTTGGAAATGTTACATTTAATTGATGGTACTCTAACTTAGTTAACATTATATTATAATAATTGATTAAAAGTATGTTGGAAGTGAAAATGCAATTATGAATGCTTAATGAAAGAAAGAAAATTTAAGTATTTGAGGGAGGAAAATATAAATTATAAATATTTGCAGGTAGAAATGTAATTATAAATATTTTTTGGAGTTAATTTGTAAATTTTCAGCTGTAGTTTGTAATTGTAGTCTTAAATGACATTTTGTGACACTTTCTAATGACATTACATGTGATTTTTTATGACATTTTTAAGTGAAGTAATAGGGACTCTATTGTTACATGTAACCTATTATTACACTTTCTAACATGACACTTGCTTCAAATGCCATTATAGATAAAGTGTCACAATAACATATTTCCGGTGACATTTTCAAATGTCATCACAAGCTAATTTTCTAGTAGTGGGTGGGGTAGGGACTATCGTCCTGGTAACGAGACACCTCTCGAGACTAAAATCAACTTGACTTAAAATAATAAACTGAACTGAAAACACTGAACAGAAATATCAATAATAAAAGGCAATCTAGTCAAGATGTCGAATCTGTGGATAATCTCTTACACTCGCTCATTGGTCAAGATATTCATTACAATATTGTGTCTACCGGTTATAACTTACCAATGGCCTGTGCCCCTATTCTCACTTGTCACGTGCACTTCCATCATCTAAGAAAATCTATCCTTAAGTGTGTTTAAGATAAGGGACACCATATACCATAAAACCATCTCGACTTAACCATGCAATAGGACACCTCAGAGCATGCAATTAAACCGAGAAGCATTTAGACCTAGATAGACCCGATATTGAACTTAGGCAGACCGTAGTCTACTTCAACCTCCCGTGCCCGCAATTACTCTCAAGACGCACAGTGATCGTACACACCCTATAATCTTGATTTATTGGTGATCTAAGTCTACTCAATTAATTAATGGCCTATTAACTAATCAAGTCAAATTAGAAACTAGCACTTCGGGAACACAACATGCAATTACTTAAGCACACATTTAAACCTCACAAGTTTATAAGTTCATATCCACATCATCTATGCCTTGCCCGAATTTATAACTTATCTAGACATAAAGTAAATTACGAAAATAAAAGATAAATAAGACATGAAAATAAAATAAAGTAAACTTACTAAATAAGGAAAAAATGGGCAGGATGCTACTCTACCAAGCATAAAGCATAAACTAAATGTCTTGCCCAAACTGGGACTTAAACATAAACAGAAACTAAATGTAGAAAATATAAAGATTATTTTTGGTACTAGCCCCTACTCCTTAGTTCGTGCGCTGTACACCAAAATGAAATGGGAACATGTATATTTATAGGGATCCAGGCATGGGCCAAAGGCCAACACGCAGCTAGGGTACGTTTTAGAGAGTTCAACTCCGGCTGGAGTGTTCTTCTTTTGCCCGAGATAGAGTCCAAAAGTGCAAGGACTCTACCTTTGATAAAACTCCACCCTCTGATCCGTGCATATCTTCAAGCTTTCGTTCATATCTTCTCAGCGCATGGGAAAATGAATATTTCCGCGCATCTTCTTCATGCACAGGATCTGCCATGTCAGCATCTAGCCTTGGACGCCTGGTCATGATGCATTGCTCTCCTGTTCACCATTCCTGCCTTCATTTTGCCCTTCCACATGTCCTCGATGCCTCACGTGGTGGATGCTAATTTCTGAGCGTAAATTATGCCAACCTCTTGATCAGCGGCAAATAGCCTTAGCTGCAACACTCTCTCACATAAATAGCTCCAACTGCCCAGGACGCAATAGAACTCTTCTTCTGAGCGGTACTACCTACTCGATCAACATCATGCCCAACAGGTCAGCAAATGTGACTCTCGATCTTTAGATTACATCCAACCTGTAGGCTTCGTTAGACTTGATCATTGAGGTGCCTTCTCTTTTCTCATCGGATTTGCTCCATATTGCCCAATATAAACTACGAGTCCCTGCCAAACAAGTGTCCTCCCAGACACAAAAGCAAGCAAAAAACACACACAAAGACTCGATCTAGACCTAGACACAATAAGGAAAAAGAGTACAAAACTTGGGCCGTTAAAGGCTATCTTGTCAAAGTCATGTATGACATTCCGAAGTTTGGAAATGTTGAAGATACTGTACAGCGTTGCCTCTTCATAGGCTATAGTGTCTGCAGATTCGACGGCATTGAGGTCGTCGATTTGAGAGCACGGAGCTATTTTTATGAAGGTGAAAGTGAGGAGGCGGTGGAAATTTTGGTGTACTTCATAGGCATGGTTAAGGCCAGGGATTAGAAGGTTGAGGTAAGCAGTGGCCTGTTTAGAGAGATCTTGTCTAAAAGCTTCAACAGCTTTTTGTTGTTTTTCAGTGCCTGAAAGAACTGGCACTGAAGGGTAGGAGGGTTGGATAGCTTTTCCTTTGGTAGGAATCTTTATAGAGATTCAACCGGATTTGGGTAATTGTTTGGACTTTTTAGGTGTGGTACGAGGCCGGCGAGGAATATTGGTGGGAGCAATGGGAGGGATTTCTGTGGGGTTTTCAGTTGGAGACAATAGAGCTTCAGTCTCAACTGATTGAGGTTCAGAAATTACCTTCAACTTGTCTTCTTGGAGGTTTTTGAGCCTCCTTTTGCCTGCTTGAAGAAGCGGAAGTGATCTGTGACTGGAATCCGTTCCGGCCAGAACACAATAACATGACAGGTGGCCTCGAGGATGATTTGGGACACCCTGTTCCATTATCAGAGCATTGACGCAGACTTTGATTGGGAACGTTCATTGTAGAGAATTTCCAGATATGCTCTCTCCCAGTTGTAGGGTCATGGCTTCATCAGAGCAGCCATGATGTTCTTCTAGGGCTGCGAAGCCTGATCTGGAGATCCAGTTGTGCCGATCCAGTACTTTTAAATTATTTTGGCCAAGATCTTATGGCCAAGCTTGTAGAGTGCAAACTTCAAAGTCCCTTCAGTGGGAGTGTTCTTCTGAAGCATAACTGCCTTCAGAATTTTGTTTACCTCCTTGTTTGTGATGGAGGAGGGCATTGGGCCACTGTTTGGTAGGTTGTAGAGCTTGCGATCAGTTTGAGTGACATTGATCTGCACTTTCTCTTGTTCCTTGAAGTCCAGGGAGGTGAAAACGTTGATTTTGGTGACAAAATCACCATCAGAATCTACAGCGAGCTTTTCGTATAATTGGTTGATGGGAGCCTTGAGGAAGAAAGATGGTTCAACAACGACAAGCGTTAGCCAGTTGTGTCTTGCCAAGATTTCATCGGCTTCAGTGTAACCCTGTTGTTGTTGGAACGTCGGTACATCAAGTGATTGTTCATATCTCACTTGCTTCTCGCTACAGCTAACGGATGCCATTTGTGTATGATCTGAAAGTAGAAGAAAGAAAGATTCTCACAGAGGATGGCTGTGGAACTTTAGGGTTAGAGACAGGAGAGAATGAAGAAAATGTCTAAGTATGGAAGAAAATGAAACTTATAGGTTGAAATGATCGGTCGTGGGAGATGAACAGTTACTAGGGCTTTGAAAAGACACCAACGGTTGAAATCTGCGCGCCAATGTGTATTTAATAAATTTTGAAATTCGCATTTAATGTCTGACAGACGTGTTCCTTAAAATAAGGGATTTATTCAATAAAGTGTACATCTGATTAGTCACTTGGAAAGGAAATACTGAAACGAATTTTGAAAAAGGCGAGTTAAATTAAAGACCTTTTTAAATGCAAAATAATGACTTGTCTAGCAAGGATATTTCAGTTCCAGTTTCCCAACAATATCAGTTGAAACATTTGTAACTAAAAATATGATTTTGAAATATATGAATTAAATAGAGGTTTATTATAAAAGAAAAAAAAAAGGAAAAAATAACCTTTGAAAGCACAAGACGCAGACTAAGGGCACGAACTCAAAAAGTGATGAGGAGTAAAATATGCATAGGGTAAACCTGACAGCACCGGAGTCATCAGCGCTGGGAACGGAAGTGAGGAAAAGAGCTTGAATAGTATTTTTCGGGGAAAGCATGAATAGCAGAAGCTTTAGGGTCAATTCGAGAGGATTCGACGCTATAGGTGTAAGGGCTGACATAGTCAGGGAAGAGGAGAACGGGCAGAGGGTCAGACCTGGAATAAAGCAGGGAAGAGGCAACACTAGGACTTGGGCACGGCTGGCATAGTCAAGAGGAAAGATTCAGGGCTGGCAGATGCGCGCAGCGCTGGGAAGAGCTGGAAGCGTAACTGATCAATAACAACTTCGAAGATTTCTCTTAACGGTCGGGGTCACTATCAACCGTGTAATTACTAATTTACCCCTGTTGTATATGTCTATAAATAGGGAATGCGGTCATACATGTAACACACGCTATTAAAACACTTAATATAATTTTTCTTTCTCCTGCTTTAGCAATTTCTACTTTCCTCTCGATCCATCGCATACCACAGGTGAATTCCTCTCTTCGCAAGACTAAAGGGTGTAAAATTCGAGCACATCAACTGGCGCCGTCTGTGGAAACAACAGATCGAGTTTAAGACGTAAAGAAATCTATGCATGAACTTTGCTCGTCCGAATTTCTTGGCAAAAGTTGTATATCTTTGCCAAGAATTCGGGTCTGATGGGCACATACGTTTGTTTGTGGGTGTTTTCGGGTGTTTTGATCGGCTCCGTTGTTGGGTGATTGTTTGGGTCCCCCTAATTTTACGTGCATATTAGAAAATTTTAGATTTTACGTGTTTTTTGTGTTTGTATGCTGTTCCTTGCTCTAATTTTCATTTGAATTCATATCTCTTGTGGTGTTGGGAGTCTCTTGTTTACAGATCTATGGAATTTTTGGGATTGGGTTTTCTGTCGCTTTATTTGCGGCAGGGATCCGTCAGATCCATCGAATTTCTTGGGAATTTCTTGCATGATCTCTGTATCGAGGGGGAATTGGTCTTCTTATGGGAGTTCTTCATGGGAATTATGAGCTGCTATCTCTACGAATAAGAATACGTATTTTCTAGGGAATTTACCTTATCTTATTCTTTTTGGGATTTTTGACTTTGTTACCACAGGTCATGGAGAACACAAACATCATTAAAAATCTGATGGGGGATTTCGCGGGAGAGGGCAGGGCTCCTGCTCCTAATACAGCTGCTACCGTAACTAATGAGGGAATCCGGGTTGAGGACTTCACACCTACTGGCCCACTCAGGCCTGTTCTATCAGGGCTGCAAGTGACTCCAACTGACCAGAGATCGACTGCGCAGGGAAGGGGACTGGTTAATGTCACCATGACTGAACAGATGTTGTCTTTTCTGAGCTACGTCTGCATGAGACAGGTGTTGGGAACGTCTGCACCACCACTAAACTTGGGGCTACCGGCAGTCGCGGGACTAGGGACTTCAGGGCTGCCGACTCAAACTATTCCTGAGGGATTACCAACTGAAATCCACCACCCTTGGTAAACAGCACTTTCGTTGTTCCCCTGAAAGGAGCAGGAGAGTTCAGGGCTGAAAAAGTCAGAGATATGCATCGTCAGGGACCCTTGTTCCCGAGAGATATGGAGGGTATTGAGGATATTGGGGACACGTTCAGTCAAACTAGACCTATCACAGAACGACGGGAGAAGGGCACAATGCTAGAGGATCCAGTCCAATTACAAGAGAGGGTCTCAACTATGCAATGACACCTCAAAGAATTGGAGGAAGTGATTGAGGAAAAAGAGAAAGAAAAAAGTAGGGTTGTCTCACGAAAAAGGGGACGGTATGAGGATTCCACCCACTCCAGGACTGAGAGTCATCCAGATCGGCATGTTCATCTGAGGGATAAAAACAAGCATGCCAGTAGGGCTGACGAAAGTAAGCGTAAACGTACCAGTCAGCGCTTCCCGGGTGAGGGAAAGAGAGAAAGTCGTTATCACCAGTACTATCTTGAAACTGCTGCTAGGGCAGGGTCAAGTCCATTTTCGGAGGACATCTTGGTAGATCCGTTGCCGCGTCATTATAACTCATTAACATGGAGTACGATGGATACGATGACCCGGAGGTACATATGGCCAGATTTGAAACTATGATCACGTTACATCAGTATACAGAAGGGATTAAGTGTAGAATTTTCTCTACTACACTAACTAGGATGGCTCAGCAGTGGTTCAGAGCTCTGGAGCCCGGTTCTATTCATTCTTTTGAACAGTTACATGATGCCTTCATGTGCCAATTCACAAGCTCTAAACGCGCTGTAAAAACTGCTATGTCATTGATGAACTTAAAACAACAACCTATTGAGACTCTAAAGGAGTTTGCCGCTCGTTTCACCAAAGCATCGCTGGAAGTTCCCAAAGTTGAGTCTCAAATTAAGGGATATGCCTTTGTACGTGGTTTACGACCTGGGGCTTTCTTTGATAATTTACAAGTAAAGCAACCGCAGGACTTTGATGACATCTTAGCCCGGTTCCCGGGGTACATACAGCTAGAGGAGGTCAGAGCGGCTCGAAAGACAGAATACAGTGGCAATAAGCCCAAGAAAGTGGAAAGCAGAGCTGAATCATCGGACACCTGTCCTCAAGGGAGAGCACCCTATAGGGGACAGCCACCCCGAGTGCTGCCGGGAGAAGCGCAGCCAGCATACCAGCCTGCTCGCAATGAGCACACATATAGAAGGGTGCATAACATTAATCGACTTACCGATCAAACCCCGCTAAACAAACCTTAAGAAGAGATTTTTCACTTAATCAAGAATGGACCCTGGTTCAGGGCTCCGCGAGACTTCGCTGCAGGGGCTCCTAAGCCTGGACCTAATGGTCTGCTCTGCCAGTACCATAATCATTATGGACACACTACAGAGTATTGTGGGCATTTGCGTCACCAATTGGAAATTTTGGTAAGACAGTGAAGACTGGATCAATTCGTGAAACAAACACCACCACCACACCTGTAGGGTAATGATTATAATCCCAGGGCTAGGAGAGAACAAGAAAACCAGGGAGATGATCGCAGGGCTGCTCGTCCGCCCCGCGAGGAAATGAGGCAAGTGCATATGATTATTGGCGAAGAAAACGGGCCCATATCCAACAGGGCGCGGAAGCAAAATATTCGTTCGTGCAGGGCTAGAACTTTGCCCAGTCAGGTCATGAGTGTCCGCAGCGCTATCAAGGAGCCGAGTATTTCTTTCGGGCCGGAGGATCACGCCGGGCTGATTCACCGGCATGATGACGCTTTAGTCTTCTCTGCAGATGTGGCGAATTGCACTGTGCATCACATATTTGTCGATTCGGGCAGTGCTGTGAATATAATTTACAAAGACTGTTTGACAGCCATAGCTCTAGATGCCACCTTGAAACCGCCAGGAAAAATCTATCTTACCGCTGGGATCGTTGGAGCTACCAATGGCGTGGTGAAAGGAAGGGGCCTCGCGAACTCGTATTCTAGCGTTGAACGCTTTTCCAAAACCAAGTTACAATATCATCATTGGGTGGCTAGCGTTGAACACTTTTCAGGTCGTAATATCCATGTACCATCTGAAGGTGAAGTTTCCACTTGAAAATGGTCGGGTTGGGGAAGTGGTCGAGAAACAAGTTACATCAAAAGAATGTTTTGTCAAAAGCTTAACAGCCCAGGCTGGGTCTAAAAGAACACAAAGTTGGCAAGGAGGCCCAACGGAGAAGATCACCAGAGCTGGAGGAAGCTCGGGGAACGCAGTCGAACAAGCTGAGATAGAGGAGATCGGGAGGTCTCCCGAAAAACAACCAATGATTTCAACTGATGACATATGTATGTTGGTGGAGTTATTCCCAGGAAAGACAAGTTTCACTACTCGGGTGGGAACTGAGATGTCCCCAGCCCTGGAAAAAGAAATGATATAATGCTTGCGGCGCAATGCCGACGTGTTTGCTTTCACCACAGCCGATCTAAAAGGTATTGATCGGATATTAGCGGAGCATCGCTTGAATGTTGATCCAGCAAAGAAGCCGATTATTCAAAAGATAAGGCATTTTTGGCCAGAGAAGGATGTGGCAATCAGGGAGCAGGTAAAGGCTCTATTACAAGCAGGTCATATAGTGGAAGTGCAATACCCTGTTTGGCTGTCAAATGCAATAATGGTTGAGAAGAAAGAAAAAGAATGGAGAATGTGTGTTAATTACAGGGACTTAAATGCAGCTTGCCCAAAGGATTGTTATCCTTTGCCCCGTATATATCAGTTAGTAGACTCAACCGCTGGGTGTGAGTTGTTGTCCATGATGGACGCTTTTCAAGGCTACCATCAAATCAACATGCACCCGGGAGACATAGCAAAAACAGTCTTCGCGGTGTGTTGCGGGGTTTTTGGGTTTGTGAGACATGATGGATACGATTTTCCAGATGCAAATCGGGCGTATCATGTCAGTATATGTCGACGATATGATGGTACAAAGCAGGGCTGCCACTTCTCATCCATCAGACCTGAAGGAGGTGTTCAGGGTTATCCGACAGAACAGACTAATGCTGAACCCTAAGAAATGCACATTCGATGTCAGAACTGGAAAATTCTCGGGCTATCGAGTGACCCTGCAGGGCATTGAGATAAACAAGGATAAAGTACAGGCTATCATGAACATGACACCACCCAGGATTATCAAGGAGGTGCAAACGTTAAATGGGAGACTCACGGCACTTGGGCGCTTTATCTCTCGATTGGCGGATCGAAGTTTACCCTTTTTCAAAATTTGAAGAAATGAACGAAATTCGAGTGGACTCAAAATTGTCAACAAGCTTTTGAACAGTTGAAAAAATATCTAGCGAAGCTCCCAGTGCTTACCAAGCCAAGAGCTGGCAAAATCTTATACTTGTACATAGCAGTGGGGACGGAATCCTTAGGATCGGTCTTTATCAGGGAAGAACGGGGGCAGCAGATGCCAATTTACTTTGTCAGCAAGATGTTACAAGGGACAAAACTAAATTACTCCGAGATTGAATGGGCAACGCTGATTGTGCTAGTCACGGCTCACCGGTTACGCCCGTATTTTCTGGCGCATAAGGTCATTGCGCGAACGTCATTGCCATTCAAACAAACGTTGGGCCGACCAGATCTGTCAGGGAGGATGGCGAAGTGGGCAATCGAGTTGGGTGAGTACGATGTGGATTTTGAACCACAGACTGCGAGCAAAGCAAAGGCTCTGGCAGATTTTATACAAGAGACCACCAGAGCAGAAAAATAGAAGCCCTGGAGGGCATTCGTCAACGGGTTTGTCACCAAGGAAAGTTGTGGCGTGGGCATCTATATTCAGTCCCCCATGGACGATGACTTACAGTTCGCTGTTAAATATGAACAACGTTTATCTAATAACGAAGCTGAGTATGAAGATGTGGTCAAAGCTTTGAGGATTTTGTCATAGCTGGGGGACTGAGTCCGTGCATTTGAAATCTGATTCACAATTGGTAGTGCAACAGTTATTGGGTGAGTACGACATCAAGGAAAGCCTAATGGCTGCATATCATGTCAGGGCTAGAGAATTGATGTCCAAATTCCAGGACTGCTTCATTGAACAAATACCATGAGAACAAAACAACAGAGCTAACCTACTGGCACGGATGGCCACCATGGTCGAACATAGTTGGACAGATTCTGTGACTTTACTGTTTGAACCTAGTGCAGAGGGCAAACAGGGTGTTTTCAGCGTGGAAATAAGGAAGGATTGGCGAACACCCATAATCCACTTCTTGCAGACAAGAGAACGACTTGACCCGATTATCTCTCAGCGTTGCCTTTATGGCAGGTATTGAATTATCAATGATCAATTGTATAAAAGGTCCTTCACTCATCCATTATTGAAATGTCTATCTCCGAAAGAAGCACAATTCGCTGTCAGATAAATTCACCAGGGTTGCTGCGGGAACCACGCTGGGTATAAAGATTTGATGAGAAAAATAGTCAGGGTTGGGTTGTATTTACCTACAATGGCAGAAGATGCCAAGCAGTTTGTCAAGAAATGTGAGGTCTGCCAAAAGTACGCCCTGCGCATTAATGTCCCGGGGGAAACCATGGGTACAATGTATGCCACTTGTCCTTTTGACAAGTAGGGAATTGATATCGTGGGGAAGCTTCCTACAGCCCCGCGAGGAAAGTGCTTTTTCATAGTGGCAGTGGACTACTTTTCCAAGTGGGTAGAGGCAGAGGCAGTGACAAAGATTGACGAGTGTACCATGCGCAACATTTGCTGCAGATATGGGTCGCCGAGAGTACTCGTCTCTGATAATGGGACATAGTTTACTGGGAAACGGATAGAGGATTTTTGTCACAGAATTGACATTGTACAACGCTTCGTATTTGTAGTCCATCCACAGGCTAATGGCCAAGTGGAACTTACCAATCGCACAATATGTGAAGGGCTGAAGAAATGGTTGGAAAAGAGTAAGGGCAGATGGGCGGAAGAGCTGGACGGGGTCCTTTTGGCTCATCGTACCAGTCCAAAAACAGCTACGGGGAAAGCGCCATTTACACTTGTATATGGTTCCAATGCTGTAATACCAACTGAAGTACGCTTGGCATCACACAGAGTCTTACATTATGACCCCATACAGGTGTTGGAGCAATCACCAGTGCCTTTTTCAGTTCATCGGCGCGCTGGTGGCTAGGCATTGGTGGGACAGGCTCCATTGGAAGCTCCGCAGCTGGACGAAGCTCTGCAATTAGCGTCGAGATGGTGGCAGGGGTACCTTGTACCCTGCTGCGGTTGGTCTTCACTGTCATCTCTTGATTAGTTTCTATTGTTGGTGGTTCGTACGGCTGGGGATTCGCCGGCGGCTTTCGCATATTACTTAGCGACGACGTTATCGTCGGTTGGGGGGACACCTCCTCGGCAATGATGGTATAGTTGGCGACTTTTGGTAGATTCACACTGCTGGTTTTATCTTTGGTGTTTGTTGGGTAATTGGTGGTTGTAATCGGGGCGTCTTCGGGACTTTTTTACTTTTCTTGGGTGCGCTCAGGGTCGGAGTCCTAAAGGTCGGGCCCTTTGGTGGCTCCACGGTTTGGGCGCCTTGCTCTAAACCGGCGTTGAGATCTCTTCATGTGATTCGCCTAAGCAGTTGATGTGGTGGCTTGTGGCTCTCCGTTAGTGGTCATGCGTGAAGACTGGTTTCCTTGTGGTTCTCAGATTGTTTGCATTCTCTGCTTCATTTTCCTATTTCTTGGCTCAGGGGTGCCCGGAGCTACTTGGGGGCGATGGTTAATTAGGCCGGAGCTCCCGAAGTAATCCGTCCCCTTGCAGCTGCTTGTTTTTTCTTCATTTCGTTGGTCAAACTTTTGCTAGACGAGTACTCTTTTTCCTTTTAAGGTTTTTCCCTCGAGATTTTCCTTAAAAAAAATTAATGAGGCTCGGTCCTTAGTCTGCATTTTTGTGCTTTCAATGGTTCTTTATGTTTTTCTTTCTCTTTTCTATAAAATCGCAATTTAATCTAAAAATCTTCTTTATTTTTTCAATATTCAACTTAAATATATTCACTTAATCTTTTTTATATATTTATAAATATGATAATTATGTTGATATCAATTTTATATAAATATAAAAATATTTCTAATACATTATATAGGGTGCAAATGGTAATTAATTGAAAATCATGTACTTCTTGCTATTAATTTGATTTATTAGCTTTCGTCATTGTTGGTTGATAAGATTAAGAATCCTTGCAAATTTGTTGTTTTATGCCTTCTTCACAAATGACTAATGATTCATACTTGCTTAAGCTTTACTATTTAAATCAGATTCGCTCAAATTAATTGTGAATAAATTTGTTATGACAAGATTATTAAAATGAACCTACTATAATAAATTATATGATCAAGGTTCCTTGTTCTCTACATAATTGATTTACAATCAAGTTTTTAAAGGTTTTTATATTTTACTAATATATGTATTTGAGGATTCCTATTAACACAGCTGAATAAGCTATATAAAATGAAGCGGGAAACAAAAACTAAGAAAGATCAAGGCGACTATGGCGAAAATCATAAATATGACCCACTGAAACTGTAGTGAATCAGATTTGAAATATATATCGAAACATACGAACATGACTAAAGAATAATAAATATTATTGTCTTAAAGAAAAACTATGATTTTCATAATCTTTGGCCGTATATTTGAAATGGTAGTATTATCTTGTGAGGTTGCACAACTTTAACATATGTGCTCAGATCTGAAACATTCTGAAATATGAATTGTTTAGAATACGAAGTTGCACAACTTATGCATATATATTCAAATTTAAAATATGAATTGAATTTATCTTCTTTTTTTTTATTATTCAATATAGGCTATTGGATTCAATTGCCTATTCATTTGTTTTCATTAAGTTTGTTTCTTATATATTATAACTAAAATGATCATTTTAATAGCTTTTCATTTATAATAATTAAGTTTTGATATAATATTTAATTTTATATGAAATTAGGTGAAAAATTTTGTTGGCTAATATATAATTTACCAAAATTTGTAGGTATAATTTAAAAATTATAAAAAGTAATATGAAAAGGAAGATATAAGGAAATTCTTTTGAACTTGAAAATGATTTTGATGGTTGGAGTTGAGTTACTATTTGGCGTGATACTTATTGAAAAATGAATTTGAGTTTCGTGTAAATAGTTGTTGATGGTCTTATATGATTTTGAATAGAAGAAAACATAAACACCTTTTGTTGCAAAGGAAGGAAGAATTGTTTGTTTTGCACGGTAGAATAAAGAGAATGAGGTTTGATTAGTTTCTGTTGAAAATTGTGTCACTTATGTTATATAAAAACTGGGTGGTTATCCACCATTTTCCCGCCAAACCTATTTCAACAACTAGATATATATTGTCTAAGAGTATTATATTTTTCATGATAAGACACATGATTGTGTATTTTTATCCTCATTATTATGATTTCTCCAATTTCACCCTTTTAATGAATATTAATTAGCAAAGCTCAGATGACATAAATTGCGAAGGGCTTTGGAATATCACAAAATTTTGATCAATTTTAATAAACAATGAATTAGCCTATACTTATCTATCCAGACAAATCTTCAAAAGTAAATGTCCTTTTAATGAAATAGTGTTGTAGTGTTAGTTATGTAGATACAACATATTATGGATATTTCCATAAAAGCCTTTTGAATAATCAGGAGTTCCTAGTTGTAATAGGTTAATTACATTAAAACTCATAAACTTTGCACCGATGTCTAATCTTTCCATGAACTTTAAATTTTATCTGAATTTCATTAATTTAACAGGTCGTTTAATTTTGCCACAATTTTCATAAATCCCCAAATGAGAAGCTGGCATGACATTTTTTAAGTTGCCGGAAACATGACATGGAATTGTCGGACCATTAATAAAACGACGTCGTTTAGTTGGTGTAATACGACATCGTTTAGATATTATCCCTTTCTATCTCACACATAGATACACTCAAACACCACCGTTGTTTCCATCATCTTCAATCGGCGGCAGTAGCCGCAGCAATTGCCCTGGTCGCCGCCGCACCGTCTCCAAACACCACCATCAACACCAACAACTCATAACCCATTCTTATATATCAGAATCTTTGGGGTCGGTTGAATCTCTAGCGAAATAAGAAGGGAATCTGCTGAATCTTTGGTGGCGGAAGATAGATCTAAGATGATATTCTCATTCTTACATATCTGAATTGCGCTACCACGGAAACCCTAACAGTGATCTAAATCTCCACCTTGTGACTCAGAGACGTGTTGCGGCTGAAACATTGCAGTTTGAATCGTGCCACTATAGGAAGCCCTCCTCTGCCACAGAGAGTTGAACCGTCGCCTTGTAAATCAGAGGCCTTTAGGGTTTTTTTAGTTGGATTGTTGCACTTGAGGTTGTGCTTCAGTGGCGGCATGACGAGGGCGGGCCACGCAGCTCCTCGCTAGAATTTTAGAGGCGGCGACGAAACTGTGTATGATATTAGGGTTAGTGTAATCGATTTTGATCCCAATAGAATAGAAACAACTTCGTTTCCTATTATTTTGGAATAATACAACGTAGTTTCAATTAGATAAATAAAAAGACGTCATATAATTAAATGTCATGTAGGAGCCATGTCAGCTCGGGTTCGCCGGAGACGAAGCAAAATTGAATCATCTATTAAATTCATAGAAATTCAGATAAAATTTAAAATTTATGAAAAAATTGAAAATCAATGCAAAGTTCATGAATTTTAATATATTTAGGGCGTGTTTGGTTACCTCTCTGGGTAATTGCACTTTAATGTCTTCGGTTAATTAACAAGGCTAATCATAGTTTTGTTTCATGTCGCGTGTGTTTGGTTGGCGGAGCATAAGTCGCGAGTTTATGTTTTAGTGCGTTTGGTTTTTAGGCTTAAAAGAAAGGTTATGTCGTGCTATTACAAATATGCCCCTTATATTTTGTTAATATTACTGGAATGTCCCTGGTTTCATGGTCTATTTATAAATGAAAAAATCAGAGAACCCTAAACACTTTCTCTTGCACGGGAAACCAGAGAGGATGGTGGGGAAATCGCAAAATCGATTTGCTAGCTTCCGAGAGAATCATTTTCCATCCGAAATGAGTTCGATGCCAACGGGTAATTATTCCATCAATATTTGGATGATATAGATTCCCTTTTACGCGCTAATGTGTGATTTTAAAAAAAAAATGCTGAGCATAGGGTTTTTTCGAATGTGCTCTCAAAATTTTGAGTTTGGCTGTTGTAAACTGTACTGCGTTTAGCTTTCATGTGCCTTTTTTTTGTTGCATTTCATTGAATGTGAGAATGGGAGTTTTTGCATAGTTTTGGATACTTCGGTTTTACTAGTGGATGAGTGTTATGTTTTGTTTTCATTTGGTTGTCATTATCGTAAGTGGTGTGGAATGTATACGGAGGAGTATCATCACAATTCTGTTTTTCAATTATTTCATAAGGGAACGAGTCTGGGAGTAGTGACCTTTGTCGAGGGGGCAAAACTGATAAGACAAGGCGCAGCTGGACTTTCAAGGAAGAGGACGTACTCATGGCTTCTCTGAAGGAAATGGTCGCGAATGGGTGGAAAGCTGACTAATGGTTTCAGAGCTGGATATCTTTCCAAGCTCGAGGATGCAATGAGGAAGGCATTTCCTGGCATTGATATAAAAGGAATACCGCACATAAACTCAAGGATAAACGCGTGGAAGAAAAGCTACAACTCCCTCACGTATGCGTTGCAGAACAGCGGCGTTGGTTTTAACACGAGTGGCACCTTTATGCTTGACTGTGACAATGACCAATGGGCGCAAATCGTGAAGGTAAACGGGGCACATCATCTATTTGCTGTGTTTGAGCTACTATTTATCTTAGTTTGTGGCTTGTGCTTCATATGCAGTGCTTTCTTTCATTGTGTAGAAAGATCGCAATGCCAAGAATATGTGATACAAATCGTGGCCTATGATGGAAGATTGGAAGAAGTTTTCGGCAAGGATCGAGCTACTGGTGAACTCACCGAGGATTGCATGGATGCATTCAATGAGCTGGTGAATGACAACAATGTTGCTGAAGCACAAGAACAGGGGACTATCAACGTGCATCATGTGAGTGAAAACGATGACACTGGGGCTAACAACAGTGTTTGCCAAAGCTCTAAAGCGACTGGCAAGGTTCGAGGGAAAGGTAAGAAACGCAAGCATGTGGATGGACTTGAAGGTGTATACGCACTCCTTGCTGAGATCAATCGCACGACTGATAAGAGGCTGGAGCTACTTGCAAGTCGCATCGGATACGAATTTGACTTGGCCAGTGCGAGGAAGGAGGCTTTCGAGCATTTGAACCGTATGCCTGATCTTTCGATGAATGATAAGTTTGACGCTTGCGAGCTGTTTGCATTCAAGGTCGAGCGTCTGGAAATCTTTGTGTGTCTGCCAGAGGAGGCAAGGTCGCTGTATGTGATGCGTCTCCTCCAACTGGATGATATGTGAATCGCTTGAAGTCAAGTCCCATATTTTGAAGTAGTATGAATGCTCTCAAGTCCACCCCTTTTGAAAACACTTATCTCAATGGTGAATCTTCTTACAGAATGTTGAAGTGACTGGTGGTGTCTACATCGATGTTAATTATTTTTTGAAAATATTAGTTACATCAGTTGGAAACTTGATAGAGCGCAACAAAAAGTCTCATTTGCTGTTATTAGTTTGTGAATATTGTGATGCTCTTTCAGCCTATGTTTATATGATATATATGCTATTATGGTTAGACGAAATTTTAGACTTTTCCAAGTTTGTGAAATTTTACTTTGCAGTGTTATCTACTTGGCCAGATCACAAATAAAGGCACTAATAAGTTGATGATACATATGTTAATATGACAAGCTAGTTCATATTTATAAACATTATGGGCTAATACAAAAGGATTGATGATGGTGGCTGCGTTGTTACATAAAATAGGGGACTAAAGTCATAATTCTTAAAACAAACTAACTGGCAGAACAGAATTAATAGCTATAGTTCCTAACACACCACAGAAGATTATGACAAGCTACCCATCACTTCACCACACATCACCATGAGCAAAAAACTTGATTTGGCTACTACTTGAAAGAGCTGCATGAAGCACAAGAGCTGCCTTCGGCTTCCTTCGACGGCACACCAAAATCTAGGGGTTTCATTGGGAAAGCATTCCTAGGTGGAAACATCCTATCGTCGCGTGGTGGCGTGATCTCTGAAGGCTGTGCAGTTGAATGCGCATCGTTGGCGTCAGGGAATAGTTTCTTGCGCGCTCTAGAGGCCTCCACTAACTGGGGAGAAGTGACGTCGTCATCAGATGAAATATCATAAGTAACTTTCTCAGTCTTGTCATGCTCTGAGAGAGTGTCACTTATGATGATAACGATGTGAGATAGTTCTGTTTTGATCGTAGCAGTTGTCAAAGAGATTGAACATTTTCAGATGTGCCAGATCTCCACTCCTGTAGTATGCAGCTGCAAAGTTGTTCTCCTAACACACCACAAAAAGATACAAAACTTTGGATCAAATCTTTGTGAAACAAGATGTGTTTAAGCAAAAAAGATGATAAGAGGATATGTTACCTTGATAATTTTCTTCCAGACCACATCAGATGCAATGATGCAGTTGGCCTCTTTGTCCCAGTGTGTTGCGGGCATACTCATCAATCGCTTGAAGCAAGAAAAACGTCCATGGAGGAAATTTGTGCGTTCCTCGACGTCCATTAAGGTAATGAGCTTGCTGGAGGTTTGGTTAAGCTTAGTCACAGCTTCGACAAGGACATGAGGTGCTTCGTACGCCGGAGTTGCGTGGCATTCTTCCTTGTGCTCAAGCATGATGTCAAGGAGCTTCGTATCCATCGCAGCGTTCCACTTGAGGTCGTAGAGGAAGAAATCTTGGTCGCGAATTTCAGATAGCTTCATTTTTTTTTTTTTCTGAATCAGGTTGCTCTCTCTTCTATTGCAAAGGCATAATTTATAGTAGATTTGAAGGTGCTTAGTTGGAGCATTAAATTACTTCAAGAAAATATGACAAGACAATTGCTGTGAGTCTCCTAATTTTTGCTAGGTAATGCGTTATTAATACTTTTTTTCAGATGCAACTAATGGTTGGCAGTGGCGGGGCACCACCTTTAGACGCAGGAGTATCATCATAGATGAGTGAAGTGGTCGATGAATTAAATATGATAAGACTTTTCCAAAATAATACATGAAGAAGGAATATGTGGAGCTACTTAAATAACATTAATATCAGCCATGATACATATATGATAATTAATAAGCATGCTAATAATTTTTAAAAGGCACCTATTCGCCAACCATACAAAAGATAAAGTATTGGAGCATAACAGATCACCCCATTCCAGGAAATTAAAAGATAATTAAAAGTTAATTTAGTTCATATCAGACCACCCGACCCTTAATTCAACTCTATCAATCAAAGAGTAGTGCGAAATAAAGTTTCCTTAGATAACATATCATCATTCCAACATCATAATAAGAAGTTTTCAACCAAACGTATGAGCAGAAGATGCCATGGCAATCAACATAAAATTATACAAAATACTTGTCATCCTTGCTTCTTCGTTGCCTGTATTACACAAGGCTCTTTACGTAAGCTTGCCTACAAAATAACCAGCTAATACAAGCACCAACGATATGAACATGATTGTAGCAATCAAAGATGCGGCAACACTTTGAGTAATGGGTTGTGTATGCATCTGCGCGCCCATAGTAGACATCGACGGGGCATAACTTGTTCCCGAGTCTTCAGCTTGTGTCACTTACCTTGGCCTGCACACCTGACCATTGAGGAATTGTGGATAGTAATCATCGCCTGGTTGGTGATACTCATCACACCAGAAAAATCCATCCTTGTGCGGTTTTTTTTATAGGGCATTTGTAGTAGAAGCACCCCGCATTCAATGCCATGATTCCAGCCTTCAGAACTTGCATTCGGCCATTGCCACATGAACACATAGGAACAAGTGCAGCATCCTCTTCGCATATCTCCATAAATCCTATGAAAAAAATTTCAACAGATGATTGCAAGTATGAACACTAAATAATAATAGCTCAACGGCAACAACAGAAAAACACCAACAAATAATATAAACAAAATCAAGCAGAATATGTCTCATAATACATCGAATAACCAGATAAAGTTTCCTTCAAAAAGTTCAACACAAATTAATCTATGCCCCAACATTGAACTGCTGCCACATGGCGCAAGGGAATCCCTCTTAGTATTCCATTATGTTGATACTTGATACTTCCACTGTATCTATGCATTCTTCTTTATCTGCTTCAGCCGCCATATCACCAACATCAAGGTTGTCAAACATTTGTTCTATGGGGTCATTTATCATCTCCGATCGGATAAAATTATTTAACAAGAAGCAAGCCATGATTAACCTATTCTGCACCTTCACAGAATAGAATGTGGTACTCCGGAGTATACCCCAACGCATCTTTAGAATCCTGAACGCCCGCTCGATACAGTTTCTAGCTTTAGTATGCCGCATGTTGAACAATTCAGCGGCGTTCCGTGGCCTCTCAGATGCTGGACCACATTCCTTTAAATGATACCTCACCCCCTTGTAAGGTGCCAAGAAACCATCGCTATTAGCATAGCCGTTGTCGACCAAATAATAATTTCCTAAACATTCATAAAACAGACAACTATCATTGATGAGTGATTTGCATTTCATTGAAAACACAAGGCATGCAACATGGGAGTGGAAATGAAATTTACCGTTTGGAACTTTCAAACCATGTACTCTATTTATTGTATCTCGCAATACCCTCGAGTCAGCTGCTGATCCCTCCCAGCCCGGTAGTACATACACAAACTTTAGATTTCGATCACAAACGGCGAGGGTATTCGTCGAGATTAACCCCTTCCTCGTTCTATAGCGTGGCTTATCCCCATTTGGTACCATTACAGATATATACGTGCCATCAAGCGCACCTAAACAGCCCTAGAGCAAATTCAGAAAATATAGACATGAGAATAATGAATCACGTTGAGTAGAATATCAAGCTTTAGTCATATGAATCAATTACCTTAAACCATTTCCATCTTGGATCGGTGGAATTCTCTGTTACAGGTTCAGGCTTCACCAACAATAACGCATGTGGTCTCAAGATGGCAGTTAGAACCAAGTGAACATACAGTGATATCGTCTGCCCGGATCTCCAAAAGTCAAAGCCAATAACCCTATTCTTTTTATGATGAGCAAGAATGGAGATGAACATTGCCACTTGCTCTTCTATACACACATGTCTGTCATCCCTAAGACCTCCAAGTTCTTTTAATAGGTGACACAACCTGCCAAACGTATTACGGTCCATCCGCAGATTCGAAATACAGTCGGTGTCACTTACTCCCGTAATTCTGTTTAAATGCCCAATCTGAGCAGGTATGCATTCAATCATACCATATCGCGCAACATGTTCGCTGCGTTTTCTTTTTCTTGTTTTTATCCTAATTACCAAGTCAAGTATTATAATAAGCTGACAACGGAGCACACGATTAATTTCTTCTATTATCAACAACAAATATTCACGGTCGCGTCGAGTTGGCATTGTCCCCTTCACGGTTGCAGAAAAACTGGAACTCAAAGCGACGCCAAATGGGAAAATGAGTAACAAATTATCCAACTGATTTCTAATTTATCATCCCAGCTATCTTATACACAAACCACATTGCAAATACAACACCCACAGCAAGCCATAAGTACACAGAACAAAAAAAGATATAGAGATGTTCAACAAAAGGCATCAAAGGCAAGGCATACAATTGCTCGCGTTCAACCCAAACCATGGAGTTCATAGATACGAGGGATGCAAATGACATGGAAATTGAGAAAAAACTATGAATGCTTCAGATTCTAGTGTACCCATAATCTCAGAATTAATCTACCTTCTGTTTGAATTGCCCTAACCTTTTTTTGGATGAGATCTGAGGTCCTCCTAGCTTCAAATCAGCACCTGCGGTCCAGCGACAAAGTCGGTTTAAATGTTTGGAAAATGAAAAATTATCGCTATTCTAAATGGAGTTATGCAATTGAGCTGATTAATTCGTAGCCTGTTCAAAAAACCCTAGATAAAAATTCGCAAAAACGAACACCGTGCTCCGATGAAAGATTTTAGCCGGTAAAACAGCAAGCATAACTCAAGGTGCAATAATAGAACTCACCTTCTTCAAATATCAAAAAGACGTGAAGTTTGTAGAGATCCCCTCCCAAGTGCAGAAGCTTTTTATTTCAAAAATGCTTATGCCGCTAGATATATTGGTGTTCCAATTTTGGATTTCAAAGGGCAATACTGTCATCATAAAAGTTAGCTGAGATTACTGTAGAAGCATTGATTTTGAAACCAATGCTCTTGGCGTGTTTCACTTCAAAGCTGAAATAGTGTCTATGAGCGGGCCCTTGACTTTTGGCCGGGCCTGCTCAAAAAATTTCCAAGGTCAGCAAACAGAAAAAAAGGCCCAGATAAGAATCTAATATGGCCATTACAATGCTACCACACGGGCCCTTAACCCCTATAATTAGCTAGGCCTTCCTAGAAGTGGCCTCATGTTTGCATTATCTATGTGATTTTTAGTCTAATGATCAATAAAAATAACATATAAATTGGTAATAATGCACGTAATACAGTCTCCAATGTTATTGGTCCGGAGCAAATACATATTAGTGTATATAAGAAAACACTAGTTGTAAACTTTCATTATTCTTCATAGTTTTGGTTCTAAGATATATAAGACCAACTGAAAATGAGTCAGCTTAAATGATTCAACTCAGCTAACCAAATGGTAAGCTGACTAGTAATCCAAATAACCTAGTCTAACAAATTTAAATTATTTTTAAATTTAATTTTTGTTAGTAAACAAACAAGTAAAAAGTAACTAAGCAGTAATTAGTGATTTTTTTTAAAAAAATAGGTTTACATTTTCAACTCAAGTCTGCGTTTTTTTTGACTCTCTGATCTGTACGCACACCTTTTGTGTGCGTTTCTCTCTCTCATACAAATTCAATACAGTTATTCTCTACCTCTGGCCTGCTTTATATTTTCCCAAAAGATAAATATTTTTGAAATAATCGCTTAGGAATCTAAGAATTTATTCGGGTCCGATCGCTGATAAATTCTTTTTTCTCCAATTGAGCTGATAACTTCGAGGTTCTTCTGCAAGTAATCTTTCATTTTTCTCTCGTATATGATACATACGAAACTCAAGAATTTATAGTGGTTTTATTATATTTGTTATCTATAGATTAATATGTACGAGCGGAATGTGCATATATGATTGATTTTTCGCTTTACATTGATCAAGCGCCCATTGATTTAATTTTTTGTTATTTGTTGTTGGTTTTGTTGTCAGGGTTTGAGATGCTGAACAGCTATTGGTTGATTTTTCTGGAGCTCTTATGATATCTCATATCTGTGATAGCTGTATTTCTTCCATTTTAGGGGTTTTTTCTTTTTTCTTTTTTCCAGTTTATGTAGGGAATTTTTTTTTCCAAGGGAGAGAGACCATCTTTTGTATCTTTGTTATTGTGGATACATATGTAACATTTGAATTTGTATTATTTATGTGGGCTACTTTCATAATCACGTTTTGCATGCGAAGCGATTTATTTTGCAATGGTATACCATTAGATGCAAAGGGTACAGTGCCTCTGTTACTGCAGTTCGATATGCTGTATGAGAGTATTGTTGCTATGCCGTCTTGTTGAACTTAGTTACTTCTCTTTGATGCATTGTTGGACTTAGTTTTGTATGTGCCTGAGTCGATCTCACATCTTATGCATAAGTTCATCTAACGTTTGATCTGTTATCTTGATTGGTTTCCCCTGTGATTGTGTATCATTATCTTGCACCACCCACCTAACCACTGACAATGTGTATGTATTTTAACGCATTTCCGTATGTGATGTAGACTGATATTGGATTGGATGAGTGCGGGTCCTTGATCTGCCGGAATTTGTAGAAGGCATATTGGTGTGGCTTTAGTGTTAATGGAGAGCTTAGCGCAGCTGGAACTGTTGTGTGAAAGACTTTATAACTCACAAGACTCAACAGAAAGGACACATGCCGAGAACACTCTGAAATGCTTTTCCACAAATATTGATTATATTTCACAGTGTCAGTATATTCTGGACAATGCTTTGACCCCTTATGCGTTGATGCTGGCTAGTTCAAGCTTGTTGAAGCAAGTGACTGAGCATAGTCTATCCTTGCAGCTTCGCCTTGATATCCGTAAATATATCCAACTTACATTTTATGTTGGGCATGTTAAATGAATTTATTCTGTTGCCTGTCCGTCGCTATTGGTTTGATCTTTAATGTTAGAATATCATTGTAACATTAGGGAAATTTAGGCAATCAAGTTCAGAACCATGAATTTTTGCATCATGGAATTCATTGCCTCTTTTATTATTTGTTATTTTTATCATCATCTTCATCTTCGTTGATGGATCTATATTCTTTGGCTTTTACTCTCTATGAAGGAAATTATCTTGTAAACTATCTGGCAAACAGAGGTCCTGAGCTGCAGCCCTTTGTCATTGGATCTTTAGTTCAACTTTTGTGCCGACTTACCAAGTTCGGATGGTTCGATGATGATAGATTCAGAGATGTGGCAAAAGAATCAATCAACTTTTTGAGCCAGGTATTTTCTTTTGCCTGATAAAATTATGTTGTGACTTATGATGATACAGATTCGTCTGTGGATTCACTACATTGCAAATCTTAAAGCTCTTGACCTCTATATCTCTAGTTGTGTGTTTCGTTAAGTTTGCAGTAGAGGCATTTATTAACAGATGTGTAGATTACATAATGCTGTAAAAGTGGTTAAGAAATTTTGGGATATTTGAGAAATTAACTATTGGTGCCAGTTTATTTGCCAATAGCTAGTTTTATTTTTTATTTAGTTATATCGAAGAGTTTAATATGATCACACTAGTTGAAAATTATGACATGACACTTGATCGAGCAAATGGTTAATACGAACTGATTAGCTAATTCTGGTGCTAAATAGAGCACTGTATCAGAAGCTAAGATTACCCGGAAGGTCATAATTCAGGTTTCCTCTCTGCTTATATCTCTCTTAATCAGAAATCTGAGAGGACCTTGAAGTGGGGACTCCATTGTTTTACCCAAAAGTTATATAATGTTTATCATATGTGACTTTGAAACTAGAAGTGGGATGATAAAAATTATATTTTCTAAATATATTCAGGATCCTAGGTTAGTTCTATTGGCAAAGTATGCCATGTGATTTCTGGTATATGAGTAATCATTTTAAGTATGCAGCTGATATTCCTGTTTTAGTTCTTATCCAGTTTCTCTGTCCTAAGCTCGAGTTTGGTTAGAATCTCTTTTAGCTAATTTTGAAGCACAGGCACATATGCATAATTTAGACTTCTCTCCCTTTGTCCCCAGCTGTCCAAGTTTATAATTACATTGTTTCCTTAGCCATTGCCCATTTTGAGTGCCTTATATTAATCTTTTAGTAAAATATGCAAATTCAACCTTCAGCATGTCATTGTCTTTATCTGTTTAGTCATAGTTAAAGTCCTTGGTTGCTACAGCATGTCTTTGTTTTTCTCTGGTATGTCATACCTAAACACTTGGTTGTACATGTTCCGGGCATTACATCTAAAGGATTCTATGTTTGTCAGGCCACGTCAGATCATTATGCTATTGGTTTAAAGATATTAAATCAGCTTGTTTGTGAGATGAATCAGGTTTGTCTTTCTTAACTCTTTTCTTAGTTTTTAAGTGATGTATATAAGAAAGGTAAACTATGGGAGAAAGGATTATTACTTGTTCCTTGCTTCCCAATATAGACATAACTGTGTTAATGTTTCTTGTTTTGTCAGTATGATAGACTTTCAATGACTTCTTTCTTTGTCCTCTCTCTGTCAACTCTGTGCTTGCGTGAATTTCATGTGGCTCTTATTTTCCCTTTCACTCTTAGGCCAACCCTGGGTTGCCTTCATCACATCATCGGAGAGTGGCATGTTCCTTCAGGGATCAATGCCTTTTTCAAATCTTCCAGATATCCTTAACTTCATTGCATCAACTTAAAAATGATGGTATAGCACTGACTATCTAGCTGCTTCTATCATGTTGGCAATATATTGATATTTACTCCATTAGACTGAGAGTAATATACTAAGTTGTGATACTTGCAGCCAACAGCCGGTTGCAAGAATTGGCTCTCTCACTGTCCCTGAAGTGTCTTTCTTTTGATTTTGTTGGGACATCTATTGATGAAAGCTCTGAAGAGTTTGGGACAGTCCAGGTACATATTTGGAGATACAATTGAATAGTTATTTATGAACAAAATTGGCAATTTGCTTACATGACCTTTAAAACTATTACTATTGCTGAGGATGTGTTTTACTAGCTTATGTTTTGTTTACATAACAGTTTATCTTGTAAATATGTCACCTAGGGAATTATTTTTGCAAGGTTTATTCTACTGACCAAACTTAATTCTACAGATTCCATCTTCTTGGAAGCCTATATTAGAGGAATCTTCAACATTACAGATATACTTTGATTACTATGCACTCTCAAAGCCCCCCATCTCCAAGGAGGTTAGTTCGTCAGTTTCTTCATTTGTATGCTACTCTTCAAAAGGCTTTACAGTTATTCTTTTTCTTTGAGTTCTGTATTCGATGTTCTGTTTGGTTTGGATGCAATAAAAAATGTTTCCAAATTATACTAGAATAGTTTTTCTTTGGTAACCAAATTTGTTTTATCTCATTAATTTTACATGGTTTTAATTGAATATATTGCCATATTGGGGAACAAGTCTGATTGCTTGCATCTTCTGTATGTGTTATTTAGCAGGGATGTTTAGGTATCTTCTTATATAGTTGGGTTTTTTCTTTTGTCGCCAGTATACACACACACGTATATATTCTACCGCTCACTTAATGATAGAGTAAAGGTGGAGTGAATGAGAACTGAACGGAAATATTATAAATAATAGAAACTAGAGGAGACTCCTCACCGACGCCTACAGCAATACTGTCCCTAAACAATACTGTGATTCCACATGATCGACTTCAACTATGATATGCCTATTAAATAGGAAAAAAGGAAACCCTAATCCTAAAAGCCCATGCATGCGTTACAGGCCTTTAGCCCAAACTACTTGGCAAGAAATACTAAGAATAAGTAACTGACTCAAATAAAAAGAAAAAGCAACGCCTTCTAGGAATTGTTTTGGGCTTTCATTTGTTGGGTTGCCATTCACTTTTTTCTGCTTCTGCTTATAGTTTCTAAATCATGTATTCTTTTTTTCTTTTCTTATTTTGACACCTCTAAGCTCAGTTTGTTTCCTGAATTTTTCGTGCATTCTTCAGTGTTCATGTTCTACTCATATTTAACTCCTTTTAATTTCCAGTCACTGGAGTGCTTGGTCCGATTGGCTTCTGTTAGACGCTCTCTTTTTACCAATGATGCCGCACGCTCTAAGTTCTTGGACCATCTAATGTCAGGAACCAAAGAAATTTTAAGAACTGGCCAAGGTTTGTAGATTAATGTCCTCTTTAAGTGCTTTGCTTATGTATCTGCATATTCTCTTTATCTTGTGTGTTCTTCTATATTTTCGAGCATTTGTTATTTGGGTTGAGTACAGGTAGCATTTCGTAGTTGTGCTGACTTTTCAGTTTTAACTATTCTGCTTATATTCCCTTTCAAATCAGTGCTTTCTACTCTGATTTTTAAATTAGCGTGCATTGTAAATTCTTTGGCTTGGGAAGGTGGACTCTTAGGCTTTGCCGTTCGCATGCTTACTGGCTCACTGAATCCATTACATTCTATCTATTAGATCTTTTGGCATCTTGTCGATTCTTAGGTAAATGATGGCAGCATTTCTGTTGTTGTCACTTGGAATAATGTATGAGGCAAAAAAGTCTTTGATATCCTATATCATTGTTTGCGGACTCATTATAAATAATTTCTATCCCTTGGCAAGATTGTGATTTGTTCTCGTATCAGTCTGAAGTCTTGTTATGCATTGATTCATTTCATTCATAGCTAGATGATCTTCCTCTAAACACTGGTGTGGCTTCATTCTTGAAATTGTCATGCTATAGAATGTGTACTTACGAAGAATCTCAATACTGGGCCTAGAATTTTGAGTCCAAATTTTTTCTGAATTCTAAGATAATTTATCTGAAGTTATTTGCTGTTGGATTCATTGTGTTGCTCCATGTATCAGCACTGACTGTCACTATTTCATGGGACCGGTGCATGCACCATCCTTATGTCGACTATAGGAAACATAAATCTTGTGTAATTGTTTGGGAGAAATGTGGGTTTGCTCATGTGATTTAAGACTTCATCAAGGTTATTCCGTCACTTTCCTTCCATGGGATTGTTGAAATAGGTAACGGGAACCTGGTTTGATCGCCAGTAAAATGCAATACTGATGGGGGAGTAAACCCTGAAGTACACACTTGCCTCCCAATTTAAGAGTTTGTCTGAAAGTTAAGAAATTGAGGAGCAGTATGGAATATGTTTGACAAGCTCATGATTATTTTCTTTGTCAATTTAATGAATACTTGGATGGAAGGTGGTCCTTAGAGGTCCTATGGTCCATGTCAATAAGGTGTACATTTATCCATGTAAACTAATATTTCATATTATGATGTCCGGAAAATGATTTTCAAGAAGTTTTTATGAAATTGTTCTTCTAAAGCATCCCAATGAGGTCCATTATGAGCTTTTACTTTATGAAAAATCATTTGGATGCTATTTACTTCCATGTAACCAAACTATATTTCTTATTATTGTTACTTCTGCTGGTACTTTGCTTCCTGCTTTTCTTCATGGGATGCTTTTCAGTATTTCATAATAACATTGCCGTTTCATATTTGAATGATTTGCTGAACTTGAAATTAGGTCTTGCTGATCATGATAACTACCATGAGTTTTGTCGCCTTCTTGGAAGATTCAGAGTTAATTATCAGGTATTGTTGTTAACTATGTTTGTGATATTTCACCTGTAGATGGCTTAATGCTGTTAATTTTTTTACCAGTCATTGAATTCCTCGTGCATATATTGCTAATTAATTTGTGCCGTCAACTTCTTTTGGTTTTCTATAATTTATTTTATCACTCTTTTCCATGTTTGAGTATGCTGTTTGTAATTTGCAAAAACATTTTCCTGTTCGACAAGAAAAGGTCTGTGGAATATGTTAATAGTTAAAAGAGGCTAAAGTTCTTTGTGCACGGTAGATATACAAAAATGCTACCTCACCATCCATTATAGGTATCATTTGAAGTATCCACAAAAGCAGATTTTGCTCCCGTTATTTACCTCAGTTAGCTCATTCTGTTGACTCATTTCCTATCAGCTTATCTTACCCTCCTATCATTTTCTTGTTTGGAAAGGCTCCCATCTTATGCATTTGTATATAGACATCATAATAACTTTAGACTATGTTGTTCCTCTGTGACTAATTACCAACATTTGGTATCTGATCGAAAAGTGCAAGACTGCAGAGTGTACAAGAAGGGTGCACCTGGTGTAGCTCACGAATCTCATGCTCAAGCATTAGTTATAACTTATAATATCTAAATATTTGTTTTCTTTCTAAAAAAAATATGAACTCTCATGAACCAAATTCACACTCTGTTTCAACAATGAATTTGAAAGGTGATAGGGAAGCTAGAATAGCAACTAGTGAACTAGGTTGTCTTTTTCTACTGGTACATACTGGTCTGCCAGTGACAGAGGCCTGTCTGTTTCAGCAGCAGGTATTGTTTGTGGTAGCTCAATGGGATAGTGCCACAGATTTCGTTTTCCAGTTTCTTCATATGTTGACTTGGCTTTCTTGTTCTCATCAGAATTTTCTTGCTTTTACTCTGTTCTGCTGCAGTTGTCTGAACTTGTGACAATGGAAGGTTATGGAGATTGGATACGCTTCGTTGCAGAGTTTACGTCAAAATCTCTGCTGTCCTGGCAGGTAAATGGTCTGGAATGTCGATGAATTTCTTGTAATTTTGCATTGATTTAGCTTAAGATAGATTTTCTTTGGCTGTTTATCTCTGACTGTTTGCCACTAGGTGATATATGAGAATGGTAAGGATATTAGGATATTGGTGCTAAAAACTCAGAGTGTTGTTTTTCAGTGGGCTAGCGGCAGTGTCTACTACCTTTTAGGGCTATGGTCTAGGTTGGTGAGTTCTGTACCCTACCTGAAGGGTGATGCGCCAAGTTTGCTTGACGAATTTGTTCCTAAAATTACTGAAGGTTTCATCACTTCAAGATTGGATTCTGCTCAGGTTTGTTTCTTGACTAAAACCAATTTGTGGCTCAGAAAAGTCTGGTATTATAGATTTTCTTTGTTTCTCCTTGTTATTTCAGACAGGCTTACCTGACGATATTTCAGAGCATCCACTCGACAATGTTGACCTCCTTCAAGACCAGCTTGATTGTTTTCCTCATCTTTGCAGATTCCAGGTTAATGTTATTTTGATTGAATTATCACGGTCTTTAAGTTTCTAATTACTTTGCAAAGTTTGCATTCCTTTGAACCTTACCTTGTAAGTTTCTGTTTCAGTATGAAAACAGCAGCTTGTTCATTATCAAGATCATGGAGCCTGTTTTGCAAATTTACGTGGTATATTGAATTTGCATGACTATGTTGTATATGGACCTTGTGGGCTTCTTGGCACTAACATACCGAGTCAAAATATTTCCCTCTTTAATAGGAAAGAGCACAAATACAAGGTGGTGATAATACTGAACTTTCTGTGGTTGAAGCTAAGCTTGCTTGGATCGTACATATAATTGCCGCTATTTTAAAAATAAAGCAATCTGTAGGTTGCAGGTAATATTGTTTCTTGGCCTCTTACTATCTTTTCAGCAGCTTGATTTCTTCCGTATTTTGTTAATCATGTTGAGTTGTGTATGACTTACAGTGCTGAATCACAAGAAGTAATCGATGCAGAACTTGCAGCTCGTGTTTTGCGATTAGTAAATGTTGCTGACAGTGGGTTACACAATCAGGTATGACTAAAAATGCATTAGTTATTCCCTTGGGCGTCATTTACTTTTCATGTTTAATAAGATAAGATAATTGATTGAGTATTTTTGTCCTCGTTATTAGGATATTTCTAATCCTACCCTTTCAATGGGTATGAATCAAGCAAACTTAGCTCAAATGATAGAAATTATCAAGGGCTTTGGATATCCCAAAGTTTCAACCCATCTTAGTAAACAATGTATTAGCCTATACTATTTTTATCTATCTAGGCTAATCCTCAAAAGTAAACGCCCTCTAGATGTATCCCTTTGAAGTTTTTTGTGAGGCTTTTGTAATGATTTTGACTTATTAAGTGGGTAAGGTTGGATAACAGTGTGAGAGTAAATTCATATGAAATTCATCTCTGGAGATTATTGATGAAGGCTTTTTACTCCTACTTCTCCTGACCTTCTTGAACTTGAAGTGCACGTACCAAACTCTGAAACCCATTAATGCGGGTAATTGATGCATTTAGCTTCTAAAGAACTAATTCAGAAAGGTGCATATGAAGCTAACCTAAAGCCACAGACAGTATTTTGGCCGATCTCCACTCGTCTCTCTACTTTGCATTTTGTGCTCTTAAGGAGAAATGGCAAGAATCAATCAATAAATTAATGCTGTATTTATTATGTAGGGCTTATCTTGCTTGTGACGTTTACTCCTATATTTGGCTTGCAAAGTTTCCAAGAAAGGGATATGAATTCAGAAATACTATATGGTATATGCCCGACATAAAGATCTTGAGCACATAACTTTAAATTAATGAATGATGGAGAATATGTCCAAAAAAACCTCCATCCCTACATAAATGAACATTCAACGGCCATCATAATAAGGCACTCTTTTAGTTTATGTTACTACATCCTGATAGAGGGCATATTACATTCACGAGCCATGTTAGTCTATTTGTCTGGAAAGAAACCAGGCTTTAGGGACATTGAGGAGACACTTGATGATGTCTGGAATAGGTTGAAGATCTTAGTAACAAGGAGGATATCAAAGTCAAAAAAGAGTTTGAGGATTTCTCTGATTGCTAGGGATATGAGTTTAATGTTCCTTATGAAATGATTGATGGACTTCTGCCCTATTTGTTTTTACTAACATCATATTTCTATTTTATAAAATATTGTTACTAATAGAAGAAAAAAGATAAAATAGAACCATCTTGAAGAAATAGATAAAGTGAAAGTGTAAGTTTGAAATATTATCTTTCTTTCAATGTATACTATTGGAAGACCAGAAAGCATAGATCAGTGTCTTCTCTTTTTTACCTTCTGAAGTTTACAGCCATCTCATTTTTGGGATGATACTGAAGCACACTTCTGTACTTTTGCATTTGGCAGAGATACAGTGAATTAAGCAAACAAAGACTAGATCGGGCAATACTTACCTTTTTCCAGAATTTCAGGAAGTCCTATGTGGGTGATCAGGCTATGCACTCATCAAAGGTAAAAATAGTTTCTTTTTACTCATAAGAAGTATCATCTCTCTTGTCCCGTAATGTTTCTGGTTTTTTGCAGCAGTTGTATGCCAGGCTATCTGAACTCATTGGGCTTAATGATCATCTATTGCTGTTGGACTTTTTTGTTCGGAAAATTGCTACAAACCTCAAGTGTTATACAGAGGTAATTTTTTTTATGTTTGGTCTTCTGCTGCTCTTGTTTCTGGAATCTTCTTTATTCTACATCTCATTTTTCTTTCATTGCAGAGTGAAGAAGTCATCGATCAAACATTAAGTCTGTTCTTGGAGCTGGCATCTGGGTATGTTTGCTTGTATTTTAGAAATGTAATAAATTAAATATTCTTTATCTTCTAAGCACATCTATTTTGTTTTATTGTAGTTATATGACCGGAAAGCTACTACTCAAGTTGGACACAATCAAGTTCATTGTAGCTCATCACACCGTAAGGCCTTGCTGTTTTATTTATTGAAAAAGCTTTCCGGTCATGCCTTTTTGTCCTTAAACCCTCACTTACAACATCTCTTGTTCATTTCTAAATTTAGAGGAAGCATTTTCCTTTTCTTGAAGAGTACAGATGCTCGAGGAGCAGAACAACGTTCTACTACACTATTGGGTGGTTGATATTCCTGGAAGACAGTACCGCCCTCTTCAAGTCTTCAATGGATCCTCTGCTTCAAGTATACTGAAGTTCTTCTTCCTCTTATCTTATTTTTTACGTAACTCCACTTCCCTGAGATGCACTTACTTACTGATATATATGCTTAGTATCTCTGCGACTTGAGGCCTACCTAACAACTCTAAACTTAATCGTATCCCACACCTCCTTTAATGAAGCTTCTTTATCCTCAAATATTATCTTATATGCTTATTATGTATTTGTTCAACTCTGTTGGCAAGGGTGGTTAGATCTGTATATTTTTCAATTTCAAACCTGTAAACTTTATCTATATTGTTTCTTATTATGAAGAAAAAAAATAACATGAAAAGATAAATTAATTAGGTTTCTTGAAAATGACAATACCATTATCAGATAATTAGTTAAGAAACTTGATAATTAAATTTGTTGCACAATACATAACTACGTAAGCCTAGAGGATTTATGTCTGCTGAAAGAAGTTTGTTGGAGGATGCAAATTCAATGTAAAAGCTTATTACTATCTTATTTTATTTTATTTTAGATCTATGTTGATGTGCTTTATTTATCCGTATCTTTGCAAATTAATTGATCCATAGATATTTAATTATTTTAAGAGTGCTTCAGACATGAACTTTCCTACTATGCTAAATGTATAGTGTGAGTTCTTTTGCTAAAAACCTGCTAAATACAATTTTTCTAAAAATTTCATGTAATATGAGGCTTTTCCATGCCTACCTTCCTGACTCATGGCCATAGTTATTAATCGCGCATCGCGCACGATCGCGCAAACTTGTCCTAGGGTGATCGCGCATCGCGAATCGCGCGCTATTTGAATATATCGCGCAGAAATAGATAAAAACATAATATATATCATAATCATAGTAAAACCATGCATAATATGTCTAGTTAATAAAAAATAAAGTCATAAGAGGAGACAAGAGGAGAGGAAGAACTGTGAGAGGAAGAAGGTTGATGAACCGTGAGAGAGAGAGACAGAGACTGCCGTGAGAGAGAGAGGCAGACTGTCGTGAGAGAAATAAAAGAAATCTTCTGCGTTGGAAATTCTAAAGACTCTGTAATTAAGTATATAAAATAAAACTTAAAACCCTAATTAAATATTACTTATTGCCTTATTGGAGAGTCTTCATGAAGTTGGAGTGTTGGAGGCGTTAGTATAGTCTCTTCATGCCTCTTTGACGATCAAAATTCAGCACCCTAATAAGTAATAACCCTAATTAAGCCTAATTAAGAAAAGCCCATGCAATATTAGTCAAGCCCATGCATGCAATTGAGAGATTTCACGGCATCAGTTCAATCGCGCGCGCTACCGGCCCGATGAGCGACCTGCGCGATGCGCGAATAGCGCGCGCTATCATGAAGCAGCCATGTTATAGCGGTGCGGCGCGATGGAGGTGTGTGTCGCGTCGCGGGCGCTACCAGCGCTATTAATAACTATGCTCATGGCCTTCAATCAATTAGAAGGAAAAGTGGGAAAGAAGCAGACTCATCAGTATTATCAATTAATCTCAGTCTTCTTTGAGAACAACATTTGACTCGTGTGAAATAAACTTGAGGGCATCTGCAGAGACTTAAAAGATATATGGAATTTTATATGATTGCTGAGTTCTTATTGCATCACTAATCTTGGCAGATTCAACACTTTCAAGGTTTTCATGGTTTTATTATTGATGGTCGTTGACTGATATTTTTGATATCATATAGGTATTCATCAGTTTGGAATCAACCCCTGAGACCATGTTTCGAACTGATTCTGTCAAATATGCTCTAATTGGGTTAATGAGAGATCTGAGGGGGATAGCTATGGCCACAAATAGGTTAGTGCAAATGACTGTGAATAACAGGTGTTCATGTATTTTACAATGGTTCCTGTAAACTCTTCTCTGTTTTGTTTTCCAGCCGCAGGACTTATGGGCTTCTCTTTGACTGGATTTATCCTGCTCACATGCCAGTTCTGCTAAGAGGAATCTCACATTGGGCTGACACACCAGAGGTTGGTTTATAAAGATAGTCCTTCATAAGTTCTATGTTTCTCACATTCTGTAATCTATTAATCTGTATTAAATGGAGGCAGTTGATATCTGTCATTTTGTTTATCAAACCAGATACTTAGGGATTTTAAGTTAGAGCAAGTCTAGCACAGCATGCAGGACTGATCAAGAAGTGCATTAACTAGTAGAAAAAATGCCTTGATGTAGAAAATGAGAAACAATCACTGACGCCTAGTTGAACTTTATGCTGCAGCTCTTTCTGCCTGATAATTTTTAATCAGGTGCATTATGTAGTCGAATTTTTTTAGAAGGGGAGAGAAGTTTATACAGATTTGTGGGGGTAGGTTCTCCATGATTGGCTTCGGGGTAATCTTAGAGAAAATCTTGCCAAAAACCTTTCAAATATTGATGAAAGCACAATTCCGAGACTGCTTTTAGTACTGCAGAGCTTCATTATTGAAATTTCCAGAGTGACTCTACAATGCCATAATGCCACTTATACCTGACAAAGGGCTGCTGATTACTCCCTGTAATATAGACTAAACATTCTGGCATTAAATATTGAAATATCGAGGCTCTTTCGTTAACGTATAGGATGTAGCATGATGCTTGAAGGTTGAACAGACACCACATGTTACTGAGATTGGAACTTCTTATTACTTTCATCCACATGTTAAGCATGTGATTGACAGAATCTTCGGAGATACTGTTATATAAAGGGTGATACCATGGGTGCCTTTGGAACTGGAGGTACTCTTGGTTTGGAGAGCTTATGTTTGGGACATGAACCGTGACATGGATTTTAATCCAGATTTTTCTTTCTTGGGTGGGGGTGGGGGGGGGGGGGGTGGAATCAGGTTTCTGAAAGTGAGACAGGAGATCATTAACATGCCCCCGCATGCTAGGCAATTCTTCTCTTGTTAAGCCTAGCATGTGAAATTCTGTTGATAAATTTGTATTGGGGTGGTAAATCTGATACCACCCTTATTTGTCCTAATTCTGACCATATCGCATGATCAACTCATCTATATGCATAAGCTGTTAAACAGAGGAGGCAAGTCTACATGCATATCAATAATACCGATTATTTTGGCTAACATAATCTCAGTAAGTACCTTTGTTGAAATTCTTCCTTCAACATCCCTTCTTTTTCCACAAAGTGACAAGTAAGTGGAGAACCACTCACACCCCTGCAAAGAGGGAAAAGGAAACAACCACGCTGTTTATTATCCCTGTTTTTCTGATACCAATTCAAAAAAGAAAAGACTGTTTCTGTGTGATATTCAATGTTTATTTAATTTATTGCATGGATGACATATGTTGGCAACTCGTGTGTAGGTGACGACACCATTGCTGAAATTCATGGCCGAGTTCGTGTTAAACAAAACTCAGCGTTTGACTTTTGATATCTCATCTCCAAATGGTATACTTCTTTTCAGAGAAGTTAGCAAATTGCTTGTTGCATACGGCACAAGAATTTTATCTGTTCCAAGTACTAGTGACATATATGGCTGCAAATACAAGGGAATATGGATTTCCTTAACTATTTTATCACGAGGTAAAAACTTCATGCTTCGAAATATCAAACTGGAGTTTTTTTATGTACTATTTTGTCTTTGTTAGCAAGTTATCTTCAGTTTATTGTTTTCTGAGTTTATTTTGTGTAATTGGAGTTCTAAAAATCTAATGAGTCTCCCGACCGATTGTTTGAGTTTCAAAAGTTGGTCATTAACATTGTATTAAAGTCTGATCAATCAAAAAGGTTGTGGATTCAAATCTCAACACAAACTTTATAAAAAAATCCCAGGCGTTAGATACGTAAGTATTGGGGTGGAATCAAATCTAAGGCTGTCGATGAATCTCAATATGACCTTGTTGCAAAAAACTGGGGCTTTAACTAAACATAAATAAATAATTACTTTGCATGTGATGGTGCTTGTTGAAATGACTTGGTAATGTTTCTTTCTACCCTTGTAATTGTACTTCTTCATAATATAAGCCTTTACATCTCTCTTTTAGTTTATATGCAGCTCTGTATAAATGGTAGATATCACCAGTAGTTGAACCAATTTAAAAATAGAAAAACTATACTTGTTGCATCAGTCAGATACTTAGGACATGCTTGGTATGAGTATGATAGAATGGAATGAGGGGAGAATGGAATAGAGGTAGGAATGGAATGTTGGGGGGGGGGGGGGGGGAAGGGATGACAGACCTTGGGAATGGAATGGCTAATACCATGGTAGGTGGAAGGAATGGCTATTCCCATACAAGCGGGAATGATGATACCTAAGAGAAAATGTACCAAGTAAAGGAATGGAATGGTGGTAGGAATCACCATTCCAATCCCTCTTCCAGTCCATCATACCAGGCATGTCCTTAGTTTTTTCCTTTTTACTAGGACTTAATGGAACATGCATGGATGCAACTTAGGACATGGTACTAGAATATAATCTGTATCCGTTTATTCATTCCCAGACGTTTCAATTAGTTGAACTTGAATGTAATAAGGCGAAATAATCCAAAATAACCCAAACTACCGACTTACCTCTAAATATATCTTATACTATCAATAATATCTCAATAATACCCATACTTTCAGATTTTTATCCTGACCTAACCTATGTTCACTTTTCACCGACAAGCCTTTAATTTCTGTTGACTGTGCAAAGACTGCTTACGTGGGTAACCCAAGGATAGACGGACATCGTAGATGCCATGTCAGCGGTCTTTGCATGGTCTACAGAATTAACGGTTCTATTAGTGAAAGTATGGGTATTTATGAAATATTATTGATAGTATAGGATATTTTTTGGGGTAAGTTAATAGTTTGGGTTATTTAAGATAATTCCGCCATGTAATAAATTTGGATCATAAGTAAATTTGACATTCCCTGGATCACATCCTGGATAATGAAATATCTTGTGCATGGGGTTATATTTGTTTTTCTTCTCTTATTTTTCTTTTGGATTTGTAAAATCGAATTTACAGCGCTTGCTGGGAATTATGTCAACTTTGGGGTGTTTGAACTATATGGTGATAGAGCACTAGCTGATGCACTTGATATTGCTCTCAAGATGACACTGTCAATTCCACTAGCGGACATTTTGGCTTACAGGAAGGTTCGTTAGTACTTCACTCTTTTCAGAATAGTCCTTATGACTATTTCAGTTTTTGAGTTTTAGCCTTCTCAATGAAGTAAATGTTTATTAGCATACATTGTCCCTCATTTCATGTAGTGCATTTTGATTAGAAATTGATGCCCAAGAAAACCGCTATCAACTCTTTTTATTTTCTTAAAAATCTCACACAATCTATAGTCCTTGGACATTTTACTGGGTAGCTAGTTATAATAGTTTATTTAGGTGTGTCAAACTATACTTGTTGTCAGCCCATCAAAGATTGAATGTGGGTTGAATTCTTTTTTTCGATAAATTAACAGTATTAAATAAAAAAAATTAAAGACCACGCCACGGTGGACTTGAACCCAGGACCTCTGGTTTTGGGCATTGACCACCTACCGCTAGGCCAACGCACGCATGCACACTTTTTTTTTTTGTTACTTTATAATGCTGACTACTCTCCTTATGAAGTCATAAGTGAGTGATAAAACAATGATTGCATTGGGGTCGCCCTAGGGATGATAGTATATTTTCCAGTAACCATATAATGACGCTGTTATCTGAATTTCCTATATTTGCAGTTAACAAGGGCGTACTTTGTATTTGTGGAGGTTCTATTTAACAACCATCTTCTCTTTTTACTGAGTCTTGATACTCGCACCTTCATGCACATTGTTGGTTCGCTTGAGTCCGGACTCAAAGGTCTAGACGCTGGTATTTCCTCTCAGGTTCGTGAGATCAACCATTCCTAATTGCAATTTTAACTTATTATCTATCAACAAACTGTTCATCTATTGAACTATGCATGTATCTATATAACATAAGCCAAAACTATTCTAGGAAAGACAATCAAAATAATAAATTCAACATACATTACACCCCTAGCTTGTTACATAGATAATCAACCCTAACCTTATTGATAGCTTTTATGAAAATGTCTCCCTACAATGTCTTCAATTCCTTTACAAATAAACCCCCATTGAATCTTCTCATGAATAAAGTGACAGTCAATCTCAATATGTTTGATTAGCTCATGAAAGACCGGTTTAGATGCAATGTGACGTGCAACTTGATTATCACACCACAACTTAACTGGTGTAGGGACCTTCAAACTCACTTCATTAAGAAATTGGTGTATCCATACCTCTTACACAAACTTGGCCATAGCTCTATATTCCGACTCTGCACTTGAGCTTGAGACCACATTATGTTTCTTACATTTCCACAAAATCATATTACCTCCAATAAAAGACAGAGAGAATAATAACAGAGAAATATTCATTTCGATCTTACTTCAATTTTTTCATGTAGCTAAGATATGTCTAGTTGTGCAGAGTTTAAAATCCATTTTTATTTGCGATTGGTAAGAAGAATTTAAGGGGAACTAGAATGTTCTACCAATATTGTTTTGCCCAAAGGAAACTAAAATGCTTTAGCAATATTTCTTCTGTCTATTTCCATTATAATTAGTGTGGTTTCTAAAGAAAACGTATTTGTGTGAAACTCACCACATCTTATGTTTGTTGGTTTCAATATTCTGCATGCATGATTGGTGATATTTGACAATATAAGATGATAACTCAATGAATGCTATCAACTTAGATGGTATACTTATGTCCTCACTGCTGCTACTCTTCATGTCTGTTTATTGGATTAAAACTGTTTTGCTTTCTCTACGTTGCCATGTTCTTCAGTGAGTTTTTGTACATCCTTGAGTACTTTAGCTCCATTTGACTCGTGACTATCGGAGGGTAGTGGTCATAGTTCATAACTGCACATGCTTTCAATACAATGTCATGACCAATGGTTCTTCATTTGTTGATTTTAGCTCATCAGTAGTAAAGATTCTTGCATGGTTAGGCTGAATGTTTCAGTTTTTCTGTGGCAGTGTGCATCTGCAGTTGATAATTTGGCTGCTTTTTATTTCAACAACATCACCACGGGGGAGGCCCCTACATCACCAGCCGCAGTTAATCTTGCGAGGCATATTGCAGAGTGCCCAGCCCTGCTCCCTGAAGTAAGTTTTGGATTATTTTAATTAGTCTAAGCTTTTGGTTTGGGTCGCTGTAACATTTCCAAACCTATTGTGAATCCAGTGCAGTTGCTTAAGTAAATACTTTCTCATAGTGACTGTAATCTCGATATTTCTGCCCTGAAGTTGGGTCTGGGATGGGTGATTTTCTATTTGAGGAAATAGTTGAAATTCTGTCAGAAGGCATACCTCTTTTCATGTGCAGAGAAGTACTGATGACTATTTATGTATATATCCTTGGTTTTTACTTTTTAGGAGTATACTTCGGTTCTAAGTAATGTGCTATAGTAGATTGATCAGTTAATCCAATTAGACTTCTTGTGATTCAAGTACCCTGGATTTCGGTTCTTAAATTGGTATCATAAACAAACATAAGATTGCAACAAGCTCTATAAGATTGGCATATCAGAAGGCATTAAATTGCAACATGCCTCAAGCTCTATATAATTGATTTTGTTGGCTATTTTGAAGGCTATGAACATATTTGAGTCTTTGAACTGGACTATGGTATTCAAACTTGTTCGCTATTTGCTGGGTACTTTACTTTTTCAGGTTTCATTATCATATTCTAATTTGAAAGCTTAATTTTCCCCAGATACTCAAAACCCTCTTTGAGATTGTTTTATTTGAGGATTGCAGCAACCAGTGGAGTCTCAGTCGGCCAATGCTAAGCTTGATTCTTATAAATGAGCAGGTCTGGCTGTTAACTGTCCTCTTTAAATTATGATATTGAAGGTTGATTCTGTTGTATTTGCCCTGATACTTTTTCTTTAATAATGTATAAAATGTTGTAAAATTGAAGCACATGACCACTTATGTTTGTGATGCTCTTTTGGTTTTACTTATTCTGGCATCTTCTTTTGTTTGCTTCACTGTCTTGATTTGATATGTTCTGTGATTTTAAGAGTTGCTTTTACCAAATAAACAACCAAAATGTGATGAATCATGTTCACCTTCCTGAATGCTCTACAGTTTTACTGTGATGTTTTGACTTTCATTACATAACGTTTCAATATTGACAATATATGTCAATTGATCGATGGGCTATACATGCATGCAGATGTTTACGGACTTGAAAGCTCATATTTTGGCTTCACAGGTAAACCCTCAAGCTATATCTTAAACTCTTTACTGCTCTAGTATCTAAATCTTCAGCCAAATTTAAAAAAATATCTATTATATTTATTGGAAACATAAAGCTCACTGTGTCCTCCGCAGATTGCACATCTATTAGATTTTTGCTTGCCAGAATATATATTAAGAAGTTACTATATTATTAAACTGAAGGTCAAGCATGTTGATCGCCTTTTCTTCATGTTGCAGCCTGCCGATCAGCATCAGCGCCTTGCATCTTGTTTCGATAAACTAATGGTTGACATAACCCGAAGCTTGGATTCAAAGAACAGGGACAAGTTTACTCAGAATTTGACCGTATTTAGGCATGACTTCCGTGTCAAATAGCACCTTTCACTCTGTGGCCACTATCCACGTCCTATCTGTTTCATGTTTGGGATCAAGACATCCAGCCGGTGTCCCAACCTTATCGGGTGTGTTACCAAGCATTATTTTTGCTGTGCTCAGAGAGGCTTCTGAAGCATGTTGTCGGTGAAGGAAGGGGAAGTCACTCTACATTAGAATCAAATATTTTACGTGATTCTGGCTTGCTATGCACTTCCCTTTTCTGATCCAGTGTTAAATTATACCTATAATATGGTATGAGGCATGGTGTAATTTTATCATGTATAGAGGTTTTATGTCTCTCTCAGCTCCCCAGTTTCGTAGGAGAATTAGCACGTGACCGCGTTGCAATCTGATTCTTTAATTTGTGGCTGAAAAGGGGGGATTAGAAACATTAGGATATATCGATTGTACAAAATGCTTCCCCTTTTTGGACAATATCTGCCCGGTTACATAATATTCCTATGATTAGGTTTTGCAGTTTGAACGTTTCTTGACATCATATTGTATTCATCTCTATTACTACTGTAGTTGAATGTATCGAAAATGGAAAATTCCCATCTACTCTGCATTATCAGGAGTTGGGTTTGTTATTCGTCGCTATTAACTTATTTCATATTTTTGCTTGAGGTGGTCTTGAAAACACTCAGGTGTACAATACATCCGGGTTGTACCTTGACCTGTATTATAATCCGGATTCAAACCCGAAGATTAACATATACCAAAAGCGTGGACAAACAAACAATTCGACTCCTAGCTTAGCTGGTCGGTCGGGCAATCACTGACCTAATTAAATGGTTGGAGATCGAATCCCATTGCCACCACCGTCTCTCCAATTTTCTGCTACAGTTTTCTTTTCTTTATTTTTTTTGTTTTAAATCGATTTTTTGTCTTCTTTTTTTTTTCTCCTTTTCTTTAAATTATTTTTCGATTTTAACTTTTTCTTCAATTTTTTTTTTGTTTTTTTGCTCCAAACTTTCTTGAATAGAATTGTAATTTTTTCTACTACAATTTTCGTCCTTTTTTTTGTTTTAAATCGATTTTTTCCTTCTTTTCTTTAAATTATTTTTTGATTTTAACTTTTTCTTCTTCATTTTTTCTTTTTTTTAAAATCATTTTTTTTTTCTTTTCTTGGTCCAAACTATCATTGACTCTGTTCAAGAGTATCATTTGCGTGCATTCTATGATGCACGGATTCTTCAAAAATCAGCATGTACGGCGAATCAGATTCTTTTAGGGTGCGATTCTCTCGGATTCTCGTCGGATTCGCACCCGATTCGCCACGTGGCGTATCTTTTAAAATAATTTATAAAAATAAACCGGATTCGCAAATTCCATAGGCGAAATTCACGTATCTCGTGTACGAAAGGCCTACACAAGGTTATTTTGATAATTTCATTTTCAGTTATGACTTATATATTAGACTAATAATATTTGAATCGTTATATTGTTGCTCAATTAACTTATATAATTGAAAATGCTTAACTTTTGGGTAAAATAAAATGTAAATTACATAGAATTAATTTAAGAAAATTTAAATTGTATATAGTTTATAAGCATTATATATCATAAAATTTTAATAATTAGATGTATCCTTGCCGAATCGCACCCTATAATTTTTAAAAATCTGTATCTCCGTACTCATATCGTATCGCCCCCGCATCCGCACCCCCGTACCTATGCAACATAGCGTGCGTTAAATGATGCTATTTTTCTTAGTAAACGACACATTTAATATATCTAAAAATGATACTATTTTTTAGTAAATAGCACTATAGCATTGATAGTACTTTTATATTTAAATGACACTTTTAATTTATCTAAATGACATTATTTTTCTTATTAAACGACACTTCTGATATGACACTATTTTTATTAGTAAATAACATTATTTTTCTTAATAAACGACACTATTTTTCTTAATAAAAGACACTATCTGCATTAATAATGATACGATATTTATATTATAAATTACATTATAAGATTTCAAATGACATTTTAACATGAGAACCGGCGAACTCGTGCTGCCTCTGGTCTCACCCGCCTGAAATTCCCGACTCCCTCTCTCTCTCTCTCTCTGGTCTCTCCCGCCGCCAACCACCGCCTGAAATTCCTGCCGCCAAGTCGTGCCCTAGATCCCTTTATGTCCATCGCGATCTCTGTCCCCACCTTGCTCAGTTTCTCTTGTCGCCACCACCACCGACGCCACACACACACACGACCGCAAAATCAGCATCACAACCGAAAATCGAAGGGAGAGGCAGAAATGGAAGGGAGGCGGCGCAAAGATTTGGGGTGGATGGCTGACGGGGTCTGGGGAGGGAGAGGGAAATGAGCGACGAGGTCTGGGGAGGGGGAGGAGGAGGGGGCGGCTGGCGCCGGCCTGGTGGCAGGCGGCGGCATATGGGGAGGGGGGGGTAAGTTAGGGTTTGGGAGTGGGGAAGGTTGGGGAAGATGATGTGGGTTTTTATTATTTTTTTCACATGTCAATAAAATGCTTATGTGTCAATTTTCGGCTTCCACCTTGTCGATTCTGGCTGCCACCGTGTAATTTTCGGCGCCAGCATAAGAAAAAACCGGTGACCGGACAAAAATGAGATAAAATGAAAGGTTATGTATTTTAGAGCTAGATTTTTCAAAATAGGTGCAAAAACCAATTCCGTGTAAAGGTTATGGATTTACAGGCAATTACCCCTTAATTTAATAAGTTGTTCAATCTTAACACATTTTCATTTTCGACCACCGGATAAAATGACGTGGCGCGTACGTGTCAAACAACTTATCCAACGTGGAAGGGAAACGACTGCGTTTTAGTAGCGTGTAACAAAATGACGTCGTTTTAGACATAACAAAACTACGTCATTTTGTTAATTGAATTAAAATTAGGGTAATCAACATTTTTTCAACTTATTAAGTCTTCCTATTTTTTCATGCAACGTTACATATTCCTTTGTTTTCTCTTCCAACTTCCTCCTCCGATCACCCCTATCGCCGCTCCTATATTTGTTGCTGTCAGCTTAGTTTGTTGACTATGAGTGTTGGAAAGTCGCACGAAGTGGTGGCTCATTGTGGGATAATGGCAGATGCCAGGTATTGAACCGATCGTCTCCTTCCCCTCCTACGTTGTTCCGTCTCTGTTACTTGTTTTTTTTGTGCGTGTTGTTTAGGATTAGTTGCATGTTTGTGTATTTTGTGTTTAATTCATGTTTTTGTTTTAGTTTATATTTTACAGTGATGTTTTCGGGGTTTATCTCTATCATGGGGGTTCATTCTAAAAGTTAGAAAAAAAAAAGCGATTGTAGTTGGGGGTGAAGTTAAATTTATAGCTAACTTTGATAAAGATAGATTCAGTTTTTTTGATTTAAAGGACGAACTCACCAAATTGGGATATGTTGACTATGATGACTTAGAGTATAAAGTCCCTAAAACTCATGAATACTATCCCCTCTATGATGACACTAATTGTATGGGTATGTTGCAGTACTTGTCTTCTACTTGTAAATACTTTGAGGTGTTCCTAGATAATGGATGAAAGAGGGTGAAGTGCTAGGTTTAGACAAGGGAAATGGGAAGGTTTCTGAAGAGGGGTTGTGTCTGCAAAAAATGAAGGGTGATAGCAAGGGGAAAGAGGATATTTCTGGCAAGGGAAAGGGAATACAGAAAGAAGGATTAAGAAATGAGAAAGGGGATGTTGCTGGTAAGGGAAAGAGTGTACAAAAATCAGGATTAGAAAAGGGGAAGGGAGAGGTTGCTGCCAAGGAAAATGGAGTACGGAAACAGGGAATAGGTCAGGGGAAGAGGGATGATTCTGCAAAAGGGATTTTGCAAAGGGGAAGGGTGTAGTTTCAGAGGGTGAAGTGGTTGAGTGTCAAACAAATAGTGATTCAGAGGATGGAGACTGAACCCCTAGAAGATAATGAATGGATAGAGATTGATGATAACTTGGGGGACAATTAATTAGGTAGTGATGATGATGAGTATAAGGCTGCAAGAGTTGGGCTTAGGCTTCAGGAGAATGTTATTTATGATGTAAACTGGAATGAAGTTTCAGAAACTAGGAATGCAGCTTTATTGAGTAACATAGAGAATATTGTGAGGGAGAAGCAGAATCTGAATTCACATCTGGTTATGTTACCTCAGATGAAGATGTGATTTCAGATTCTACTGATGAGGATGAGAGTGGAAGGCAGAAGAGGTGCCCCAGAGTTCTATATGATCCTAAAAATGTGATCATAAAGAACTGGTACCAAAGTTGGGTATGAGATTTGAAAATAGGTATCAGTGTTAGTCACTATTATTTGCTAGAATTGATGAAGGTTGATACAGAAGGCATATTTGAGCTATTGACAGAGTGTGGGGTATTTAAAGCCTTATATATTGGGTTTAGTGCATTGAAAAAGGGATTCATGCTAGGTTGTAGATGGATGATTGGTTTAGATGGGTGTTTTCTTAAAATACATTTGGGAGGGCAGTTACTGTGTGCCATTGCCAAGGATGACAATGATCAAATGTATCATTTGACATGGGCAGTGGTTGAAGTTGAAAACATGTTGGACATGGTTCTTGAACATACTGCTTGAGGAGTTGGGAATGGTTGATGGCTTGTACATCTACTTCATTTCAGATCAACAGAAAGTAAGTTTTCATTTCAATAGTTGCTATTTATGTTGTGTGCATTTGGCAACACTAACACTTCAAATTTGTTGCCCCTGTGCAAGGTCTTATAAAATGCAGTCAAGAACTTGGCACCATATGCGGAGCATTGAAATTGTGCCCGCCATGTTTACTGTAATTGGAAAAAGGAGTTCAAATACCTAACCTTGAAAAACCTATTCTGGAAGGCAGCAAGGAACACATACCAAGAGCAATGGGATGCTGCTCTTGAGGAGATGAAATTGAAGAATGAGGCAACCGCCTTGAATTTCAAGAAATTTCGACCTGGATTTTTCGGAGTTCTAGAGGTCCCCACCTTCGCCTGTCTGCTGCACCGGCATGTAATCCCGGTGCCTTTTGAACTACATGAAAACGACAGAGGATAAAGACATTATGATCATTTTTCAGTTCGTGAATTGAAACCCTCAATCTACTGTGCTTTGAAGAGTGAATAAGCTAGGGTTCCCGTTCTGAAATTGGAAGAGAAATGTGAATTAGGGTTCATTCAATTCAGATCAAATAAGAGAGTTTGTAAAACGACACCATTTTATTTAAAACAAAACAACATCGTTTTGTTTTTAGTCCGGCGAATGGAATGCGTACGCCAGCGAGCCACGTAGGAGCCACATTATTTTATAATTTGGAGGAAAAAAAAATTGTGTTTTTTTGAAGAAATAAAAATTGTGTTAAAATTGGACAACTTATTAAATTGGTGTATTTAATTGTAAAATCCTAACTTCGCTTCAAATATGAATTTTGAGCAAAATTTATGTATTTTCATGCAATTTTCCCAAAATTGATTATAATTAAAGCGAAAGATTTAAGTTGTCTTTGAATGTTGATGTCTTTATATTGTTTTCTATGTAAAATTTTATACTCATAAGATGATTGTGCAAGAAAAGTGTAACAAAATTATGAAATTAGTAATTAAAGTAAACTCATTGATATTTAAGATTTTTATTTTTTTTATTAGATAATAATATTAAAATCTTAAATTAAAATTATTAATTGTGAAAAAGAATTAAAAGTTTATCTTCCGCAATAAAATTTAATTTTTTATAGAAAAAAAATGAGTAATGGGTCGGAAAAGTAACCTTCAAGGAGGTAGTCGTATTACGAGCTACCTATCCAATGCTATAACTGACTATCCAGTTCTTTTTGTTATATTATCAATTATTCCCTCCATCTACGAAATGAGTATTCATAACTTTTTTTTTACTGTCCATCAAATGAGTATCCATTTTCTTTTTTGGTAAATGTATCTTACACAATCCAGTCACAATAAAAATGAGGCCTTAATTCCACTTTTACACACTTAATCAATTTCTTAAAATATGTGAGTATCTATTTCTATTTTTGGTAAGTGTACCTTACACAATTCAGTTACAATAAAAATAGGCTTTTATTCCACTTATACACACTTAGAGTGTGTTTGGTTGAGCTTATAAGCTTCCTTAAAAAAAAGATCTTCTACCCTAATTTATTTTCTCATTATCTTATAAGTAACACTTATTTTACAAAAATAATTCAATTATGATTTTTTGTTTTTATTACACATCATTCTAATTTCATTTCTCTTTGATTTTCTCTCACTAATTAAAAATTATTTCTATAGTTTAGAACTTTAATTATTCAAATATTTTGATAACTTATAAGTTTTTAGAAAACTACATTTTATAGACTCTTGAAACATCTTATAAACTCTTTAAAATAAACTTAATCAAACACCCTCAATTTCTTAAAATTTGTGTCATCCTCCTGTACACACTTGGTGTGCGAGAGTATTATAATTAAAGATTATATTTATATTTAATTTTTTTTAGAAAAGTGAAGGAATCGAGATTTCCTTGTCATTTATCAGCAACAGCAAAAGTAATTCAACATAATATGATTCATGGTTTTACTTTGTTCAACAATGAGCATTTCCTTGCCGTTAAATCCTGTTACTTCTGCTGTCGTCTGCTTTCGTCCTCCGCCCCAAATGCCGGTGCTCTCCGCCGCTCGATTTTCCGGAATTCCGTTTGCCACCAAAACTCATCTGCTTCGCTTATGTTCTGCTAGTTCCGGCAACGCTGGTGTGAGTCTATTTATTTTCGTTATGATTAGTTGCAAATTGCAATATTAATCACAATTTTTACATCGATTTGTTATTTTTTTACGGAATTTTACATGGAATTTAAATATTATGAAAGTCCAAGTTGCAGTTTGGTGTAAAGCTTTTGCCTTCTAGTGTAACTAACTCTTTTATTGTGTAGTATTACTTTTCTTTTTCTGTTACAATTCCCCTACTGTGATTTTTGCTCCCCTCCCCTCTATCTAGTTTCTGGTAGTTGAATCTAGTTTTGGATGATTACTGATAGGGTTCGTTGGCTTCTCAATTCTGTTTTCTTGGGGCAAGTAAAATATAGTACTCCCTCCATTCACCAAAAATATGCATATTATAATAATGTGAGACTTATATTCCACTCACAATACTCTCAATAATTCTTAAAACCCGTGCCAAAGCCATTTAAGCATATTTTTGGTGGGAGTAGTATTTTTTGATGTTAGCCCAATTGCATTTCATCCATCAGGAATAAAGTATCATGCTTTGAGTTTCTTTGAAATGTTTTCTTTTATTTGAATTTGATGCCTGCCAGCTTACATTTGGATAGTTGAACTTGTTACATATTAGAGGTGGAATCAAAGGTTAATCCGTCTACTCCTTTTCTCTAGATTGCTAGAGGATTATGAGATCGAGAAGATAAACAATTCATTGATGCCTGTAAATACTTGAATTTTTTTTAAAAAAAATTAATGGTTATCATTTCTCCATTGCATCATACACGGGGTAGTTTATGTTCTTTAAAAAGTTCCTGCAATGCTGGAGATGGTTTATCTGATCTATTTAGCCATTCAGGACTACAAGCAGGCCTCTACGTTTGAGAAAAATACTGAAATGATAGCTATCGTATGATAAAATTTTATTTATGAGGTTCTTGGCATGTAAGCTTTGCTGAACTTAAATAATTTCCTGAATGGTATTATGTCCAGTTGTGATGATGTTTCTTGTGTCAATCTATGTTTGTTGGGATTTTTGCCTTGGTTTACCCTGATAATATAACTGGTGACCGCAAAAGATTTGGCCCAATATAATCTCTGCTAGTTTGATCTTGGTTATTTTGATATCTTGAGGTTTTCTCCAGTAGGACCAGTTAGGCTCTGTTAATGACATAGACTGCATCATTTATATATTCTGTTAGGATTTATGATACCCTTTTATTCGTATTGGAATCCAAAGGTCTATTGTCTACTACCTGCTATTGCTTTATTCTTGTGTATATCTATGTCTTTGCTGCTTGTTTACATATTCTGCTGATTCCCTGCCTCCTCCTTTTTCTTCTAATTATACTTATGACTTAACTGATACATGTCATTGGTGCATTGTTAGAGACCAGGCTCTTCAGGTTTTGATGGCAGTTCTGTAGAGAAGCAAGGTATTAGATGATTGATTATCACCAAACTTTCTACAGTATGTTGTGATATTATAACTGGTTAGGGTAAGGCAAATTACTGTTCAATCTGTTTCTGAGAATTTTCCAACTATGTCTGTGTTAGGTTCAAATGGAAAGGACGATAATTCTCAAGCTGTCTCATCAAATGAGTACTTTCTACCGGCCATGCAAAGTTTTTGTTGTTATTGATGCCTAAAAACTAATTTTGGACCTTGCTAGTTTACTTGCATCTTTCCTTGTAGATTATATTTCTGCATATGTTCCTGTCGTTTGCCAGTTTTCTTGGTGCAGTTATTTTACTAAATAGATAGAACTTCTTATTTTATTCAATTTTAAATATATCAATGCGCAGCTTTATGCATCCTGGTACTTTGATATTTAACATTAAGGAAAGATCCTTGTGGAAATTGTTTACTTTGCCATCGAACTTTGAATTTTCTTTAACAATAGCTCTTGTTTGATACTATGATAAGTTTATTTGCAAAGAGCATTATCTTATTTTATAATGTTGATTTTTATTCTTGTTTGTTGAGCTTTTCAGGATATTGGTCAGATTGAAGAGATACGGTATCTCTGGAATTTTGTCCTATGGCTTACTAAATACTGCTTACTACCTTACTACTTTTCTGGTCGTCTGGTGAGTGATTTACCTAAACATTGAAAAAGAAAAGAGTAAATGTAAAGTCTTAGGTTCGGTCCATCGTCACGCGGTCTTTAAATTATTTGTTTCTCCTACCCAAGAAAAGAAAAGTGTAAATTTAAAATATGAAATCAACCATTATTTTTATTTTTTTTTATCAGCAGATCATTAAAAATCATTTGATGTTTTTGGCATTAGTTGATTCCATGACCTTACAATTACTGTTCTTGAGGCCTGTGTAATAACCAATTTTTGTTGGATCCTGACTTCTTCGGTCTGGTCTTTAATCATGTACTGGTCAGCTGCGTTGAAATACTTTTTCTATTCAAAAAGTTTACATGCACCCATTCCATGGTTTTTGCAACCCAATTCTCAAACCCAAGTTGCATCAGCATGTGGAGGCTTTTCTACCATCTTAAAGGATCCAAGTCAGGCTATTGGCTTCTAAACATGATTACTGCAACCACTCCTATCGACAATTTCGGCATTATCTATCGACCTATCCTGTTATCGGTATTACCCAATCCACGTGTTGAGAGCCTATGCTGAGTGTCTATCATGGGTCCTTATAGATGGTATTGCGGCTGCCAGACTGTTGTCCATACATCCTTAAACTTCTTTTGTCTTTGAAAGCTACCTTTCTACTTTGATCTTCAGTCCCATATGTGTTACAAATACTCTTGAACTTTAAAAATTCTCCTATTTATTTCCAACTTAACTACCCAAGTTACTGATGTGGTGTAACAACCCCCCCTATAATCCTCCCTCTCTAGCTTAAAACGAAAAGCTTAGATCCAATGCATACAGACTTCTGCATGAACTTGGACCCAAGAATGCCAGGCTACTTGAAGTTTAAAACTCTTCCCTGCAGGCTCATTGTTTTCATTTTGGTACACTAGTTATGGGTTCTTAAATGAGAGGAAATCTATTTTACTTAGGCTCCTTTGCAAGCTAAATGTTTAAGGGGACAAGTTTTTTTTTTCCTTTTGGGGGAGAGGAGGGGGCATACTGCGACAAATTTTCTCACTCGAACTTGTTGACAGGTTTTATGTCGCACCTGCACCTGCGAAAATGGGTTATTTGGCAGCTGCGGAAAGGTAAGATAGTCTTTCAATTGCTTGTTTGTGGTTCAAGTATATTGAGAAGTTAGTCTTATTTGCAGGTTTCTCAAGGTGATGGCTATGGTGTGGGCAGGAAGCCAAGTAACCAAACTCATGCGAGCTGGAGGGTGAGCTGCCCAACCATATTTTAAAATCTCCTTAGGGGTTAGTTTCAGTTTGTCAGAATTTCATGGTTGCTCTTGCTTTTCTTTGTTCATCCAAATTACATGAATAACTGAGTTATGACTCCTCCATGTATGTCGCTGCACTACAAGATACCAGTAATCTGTTTAATTATTTTGTTCAAGCAACTGAGTTGATTTCGTAGAGCTCCTAATGAGAATACTCGTTGGCAAGATGTTGTCGTTGAATACACGAGTCTCTCTCTTGCAGGGCGCTGGCGCTCGCACCATTTGTGGATAGGGGTTTATCGTGGTTCACTATCAAGATGGGGTTCGAGTCGCAAGGGAAGGTACGCCAACAAGAATCCTGTCAATATTCCACGTGCTCTCTCTGATATCGATATTGTGATGATTTTCACAGGCATTTATGGCGATTGCCGGCCTTTGCTTCGGTTTGGCGTTCTTGATGTTTGTTATAGTGACCTTACTTTGGGCATAAAAATCTCCTGTCATGTTGATGTGGTAGTTACTCCACAATCAAACCAGACAAAAATGAAGCTGCTGCTGCAATTTATGAAACGCTTTAATTTTGATCATGATGTTCGATATGGGTTTAGGGTTATATAAAATTGAAACACATGTACGAGAAACATGAGATGTACATTGTGTCATTTTCCTACGGAAGCCTACAACATTTTAATCAAAATTCATGATTCTTTTTGTTAAACCCTTCAAATTAAATTAAGTTTGCATAAATACTAAGCCTAGTTGTTTAGAAAAGTGTATTTTGGTAAGTTGTTAGGTGATCTTCGAGTAGTGATTCAAGCTATACATCTTCTAACATGGATAGGTTGTGATTCGTAGATCTTCTTCTAATGGGGAAAACTCTCGTTTGAAAAATCCATTCCAAGACTATGTTTATACATTCACTTATTTATAATGAATATTTCGTATGGAGGCAATTCAAGTGATTTATTTAAGGTTGCATTTACTTTGATGGATAAATTTATCCATGGAAAACGTATTATCATCATTGAAGTGAAAATAAAGAAGAAAAAATGGTGACCATCTCTTTTGTGTGTCAAATGTTGGAAAAGAAATGAGACATTTTAAGACATAAATTTTTGTTATCTATTCTTTTTCATGGATAATTAATTAAGTGATTGAATGTGTTGTGAGTAGAATAATGATTTGTGTGTCAAATGTTAGAAAAGAAATGAGACATTTTAAGACCTTTGGCCTTAGGCATTAACCCTTTACCGTTTGGTCAACACACGCACACATAAGGGTCTCATTTTTATGAGAGTGTTAAGGTGATTAAAGTGGAGTAAGGGATCTCACTGTCTATTTTTACTATAAATAAAAATGAATATCAAAATATGAGCGGACTAAAATGAAAGGTGGATACTAAAACTTAAAACAGATAGAGCATTTATTATGTTGTGTGTTAGTATTTGCGTTTGTACAACACTAGTATTTTGCCCGTGCGATGCACGGGTATTATATTTTTTTAGATATTATAATTTTTATTTTTTTCTTTAAAAAAATTATTATATTTTTTTATTTTATATTAGTATTAAATTATATATGATATAAAAATAATGTGATTGTGATGAGTTAATATTATTTTTTGAAGTGGTATAAATTTAGGAATATATCTTTGTAAGTGACATGAAATCACCAATCATATACTATATCAATAGTTTGAAGTGAAATTGTCTAAAAAAAAGTTTAAAATGAAATTAACTAAACGATGAGTTGCGATCATATTTATTAAGCTTCACTATTATGTACACATCATTTATTTTATACACTTATTTTAAAATTTAATAATAATTATGCAAACAATAATTTATTATTGAAATCCATAAAATTAAACATATTTTGTTGTTGATTTTATCATAGCCATTAAAAATAATGTATTTACAATTTTTTCAATGAACACATGATCTGCTTTTATATATAAATGTAGCTTTCTGATTAGACGGTTGCACTCGCGTTCAAACTCTGACCCGCTTCCTGATTCAAACCTTGTAAATGACACTATTCAGTTATACAAATGACACTGTCTGTAATTGACTCTATTCGGTTATACAAATGACACCACGTATAATTGACATTATAATATTGTAAATGACACTTCCTGTGATTGACATCATAAATTGTAAATGACACTATAATGTTTCAAAATGTTATAGTGTAATTTGTATAACTGAATAATGTCAATTATAGGCAGTGACATTTGTATAACTGAATAGTGTCATTTACATGATTTGAATCAAAATGCAGGTTAAAGTCTGAGTGCTGGTGTAACCCGATTCTACAGTGCACCCAATAGCACCTAAGTTTTTGTGTTCTGTTTAATTGTTTACCTATTTTTATAAACGAAAAATTAGTGTTGCTGATTATTTTGTTTCAAAATCTAAACAATTTAACAATTATCATCTAATTTCATGAAGAAAATGCATACTACCTTAAAAAAAATACTCTATCTTAACTATTTTTTTCCATGTCATCGTTTTCAATTTTAGGGTGAAATTGATTTTTTATTTTTTTTAATCTTTTAACCTATATAAATAATTAAATATTTTTTAATTTTATTTATGTCTTAGTGAACATATTTTCAACTAACTTCCTATCCATATAATCATTTTACACAAAAACAATTTTTTATATATTTTGACGATAATTATTAAGTTTAGAATAAATTAATGTGGTTTAAGAACCTAATGTTATTAGTGTATTATATGAGAGATTATTTTTTACCAAACAAATATTATTATACTTTTGTAGTATTGATTCTCATGAAATCCAATATTTTAAGATAAATATAAATGCTAATTCAATTGAGCATTTATATTGAAAATGAGAACAAATTATAGTCGTTTAATTTAATAGATCAGAAATAGAACTTGCTAGTATAAATAAAAATCAACATTAATTATGTAAATAAATGTTGAAATTAATATTGAATTGTGTAAATTAATTAATTAAGGTTAAAATTAATGCTACACTTTGGGCGGAAAAAATAGTATAGGCATATTGGTTCCACTTTTATATATACTAGTGTTTTACCCGTGCGATGCACGAGATTACATATGTTGTTAAAGTTTTATTGTAACATTTTCGAAGACATTTTTGTATAATCTCTAAAATAAATGAGTTTTAAAAATATTTTATTATACAAATGTTATACCAATTATATTACTACTAAAATATATTTAAGACTATCATTTTTAATTACATAAAAATCAATGTAAAAATAATAATACATGAAAAGACAATTGGAAACTTCTCGTCTTATTATTATAAATTTTGGAAAATTTCTTTATATACAACATTTGTAGTAGACGAACATGTTACTTTGTCTTCATTACATATCAAGATTTCAGACCCCTTCAACTTGTCTTCCATCATTGCAAAGTATAATTTTGGCTACTTTGTGATAAACCACACCAATTACATCTACATATATAAATGCATACCAATAATGTAGATATATCAAAATGTTGAGTTTATAAAAATATGAATTTTGAGATTATCAATTGAATATGCATGTATAAGGAAATAATGAAATAAACACATTACCAAATAGCATATTGTCATTGCAATGGAGGCCACTTCTTCAAAACTTTTAAAGTTAAATAGTTGGCGTGGAAAACCTTCTTCATAAATTTCAACTATATGATTACTATTAATAAATTTAATAGAGTAGACATTTGTCGTTGTTCTATACTTTTTGTTGGAATCATGCATCGCCAAAATATTTTTTATGGCATAAACATTGTCTTCTTTCAAGATATGTTTGAACTTGGAGATCAACGTGCAATCAAGTGTAGCATGGATGCGGTCACCCTATATTAAAAAAACAACTAAATTAGAAAAACATAATAATGTTGCAAAAAAGCTTAAATACGTAATAGTTTAGTGAATAGAGAATTTTTACCTCACGATCATGAAAAATACACTCATAGCTGATAACATTGTTGGTGCTTTGAGATGAGCGGTTGTATGCACACACAAGTCTCATTTTAATTGTAGATCTGACATTATTTGGTTGCAAGTTTTTTACTAAAGACCACATGGTCGGCATGCTTGTGATTAGAGAAATAATGAATATCAAAATGAGAAGGGAGTGTAAGTAAAATTTTAACACGAAAAGTTAGTTTATATAGGCCATGGGGATGCACATTTCAGGGGAGATATATATGAAACTTATATATTTAATATATTATATTAAATGAGATGCTTTGACAATGGAGTTGATTTTGGTTTGATATAATAAAAAGTTGCTGCATTTTTGGAGATATATAAGGAATATTGTCAAATTACACATTTCACTCTATCACCCTCTCTCTCTCTCTCTCTCCCACAAATTTGACGCCATGCATACCTTGAAATAAGACTTCTTCATCGTCTGTTTAGCTGTGAAGATCATACAAAAAATCTCATTGCTCATGCATACCAATCCCTTTGTTTAGCGTGTAAATCAGTAAGAATTAATATGAGATATTGCTAGAGTTCGTAAATAAGTTTTTATTCTCTTGAATTGAAAAACAATCTATAGTAAAAATTTGCGTGTAAATGAAAAATAATATTCACTTTTGCAAATGACTACAAGATCCCATGCAATTTATATGTATTTATATTATGAATTTTAAATATTGGATGTTTTTCACAAAAGATTTAATTGAAATTGATATTTTTTCACAAAATAATAAATTTATATTGGATATTTCCAAATAAATTTATCTAAAAATATATAAATTCACAGGAAAGGGATATTTTTCAAAAAATATAAATTCTAAGTATAAATTCATAAATTTACTATTGGTGATTTTAAATTTTAAATATTGGATATTTAAATTCACACGGGTAAATTCACAATATATATATATATATTTCAAAATTTATATAAATTCACACTGAAAAATATTGGTGACTTTAAATTTTAAATATTGGATATTTATATAAATTTATCTAAAAAAATATAAATTCACAAAAATAAAGGATATTTTTCACAAAACTATAAATTGCATGATATAAAAGAGCACTGTATAGATTGTAGCAAGTGGGCCTCGCAACTTATATATATCATCCTATGAATTAGTGAACTTTCTAAATATAAATCAACTTTTCAAAAATAGATTGAGTAAAAGAGCGGGAAATTTTTTTTACTAGATGGACCAGCTTTTATATATGTATATATATAGATATAGATTTACACTAATTATTATTTTGACTATGACCTTTTCACGTTTTTTTCCATATCAAATTTCCCCCCGCAAATTCTTAATTAAAATTAAACGTAACGATCCTATAATATCATATTTTTAGAGGGTGTTTGATTAAGCTTATATTATTGAATTTTTTAAGATTTTATAAATTATCAAAGTGTTTGAATAATTGAGTTTAATTATAAGTTTGAGAAAGATAATCTTAGTTAAAAAATAAAAATAAATCCTAATTAAAAAGCAAAAATCGAATAAACATGAAATTGAAGGATAAAGTTACAAATATAAATCATAGAGTAAGGTTGTTTTTGTAAACTAGATCGCTAGGAATCATATTTCCATTAACCATTTTCACAGACAATATTTTTTTCCTGCAAAGGTTTGAGTTTTTGTGAACTTTTGCTATGAACTTAGGCCACACTAAGGGGTGTTAGGTTAATTGAGCTTGTAAGCTCTCGAAAAATATTTGACAAAATAAAGTTTTAAACAATTTATAAGCTATAAAAATAAACTCCAACGACTCAATTATAAGATCCCCAAAAATAAATTCTTAAATTTCAATTTATTTTTTTATAATCTTATAAATAACAATTGAAAGTGTCAAGGAAATTGCAGGATTCTAAATTTTGTATTTGGCTAAAATTTGTCCACTAAGTTTGGAAATAAGAATTTTAGAAAATTGCACTATTTTCTTTATTGTCGATATTCTTCTTCTTTTAAAAAAATTACAAATGGTGTCTATTATATATCAAATACGCCAAATACATGTGTGCATGTGTTGGCCTAGCGGTAAGTGATTAATGCCCAAAGCTTGAGGTCCTGCTTTTGGAGTCCATTCTGGTGTGGTCTTTAAATTTCTTTATTTATTTACTTATGTAATAGTATGTAATTTATCCAAAAAAAAAATACACCAAATACATGAATTTAAAATTTTGGTCAAATTATTTTCTCAAGACAAAACCCGCGACAAACAAGAAGTGTTATTAAAAATAAAAATTATAACCATATCAATAATTTTATAAAATAAAATTTAAATCCAGCTAGTGTTCGTATTTGCAGAGATTATCCATCCACTAATTTGCTACATTAAATTAGCGTCCATATATATATTTGAACGATCATCCGTTCATTAATTAATTATTGGCTCTGAAGATATTTTCTCTGATGACAAAATATAAGCAATAATTAAAACTGATCATGCATAGTCTCAGACACATTCGAATATCAAAAGTAATTACTAATTAATAATTACAAGTTTGAATTTCAAAACTATGTACAGTACTACTAAAATAATGTTCTAATTCAATGGCATAACTCCTTAATTAATATACGAAAGAAAAAAAATGCAGACACACATACTAACTAATCATCAATTAAATCCAGAAATAACTAACAAAGTAGCTAGAAATCAGATCGACATTAAAAAAAAAAAAAAGTAAAAAATGAAACTAATTAAAGCTTAAGATCCAAATCAAGTCCTGAAGCATCTTTGCCATCATCAGCATTTCCCAATGTCAGCCTCTTATCATCTTCATTGGTCTTAGTGGAAGGATTAGGGTTAATAACTCCAAAATCAAACTTATGTGACTGAAAATTTTCCATCTTCATTCCATAATCTGGTGTTGATGATGATGATGTTGATGGGTCTATCATGTAATTAGCCCTAGGCATCTTTTCCCGGGTTAAGCAGTAGGCTAACGGCGACGGCGACAACGACGGCGACTGATGGTAGGAGTAGGGTTTCTGAATCATATTGGATTGTGATCTTACCCCATGGGACCTATTGAAGCCTCCATAGAAATTAGGTAATTGCTGATGAAACGTTGAGTAGGGGTAGTAGGAGTAGCCCTGCAGCTGGTGGCCGTACGGCGGCGGGGGAGCACCGGGGGCCGCCGTCAAATCCACCATGTTGTGGCGGTGCTTGGCCAATGCTCTCTCTTGTTTGTGGGCGTTTTGGTGGCCTCCTAGTGCTTGAGAAGTCGAAAACTCCCTCCAGCAGAAATTGCAGGTGAAAGTTTTCGACTTCGAAGGTTTAGGGTTACGACCCTCCTCGGTGGACTCGCTAGGGTTAAGAGAGTCGAAAAGATTAAGCTCGTGGAGTTTTGAATTAGGGTTTCTTTTGTTCATCAACTCGGTGTTTGCCATTTCGAGATCTAGCACGACACGCGATGTGGTCTCATATCTCGTGCCGTATTCTTCTTCTTCCTTCTCGTCTTCCTCGATCGTCTTATTATCTTTTGATGTGACTGAAATATTGGAGGCCTCGGAGTGGCATGGCTCGAGGGATTCCATCGGTGAAACAAGAACTTATTTTTTAGCTATTTTCGATTGTATTTTGGTTGGGTGTTTGAAAATTTGATTGAAGAGAGGGGTTATATATAGTCTTTGTTTAGATTATAAGACAAATTAATGATGGATCCCATGATTATGTAAAAATATCCCAATCTACATTCAATGCGTGGCGTTACCTTAATTTTGGAAATCAAATAAAGGTTTGTTATTTCGGTATGTTCTTAATTAACAAAGCAATAAGTAGACATTATGTCTTAGTTTTAAAATTGAAATTGAAATTTTAATAATGACAGCTACCTACTTGATGAACATGCAGTTTTTGGGCTTTGATACTCACGCGTATTTCCGTGTGTGTTTATTTGGATTGAAATTTTTGATCGTGTTTTTGTATTTAATATTTATTTGGATTTTGTACTTTTCGATTTTACTTAATATTTCATCTTAATTGCAATATATATGTAAAACCTCTTTAATCCTTCTTTATGAAAAGTACGTTAGTCCATTAATTAATTAATATTTGAGTTAATTCCTCGAGGAAATATAATACTTTGAAATTTCAAATTCATGTATAATTTTTTTCAAATAATTCAAAATAAGAATGGAAACTATGATTAAGAATCGAACAATATACTAAATACTAAACTAAAATAGACTTACTTTAATTTAGAAATATATTATTCAATATCATCATTACTCTAAAGACTTGTTTGTTTGACAGTAGATAAGACTTCATGATATGTTTGACTGTGATCTTTTATACGTATAAGATATATATTCATATTATATCTGGTTAGATGTATTAAATTATTTATTTTATATATAGATAAATTATGGTAGGAGAGTGAAATTTTGGTAGTTCGATATATTAATTTATAGTAGTAAGGTGAAATTATGGTAGTTTTAATCTAAATTATGAAATAATATAATTATAATTTGTACTATGTATCTCACCTAAAATATGGTATACAAAATCCCAATAGTTTATAGTATTAGAGTATCATATATAGGTATATATATTATACACCCTACCAAACTAATTAAAAGGGTGTTTTTATTTTTTGTCCCTCTAAATTAATTTTATCACTTAAAGTACATTTTTTTTATATTTTGTTTGTTTTGAATGATAAAAGGTGGTATAAAATTAGATTATACCTTATCCAAGGGGAAATGTGAGCCCAAAATTTTATATGGTCTGTCAAAATTTTATTAGCATTTACGGTTAGGGTTTTAAAAAAGTACTAATATTTTAAACATAAATCTAAAAATTTAAAACTCGTTGGGCTCTATCAAACTCGAAAAGCTTATGAGCTTTGAAGTATTTATTAAATTTATTAAATAAAATTCAAGGCTCGACCCAACTTGATCATGAATGAAACAAGTCTTATTAGTACGATAATATTCAACTTGATTTCATGACAAACGTTGATCATAAAATATAAAAGGAATATATAGTATCGATAATAAATAAACAAAATAAATTATTAATTAAAAAATACAGTAATTGCAACTTGCAAAATAATGTCATATTTAGGAAAAGAAAATTAATAATCAAGAGGTAAATATAACTTACAAACATAGAAGGATAATTAATTTTTACAAGCAGATCGGACTTCGAACTATAACTTATAATATATGATCATATGTGCCTATTCTTGATGTGTTAGGTTTTAAAATAAGGTTAGGTAGAGATCTTGCCATAAGTATTAAACTTAGCTTTGAAGTTTGATCTACTTGTAAAAATTAATTATCCTTCTATGTTTATAAGTTATTTCTTTTATGAGAAATGCTAAATGCACATAATATGTGCACGCATAATACGTGCCCTTTAATTTTAAATTAAATTGGTTTAATTTTTTATTATCTGTCCAGCCTTTAATTAATTAAACATATGACTACTTTATCCCTAAATTAATTTGACGTCTATTATGAGGTTATTTTGTTTTTCCCCTATATTCACACAAATATTTTAGGAAATAAATCGTTAGTTTTATTCTAATAATCTCCACTATCATCCAAATTAAACATCACTTTTTTGGATAAATTACTGGCGATTTTTTCAATATGTATTGACTTTTAGATACAATTGTGCATGAAATGAATTTTTTATTAAAAGAAAAACATATAAACTTCATAATTTTGAAAATATAATCAATTAAGCAATTTAAGGATACCAATCTAAGTGAATGACATTTGTATTCACACTCCATGACCTTTTTTTAAAAATAGTTTTACTTAACAATTGTCACAAAAATTGTAGATGTGTATTGTTTTGTTAAGATATTGGAAAATTCTAAACTAATTTTGTATAATATGTATGATTCCATGACAATCAATAAGAATATACAAAGTCATCATATTTCAAGTGGATATGTAATTTACATATCCACTTGAAATATATTTTATTAACATAAATTTTGATACCTCGTACCAACAAACAAAAATGAATTTGAAGATCACATATCATATATATGTACGATATTGGTGAACAAATTATTATATATTGAAGTGAAGTTAATTAAATATATTTTTATGTAATTAAGTGTTGATAGAAAAGTTTATATATATATATATATATATATATATATATATATAGGGTGTGGTTCTAGAGAGAACTACATTATTTGTGAGAACGGGAGAACCATCAAATCTAATGCATTCACTGTAAAAGTTAATGCATTCGCTGTTAAAATTAATGCACTCAAAAAAATAAAAAAAATTGCTCCCTTCAGGATTCGAACCCAGGATCTGCATTCATCCAACAAGATGATGCATCCACCGTAGATCTTGATGATCGAATGGCTGAAAATGGTTCTCCGTTCTTTTTTTATTTACAGTTCTTTCCTGAACCTCTCCCTATATATATATATATATATATATATATATATATATATATATATATAACTATGAAAAAATTATGAATTTTATGTGGAACATGTATGAATTTGTTGTATAAAGGTATGAATTGCGAAAAATAAATTTTTGCTACTTTTGGGATTCGAACTCAGGACCATGAATTCATCCAACAAAATGATGAATCAACCATAAATCTTGATGATCTAAGGGCTGAAAATGATTCTTATTTTATATCTTTAATTTGTGGAAGGTTGGTTTGAAGAACTGTAGAATCCACTGTTTACAACAAGGGCTCGTTTGGTACGTGGTACTCCCTCTGTCCTATTAAAGTTGGCCATATTTCCATTTTGGTTTGTCCCATTAAAGTTGGTCACTTTCTAAAATATGAAAGATTTGGACTTAATTAAGCCTATTAAATTAAATTTAATTAAGCTCTTAATTAAACCTATCTCCCCTCTCCTCTATTCATTTCTCCTCTATTCCTCTCTTCCTCAATCGGTCTTCTCACCGCCTTCTTCTCTGAAAAATCTCAACCGTCGGCGAGGCTGCGTCCGGCGTCGTTGTCGCCTCAAGGCCAACGTTGCTCCTCCTTAGCCTGGCATCTCTCACTCTCGCTCCTTCTTCCTCCCTCTATTTCTCGCCTACAGCACACACACATACACAAAATTGCACTGCTCTTCATGAATTCGAAGTCACGCCGCCGCCGCGTCTCTGTAATTCCGGCAAGAGAGCGAGCCCTAGCCCTGAGGGTGGTCACGATTTGGGGGTGGCGAGTGGAGAGATAGAGGGGCGACCGTCATCGAAGAAAAAAGGTTCGTCAGTCGTCGATGCGATTCTGGTTCGGGTATGAGATGCGACGGTGAGGAAGAAGGCGGAGGATGGCGAAATCGTCGAGTTCGAAGCTCGCCGATCGTTGATTCTGGTTTCAGATCTCCTCTTCTCCTTTTCATTTCTTGAAGATTTTTGCAAGATTTGTGGTGGTGGTGGTGGTGCTCCGATCAGAAGATTGTTGGTGGTGCTAGTGGTGGTGGAGGATGACGGAATCATCCAGTTCGAATTGTCAAGATTTTTGCAAGATTTGTGGTGGTGGTGGTGCTCCGGTCAGAAGATTTTCGGTGGTGCTGGTGGTGGTGGAGGATGGCAGAATCGTCAAGATTTTTGCAAGATTTGTGGTGGTGGTGGTGCTTGCGGTCGATGGTGGTGGTGCTCCGGTCGCCGGCGGCGGCGAGTTGCTGGCAAATTTGTGGTGGTTGTTGGCAGATTTACTAATTAAGCAATCAAGATAAACAAAAGTCATTTAAAAATATGGACCACTTAATTAACTCATAACAATACATTTCTTAATCTTTGTGCCGAAAAGAATGTGGCCAACTTTAATGGGACGAAGAGAGTATAATATAAGGTGTAATATGTTTGACTAAGATAACATTTACTATATTATATTAATTAATATCATGTTCGGTGAAATGTATTAAAATATCTATAAAATAAAGATCTTTATTGTTTGAATGTCCTAATAGAAGACGTGACATATGTTCCATTTTTAAAAACTGACCGCCACGCATTGTGCGTTGATATTCTTATCCAATTATATATCTTTTGAAACATATTCATTTATGATTGATTATAATTAATTTACACGGGTTTTATATAGATCCAAGGATCTTGATTGGTGGTAAAAATTAATAGTAATTAATACTCCCTTCGTCCTTATAAAAAGTAACCATTTGTAAATTATACAGTTTTTAATAAAGTAGTTGAATGTGTTGTGAGTGGAGTAAGGGTCCCATTTTATTGGGAGTGGAAAACTTACCAAAAATAGATTGGATACATCAGACGAAAATGACAAATTGGATACATTTGATTACCTATTAGTAATGACAACTGAAATTACATTTTACTAGTATTATATATAAAAAGAAGAAGATATAATAACAATGAAATTGAAATTTATAAAACTGGAATAAATGGTTATTAGTACAAATAATATCACACATCAATATTGACCGTATTGGTTGATTATTTCATAAAAGTATAATATATTACAAAAATTATATAATATTATTGAAATTTATATTAAATATTAAAAAATTGAAATGGGTCATTGTAGTTGTGAGAATAATATAACATGTTGATCACATTGTTCGAATTTAAAATTATAATATAGTGCATAAATTATATGATATTATAGAAATTAAAATCAAATATTAGAAAGTTAAAATGAATCACTATTATTATGAGAATAACATCACACTATGATCACATTATTCGATTGTTTCATACTAGTACAAAATATTATTAGATATTAGTGAAATTAATAAATTAATAAATTGAAAGGAACCAATATAATTGTTAGACATGCACATTGTTCGATTAATTCATAAAATTATATTATAACACAAAAGTCAGAATATATTATTGAAATTAAAATTAAAAATATAAAAGTTAAGAGATGATAATTGTGAGAATAATGTCCCACGTTTACTAAATTATCAATTAGTGAATTAATTGTGAGAATAATGTCCCACTAAAAGAAACCGATATCTCCCGTATTTGGATCGAGGAGACCAACAATGGCATCTGTGGTGTTGACCAAAAAGGTGATGCCTATTGGAGAAGAGTGTTGGATTGAGTAAACACCATGGTGGCCGAGCCGTTTACCATCCGCCAAGTGAAATCGCATTGGGCTAGTGTCACTGTCGAGGTCAAGCTTTGGGAGGTAACATAGGTTGAAGCCAATGCGAAGTGGTCAAGTGATCATTCTGACGACATGATCCGGGTGAAGGTGCAAACCTTGTACACATCCCAAAGCAAGGACGTTCCATTCAAGTGGTGGAACGTGTGGAGGATTCTCCAGCATAACCGGAAGTTCAAGTCCTTGCACCTTGAAGAAGACGTTCCTTCCTCCAAGAGGACAAAAATGTTGTAGATAGACGATTTTACTCGGTCTTAGGCAAAGAAATGTCTTCTTCCCGGCCAATAGGTAACAAGGCGGCAAAGGCGGAGGAAAAGGGCAAAGGATCAAAAGGCTCGATGTCTCCTTCCGAGTTCTTGGAATTCATGGACGAGGCGCGCACAACTCTTACCAAAATTGCCGAGGGTTACGAGAAGATGAATCGGCTCAAGCGAGCGAGACATTACGACAAAATTTTATTCATGGATTCGTCGAGAATGACATCCGAGCAACAAAGAATACATGCGCAACGGGTGACTGCGATCCTAGCGAGACAGAGAGCTGGGGATGCTTGATTTTATTTTTTAAAAATTTATGTAATTTTAATTTAGTATTTTAAAATTAATTTAGTTTAATTTAGAGAATTGTCTTATATATTTGTGTCATTTAAATTAAATCAAAAAGACAAATATCAAAATTTATTCATATGAGTCAACCGGGATGAGTAAAACCAATGCAACACTTGCATGACTCATAAGTGGTCCCGGACCATGAATAAGTCAAGGCTTGACTCAACAAATGTGACTGCTCTTAGCTTTCTTGTACCAAGTGAAATGCAACTTTATGTTTGAGAAGATTATTATTATTATTGTTATTATTATTATTATTATTATTATTATTATTATTATTATTATTATTATTATTATTATTATTATTGATATAGGTGCATATATGCATAATTAAAGTATTGCGCGTAAAAGCAAATATCTAAAATTCAATAAGTATATTAATATAGGTGCATGCATATATGATTAAAGTATTGCCTAAAATCAAACATCTAAAATTCAATAAATATTAGTAAAGTTTGATTAATTGCGATTAGGCTGTCGATCGGTTCGGGTTCGATTACCCGTACCCAAATTATTTGGGTATCACCCATTTAAAAAAATTAAAATTCGCAATAATTTGCTAATAATAGGATTTGAACCCTAGTCTTTTATCTTCTAGAAATACAAAGAGCAACTTATCAACTGAACTAAAGCTCATTCTTGTACTTTGAAGAATATAACATAATTTTATTTTAGCTAAATTTTTTGATTTATATATATATATATATATATATATATATATATTATTAATTAAATATTTTTTGATTATTCGGTTAATCCGACTTAAATTTGCCCCGAATTCAAAGGTCACGATTTTTCATCACCGACTTAAATTTGTTGACTAATTTAATTTCTAGAATACTCTACTAGTTTCACTTATATTCATTTTATAGCTTCTCATTTTTCTCATGTTTTATACTATTATTTATTTCTTGAATTCTAAATAATTCTATTACAAAATATCTTCATTTTTTAATTGTAAAAATCAAGTTTATTATTTTCTATTTCAACAGTATATGTTCATCAAAATTATTGATATGTTCAACGATTCTAAGTTTCGCGAAATATTTAATTTCTCTACGGAACCTAACACACACACACACACACACACACACATATATATATATATATATATATTAATGTAATTAATAATTGAGTTAATTATTATTATTATTATTATTATTAATTAATTATGATTTTTGGCGTGAATATATATGTATGTATATCTTACTTCTTTCTGACTTTCAATGTACTCTTTCTCGATCTGACATCGCATAATTTTCTGGATAAGATTATAATTTCAAAAGTTCAGAATCTCCTCAAGGAATTGAGTCGAATAAATTAATAAAGATTTTTTTCATAAAGAAGAAAAGAGGTTGTTTCCATGTTGTAATTGAGACAAATATATATATTAAAAAGTAAGAAATTAAATCCATAGATATAAATATGTCGGCATTAAATAAAAACAAGAGACTATAATTATCCGGAATTTGAATAATTTCACATGCAAATAAGCATGAGAAGCAAAGCCCAAAACTGAATGTTTAAGCGGCTGGTTGCCGTCAACGCTTGTACGTAGATATATATAATTAACTGTACTTATTGCTTTGTTATTGAAATGACCTTTTATAGTCCAAATTTGTCCATGCGTAACGCTATGTATATATTTAAGGCAAATTGTGATTTCTTTCCATTATTTTGGGATTCGTTTTAATTCCTTATTGTCCAAGCAAAAAATATATAAACCTAGCTCACCTTATGATTCTCTCTTCAATCAAAGTTTCAAATTAAACACCAACACAAGAGGGCGGCTCTTATTTTTCACCGAATGGAAACCCTCGAGCCATGCCACTCCGAGGCCTCCAACGTTTCGGTCACGTCGGAGGAATCTCCGACGACCCAAAACATTAATAAGACCAAGAAGAATGAAGAAGAAGAAGAATACAACTCAAAACACGAAACTGCCACGTCTCGTGTTCTGCTAGATCTCAAGCTGGCCAATCACGACGAGCTGATGAGCCCTAGCTCGAAGCTCGAGCTCGAACTTCTCAACTCTCCCAACCCCAGCGAATCCAACAACGAGGCCAACCCCCGGCCCCCGGAGTCCAAAACTTTCACTTGCAGCTTTTGCAGGAGGGAGTTTTCGACTTCGCAAGCCCTCGGAGGCCACCAAAACGCCCACAAACAAGAGAGGGCATTGGCCAAGCACCGCCACAACATGGTGGACATGACGGCCGCCGGTGGCGGCGCTCCCCCGCCGCCGTACGGCCTCCCGGGGTACTCCTACTACCCCTACTCAGCATTCCCTATTCATGGAAGCTTCAGTAGGCCGCTTGGGATTAGGGCAGAATCCATCATTCAGAAACCCTATTCCTACCATCAAACATGGCCGCCGTTGTCGTTCGCCTGCCGTATCTCCCGGGAAAAGATGCCGAGGGCTTTCTTGATAAGCCCATCGCCATCAACGCCGTATGATGGAATGAAGGTGGAAAATTTTCAGCCGCGGGGATCTCTGAATTTAGGGGGAAACCCTAACCCTACCGTTACTGATATTAATGCATGTCATGGAGCCACAAACAAGGCCAACGAAGGTGATGATAACGGACATCAACGGCTGAAATTTGGCGGCGGCGATCAACGTGATGCTTCAGGACTTGATTTGGAGCTTAAGCTATGATTTCGTTTTCCTCTTCTTCATTTTTTAGGTTAGGATTTTGATTCAATTTATTACATTGTTAATTATCATGGATTTCAAGAGTTGATTGTATGTTTCTGCATTCTTTTTGTGTTCAATTGAAGGACATGTGCGAGTTGTACGTGTTCCATGAATTAATTTAATGTATACGATTTTGGAATTCAAACCATGAATTAATTTAATTATACGATTTTGGAATTCAAACTTTTATTTTTACCGTTATTGTTTTTTTATATAATTTGGTACTAAATAATGATCATGTTACTGCTTTAAATTTTATTAACTTGGTCCATGCATATTAATTACAGGGCTGGTCCTGAGAAAAATGAGAAAAATGAGGTCCTGAGAAAAATATGAGGTGCCCTGACAAAAATGAGGTCCCGAGCGAAATGGTTTTTTTCTTTTATTAAATCTTTACATATTAATTGTTATGTTTTCTGCTTTAAATTTGATTAACTTGGTCAGAAGGTTTTTTTCTTTTATTAAATCTTAACATATTAATTGTTATGTTTTCTGCTTTAAATTTGATTAACTTGGTCAGAAAAATGAAGTCCGGAGCGAAATTTCTTTCCCGAGCGAAATTATAAAAATGGGCCCTCGATATATTACTTATAAATAATGACTTCATCTAGTATTAGAAAATAAAATTCTATAAGTTAGTCATATTATTATACTCTAATAAAGATAATAGCATTAAAATGAAGATAAAACCATCTTATAATTGGAGGATGTAAAAATGAATGACCAAGATCTTGACAAAACCTTTTTAACTAACGATTATTATTATCTATTTAAAAAATTTCCACCAAAATATCTAGATATTTTTCTTTCAAATTTTCTATTAGTTTCGAAAGGGTTTTTGGAACTTTTAATTACTTTTTACTGATTTGCATTTCATAATATATTTTTTTGAGGCGTTAATTGACTGTAAATCCACAAACTATTAGTGAATTTTGCTATTTTTTCAACTATATAAAGTTGCAATATAAATATATAAACTTTAGCTCATTCCGGAATTTACCCTGAATTTTAATTTCGTTCATACATGACAAAATTAAAGATGATATAATATATACACATTATATTAAAATAACTTATTCAAAATTTCTACTGAAATATACATAGTACTAATATTTATATTTAATGAATATATAGTTTAATTTTAAAATTTTTATTTTGATAAAATTAACAAATATAACCTAGCAAAGATGTAATTTAAAATTTGTCATGATCAAGAATAATAACATTTTAAAATTTGTTTATTTTATTTTATTTTTTATATTTTTTTTGTATAGTATTATTTTTATATTTATATTTTTTTATTATAACAATTTAATGCAGTTACAAAGATTAAACTTATATTTTTTCATTTTAGAACTCTTTAGCTTAAAATATAAATTTGTAGATAAATAATTATATATATATATATATATATATATATATCTTAAAAATAGAATTTCTAATATGATTTACATTTATTAAATTTTTAGTGCGTTTTTGTATGAATTTTATATTATTATTATTATTATTATTATTATTATTATTATTATTATTATTATTATCTAGAGTAGACGAAATCGATAAAAAAAATTAGAAAGAAAAAAATATTTTCAAAAATAGTAAGGTGATTTTTGGCAGGAAAACATAATTTACTATTTTTGAAAGTGATTGAGCTTTTATATATGTATATAGATATTGTCAAATCATTCAATCTCTCTAGGGACATTGACGATTTCAAATACGTTTTCAACAATTTTAAATTTGAGAGGCTCCTTTTAGAACAGTAAGTCAGTGACTGACATTGTCAGCATAATTTTATATTTCGATTTGAACTTTGAAGTTTTAATATAATATAAATTTAACAATAAGTTATATTGCCTAATATTTTTTAGTATATATAAAGTCTATAATTAATGAGATATATTTAAAATTTTGGAACCTCAAAATTATGTTACAAAATTATCATCAAATTAATTTGAAATTAGATTTTAAATTGAACTTTGAATTTTTGACAATAAATATTTTTTAGTATACATAAAGCTTATAATTAATGTGATATATTAAAAAATTGGGCCCTCAATTTTTTGGGGCCCTGGGCCGTCGCCCATGCCCGCCCGCCCTCAAGGCCGGCCCTGATTAATTAATTAAGAAACAAAAATAAAATTATCATATATAGATTCATTTGGAGGTGCATGGCCTTCACTAATGCCTTCTAGGTCAAGCCGGCCGTGCGCGGTGCGCACCTCGTTGTAGCTAGCTAGGCAAATGGTGCAGCTTTCTCTCACCATAGAAAATTAAAGAAAAATATATATATTAGTGTATACATATATAGTTAATTAACTAGTTATGGAGTCAAAACTTTTGTTTAGTCACTACAACAAAACTGTTCAATAATGATAGTAATATTATATGTTTCTCAAAATTTGTTACTCCATACATACATATATATATATATATACATACATATATATATATATATGGGGAGGGCTACAGTAAAAACACTTCTTAAAATATAAATATAAACGTTTTTTAATGTACAAATTTTATCCAACAGGGTTACGAATTCATCCAACATGGTTACGAATTGTGAAAAATAAATTTTTGCTACCTTTGGGATTCGAACCCAGGACCACGAATTCATCCAAAAGGGTTACGAATCAACCGTAGATCTTGATGATCTAAGGGCTGAAAATCATTTATATTTTATACACTTAAGAGTGTTTTTTATTCTAGCCCTCCCCTATATATATATATATATATATATATATATATATATATATATATATATATATATATATATATATAGGGTTGGTATCAAGTGAGAATTTAGGAATTTTTGACACCTAAGAACAATCATACACCTTTGATTAATGTTGAACCAATGGTTCTAATTAATAGATGATAATTAAAAATCAAATCACTTACCAAAATGTAACCACCGAATTTTGTGAATAAGGGCTAATAAGTAATTTTTGTTGTGAATAAAAAAGGCAAGATTTTATAGATCCCTAAATTACCGCGTTGACTTAAAGTGAAAATAAACTGGGATTTACCCTTACTTCAACGCCGATTTACCCTTCTTCATCACAGAATTCGACCGCCATCTTCTTCAACGCAAATTTACCCCTTCTTCCTCATAGAATTCGTCCGCCATTATCGAGGAAGAAGAAGTTTTCCAAGATCCAAGATCTGGCGACGCTATTCATCGACGCTGTTCATCCTCAGTGCGACGTTGTTCATCGACGCCGAGGACAAAGGTTGGTCAATTTAACAAGGTCTCGTCCGTCAGTTTCATCCGCCATTGTTGTGCTTTCGTCTGTCGTTGTTTAACAAACAATTTACCCATTTTTCCTTTTAACAAAATCTATGTTTGGATGAACAAATTTTTTAAATGAAACTTGCAAATCCGAATCAAATAAGCAGTATATCTTTATTTCTTGAAATCTTGTATGAATATATGTATTTGAATCGTGAGATGAATGGGTGATTTTTTGATTTTCTAATTCGAAGAAGGGTTCCAGAAAGGGTTTTCCTATGGATGTTTTTTTTTTTTCGAAAATTTACATGAATATATGTTTCTTCAGGATTCCAAAAAGGATTTTTTGATGTTTTTTTTTTCGATTTTTTTGAGGTTTCCCACGAACTCTGCGATTATTTTGGGAATTTTGTTGTTGTCTTTACCATTTAAACCATGTAGAAGAAGATTCGGCTGACTTTTTCGTACTTGCATTCTATGCTTTTTGTGGTGGCCTAAGTATTTCTATAATGGTTTGTGGTCCCATACGAATTTGTATGATTAATAGCAATAATTTTAATTGTGCAGATGAGGGCAGTGTCGGGTTTCACCGGGAAGAGAGCGGAAGGCCTAGCTCGTGAGTGCAAATCTTATTCATATGTGTATGCCTGTTGTTCACATGAACATTTGTTCGTATGAATAATGTAGATTTATTTAATGTGGATAAGTTATGTTCATTGTTGCCCCGATTTGTTCATGTAACTTGTTCATATATACATTTGAGTGACATAGATATGTAACCTTATTCATACGAACATATAAAGTATTTATTAAGTTGATTGGTTTTGAATTATACATGGATAAAGAATGTCAAATAATATTTTTTACATGAGTATTGATTCTTGTTCATGTAACAGCAAGGCCACCAAATCCAGAAATCATTTTGCAAAATAAGCTGATAGAGGCCCAGGCCAAAGGTATGCACTAAGTAACATAAATTTTGGATACATTGTGTGTTTGTCAAAACTAACTTAATAAAATTTACAGCTACAAAGTGGAGGAACCGAATGCTACAAAAGGCAAAGTTATATCGTGAACATATGGCTGAGAAAGCATGACGTGAAGTAGGTATGTCTAATATATGTTAATGGATACCTTTATGAAATGTTAATACACATTTGATCTTAAACACAGAAAAAGACTCGACTGTGAACAAAAAGGAAGGTGCAAAGGTTGCAGATGCAAAAGTTAGCAAGGATAATAAAGATGGAGATCCAGAGGTTGCTGCTGGAGAACCTAGAGGTATGAATAAACATATAAATTTCATTACTATTTTGGTTTATTGACATATAAATAAACATATAGTTATTGTAGATGTTGCCACGCCACAAATTGAAAGAAAGAGGACGCGAAGTCTCACTCTTTCAGTCCTTAAAAAACAACTTCGAATAGGTTATTTGATGTGTTCGTGCTTAAATTTCAATTATGTTTTGGATATGAAAGAATTTTATAATGTGTTATGCTGAAATTTGTCAATTTTTGTTATGTTTTCTTCATTTAATATTAAATTACTACTTGGTATTATGAATAGGAAAAGAGCAAGGGGTAGAAAGTTCTGAAACTAATAAGAGTGAGGGTGGTACATCTACTAAGCGTAGACGTTACACACGTGCAGAGAAAGGGAAAGGAGTAGAGGACACCTGTAAGAGTGTATTTATATTCTATATTCTTTAATCCTATACTCTATTGGCCGTAAACATAAATGTTCATAACATGTGAATATTTGGTGCAGGAAAAGATGGAAAAAAGAAGTCGTCGATTGTTAAAAAAAAGCGTAGAGTGGTTCCAAATAACCCAGATGATGTCAAATGCAAACGTAGAGGCCGTAGGGATGATAAGCCAAGAGAAGTTGACAATATTAGCGAAGAAGATTTCCCGAAGCTCAACACAAGAACAACACTCGCGGCTCTCCATCACAGCCTGTCTTTATTGAACCATGCACAGAAAGAGTCCGTCAAGAAGATTGGATTCGGTGCTATCCTTGATCTTGGTATTCGGCAGATACTGGGCAAAATTGCTTATTGGGTTCTTGATCATATCAACGCTGAAACTATGGAGTTGGTGATCTCAGATGATAAAAGGATTAAGATCACTGAGGATGATGTGTATCGTGCATTCGGGATACCAAAGGGTCATAAAGAGATAGTAGAGTTTAAGAGGATAACTTCAAATGATTTCTTTACTGAGTGGGTTGGATTTTTTGGCACCCGTGGAAAGGATGACATTAAGCTTGGTATGGTGGTGGAGAAGATGCTTCAATGCACAGAAGGTGGGACGTGGTTCAAACGTCACTTCATGATAGCCGTTGCATTCTCCTTGTTCGAGAGCACGACGAACGGAACAGTCCATCCCTTTATCCTACACTGCCTCGTGAATTTGGACAGATTACGAGAGTGGAATTGGGCTGGATATGTCCTCCAATCTTTGTCTAATCACAAAAAATCGTGGGAGTCCGACAAGTCGAAAATGTTTCCCGGGCCAACGTTGTTCACTGTGGTAAAGTTTGAATTTATTTTTAGGTCTTTAATGTCTATATTTAAACACTGACTATGTATTCGTTTCTGGCAGCTTTTCTATGTGGACCGAGTCCATTTAGTGCAATTTCCAGTATGTCGGGCTTTCCCATTGTTCAAAAATTGGACCACTAAGTTGCTGAGGAGGAGAGAACAACGAGCAAAAGATAACAACGCATTTGGGCAGGGTGTTATTCGCGACCCGATCTCTTTGCCATTAGACTTTGGAGCTGTGGTTGATCAAAATGTGCAAGAAGAGGCTGTTGAAAATGTGGAAGCGGTGGCTGATCAAGGTATGCAAGAAGTGGGTGTGCAAGAAGTGGTTGTTGAGCATGTGGACGCGGTGGCTGGTCATGGTGTTGAAGAAGTGGTTGTTGATGATGCCGTGCACAAAAAATTTGTCCACTCCTCACCTAGAAGCGAGGAATGGGGTGTGTGTTTGATGAAACAAGCTGTCGAAATTTCTGAACGGTTGGTGGCTATAAAGAAATTTGTTGCAGATGCACCAGAGTCGGAATTTGAGAAGTTGGAATCTATTTCCAGTGTGCAAGAGGCTGAAAAACTTTTAGGCATTGTACTAAAGGCAAAGGCTCCTGTTGTGCCGGAAAGTGCAGCTTACGTAGATATGGACGATGATGCTTTCTATTCCGACCCTTTGGTTCTGAAGTCCATTGATGATGCGACACTAGATGCTACGAGCGGGGAAACTAGTAGGATTAAGGATATTGGTGACATACCAAAATTTGACCTTGGATTAGTTGAGCATGATGATGATGTATGCTACATAATTAGTCCAGTTTTGTAATATGATTGTTGAAATATTTTCAGAATTAATGTTATGTCATTAATTGTAGGTGGAAAGATCTCAGCCAAAGGATGATGGTGGATACGAACAAGGGAAAGGACTTCAGGTGAATTGGTTCTTTTTAAACAATCAATTATTTTAATTTTGATAAGATATGTAATTAAGATGATTAATATTGGGTGTCATAGATTTTATCTACGGTTGCTGCTCGAAGCGTTGACTTTAATATAGAGCCGGTAATTTTACTTTAATATAGTTCACTTACATATAAAATTTATTCGCCTATGAATTTTATATGATTGTTGTTCATGTGAGCGAGTGAAGCATTATGTCTTGTTGTCCATCCTTTCATTAAATAATTTGTATTTATTTATCTTATTGTTGTTCGTGTGAAAAAAAATTATGTTCATTAAATTTAAATGTGGATAGTGATTTTGTGAAAAAAAAAATATGTTCATTAAATTTAGATGTGGATAATGATTTTGTTTGATCTCATGTATATATTACCTTGAATGATTAAATATTTGTTCATGCGAACTTGATGTCTCATTGATTTATGTGGTTTATTCAAACTCATACCTTGTTCAATATCTGACTTCGTGTGAATAGTGTGCATGAACATTTTTATTTAATAAGTTATTGTTCATGTTTGCATGTAAAATCCGAATAAGTGACGGTCTTTTGAAATTTATTTTATAGGGAAGAGTGATACGACCTGTGCCTCCAGCATCTAATATTCCAGGAGCGTCGAGTGTGGCCGATAGGAATGATGGAGTAGTTAAGGTAAAATCTGAAAAATTTAAATGCTTAGACCATATAAGGTTACGTTTAAACACATAATATATAGGCGAATGGATAATGATTTTGTTTGATCTCATGTATATATTACCTTGAATGATTAAATATTTGTTCATGCGAACTTGATGTCTCATTGATTTATGTGGTTTATTCAAACTCATACCTTGTTCAATATCTGTCTTCGTGTGAATAGTGTGCATGAACATTTTTATTTAATAAGTTATTGTTCATGTTTGCATGTAAAATTCGAATAAGTGACGGTGTTTCGAAATTTATTTTATAGGGAATATTCCAGGAGCGTCGAGTGATACGACCTGTGCCTCCAGAATCTAATATTCCAGGAGCGTCGAGTGTGGCCAATGGGAATGATGGAGTAGTTAAGGTAAAATCTGAAAAATTTAAATGTTTAGACCATATAAGGTTACATTTAAACACATAATATATAAGCTTCGCCTATATTGTAACCAACCATTTCAATTCAAGTGAATATAGCAATATTCTTGTTCAGGTGAACGAATGAGGCATTATGTCTTGTTGTTCGTACGAACGTATAAAGAATTGATATTTATTTATCATATAAATATAAGTAATTTTTTTTACTTACAAAAATTGATACACCCTCAAGTATCACCTCCTTTTATTTTTGTGATACACAAAACAACTACTCATTACAACATGTCACATAAGGTAACAATATTCTTCAGAATTGAGTATATAGTTTAACACAATCTTGTAACATTTCACATGTATATTTTTCTTGTTTTGTGAACTTAAGAATAATTAACCAACCTACAAAAAAATAATAATTCACTGACCCAAATTTGCGAAGACATCATCCAAAAGTCACTTATTGTTTATTACAGCTGACTCGATGTGGTGACTCGAGTAAGGCAATGTGATGAATCGCTCGATGCAGTCTCCCCCGATTCGAACTATGACTCATTCCAACGAGTCAAGCTCAATGGTCATCATATATGGCGTGTGTATTACACACGCCTATTAAAAAAATTGCTACATTTAAAATGTTGGCAGCTTAACATGCAACTATTTTAGTCTTTTTAATTTTTTGTTTTGTTTTTTCTTCTACTTAACGGCTACTTCTCTCTTTCTTTATTATTATTATTTTTCCTTCTATAAATACATCTCTACTCCTATGCTATTTTCACACCAAAATCATCCAACCTCAAACTTCTCTCATTCTCTCCCTTAACATTCTCTCAGTCTCTCTTAAGTTTTTCTCTAATGGATCACAACTCTCCCGATTACTTTTCTCCAAATTTGACTGGTGATCTTTCTGATCCATACTACCAATCGGACCTTTCGGCTGTGAACTTAGGAAGATCCACAAGGACAGCATGGCTCAACGGAGTCATAACCACGACAACCGAGGAAGGAGAAGGCATCGGCAAGCGGAGACGCAAGGAAGGTGTGCCACATGACTTTCACACTCAAAGAAACCGATATGTCCCGTATTTGGATCGAGGAGACCAACAATGGCATCTGTGGTGTTGACCAAAAAGGTGATGCCTATTAGGGAAGAGTGTTGGATCGAGTAAACACCATGGTGGCCGAGCCGTTTACCATCCGCCAAGTGAAATTGCATTGGGCTAGTGTCACTGCCGAGGTCAAGCTTTGGGAGGTAACATGGGTTGAAGCCAATGCGAAGTGGCCAAGTGATCATTCCGACGACATGATCCGGGTGAAGGCGCAAACCTTGTACACATCCCAAAGCAAGGACGTTCCATTCAAGTGGTGGAACGCGTGGAGGATTCTCCAGCATAACCGGAAGTTCAAGTCCTTGCACCTTGAAGAAGACGTTCCTTCCTCCAAGAGGACAAAAAATTTGTAGATAGATGATTTTACTCGGCCTTAGGCAAAGAAATGTCTTCTTCCCGGCCAATAGGTAACAAGGCGGCAAAGGCGGAGAAAAAGGGCAAAGGATCAAAAGGCTCGATGCCTCCTTCCGAGTTCTTGGAATTCATGGGCGAGACGCGCACAACTCTTACCAAAATTGCCGAGGGTTACGAGAAGAAGAATCGGCTCAAGCCAGCGAGACATTACGACAAAATTTTATTCATGAATTCGTCGAGAATGACATCCGAGCAACAAAGAATACATGCGCAACGGGTGACTGCGATCCTAGCGAGACAGAGAGCTGGGGATGCTTGATTTTTTTTTTTTTAATTTTATGTAATTTTAATTTAGTATTTTAAAATTAATGTAGTTTAATTTAAAGAATTGTCTTATATATTTGTGTCATTTAAATTAAATCAAAAATCCAAATATCAAAATTAATTCATATGAGTCAACAGGATGAGTCAAGCCAATGCAACACTTGCATGACTCATAAGTGGTCTCGGACCATGGATGAGTCAAGGCTTGACTCAACAAATGTGACTGCTCTTAGCTTTCTTGTACCAAGTGAAATGCAACTTCATGTTTGTGAGCGACAAATCAAAGGGTTCAATTAAAATATCACAAAAATTTATGTAAGAATATTGTTTCATAAATTCTAAAGGAATTATAGGTTTGTTCCTAATAATATCCCCTACACAAAAATCACTATCATGTTGAGATTTTAGATTGCAACAAATAAAATGAAAATATAATTTAATATTGCAATATTTTGATCTTTTGTACGTTTGTACCCCAATGTACCAAAAATTATAAATTAATGTATATAGTATTGTTATTTTAACAATAATACCCTACCACTAAAAAATGTCAAATTTCTTTTCAATTCTGACCGATCAAATTGCAATCAGAGCTAGAATCTCCTTGACATGAGTTAGACAACCCCCCCAAAATAATTTTTCAACATGGCATTGATTTAATGCTAGAATAACACATTAAAGCAGTTCAAGAACCTTAATTGATCTGCAACATCAATTTCCACGAATAAATTAATTTAACAGCATATGTCTGATAACGAAATTTAAAACTTGGATGGATAGTCGCAGATAGGGCTGTCGATCGGTTCGGGTTCGGTTACCCGTACCCGAATTTTCGGTTACCCGAACCCAAAATTGCCAAATTTCAATAACCGTTCCCGAACCGTTTTAGGAGTTCGGTTACCCAATACCCGCTTCGGTTAACCAATTGGGTTATTTGGGTATCCGAAATACCCATTTAAAACAAATCCAAAATATGATAGCAATTCAAAACAAATCAAAACGAAAGGCTGCCGGTTAATTTCAAAACAAATATGATAGTTCATTGAAACAGGCTGTGATTCAATGACTCATAACTCATAAACTCATAAGCAAATTCGAAATCAGAGGTTAATTTCCAATTGATGTGATTCACAACAATTATTTCATTGAAATTCATAGCTTAATTTCTAAATCATCACTCATCATTCATAATATAGCAAGAGGTTGTTAATGAATAGAGCTCACAATACCTGCCGGACTGCTGATTGCCGGAGCTTGGCGGCGTGGCGCGCGGAGCGGCCTGGACGGGAGGCTGGAGCGGCCTTCTTCTCCTTAAGGCAGGTCGCGCTTAGGGCAGTCGCGCTGACGGAGGGCGGCGGACGAAGGGCGGCAGACGGAGGGCGGCGGACGGAGGGTAGTGGATGGCGTCGGACGTCGGAGAGGGTGAAGGAGGCGGATGGGATTCAGGGAGCTTAGGGTTCTGTTCTGCAGATGAAGTTCGCGCTGACGGAGGGCGGCGGACGGAGGGCGGTGGATGGCGGCAGATGGAGGGGAAGGTGAAGGAGGCGAACGGAGGGTGAAGGAGGCGGAAGGAGCAGTAGGGTCTGTAGCGGAGGGATGAAATCATAGAGTTAAATTCCTAATTTCAATTTCAATTTACAAATATATTATATATGATATATATATTAAATAATTAATAAAATAATTTTCGGTTATTTGGTTAACCCGAATCGGTTATCGGGTTAACCGATAACCGAAAATTTTGGAAAATCAATAACCAAAACCGACCCATTACCCGAAATTTTCGGTTATTGGATATCCAAACCCGGGAATTTCGGTTCGGTTAATTGGATACCCAAAACCCGATAACCATTTAGACAGCCCTAGTCGCAGACACGAACTTTAAATTCTCTCAATCAAATTTTTATTTCAACATCAAAATTTAGATTTCAAAGTCGTGCTAAAAGACCCTCACACGCAACTTTGTGCCACCCAAGAATCATCGACCAATTATTCCAACATCCAAATATCTAGCTAATTGGCCATCTAAAAATACCATTAAAATATTTTTGATAATAGACTGAATTTGATTTTTTTTAGGTAAACCGAAACTTTCATTTCACTGAAAAGAGGGTATACATGTGAAGGAACTTCACTACAAAAAATACTATTCACACCCCTAGCCATATGATGAGCAACCTTATTGAATTATCTTCTTTGGAACTCAAAAGAAACAACTTCAAGTTATGCAATGCATCTTTAAGAACCAAACTCTCAAACTCACCTGCTTCTCGATGCTCACAAAGTGAATCAATGAGCCTTTGTTGTCATTCCCCCCAACAAGCAAATTAAAACCATGTGCAGCAGCCACATTTAAAGCAAAAATCATCCCTAAACCTTCTAATAAACTAAGTTATACCCTTGCGCATTTCTTTATTCTCTTTCAGCTAAAAGAACCTTCCCTTCAAAGTCACGCAACACAAAACCCATACATATAGATGTAGCAGACACTTTATAGATATTATCATCTAATTTATACCAGCCATGAGAAGACGGAATTCTAACCCATTCATTAGCAGCTGCAGTCGGATATTGTCGGTGAGACTGTTTTAGTAACTATCAAACTCCACCCATTCCGAATTGATTTTACTCAGAATCTTGGCCCCCCTGCCCAAGTCTTGCCATCAAAGAAGATCTTATTTCTCAACACCAAATATGCCCGAAGGCCAAAGCAACAAGCTGACAACCTTTCTTTGGTGTGTGACTAAGCAAGCGATCTACAAAACATTGTAATCGATTGACCATCTCCAACTTTCCATGTTATTCCTATTTCCACTACCTCCCTACCAACAAGAAAACTGCGCCACAAATAGCTAGGTTGGAAAGCAAGTTGCACTGTATGAAGCTCTCCCCGAGGGAAATATTTTTTGCTTTTAACACCGCATTGGAATGAAGTAAGGTTTTTCTAAGAAATTCCAATGTTGCCTTGCAAGCATAGCAATATTAAAACACCGCAAATCCTGAAAACGTAAGCCTCCATCCTATTTCTTTTTGTTATTCCCCTTCCAACCGACCCAATGCACCTTTCGTTCACTTTCTTTGATCCCCAAAAAAACCTGACCATAGTCATTTCAATCTTGTGCAGTATATCACTAGGAAAAAGAAATACACTCATCATATAGGTAGGTATTGCTTGCAGCACCGCCTTGATCATCACCTCTCTTCCCGCCTTTGTTAAACACATCTCCTTTCAACCTTTGCATTTTTGTTGCACATTCTCAAGAATATTAGAGAAAATTTCCTTCTCTGAACGTCCAATCATTTTTGGTAACCAAGGTGCTTTTGGGATTGGATAGTGTTTTGAGGCCCTATATGCGCACACAACTCAACTCGTAGATCATCAGCCACCTTACTACTCAATGTGATCTCTATTTTATCAATATTAATCCTTTAGCCCGACATCTTCTCATAATTTTATATGATTCCTTGGATCTCCATCAACTCCCTTCTATTTGCCTGAAAGAACAAAATTTTAATTATCGTCAACAAATAATATTACTGATGGAGCATTTTGTACCACCCTAAAGCCATGAAAATTTTCCTTCTCTTTTCACCTTTTGAATCATACATGAGAAAATATCTGCACACAATAAAAACAAATATGGAGAAATAGGGTCTCCTTAGCGAAGACCCCTTGTAGGATTAAATGGTTCAAAGAGCTTGCCATTTACTAAGATAATATACGACATGCATTGAGCAGACACATCTCATCACTTTTTCTACCCACACCCCCATACGTAACATGACTTTTTCCAAAAAATTCCATTCCACCTAATCATAGGCCTTACTAAGATCAAGCTTCATAGCTATTTACCCATGCATACCCGTCTGTATCTTCTTCATGGAATGAAAAATTTCAAAAGCTGTTATGGCATTATCTGTAATATATCTTCAAGGATAAAAGCATTTTGGTTCGGGGACACAATATCACCCAACATAAATTTCATTCTATTAGGGGCCCGTTTGGTATTGGGTTATACCCTGTATAAATTAAATTAGTACTGATTTGTATTGAGTTTGGTATTGGGTGCAAGTAATGTGGCTTTGCCATGATTTATCCTAAGTCAACGCCTTATTTGCCATGATAAACCCTGCTTAATAATACCTCCCCCCCATGCGATTATTTTTATCCAGATTTCTATCAAAAATTTGAATACCCTTCGGCTCCATTATCGAGATGAGTTTCCGAAGCCCTAGTATGTCTCTCACCGCCTCCACCATCCTCACTTCTCTCTGCGAAGTTTTCTGAAAACCCATATCGCGATTCCTGTCCGCCGTCGCTTGTGCATCGTCTTCCCTCGCCAACACCTGAGACTTTTGTGCTGTTGCCGCCAAGATCGTTCGTGAGCTCTGATCTGTTCCGCACATCTGGTAATGCCCAATTGATACAACAATCCAAATTAAAATCACTCTTTCTTTCCTCGCTTTGTTCCGATTTGCGATAGATTTGCTTCGATTCTGTTTTCATAATCAGATTTTTAATAAGTTTGAATTATTTAGATTTGCACAACTCATAGTCAACTGCTAATCAGAGCATTTTTTCACCCGACGCCTTTTAGGTCTATGCATATTCTGGGTTCACCTACTAATCAGAGCATTTTTTTCACAAGTTCCCCATAATCAAAGGTATGTCATTATGCTAAACTTGTGGTGTGACAAACTTCGACTTACTTTGTTTTAATTGAGCCATCGGTGTGAGTTTAGAATATGCGTATTCTACATTATGCTCCTGTGTAATCGTTTGTTCTTGTGTTGGGTGCCATTGAATTTTCTATTGGTTGTTATTAGCTTCGAGTTGCAAATAGAATTGCAGAAATTCGTATACATATTTTAAACAAGATCATTCTTTTATGGGAGTTTTGGTTGTGAGAGATGAGCATTTTATTTTTGCTGCCTGAAATCATGAAAAGAACATAAAAGAGTTGAAAGATGTTGCTACTAAGTCATGTGGTGAAAGAAAGAAGTTGTTGATTTTACGGTTTGAACAAATTTTCAGAAGAATAAAAAAGTAGACAAGAATAAAAACAGCAGACATCATAGAATTTGGGAGTGAGGTATAGTTTAAATAGGTTCATTTCGTGTGCTGCATGGATGAATTGATTGGCTTCAGCATTTCAGTTTGTTTGTGCCATTAGTATCAATTCATCTACCTCTGCGGTCATGCAACTATGAGGGATCAAGTCTTTGTGATTGAAGGGTATGATACCATTTGCCATTATTTTATGTTCTTCAATGTTCTGCTTGCATTTCCTAACATCATTATGTGACACTCTATTCGTCATTCAATTTTAATAATGGTCGAATTTCTCTTTATTTATAGGCTACTCACCTCCCAACTAATTATACCATTGATTTTAAGCAATGCCTGGTAATGAAGACACACGTATTCTTGATATGCAATTTGTGGCCTTAAAGGAAATATTGTGCATGCACGTGATACAAGTAGCCTTGATAATGGCCTACTATCGTAAGTCTAGGCTAGGAAAAAGGCTGCGTGCAACTGGAGAATTAAAATATGAGATAGTCAGTAAATTGCCAGACCAAGAAAAACATTTAAGTCGTTTATATGGTGTTAGTGACGATGACTGTATAGCCAACCTCCGCATGGACCGTAGAACTTTCTCTAAACTTTGTGTTATTCTGCGAGAACGGGGGGGTTTGGCAGATGGTCGATTTGTTACCGTAGAAGAACAAGTAGCCATGTTTCTTTCGGTTTTAGCACACCATAAAAAGAATAGAGTTGTACGGTTCGATTTTTGGCGATCCGGTTGGACAATTTCGCACTACGTACACATTGTTCTAGGGGCTGTTATAAGGCTACATGACTTGTTCTTATCCAAGCCAGAAGCTGTTACCGCGGATTGCAATGATCCACGGTGGAGATGGTTTAAGGTATTATTCACTTGCATGTATATTATTTATTTTTACTAAATCAATATTTAGATTTGATTGGTGTGGTGCATTAATTATATGTTTTGCCGTGTATATAGGGCTGTTTAGGGGCATTAGATGGCACGTATGTGAGTGTTATGGTCTGTAATGAGGACAAACCCCGATATAGAACAAGGAAAGGGCAAATATCAACAAATGTGTTGGGTGTTTGCAACCGCAATTTGAATTTCAGTTATGTCTTATCCGGTTGGGAAGGTTCAGCTGCGGACTCTAGAATCTTACGAGATGCAATTAGTAGACCTCATGGCCTTAAGGTCCCAAAGGGTACATAATGCTTTGAACTAAATTTAAAATTTATAAATATTTTGTTGTTAACATCACAATTAATTTTAGTTGTTTCATTTGATTCTTATATTGATAGGGAAGTACTACTTGTGTGATAACGGTTATGCGAATAGTGACGGATTCCTAACGCCGTTCAAAGGCGTTAGGTACCATTTAAAAGAGTGGGGACCGAACAATGCACGCCCTCAAAATAAAGAGGAACTCTTTAACTTAAGACATAGCAAAGCAAGGAACGCCATAGAGAGAGCATTTGGAATATTAAAGATGCGATGGGGTATTCTTAGGTCACCCTCTTTCTATCCAATTCGAGTACAAAATCGACTCATCATGGCATCATTTCTACTCAACAATTTTATTCGAATGGAAATGTCGGTAGATCCTATTGAGCAACAACTGGATGCAACGCCCCAAGACAATGGTGCAAATTTAGATGGGGCACCCGATGACTTCATAGAGCATGTTGAAAGTTCCCCCCAATGGAACGCCGCTAGGAATGCTTTAGCCGACGCAATGTGGTTGCAATATGTCAACAACAACTTGCCCACTTAATTTGTTTGACTTCATTTTTCTTTAATTTGAGATAATGTCGTTGATTTTAAATTTGACATGTGTTATTATTTGTTTGATGTTTGGTGGCTGCATTTAGTTAGTACTTCTGCAAACTGTTGTATTCTTTAAAACGCTGCACTGATATGTGAAGAATGCATCTAATCTTGCTGGCCTCTTGATCATGTTGGTGAAGAGGAAACTAGTAGAGAATGTTTTCTATCTTCTTTTTAAACAATATGAGTTTTTGATAATTTTATGCTTTTGCTTTCTTCAACAGCTTGAAGTTATTATCATATCTCTGCATTATTTTTTGTGAATGATATGGTGATAGTGATGAACAGCTAGAATGAGATTTGTACCTATTTTTTTGTTACTTGTGATGAACACTGTTGGTGAATGACAAGGGGATAGTGATATCTGCATTTTGATAATAGTTTTGGGTGGAACTTGTGATGGCTGCCTTGTTTAAAAATGTTAGCTTTCGAGATTTGGAACTATTTTTTTTGTGAATTCATTTCTTTGTTTAACAGCATATGATGGAGTTCTCGACCCAGATATCGAACCAAGTACCTCAATGTAGTTGTGGCGAGGGGATCATGAATCTCAAGTGTGCTGGTTTTCGGTCTAGAAACCCCGGCCGGTTCTACTACAAGTGTCCAACGGGCATTACCCATGAAAAGGGATTCTATTGGTACGACGAGTACCATCTCCTATTTTACCACGAAGTAACTCGGACGCCCGGATCTTCTACAACCCAAGTAGGCAGCCAAAGTGTCTTGTCGCCGCATGTCTCGCCGGACATTGTCAAGGGGGGTGAGGTGTTCGGATCGTGCATGGGAATGGGCCCGCAATGTGGAGTTTTTGAGTTCGTTAGAGCCGCACTTTGCTTCACTATATTAGTGCTAAGTTCTTGGTATTTTGATTGGCAAATTCATGTAATATGTTGGGATCGAATCTCATTTTTTTGATATGATGAATAGTCCGAAACTTTGTAAGGTGGATTCCGCTATTATGAGGCCAAATTTTGCTATAATATGAATGGATTGATCCACTATTATTTTCGTTTTCTTTAAACTGTATAGGTCCATGATTGTGGAAGTTCAATTCTCAAAAATTTTGGGTCCCTAATTTCGAAGTTAGTCAAATAGATGACAGTACACTTTATTAAATTGGAATGAGGACCAATGCTCCAATTGTGAATATCTGCTCTCGGAAACGCTGCAAAGAAAACAGAATTGGTTACAAAACCAAAATCAATTTGAATCGGGAATTGCTAAAAAAACCCAACTTATTCAAACATAGGAGTAAATGGAAGGAGATGTAGTCAAACTTGATTATATTATTTAACAATAGCTACTATTGGTGGTTCTTGTCATGCAAGACCAACATCCAATAACCACCACCAAACTCTCATTAATCACTATCATAAACTATTCATCAACGATATCAATAAATAGCAACTCATATCATTCATCCCCCATTACTTGTTTGGCCTCACAAAAGCACCTCTCCTTAGATATATTGCAAGCTTTTCATTATTTTCTTCCCCAAAATGACATTCCCACCGCCCGGCTCCCAAACACTATACCTTTATCCTTGCAAATGGGATGCAAGCAAGGACGAATTGCTCATTGTTTCTTTAATTAAAAAAATTGAAGAATGTCGCCCCACGCCACCACACCTCTCCCCACATGCACTCATTGACGCTATGAAGAAACTAAACTCGCAATTAAATGCCGATGTCTCGTTGAATGAAGTGGAGGGACGGGTCGCCTTTCTACATGATCGGTACATATGCTTCAAATGGTTGTGCAAAGTGAAAGAGACGTATTACGATCAACGAAGCAATTTTGTTCACGCCGTTGACGACGTGTGGGTACGATTGTTTAAGGTATTCTCATTAGTTTAGAGCACGTTGAATTATTTATTTTCCTTTTTTATTTGGTTCTCTTTTAATGATATCACATTTTTGTTATAAGGAAAATCCATTGTCCCGAGCTTATTATCATGAGGGTGAGCCGGCATTCCTACTTTTGTGCAACCTGTTCGGGATTCACGATGTGAAAAACGAGAATTCTCATACGCTCATTGTGATCGACGACTCGACTACTGTGACCAAGCAAGCGAGTTCAAGCGACGATGAGGTTACTTCGCCGGTACCAAAACCTGTCGCTAGAAAACTATTTGTCGAGGATGCTTGTTCGAGTGTGGCGCCGTCCGTTCCAAATCCATTCAAAAGCAAGATTGTTCATCCTTGGAAGGCAATTAAAAGCAAATTTAAACGACCAACCAACCCACCCGTGAAGAAGAACGAGGGTGGAAGTTCATGTGCATCGTCTTCTCCTTACAAGTAGCCGAAGTCATCGCCATTTCATTGGGATTGAACGCGGTTGTTTATGATTCTCGTTTTGCAAGTGTTTGAACTTTCATTTTTTTCATTTCAGCAATTTATGGTATGTTTGTGTGCCGTAGTCATTGTACCAATCTTGTTCGACATTTTATCGAAAGATATGTGTTTTGGTCGACGGGAAATAATGCTTCACAAAATTGTGGGAATCAACTATTGCTATATGCGAATCACAAACTGTATCACATGTTCTTGAAATAATCATAAGTTGCCAGAAATCGAGGGCTAAATGCGGTACTGCTCCAATCAAACCAACAAATTTTCAAAAACTCAAACCACTATTCATAACACCAGAAACCAAAATCCGATGAAGGTACAACAGTCAACAGCTGGAAAAACAGCAAATACCACATTCGAGCGAAAAAAAGTCTTAGCGATGCAGAAATGAAATAGATGATGAAGCTACTAGGCAACAGCAACCAAAGAAAGAGTACTTAAAGAAAAGCAATGTAGATGGCCAATGTCAACCTTTCAAAACAAACAAAACAAAAGCAGCAGCGATGACTAAGATTCGATGGTGTCACCCACGTCGCAAATGAGAGCCACGCAAAGTCACATTTTCTTCGAAGCAAGGAGGAACAACACGTACCCTTCTTTTTCATCTTCGGGGAGACTTGAAAAGATGTCAAGAAACTCCGTTTTTTCAGCAAGCATGTTGCATAGGATGTACTTATCGGTTCGTGTAAGCCCCACAATGCCACTCAATTTGGAAAACACTTCTTTGCGCGCCTTCGACACGTCGAAATCGTACCCCATTCGGTTGGAGATAGTTTCAAGCCTCGAATCCTGTGCCCCGGCCAACCTCGCGCAAAGCCTCGAAGAACTTGTCATCAAAGCCTACACTACGACGACGTTTCTTACTTGAAGTTGGAGCCTCCTTTTCAACGGGGGTTGGCTCGTCACGATTAAAGGTTTGGCTTACGTTGTCTCCTGAAATTTCATTCTCGAAAATCCCCTCTAAGGAGACATGGTAGTCGCCGCTATCATTGACCGGGCTAAGGTTTATCTTCCGGTACATGTCATGAGCCGCTTCCATGAGGTCCTCCGCCTCTTCGCCCGTTGCCCGATCTTTGCCGAAGATAATCTTCCAATCCTCGTAATATGGCCAACTCTTGTAACGGAAGTTGCCCACGCTCTTATCGGCCTGTAAAACAAGTTTGAAACATATATTACTAACAATCAACACGCATTAGTTTGAGGATGTAACAGTTCGGACAGCCACAACACAACAAATATTTGAAATATAGTAACAAGAATAACAACCATGCATATTAAAAGAAACATCTTTTCGAGAATGGAACTAGAAGCACGCATAGTAACTCATATTCAAATGAATCTAGTCACTGAAAACTTACAGCCACAAAGCCTTGCCATTGCTCGTCGTCGCAATCAATCATATGTTTGCCGTTAACGTTGAAGCCAACACCGGAGACTTTGAGAATGTTCCACAGCGAATAGTAGAGCTTCTTCCACGTTGTCACTTTGGAGTTGATGTGGGGCGTCCCTTTTGTGTCCGTCATTGGGTACTCCTTCCGCATAGCTTCTTCGAGTTTATTCAAATAGCCGCCGCGAAAGCCGTTATCCGACTTCCAACCTTGTGCAACGAGCTCCTTCATCGACGCTAGCAAAACATGCTCTTCGTGTGTCGACCACGAACGACGCTTTTGGTCCATCTTGCCGCCTTTGCCGGAACGTGCCGTGCCGTTACTTCCTACAACACCCCAAAGAAATAAGTTCTCAACGCATCAATGAGAGATCTCGCACTGTAAACTGAATCTCACGTATATGGGTTTCGGTGAAATCATAATGGTAATAACAAATACCCAAAACTACAACTCTAAAAATGGTAGAGAATGACTTGAAGAACCCTAAAAATCGAAATATTGCAGCAGCGACAAAGCAAGGTTCACAAACAAGGTTTCAACACAAAAAATATTCGTGAGAAAGAGATGAATGATTACCTTCAGTTGCTTGGCTCATTGTTTGAGTAAGATAAGTTCACCAAATGCAGCAATGGAGGCTGTGGAGATCTTTTCTTCTCCAGCAAAAACTTGTGAGATGCGTCCGTTACTATTCCAAAGGATTGAGTAATTTGATCTAAAAAATTGGCGCTGCATTCAGCCCTATTTTTGAGGGCACGCTTGACATTTGTGAAAATATGGGAGGACAATTTAGGTTTTTGAGTTGTTAATCCAACCTATTCTAAGGAATACCAAACAGTTTTATGGGATTAATAACTAATAATACCAAACACCCATGTGAGATAAAAAATCAAGACTAATCCTCACTAAATTATCATGATAAAATTTATCATGATTAATCCCATAATGAAAACCAAACGGGCCCTTAGTGATTATCCAAACAATGTCATTACAAAGACTGATGGGATGAAAATCTTTGGGAGATTGAGGGGTTTTGATTTTAGGTATTAAGACTATGCAAGTATTGTTAAAACTACTAATATCACCATCCACATTAAGAATATGTATTACAGTTGACACTACATCGGAACCCATAATACTTTAATATTTTTAAAAAAAAATATATATATATATATATATTCATATTGACGGGTGCATTTGTTGTAGTGCAAGTCGGACTTCCTTTTCCGTGAAGGGCTTCTCCAATTCTACATTCATGTGGTGTGTAACTCGAGTCCATACACAATCAAGATTATCCTCAAAGTTAATAGCAATCTCTGTTGAGAAAATAGATTGGAAGTAATCTTTCATCAAGTCCATTAACTCTTCATGCTTATAGCACCACACACCGTCATCATTCTTCAATTTCTTAATGTTATTCTACTTTCGGCGATGATCAACTTTGGTATTTTTTTCCCATCTTTCAACCAAATAGCTTGATATCTATGTCACCACATTATCTCTTCATTCTTCGAAACTTCATCCAACTCATGCTCCATAGCTCAAATTTCTTGCAAGTTATCATGTGTCGGAGTGCAATTTTGGTATTCTTTCAATATGTCATATAATTTTTTTATCCTCATTTTTATACTACCAAACGTCGATTGATCCCAACCAAGAAGCATTTCACCACATACACGTAATCTATTCCCAAGCAATGGTTATGAGGAGAGTCTCTGCCATGTATTTGCAAGAACTTCTTTGAAATTTGGGTGTCTTGACCAAATCAAACTTGAATTTGATTGTGAGAAATGATAGACATGTCTATATGTGCAATTTATAATATCGATATTTTAGGGGTACATAAATTGTGAAAAGAGTTCAACAAAATGAGAAAAACACGATACTATATACTAACACGTAACTAAATCTAATGAACTTTAGGATATATTTAGTCCAGCACAACTAAGATACCATTCTATATATGTTCAATATATCTAATTTTCATTTTAAATCGAGGAATATATCAATCACCTACAAGTGTAACATTACTTTTCCGTGCCCATGTTAAGCTGGAAAGATTTACTAACCCTTTTTTTTTTTAATACATCAGATTCCAAAATCAAATTATAGATCTTACGTGCAAAGTATATTTTTTGACATTAATTTTTCAAAAGAAAAAAAAAAGGGAATGAGGTACAAGGCTTACGTGCCCACTCCCACCAAACGAAATAGTATAAAAATAAATGGGTATGGTACATGGTGCTGCATCGGTTGTACCCCCCAAATCGTCAAATGCATAACGCAATTTCCCCACGCACTCACTCACAAAATATTACTAATAATTATTATGGTAATAAAAAATTCTGACGTCTTTGGCTTTTTTTCTTCCGAATCCACCATTGTACGGACTCGTCGAGGAAGAATTCGCTAATTCTGCTGCAGTATCTGAGTTTCGGATCTGAATCCAAAAGTCTGTTTCTCACTCCTTTTCATCTCTTGCAATCATTTGATCAATCATTTTTCTATTTTTCTTGTCATATTTCTTCCCCTTCTTTGAATTTTGGTGAGCCCTTTTATTCTCTTTAAGTTAATGGGTCACCACTCATGCTTGGATAGGTAAAATAAATTAAGTAATTTAATTGGGTTGGGATTTTCTTTTCCTCTTTTTCTTGTCAGTCCATCTATATTCTCAGTTGAATTTTTGCTATGGCTGCCGAAATCTGACTGCCATGAAGAAGAAGCTCGATACCCGTTTTCCCGCTGTAAGTTTCTCTCTCTACTTATTTATACGGTTTCTCTCCTGCAATTTGTGCAATTACTTGTTTTTCTTACACTCTGTTTGTTTTTTGTTTTTGTCTTCTGATTGAGTAATTAACTGCCTGAATGAAATTTAAACTTTGAAATTCATGATTTTTTTGGTTGGAATTTGCGATATCTTTGTAGTTTCTCCAAAGATTTCATAAGTGTATGATTTACTAATCTTACAATTTCTCTCTCGCGCCTCTTTTGTGTTTCTTTTTCTTTGCATTTCATTCATAGAAATTCGGGTAATATATTAAATCACACAGTCTGCACTAGCTGTCCCATTTTATACTTCTGCACCATGAGTAGCTTTTATTACTTTTGCAACTCAAGGTAGGCATGCAAATTGGATGTTATGTGCTTGAGTTGACACAATTTCGACCAACTTGCTTTGATTTGCATGTTGCACTGTTTGAGGTCAAATTATAATCGCTGGTTTTCATATAAAAGAGAGGTATATAGATAAAATATAGTGTAAATTTTTTCTTTTCTGTTATTTGTGGTTTGCATGAAATATATATATATATATGTGTGTGTGTGTGTGTGTGTGTGTGTGTTGGGTAGGGTTATACTACAATTCTACAAACCTCAATTACAATATAAACTATGAACTTATATATATATATTGTTGGTAGAAATGGTTGCATGAAAGGAAAGGGAATAACAAAGAGCTGTAGATGGATATGAATCTAGCTCTAAATTCTACCAGGTGAAATCAGATTAGACTGATGTTTGTTTAAGTTTCAAGTAAGAACTAGAAATACCTATTTTGAGATGTCAGTTTCAAGTAAGAACTAGAAATATTGTATTTTGAGATGGAACCAAATGGTTTCTTTGTTGCCAGATCCAATAATTGCTCATGTAAACAAAATGTGTCAGAGTCCCTTACCAGAGTTCCTCAGCCCATATAATTAGTTAGTCTAAGAGTGGTTTTTCTTTCATGTTCCACCTCCTGGTAAATTTTCAGTACCCATTGCAACCTGATCTTCATTGTTTTCGGCATTCATGAGGTGGAAATATGTGTACTGGAATATTATAAGAGTATGTTGGGTTAGTAATGTTCCCATGTTGATTATTTGGGTTTGTAAGATTAGCTGGTATGAAAGTCAATTTGGGCATTTCGAAGTTTCACAAGAAAGAACTCACAGATAGTGTTGTACTTCCTGATGAAAATAGCAGAGCACAATACTGTTTTTAGAATTTTCAATAGTGAAAGAAGGGAAGATGCCATTTGTAAACAAATACAAGCCAGCCATGTATGTTTGATAGTGCTATGTTTTTCAATGCCGAATATCCTCTTTCCTTTTGAAAGAACTTTTAACCCCTATTGGAGTTGGCTACATATTGAAAATCAGATCAAGCCAGGTGATCCAACCTGTTTAATTGGGAATGACATGAGAATCGAGATGAGCTGGTTGTGTTCCTCAGATGGATCCTGTGAAACACTTATAGAATTGGTAAAAAAATTATAAACTAGATTGCATGGCAAACCAAATATTGGCATTTTCCAATGTTTTTCAGATAAAGGAAATAGAAATGGAGGAACAATGATAGAGTAAGCCAGTAAGGAATGAGATTAATGATTCTTAATTGCCTCACAGTTGACCATGCTTTTCAACTTTAGATTGTATGCAGCAGGAGTGGTGGTATAGTGTTTAAAACAGAATTTATTATTTGGGGAAGTTGGAAGGTGGTTCTGGAGCTGCTTTTATTGTGTGAAGAAGTGGTAAGATGTCTATGTTTTATGTCCATAGATAGGTGTGCACATGAGAAGAGCCTGATGTTGTCTTTCCCATTGCCAGATTCTAATTGCATTGGGTGTCAAAATCATTATTTTTATTCTGTTTTTCTTGGAACTATTGGCCTATAGACTAACAGTCCGTACTATGGAGAGCAGTCCATCATTCTCTACTTGTCTCCTCCTGATAACAAATGGATCCCAATGATTTTCTGCTTAAAGTCTAACAGGAAAATGTTTCTCTCAGGCCCGAATTAAAAAGATCATGCAAGCTGATGAGGATGTCGGGAAGATTGCTATGGCAGTTCCTGTTTTAGTCTGTATGTATTAATGGCTGTTTGCCTGTCAACTCCCATTTTGTTAACAGACTCTGTAATGGTTTGCTCTTCTGACATTAAAATGCAGCTAAAGCTTTGGAATTGTTTCTCCAAGATCTTTGTGACCGTACATATGACATAACTGTGCAAAGAGGAGCTAAGACTGTTAGTTCATTGCATCTGTAAGTACCAAATCCGCTTTCTACCCATTCTTTTTTATTGACTACTTAGTTTCATCCATTGATACTGGACCGTGATATCACCTTGACTAATGACTTATGTGGGTTCTATGATCTCAAGTAGCAAATGCAATATAGGCCTGTTTTGAATGCTTTTTCTTAGCGTTTTTGGAATAGAATCCTCTTTGGGAGTTGATCTGGGCTACCACGGGGAAAGATTCAAGTTGTTTTTACAGTTTGTGCTGTTTTCGAGGTTTGATCATTTCTGATTAAACAGATTGGAACGTATCACTATCAATTGATATATGATTACTTTCATACTATATCATTCGAATAAGGGTCAACACATCCATTTAGCCATGACCCCACATCCACTTGAGCAGGTTTGGGTCTGATGAAGGGGACAAAAAGTGGATAACCTGTTGGGATCGCCTCTCTGGCTATTTACTATCACACAATTCCTTTTCCCTATTTGAGTTCTCGTCAAAGTTATCTTCTTATCTACAACTAGGATCACCTCACAAAAAACAAATGCAAAAATTGACCGTTTGTTGCAATATAAACCACCCAGATCTTTAGCATCAAGCATATTGGGAGAGGTTGAAAGGGGCAGACTGGAGTGAACTCATATCCTACTATGGAGGGGGGCGGTCTGGTTTTGATATGGAAAATTGTTGACAACTCCAACAGAAGTGAGGTACAAGGTGGAGTGCGAACGCAATTTACAAAGCTTAATTGGAGGAAACTCTTAGTATCAGTTCGACAATTTTTTTACTAAAACTAATATATGATTCTTTCGAACATCATTGTAGTAGGAATAATTACTTATGTATCATCGTCATCATCATAAATTATTCTATACTCCCTTTTTCAATGAAACATTTTTCTAAGGGGAGGCGTCACGAGTTTTAAGAAAAGCTAGTTGTATATTTGGTGAGTGGAGAAGGGGTTCCACAAATTAGAAAAAGTGGTGGTAGTTAGTGGGGTTATTTTCAAAAGTGGTGGGTCTATTAGCGGCAATGTGTGTAAATATATGAGAATTGTAAGGGTGATGGTTAGTGGAATTATTTTCAAAAATAGACTAGCAAGATGTTTCGTGGACGGACGAAAATAGAAAAATAAGAAGATGTTTCGTGGACGGAGGGAGTATATTCTAACATATTTAAAGTAGATCCTTAACCTCTACCATCTTTTCATGCACAAATTTTTTGAATATGTCTTTCAAAACATTCAAGCTTCACCAAAGCAACATTGAACCATTATTTACTCATTTCTAAATCTAAATTATTTGTCCACAATCATCTACATGGTGTGTCAAGGTTTATGGAAAAAATTTGTTACTGTGGTCCACCCAATAGCTACCCTTTCACGTTACTAATTCTCCTTGATTCATGGATAGTATGGTTCAACACTTTCTTATGTGTCTTGTTCGGTGTGGCCCTCGTTCCATATTTGGATGATTTCTTCAATTTATTTGGTATTAAACCCTCTCGTATGTTGTGTCTGCTTAACATGATTGTTGCAATGCAATGTCCCATTGTCTTCACATAGGATAAAGGAAGAATTTGTTGGTTAGTCAGGCATCCTATGTTGGTACTTTTTTGCATTCAAGGTTTCCCAATTATTGAGATTAAAACCAGGAAGAATCATATTTTTGTCATGTTTAAGTGGAATAACTTAGTTAGAAAAACATCTGCAGCAAACAAAATTATGTGGTGGAATTCTCTTCTATCGGATCTTTATGGCTTTTCTTGTGAGAATCCTCAGTTTGTGTAGTGTGCAGCAATTCACTAAAGTCCTGATGTTGGTTGCGAAAAGGATTAATTATAGTTTATGGCCTGAACTTTCAACGAAGTTCATTTTGTAGTCTCATCTTCGACTCATTGTTTGTCTTGAACTTTGGAAATTGTTCGATCATGGCACGTTTAAAATTTTGTCCCTTAGAATGATAAGTAAAACGAAGTGGATTTTCAATTTTCCATCTCAACCATAAAATGAAATCAATTCTGTCCCACCTCATTTAATATATATATACAAAAAAAGGAAATGCCACACTCATGCTAGAGCTGTGGCAATACTTGTTTTTTGTCTAAATTACATCAAAATGGTGACCAATCGCCGCCAAACCAAGCCCTAATCTATTCTACACTAAAAGGGATTTTCAATGGTAGGTAGCCCATTGTTATCAGATTACCGGTGTGGTTGGAATCGCATATCAAAGTTGGTGTCACTGCACTGACGCGAACAACAACTTATTCGCTCTTTTTCCGACAAAATTTGTCCTTATTACTCAACCAAAATTGTCCGAGTAATATATCAAAATAACATAGCTTACAAAGCTCATGCATCAATCAAACGAATCTTGTTCTAAAATGACCGGAAAACTAGCTGCAAACTCGTCACTATTGCAGCACACCAACTCATTTTCTTATCCGACAACTTTGAGCCCTTTATTCAACCATTAATCTACTCCTTTTTGTGAGGTCAATGTTTCCCCCTCAGCCGATCGTCCAAAATGGCAAGCCATTTGGCCGGAAAACCGACGCCCCAAATCGCAGTTGTTGATGTCAAAAAATTGAAAATCTACCTCATTTTACTGATCATCCCAGTTACACTTCCCAGTGCCAACAAACTATAATTAAACAATTTCTCGAAGTTCAGGAACATACAGAAAATAGTCAAAGTTTAGGCTACAAACTTTGCTGAAGTTTAGTGTGTATGAACTATACTGAACCCTTTCGGAAATTCCTCTAGTTAAGTATACATTTATTTTTCTTTTGGTAGTGGCGTTTCATAGTTAAAATGGCAATGGACACCCATTGGCTCGATAGTGTTAATTAGTTGAAAACGTGTTTATATGAATTAAGATATAATGTTCATACACACATTTATTTGTGTACTTGTAAAATGAGTTGCCATGTTGCAAATAACTATTAGAGAAGTTGGCATCACATAGAGGTTCACATCATATGCTGCCTAAGCTTTTGAGTTATACCAATGTGAAACCTAACTTTTAGTCTGCATTGATTACTTTTATTAGAAGATGATTTAGGCTGATTAGTACAATTGGAATTGTTTAATTTCTACCTCAGAAAAATATTCTCCACACTGTTGTATAGAAGATCAAAAATAAAAGAGAAAAAGGATTCCAAGTCATCACTGCTTCTCTCCAACTTAACTGAGTTTCCCCCTAATCAAATGCACCCAAAGTTGATGTCTCATTCAAAAAAGCAATACCTGTGTAAAACCAAAGAGGTCAGAATTTAAAACAATGAGAAGCATTCCTAGTGCAGGAATTTATGGTAAGGGAATAAAATGTCAAAACCTTTAAATTCCGCCCTACAACAAAAGGACAGTTGTGTTGGTCGGCAATATGACAACTGAAGCAAAGCGGCGACTTTTGCGATGGGAAAATGAAGAAAAGCAGCAGCTGAACCAGCTATTAAGTCGAAGTACAAACAAGCTGTGCTTCGAGGTGGCAATCATGTTCAGAAATGCTAAACAATGGCTGTGGTGCGGGCATTATGAAGAGCAGGGCTCGGTTGTGGTGTTTTAGAGGTTCAGGCAGCAGAGAAGAAATGTTGTTGAGATGAAGGTGCTACACTGAAAGGTGAAACAGTGATCTCAGTGCGTCGATTGGTGTGTGCAGTGCTGTGGTAGAATGCTGATGGAATACAAAGGGGGTGAAATGGTTCTAGTGAAGTTTTTATTCTTTATGATCTATAGATGAACATGCTGTAAAATTCGCAAACTTTTGCCTCTAGGTCATTTTCCAGCAGTTGTTCACCGGATGGTGAAATTTGAGGGAGAAATCTCCTTTTTTTGGTAGAAAATTGATTAATAAGTAAAAGTGACACCATTTCTCATCGCTGTAACAATGCAAATATGTATTTGTTAACCAGACGTGTCAGATCAATTTGCCCCTCATTTTAGAATTCGTTGTTTCAAGTGCAAAAATTAGTTGATTTATGTTATAACTGAGATGAGTTTAAAAAGAAGTATTGTAAAACAAAATTAGTATGTTAGTCATGATTTTAACGAAAACGAACCATTTAACCCTTCACTATTCTTTTTTTCTTTATGTTTCTTTTTAAGAAAATCCTTCATTATTCTTAGGGGTTGTTTGGCTTAAGCTTATTTAAAGAGCTTATAAAGCTCCAATAGCTTATAAGATGTAAGTTCTCGAGAGCTTATAAGTTGTCAAACTGTATGGATAATCAAGCTTATAAGCTAGAGAGAGAAAATTGAAGAGAGATAAACTTGGAAGGGTATATGATGGAAATAACAAACCGTAGTTGAATAATTTTTGAAAAATTAAGTTGGGGTAGAGGAACTTATTTTTTGGGGAGCTTATTTTTACAGCTTATAAGGTGTCTGGGGGCTTATTTTGCCAAACACTTGGAAGAAGCTTATAAGCTCCTACACAACTTATAAGCTATTTTATAGAGCTTATAAGCTTAGCCAAACACCCTCTTAGGACAATGCTAGATGCTTATGGTGGTGATGGAGATTTTTATTTAAATTCATGGTATTTGTGCATGGAAAGAATTCTTACTGACCTGCAAAGCTATTGAGGCCTGAAACCTGATTGCATGCAGTTGAGAAAGCAAACCGCTTTGTAGCTCCTTATCAAAACCACTTTACTTTATGTTAATCTCTTTTCCATGCTCTCAAGAAAGTGAAATGACATTACTGGAGTAGCCATTTATTTCACCCATTTCAATGTCTGTAAGAAAGATGATCTCTTTACTTAGAATTTTCTTCTTTATGATTTGCTAAGTGCTTACCAATTTCATATCTAGAGATCCTTTTAGGAAATAAGTTCATCATCATTGGAAGTTGCTGTATGAACCATGTGATGATGCGAGTGTTTTCCAAAAATTGTCCTTTTGGGAAAGTGATTATATGTAATACATATGGATTTCATAACAATAGCTTAATCGTACAAGCAACATTCCGGTCCTTCTTTAGTCTTTACTTATTCTGATGTCTACTTTAAATGCTTTGTGTAGGCTTACTGAAATTTGCATGCCGAATCGCTGATATCATTTTTGGCCATTTTACTTCTTCTCGGTACCCACATGCAAAGTTGTAGAATGAATGAGATTAATCTTTCACATGATAAATACTCCTGTTGTCACTAACCTTATATTTTCCTGTTGCTCACACTCAATACTTTTGAAGACAAGCTGGAGAAAGAACGAAAAGCTAACTCTGTAGATATTGGTGTGTCAAGTTAGCCAGCAAATTAGTTGGTAGAAATTACTTTGTTAAAGGTTTAGTTCATTTGAACTGAGCTCGACTGTAGTAAAACTAATGTTTGTTATTCACTGTATATACTAAGGGATTACATGTTTTAGTTTCTGCATTTCAATTATTATTATTTGCTCATCTTCTAAGTTTCTGTCTGTGTCTGCAGCAAACATTGTGTACATAGTTATAATGTGTTTGACTTTCTCAAGGAAGTAGTCAGTAAAGTTCCTGATTACGGTCATTCAGATTCTGCAGCTGATGTGTCGAAAAGAAGGTCTGTGGTATTTGGCTTCTGTTTCATATTGATATTCCTAAGGTGACTGCTGAAATTAATATGTTAATTGTTTTACCAGGAGAGTTGTTGCCAGTGAATCTAATGATGATGAAGAGTCCAAAAGGAACATCATGGTAAGATCTCGAAAATTCAAAATAAAATTTTAGTTCTTATACTTCCATTTTATTTTGAATTTGATCCATGTACATTCATCCCTTTTGAATTCTCTGACTCTCGGTTTTGAAGTCCTACTTGGCACTTTTATTAGAGTTGAAATTGGGTCACTGCTTTATCGTTTATTTTTCATCTAGTACAAGGACCCAACTTGTAATGCCCCATATTGTGGAGAAAATGAATCTTCAAAGAGTTTATATGTGGTGCAATCCTTTTTCCTTTTGAATATGATAATTCTAGTGCTATATCAACAGTTTTGTGTTGCCCTTATTTGGTACATGTCAAGATCTAATCAAAAACTTTAAGCTGCCATGGTTCTTTGCTTTGAATCTAAGATACGCTTTAGTGCGACTTGCCCTGTATTTGGTTGTTTGAGTCTGCTAATTTTTCTATCACATTGTTATATTTGTACAAGCATGGGTATGATGAGAATTCTTTAACCACCCGATTTGTTAATTAATTCTGTGCAGTTAAACTGAGTTGTCTTGTATTGTGTTTGCTATATGATGTTAAACCGAAGATTTCTAAATCTCAATGCCGATACACGGTATTCTGCTTTCACTCTCAGCAACCCACTTTGGTAATAACATAGAATGAATTTGCAAGGTGTTATTCTACAAGATAGAAGTCCACTGCAAGCTAAAGTGACCTGGTGAAATCAGTTTATCTTCACCTGTGGTAGAGTGCACAAAAAGCATGTTTTGGTTTCTGTGTCATTCTTCATACTGAAATTGCATGTTCTATTTGCAGCCTGAAACATGTCAGGCAAGTAGCAGTGGCAGGGGAAGAGGAAGGGGTAGAGGAAGAGGGCGGGGACGGGGCAGAGCGGCAGAGAGAGACCTCCCTCGACTTGAGGTTGAGACTGGTGGCCCTACTAGCACTCCACAAAGCGTCAAACAAGTCCCAAGTCCTGGGAGGCCAATGGAAGATGGCTCAGAGTTGAAGGAATCACCAAAAGAGCTCAAAGTTAACGACGGTGTCAGCTCCAACTCAAGGAATTTTGATCTGAACTCTGGAGTTGTCACTGACGACAACTCCGAGAAACCAGCTTCTGCAGCAGCAGCAGCCTCTACATCAACAGGACCTACCCCTGATGTGAAAAGTGAGGAGTATCCTGGCCTTTCTGAAATGGATAGGATGGTTATAGATCCTGTTCATCTTGCTCAGATCGGTTCGGGACTGGATGACGATGAGGAAGATTATGATGAAGAAGGTTAGAGTAGTTTGAAAGAAGAAGAAGGCTAATCCGCTAGGATCAGATTTAGGTAAAACTCAATACTTGACAAGACAGAACATCAATGTCTAAGCTAGGAGGTTTAATTTGTTTACGTTGTTAGCTTTCTTCTATGTTTCCTCCACATGTATCATTATGTGTTTACTATCACAGATCATACACTTAGTTTTATATCAATGTGTACAATCGCCACGGACGAGCTTATTTCATCTAAATCCTACCGTACTACAACCGTTGGGTACAAAAATACATCTTTTGAGAGTTTGTGCAAAAACGTTGGGAAATTTATAGACTAGTCGAAAAATTGTCTTGATTTGTATAGTTGTGTGTTTCCAAACAAAATATAATAGAAAGGCATAAGACAAAAGTTGGGCCTGTTAATAAGACGTTCTTCTTTCAATTTGTAGGTTTTGAATTATCATAAGTGAGTGTGAAATTATTATTGATCTTTTTAAATCAACGGCTGTGATTAGTTCTTAGGTGTCACAAAAACATGATATTCTCATAGGAACCTTTCCCTTTATATATATATATATAGGTCAAGGTTCAATGAAGAAGGTCTAAATGTAAGAGAAGAGAGAAGTAATCTCATCCGTTGATCTTATCTAATCTAACGGACATGATTTATTCATGCCATGTTCAACGGATTTTTTGTTGAACATATGGGGGGTCAAACCCCAGAACCCCCAAAAATATTATATATGTTCAATATATAAGGGATGCCAATTTAGCCCGAAACACCTGGGTCAGTTCAAATAGACCGACGACTCATGGGGGTTAGGGTTAAAAAAAATTAGCATGATAAAATTTCACCCCGAATGACCTTTAAGGGGCGTTTACTTTGATGTAAAATGAG